>NC_051315.1:11603232-12853232 GCF_015220235.1 Choloepus didactylus
ACTTTTGAGTCATTTTGTTAATTCAATCTATGCAACATAGAATTGGGTTTTACTGTTAGGTGCAATAACCAGGAATAAGGTGATATAGTTTGAAAATTTTTATCTTTTAATACAGGACTTTAGCATATTTAAGTTTATTGCTATGACAGACATGATTGCCTTTTTATATATCACCAGAATTTACATTATGTTTTCTTTTTTTTATAGGTTTAAAATAGATTTCAAAATCTGGCCTCTTGCTTTATTTTGGTAGGGTATATATTTCTTCTGATAATTAAGGATTGTATTTTTGTTGTAGTCATTATCTTTGTAACTACAAATTCATACTCTATTCTTGTGGTCAAATATTAATCACCCACCCACCCTTGCATGGTCCCTTCCCACCTCAACTCTGGACCTGGCCAGACAACTTGTTTGGCTGTTGGGACATCAACAAATGTGAAGCCATCAGAAGCTAAAAAATCTTGTGCATTGAAGTATTTCCTTTTTTGCTGGGTGAAAACTGCTATGTCAGGAAGCCAGAGACAGCTTATGAAAGAGGAGACCATATGGAATGTCTAAATGCCGAGACAAAAGAGACCACAATGAAGATCAAGAGTTGGACTGGCTAGCTGAGCCCAGCTCAACTGGCCAACTAGCAGATTTATGAGTAAGCAAAAACATTGTTCTTATTTTAGGAGACTAAATTTTGGGGTGATCTGCTACGCAGCCATAGATGAATGATGCAATTTATACTCCTTCATTTCCTCAGACAGTATTTTTAAATTCCCTATGATAGGGAATTTAAAAATAAACCACCAGGTGCTAATTAATTTAACACTTTCAATGTTTACTTTTTCTATGAAATAGATCTAAACCTCTGTTACTGTCATGTGCATGAGTCTTCAATGAGCTCTCCTTCTCTGCTTCTTTGAATCAAATAAGGTCTTGGGAAGCTCCTGCTACTTGACCCTGCAAGCTTTCTGAGATTGGCAACAGTGATGAATCTAACGCATAATGAAGATCTAACAGTCTTGATCCTCTGCTTCCAGCCATGTGCTCCCCTGCTCGATCATCAAGGTTTTTATTTCACTCTATTTTAAGGTTTGAGATGTAAGCTCTCTCATAGCTTAAGAAAATAGAGTCTATATTCTGTTTGTCATTTTCTATGTTGCTTCTGGATGTATTGTTAATATTTTTAAAGGTTTTAATTGCTTTTAAAAAGTAGATCTGAAGAAACTGGATAGAAAATAAAATTGTTGCAATTCTGAGTCTGAAAAAAATGAAATTTTTAAAAATGCCAATTTTGAAGGGAAAGGTACACTTGTCTACATAGTAGTTTTTGTTGGGTTTTGGCACTAAATTTGGATTGTATGTGGTTCCTTACAGTAAGCAAGGAATCTAATTACTTATGCTTACTTCACTGCATGCTTTTGTATTTCTCCAACATCCTAGGTGCTTTCCCACAATGCATGTCTGAGGCTTCCTCTGCTGCTGAGCAGGTATCCCTGGTCTAGCCTGGTAGAGCTCTCTTTATTCTAAAGGCCGTCCAAAGGATTTTGACTGGCACTATCCGTTTATGTCCTGAGTTTCCTCTAATTTGACCTTGCTTTTCACCTTCAGATCCCAAACAAAACCACGTGTATCCTGTTTTACACATCAAACAAAGATTTGCAACAGTGACAAGAAGAACATCCCTCTGTGGGGGGGGCAAAGCGTCAGCACCCTTACAACGAGAAGCAGCAGCGCCTCCAGATATCAAGAAAGAGCAACTTACAAGCCATTAGTCAGAGTTCAGTTTGTGGTTCTGGTAAATGGTAAGTATTTGTACTCAGCTACAATCCCAAAGTCTTTTGTGAAAATGACACAAGTTGGAATTGTAAACACACAATCATCAGTCCCTGTACGCATAAAACAGAGAGATTCATGTTGACAGCATAAGTGTACGTAGCATTTAGTCAATAAATATGCTGACTCATATTTACTAAGCATCTTCAGAGTTAGCCCATTTGGCAACTCTGCATAAAGTAGTCATTTGGCAGCTATAGCGAGCTGAATTCCACCCCACCCGGGTAAAGCAAGTTTAGTAAGTGAAACACTAGGTATACTTGTTTTTTCTAAAATAAGATCAAAATCTCTTAAAAAAGAAATTTTTGTTTTGTTTGTAACTAAATATATTTGACTGGTCCTAAAGCTTTCAGTGGACCAAGAATTATTCTAGGCTCTGATACACAAGTCCTGGACAAACAGACATGATCCCCACCCTCATGGCATCTGCAGCCTCCAAGAAAGCCAACTTCTGAGAATACAATACAATTACATGCATAATAATTGATTTAGAATAAAAAAGTACAAGATATTAGATCAATATTTCAAAATTAATCTAAATTACATGTTTCTCTACTCAATCTAATATTCTTTCTTCCCTGTTTCTCTCACCTCCAAGTTTGTCTCAAGACCTTGTACTTCAGTCCTCTCCATTTGATTAATCAATGGCTGGGAGTTGCTTTCTTGAATTAACCAAATGGTGTTCCTCCCAGCTCTCCCCTGCCTCTCCCCCTCACCACAACCGACTGCCTTCTGCCCAACTGGGTCCTCCAAGCATAAGTTTTCCCACCACAGGTTACAGGAGACGTGAGATCCTGGTGGAGCTTTAGAATGGGCATGTGAAATCTAGCACCTGAAATGAGGCTCAAAACTTGGTGCATTTTTGAGAGGAGGGAAGTGGACTTTGAGAAATATTCCAGAATTGGATAAAAAAGGACAACGATACTTTCTGCTCAAAACTCTCATGAACATATAGAGGTCATTCAGCACAAAGTATGCTTGAGAGTAAATAAGTGAAAAACTAACTTACTACTTGCAGTAAGCTCTATATAAAAGATTAGGAAGAGTTAAACTGCAAATAAGTGATGTGACATGACATGGGAATAGAAAAATGTATGATATGCTATCTTGTATGTTTGCACATGCATGTACAAGGAAAATGAAGGGGAAAAAAAACAAAAACTGATAAAATTGAGGCCATCAATATAATGCCCTGTAAATCTTCATACTATTATATGAACTAGTACTTCTTGCCTGTTCAACCTAATGTAAAACTTGAAAATCAAACAGACCTTGAGACAGATATTAACTTGCTAAAACAAAAGTCATTGAATTTATTTTCCTATGTCACATTTATTTTAATAGTTTACTTAAAGAACTGAATTTAAATATCAGCAACAGGGAGAATAAATTTTTAAAAGTAAACCTACAATGAGAATAAGAAATAACAACACATTATACACTTGGTATAACATTCTCTAATATTATATGACAAGCATTTGACTTTTTTTGTTTGCAACTTTCTGCTCACCCTTACAATCAAAGCTCTTTGATTTATATCTACCCTTGTCAAATGATCTTCAAGGTTCATAAGAGGATCTCCCTTAACTTTATTCATGTATTTTAAATGTCCAATATAGAGAAAGAGAAGAACAGTTTTTGTCATAAAATAGTATTATATGTTATGCAAGGGTGGTCTTACAATAATAGATATTCTCCTATACTGTGATATTAGAACCCACATTTACCACATGATTTAAAAAAAAAAAAGTCTGGTTTGTTTGGAAGCCTGAAATTTCCACCATTTTATTTTGATGTCTGAGTAAATGAGCCTCCTTAAAAATGCCACTTCCCATGGAGCAATAAACCACTAACAACAGGAAGTGAACTTATCATCCACTAACACCTTCGTGTTAATTAGGGGAGAGGATGTAAATGAGAGGAGGAGTCAAGTTTATCAGAGAGGAAGAATGAAAGGCTTCCAAATTGGATCAAAAAGATAAACTATGCTATGTTTTTCTGTGCTCTCTGTGTCATCAAATATGGAGAAACCAAAAAAAAGACAGAGGGAATTAGCATTGAGGCAGACTGAAACAAAACTTAGAGGAAAACCTGGAAGACTGAAGATGGATGTGTCTCAACATCAAGGAGAAATGGTGGCTGGGAGAAAGACAGAGCTAGGAGCCAATATAGCAGAATCCCCTGGAATGGGATCTGGTAGACGTTAGTAGCTCCACATTTTGTCTTCAGACAGCATCCTGGGCAAGGACAGATTGGAGCCTCTTCCACGGTGTGCTAAAATGTTGGTTGCTGTTACTGACCAGTTAGAAACTCAGAACTGTGTGAGCCCCACAAACAGGTACACGAGTGTGCAGCACGCTGAAAGCCCGCCTTGGCTACACCCTTGCTGAGAGAGCAGCAGTGCCACCTGGAGGTTGGAGGAAAATGACGGACTCCAGCTAAGGAAACAGCAGGTGCAACTAGACCAGTTGTGTATAGCTACTACACCGCCTTTACTTGGACCAGACAGTTGCAATAAAGGTGGGTGCCCTCAGATGGGAGTGGTACCTTGGGATGTGACAGAAAGGTGCCCTCTGAGCAAACAAACAAACCAACAAAAATCCATGAAAAAATGAGGCATTAGAATCCGTACCACAGCAATTAGTTCAGTTGAAAATTACTCCCAAACTTTACCAAGAGGAAGTCAAGCCTAGAATGCTGACAGTCTTAAGAGGACAAAACCAAGTTTAGGCAAAACAGCCTTAAGGAAGTGATGAAGCTTAAACATTGTGAAAGAAAAACTACAAAAGAACCATCTGTAAGAGAAGAGGAAAGTACAATGTGGCAGTTAGAAGAGGGATTTAAAACAAGAATTATTAGCACTTCAGGAGTATAAAAGAGGAATTTGCAAGCATGAAGCAGGAAGAAGCTGTTGTGAATAAGAAACAATAGGAGATATTGGACATGAAAAATTCAGTTTTCTAAAGAACTCATGGACACTGGTGGTTGCCTCTCCAGCAAACACACATCTCACATTTCTAATGGCTGGTGGTTTCCACTGGGACCAATGTGGTTCTCAACAAACATATGAACTGGGATAACTAATCAATGTGCGTTGTCTCCTTGCCCACTGTTATTGATTTGTGTGTTGGCATGTAACCTAAAATGGAAAAAATTGCAGTGATTAACAGGATTCGTTAGGGACTTGTGGGACACAGAAGTTTCTAGATGGCTCTGGATGATGTGGTGTGGGCCTAACACTAGTGGAGCCACTTTCTGATCATGAAGAAATCAGGTTTAGGATGAAGATCAGGCTGCAGAGACCAATAAATTCATTTTAATCTTTAAAACTGTATAATTGGGGCTTCTCATACTTGCAAACAAAAGCACTCAAACTGAAAACAATGAGGAGTTGGTTTATACAATATGTGGATCAACTGAGCAAATTAATGGGCTGAAAAATGGAATTCAGGAAAACTGCCCAAAAGCAATTGAGAGACAGTAGGGAAAATATAAAAAATAAACTAAAATATGCAAAATCAAAAGTATCATTTTGCCTAACCAGGAGAGGAAGACGTAAAGATAATAACAAAATTAAAATATTTGTATTTATAAATTAGATTAGATTTCAGTTGAAAGGGTTTATAGAGTGCCAAACTTTCAGGTAAAAAAGATGAGCACCCTAAAAAGTCACATGAGGTACCAGAAAGGATATTGGACAGATACTTTCTCTGATAAGATTTTGGGAAGCAGTATTAGAGTAATATATGAAATGATTCATGAGAAAACAGGAATGGGAAGCAAGTACTGGCAAAGAAATCACCATATTTAATTGAACCTGGGATGGCATTGATTGAGTGATGTCCCAGTAGTCTTTGTACCACCAAGAAAGAAACAGATTAAATTATAGCAATCTGCTTCCTTGTTTTTAAAAACGTGTTTTAGAACTGATGAAATACAGTTGCAGCATTTATTGTTGACAGTAGAAAAAATAAACTCACCAGGAATAAATGTAACAATCTGAGATTAAACTTTTAACATAGTCAACATGATGATTTGGGGAGGTGAAGATCAGTGACAGAGCATGATAAAGCTACTGGTTCATTTCTCCCCTAGGAAAGTATATATGTATTGATAATCTTTAATAGCTTGTAAAAGTGTGCATATATGACCTTAATAAATCACATAAATACATAAACTTGAAATATGTAATATGTCAAATGATGGAAGAATAGAGAAAAACAGATAATCTGCAAATGTAGTTGGAATTTTCACACATTGTGAAAACCACACCATTGGCAAAATGATACTGTTATTAGAATAGCATACTTAGCAAGTGTAATCTAATGGATATGTTGGCAATTTTTGAACCTTTCATTAGAGCTCTATATTCTTCTCAACATAAAATGGAATAGTTACAAAATGAATCATGAACTGAATTTTAACAAAGAGAGAATTTGTAATACATTTCAAAATTCAAACTACCTTCTCTGACAATAATCCAACAAATCTGAAATTAATAACAAGCAGATGGCTAAACACATTCTTGACTTCAGAAAATTTCAGGGCATACTTTCATTTAACCACTGTGTTAAAGATGAAATTGTGAGGAAATTCTGAAGTACTTCATGCAAAATAACAGTTAAATTACTAAATACCATGTTTACTTAGAGGCAAAATAATAACTTTAAATGTGCTTATTAGAAAAGAAAGAAATTGAAAAATGAAAGAGAGTATTTGCTTCAAGAATTTCAATGAACTATAACAATAAATTGAAAGAAATAAGAAGAGGAATTGATAAAGATATCACAAGTTCACAAAGAAAACAAGAACAAAAACAATATCAATTATTAAAAACACTTAATAAGATAAACCTCTGAAAATTAATCAATAAAGCACAAAAAATTGAATAGTAACAACAGAGCGAGAGTTCACCAGTCCACAAGCACACACACAGATGCACAAACATATGCGTGTACACACACCATTCACACAATATGTGTTGTATTCAGTTCCTATTTCAACAGCAGTTTGCCTTAAGCTCCAGAAGGACATGATGCATCTATACCTGGCTATCCATGCACACAGTCTGTGCAGGCAGCGTTTTAACTGCATGGTCCTTTCCCTAAGAGCACAGTTATGACATTACATTGATGACATCCTCCTCTGAAGACATTCGACATGCAAATGGTGGAAAAGAGCTCACAAGAAGGGTATGGGACATTGCCCACACCTAATGCAAGGGCCTGCCACCTTGGTTAAATTCCTGAAAATTAAATGGTAAACAAACCAAGGGCCACTCCAATCCTGACACTGTCAAGAAACAGCTATTGTCCCTCTCAGAACCTAAGACATCTTTTAGGCCTCTTTGGGTTCTGGAAGCAACAAATTTCTTATTTATAAATTTTACTCAAACCCACTTATAGTCTTACTTGAAAATCAGCCCACTTCAAATGGGAACCCTCCAACAAAGGGCTCTAGGATCACACCAAATTGCAATACATCAGGGACTCCTGCTAGCATCCCCTCTTCCAGAGCCCTTCACTGTGGAGGGTTTGGAAATCTCCTTTCATGCCTCCTGGATTCTGGTCCACCCATGATGGCTGTACATTGTCCACAGGGTTTGAATACAAGAAACTGCCCTCCTTAGTCCCGAGCTATGCACCTAGAGAAGCAATTACTGGTCACACCCTGGGATCTCCTGGAATTAGAGGATCTCTCAGGCCCTAAGCCTGTGACCCTCTGAACCCAACTGATCACCCTGCTTTAGGTTATAGAAGCAGCACCCCACAAACTCAGCCTGGCCACCAAGGCCTCATTGCTATAGGATGGAGCCAATCCTGGGCCCTCTGGCATTTCCTACCTATAGAAGGAAGTTTCCTTTGCCAGAGACCACGATGCTGGAAGACCACACCCGTCTTCCGGACTCCTTGGCCTGGGGAGCCCCTTGGGATCACTGAGTGGGCAGCAGTGGGATTTCATATCCTTTATGGGTGACATCATCACCACCACATGTGACAGAGCTCCCTGGAGAGCTGCTGCCTCTCACCCCTTAACCAGGACACGTCTGATGGAGGACAGGACCCAAGGATCAGCACATTGGCCAACTTAAGGCAGCCAGCTTAGTAGTAGAGGCCGTGGCCAGCAATTAGCCCCATCTGCATTTTTCTTAACGAAGTCTTGGGCTGTTAATTAAGAGCTGCTCCCTTAGGAGTGAAAAAAAAAAAAACAACTCTGAACTATCTTGCATTACAGGTACACAAAATATAAGTTAAGTCACATATGCCTCTATGTGTATGAAGAACACAACACAAAGCCTCACCAGGACTCTCCTTATCCTCTTTGGAATTTCAGACATTATAGACAGTGACTAAAGCACTCATTTGCCTTCTCAGAGTAGATAATGCTGGGCTCTTCATCAAAGCATTCAGCAGAACTTCCACCTCCCTCAACAGATTCAGGCTATAGTCCTCAGAGAGGGCCATTAGGGCTTTACTTAAATCAATAATGTGAAACCTGGCATGTTTTAGTCATCAATCAAATATCAGGGGTGAATTGTCGTGAGAAGTATGACTCCAATTTTGGATGTTTGACTACTGATAGCTTCTAAGTCTCACTCCCCACTTCCACTTGCACGCCACATCTGGGCAAGCTGATGGGAAATCCTGAGAGCCCAAGGCAGATTCAAACTACACAAAGTGTCTGCCCATGCATGGGAACTCTCGTGCCAGCCCTGCCCCCTTGCCACAGTGAAAACTCAGGCCAGCATCCTTTCCTTGATCTCTTAATCCATCTCAGACCTGCTTGAGAGGCCTCCCTTGCTCCCCACAGAGACCTCAATTATGTAAGTAACAAAACTTTGTATCTCTTCTTGGTCTTGACATCTGAACCAAACTGTGTGTGGGTGTCCCTCCTGCTTTTATGGGGTGACCATAATGTGCACACTCACACACAGAGTTAGCTAAACACAAACGTAGAAGTGATTTAAACATAATTAGAAAAAATATTCACAACACATAAGTCACAAGTCAAAAACCTATTTCTCATGGAAAAATATCAAGGATCCAGAAAATACTAACTGCCCAAATTAGCATAAGAAAAGATAGAAAGCATCAGCAGGAAAGTAGCTGTTAAAAACACGAAATGGTCCTCAACAATTCTCCTCCTTTTGAAAGCTCCAGGCCTAGATGATTTGCAGGTAGCTTTTCCCACACTTCAATGGGCAGTGTCATACTTACAAATGAGTTCTTTCAAAAATAATATAACACTGATGTGCAAATCAAATGATGAAGTTGAAAGAGAGAGAAATATGTGGACTCATTTTCCTTCTGAGGCTAGATGCAAAAATCTTAAATAGTACATTAGTCAGTGTAACCCAATAATATTAAATAGAACAAAATTTGTTCCCATGTAGGTTTAGAAAGCAAAGCCAGAGAAATATTTTAGTTCACCAAATTAAAAAAAAAAGAAAACAAAAAATACATCAAACATGGCAAAGAGAATTTTATACGGTTCAATGTATTTCAAAAATATTAAATATCCATAGAAAATTAGGAATAGAAGGGAATTTCTTAAATCTGATAAAATGTTTTGCAAAAATCTTACAGAAAATAAACTTATTAATAGAGAAACTACTAATAGAGACAATTAATAGACATTTCATTTAAAATAAACAAAGGGCAAGGACACCCATAATAGGACAGAAAATAATTATAAAGATTGGAAGAAAAGGAACAAAACTACTGTTGTATAAAGATAATATAATGCTTACAAGAAAACAAAACTGGCATGATATTAGAGTTAATAAACAAGTTCAGTACGATTGCCAGTTAACAAAACAACATACAAATTTAGAAGTGTTTCTCTACAGCAATAATTTAAAAACACAAAAAGTGTAATAAAATACCATATGCAATAGCCACAATAAAATAAACAATATAGTACTTATGAATTAACCTAAAAACAAGAAAAAAGAAGGCGAGTTGTCTATGAAAGAAAATATTTAAATCTATTAATAACATAAATGCTTGAGAAACAGTACCATGTGTGCAAATGGCAAAACATACTTAATGATAAGGTCAATTCTATCCCAATTTAATCTATAAATGCAATGCATTTCCAATAAAAATCACAGAAGGGCAACCTGTGGATTTGAAAAAACTTAATTATGAAATATATATTGAATAATTGAACATCCAAACATACCAAAGTAAATTATTAAGAATGAGCATATCAAATATTAAGATATATTTTTAGGCAATGGTAATTAAAACAATGCATTTTTGACACAGAAATTTAAAAACTACCAAAGTAATCAACCTAAAACAGACACAGGTAGGTATGTAAGTTTTATTTATGCTTAATGTTTCACCCAAAGTTAACGAGGATGGAAGCTGTTTCTAGGTATCATGTAGAAGGTGGAAGTTGTTGAATTTTCCACTGCAACAACTAGGAAAACTTATCTAAATTATCAAAAAATATGTTTATTTATCAGAGAACTGTAGAAATGACGAGCACTAGATAACATAAAATTTCAGAGAGGGAAGAACCTTTTGCAGCTTAGCTGAGCTCATTGGACATTTTCTTCTTTAATGGCATTTGCCAAATCTGCATACAGAGGATCAGGAATATCAAAAAGCAGAGGAAATCTACCAAGGGAAAGAAACCAGTGATGTTTTTGATGGCCGCATGAGCTGGCATAACAGATTAAAATCAGATTTGATTAGATTAGAATACGATGACCCTTCCTCCCAAAAAAAATGTATCAGTTGTTCTCCATAGGATGTTTACTGGGTGCTAGAGATGAGCAGAAGGCTAAGGAATTGGGATTTAAAAAATGTAGAGTTATATCTTGAGGCCTTTAGGAAAAAAGTCTACTAGAGAGAAGCCCCTGAATAAAACATAAAGGACTCAGCCTCAAGTAATTTACCATATTTTGGAATTTTATGACACAGTAATCAAAAGAACTGATCCCCAAACCTCTGAATGGTAGAAAGTTCAGGACTAAGTACTGCAGTCCATCAGAATGTCAATGAAAACCCTCAGAGAGTCACACCAATGAAAAGGGATATACAAGATACATATTTACAAATATAAATGTGTCTAACAAAAATTAAGTCTGTTGAAAACTAAAATCCAAATCCAATCTCAAGCAGTCTCAATTTCTAAATTATAAATTTAATGGAGGAGATGAGTCCTATATGCCTAGCAGAGACAAATCCATTTTTTTTATTTTTTTGAGTTTTGGAGAGGGATTGTAAGGAGAACACCATTTTCAGCTTTATGATTCTTTTATGAGCAGTGTCTTTCATTCAATTAAAAATGTTGAGATGTGAAGATTCAGGAAAGTGTGACTGATAAGAGCAAAAACAGGCAGAAAAACAGATAATACTAATTTTGGAATTAGAAGACAACTTTAAATGTTCTTAAGAACATAAGAGAAAGATGGACAAAATGGGTGAAGAGCCAAAAAAGTCAATAGAAGATTGGAATCTATAAAAATTAATCAACTGGACAGTCTAGAACTACAATATACGAAAGTTAGAAATCACAGTATATGTTGACATAGCAGGTGGTAAACTGCAGAAGACAGGAAAATGAACTTGAAGACAGATAAATAAAAATACTCAAGTGCAAACAATCAGAAAGGAATTGCAAGAACTAAATAGAATATGAGATATTTTGGATGTAAATAGTTTTTATATATGTAATTGGAGTCCCAGAAGTTTAGTTACAGACAGGATAGAAACAGTATTTGAGATGTGATTTCCAGTTTTTTTAAAAATTCATGAATGATGTGAACCCAGTGATTAAAATAATTAAAAAAACTCATTTAAATCCAAACATTATAAATCCAAGGAAAACCATGCTTATGCACATCATTCACATAGAAAAAAAAAATTCTTAAAGTTATCCAGAGAACAAAATCACATTACTTTAAAAGGAGCAACAATAAGACTGATGACAGACTTTCCATTCAAAACAATGAAGTCAGGATGCAATGGAATGACATCTTTAAAGCAATGAAAAGAACAAAACAAAACAATACACAGAACCTAAAATTCCATGTCATGTAAAGTACCCTTCAAAAATGAGAGGCAAATAATATGTTTCCACAAATAAAACCTGAGATAATTTATGACCAGATCCATACTATAAGAAATACTAACGTGAGTTCTTAAAACTGAGGGAAAATGGTAACAGATGGAAGCAAAAAAAGTACAAGAAGAAATGAAGACCACTAGGACATGGAAAATGTGAATAAACACAATAACACTGATTGTTTAAGGCAGGAATAATGATAATATGCCTTGTAGGGTTTACAATATAGAGAGAGGTGAAACAGATGACTTATAAGTCAGTGAAGTGAAAAAAAATAGCTGTAGATGGTTCTTAGATGGTCAGGAAGTAAAAAAGTCACTAATTTAAGAGATACTTAATAATGCAAGGATATATATTACAATGTTTAAGGTGGAAACCAAAAGGATAATATAGGAATGTAAAATTATAAAGCTAAATGAGGTGTTGATATTGAGTAATAAAAAGTACTTTATTCATCCGTAAGAAGGAAAGGACAAAGGAATAAAGGCACAAAAATACAGATGTGACAGGTGAAAGACAAATAGCAATAAGGAAGTTTTAAACTCCTCTGTATCAGTAATTACATCAAATGGAAATGAAAGAAATTCTGCAAATAAAGCAACAGACTTGCCAGGATGGAATAAATACAAAAATAAATAACTTTATGTGATTTACAAGAGATTCACTGTAAATATAAGGGTAGAAATATTTTAAAGTAAAAGGATAGACAAAGACCATAAAAACAATATTTAAGAAACTGATTAGTTCTAAAACATTTACATATGCAGAGTTAAATGACTATAAAATTTAAAATGCACACTCACACACACACTCAAACCATATGGCTCCACTGGTTAAATAATTCAAATATTAAAAAAAAAAATGAAGTAACACCAGTTTTACAAACACATTTCCAAAAGAACATAGAAACGACAGGCCATTCCCAGTTCTTTTTATGGAGTCATCATAAATTCTATATGAAAACCTGATTACAATATTATGAAAATAGAAAACTAAAGGCCAATATTCGATGAACATCGACACAGAAACCCTAAATAAAATGCCATCAAATGGAAAAGGAGCCACATGTAAAAAGGATAATGGATCATGACCACATGAGATTCATTACAGGAATGCCACATTATTTCAGCATTTGAAAATCAGTGTAATTTACTACATTGACAGACAAAGAGAGATAAATCATTTGATTAACTCTAAAGATTTAGAGAAAATATTTCAAAATTCCAAAAGCTAGTCCTCATAAAATTTCCACAAGCTACAATGAATACCCCTACATTGAAACCACTAAACATTGCTGAAGGAAATTAAGGAAAACCTAATAAATGGAAGGATATGCCATGATTATAGATTGGAAAACTCAATATTGGTAAGAAGTATATTCTTTCAAATTTATTTTATAAATTCAGCACCATCCCAGTTAAAATTCCAGGAGATATTTTGTCATAATTGGCTAGCTGATTTTAAATTTTGTATGAAAATGCAAAAGTCCTAAAAGAATAAAGAGAAACTCAAGAAGAAGGTTAGAAGAGTTTTGCAACAGATTTCAAGACCTGCTATACAGTTACAATAAGTAAGACAGTTTGGTATTAGTACAATCATGGCCAAATTGACCAATGAATAGAATAGAGAACCAGGAATAGACACACATGTGTGCACATACACAAACACAAACACACAAACACAGACATGATGACAACAAATATGCCACTGCAATCTAGAGGAGAAAGAATGTTTTTTGAACAAATGGATAACATATGAGAGAAATGAACCTTGACCCCTAACTCAAACCATATGCAAAGATTAATTTGAGATGAATAGAACTAAATTTGAAAGGTAAAACAATAAAACACAGAAGAATATCTTCATAACTTCTGGGTAGGCAAATGTCTCTCAATAGAACACAAAAATGAATGAAAAAAGGAATAAAGCAAAACAGAATTACTATGGCTAAGGGATTTAAAATGGAATCAGGAGGCCATTCTGGAGATTAGTTGTAAGCAAATCTTAGCCAGATATCACAAACTGCCAAAGTACACAAAGCCTCCAGCATCAGTGTTCTTCAAAACCCTGGGGACATCTGGACACCATAAACAAACCACGAGATAAAGAACTCGGAGAACTATATAACCTGCAGGACAATTGGAGTACCCCAATAATTGACCAACCACAAACAACTTATCTAATCTGCTTTTTCTTCAAAAACTCTTGCCCAGAAGTGCCCATAAGGGACAAAATTTGGGTAGCTACCCAAATCTGTGCACCCCAATTTGCAATTCTAAGTCCCCCAAATAAATGCCTTTGTGGCTTTCCGCTTAGTTTGTTATTTCTCAGTTGACAAGAAAAACCACAAACAATTGATAAACTTGAATTCATTAATTTGAAGATATGGTTAAAGAAGAAAAAGGCAAACTACACACTAGGAAAGTTATTTGTAAAGTATCCCTGGTATAGAGTTTATAACCAGAATATATGAACAACTTCTACAAATTATTTGCAGGTATTTGGCGAAATTAAGATGCAAGTTATAGCAATTCCACTCCTGGATATAAATATACCCTAGAAAAACACCTCGATAGGAACATAGAGAGATATTTGTGAGCATATTCATCAAAGCCTGATTTGTAAAGACAATGACTGGAAACCAACTTAACTGGGAATGAAATGAGGAAATGGACTTTCAAAATTATCATAAGCAAATCATGAAATATAATACAACAATCTAAGGAAAGAACTAGGTTTAAATATATTAACATGGATGAAGTTCAAAATCATCAGAGGAAAATATCAGAATTACAAAACCCTTTAAGTAAATCAACAAAAGTTTTACCTCCAAAAAGTCAATATCATATGTAGGTCATAGATAAACAAATATAAATAATTGGTTAGACAATGGATAGGAAGGAAGCGCACACATTAAATACCAAGAGTAGGAGCCCAAGGAGAGGAACAAAATGTGGAACAGAGAACAAAATTAAAACATAAGTGTAAATAAATAGTAAAGAGTATGGGCTAAGCCAATGATTGTAATGAATCACCATATGAGACTTAGAATCAATGAACTTTGGTGAACCTGAGCTCCAAAATTAATAAGTTAATTTACTGAAAACATTATTATATTATGTAATTTTTTTTTTCTTTTTTAAACCCAGTTTGGTTAGTTCTGTTGGAGTGTTCCTATGTCATGGATACAGTTGGCAGTGGATTACATGAAGATATTCGGTAAATCAACAGGAAACATGACCAGGCAATCAAAAGACTCCCATTTACATAAAACAGAACATTTTAACTAAGTAGTTCTAAAACTTATTTAGGTGGCAGAGCACCAGAAATTCCTATCATATCCTACATAACATTAGGAAATATTAATATAATTAGTACTGTCATGAAAGCAAGAGTGTTTCTAGAAGAAAATATGAGAACACCCAACTTAGAGATGGCTACCTCAATATTTGACTAGTGTTTCCTTATTATTTTCATTACTCTATTGTAACTGATGTCCATTCACTTATAAACCGGAGTAGATACTAATCACAAGAAACTTAAAATTTAGAAAATATTCTTTCATTTGATTATTTTCTCTAAATGTAGATAAAGACATACTTATTCCATGTGTACAGGGGCGTTCCTCTATCCGGCTGCTAGACCACCTGTGATCTACGTACACACAATTGTGAACCAGTTCCTTAGATAACTGCAGAGAGAGTTTCCGGTCCATATTCAAACTCATGTAGCAAAGTACATCCCTTGAAGGAAGGAGAAAATCTTTCATCCATTACTTTTTTTTTTTTTTTTTTTTTTTTTTTTAATTTTTGTTGTTTTATTTTTTTTTTTTTTTTTTTTTTTAAATCATCATTTTATTGAGATATATTCACATACCACGCAGTCATACAAAACAAATTGTACTTTCGATTGTTTACAGTACCATTACATAGTTGTACATTCATCACCTAAATCAATCCCTGACACCTTCATTAGCACACACACAAAAATAACAAGAATAATAATTAGAGTGAAAAAGAGCAATTGAAGTAAAAAAGAACACTGGGTACCTTTGTCTGTCTGTTTCCCTCCCCTACTTTTCTACACATCCATCCATAAACTAGACAAAGTGGTGTTTGGTCCTTATGGCTTTCCCAATCCCATTGTCACCCCTCATAAGCTACATTTTTATACAACTGTCTTCGAGATTCATGGGTTCTGGGTTGTAGTTTGATAGTTTCAGGTATCCACCACCAGCTACCCCAATTCTTTAGAACCTAAAAAGGGTTGTCTAAAGTGTGCATAAGAGTGCCCACCAGAGTGACCTCTCGGCTCGTTTTGGAATCTCTCTGCCACTGAAGCTTATTTCATTTCCTTTCACATCCCCGTTTTGGTCAAGAAGATGTTCTCCGTCCCACGGTGCCAGGTCTACATTCCTCCCTGGGAGTCATATTCCACGTTGCCAGGGAGATTCACTTCCCTGGGTGTCTGATCCCACGTAGGGGGGAGGGCAGTGATTTCACCTTTCAAGTTGGCTTAGCCAGAGAGAGAGGGCCACATCTGAGCAGCAAAGAGGCATTCAGGAGGAGACTCTTAGGCACAAATACAGGGAGGCTTAGCCTCTCCTTTGCAGCAACCGTCTTCCCAAGGGTAAAACTTATGGTAGAGGGCTCAACCCATCAAACCACCAGTCCCCTATGTCTGTGGTCATGTTAGCAACCATGGAGGTGGGGTAGGCGAATACCCCTGCATTCTCCACAGGCTCCTCAAGGGGGCACTACATCTTTTTTTTTTTTTTTTTTTCCCCTTGTTTGTCTTTTTTCTTTTTTTTTTTTTTTTTTTTTCTTAACTTTCCCTTCTTTTTTCAAATCACCTGTATGAAAAAAAAAGTTAAAAAGAAAACAAACATACAATAAAAGAGCATTTCAAAGAGACCATAGCAAGGGAGTAAGAAAAAGACAACTAACCTAAGATAACTGCTTAACTTCCAACATGTTCCTACTTTACCCCAAGAAAGTTACATAATATAGCAACATTTCAGTGAACTTGTTCCTACTACAACCATCAGAAATTAACAGACCATAGTCATTTCTGGGCATCCCCAGAACGTTAAATAGCTTATCTGTTCTTCCTGGATTATTGTTCCCCCTTCCTTAATTGCTCTCTACTGCTAGTTCCCCTACATTCTACATTATAAACCATTTGTTTTACATTTTTCAAAGTTCACATTAGTGGTAGCATATAATATTTCTCTTTTTGTGCCTGGCTTATTTCGCTCAGCATTATGTCTTCAAGGTTCATCCATGTTGTCATATGTTTCACCAGATCGTTCCTTCTTACTGCCGCGTAGTATTCCATCGTGTGTATATACCACATTTTATTTATCCACTCATCTGTTGAAGGACATTTGGGTTGTTTCCATCTCTTGGCAATTGTGAATAATGCTGCTATGAACATTGGCGTGCAGATATCTGTTCGTGTCACTGCTTTCCGATCTTCCGGGTATATACCGAGGAGTGCAATCGCTGGATCGAATGGTAGCTCTATATCTAGTTTTCTAAGGAACTGCCAGACTGACTTCCAGAGTGGCTGAACCATTATACAGTCCCACCAACAATGAATAAGAGTTCCAATTTCTCCACATCCCCTCCAGCATTTGTAGTTTCCTGTTTGTTTAATGGCAGCCATTCTAACCGGTGTTAGATGGTATCTCATTGTGGTCTTAATTTGCATCTCTCTAATAGCTAGTGAAGCTGAACATTTTTTCATGTGTTTCTTGGTCATTTGTATTTCCTCTTCAGAGAACTGTCTTTTCATATCTTTTGCCCATTTTATAATTGGGCTGTCTGTACTATTGTCATTGAGTTGTAGGATTTCTTTGTATATGCAAGATATCAGTCTTTGTCAGATACATGGTTTCCAAAAATTTTTTCCCATTGAGTTGGCTGCCTCTTTACCTTTTTGAGAAATTCCTTTGAGGTGCAGAAACTTCTAAGCTTGAGGAGTTCCCATTTATCTATTTTCTCTTTTGTTGCTTGTGCTTTGGGTGTAAAGTCTAGGAAGTGGCCTCCTAATACAAGGTCTTGAAGATGTTTTCCTACATTATCTTCTAGGAGTTTTATGGTACTTTCTTTTATATTGAGATCTTTGGTCCATTTTGAGTTAATTTTTGTGTAGGGGGTGAGGTAGGGGTCCTCTTTCATTCTTTTGGATATGGATATCCAACTCTCCCAGCCCCATTTGTTGAAAAGACCATTATGGCTCAGTTCGGTGACTTTGGGGGCCTTATCAAAGATCAGTCGGCCATAGATCTGAGGGTCTATCTCTGAATTCTCAATTCGATTCCATTGATCTATATGTCTATCTTTGTGCCAGTACCATGCTGTCTTGGCAACTGTGGCTTTATAATAAGCTTCAAAGTCAGGGAGTGTAAGTCCTCCCACTTCGTTTTTCTTTTTTAGAGTGTCTTTAGCAATTCGAGGCATCTTCCCTTTCCAAATAAATTTGATAACTAGCTTTTCCAAGTCTGCAAAGTAGGTTGTTGGAATTTTGATTGGGATTGCATTGAATCTGTAGATGAGTTTGGGTAGAATTGACATCTTAATGACATTTAGCCTTCCTATCCATGAACATGGAATATTTTTCCATCTTTTAAGGTCCCCTTCTATTTCTTTTAGTAGAGTTATGTAGTTTTCTTTGTATAGGTCTTTTACATCTTTGGTTAAGTTGATTCCTAGGTACTTGATTTTTTTAGTTGCTATTGAAAATGGTATCTTTTTCTTGAGTGTCTCTTCAGTTTGTTCATTTCTAGCATATAGAAACATTACTGACTTATGTGCATTAATCTTGTATCCCGCTACTTTGCTAAATTTGTTTATTAGCTCTAGTAGGTGTATCGTTGATTTCTCAGGGTTTTCTAGATATAAGATCATATCATCTGCAAACAATGACAGTTTTACTTCTTCTTTTCCAATTTGGATGCCTTTTATTTCTTTGTCTTGCCGGATTGCCCTGGCTAGCACTTCCAGCACAATGTTGAATAACAGTGGTGACAGCGGGCATCCTTGTCTTGTTCCTGATCTTAGAGGGAAGGCTTTCAGTCTCTCACCATTGAGTACTATGCTGGCTGTGGGTTTTTCATATATGCTCTTTATCATGTTGAGGAAGTTTCCTTCAATTCCTACCTTTTGAAGTGTTTTTATCAAAAAGGGATGTTGGATTTTGTCAAATGCTTTTTCAGCATCTATTGAGATGATCAATTGATTTTTCCCTTTCGAGTTTTCAATGTGTTGTAATACATTGATTGTTTTTCTGATGTTGAACCATCCTTGCATGCCTGGAATGAACCCCATTTGGTCATGGTGTATGATTTTTTTAATGTGTCTTTGGATTCGATTTGCAAGTATTTTGTTGAGGATTTTTGCATCTATATTCATTAGGGAGATTGGCCGGTAGTTTTCCTTTTTTGTAGCATCTTTGCCTGGTTTTGGTATTAGATTGATGTTAGCTTCATAAAATGAGTTAGGTAGTGTTCCATTTTTTTCAATGTTTTGAAAGAGTTTGAGTAAGATTGGTGTCAGTTCTTTCTGGAAAGTTTGGTAGAATTCCCCTGTGAAGCCATCTGGCCCTGGGCATTTATTTGTGGGAAGATTTTTGATGACTGATTGGATCTCTTTGCTTGTGATGGGTTGGTTGAGGTCTTCTATTTCTTCTCTGGTCAGTCTAGGTTGTTCATATGTTTCCAGGAAATTGTCCATTTCTTCTACATTATCCAGTTTGTTGCCATACAGTTGTTCATAATATCCTCTTATAATTTTTTTAATTTCTTCAGGATCTGCAGTTATGTCACCTTTTCATTCATTATTTTGTTTATAAGGGTCTTCTCTCTTTTGATTTTGTCAGTCTAGCTAGGGGCTTGTCAATCTTGTTGATCTTCTCAAAGAACCAACTTTTGGTGATATTTATCCTTTCTATTGTTTTTTGTTCTCTATGTCATTTATTTCTGCTTTAATCCTTGTTATTTCTTTTCTTCTACTTGGTTTAGGATTGGTTTGCTGTTCATTTTCTAGCTTCTTCAGTTGATCCATTAGTTCTTTGATTTTGGCTCTTTCTTCCTTTTTAATATATGCGTTTAGTGCTATAAATTTCCCCCTTAGCACTGCTTTTGCTGCATCCCATAGGTTTTGGTATGCTGTGTTCTCATTTTCATTCGTCTCTATATATTTAGCAATTTCTCTTGCTATTTCTTCTTTAACCCACTGATTGTTTAGGAGTGTGTTGTTTAACCTCCAGGTATTTGTGAATTTTCTAAGTCTCTGATGGTTATTGACTTCTAATTGTATTCCATTGTGGTCAGAGAATGTGCTTTGAATGATTTCAATCTTTTTAAATTTATTGAGGCTTGTTTTATGTCCCAGCATATGATCTATTCTGGAGAAAGTTCCGTGAGCACTAGAAAAGTATGTGTATCCTGGTGATTTGGGATGTAATGTCCTGTAGATGTCTGTTAAATCTAATTCATTTATCAGATTGTTTAGGTTTTCAATTTCCTTATTGGTCTTCTGTCTGGTTGATCTATCTATAGGAGAGAGTGATGTGTTGAAGTCTCCCACAATTATTGTGGAAACATCAATTGCTTCCTTTAGTTTTGCCAATGTTTCTCTCATGTATTTTGTGGCACCTTGATTGGGTGCATAGACATTTACGATTGTTATTTCTTCTTGCTGAATTGCCCCTTTTATTAGTATGTAGTGGCCTTCTTTGTCTCTCAAAACATCCCTGCATTTGAAGTCTATTTTATCTGAGATTAATATTGCTACACCTGCTTTCTTTTGGCTGTAGCTTGCATGAAATATTTTTTTCCATCCTTTCACTTTCAGTTTCTTTGTGTCCCTGTGTCTAAGATGAGTCTCTTGTATGCAACATATTGATGGTTCATTTTTTTTGATCCATTCTGCGAATCTATATCTTTTAATTGGGGAGTTTAATCCATTTACATTCAACGTTAAAACCGTGAAGGCATTTCTTGAATCGGCCATCTTATCCTTTGGATTATGTTTGCCATATTTTTCCCTCTCTCTATTAATATCCTTTATTGTACCCATACCGAATCTCTTTAGTACTGAACCTTTCTCCAAGTCTCTCTGTCCTGTCTTTGATTCTCTGTCTGTAGGGCTCCCTTTAGTATCTCCAGTAGGGCAGGTCTCTTGTTAGCAAATTCTCTCAGCATTTCTTTGTCTGTGAAAAATTTAAGCTCTCCCTCAGATTTGAAGGAGAGCTTTGCTGGATAAAGTATTCTTGGCTGGAAATTCCTCTCTCTCAGAATTTTAAATATATCGTGCCATTGCCTTCTCACCTCCATGGTGGCTGCTGAGTAGTCACTACTTAGTCTTATGCTGTTTCCTTTGTATGTGGTGAATTGCTTTTCTCTTGCTGCTTTCAGAACTTGCTCCTTCTCTTCTATGTTTGACAGTGTGATCAGTATATGTCTCGGAGTGGGTTTTTTTGGACTTATTCTATTTGGAGTTCGCTGAGCATTTATGATTTGTGTATTTATGTTGTTTAGAAGATTTGGGAAGTTTTCCCCAACAATTTCTTTGAATACTCTTCCTAGACCTTTACCCTTTTCTTCCCCTTCTGGGACACCAATGAGTCTTATATTCGGACGCTTCATATTATCTATCATATCCCTGAGGTCCATTTCGAGTTTTTCAATTTTTTTCCCCATTCTTTCTTTTATGCTTTCATTTTCCATTCTGTCATCTTCCAGGTCACTGATTCGTTGTTCAACTTCCTCTAGTCTTGTACTATGAGTGTCCAGAATCTTTTTAATTTGGTCAACAGTTTCTTTAATTTCCATAAGATCATCCATTTTTTTATTTAGTCTTGCAATGTCTTCTTTATGCTCTTCTAGGGTCTTCTTGATTTCCTTCATATCCCGTACTAGGGTCTCATTGTTCATCTTTAGTTCTTTGAGTAGCTGCTCTAGGTGTGTCTCTTCTGGTCTTTTGATTTGGGTGCTTGGGCTTGGGTTATCCATATCGTCTGGTTTTTTCATATGCTTTATAATTTTCTGTTGTTTTTGGCCTCGTGGCATTTGCTGTCCTTGATAGGGTTCTTTTAGGGTTTGTAGACCAGTTGAAGTCCTTATCTCTAATTTATCAGATCTACAGCTTCGTGGAGTACACTTTCTCTAACTAACCAGCAGGTGGCGTCCACGAGCCACCTGTTCTCCACAAGCCAGATCTCCCCTGCTTAGCCTTTTTGGTGAGTGGGGGAGTGAGTCTTGTGGGGCCCAATTGGTGTCCCAAGCTTGCGTGTGTAGTTGGTGTTGCCTGCCCTGTATGTGGGGCGTGTTTCTGGGCAGTCGGGGAGGGGGGGTGGCCCTAACAATCAAATCTCCCTGATGATCCTAGCGTTTTAAAGCTACTGCAATAGTCTAATCCTTCAGTTCAGTCCTGCCACAGTTTGTCTCTGCCACTGACCCACAAGTCTTTGGTATTGGCGTATGGCTCCTGAGACTTGCAAGTGGGCCCCTCTTCCAGGCTGTGCACCCCGGGTCCTCTGTTGAGGGACGACTGTGCTATGTCACAGGTGAGTGCCGTCCCCCCAGGGCAGTTCTGGGCTGCTGGGCTGTGTTGGGAGGCTCCCAGTCTGCTCAAATGATGGCTGAATGGGGCTCTGTTAATTCACACTGCTCCCCCTTCCCAGCTCTGGGACATTCAGCTGAGGTTGCAGGGAAGGCTAATGTCCACGCCCAGTTTTGTGGTGTGTGCCTGTTATTTGAAGCACTTCCGTCACACTGGGTTGTCTGGGGCAGCTCTGGGCTATGGGGCTGGCGATGGGCAGGAGTGTTTCCTGTCCACCAGGATGGTGGCTGTGAGCGGACACCCCCCTTTTCTTGGGAAGTTGTGTTGTTTAGTGAATTTTCTCAGCCACTGGATTATTGCCTTTTGTCTCAGAGCTCTCTTATTTCTGCTCTTGACTTGACGTGCCCAAATTTCAATTCTTTGAAGCTTTCTGTATTGAGCTTCTTAGAGTAATTGTTTTAGAAAAAGCAAAAAAGGATTTAAAAAAAAAAAAAAAAAAAAAAAAAAAAAAAAAACGGCCCTCCTCAGAGATCTAATGGGTTATTGAAATGCTAATAGACAAAGCAACCAGGGCCATTAAGGAAAGGTGCCCTGGGCAGAGAGATCAGCCTTGCTTCGGGATTTGCATATGCGCCTCAAGGCCTGATCTCCGCCCTTCCCCTTTCTGTGTTCACCAGAACTCCAAAAATCCTCTGCTTTTACTTTGGAGCTTCTCGTGTTGTTTTCCTTCTATGCCCGTCTCCTCTCTGCTGGGCTGGCTGCTCTCAGAGTCTCTGGTGTCTGGCCTCAGTCTATCTATGGTTGGAGTTTGAATCAGTAGAATGAGTTTCCGATGAGAGCAGCCACTGCAATTCTCCCTTCTCCTTCCTGGAGCTGACAGCCCCTCCTCCCCCGGGACTGAGCCTGGCAGGGAGGGGCGCGGGTCCCCTGGCCGCAAAAACTTACAGATTTCGGTGATCTCAGCAGTTCCACGTTTTCATGAGTGTTGTATGAAGTATGCCCAAAGACAGATTGCTCTGTGGTGTCCAGTCCACGCAGTTCCTGGCGTTTTACCTACTTTCCTGGAGGAGTAACTAAAACATACAGCTCACCAGTCTGCCATCTTGCCCCGCCTCTGTCCATCCATTACTTTTGAATCAGATTACAAAACCTTTGAAAAAGAATCAGCTCTCATTTCAATTCCCACAAATGTTCTATAGATACAAGTCCTAAAAGCAACTAAAATTTTATTTTGGAGAGAAAAGAAATGTGTGTCTAGACCTAAGGGTAAGGGGGATGGGAGAGCTGATGCATTTGTGACTTGAATCAAATGCTGTCCTCTTCTCCAGCACACTAACTATGCCCTTTTTTGATCATCTTTCACTTGATTTAATACTCATGATTTTTTAATCTTTTTTTCAGACATCAAATTATTTGCTGCACCACCCTTGACCACAGAGTGGGACAATACTATTCCACATGCTGCTGTGAAACACAGTGCTGGTCATGGACCTTTTGTCCTTGGATGGAAATGGCAGGGTCTCATGTTTTAGGAGCTTGCTGCTTGCAAGTTATTTCCATCTTGGGCTTTTCAGGGGATGGTTGGGTTGGAGGTACTTTTGAGATATCCAAGAGAGGACAGTCAGGGGAAGGAAGGTGTTGGTGTGTGAGGCATGTGTTATATGTGTGAAAACTGCATTCATAGGTATTGCTGACATGGCAGCATACCAGAGAGAGAAAGAGAGGAGTCAGAGACAAAGACCTGGAAGGAGGCTTCTAGATGTGAAATATTTAATAACCAGGAAGAGAAGCATCAGGGAAATAGGAGGAGCCAGGGAAGAGTTGGTCCAAAAGAAGAAAGAATCAAAAAGGAGGAAATAATCAACCCAACCAGCTGCTCATAAGATGTCAAGATGGATCAAGAATAGAAGTTATCCCACAAGATATAGTGATATGGAGGTCAATGGTTACCCACTGGCTAGGACTTTACAGAAGATATAAGAGTGAGGAGAGAATAGAGAGCAAAGAAATAGAGATAAAAATACAGAATGTTGGTGGTACTGGAGAAGAAATACTTAGTTAGCCCTGTATTTAGAAGAGAGAAGATGGTTTGAATGGGAAGGTTGTTTTAGAATTTTTTCTAAATAATGGAATGTGTTATGTTTTTAAAAATGTGTTCAAAACCAGTGCAATGGGTCAACTTCAGAAAGTGATGTGTATTATATAAGAGAGGCATGGATTACTTAATGGTTTAAAATTCCTTCAGAATGGAAGACATAGAATACAAAGTAGACAGGACAGATTAGCTTTAAAAGGAGAACAGCAGGTTGTTTGTGCCTGAAAAGTGGCTTTTAACAATTTCTGCCAAGTTCAAGGCATATATTTTGAGATGATTTCCAATAATTGCCATAGGTCCACCAAAATACATTACTTTTCCATTTTCTGGATAATGAAACCAAAGCCAAAAGATGCTAACTAGCCAACACAGGTAGCACACAGCTAAAAAATAGAAGAACCAAAATATGTATCTGGCTGAAAGCCCAACTTAATTCCTCTAGACCATGGGTTGGCAATGTTTTTACCATAATGCATCTGATAGTAAATCTTTTAGACTCCATGGATCATATGGCCATGTCAGAACAACTCAACTCTGCTCTTGTAGTGTGAAAGTAGCCACAGACAATACATAACCAAATGAACATGGCTATGTTCCAATACAACTTTAGTCAAAGACAATGAAATTTGAATTTTGTATAATTTTCATGTATCATGAAATCTTATTTTGACTTTTTCTTTCAACCATTTAAAAATTTACAAACTGTTCTTAGATCATGGGCCATACGTAATCAGGCGATGAACCAGATTTGGCACACGGGCCGGAGTTTGCCGATCCTATACTAGACCAAAGGCCATTCCACAACCACCTGTAGCAATTCCCTTCCAATTCTTTGCTTCCTGCCTTAGCAAAATCCCTGTGGTTTATTTGGATTCTAATCCTCTACACATTTTTGCAGCCACATTTGTCTTCATCCCTTCATGTATTTGTACTAACATTCTTGACATTCTAAATCAACCTCTTTCTTTCTCCCTCACTCTCTCTTCCCCTAATCCTCTCTCTCTCTCGTGTCAGCTCTTTCTCACATCCTTGCTTTTCTGGGCACATTCCACCATGCCCAGCAGTGCCATTTTACATACTATTGAAATAGCTTCCAACTGGGCAAAGGTGTTGTCTGCTCATACGCTGTTTACTTAGCTTCATCCCTGCTTGGCGAGCTCCTCCCCAAGCTCTATCTTCACTTGTAAACATAAGGAATGCACTTTCCTTAGTGCATTCCTAGTACCAAAGTTCCAAAAAGGGAAAGAATATGTAATTATACCAGGCCTGTCTCTTCTTGGCAACTCGGACCTCAGGATTTCATTTGTCATGTTGTAGCCAAAAGGGAGGGTGCATCTACTGGGGCCAACTCTTTGATAGATCTCAGCTATAATTCCAGGGGGGCTGCTTCATCTCAAGTGTTGACTGAACATACCTCGGTAGTAGCAAAACTTTCCTTTTAACACATGTGCATCTATATTACATGACATACATAAAATAACTCTTTAGGCTAGGATATTTTTTGACAATCAACTTGATCCAAAAGCAACTGGATTTGGGGGAAGCCTTTTGTTCATGACTTATGGTTCTCTGTTGGCCGGAGGCTCCTTGGCTTCTGCCCTGAATTGGTTTTCTCTCTCTGAATAACCTCTTAATTATCTTCCTACTGCATTGCCTGCAGGCTCATGAGTAAGCCACTAGTTCATGAGGCCACTAAATTGCCCAAGGCTTTGATTCCTTGAAATGCAAACTGCAAACCTTAGGTATGATGTCTGTAAAAGTCGATCATTTCAGAATATGAAAAGAAAGAGGAGTGTGGGATCAACTTTAATCCATCCCCAAAAAAGAACTTGCAAATACAATCATAGTTCAGATGAACAAGTCCAGCAGCGGTATTCTAAAAACTCCAGTCTTTTTTTAAACTTCAAATTTAAATTTTAAATTTAAAAATTTACAAACTTCTTAGATCATGGGCCATACGTCTGCAGTTCCTTCATGCCATTTCCTCACCTGGAGATTTTACTTCTTTTGCTCTCCATTTTGAGACTGACAGAGGAAACACAAAAGAGAAAGTGCCATTGGATGACCGAGTGGAAAGGAGGAAAGATTAAACAATGCGTGCTCTTTTGCTCATACACCCCAGCTGACAATTTTGAAAACTTTGTAACCCTTTGCATATTTTTAAGTTGACATCAGGAATTTTAATCACCCTTCTAATTATTACAAAAAGATGTGTTTTCCAGAGTAATGCATATTTTCTAATGCTTTACATATATTTTGATTAAATTCTGCAGATTTAGTTCAGTCAATTTGTGGAAAATTCCAGCCCTTACTGTCAAACCAATCAACCAAGGAGGTTTAATTTCTGAGAAAAAGAAGTTTGACTCCATTTATAAAAATTTAAATAAACTTGTTAATGCACATTCCTTCCGTGAGCTTCTCATCCTTCAGTTTTCATCCTAAGATGCAGTTAGCAGTGGCATGGTGTCTTGGGTGATTGTGCTTCCAAACCAAAACAAAGCACTCCTCCATCTAAAAGTCCTTGGTGTTTCTCAAGAAGGCAACATTCTTGAATGGCCTTTTTGTTTAGTGCTCAGGAAGTTTTTGCACCATGGATTAGAGCCCTTTAGTCAAGTCTGGATAGCTGAGAGAGATGTTTGTCTTTTTTCCCTGCAAAGTGGAGAGAGGGCCATTAAGAAATGGGGATGGAGAAAGGAGAACTGCCAGACGTTACTTCAGACAGAATAATTTTAGGGAAGAGTGCAGACGGAAATTGAGAATCTAGGAATTGATTTTATTGTAGCTATCTATGCTCCTTGGAAACTATTCCTATGCCCGCAGGGATATATGTACCCAGTTTGAAGATCATTGACCACAAATCTCTTAAGACAAGAAAAAAGAGCAAAGAGGCAAGAGACAAGATGCCAACCTCTAGAGAAGTCTCCCTGCCGCAGCACCACTGAGAGCTTCTTGGTGATTTCTACGTGGTGTACTCAGCAAACCAGATTCACAGCCGGGTATGCAGCTTCTCTGAGAAGAAAGCAAAGATGCCTCACCAAACAGCCAGGAGAGAGAGGCCAGGATCAGCAGAGAAGAGGACAGGCTGTTTAGACACAGAAGTGGGAGACTGCTCCTGACTGATTCTCCAACATAGCATTTCCAGAGCACCCCAGAAAATCAAGGAGGCTTAAACCTACAAGAAAGAGTAACGCAGGATGGCTGGGATGATCTGATTTGCTCAGAGATTCTCTATCTCTTTACATGGTCGACCTAAATAATGTGTGAAGTGTGTTTTATGGCATTCTGTCAAGCTCCTCATCATTGTAGAATTGCTTGTGTTTCAGGTAGGCTCAGAAATCTTCAGAAAGTAGAATAGGTCTCTTGGCAGTGCTTCATAAAACTAGTAAGGGGCAAATGATGAAAAATCACTCCAAAGAGACTGCTACCTCTACAACTCACTCAAACTTTGAAGCAGGTGGTGATAGTCATTTGCTATTTTATTGATCAGTTTAACAAAATTATATTAAGTCCCCACGATGTGCAAAAAAAAAAGAAAAGAAAAGAACAGGGCAGGTAAAGAAATTTAAGAAATGAGGTATGGGAATCTGCCTTTACAGGACAAATGTTAGGTCTGCAAACGGTCACCCCTGTCTTAGCCATCTCGTTTCCACCGCCGGCTCAATGTTGCCTTATATCTGCAGTTCCTTCATGCCGTTTCCTCACCTGGAGATTTTACCTGGTCCTTGGCTGTCTCTCCCTATGGGGAGAACATATGTGCATCCCACTGGGCCACAAGCTCCATGCATGTGTGCATCCTGGAGGTCTTCCTTGTCACGTTACGTGACGTCTCCTGCCTGCATCTCCCACCAGTCCGTGGAGAATAACATGGCAGAACCAGGCCTTACTCTTCTTCATAAGTCTAGTGCTTCATAAGTCTAGTGTGTGACATCACTGGGACAGACTCACCTTCAAAGTCAAAGTTCTATGACTCCATGAAGTTTGCCTGGTCTGCCTTATCTTTGAGGAATCCTTGCCTTTGGAGCTCCCACACCATTCTTCATGTCTAAAGGCAGTTCTCAAGCACTACACATATTTTAGTGATTGTGCATTGTCTTTACTAATCCAACTAGATAGTGCGCTCCTTGAGGAAAGGGGATGCATTTCACTTTTCTCTGAATCCCCCACAGAATCCACCAGAGTAAGGGAGCAAGCCCTTCCGTTACCACAGCCCAAAGGAAAAAGCAAAGCAGCCCAACTTCCATCAGTATCACTTTCCCCTATGGCCCCCTAGCTCCAGTCACCAAGCTTCATGTTGACCCTTCAACCAAGTTTGGCCTCCAGCCTGCAGAGTTGGTCCTTTGCTCCTCATAAGCACAACTTCTATGCCTCCTTCCATGCTCAGCTCAAATGCTACCTCACAAGGAACCACTCCCAACCATGCTAGCTGCTGTAGCTTCAGCCACCCCCATCCCCCCACACACATACACACACATCACTCCCTTCACATCATCTGGGCTATTTCTCTTGCTTACCTGCTGCACACACACACACACACACACACACACACAATCATGGGCTCGGCAAGGAGGGCCCTTGTCTGCTCATAGCCCCTAGAACAGTGCCTGGGAAAAGTAGGGGCTTCATAATAAACTATCGAAAGCTGGGCACTTCGAGAATGATGGTCAGAATAAAAACATGAACAAATAAAAGGAAAAAGTCCTTGTATCCCAGTTTTGTTCTTGTCTCAAAAACACATAAAAGCATTTTCTAGAGAAACAGTATTTCCCCAATTCCATCCACTGACCACTCTGCAAAATCTAAAATCACTTGGTTCTGGGGAACTTTGGGAAAATGGAAGCTCAGAAAATGAGTCCAGGCAAAATTCAGTCCAAAGCTGCATTAAAAATAAAAGTCACATTAAATTACTTTGGCAATCAGTACAACACATTATTCAATACAACCTCAGAATCTATGGAAAAAACATCAATGAACTGGAAATATAACTAGACTTCAGTTTTGTAAAAAGCATGTGTGCCACTTACTAACTGGGAAAATGGCTTTTTCTTTCTGTAGGAAGGTTATGTCTTGGTCAAATCAATGAACAAATATTTGCAAAGCCAGGACCATGGCAAGCACAACTGGTATGAAAACAAGGAGAGGGTTTATAGTCAGGAAAGGAAGAGATTGTTAAGGATGGAGAAGGGGTTTGTCAGGGAGGCTTCAGAGAGGAGGTGATGTATGATCTATGTTTGGAGAGATAAATGGGACAAAGTGAGAACAGTCATTAGACAAAGAGAAAACAGCTGCAGAGGAAGATTCCATGAATTGCAGAAGTTTAGACTGCACTCATGTCAAACTGTGTTTGTAGCAATAAGCAAAGAGAGTTGAAAAAAAGAAAAGATTTCAGGCACTCAGTCTCATTTACAAATGATCAATTATACTTATCAGATAAGAATGAAATCCTAGAAATTTTTAATTAAGTTTCTCATGAACAAATATTGAAAAAAAATAAAGTTTTCACATTTAACCTAATGTATTGGACATTTAGCCTAAATCCCTATTTCTCAAAATAATATTATTTAACTTTTTCTCTCATTTAGGAATAATATTAGATTTACAGAATATTTGCAAAGATAGTACAAAAAGTTTCCATGTATCCTTTACCCAGTTTCCCCTAATGTTAACATTTTACCTTGCCCTGTTATATTGGTCAAAAATAAGGAATCAACTAGGGAAACATGTGGAAATATTAAACTTTCCCACCTGGGGAATTACTGATATTCTCACAAGCTTTGGGACTACCAATTTAGAAGGCCAAGCACTCGATCTTGGGGCCTGGCCTTATGAAGTTTGTTACTGCAAAGGAAAGGCTAAGCCTGCTTAAAATTATGCCTAAGAGTCACCCCCAGAGAACTTCTTTTGTTGCTCAGAGTGGCCTCTCTCTTTCTAAACCAATGCTGCAGGTAAATTAATCCCCTGCCCCATGTGGGACATGACTCCCAGGAGTGTTAATCTCACTGGCAATGTGGGACATGATTCTCAGAGATGAGCTTAGCCCTGGCATTGTGGGATTGAAAAGGCCTTCTGAACCAAAAGAGGGAAGAGAGATGAAATAAAATGAAGTTTCAGTGGCTGAGAGATTTCAAATAGAGTCGAGAGGCCATTCTGGAGGTGATTCTTATGCATTACATAGATATCCCTTTTTGGTTTTTAGTGTATTGGAATCACTAGAAGGAAATACCTGAAACTGTTGAACTGCAACCCAGTAGCCTTTATTCTTGAAGATGATTGTGTACAACTATATAGCTTACACTATGTGACTACGTGATTGCGAAAACTTTGGGGCTCACACTCCATCCATTCATTCTATGGACAGATGAGTAGAAAAATGAGGTCAAAAAGTAAATGAGTAAGAGGGAAAGATGGGGGATATGAGATGTTTTGTGTGTTCTTTTTTACTTTAATTTTTATTCTTATTCTTTGTTTTGTGGTAATGAAAATGTTCAAAAATTGATTGTGGTGATGAACGCACAACTATGTAATGATACTGTGAAAAACTGATGGTACACTGTGGAAGATTGAATGGTTTATGAATATATTTCAATAAAATTGAGTTAAAAATAAGGAATCAAAATTGGTACATCACTATTTACTAAAGTACCAGCTTTTTCCTTATTTCACCAATTTTTCCATGAATGCCCTTTTGTTGGTCCAGAATTCAATTCTGAATACCGCATTGCATTTAGCCAACATAGTATTTGAAAACTGAATCTCACTGTCCTAGTTTGCTAATGCTGGAGAATGCAAAACACCAGAGATGGACAGGATTTTATAAAACGGGGGTTTACTTCACTACACAGTTACAGTCTTAAGGCCACAAAGCATCCAAGGTAACACCTCAGCAATCGGGTACCTTCACCGGAGGACGGCCAGTGGTGTCCGGAAAACCTCTATTAGCTAGGAAGGCAGCTGGCGTCTGCTTCAAAGCTCCGGCCTCAAAACGGCTTTCTCCCAGGACGTTCCGTTCTAGCAAGCTTGCTTCTCTTCAAAACATCACTCCCAGCTGCACTCCGTTTCCTCTCCTTGAGCCAGCTCATTTATATGGCTCCACTGATCAAGGCCCACCCCGAATGGGTCGGGCCACACCTCCATGGGAGTATCCCACCAGAGTCACCTCCCACATCTGGGTGGGGCACATCTCCATGCAAACAACCTAATCCAAACATTACAACTTAATCCCCACTATTCTGTCTGCCCCACAAGACCGCACCAAAGAATATGGCTTTTTCTGGGGGACATAATACATTCAAACTGGCACACTCACTATTAATGAAATGAGATTAATGTAAATGTAATTTCTAAATTCTGAAGAGATGGCTTTCATAACACAATAAATAATAATCTTCTGAATTTTGTTTTTTTAAATAAAAGAGTGCTTTACTATACAAAACAAATTGCCTGGTAAAATATTGCTGGTGGATTATATTTTGATTATTAAATTAATTTTTCTTGTTGACTTTCATATTTCTCCAAGAACATTTCATCCTCATTGCTGTACGATCTTCAATAGACAGTGGTACCTAGTACTGAGCCTTAATTTCCCTCTTCTCACAACCTTGAGCAGTTGAAGATCTATTACATACCTTCACTTACATTAAGATGTTGTTGTAGCTTCTATGTTTTGTAATATATCCTTTATCTATCAACTTTGTAGATCAGACAGCTGTTTATAAAGTTTCCTAAAATTTGTTCACAGAAAACGTATGTGGGTCATATTTTCATACAGAGCTTATTTTGCATAATAGAATCATCTTACCCTGGTAAGCTCATTTTCTGTGACTTGAGTAAGTCACTGAATCTCCCCACAGCTCACTGTAGAAGAGGTGAGAAAAGGGAATGCCACAAAAATGACAACCCATCCAAGTTAGGATGGAAACTTGTCTCCCCATCCCAATTATGATTGGGGAAAGGAGTTGCAGAATAACTGAAACAACAAAAATACATGTAACATGAACATGAGATTAGATTTACATCTATTTCACAAAGTGCCATAACTTTCTTTCATTCCTTCTCTCCTTTCCCTTCTTTCCCTTTCTCTTTCCTTCTTTAATAGAAGAAATATGACATAGTAAATTAAATTTGTGCTTTTCACTATCCTCCCATCTTGTTCCTGTCCTGCCCCCCAACCACAGGAACAATTATTATTTTGATTTTTGTTTTTTTGTGTCCTTCCATTTCCTGTTTTGATACTTGTGACTGTTTGGATATATTATGTCCCCCACTAAAGTCATGATCTTTTAAACCAATCTTTTTGGGTGGAACCTCTTGATTGAATGTTTCCATGGAGATGTGACTCACCCAGCTGTGGGTAATACCTTTGATTAAATTATTTCCATGGAGGTGTGGACCCTGCCTGCTCAGGGTGGGTCTTGATTGGCTCACTGGAGTACTTAAGAGAACTCAAGAGCAGACACAAATGCTTGTTGATACTTGAAGACACTGGAGATACAGACAGAAGGACATTTGGAGATGCTAAGCTAGGAGATGAAGCCCAGAGTTTGCCCCAGAGAAGCTAAGAGAGGACTCTCAGATGCTTAGAAAGAAATGCCCTGGGAGAAAGAAGTAAGGACACACAGGAGCTGAGAGACAGAAGCTAAAACAAAAGCCCAGAGACATTTTGGAGAAAGTCATTTTGCAGCACAACCCGGGAGCAAAGGATGAGCAGATGCCAGCCACGTGCCTTCCCAGCTGACAGAGGTGCTCCAGATGCCATCGGCCCTTCTTCAGTGAAGGTATCCTCTTGTTGATGCCTTAGTTTGGACACTTTCATGGCCTTAGAACTGCAAATTTGTAACCCAATAAGTCCCCTTTATAAAAACCAATCCATTTCTGGTATTTTGCATAATGGCAGCATTAGCAAACTGTAACAATACTTTTATGTAATACATGATTATGACACATTACGTTTATATAATGTCAGTTCAAACAGCAGTGTAACCCAGACAAAAGAGCACATGTTTATAGGCTGCAGAAAAGGTGTACTTTGTTCAATGGCTGTACACAACCAATTCACATAACCCTTCTGAGCTTTCATTTACATGGGAGGATAAGGATAATAATGCACACCTACAAATAGTTGGTACCTAATAAATAAGTGGCTTTAATTTTCCTTCTGTTCCTTCTCCAGTTGTCTGTAATGTACATCCCAGGCACCAACGTGCGATACTAATTTTGCTTTGTTATGCTTCTCAAAGAAAACCCTCAGTTTGTTCTCCGTCCTGGTTCTGTGTCTCTGCCTTGGGGGCTAGAGGAGGCTGATGAGTGGGAGTGGATTTTTGAAACACAAGGGAAAAAAAGAATAAACAAATCTGTCAGGAGGAAAGAGGACAATCTATGAGAGGTTTTGATCATCCTATTTGTCATGGAGAAATAACAGAAGCATTAGTGCACACAGCACTTAGAATTCAGAGATCATCATTACACCTTGACAAATAGCATTACTATAATTTATCATTTGTCTTTTTCCACATAGTTACAAAACCATAATTACAAGAAATCATGACAACTTGACAGTTAAACAGAGCCTTCACCCACAGATGAAGCATATATCTTTGCAGTTTGCAAATGAACCCAGGGGTGTGGTGAAGATGAGGCCAAAGTGTGCAGAAAGGGGTTTATTAGGAAGCCTGTGCACAAGGTATCCACCTTGTAACAGCAAAACACCTTACGCATCTCTTTCAGAGCATCTGAGTCACCTAGAAGATATTCCCTGTTATGAAAAACAATAATCTTTCAGTGTTCTAAACAACTTTCAGACTTGCTACAATCTCACTTGTAGGGTTGACCTCATCTCATCTTTTTGCACCTTTTTTGTGTTGGTAGACAGGAGAGATGACGTAAGTAAAAGGAGTGAACTCATCTACTACACGAGGGAGAAATCAAATGTTAAATGTGTATTAAACCTCCAGGGAACTAGGAACTAGAAAACTTAGAACTAGGAAGTGAGATATATCTCCTCATGGAAAAATGGAGAATAGGGTGTGAAAGGTCTGAGAAGAAGGTTGGGTAAAACAGCTGACATCAAGCTCCAGTGAGAAGATAGAGGCAGAGGTGATGGCAAGTCCAGTGGTGATTCTGGAAGCCATGGTGATTCTGGAAGCCATGGCGATTCTGGGAGCCCAGTGGTGTTTCTTGAAGCCCAGTGGTGATTCTGGAAGCCCACTGGTGACTCTGGAAGCCCAGTGGTGTTTTCTGAAGCCCAGTGGTGTCTCTGGAAGCCATGATGATTCTGGAAGCCCATTGGTGATTCTGGAAGCCCAGTGGTGTTTCTTGAAGCCCAGTGGTGATTCTAGAAGCCATGGTGATTCTGGAAGCCCACTAGTGATTCTGGAAGCCCAGTGGTGTGTCATGAAGCCCAGAGGTGATTCTGGAAGCCATGTTGGCTCTGGAAGCCCAGTGGTGATTCTGGCCTGGGTGGTGCTAGGATCCAACAAGAGGAGGGGAGTCCACCTGACAGTGCAGCACAGCTCTGTTCACATGTTCACAAGAGGATTTATGGAGCCAATAATATATGTCTGTTTACCTGTAGACAGACTGCCCTTTATTTACAGGAAACCATCCCTTCATTTACACTTTGTAAAATGAAGAGCCATTCCTTCCTCCACCTCTTCAGAAAAATGGTGAAGCAGGATAAGCTACAAGATTTGTTTAATCAGAAAAATTCTGGGGTGTACCCATTCTGGGTCATAGTGCAGAGTGTGGCTAAGTGCACAGGTTGAGGAGTCAGAGGGTAGAGCTCCCAAACCAAACGCCCACTTCCCAGCTGCCTGCTGTCCTTGGGTAATTCCCATAAAATCTCCATGCTTCAGTTTTCTCACCTTAAAAATGAGGGTAGTAACAGAACCTAGCTTGTAAGGCTAGTGTGAAGATTCATGAATTATGACATGTAAAATAGCACATCACTCACCCATGGTCAATACTCAGTGTTAGGCATTTGATGCTGGATTGGGAGAAATGTTTCTTTCCCCTCTTTGTGTGGAGACAGCAGGACGCTAAAATCGGTGCCAGGATCCTTGGAGATGGCTCTGATTTGCAGGAACCATTGCAATGTGGGGAGTTGACAGAAATGGTTCAAAAAAATGCCAACTACAATTATGAAAAGGGATGATTAATTTTAGAACAGAAAAAAACAAAAACAGAGTCTTCACTTGCAAACAAAATTGAGTCACAACCAAAGCCTTGACAAAGCCCAAATACCCAAAACTTATCTTTGCATTTCATGTGAATAGGATCAACATTAGCACTAGAAGTATCTGCTTCTTTTGAAATTGATGAAACTAGAAATGATTATTTAAGCAGGGAGCAGCAGCACATGAATCTATAGAATTCCCATTTGTGCTAGCTATACATATCTTTGCAGAACTTTCTGTATTCCTCTTGGGGAAAGAGGCAATTCAGGCTCACTTGCAAACAAGCTCCTTGGCCAAAACTTTCATATTTGTTTCCTTTTTAATTTGTTCAAATGTGTCACCCATACAACTGGAATCCTTGTACAGTTGGTCCAGGGCTGGTTAATTAGCAAGGAAAAATAAATATATGAGAGAAAATAAATTTTCTGTTTAGAATGCATTTTACCTTTTTTGGCAAATATTCAGAGAGACAGATTTTCCATTTTTAAGCGAGAAGAAGGTGATATATGGCTTGCTACTTGCAAGTATGATCCTAATCTAATACTAATTAAACTCATAATCCTAATATGCTGTATTTCACTGTTCTTACTTAAGGCAATAAGAGGAGATACTGCCTTGGCAGAACCTTAGTTGTATCTCCTAAGGAGGAGGTCAGGAGGATATTTATAGAGTTTGGGATCTGGGCTCAAGTAGTTGAAGGCAAGTCTTTCAAATCAGGGTAAGAGTTAAGTGCTTGTAGATCCAATGACGTGGGGTCTAGAAGTGCAGTCTGAGGAGTAAACTTTTGGATAGATGTGCTGATGAACAAACAATTTGTCCAGAAATATTGGTTTACAGAATTTCCTGAAGCATCAGGGAAGTTATTTATTGGTTTACACCCTTATTCTCTTCCTAGAGCCAATAGTCCTGTTGACACAGTTCGGCCCAATTCTCTATCCTGAGAGAGAAGCTCTGTGAGCCCGGGCTGCCTCCCTTCTCAGCAGATATCAGGTCAAACATGCTTTCCCTTACACTGCACTCTGCTTTCTCCTCTCTGCTCAGAGCAAGAACCCTGTTTCAACTACAGTATGTGTGATGGTTGGGTTCATGTGTCAACTTGGCCAGGTGATGGTACCCAGGTGTCTGGTCAAGCAAGCACTGGCCTAACCATTACTGCAAGGACATTTGTGGCTGGTTAATAAATCAGAAGGCTGGCTTATTAAATCATCAGTCAATTGACTGCAGCTGTGCCTGATTACATCAGTGAAGGGCGTGTCTTCCACAATGAGAGAATGCAATCAGCTAGATTTAATCCAGTCAGCTGAAGACTTTTAAGTGAGACAGATAGATAGAAGACCTTCACTTCTTCTTCAGCTGACCAGTGAAGCATTTCCTGAGGAGTTCATCGAAGTTGCCAGTTCGTTTCCTGAGGAGTTCATTGAACATCTTCATTGGAGTTGACAGTTTGCTGCCTGCCCTACAGAATTTGGACTCATGCATACCCACAGTTGCATGAGACGCTTTTATAAATCTTACATTTACAGATATCTCTGTTGATTCTGTTTCCCTAGAGAACCCTAACTAATACAGTATGCAAAACCATCTCCTTTTAGCTTCTCCCCTTTTCCCATACCTTTCCTCTCTTGCAGGTACACAATACTGCTGGCAGACAATTTAAAACTGTGATTCTCAAAGACTTGTGTATGGGAGGGCTCCAGACTGCCTATGTCACAATTCCCTGTCTTCTAGAATCCTCCATTTTAAGCATATCTTTCGAACTGGCCAAGGTAACAGCAGATCTGAACACCTCACTATTCTTTCCATGACACCAGGAGGCATTTCTTGTATTTGAAGTAGTTTTAATGGAATTTGGAGCCCTATTTTACTAGCAATGAGCAGTAGCAGGTAAAAGAGATTTAAATACAATTTAATGGATGGCATTTTTTAAATTATGAAAATTACTCCTGTCAGTTTTGTTCATGTTGAATGTTGAAGGGAAATAAAAATCCCTGCACCTGACTATAGCATCAGACCACTGGGCTTGTGCAAAAACACAGCATGAGAACCACTGGGCTAGAAAGAAAAACAATGGCAAGCTCTGTGTGTGGTGTTGCCTAATTCGTAGCTATAGATCACGCTTGCATTCTAAAAAGAAGCATAGTTGTTACCACTTATAGGAGATATAGCAAGTGGGAATTTATGGTTCTTTTGACCACATGGTAGGGAAAATTTTTTTCTGGGGGAGGTGGATTCTGGGACTCCCCTCCCTCTAGTGGGTAGGAAGCCCTCTTCTTTGCCCTTTACAAGGCTGGTCTTTACTGAAGGTGTTTGTCTTACTCTTCTCATTCAGGCAGGATGGGCCAGTTTATGCCTTAGTAACAAACAGCCCCCAAAGCTCGGTGGCTGAACACATCCAACATGTGTTTCTCCTTCACAGTACATGCCCAGTAAGAATAGCCAGCAGTTCCATTCATCGGAGCCACTCGGAGCCTGGAATGATGCAAAGCTCCATGGCAGCTCAGTCTTCTGCGATTGCCATGTCAGGAGGAATAGTTGTGGAAAATCATCAACGGGCCCACCAGTCTCCATGGAGAAGCTCACTAAAGCCAGCCACAGGAGCATACACATGTCAAAAGGGGAAGAAGTTTCAATCCTACTGCATACACAGTAAGAAGAGAAGAATGCAGTATTTGCCAACAGCCTTAATGCCAACCACAAATTCCAAATGCCACCTTAGGCTTGGGGAATGGATATCCTTACTTTCAAATCGCAGCACCAACAACCACTGGTAGGCAGGCTGATAAGCACAGAGAAAGAACAGGAGAAGCCATTTGCATTAGTCCTCTGATGGTCTGGGTTAATTTAAAAGGACCAAAGACATCAGTGATCCCAAGCTGTCCCAGCCTCTAATCAATGCTCAATCCCTCCATCCTCTCTGCAAGGCCCTAGGACAGTCTCAGGCTGTGTTCTTCTCTCATATTTCTTACGTACAGCTCCACCTGGCCAGGCACACCACATCTGCTTCCGTTCAGGACATCCAGCCACTTGGCAGGAGACAGAGATCCGTGGCAAGAGCCAACTCTCTCTGCACTTCATGAAAAATGAATGTAGCTGGGGGTTGAGTCCAGCAGGCAGAGTTGGTCTACAGATGGGGCTCTTCCTCTGATGACAGGAGACAGTCCATTGAAAGGTAATTCAGGCCTGCCTGGGTGTTCCCACCCGAGGGACCAGCTCCAGCAAGGGTGTATGCAGAGTTGAATGCACACCTTGTGTCTCGTTGTCTAGCCTTGAGGTCAGGAAAATGGGAGATCGGAGTAACGGAAGAAAGATGGAGCAAGGCTCCCTCAGCCCAAGATAATAGAGTTGGACAGGTCTTAATCAGAGAAGGAAAGATAATTCACCCCTATGGTCGAGGGTTAAGCGTTTTGTTTTGTTTTTTCAAGCTCTCTACTAAGGGCTTCACAGACATAATCTATTTTATTACTTGCAACCATCATACAAGTGAATACTAACAGCTCCATTTTCCAGATGGAAACCAAAGTTGAGGGCTCATGTGGCTTCCCCAAGATCAGCCCTCTGGTGGAGTCAAGATGCAAACCTTTTGATTCTGAAGATCATATTAGATTCCACATGAGAGATGGGGGGCTATTGAATTCAGGAAGAGCAACTTCGTGTGTGACTAATAATAGGAAGCACACATTTGGCTCACTGGACACCTGATGCCCTTCAAAGCCCTTTCCAAATAGTAACTTACTTAGCCTTCGCAGCAACCCCGTAAGATAAGTACTAATATGTTGTCACTTTACAAATAAGGAAGCAAATGCCTAGAGAGTTTAAGTAATTTACCCAAAGCCTTACATCTACGGGGAGAAATGGGAATTTGATCCAAGTGACAGAAGTCCCTCATCCAACCCCCCATACTCAATAAATGCTATGGGTCTCAAAATATGGCTAGGCCTGTGTCTGAGAGGATTTCTAATTGCTTTTGTGTCTTGGCTCAAAACAGAATTTTCCAAACTCTTGGATGACCCGTCTTTCTAGCCTTTGTTTTCAAAACCTTCAAAGGAAGGGCTTCAAAGCATCAGTGTGATTGATGTTATAGGCGATTCCATAGATAGATAGATAGATAAAGATAGATAGATAGATAGATAGATAGATAGATAGATAGATAGATAGATAAAGGATAGATGAAAGATAGATTAGATAGCTGGAAGATAAATGATAGAGAAAGAGAGAGACAGGTATATTTTCAACTTATACCCAAACTAGGAAGTGTGGGGGGGGACCCACAGGTAAAAGAGTCAGCTGAACTCCTGATTCGGTGCCCAGGGAAGATGAAGGGACATCTTATTGCATGGTACAGAGGCTGGACACAAGGGGGTGACACTCCTGGCCTCGCTGCCAATCTCCTTGTACAAGATTGACCTAAGAGTAGCAGCACTGTCAGCTTCAAGGAATTATTTAGATTTGGGGAATTAATAAATCCTTGCTGACCATTGTGGACACATGACCAGAGGATCTGGACCAAATTTTATGGACTGTGGTGGCCCCTGAGACTCTGAAATGACTCTTGAGAGGGTAAGAGTTCCCCCCAAACAAGAGGACATTGAATTTCTTATCCACTTCAACAAATAAGAATTCAGGATCAGATTTAATTTGATTTAGAGCAAATAAAGTAATGAAAGATTTTTAGACCAGAGGAAGTAAAAATCCTTTCAATGTGTATATATAATCTAAAATTCTTCAGTTTAAATATTTGGTACAGTATTAGATTGATTTTCTGGAAAATGTTTCCCTTCTCTTTTCCGCAATTCTCTCTCTCTCTCCATCTTTCTTTCACACACACACACACACACACACAAACAGAAAAGAATAGAGAGGAGGAAAAACAAAGCTAGAAAGATTTTTTGGTGTAAGAATCAAAAATGAATATTAACCGTTTTTCCAAGTAATGAAATCAGATGTTTAGTTTAGCAGGAGTCTGTTGTGTATCTAATTTTTCCATTAAGATTTTCATACACAGAGGCCTGATAATCATTTTTGCAGTGAATACTGACGAAGTATACTTGCTTGGCTGAAGGGAAGGAGAATGAATACATGCATTTAAAATTTTTATGATTACATTTTCAGTGAAGGGGAGGGTGACTGCAGTTTCATGAGACTGCTTTAATGCAATTGGTTCCACTTAGAGGAGATGACAGGCTGAAATGTGGCAAGTAAAGATGTGCAGTATGCTTCCCCAGTAATTGGAATTCAAGCAACAATGTCACTGGGCATTGTTGAATCCTTTACGGCTGTTTTTTTTTTTTTAAAGGTTTCCTTCCTTCTTTCTGGAAAAAAAAAATGCACATATTATAGAATATCATGAACTTAGCCAACAGTAAAAAGGGAAATTAAAAGTTATTTCACCTAAGTGCGTCTTCTTTGGAATCAAGCATATGCTGAAGTTTATGCAACTTCTAACCGCACAATTTCTTCTCTCCACTTTCTCCTGTTGTAAAATCAGAGGGTTTTGGAGCTGAATGGTATATCCTCGTAGTAATTTAATTTAATGCTCTCCCTTTAGAGATGAGGAAATAAAGGCCTGGAGAAGTAAAGTAGCTCACCTATGAATGCACAGTACATTGGTGGCAGAAATGGGACCATGCCCAGGGCCCCTGACTCTGCTCATGTAGAGCCAGAGAGGAAAGGGTCTGAGGCATAGGGGGAGACTAGCAGAGGTCAAGTGGAGAGACGGCTTCAGGACACAAGAATAATTATCTTGGGAAATGCCAAGAAGAGCTGAATGGCAGCTGATAAAAGGCCATTGGCTGGAGTAAACAGATCACTGATGATCTTTTCTCGTTTAAGACTTCTGATTTCAAGGGACAGAAAACCACCTAAACTTAGGTGAGCTAATTTTACATCTAATTGTTAATGTTGACATTTACCTGAGCCCTATGATCCCGGAAACCAGGAAAGGTTAAGAAATCCTTCTACCCTTTATGTTCCAGAAAACAGCTTGCAGCAAACCAACCTTGCCCATAATAAAGAGAAGAACCCTAACTAATATAATTCCCACCTGGAAGTCTCCCTCATTGTTTCCCTATAACAAGGCTGGACACATTTCCCATTCTTCACCCCAGTGAATGATGAGCCAAACTGCTTGTCCCCATGATCAATCGGAACAAAATGTGTGTTAACCAAAATTTGGTTAAGTTTCTCTCCTTCCCTCTGGTCCCTGAATTTTGGCCTCTCCTGAAAGGCCCCTCCTGAGAATAGGCTGCTTCACCATAAAATATTCTCTTATCTCCTATCTGATCCCACCAGCCATTCATCCCACTTCCCAACAGCTGGTTCATTCTAGCTTTGCTTACTCTTCCCTGTAAAAGGCAAATGCATTTTGCCTAACCCTTATGATGCTTGCTGATCTTACGATCAAGGCGTTCTCCCTCTGCAATAGTCCCTTTGCTCCTTTGCATAACCCTTTTAAATAAAGTCTTCCCTTACAAAGCCCATATTTTGATTTTTAACTATAACCAAAAAAACTTGGATTTAGAGGTTGTAGTCATTGAGAGACAGAGAGAGAGAAAGAGAGAGATGGAGAGTGAGAAAGAGAGAGACAGAGAATGAGAAAGAGAGAGACAGAGACAGAGAGACAAGGAGACAGAGAGACAGAGAGAGATTTATAAGGAACTGGCTCATGTGATTGTGACTGTGGGGGCTGACAACTGATTTCCTTAGCGCAGGCCAGAGGATAGAAATTCTGCTAAGAGTGATATTGAAGACTTGAGTTCAAACCTGTGTGAGAGGTCATCAAGCTGGAAATTCAGGGGATTGGTGGAGGGTTTAGTCTTGAAGCAGAATTCCTTCCAATCCCAGGAACACTCAGTTCTGCTCTTAGGGCCTCCAACAGATTGGATGAGGTCCACCCACATTCTGGAGGGTAATCTTCTTTACTTAAAGCCAACTGATTAGAGATGCTGATTCTATCCATAAAATACCTCCAAGGCAACAACTAGGCTGGTGTTTGACCAAACAACCAGACACCATAACCTAGCCAAGCAGACTCATGAAATTAGCCATCGCAGAGGTATTTCCCCTGCTCCTGGACTCAGGTGCCCAAATGACCATGAGTGTTTTCTCCATTTCTTAGCTCTGTGTTGGTCTCATTCTTCTCTGTATGTAGTGGCTTCCTTGTGGTGAGGAGGAGAACCACCTGTGATTTCGTATTCATATCCTCCCTATTGCTTGTCTTCCACTGTTCAAATATTAATGAAATGACAGAACATCAGTTTGCCCTGTTTAGGTCATATACCAACACTGAAGTCAAGAAATGCTTAGTATGACTGGCCAGATTGAGGCCACATTTCAATCCTCTAGTCAATGGGGTACAGAGGGGCTTCCTGGCTTGCTGGCCCACGGAGAGCACAGAAGCAGAAAAGAGTACCCTAAAGAGAAGGGGATGTATCATTGGAAGAATTTGGAAAATAACACACTAAATATGAAATCAATAATTATCACAATCCACCTTGAATGACAAGCAAATACATACACCTTCTTCCCAAACTTCCACCTAGCAAAAGTGCAAGAATCTGTGTACAATTAAAATCATGCCGGACACTCCCCAAGGAGTTATAGCCCAAAGTCACTTGCAGATGCTACATAGTCATGAATCTCTTGGTCTTGAAATCCAGGGGATACCCAATCTGCCTTTATACCTATGAAAATCCTCTTTCAATACTCTAGGGTCTATGAATAGAATTAATGATAAATTTCATCACCCAAAACATACCCATTTTAAAAATGGAAGGAAAACATAAACAAAATTAATCCTATTATAAAAACAGACAAAAGAGAAAAACACAGAATAGTGGCATCTCTGTGCACTCTTAGGGTGATAGATCCTTGGTCAGGCCATCTGGCCTCCCCTCTTTGGTCCCTGGGAGCTTTTACTCTATGATCATGCCTGAGAGAGGCATGGAAACAGCTTACATTCCAGGAGCCCACTTCCTGTAGGTACAATGCCAGGGATCATGGCATTGCCTTAGAAATTGAGCAAACAATTAGAGATCCTGTTTCTCTGTCCATACAACTACTTTTAACCCAAAGTTAACAGCAAGGCAATTACATTCCTATGGACCCCATTGTTAGTAACCAACACTGAACAATTTAAAGCACAGGATCCATGTCTTAGTTTGCTAGGGCTGCTGTAACAAGCACCACAGACTACTTGGCTTAAACAAGAGACATGTATTGTCTTACTGTTCTGGATGCTTAAAGTCTGAAATCAAGTTGTCAGCAGAGCCATTCTTACTCTTAAAGGGGAGAACGTATCTCCTGGCTTCTGGGGTGTGGTCGGCAATCCATCACATCCCTTGGTTTACGGTGGCATAACTCAATCTCTGCCTCTGTCACATGACCATCTCTCACTCTCTCTCTTTGTCTCTGTCTCCGTGTCCAAATTTTCTCCCCTTATAAGGACACCAGTCATATTGGATGGAAGCCCACCCTAATCCAGTTTGGCCTCATTTTAACTAGTAACACCTTCAAATCCTTATTTCCAAATAAGTTCACATTCACGGAACTGGTGATTAGGATTTGATCATGTCTTTTGTGGGGGGGCGGGGGGGAAGCGGTGTCACAATTCAATCCATAAAAATCTATGAGCCTGGTTTTTAGCCTGGTAGATTGTTTTCCATCACAATAAGTCTTGGTGTTGGGCTGTAGTGGAAGACTTTGGACACCTCCTAGAATCCCTGTCCAGGACTGAAAACACTGACTGCTGGGAATTTTAGCAGCCAACAGCTTTCAGATGAGTCCTTCTCTGGAACTTGCCCTCAACTTTATAGAATTGCCCCATCCAAACTTATTCCCCTTTCCTGGCTTCACCCAATGGCTGCTCAATGTAGAGGTACAAATGCATGTCCCCTGCCCCCTAGTCCAGTTTGTGACAACTCTGAAGGGCCACCCCAGCTTTAAAACTTCATCCACAATTGATTGACTGATGCCTTTGTTGTTACTGCATCACATTTCAAATGTTCCCTCTGCCCCATTCCATTTCCTTTATCCCCCCTCACCTCAGGTATTGATCCTGAAAGCATTCCCCCAATAAACCTGCTTGCAAATTACAATCTCAGAGTCCATTTCCCAGGGAACCCAACCCATGACATGTGGCATCAGGACCAGTCTAAGAAAGCAGACTCTAAAATGTGATATTGGAGTTGAGTTGGACTTGCAGGTTGACAGGCGAATGCAGCCCCCAGAAAAAAAAAAAAAAAAAAAAAAGTGGTTGGTAGAGCATGGATAGTCCTTGGCATGCTGCTGAAGTACAATTGTTAAAACATTCCCCCAGAAAGAACTGGAATGTTACACCAAGGAAGGGAAATGCACTGGTAAGTGAAATGCATCAGATGATTGTGAATTCTGGGAGATCAGTAATTGTAAGGACTATGGAATTGGGTGGATGTCCCTGAACTCAATGAACACTTTGGCAATAGACAATGAAAGGCTGAGGGTGAGCAATCACCAAACATGGACGAAGGCCTGTCTCATCCACAGCATATAAAGAGACTCCTCTCCTGCAATGGAGGAGAAGGAAAAGCTGAGGATGAGGCTGATGTTTGATTATAATAGCAACAGAGCTCAAGAAGAGGTTGAATTTTCAACCTCAACAGATCCATGATGACAAGGTCAGGGCTTTTATTGGAAAGGAATAGATTGTGGGACAACTGAAGCCTGCCCAATTTTAATAGGGCCTTGCATTAGTCAGGTTTCACCAGAAAAACCAGTGAAAGGATTTATATACAATTTATTGTGAAAAGTTGGCATAGGCTACTGGGTGGGCTGGCCAGACAAGTCAGAAGTCCATAGGGCAGGCCTTCAGGAAGGTCATGCTGGAAAATTTTGTGCAGGAGTTGTTGCTGCGGTCCACATATGCAATTTCTTTTTCCTCTGGGAAACTCAGTTCTGCTTTTTGTTTGATTGGATCAGGCCACTCAGATTATCTAGGATAATCTCCCTTACATAAAGTCATTTTACACATGCATACAAAAAGCCTTCATAGCAATACCTTTATCAATGCTTCAGTGAATAACTGGGGATATAGCTTAGCCAAGGTCACACCCAAAACTAACCACAGCAGGTCTAGAACAGGAAAGGACTAGCAGCAGCTCCAGGCTGCAATACTATCACATTTTTTAGCTCAGTTTCTGTGGAGGATGCAGAACCCAGTTTACCTGAAGCCTCTGTTTAGGGTCTCACAAGGCTGTCATCAATGGTTTCTCTATGGTCGAAATGATGTTATATGGAGTTTATGGAGAGGCCCCATAGGATAATCACAACAAAGACCCCTAAGAACCAGGCCATGTTACCTGTGAGATTTTTCTTTTCAACCCTGACAGAGATGGAGCCGCCCCCACCTACAGTGTGACAGCAGGTGATCGTGTGGCCAGAAGCCATCATGAGGTGGGACCTGTCAGACCCACCAAGATAGAAAGTTAGAAGAACCCAGCAGATTCAGTCTTGTGAGGGAAGTGGTAAATTCAGGGGCAGGCTGAGCAGGACCAGGGGGAATAAGTAAGCCTCACGAGCATGTGTCTCAGAGCTCGGTGTCATCCATCACATCTACTTAAGCACCCCTGTTCCAGTTTGCTAATGCTGCTGTTAAGCAAAATACCAGAAATGGATCAGCTTTTATAAAGGGGGTTTATTTGGTATACAGTTACAGTCTTAAGGCCATAAAGTGTCCAAGGTAACGCATCAACAATCAAATACCTTCACTGGAGGATGGCCAATGGCGTCCGGAAAACCTCTGTTAGCTGAGAAGGCACGTGGCTGGCGTCTGCTCCAGAGTTCTGGTTTCAAAATCGTTTTCTCCCAGGACGTTCCTCTCTAGGCTTCAGCTTTTCTCCAAAATATCACTCTCAGTTGCACTTGGGGTATTCATCCTCTCTCAGCTTCTCTGGAGCAAAAGTCTGCTTTCAACGGCTGTCTTCAAACTCTCTCATATGCAGCTAGCAGTGAACTCCTTCTGTCTGAGCTCATATAGTGCTCTAGTAAACTAATCAAGGCCCACGCTGGATGAGTAGGGCCACACCTCCATGGAAATTATCCAATGAAAGATCTCGCCCACAGTTGAGTGATCATATCTCCATGGAACCATCCAATCAAAAGTCTCCAACCCAATCAACGCCAATACATTTCCTGCCCACACAAGACTGCATCAAAGATGTTGGCATTTTGGGGAACATAATACATCCAGACCAGCACAACCCCTCTCCCTCTACTCACACCTGTGTCCGTATTAGCTGAGGGTGTGGGAGGAAAATAGTTGTGCTTAATTCACTAATGGGTAAGGTTGAAATATGAGTAGAAGTCCAAAACGGATTGTGCCTAAACTATAGCCCTACTCAAAGAGTGAACCGAAAGGCTGGAGAGAAGGGATTTCCTCCCCAAATATATATTAGTTACCTATTGGTGCATACTTATATTATCACAGACTTGGTGACTTAAAACAACACAATTATTATCTCATAGTTTCTGTGGAGGAATGGGGGCACGGTTTAGGGTCTTACAAGTCAGGATGAGGCCAGGACTGCCATCTCTGTTGAGACCCACTGCCAAGCTCAAGGGTCTATTGGCAGCATTCAGTTCCTTGCAAGCTCCTGGATGAAGGGCCTCAGTTTCTTGGTGGCTGTCCACTGGAGGCTGCCTTCAGTTCTTTGCCATACGGCCCTCTTCATAGGCAGCCCACATCATAGATACTCGCTTCTTCAATATCAGCAAGAGGGATGAAAGAAAGAGAGCCCTAGTAATATGAGCATTACAATCTTAAGTAACATAACTTCATGCAATTACCTATGTCCCATCATTTTTATAGCATCTGTTCCAGTTTGCTAATGCTGCCAATGTACAATATATCAAAAATGGATTGGCTTTTATAAAGGGGATTTATTAGGTTACAAATTTACAGTTCTAAGGCCATAAAAGTGTCCAAATTAAGGCATCAACAAGAGGATACCTTCACTGAAGAATAGCCAGTGGTGTCTGCTGGAAAGGCATATGGTTGGCATCTGCTGGTCCTTTGGTTCCCAGTTTGTGTTTGAAAATGGCTTTCTCCAAAATGTCTCTGGGCTTGTCCCAAGCATCTCTCTAAATGCTATCTCAGCTGCTCTTGGGGCATTTTGTCCTCTCTTAGCTTCTTTGGAGCGAACTCTGGGCTAGCATCTCAAAGAGTCAGCAAGCATCTGGGTCTGTGTCAGCTCATTTTAAAGGATTCAAGTAAACTAATCAAGATCCACCCTGAATGGGCAGGGCCACACCTCCATGAAAATAATCTAATCAGAAGTATCACCTACAGTTGGGTGAGTCACATCTCCATGGAAACAACCTAATCCAAAGATCCCACAAGATTGTATTAAAACATGGCTTGTGGGGGGACATAATATGTCCAAACTGGCACAGTAACCTATCAATTAAAAGGGTGCAAGGTCAAGCTCACATCAAAGGGGGAAGGATTATATAAGGAATGAATTCTAGGAGTTAAGGATCATGTTGGACATCTTAAGATGTCCACCACAGTGTGCCCTCAGGCTTCTAATGAATAACATCCCTCCCTCATGTAAAATAATTCACTTCCTGACATAGTCCCTAAGAGTCTTATCCCATAAGATATCTACTCAAAGCCCAGAATCTCATTAACTAAATAAGTTACAGGTATGGATGGGGCTCCTTGAACGTAGTTCCTCTCAATCTGTAGAACTAGAGACAAGTTATTTGCTTCCTCACACACCCAATATGCAATTTTGGAACAGGCATAGGATAATAGCTATAAACATTCTGATTCACATAGGAGGAAAATGGAAAATACAAGGTGTTCTAGTTTGCTAATGCTGTGGAATGCAAAACACCAGAGATGGATTGGCTTTTATAAAAAGGGGGTTTATTTGGCTACACAGTTAGAGTCTTAAGGCCATAAAGTATCCAAGGTAACACATCAGTAATTGGGTACCTTCACTGGAGGATGGCCAATTGCGTCTGGAAAACCTCTGTTAGCTGGGAAGGCATGTGGCTGGCATCTGCTCCAAAGTTCTGGTTTCAAAATGGCTTTCTCCCAGGACATTCCTCCCTAGAAAGCTTGCTCCTCTTCAAAACATCACTCACAGCTGCACTGAGTTCCTTCTCTTTGAGTCAGCTCATTTATATGGCTCCACTGATCAAGTCCCACCCTGAATGGGTGGGGCCATGTCTCCATGGGAATATCTCATCAGAGTCATCACCCACAGCTGGGTGGGGCACATTCTAAGCAAATCTAATCAGCACCAAAACGTCTGCCCCACAAGACTACATCAAAGATAACGGCGTTTGGGGGACACAATACATTCAAACTGGCACACAAGGTATTTCTGAAATCCAGCTGGGGAAATAAATGTCGAGAGTTCCTTCATCACATTTTGAGGCCCGGGAATAATTCTCCTTGGTTCTTGGCTTTGCCCTCTGAGCTTTTGGTCCCGAGCTCCACGTCATGTCAACAGTACATGTTTGCTGTTGAGTCATTAGTCATCAATCTTCCCTCATCATTAGAATTTTGAGATACTGAAAGCATTCTTTAATTTTGTAATCTTTTTATTCCAGTACAAACTGGTAGTGCATTTACTGAAATAATTTTCTCAAACCTTTTGTGGGTCTTCGGTGAATTTCCTTAAAGCTCAATCCATTATACAAAAGCCATACCCATAGATCTTTTCCAGATAAGCCTTTCTCTTCCTTGGACTCCTGCTGAAATGGCAGAAGGACCACACTCTTTAATTCCCTGGAGATCCTATGATTTGATTGAAAGGTTCCAGGAAGGACATCACGAAGCTCTTGAAAAAAAAAGCACTTTCTGTAAATGAATACTACTCTTACCCTTCAATATTTCTAAGGTTTTAACAAAAGGTTGTACAGCCACACCTTTGGCTTTTTTCTATACCTTGGCTTATGACACGCTTAGAAGACATTTCTGAATTATAGCATCTTTTGCCACTAGTGATGCTCAGAAGTGATTTATAGTTAGAAAATATTTAGACTACTCCTGGGGTAAATGACTTGATCTATTATTCAGGGGACCTAAAAGACTAGAAAATCAAGGTCACAAGGGGTCTAGGAGGTCTAGGATAGAGTCATGCAGTTGATAGATTCAAGTAGGGCACAAGACATGAAGATCTTTGTGCTGCACATGAATACCCATCAGAGATCATCATCCATGGAAGAGGCACTAACCAACCCAGAAGGCAGGATGACTCACCAATTGACATCAGTAAACCACTGTCATCTACCACTCCAATGCTAACAAGAACATGAATGATATAGCCATGGTAGAAGGAATGGAGGCTATGCATGAGTCTATCAACAGGGCCTCCCACTCACTAAGGATGATCTAGCTACCACTATTGCTAAATATCCAAGATACCAACAGCAAAGACCAATCCTGAGCCCCACACCACCATACCTCAAGATAGCCAGCCAGCAACTTAGTAACAAGTTGACTACAATAAATGCCTTCTATCCGATAAGGAGATGCAATTCATCTTGACTAGACTTGGACTTTTTCTGGGTATCAGTGTCCCTTTCCTGACCACAGGGCCACAACTGGCACAGAACTAAGGGCTCATACATTGTTTAATCCGGAACACAGGACCTCACCTAATGTGGCACCAGAAGAAAAGACACATTTTGCCACATAAAAGATATGGCTGTGAGTACAAGACCATGGGATTCTCTAGTCCTTTCACAAATTACCTTACCCAGAGGCTTTCATTCTGATAGAATGACTAATATGCCTGTAAAGGTGCAGCTGAGGTGCCAGCTTGGAAATGATATCCTACAAGAAGAGCACAGGGATATAACCTATAGCAATAACCATTATATGGTTCTGTGTCCCCATTAGGTACAATACCTGGTTCCTCAAGCCAAGATTTGGAAGTAAGAAGTGATCCCCTCTTACTTCCCAGTGACACGCTTGGTGAATTTGTGCCTCCCATTCCCAAAACTCTGGGTTCTGTGGTTTTAGAGGTTCTGGTTTCCAGAGGGGAAGCAATTATGCCAGAGAAAACAGCAATAATACCATCAAACCTGAAGTGAAAGTTGCTGCTTGGTCTTGCCAAGAGACAGGAAAACATGGAGAGGAGTCACAAACCTGTTAGGAAAAAGATCCCAATCATCAGAAGGTTGTCATTATATAATGGAGGCCAGGAAGAACACATTTAGTCCCCAGGTGGTTAACTTGACCATGCCTTGGCACTTTGTCCAATTTGGGTAGTAAATATAAAAGCAGACCAGAAATTGCCCAACAAAGGCCAGTGACCAGGACTCAGATCCCCCAGGGATGTAGGTCTGGTCACTCCACCAGGGAAGGCATTTAGACCACATAGACAATAACCAGGGATGAGGAGAATATTAAATCAGTGGTTCAGGAGAGATAAAAAGATTATTTCAGCCCTAAAACCAGTTGCAGTGGCAGAGGTTCATTCCTGTAAATTTCCTCTTGCAATGGGAGACACAGGATGACATCAACTACATTAACCCCTAATGTCATTTGAATCCATGTAATACAAATACTAAATGCTGTGCTCACCCGATGGTTTTTTTTTTTCCTTGAGGGAAATCAATCATTTGGCTATTCTATAGGATTAGGAACAGCATAGATATGGCTCTACAGCAGTTAGCTACAACGACCATCCAAATTATCCACTTGTTATCTGACAACCGTCCCAAAATAGTTCTGCACAAACTCACAGTGGTTGCTAATGTTTTCCCCTACTTTAGGTAATGTGCTGGTTTGGATCTGTTATATACCCCAGAAAAGACTGTGTTCTTTTAATCCAATCTTGTGGGGCAGAACTATTGTGGGTGGGGCTTTTGATTAGGTTGTTTCCATGGAAATGTGACCTGCCCAATTCAAGGTGTTCTTAATCCTTTACTGGAGTCCTTTAAGAGAGCTCATAGAGAGAGAGAGCTCAGAGAAGCTAAGAGAGACAAAAGCTGAGAGACATTTTGGAGACGGCCATTGAAACCAGAACTAGGAGAGAAGCTAAAAGATGTGATCCAGAGTTTGCTCTGGGAGAAGCTAAGAAAGAAGCTAAGACAGCATCCCAGAGACATTTTGGAGAAAGCCTTGGAAACCAGAAGCTAAACCTAAGAGAAGATCATCAGACTTTGGCCATGTGCCCTTCTATGGGACAGAGAAACCCCAGATGCCATTCACCTTTCTTCAGAGAAGGTATCATCCTGTTGATGCCTTAATTGGGACATTCTCATGGCCTTAGAACTGTAAATTTGTGAACTAATAAACCCTCATTATAAAAGCCAATCCACTTCTGGTGTATTGCATCCTGGAAGCTTTAGCAAACCAGAGCAGGTAATATAAGCTTTCTCAACTGGAAACCTCAGCCTGAACTTCATTTGGTTGGCAGAGGTTGTCAGTCATTGTCCCCTAAACACCAGTCTCCTCTCTCCTCTGTCCTCTCTCTCATTCCCTGCCTCTGCATTATCCCCACCTCCAATTTTTAACACCATGCTTTGACTTCCTGTTCAAATAAATAAATAAATTCTGTTAGCTTCAGTTACCTTAGTTGGTTGCTTGCAATTGATGGAGGCAGAAAGAGAATGCATCAACAGTTCACAGATAGAACTGACATGTAAAGAATCTAAGAAATGACAGCTGGGAGTCACCAGGGTCCTTCCATACCTACTTTCCTCTACTCCCTCCCTGTTGTAAAATAATTCCCACCATTGAAGTGCCAGGAGATACAGTCAGAAGGTAAGAAGCAGATTAATATTTCCTCATCTGCCCAACTACCTTCAAAATATCTCTTGGCAGAAAGCACAAGGGAAGCCTTAAATTGAATGCTAGGGGTCAGGTCTATAACACAGGTTGAATTCCCCAGGAAACAGGTTCTGAGGGGGAAAATTTGTGTGCGAGGAATTTATTGAGCACAGCTTTCAAGTTCAACCTGAAATGTTAGGGGAGTAAAGGAAGTAGAATCAGGCAATGGCAGAAATTGCCGTGCAATGGGGTCATAGCAAAGACTTCAACCAATCCCCTAGGACACTCTTGAACTCGGCGGTCTCTTCAGAATTTTTCCAAACTGGGCAAGGGAGCCAAATGTTTATACTCTGTGTCAACTTATCATTAGAAATGAGCTGCCCCAGAGAAGGAAGAGTGGTGTTGGCTGGGGTAGATTTTTCAGCCAAGGTCAAGAACCAGAGAGAGACTCCACTGGAACCTGTGAGCCATCCACACTCCCACCAGATCGAGGACAAAGTGTGGTATCTGAGGTTACAAGTAAATTTTCAAATGTATTGGTATATAGGTTTTTAATCGTATCTTATCTTTCAGTCTTACTTTGTCATAACCCTGTCTCCCTTTCCATTCATTACTTTATTTTTGTTTTTCAGCATATTTCTTAATCGGAATTGCCAGATGCTTATCTAATTCATTTGTTAGTATTTTCAAAGAAATTGTATTTGGACTTATTAATTTTCCCTTTTTCTTTCATTTCTGTTCATTGAAAACACACTCCCATCTTTAATATATTTCCCTTTACTTTCTTTGGGTATATCTACCTGTACTTTATCTCACTTCTCAAAACAAATAGTTCATTTCTTGTCTTTATACAAGACAAAATTTTCTAATGTAAGTATTTAAGAAAATAAATTGCTTTGCTAGCGCAACTTTCACAACATATTTTGATACACAATATTCTCATTATGATTAAAAACTCTCGGTAAACTAAGCTGAAGGGAGAATTGCCTTAACTTGGGGTGGCAATTCACAGCAAATTATATGACATGCCTCCATTCAAGGAGTAGGGTCTATGTCCCTTTTCTTAGAGTCTAGGAGGCATGTGAGTGCTTCAAAAATTAGACAGCCAAGCCAGGAAAAAGCCATGCAGCTTCCTCTTGATTCCCCTGGGCAGTCCATCCGGAGGCAGCCAAAACCAAGTCAGAAGTCCAACTACGTTGATACGTTGGTATCCCCTGGTTGGATGGACCGCATGGAGGCGTTCCTTTTGACAGCCACAGCTGAGTTCCCAGCTGGTAGCCAGTGAAACTACCAGCCATGTGCACACCTTATCCAGATCACCCAGTCCAGCCACAGCCTCGGATAGCTGTCTTCCCAGCTGACATCTTCTAAAAGGGCCTGAAGGAAAAACTGCTGCTCTAGGGCCTTCACAGTTCCACAACCCACAAAATTATAAGTAAAACAAAATGGTTGTTTCACACAACTAAGCTTTGGGGAATTTGTTAGCCGGGAATAGGGAGTGGATCTGAATTTGCTACCAAAAATGGGGTGTTCTTGTCATTACAACACATCTATGAGCATAGGCTTTAGGTTGGGTGCTGGGCAAAACTGGAAGGGTCTTGAGGTGACTTTTAGCAGAAACATGATGGGATGCAAGGAGGTCGTTGGTGAAGGCTACAGAAAAACAGTATTGAAAGCAGGAGAAAAGGAGGCTTTTGCTTCAGATGCCACCATGCTGGAGAGACCCCATGGGCCGACAGCCTCAGCTGAACTCACAGCCAACAGCCTGCATCAACTCCCGACCTTGGGTGTGCACTTTCTAGAATGTCCAAGAACACCGCCTGATGCAAATGATCTATGGGAAAGCTCTTGAATTTGATCTTTTCTTTTGGAAACCAGCCATTTTTCAGTTTCAATTTATTATCTTTGGTTTTCACCCTAGACAGTCAACATCTGAAAAAACATACAAAACTTTTCTCAACATTTATACATCTCATTGTTCTTGTTGCATGCAGTAGAACACCTAAAATACTGTTAAGTACAAGTGGTTATGGCAGATATTATTAATCATAGCAATAGCTATTGGTCATCACTATTGTGTGATATGCACATAATAATATTATATCATAGTGTTTAAGAGCAAAGATTCAGAGGCCAGGCTGTCTGGGTTCTAATCTCCTCTCTGTTCTTACTGTCTGTTTGACCTATGGCAAGTCACTTTACCAGTACTTTTTTCAGTTTCCTCATCCATAAAATGAGAATAACAATGGTTTTAGCTCATAGGGTTTTTATGAGGATTAAATGAATGAATACAATCGGTGTCACTTGGTGTAATGCATGACACTTGGTAAGTGCTATGTGTTTTTATTATTAACCTTTATCAAGTACATGCTATGTCCAAACTCTTTGGTAAGAGCTTTAATGCATTGCTACACATACAGTTCGCAATCTCGCCATCAGGTGTGCACTGCATTCCCAGTACTGCAGAGCAGGAATATGCAGCTCGAAAGGAAAAAAAAACTTCCCTCATTGCATAACTGTAAATGACAGAGCAAGGTTTTTAACTCCAGACAATCTGACATTCAGATCTGTGCTTTCCCCCTGATGGTGTGAGTGGTATGTTTCCAATTCCATGCCAAAGACTTGCAAAAGCAAAGGAGAAATATTATACACGGCTCCTGTCCTCACAGGTCTTGAAACTCCAGGAGTCAGCCGGGTCTGCCAGCAATGCACTCGGTTTGCTGGATCACAGGAGAGGAGGAGAGAGGAGCAGCTGCAAGGCATTCAACTCAGTCCAAAATGCTAAATTTTAAATGTTAAGGAAAGACACTGCCCTGTATTTCCCTGAAGAGCAGTGAGCTGTCAGGTGCTGAGATTCCATCAGACAAAGAGCCCAGGTTATCTCCCTGCAGGGATCTGATACTTGACCTCAGTTTGCTTTTATTCTTTAGTTGTAATGGAAGGCAGTGATGAGGACAGCCAAAGAAATGTCTGCCATGGAAGGTTGGTTCCACTGAATAAATTACAGTGATTAGGGAGTGAACATGTTTGGAGCCCTCTGAAATAACTTTTCCATTTTAATGGCACTTTATTTCAAGCAGGCTCTCTCTTCAACCTTGACCTTCTTTATGATGTTCAACTCCACATTTTCAACTGTTTCCTGGCAGACTCCATTGGTAAGATTGCTAATATCTTCTGGAACTGAAATAATCCACTTAAAATGGAAGACATCAACCTTCCGTCATCCAAGTTTATCTTCCCTCCTAGAATTTATTGTTCTTGATTTTGTCATTCACATTATTGCACATGCTTAATGCTTTAAATTCACTCTTGACCTTTTCCTTCACTAGGAAAGCACTAGGCTCTGTTGATTTTCCCTCATCTCTTCCTTTTTGTAAAAAGTTAAACTACAGCTATCTCTCTACTTAACACCCATATAAGCACACTCTCGTACTATGATTATTTTCTAACAAAACTCCCTTCTTCACTTCAGATCCATCTTAGCCAGTATGTCAAAATAAATTATTTGTTAGTAGTAATGCATCAATGTTGATTTCTTAGTTTTGATAAAGGTACTGCTGTAAGGTAAGATGTTGACACTGGGGGAAACTAAATGAAGGGGTATATAGAAACTTTCTGGACAATCTTTAATCTTTTCTGTAAATCTAAAATCATTCCAAAATTAAAGGTTTATTCAAAAATGCTCACTGCACACAAACTTCCAATAGAGCCCACTGTTTATGAAGTCCATTATGAAGTGTGTGATTTTGCTGGTCACCACTCCCTGTTGCTTTCTTCAATCATTTCCTCTGGTGAGCAGAATGTCAACACCCAGATTCCTGGAAACTGTGACCGTGTTATGTCACAAGACTTAAGGGACTTGGCAGATGTAATTAAGATCATGGAGCTCAAGATAGGGAGCTTGTCCTGAATTATCCACTGAGCCCAATCCAACCACATGAGCCTTTAACAGCAGAAAACTTTCTTCTGGAAAGAAGAGCTGTGGCAGAAGGGAAAGTCAGAGCCATCCAAAGCCTGAGAAGGACTTGCATGGTTACTCACTCTGAGAGGTCATGAATGCCTCCAGGACCTACGACAGTCACCAGCTGACAGCCAGCTCAGAAGAGGGGACCTAAGTCTTGCAGTTCAGGGAGCTGGATTCTGCCAACAACGTGAAGGAGTTTGGAAAGTAGTTTCTTCCCAGAGCCTCCCAATAAGGACACAGGCCAGTAGACATCTTGATTCCAGTCTTGTGGAATCTAGAGCAGAGAAACTACACACACTAACCAGGACTGCTGACCTACAGCATCATGAGATAATTAACAGGTGCTGTTTTAAGCCGCTAAATGTGGGGTAATTTGTTACAGCAGCAATAGAAAATGGAAACATTCTCTACTCTTGTACATAAACTTTCGGCTCCCTTCAAATATGCTAGACGTGTGAAGCACATTCCACATAAACGCATGGCATTCTTACTTTGTCCTTGCTAATTCCCTTCCTTCTGCCTGGAGTGCCTTTAGGTAAACTCCATCAGCAAAGTACATTATTTCTCTTTTGTCCAGTGCAAAGTTTCCAGCTTGTTTTCACCGTATCTTGTCATTTTCTTGGTACATAGTTTAAATCGCCTTATGTTGTTTTTCTCATATGAATACATAATTTCACCAACTAAGTTGAAACTTCTTTGAGAGCTATGTTCTTGCCTTATTCATTGCATATTATCTATATCTATATCCATATCTATATCCATATCTATATCTATATCTATATCTATATCTATATCTATATCTATCGTGGTTAGACTTCTGTGTCAACTTGACCAGGTAATTGTGCCCAGTTGTTTGGTCAAGCAAACTAGTGGACTAACTGTTACTATGAGGGCACTTCATGGACTTAAATCATCCGTAAGTTGATCACATCTATGGCTGATTCCATCTACAATCAACTGAAGAGATTGCCTTCAGCAATGAGAGATGTTTCATCCAGTCAGCTGAAGGCTTTAAAAGGAAAAGTGAAGACTTCAGCAGTCAGAAGAGAGTTTCCATCTACTTCAGCCGGCCAGCTTCTCCTGGGGAACTCATCAAAATCCTTCATCGGAGTTCCCAGCTTGCAATCTGCCCTACTGAATTTAGACTCACGCTTCTCCACAGTTGCCTGAGACAATTTTATAAAATCTCTTAATATTTACAGATATCTCCTGTGGGTTATGTTTTCCTAGAGAAAGAGACCTCCATTTACTTTTCAGGCTTCTCACTCATCATTCTCTGACCCACACTCTTTGCTCTAATCCATACTTGGGAAATATTTGCTGTATATAAAAGCTCAGTGTCTTAAATACTAAACATAGTTGTTAAATAGGATGATGATGATGATGATGACGATGATGGAGGAGGAAGAGAAGGAGAAGAATAATTCTGAGACAAAAGAATAAAGGAAAATATTTGGGGGTATGGTAGATTTTCCTCTAAAACAGTGGGGTCCATTTTGCCCCCGTGGGATATTTGGCAGGATCTGGAGAAATAACGGTCGTGAGTTAGGATGGTGAAGGGGGAATTGCAGCTAGTGGGAAGAAGTCAGGGGTACCACTAAACATCCAGCAATGCACAAAACCACCCCCCTCACCCACCACCCCCACCACCACCACCACCACAACAAAGAATCATCTGGTCCAAAATATCAAAAATACCAAAGTTGAAATGCCCTACTCTAAAGTCACTCTGTCCAACTAAATATCTCTTTTTCTTTTGCATAAGGCACAGGGTTCCTGCTATACTTTGCAGTACGAACAAGAACTTGTGTAATCCCAAGCTCAGCCCTTGGGGATTCTTTAATCGCACATGAAAAATGGCATTTATTCTACATTTATTTGGATGTCTTTGACATGTCTAGATGTGCCAATCTGTTAATTCCTGAAGTTAAAATAGTTTTTTAAGCCACAAATGAGCATATCTTTTCCTTAAACTGGCTAAATCTTACCTAAAGTTAAGATTATACCCACAGATGCCAAGGAAAAATGACTTCTCGGTTCAGACATTACCTAATTAACAGCTAATACCGACATCTACCTAACATTCCTGTGTGTTATCTCCATCCTTTAAAGGGCAGACCTCATTTACACAAATGCTCACTTTCAGTCCTGGTAATATTTATCTTGTCAAGCTTTGAAAAAATTGCTGGAAACTTACTTTGCATATCCTTGGGTATTTAAACTGGAGAGAAAATGTCCAAACTTAGTGAAAGGTCTGTTTGCCAAATGCCCCTTCACCGGAGAGATGGTAAAGTTTGCCAAAGACTGTTTCTCTCAAAATTTCCCAAATAAATAACTTCTCCTAAACCTTCCCAGACTTCAGTGTAACACTTTTCAAGTGGCTCAGAAGCTAAGATATCTACACAAGAGAAATTCAGTTAAGGAAAAAAAAAATGCAGCTTTCAAGATCAGAAGCTGGTAAACTACTTTCACATCAAATGTTCAATTTAATCCGAAAGGAAAACAAATCCATCAGTGTCCATTCAACTTGCTTGCAAACCTGGAGGGATATTTGGTTTCCTCCTAGTTGAATCTGTGTGTTATATGCTATCTGGGTCTTTCTCCTTCCTGAAACATTTACTTTAAGGTGTACCGTGTAATTGAATTTTACTTTCCTTTCCTTATTCTACGCATGTCTATGTTTTTGAAATGCTTTTCAGATTTTTTTTTATTAATAATAAATTTTATTTTGAAATAAGTTCAATCTTACAGGAGCAGTTGTAAAAACAGTACAAACCCCATACATAGAACTCCATCATACCCCGACCCCATACCCCGATACCCCGATCCATCACTTTTAAGATCCTGTCACACCACTCTTTCTTTCCCTTCCTCTCTCCCTCCCTCCCTCCCTCCCTAACACCCATCATCTATTGCTCTATCTTCTGAACATACGGGAGCAAGCTGCACATATCTTTGAACAGGCAATGTAATTCACATATACCTTTCCCATGGACAAGAACATTATTTTATGCAATCTATTAAACGCAGCTAAGAAGTTCAAGAAATTCAACATTGATATAAAGCTTACATTCTATATTTCCTTTTTTTTTTTTTTTTTTTTCCCTTGTGTCCCAGCTGTGTCCCTTTGAGCCTCCTCTCCTCCGGCCTCAGATCCTGTCCAGGATCATCCTTGGCATTTAATTGTCGTCTATTTAGACTGTCTTTTTTTTTTTTTCAATTTTGGAAAGATATATATAGCCTAAATCTTCCTATTCCACCCCTCCCTAGCATTCCCTTAGTGGGATTAATCACATTTAGAATGTTGCAATGCTATCACCTTCTGACCATCCATTTCTAGAAGTTTCCCTTCACCCCAACCCAAAACCCCTACTCTCATTTCTTAACTCCCCATTGCCCCTTCCCTCACTTCTTGGAACCCCTACTCTACTTTTCATCTCTTTGGTCACATTCTTTGATACTTTCTTTGTGTTTACCATGGGGCTTAAATTTAACCTCTTAAATCTATAACAATCTTGTTTTTCTTTGAAACCAACTTAACTTCAATAGGACATGTAAACTGTGTTCCTATACTCCTCCATTCCCCCACCTTTATGTAGTTCTTGTCAAGAATTACATATTTTACATTGAGTCCAAAACCACCAATTTATCATTACAGTTTATGTATTTTAGATCCTGTAGGAAGTAAATAGTGGAGTTATAAATCAACCATACAGTAGTATTGGTCTTTATATCTACCATGTGATCTTTACTGGAAATCTTTATTTCTTCATGTGGTTTCAGTCAATTGTTTAGTGTCCCTTCCTTTCAGCCTGCTTAGGACTGGTCTACCGGTGATGAAGTTCCTGAGCTTTTGATTGTCCGGGAATGTTTTCATCTCCCCCTCATTTTTATCTTTCAGGTGTTTGTGAATTCTCCAAGTCTCTGATGGTTATTGACTTCTATTTGTATTCCATTGTGGGCAGAGAATGTTCTTTGAACAAATTCATTTTTATATTTTTTATTTTATTGAGGCTTGTTTTTATGTCCCCGCATACAGTCCATTCTGGAGAAAGATCCGTGATCACTAGTGAAGAACGTGTGTCCGAGTGACCTGGGATGTAATATTCTATATATGTCTGTTAAAAGTCTCTATATCTCTCTTTCATTTCTTTGTTTCTCTGTCGGTAGGGCTCGCTTTAGTATCTGAAGAAGGGCAGGTCTTTTATTAACAAACTCTCTCAGCATTTGTCTGTCTGTGAAAAATTTAAGCTCTCCCTCAAATTTGAAGGAGAGTTTTGTTGGATAAAGTATTCTTGGTTGGAAATTTTCCTCTCTCAGAATTTTAAATATGTCATGCCACTGCCTTCTCACCTCCATGGTGGCCACTGAGTAGTCATTACTTAGTCTTATGTTGTTTCCTTTGTATGTGGTGAATTGCTTTTCTCTTGCTGCTTTCAGAACTTGCTCCTTCTCTTCAGTATTTGACAGTCTGATCAGAATATGCCTTGGAATGGGTTTGTTTGAATTTATTCTATTTGGAGTTCGCTGGGCATTTATGCTTTGTGTATTTATATTGTGTAGAAGGTTGGGGAAGTTTTCCCCAACAATTTCTTTGAATACTTTTTCTAGACCTTTACTCTTCTCTTCCCCTTCTGGGACACCAATGAGTCTTAAATTTGTACGTTTTATTTTATCTATCATATCCCTGAGATCCATTTCGATTTTTCAGTTTTTTTCCCCATTCTTTCTTTTGTTCTTTCATTTTCTGTTCTGTGCTCCTTGAGGAGGTTGAGTTGTTGTTCACCTTCCTCTAATCTTGTATTATGAGTATCCAGAGTCTTTTTAATTTGGCCTACAGTTTCTTTAATTTCCATAAGATCTTCTATTTTTTTATTTACTCTTGCAATATCTTCTTTATGCTCTTCTAGGGTCTTCTTTATGTCTGTTATATTCTGTGCCATGCTCTTCTTCAAGTCTTTTATATCCCATGCCATGCTCTCTTTGTCTGTCTGTAGTTCTTTGATTAATTCTGCCAGGAACTGTATGTCTTCAGATCTTTTGATTTGAGTGTTTGGGTTCAGGTTCTCCATGTCATCTGGTTTTATCAAATGCTTTAAGATTTTCTGTTGTTTTTGGCCTCTTGGCATTTGCTTTACTTGATCTTTAATTTGTTAGAATTGCAGCTTGGTGACATACACTTTCTATAACTAACCAGCAGATGGCATCTGTGAGTCACTTATTCCCCTCAAGTCAGTTCTCCCCAACTTTGTGTTATGTGGGGATCTGATTCTTTTGGGGTCCAATTGTTGCACTTAATTTGGGTGTGTTGTCGGTGCTGTCTGCCCTCAGTGAGGGGCGTGTGTCTGAGTGGTTAGGGAGGAAGGGCAGGTTTAACTATCAAACCTCCCAGGTGTTCCCAGAGATTTAAGGCTGTTCTCTGCTGCTGACACAAAAGTCCTTGGTATTGGCGTAGGCTCCCTGGGATTTCCGAGCGGTTCCCCCCTCCCTGCTGTGCTTTTCCAGGACCTCTGTTGAGGGGGGGAGGGCCATGCCACATCACAAGTGAGCACCAGCCTCCAGGGAAGCCCTGGGCCACCGGGCTGTGTAGGGGCATTTCCAGCCCGCTTCAAAGATGGTTGAATGGGACGTGTTAACTTCCCCCTTTCTGCACAGCTCCTCTCTCCCAGCTCCGGGACAATCAGCCGTGGGTGTATTCAAGGCCACTGTCCGCGGCCGATATTGTGTCGTGTGAGCAGTGCTGCGGGAAAGACTCCCTGTCAGGCTGGGTTTCTTGTCTCGGTTCTGTGCTGTGTGCTCGGCCCCGGGCAGGAGCAGCCCCACCCGCTGGGGTGATGTCTGTGAGACTGGGCTTCTCAGCTCGGCTCTGCGCTGCGTGCTCGGCCCCGGGAAGGAGCAGCCCTGCCCACTGGGGTGACAGCCGCGAGGCTGGGTTTCTCCCCTTTGTTTCCCTGGACCTGAGACAATCTGCAGTGGGTGTGGGAAGGGGTATCCTCCACCCCAGACACCTAGGCGTTAGTCCAGACTGCTCCCGTCTTATCTGCAGCTGTTCCTGGGCTTCTTTCTTTTTTTTAAAAAAAAAAAAAATGCTAGCCCAGCATCTCCCCCCACTGCAGCGTGGCTGACAGATCAGCCTACTCACTCACTCATTTCAGAATGCAGACTCCTGGTTTCACCAAACGCACATTCCCTGTGGCTTTAGCAGAACTTGTACAGCTGGTGCTACTTTGGAAGTGGTGTTCTGGGTCCTTTCTGGTTTTTTATCTAGTGTTTCCCATGGAGGTGTTTTTTTCTCTGTCTCACCTAGTCGCCATCTTAGGTTCCACCTCTTTTTAGATTTTTAATGGCAGGTAAATTTTTTTTTTAATGGTAAAATGCCCCACCTCCCCAATTTGATTACATTCAGTAATATCAGGAAACCAAGCCTGTATTATCTAATGGGCAATAATGAGTTTGCCTGCCTCCAAGCCAGTGGTCCTTCCATTCCATTTTAGACTACTGGGTCCTTTATGCTGTTTGAGTTCCTCGTCAGTGCCCAGCCTTGTTTGGGGAATCATAGTCTAATGGAAACACATTTCAGGAAGAAGTCATTTTAATGATGTTTCGCACAAAGACCAACTTTGATAGTCAAGCTTGAATTTAGAAATTTCTATTAAAGATATAAGACCACATATGAACATAACACAGCTTAGAAGTTTCCCTTTGATGAAGGAATCCAAGCACTCCCTCAGATCAACACCAGTAGAGGGAAACAGCTTCCATTTGTCAAACAAATGTACTTACCGAGGACTACACACTGAGGGACATGTTTGACCCATTTTTACAGATGAAGAAACTGAGGTTCAGAGAGTTTCATAACTTCACCAAGGTTACACAGCTAGTAAAGGAGGACTCAGGACATGAACCTGGGTATTATAGATTGAGTTGTGTCCTCCCCAGAAAAAGATGCATTGACATTCTAATCTCCAGAATGTGACCTTATTTGGAAATAGGTTACAGATGGAGTGAGGCAGGTTACAATGAGATCACCCTGGAAAAGGGTAGGCCCGTAATCCAATATGACTGGGGTCTTTATAGGAAGAGGTAATTTGAATACAGACAGAGAGTGGCAGAGGGGAGAAAGCCCTGTGACAACTGAAGCAGAGTAAACCACCATCAGGAGAGGTATGGGACAGCCCAGCCCTGCCAACACCTTCACTTCAGATTTCTACAGCTGTGATACAGTTCATTTCTGTTGCTTGAAGCCACCTAGCTTGTGATACTTTATTATGCTAGGCCAGGGAAAGGAAGACACTGGGTGTGCCATTCCCCAAAGCCCTTGAATTTTTCCTCACTTACTTATCCATCAATGGCATTAGCACCAACATCTATGCCAGAAAAACATCAGGTATCAAGAAAGATGGAGAAGCATAAGCCTTGATCTCTAATAAATCCAAGAGTATGAAGTGTCTTGCTTCTGTGTACTTCTCTTGTGCTTTTGAATTATGTTCCTTCAGCAGGTTAGGGGCTCTGTAGCTGCTCAGGTCAGCATCAGAGCTCAGCTCTTGCCCCACTTATGCCTGGAGTGGCCTTGAGCATGTGTCTGAGCCTCCCACAACCTCACTTTCTTCATTTGTAAAATGAGGACAACAGCTCTGGCCATGTGTAAAGTTCAGAAGCATTAAATGAAATAATGTCCTGAGTGCTCCTTGTATGTTGCCAAGAATATGGCAGGTGCTTCCAAATGCTACTCCAGCTTTGCACTCAATTCCATGACCCTTCCCTTTCTATATCATAACCTAAGACTGAAAACTTAGCCACACCCTTAGGAGGCCAGAAACCCAGAAAAATCACCTACACTGGCTGGCAAAGCCTTCTTAAGGGGCCATGGCAAACCCACCCAGTTCTCAACAGAGCATCTCATTTTGACTCTATGTCCCCTTTAGCCTTTCAGAAATTAGTAGGAATTTAAAAACACACATGCAAAATTCAGACAAACAAATGCACCATGACTTGAGATGATGCAGACTGTCAGCAAGGGAGCCAAACAGAGTGGGAGGAGATGCTCGCCCAGTTTTCCAAACAGCTGTGCCTCATCTTTCTTGCTATCAAAAGCCACAGCCTGTGGCTTTCCTACACCATTAATAGAAACTTCAATGAGTCTGTGATAGAACTGGCTTTGAGAATCCCCCAGTGAGCTTGGAACCCCAGATGCACTGGGCTCACCTCCCATTCCCTGTTGGCATGTTTATGTCAGATGGCAGCCAAGGGCAGGGAAGGCTAAAAATATCCACCTCCTCAACTTCCTTCCCCATGAGTTCTCTCAGAGAGCCAGCGAGTTCCTCAGGACAGCTCCTTATTTTCTGGTCAGTAAATTGTACATAAAGTAGGAGTCTACATCCTGTTAGGAAGCCTCTACCACCGTTCCCAATGATCCTTGCCTCCTGGTATCTGTGTCCTTTTGTAATCCCTTCCCCATAAAATATGGCACACACCATGGCATGTCACCAGAACATTGTGGCTTTGTGCAGGGGTGCCGTCTCCCACTCTCCCTGGCTGATGAAAGCTGCTCTCACTATGGGAAGAGCCCCTGAGCAAGGAAATGAGGGAGGCCTTTGGCCAACAGCCAGCAGGGAGCTGAGGCCCTCCATCCAACAGCACCTGAAGAACTGAACTATTCCAACAGCCTCCAACTCGGCCCTCCTCAAGTCAAGCCTCAGATGAGACCACCGCCCCCATTGCACCTTCATGACAAACTTGTGAGAGACCCCAGGAGAGGAGCATGTAGTAAGTCATGCTCGTTTCCTCATCCACAGAAAATGAGGTAAGTAATGTTGGGTATTTCAACCAATAAAGTTTGGGGGCAATTTGCTACGCAGCAATGGATAACTAATAGACTTCTTTCAGTAATTATGTCCTAGAGTCTGGCTAGAAAAAACAAATGAAGTTTCTTCAAATGGATGCCGCTCTGTCACTGGAAAGCAATTTTGAATATCTATGATCATATCTCCATATGTGGTTCCAGTGTGTCTGTTTACTAAGACAGGTATAATGCAATAGATAAGAGCTCAAACTTCCTGGTTTTAAGTTCTGACTCCATGGCTCACTAACTATATGACTTGCAGGAAGTTGCTTAGCTCTTCTGTGCCTCAGTTTCCCCATATGTATAATGGGAATAATAACAGAAACTACTACCTAGAGTTGTGAAAAGTAAATGAGATGATTCCTATAAAGATCTTAGAATGGTGCCTTGTTCCTAGTAAGAGGTGAAAAAGTGCTATTATTATTATCATTTACCAGGTCTTAGACACTGTTTTCAAGCTATGTCTTTCAGCTGCTAGGGCGATCACATGACCCTCAACTTCCTTTATTGGTTATTTATAAGTCCCACCTCCTCAAACCCCATGTTAGCTGGCTCCACATGGGATGGACCCTCTCAAACAGCCATTAAGGTCTTCCTGCCACTCTGATTCTTTGAGGACTTCTAACTCATCTTATGGTTCTTTTTACTGCGGTCGCAGTTGACTCGTCTGGGGGAGGGTGGCGGCCGGTTGCTAAATCCTAGGCTCTCAGGATTGCTCCGAGGGTACCGGCGGCGGGGGCTCTTTCCCGGAGGCGAGGGCGAGGCGGGGGACTTGGCCAGGTCCCCGGCGGGAGGCGTGCAAAGTATTGAGGGCGGCGAGAAAGGAACAGGCGGGACACGGTTCTTTTAGGGTGAAGAAACCAAGAGAGAGAGTTTATTAGGGGAGAGTACAAGCTTATATCGGGCGGTTTAGAGGGCGGGGTAGCTGTAGGGGTTAAAGGCTTGGATTGGTTCTGAGAGAGCGCGGAGGTTGATTGAAAAGGGGCGAAAGTTGCTCCCGTAACGGTGTCCGGCAACAATGTATGCGCACCGGTGGTGATGGGAGTTGCGCTGGCAACGGGGAGTGTCCGGGCAAGATAAGGGGGTGGGGAAAAGGCGGTTCCCTCCGGCAAGCCTCCCCTAACATTGGTAATTTGGGTGAGGAAATGGGGCCTGCCTCCGGCCTCACTTTCCCAGGCCCGGGGGGCTGTGGAGGGCGCTGTCACCCGTACCCACTACCCTCCCCAGGGGTGGATCCGGTCCCCCAGCCCAGGCCCGCCAAGTTGAAGCACGTAATCAGTGTCCCGCATTTCCCCCTTCTTTTCTAATTAAAGGAAGAAGCTTACCGGAGAGGTCCGCTAAGGGATGAGGGAAGGGGGAGGTCAGGGAGGGGAAAAGGGGTTGACGGTGGCTCAGCAAGGCTGGAGCTCGGCGTTGGTGTGGCGCCCGGGTGCTCGACAGGGGCCTTGCTGCTTGCGGGATGGACGAGGGTGGGGGGTTTAAAGTTGGAGGTTCAGAGAAGCTGGAGCTCGAGGTTGGTGCGATGTTCAGGCGATCGAGAAGGGCTTCGCGGTCGGCGGGTTGACCGGTGGCGGTGAGGTCGCGGAGGGTTGGTTGTCATCTCGGAGTAGGGAGCGTCAGAGGTGGCGAGTCGCTGGTACTGGACTTGCACGAACGAGGAAAAAATAGCATCCGTTTGTTTCCTTACAAGCTGGACAATTCTGCGGATAATGCAGGGTCCTAAGGTGAGAGCTAGAATAATCATTAGTAGGGGGCCGAGGAGAGGGAGGAGGTATGGGAGGAGGGGGGTAAAGATGTGGGACCAATAGCTGGTGGCTTCACGGTCTTTTTTGCGTTGTTCCAGTCCCTCTCGGACCTTTTTTAGGCTGTCCTCGGTGAGACCTGTGGAATTGGCATATACACAGCACTCTTCTCCTAGGGCGGCGCAGAGGCCTCCTTCTTTGAGGAGGAGAAGGTCGAGACCTCGGCGGTTTTGGAGCACGACCTCAGAGAGGGAATTGACAGAATTTTTAAGATGGGAAATAGCGTTTTGTAGGTGACGAATGTCCTCGTCAACAGCCGCCCGGAGGTGAGTTAGGGCGGAGCCTTGACTGGCTAATGCAGCGATTCCGGTGCCAGCGCCTGCAAGACCTAGGAGGGAGGCAATCGTGAGGACGGTGATGGGCTCTCGCTTTTGCAGTGGGGCAGAAGTTGCAGTTGTTTCCAGGCGGAGGAAGAAGTCTTCCTCGCTGTGGTATAGGACCCTAGGGATGAGGACAATTAGGAGGCAAGTTTCATTAGTTGTATTGAGGGTTTGCACGTTAAGGCAGGGGGTAAGCCCTGTAGAGGAGCAGAGCCATTGGGAGGAGTTATGAGGAATGAGAAATTTTGCAGAGCTGCTGGGAGATGAGTAGCTGGCACAGGCAGTGAGGCTGGGAGAGTTAATTGAGCGAGGGCGGATGCACTTTCCTGTAAAGGAGACTGAATGAAAGGTTAGGGGGACGGCAGAGGTATTCCAATTGCATTCCGAGGGGCTGTCCTCTGTGTTTTCTGAAAAGGAGAGGTTGGAGGCAACTGGCTCATACAGGGGGGAGGAAGTGGAGAGGCAAAGCCAACAAGAGGAGGTAAGATTAGGGTTGGAGGAATTCACTGAGGTGAAGGCGGCTTGGATAAGGCTGAGGAGGGGAGAGGAGTAACGGGTGGGGGGCGGACGAGGTTGGGGTGGTGGTGTTGGCAACGCGCCGTTTGCAGCTGAGGTGCGGCTGGTTGGAGCTGAGGTGCGGCTGGAGAGCTGTGGAAAAAGGGGGTTAATGACTTTGTTGGGACCTATGGCAGAGGGTTTTTTTTATGAATAACAAACACTGGCGAATTATAGGGACTAGTAGAAGGCTCTATGTGGCCAGCGTCCAATTGTTCTTGGACAAGGGCTTGGAGTGCTACTAATTTATGCGTGGGAAGGGGCCACTGCTCCACCCATATAGGTTCCTCAGTATCCCACTGCAGAGGAACAGGCGCTGGAGGTTTTAAACGAGCAGTGGCGCACATTATTGGGGGGGCTGCGTGGTAAGCACTGCCCCAGAGGCGGCGAGGATGTCACGGCCCCATAAAATTTGGTCTATGGTGTGTAGAAATAACGGGCGGAAGGTGCCTGAGTGGCCCTCTTCATCCTCCCACTTAATGGGCCCTATGGCCTGAAGAGAGGTGGAGGTACCAGTGGCTCCCACTACCGAGGGACCATCGAGAACCATGCACATGGTGGCATACTGAGCGGGCATGCAAGAGACCTCTGCCCCTGAATAGAGCGTGCCCGTGTACCATTGCCCCTCTATTCTTAACTTACGAGTAGGCTTTTCTGGGGTGATAGGGACTGTCCAGAGAAGCGTTTTACTGCCGGTGAAGTGATTAGTTTTATTAGAACCGGCCGGCACGCTGCCTCTTAGGGGCGGGGCTGAGGCTTGCCCCGCTTGGAGTTTAAAGCTTGCTCAGTGCCTTGGCGCTGACTGCCATCAGGGCACCAGGGATAGCAGAGGTTTTTTAAGCTATCCTTGCTAAGATCTCTGGGGCTGCTCTTGCAATCTCGCGCCCAGTGATAGCCACGCTGGCAGCGTGGGCAAGGAGTGGGAGGGGGGTGCCCATTACGCTGCATGAAAGGCGGGCGGTTGACTTCTGCATTGGGGCACTCCCGGGCAAAATGACTGCTCTGCCCGCACTTAAAACAACCGGTGGTGGCGGCTAAGGCGGCAGTGACAGCACCAGAGACAGCCTGGGCTAGGGACGCGGCAGCTGGGTCAAAGGCGCTGCAGGCGAGAACCCAGTCATCTAGACTTTTTTCCCTCAAGGGGAGAATGGCTTGCTTACAGGGGGGGTTAGCCCCTTCTAGAATGAGTTCTCGGGTGAGAGCTAGCTGGGCTTGGGGGTTGCTAACTTTTCTAGCGCAGGTTTCTTCGACTCTGGATACGAAGGTGGCGAAAGGTTCGTTTGGCTCCTGGAGGAGCTTGGTAAAGCTGTCAGGTCGACGGGCAGAGCAGTTGGCAAACGCGCGTAAGGCGATGCCTCTGAGGATAGTCCAGAAGGTGGCAGGGACATTAATATAAGCAGACGCATTTAGAAATGCTCCCGTGCCTAAATAGGCTTCGGGGGGATGATAGACTCCAGTGGCTGCGTCTTGCTCACTTTGCTTAGCTGCTTCCGCCTGGAAGTGAGCACGCCAATCAATAAACTGGCCGGGGTTAAGAATGGAACGGGCAAGCGAGGCCCAGTCTTGGGGGATGCAAAAGTCCATGCCGAGATCCTGCAGTATTTGGGAAGCGTATGGGCTACCCAACCCGTCCTCCTTGACGGCCCTGCGAAGCTGCTTAATAGTATTAGAGTCAATGGGATACCAGTCATACGGTTTCTGTGGTGTGGGGGTAAGGTTAAGAGGAAAGCATCGAAAGGCACGAGAGAAAGGAGGACGCGCTTGCAGAGGGCTTGGCGCGGGAGTGGGGGTAGGGGGAGCGTTGCCCCAAGGGTTGCCTTGAGGTGTAGAAGGCAGCCAGGGGTTGTTAGTCGGCAGGGTGGGAGGAGCGGCGGCAGCTGCCGGTAGCGGCTCCGAGGGGGAGCTCGCCGGAGGGGGAGGCGGAAGTGGGAGGCCCCAAGCGTCGCAAGACGGCGGCACGGTGGGAGTGGCTAAGGCATAAGATGGTGGACTAGCTCCGTCCTGTGAAAGGGCGGGGTCTAAGGCATAAGATGGCGGACTAGCTCCGCCCTGTGAAAGGGCGGGGTAAAGCGCTTGCGGTTTCCGGCCCAGCTTAGGGCTGACGTCATCGCCGGAGCACTTCCTCCCCTCGATGGAAGAAGAAGGAGGAGGAGGAAGTTCGCCATCTTGGCGAGGCTCAGTGTTATTTTGTTTTTTGGGAGTCACTTCGAGCGCGTTGTTAATCTGCTCGACTAAGGACTCTGTGTCCGAATCGTGGTCTACATTAGTATCGCTGTCTGAGTCTGTTGACTGGGTTGATAGGGCCTCCTTGGATTTAATGGGGCCTCGATCAGGGGGGAGGGAGCCTTGAAGGCAGGAGCGGACGGTTATTAAGGTGGGGAGCAAGCCGGGAGGGAAGCGCTTGCTCTCATGTTCCATGGCGTTGGTGACCCGATCAATAAGGCGATCATAAGTAACAGGGTCCCAAAGATGGCAAGTGGTGAGCCATGGGTTAAAGGGCAGCAGGAGGTCCCAGTATACTTGCAGCTGCCGGACAGACACTTTACAGCGATGTGTGTCTAGGAGACCAGCCAGAGCACGAACTTGGGGTGCTTGGCGTGCAGATAGACGATTACCCATAGCGGAGTGAGAAAAGAAAAAAGGGGGGTTGATTATTGAGTAAAGAAAATGAGGTAAACCGAGGAAACGGCGAGAATAGGAGGCAGGAGCCTCTAGTAGCAAGAGCAGTTTGGGGGGGGCGGTCGCAAAGAGGCACACCGCGTGAAACAAAGAAACAAAGACACAAAGGACCACAGCAAAGTAATGGAGGGGAAGAGGGAAAGCTACTGGAGGAAGAGTGTTAGAGGAATGGGGGGACATAGGAAGAGAAGACGAAAGGTAGTCGGGGGTAAGAGTTAGGTTAACGCGGGAAAGGAAGAACGGCCCGGGCGCGGAGCGGCGTGGGAGGGGCGGCTCCAGACGTGGAGCGGCGAGGGAGGGGCGGCTCCGCGGGGCGGCGAGGGAGAGGCGGCCCTTACTTTGCAGGCGAGGAGAAGGGGAGCTGGAGAGGCATCCGGGCGAGCGGGTGGTTTCACTGGACCGCTGCGTGGAGAGGACTTTTAATTCCAGGTGCCCCACGTTGGGCGCCAGTTGCGGTCGCAGTTGACTCGTCTGGGGGAGGGTGGCAGCCGGTTGCTAAATCCTAGGCTCTCAGGATTGCTCCGAGGGTACCGGCGGCGGGGGCTCTTTCCCGGAGGCGAGGGCGAGGCGGGGGACTTGGCCAGGTCCCCGGCGGGAGGCGTGCAAAGTATTGAGGGCGGCGAGAAAGGAACAGGCGGGACACGGTTCTTTTAGGGTGAAGAAACCAAGAGAGAGAGTTTATTAGGGGAGAGTACAAGCTTATATCGGGCGGTTTAGAGGGCGGGGTAGCTGTAGGGGTTAAAGGCTTGGATTGGTTCTGAGAGAGCGCGGAGGTTGATTGAAAAGGGGCGAAAGTTGCTCCCGTAACGGTGTCCGGCAACAATGTATGCGCACCGGTGGTGATGGGAGTTGCGCTGGCAACGGGGAGTGTCCGGGCAAGATAAGGGGGTGGGGAAAAGGCGGTTCCCTCCGGCAAGCCTCCCCTAACATTGGTAATTTGGGTGAGGAAATGGGGCCTGCCTCCGGCCTCACTTTCCCAGGCCCGGGGGGCTGTGGAGGGCGCTGTCACCCGTACCCACTACCCTCCCCAGGGGTGGATCCAGTCCCCCAGCCCAGGCCCGCCAAGTTGAAGCACGTAATCAGTGTCCCGCATTTTACCTATTCTCTTCAACTTGGCAGACATTGCTTTGATCTATTTCTTCTTTTCCTTCGAATTCTATACTAAAGGTCACCCTCCCCTCCAGCCAGACACACACAAACATAATATAGCCATCCTTCATGGTCAACAGAATTGAATATGATAGGAGGTTTCTGTGGTAGACTGAATTATGCTCCCCTCAAATCCCTGTGGATGTGGGTGTGAGTCATGTATAAATAGGACCTCCTAAAGATGGAAGTTGTAGTTAGAGTGTGGCTCACCTGAATCAGGATTGGCAGTGATCCATATTACTGGAGTCCTTTACAAGCAGAAGAAGTTCAGACATGGTGAGTCAGAGAAGACGACACAGGAAGAAGCCAGAAATCAGAGGAAAACGGGAGAGCAGATACAAGGAGAAAGAGATGGCCATGTGACAGGAAGTAGAGATGTAAGCCAAGGAACCCCAAGGATGCAGGCAAACCACCACCGGAATGCCATAGACTCCTAAGAGAAAGCATGACTTTGCTGATATCTTGATTTTGTACATCCAATCTCTGAAATCAGAAGACAATATACCATTGTTTAAGCCAAACAATTGTATGGTATTTGTTATAGCAGCATGGCAAGCTAAGGTAGTTTTCATAAACACAATCCACTGTAGTCTACAAAGACTCTGGCTCAAGTTAAAGTCCAAATTCTTTTACAAGACATACAAGTCCCCTTGCTTACTTCTCCAGCCTCAGGCTTTAGATACACTGCCCTAGTCAGTTCCTGAATGTTCCATGCCATATAGCACCTCTCTATGGGAGCACAAGCAGTTCCTTCTGCCCTGAATGTCTGCCTTTCACCCACTTGGAGAACTTCCTTTAATACTCCAATGAGGCAACACCTCCACCTTAGTCTTCCCTAAACTACACCACTGTTACCCTTCCATCCTTGTGCAATCACTCCCCTAAACCTATCTTTATCATTTCAGGAATCATCCCAAATCACAAGGTTATATCACTACCTCCTCCACTGGAATGTGCAACCTCCTAGATTGGGACCATATGTTGCTTAGGTTAGTGTCCCCAGCACATAGCACAGTTTCCAGCATATGAGAGAGACAAAATAAATGTTTGTATGTATGTATAGGCACAACCCACTCCTTCTATCCCTCTAACTACATTGCAATCTATATGAGGCTGTGGGCCACCTCTCAGATTGTTACTCCTTTCATAATATCACACACACTATACATAGAGAGAGCTCGTGAAATATTTTGACTACTTTGGCACTCACAGAACAACACTGATCCATTAAAGCTCAACCAGTTGTGCATCCTTATTTGAACTCTTTCTGCTGCAGTCATAAATCAGTCTTCATTCCAGATCCTACAATCCACTTGAATTCATGATAATCTGTAGGTTTTTATAGAATATCTGACATTATATTTATTTAAATTGCCTCAAGCCATCACAAATTGAATTTATTTCTTACTTTTTCCCCTCCATGGAATCAATCAAAATCCACATGTACTTAATTTATAGCTGAGACTGAGTATTGACAGTGAACATGAAAGCTCATTGAGTGAGAGGATTTATGGGAGCCGCAATTTCAATATGTCCCTGTAAGACACGTCATTAACAACCTTGTAATCCATCAACAGAGAATCCCGAGGGAAAGAGAGCAAAGACAGCTCTGTACATTTCCAAAGTCCAGATGGAGCCATCCCAAACCTTGCCTGTTGCTGCATGTTCTCATCAGACTGCTTGGTAAGCTCTGATTTACTTAGCTCCTCTTTCTCCAAAAATCAGCAGTTCTCAAAGTGGTCTCCAGACCCACTGCTTCTCATCAGCTGGGAATTTCCTAAAAAATGCAAATTATCAAGCTCTACCCAGACTTAGTGAATCAACAACTCAGGGGGGCATCCCAGCAACCTATGTTCGAACAAGTCCTCCGTGTGGTGCTGCTGCACCCTGAAGTCTGGGAACTGCTGCCATAGGATATGCAGCCAAGATTATTTCACCTGCCCTTTCCAGGGCCCCATGCTTGACCTAAAGTAAGTGCTCAGTAAATGCTTATGAAGGAATTATTTGTTGTATTACTTTATGGCTACTCTGGGACACCTTGGAAAGATAGTGCTCTGGCCTGCTAATGCTGCTGTTATGCAAAATACCAGAAATGGATTGGCTTTTATAAAGGGGGTGTGCCAGTATGGATGTATTATGTCCCCCAAAACTCCATGTTCTTCAAGATGCAATCTTGTGGGGGCAGATATTAGTGTTGATTAAGTTGGAACCTTTGGAATAGGTTGTCTCCAAGGAGATGTGACCCACCCAACTGTAGGTGATAACTCTGATTAGATAATTTCCATGGAGGTGTGGCCCTGCACATTCGGCCTGGGTCTTGATTAGTTCACTTTGTAAAAGCCAATCCACTTCTGGTGTTTTGCATAATGGCAGCATTAGCAAACCGGAACAGAGGGTTTATTTGGTTACACAGTTACAGTCTTAAGGCCATAAAAGTGTCCAAGCTAAGGTGTCAATGATAGGGTACCTTCACAGAAGACTAGCCAGTGGCATCTGGAACATCTCTGTTATCTGGGAAGGCACATGGCTGGCATCTTCTTCCTTTGCTTCCACAAGATTGCATTAAAAAACATGGCATTTTGGGTGACATAATACATTCAAACCAGCACAGATGGGCTTATGAGCAATCAGAGTCCTTATAAAAAGAATGTCCTGGAAAGGCTTTTATCAGACTCATGATACTCTCCCTTCAAGTCTCACCTTGAATCATAATACCTACCTGCTTTACGGACATTTCTAACTGTCCAGGCAAGCTTAGGCCCCTTCCCCTGTGATATTCCATACACTCTCTTTCCTTATTTTTAAGTGATAATATCCCAGAATTGACCATAGATATTCAGTTTTGTGCTCTCAATACTTAGCAACAATACCCTCGATACTTAACAACAAAGTTCAACACAGAATGCATAGTTATTCATTAGCAAGTATTTACCACATGCTGGCTTTTCATTGAATTAAATCAGTGTTGAAGTTATTATCAAACCTACCTCTGTCAGAGCCAGAGGAGGAGCCAGACATCAGTAATTTTATACCTTACATTGTCCCCAGACAGAACAGAGTAGAGGCCAAGAGCCAGGCTTTCTCCAGCACATTCCTTCTCCTTATCATTACTTTTTTTCCTCCTTAATAGCACTTCCAGCCAGGGCTATGTCATCATTTCCATTTCTTTCAAGACCTTATTAAAAAATGTTGTCAAGAATGTTGACTGTCAACTAATGCAATAGTTGATAAGTTTTAGTTTTTTCTGATATGTTAACCTTTAAAAGTCAAAAATTTTGAGAATGAGAGACTTCAAGAGAGAAATGAATAAAATCACCCTTTCTTACATTCATTAACAAATATTTATTGAGTACCTCGTGCCAGGCACTTTTCTAGGTGCTCGGGATGTGTTACCAAGCAAAACACACAAAGACCCCTGTCCTTGTCAAGCTCAGAATCAGTGGTGTTTGAGGAGGGGGAAGGGGGTAGACAATGAATAATACACACGATCAACAACCCTGTCGCATAGCATATTAGAAGGTGATAGGTGCCATGAAAAAAGTAGAGCAGAGTGAATGGGATAACAATGGTGAAGTGACAGTCAATGCATTTTCAGGTTGGGGCTAAGGATTGGGCACAGAAGTTCCTCAAAACCCATTATTTTTCCTTTTCTGTGCTCACCTCCTCTACTTTTTCAAGAAGTCCCAGGACTATATAATCTATGTGCTAATGACTTCTAAATTTATATCTCCAGTCCAGAGTTCCTCCATGTACCCAGATATGCATATCCAATTGCCTTCTCGGTATCTCCATTTCCAGGTCAGTTTGTCCAAAGCCCTTTCCATTCTGCCCCACCTCCCATGGTGCAATTCCATCCATCAGGCTAAAACTCTTGGGGTCTTCCTTAATTCCTCCATTTCTCTTAGACTCCTTCATCTGACCTGACAGCAAATCCTGACTTCTATACCTTCAAAATGCAGTCCTATCCTCACCCCGTAATCCAAGCCCCCAGTCATCTCTACACTGCCATTTATTCTCAGCAAGTCTGTTCCTAACCTAACAGCCAAAGTGATCCTGCTCCTTCTACTTCAGGCCTCGCCCCTCCTCTGATGGAATTTACCTCTGATGGCTCGCTGTCTCACTCCCAGAGGACAAACACTCCACCCGGCCTGGCCTGTAACACCCGTCAAGCTCTGGCCTCCATTATCTCTCTGACTTCTTCATTTCTTTCCACTTCCCTCTTCACTCATCCTCCCAGACATGCTCCCACCTCAAGGCCTTTCTTTGCACTTGTTGCTCCTTCTGCCAGGTATATCCTGCTCCCCAAAAGGCCAAACATCTCACTTCCTCATTGGTACCTGGTCTTAGCTTTAATGTCACCTTCACAGTGAGGTTTTCCCAGAACATCCTGTATAAATTGTAGCTCCCATGCCCTCCAACACTCCCTGCCTTAGGTTTCCCCACAGCACTTATTACCATCTGACATACTATGTATTTTACTTATTTTTCTTATTGTCTGTTACACCATTTCCAGAATGTAAACTGCAGGAGGGCCAGGCTTTTGTCAGAATTCTTTCCAACAGTACTTGCAGTACCTCGAAAAGTGCCTGGCACACAATGGGCATTCCATTCACATCTGCTGCACTAGTTGTTTGTCCTGGAATCAAAACTTCATTGGGAGAATTGCATGCTTCCTGTCATTTAAACCACAAGAGTAAATATATTTTACCCATGAGAGAATTGATGCTCAGATAAGTAGAGTGACTTGTCCAAGGTCAAGTATCTTCTACTAGTTAGACATAGAATTTGAATTCATGCTCCAAATCCCATAGTCTTTCACTATAGGATATGGCCTGGATGATAACAGAGCGGGAAATCCCATCTTCAAAGAAAGGTTAAAATAGCTGAATTACAAACCTGATCTTTTCCTGGAAATGGACTTTTATATGGGGAAGGCTTAGAGCCACATTGATAGGGATAGAGGAGAACCATAAAGAAAAAAGGGGTGGGACAGAAGTGACATGGGCATGGAAAAGAAGTGCATTCTTTACAAAGTCATGGGTGTTTGGGAGAAGGGGCAGTGGGGAGAATTGCATTCACCAAGGATCTAGGGCATATAGCCATATGTTATACTAGAAATTTCCCATCATGTTAATTAATCCCCACAATAACCCTGAGAAGCAAATATTATTGCCACTTTACAGAAACTGAAAGTGGAGTCAAAGAATTTAAGTATAACTTTCTCAAGGTCTTAAAGATAGTCACAGACCATGAGGGATAAATCTAGTTTCAGCATCTGTGCCTTCCATCCCACCCCACTAGGGTCTAGGAAGCTTAGCCAGCAAGAGGCAAGATGACAGTAACCAATTCCTGGTTTTCTCTCTCCTGATTTTTCTTTTTTCTTAAAATGAACTCATCCATCCTTTCACCTCTGAGCTTTCTGGAGTTCTTTTATCCACACGGGAATCAAAAAGTTATCTCTACCTCTCAGTCATTTCTGACTGAACACAGTACAGTTACTTTTCTCTCCTTTAACAGACTTGAGCACACACATCCACTCTGCTTAATTGACAGACAAACTTAGACTGGGAATTGTCTTAAAAGGAAGTTTCTTTTGACAAATCACATTTGAGTGATTGATTGGCTTCACCCTTCTTCCTGACACAGATAAAGCTAAGTGGGATAATGCAAAAAAATACTTCCTGCGCTCAACCCCTTATCAGTGGCTTACAAAACCACTTTCCTTTGCAGACAAAACCTCCAGTTTGATAATATAAATTTATTTAGCAGGTCAATAGAACTTCTAGAGTCAGACAAATTGATAGGGACACAAATGCAATAATGCTTAAAGTACGGGAAAAGAGGAAGGATTTGGACATTGACGGCATAAAAGCAGTCAATCTCCACATGATAGTCATTTCATCAAGAAGGTTCATTGTCTAAGCATAGCTTCATCTTGGTGGAAGGCTGACCCAGAGCAAGGCTATCCTTATTTAGCCTCACTTTTCCCATCTCTTAAGCAAATATAATAATTATCTCATAGGATTCTTATTAGGAACAACTAGGACACCATATTTAAAGTATCTAGCATGTCCCTCCCCAGAGTGGTCTTCTGTAATTGTTAATAGAATTGACCATGAAATTGGTCTGCCAGCTTATGTCTTGATTCTTTTTTTTGTTCCTCAATTCCCCCATTATTGCCTGTATTAAATAGGTATTTTCTATTGTACCATTTTAGGGTTTCTAGGGTTTCATTTTCTACACATTTTTTAGTTATTTTTAAGTGGTTCACCTGGGGATTACGATTAATGTTTTAATTAATAACAATCTAGTTTGGATCAATACTAGATTAATCCAATAGTATACAAATCTTGGCTTCTATAGAGCTCTATTTCCTTTCCCTTTTTATGCTGTTGTTTTCTTAAGTTCCAACTTTATACATTGTGTGCCCTTCAACATGGATTTATAAATACTGATTTATACAATTGTCTTTTAAATCAGATAGAAAAAAAGAGTTACAAACAAAAAAATACATTTATACTGTCATATATATTCACCTATGTACTTACACTCATAAGTGTTCTTTATTTATGCATGCAGATCTGAGACACTGTTTAGTGTCCTTTCACTTCTGCAAAAAAAATTCTTTTTAGCATTTCTAGTAAGACAGGTCTGCTATTGACAGATTCCCTCAGTTTTATTGACCTTTGGATGTCTGAATTTCTCATATATTTTTGAAGGTTTATTTTGCCAGATAAAGAATCCTTGATTAACAAACATTTTTTCTTTCCCAATTTCTTCCATCCTCCATGTTTTCTGATAAGAAATTGGCAATTAATCTTATTGAAGATTCCTTGTACCCACTTCTCTCTTATTAATTTCAAGTTTCTATCTTTGCCTTGATTTTGACAATTTGATTATATGTCTCTGTGGGGATATCTTTGAGTTTATCCTATTTGGGGCTCGTTGAGCTTTTGAATGTGTAGATTGATGTTTTTCTTATAATCAAGTTTGCTCAATTTTTGATCATTATTTCTTTCATCTTTCTGCCCCTTTTTGTCGCTCTTCACCTCTGGGCCCCTCATTGTGAACATGTTGGTGCACCTGATGATGTAACACAGGTGTCTGAGGCTCTCTCCATTTTTCTTTATTCTGTTTTTCTTTCTGTTCCTCAGACAGAAAAAACTCAATTGAACTATCTTCAAGTCTGCCGTTTCTTTCTTCCGTCTGCTCAAATCTGCTGGCAAGCCCTTATAGTGAACATTTCATTTTAGCTATTGTACTTTTCAACTCTAGAATTTCTATTTGGTTCCTTTTTTATATATTTTTTATCTCTTTATTGATATTCTCTATTTTGTGAGACCCCATTCTCATAATTTCCTTTAGTTCTTAAGACATGATTTCCTTTGGCTCTTTGAATATATTTTTAACATCTGATTTAAAGACTTGGTCTAGAAATTTCAATGTCTGGGCTTCCTCAGAGACAGTTTTCTATTAATTGATTTTTCTATCCTGTGCATCACCAAATTTCCCTGTGTCTTGCATTTTTGTAATTTTTTGTTGAAAATCAGTCATTTTTAGTACTATAATAGGAGAACTGTAGGAATCAGACTCTTCCCTCTCCCCAGGGATTGCTGCTATTGTACTTGCTATTGTTTTATTTTGTTCTGTTTCATTTTAGTGACTTTTCTGAACTAGTTCTATAAAGTCTGTGTTCTTTTTCATGTGTGGCCACTGAAGTCTCTGTTCTTTTAGGACAGTGGTCAGGTAATGATTGGACAGAGATTTCCTTAAATCGTGGAACCAGGAATCTCTCAGGCTTTCTCAGGGTCTTTGTGTGCATATTGGAGCATGCCTCCCTTCATCAGCCAGGCAGTTCAAGAACGCCTTCACCTTCACATCCAGCTTGCACAGAGATTCAAGGTCTGCAAGAGGTGAAAGTTCAGGGTAATCTTGGGATCTTCCTGGGCATGCTACAGTCCCTCACACACATGGAACCTTCCTGGTTCTCAGGATATATTGGGGATTTACAAAGTCCATGCAGACATCTCATTCCTGAGCCATACCACCCAAGTGTCTTGTTTATTCTATTGTTTGTCCAACTGTTATCTATCACCTACACAACAGGGACTAAAACTTTTTACTGTAGATGTTTTTCACAAATGCTTCTCAGTTAGTGGCTTTACTAGTGAGTGAGTTTGGAGTCAGACAAAATAAAGATGAGCTTTTCAGCCAGCCTTCCAGAGAGCCAGTACACAGTCTGAATAATAACAGTTCTTTGTAAATAGGGTCCATTCTGCTCCCTCTAGTGCTGAGAATGCAGGCCTTTATTTTGAAGGCTGCCTCAGAGATGCAGAGTAAGAAACAGGACCAGGGTTTGTTAAAATTCCATAGATCTTGATGTTCTTACAAAGATTCAGGTGTTTTTGTTGTTGTTGTTTTGTTTTGTTTTTTAATAAGAGCTCCCTGGGTGGTGGCAGATTTTTTATTAATTACTAGAGTTTAAAAAGTTGAATCTAAAACTTTTGACAACTTTTCCTTTGTTTTTTTGGAGGCATAGAATTTTGCAGTTCCTTATTCCTCCATTTTTGCCAACATCACAATATGAATTTGATATTACATTTTTCATTTCCCTGACAGTATTGAGTCTCACCTTGGGGAAGTTTGAGGTTAGATGCACTATCTAATTCACAACAATTCCACAGCAAACACTCAAGGCTACATGTGAACATGAAGTAGTCTTCAAACTAGCCCCTGTCCATTATTTAGTTCTTAAGTCCTCATGCCATGCAATTTCCCAACTAAAGAAAGAAAGTCTGAATCAGGACTCTGTTTTTCTATTGTTTCTGTTTGGTGGGATTTGTCCTCAACTTGAAGAAAATCTAGTGGTCTCTCTTCAGGAACTTCATTCAGTGCATACAGATGAAAGAAAGACCCATAATCACAACATGCAATAAGGAAAGCTGTTTACCTAGAGTTATCCAACTGAGACACTAGAACTATTTTCAATAAGCATTTTTATTGAAGTATGATATACAAACCACCAGTGTACAGTCCAAGCAATTTTTGAAAAATGAACACACCTATGTAACTATTACCCAGATCAAGTAAAGAACACTGAAAGCACCCCCAGAAGAGCCCTGGGTGAGCCCTACCAATAACCAACTCCACTCTCTTTGCAAAGTCAGCCACTTGCCTGATGTATGACAGTAAATATTAATGTAGCCTATTTTTGAACTTACAAAAGTGGAATCACAGTACATTCTCTCTTTCCCTGTCTGGCTTATTTTGTTCAAAACAATGTTTGGGAAATTCATCCAGCCTTTTACAAGAAGTTATATCCTTTGTTCTACTATTTTATGGTATTCCTTTGTATGAAAACACCACCATTTATTTCTCTATTATACTAGTGATGGACATTTGGATTTTTTTTCCAGTCTGAGCCCATTATTAATTAGTCCACTATACTCATCCTACACATGTCTTTTGATAATATATGCACTCCTTTCTCTTGGATATATATCCAAGAGTGGAAGTGCTTGGGCATAAGAAATGCACATGTTTAGATTTAGTCAATAGTGCCAGTTTTTCAAAGTGGTTTTATTAATTTAGACTCTCACCAGCAATATGTGAAAATTCCAGTTGTCTGAACACCTAGAGTTGTTTTTTTAGCCTTTCTGGTTGGTATATAATTGTATTTCCATGTTTGTTTAATTTGCATTTCCTTGATGACCAATGAAATTGAGCATCTTTTCATATACATATAGACCATTTGTCAATGGTCTTAGTGTGGTGGATTGAACTGTATACCCAAGTTTGAAAATGTTCTTGGTCTTGGTCAGCATTCTATTGGGTGTCGACCCATTTTATATAGGATCTCTTGAAGATCTTACTTCAGTCAAGGTGTGGCCCAACTGAAACAGTTTGGGCTTTAATCTATTGGGGTCCTTTATAAGCAGAACAAAAATCAGGTATATAGAGGGAAGGCCATGGGGAGGGGCTAGATGTCAACAGAACCTGGAAGAAAAGGAGAAAATGCTGCCATGTGCATTGCCATGTGACAGAAAAGCCAAAGACCAACAATGTCCAGCAGCCAGCTTCAAAAGGTCACAGTCTTTTTAGAAAAAGCATTTCCTTGATGAAACCTCAATTTTGGACTTACCCTAGCTTCTAAAGAGTGAGCCAATATATCACTGCTGTTAGGCCAACCCATTGTATTGTATTTGCCACAGCAAGAGAAAGATTCCCTGTAAATTTCCTTTCTGCAATATCCTTGTCAAAATTTAATAATAAATTTGTGCTTACTTCATAAAAGGAATTAAGAATTCTTCTTCCTCAAATTTCTGAAGGTTTTTATGTATGATTGGTGTTATTTTTTAATTAAAATTTTTAGAATGATTCCCTGAATCATCTGGGCTGGAAATTATGAATTCAATTACTTAACTAGATTTTGAATCATTCAGATTTTCTATTTCTTCTTGTCTCAATTTTTGAAAATTATGATTTCAAGGAATTTTTCAATTTCAACTAAAGTTTCAATCAAATTGGTATTTATCAATTTATTTGTAATATTTTCTATAGTATGTTTGCTTTTTCATTAATTTCTCATATTCAATATTTCCTTCTTTCTACTTTGATTTTAATTTTCTGTTATTTTTTTCCTACTCTTGGTATGTACATTTAGATCATGATTTTCAGACCTACTGCTTTTACTATGTGCATTTAAGGCTATAAATTTCCCTTGAAGAACTACCATTGCTGCTTCCAACATATTTAAGTATTAATTTTAATTTCCATTGTGATTTCTTGTTTGATCCATGGCTTATTTAAAAGCATATTGCTTAATTTTCATAAATCTGGAGACATTTTTAGCTTAACTTTTGTTATTGATTTCTCTTTTGGTTCCACTGAGTTCAATCATTTGAAATTTGTTGAAATTGCCTTAATGATCAACATATGGTTAATTCTACCTAATGTTCTAAGGGCATATAAAAACAATGTGCAAATTGTAGATACAGTCGAATTTTGTTCTACCAGTTAATGAGAGGGGTTCTGTTAAAATTTTTCACTGTGATTGTAGATTTATCTATTTTTCTTTTAAGTCTATCCATTTCTGCTTTTTATATTCTGAGGCTTTGTTATCAGGTGCATACAAATTTAGAATTTTTACACATTCCTGGTACACTGACACTTTGACTATTACAAAATGACCCTCTTTGTCTTTAGTGATATGTCATTTCATAAACTCTACTTTGGACAAAATTGCTATAACTACACTAACTTTCTTTTCGTTATTATTTGCATGATATATTTCTTTTTTTATTCCTCTATTTCAACCTTTCAATATCCATATACTATTTAAGTTAAGTCTTTTCTAAGTAGCATAGAGTTAGTTTCATGTTTTATATTCACTCTGGCAATTCTTGTCTTTTAATTAGAATACTTTGTTTATATTTAATGTAATTTCTGTTTTTTTCTGGTTTATTTCTTCAATTTTACTATTTCTTTCTATTTTCCCACCTGTTCTTTGTTTCTCAACCTTTTGAGATTAATTATTTTATTATTTCCTCTTTCTCTATATTTACTTCTCTGTCATAAATTCCTGAACCTATTTTTTGGGGGTAGTATGTCTAGAGAATTTACAATGTATAAGCTTGATTAAACAAAACCTAATAAAAATAGTATTTTCACCTCTTCTAGTAAATTGCAAGACTGTAGAATACTTAAAACATATTTTTAAGTCCAATTACTCCCCTCACCCACCCTCATTTGTTGGTATGGTAACAAATATTCTTATTCTTTTTATATGGAAAACCCCATGAAAAATTCTAAGTTTTCATTTTATGCAATTGATATTCATTTAGATCACCTCACATCTTTACTCTTTCCCTTGCTGTACATTTCTTCGTTTCCTTGTTTCTATATAGCACTCTTTTCCTTTTGCCTAAAGAATTCCTATTAGAGTTTCAGTAGATAAACTGATGCCAAATTATCTCAGTTGTTGTTTGTTTAAGAATATTTTTATTTCACCTTCATTAAGGTAGATGTTTCTGCTTTGTATTGAATTCTAATTTATAAATTATTGTCTTTAATTATTTTGAACCTATCATTACATTATTTTTCCATCATTTTTTCTGAGAAGTCACCTTTCATTGCTTCATCTTCAAGTGCATACATCATATTTTTAGAGCTTTTAAGATTTTCTTTTTGTTCTTTAATTACAGTAATATTTTTCTCACTTCAGGTTTGTAGCAATTCTTTAATCTATGGGTTGCTATTTTCCTTAAGTCTTAGACAATTCTCAGCTACATATATCTTTAATTATTACCTCTTTTCTCATTTCTCTTTTCTCCTTCTGAGATGCCAAGTACACATATGTTCAATATGTGTCTTATACTCTTTTTGGTCTTTTTTCATCTGTTTATCTCCATGGGATTTCTATTTTTCGTTGTGTACTCTCTATTGACCTTTCTTCTCTTCAATTGTATCTAATCTACTTAACCCATCTGTCATTTCTAAATTTCAGTTAGCATATTTTTTAGTTCAAGACTTTCATTTTGATTTTTTAATAGATTGCCATTGTATGCAGAAATTTTCCATCCTGTTTCATATTTTTTTTAATGTACTAAATACTCCATCTCTAGCATCTCTTGAATTTTAGTCAGTATCTTCTGTCATAGTATGTTCGGTAATCTTTCTTCAGTATATTTTTCTAAAGGGTAAGAACTAATTTTCAACAATTCCACAGTTTCATCCCCATTATAAAACATAACAATACTTCCTTCAGATAATCAAATATTCTTTAGTGATTGTTGATGGCCGACATTTTGTAGGAAGAATTATAATTTGAGACTTTAGATAAAATTATCATTCCTCAAAGAAGATATACTTTTGTTTCTGGGAGGCTCTCAGAGAATGATCTCTTCATTCCAATTAAGGATTGAGCGTATTTAGGTCTGGGTTACAATGTTTGCGGAAGTTGATCTATCATTTTGTCTAGTCTTACTCATGGTAGCCCTTCCAAGATCCCAACTAAAGCCTGGAGTGTTTATCTGAGCCCCTCACCTTGGCAGGCCCTCAACTCCAATTATTGAGTTTCCAGATTTAATGATTTGCTGAAGGCTCTGCTCATATGCACAACTTGCTAGCCTTGGGTGGTTGGTGATGGTTTTCAAAGCAAAGCATGGGGAAGGAAAAAGTATGTGAAGAAGCAGAGGATAAGGAAAGAAATGTAGGCAGATGAGTTTTCAAAGGGCTTTAAATGGCACAAAGGATAAAATCCAAGGCTGTTCAATCATAGAAGTGGATCTCTCCAGCCACTGTTTACATCTCTTCCCATGGGCTGGTACTCAGGTAGTTTGGCCAACTTCTCTTTCCCTTCCTTATAAAGGACTCAGTTGATTCCATGTGAGAATGTGTCTAGATGGGAGGCAGGTCCCCATGACAGAAGGAAAATTTTTCCACACCTACTCCCAGAGAGTATGTGACTGGCCCCCAAGGGGAAAAACTAAGAACAATCAGTACTTGCTCTGAAGATTGAGATGCGAAATCCAGGAGCCCTTTCGTATTTCCATTCTTGCCTGTGTTTTCAAACACTTTTGCTTATAAAAGACAATCATTATTCAGGAATATTAAAATGAAGAGAAGCAACACACCAAGTTCTAAACTGCAATTTTTTTAAATCTCCGTGACTTAATTATTTTGCACTTATTGCTTCTCCAACACTGAAAATTTTCATCTTATTCTGGAGACATTTACAGGTTTGCTTTTTTATATTGATTTGGTTAGAATTCCCAAAATATCATTTTTGCCTCCCGGCAATTCTTCCAGTATAGAAAGATACAAGTGAATTTTAATTGCTTCTGAGAACATTCATTTGGATAAAAGATATATATTTAAATTATTTAAATACCAATGTGAGCCAAGAAGTTTCTTTCTTTGACAATAAATTAATTTATTCTCCTCCAAATTACAAACCTCCTTTTCATATACTCCTCCTAAAACGCCATTTTAAAGGCACTGTTTTGAGTAATATCAAAGGAATTGAAACTCAAAAGTGACAGGCTGTTTTCCCTAGAGCAAAGTTAGTAGAATGATGTATTTTGTGTTCTGCTTCTAGAGCTTCTGGTGACAAGGATTCTCAAGTCTGGCAAGATATATTCCCCCGCCCCACCCTCCTCAAAGTGGAAGTAAAGGGTCTTTATAAATGCCAAGCATTTCTATGCTTGCCTTTCTGCTCACAGAAGTCAGCAAATAATGTCTAAGAATGATTAATCCAGGAGCTATGAGAAGGGTGGCATGGGCAGGACAGATGGGGGCAGGGCAGTTTGGCATAGGCATGGCCCACATTGGGGTTACAGATTAGAGCAAATGGAATGAATCAAAGATGTCTTGGGAAAGGACACACAGGACTTAGTAGATTTTATCTCCTAAAAATTGAGGCAGGGCACTTAGGCACCAACTGCCCAGGTTTCGTATTAGACACAGTACATATTCCAATTGATCATCTCTGTATCTCTGCACAAGACTAGCCCAGAGTAGGGGGCTCAATAAATATTGGATTAATTAACTTATAAATCGATTAAAGTAATAAATGAGTGACCATATCACCACTATTCTTTCTAGTTTTAGGCTGAAATGAAAATATCTAAATAAACTCTTAAACTCCAGAGTTTTACCTCCATCCTTTAGAAAAGCTGCCCAAAAGAATTTGAAATTTCTTTCAGAAATTAACATGGACAACCTATCAGAATGACAGGCTCTTCAGTGATCTTTGAAGAAAAATCTCAAGGTTCCTCCAGTTCCCCAAGACACTTTCTCAGAATCCAGACAGTGTTCCATTCAATGAACCCTTAATTCTTCTGTTGATATTGCCAAATCCCATCTTTACTAAGTCCTAATTCCATGAGCAAGAAATTAGGAACAGAGTAGTCGCAACTTTATCAATAGAACAAACAAATTCCCTGTCAGTGATCAGTATTACCTAAGAAACTTTGACCCTTCATAGTACTACCAAATTCAATGAAGAAAAAATGTACTCTGAGGAGAGAGAATGTGGGAAATCCTGGGTTAAACCAGGATGAAACCTTTCTCCCTACCCCCATTCATTTATTTCCAAGGAGTGTTTAGTATTCTACATGTAATGGAGATTATAGCATTGCCCTCCTCCTCCTCCCTCTCATTTCCTTTGATCAAAACATCCTATTAAACAACGTTCTGTAGAATACTCTTGGGGGAAAACCTGCTCTAAGGATTTCGTGCATAATTATCTTTCAAAGCTTAATAAATGATTGCTGAATAAACACTTTATATCCCCAAATAGCTTGTGAACTATGTAAGAACAATCTAGAGTCAACTTCTCTTATTTAATAGAGGCTAACTGAGGACTAAACGACGTATTTATTGACTGGCTGACTAACCTACTTCCCAAGTTGATGGAAGGCAAAGGCAGCAGTGCTTTGGGAGTGGCCCACGGTGAAGTGTGTGAGAAGCTGAAATTTGCAAGGCACCTAGGGCAATTTTCTCTACCTTAGTGAAACAATCATTGCTACAAGTCTTCCTTGCTCTCCTGTTAGCCTTGAACTGTGATATCAGAATCATTTTCTTATTGTGTGAAAATTCGACTTAAAGGAAAGTTGCCAGAGGAAGATTTTTTTTGTCTCCCGCTTCCCTGACAGTTTAAAAACCGCAAACACCTGGGAGAGTGTCAGCCCTTCAGAAGATTCCCTCACCTGCTCAGGGAAACTGCCCATCTCTGTGTGGGGAAATAAAAGCGGAGGGGGACCAAGGACAGACCATGGGTTCAGGAACACTCAGGAACTACAGAACCCTTCTCTGTGCCTCTTGTCCCCTGTTCCCTTCTATGGTGATTCCAGAGAATTTCAAAGCAGGGAAGTTCAAAGAACCATCTAACTCAAACCCAGACTGCTAGAGAGGAGGATGGAGGGAGAAATGCACACAGAGCAATCAAATTTCCACCCATTTTATTCTTCTCGCTGAGATCCCAACTCTGTGTTCCTGGAACACCATGTTTTCTTTGTTTTCCATGGGAAGTCCTGCTTTTTGAAATTAAGGTGTTTGGGGAAGGAGGGAGGAATGACCCCTAGGAGAGAAAAGGGTAAAGAGTGGGAGGATTCAAGTGCTGTAGACAAGCCTGTCTCCCTAATTTGCTGAGATCCTAAAGGGCTCTTGTTCTTTCTTAATGAAATACTGTCCATTTTCATTGCTTCTCCTTCTGTTGCCCCTTTATATTTTTTTCTTTAGGTAAAAACTTTAATGGAATAATTGAGATGTTTGTACTTTTTTCAATACAATACAAAGATTTCTAATGATAGAGCCGTAGAATTGTAGTGTTGACACTAACCTCCTAGTCTCATTTTGAGACAGAGTAATTTGAATGTTCAAGTTAGAAAAGTTTGGGCAAATTCTAACAATTTTCTTTGCTCAAAGTAGCTAAGAGGAAACATGCCGTGGACACCCAGTAGTATTTATTTCCTCAAGTTTTACCTAAACGGCAATCAGGACACCTTTTGACAGAACATTCTAGACTAGGACAGTCCACTTGATTGTTCCCTCTTCCTCTTTTTCTCAACTATGTACAGTGATAGTTGTAATTGACAATCATGTTTATTGAGTGCTGTGCTAAATATTTTACATGCATGACCTCATCTCATCTCCATAACCACAAACACTTTAAGTACTAGATACCATCATCCCTATCATACAAAGATGAGAAGATTTGGGATTTACAGAGCTTCACTAATTTTAAAGGATGTAACTGCAACAATATATTTTCTCTTTCCCAAGGCTGACTTATAAAGCATCTACTTCTTTCTGCCATTCTCCTAGACTCTAATTTTTCTCTTCCAAACTTCAACTTGACTCTTTTTCTAATTGTAGAAAACACATGGACTCAGAATTATACATACATCATTATAAAATACTAAAGCAGGCATATACCTTAGCCATAATTCAAGTATAAATTGCTCACTCACTTTTAGATGAGGAAATTGTGATCCAGAAACATTAAGTGCCCCAACCAAAGACCCACCAGTAGCAGAGTCACCATTCTTCTCATCTTCAGACTCTCTGTACTATTCAGGGTTCTCCGGAGAAATATTAGATAGACAGATGATAGATAGATAGATGATTCATAGATAGATAGATAGATAGATAGATAGATAGATAGATAGACAGATAGAGCAAGGGAGAGAGAGAGAAGAGGGGATGGGAGAGGAGAGGAGGGGAGAGAATGGAGGGGGAGGGGGAGGGGGAGAGCAGGGGAGGGAGAGAATCTTTCTTCTATAATACTCAACCATAATTCCTTTTCACTATATAATCTCCAAAACGTTCCTTTTAAATACTATCCCCTTGCTGTTGGCATACTCCTGTAGAAGCAAGGAGAGTAAATGCCTTAGAGTTACAAGAGTAAATAAATATTGAGAGCCCTGTGCTCCTTGCCCAGGCTTCAAGCCCATGGCGTAACTCAGTTTGCATGCAGCCTTGAATTAAATCAATATTTCATTCCATTACCTTCAGTGGAATTCTCATTGCCCTTCCTGGGATAATTTAATTTCTCCCACTTCTCAAATTAAATGATACCTTAAAGATTTTAGCTGATGAACAGCTCCTATTTTACTGTAGGAGGTCTTCCTTCAGGTGCATGGAGCATATATGTTTAACTATTAGTGAAGACTATTATAGCTTCAATATATTGTCCTCTCTCTGACATCTACTACAGTAGTAATATTCTCAGCCACATAATGCAACTCATTTCCATGGAGCTGGATAAATACCAGCAAGATCCCTGCCATCTTTTTCCAATGCATGTAAAGAAAGTAGGTTGATAAAAAAGGGGGTAGGGCATTGGGGATCCATTAAAATTGGCTAATTTACAGAAATGTTTGTATTATTGGTGCTTTCATTTGCATTACAATATTATATCAAGGGCAACAATGAAAAAATCCAAATATTGTACATGAAAAAAAAACTAAAGACTATATACCTCATTAACAATTTAAATAAAAATTATATCAACATTCATGATAATATTAGCTAACATTTATTGAGTGCTAGGCATTACGCCAAGCACTTTGCTGGTATTATCTAATTTAATCTTAATGAAGTAAGTAACTTGCCCAATATCACATCACTAGTAGATGGTAGAGCTGGAGGTAAGCCCAGAGAGTCTGGCTCCAAAACCTAAGCTCTTTCCCTCTACACCACATTGTCTGATGGAGCACAACTCAAGACCAAACACAATGCTCACATGTTCTATAGCATTTCTCCAGATAGGTAAGACTAGCAAGGCCCAGCTCTGCACTGAAAATGAGTATAGATCATTTAAAATGTATATAATATGTTCATGGTTTTCCTCAGACAATAAACACACACACACTAAACAAATACATTGAGAACTCAGGAAATGTAAGCAGGATCAGTGATTGCTTCTTGTGTCAGATGATCAATGAATAAATCAATTGAAAATATTGATTACATTCCGTTGTACTATGTACTATGCCAAATTGCAAGGCATCTCAAGTGACCATGCTCTCTTACCTTACAACTTGAATGGGGTAAAGATATGTGTGCAAAATGTTACAACCACTAGAGTGACATGCACAAGGTGGATTATTGCTGATGTGTGTCACAGGTGCTAATCATTCACCTACACTCTCTTGAAGCACCTAATGACTTGATAACAGGCAAAAGAGCCAACTGGGATCTAAATTCAGTATGAGCTGTCTTAAAGGGTTGGCTGAGTGCCCCATAACTCCCAATGTACTTTGATAAAGTTCAGTTGGAAAATGGGATTTAGACATGAAGACAGAGTGAGGTTTTCAACTACCTTGCCTCCCAGTCTTGTCTTTGGGCATCACATGGAGAAAATTTCTGACCACAAAATGTGCTGAACACACTAATTTGTGGAATCCCAGTTGCCCTCTACACACCCCAGAACCAAGAGAATGGAGAATGGACGGGAGGAAGCTAAGCCTCCTTAGCTAAGCCACCAAGGACGGATGTGTCCCCTCTTCTGTGTGCTTTTTTGCATAGTGATCTGGACTTCCTCACTAAGCTATGGCATGGGCAGCAAAAGAGGGGACATGGAGCATGTTTCCTGCCTTTGAGGTTTTGAGGTAATTTCTTAGGTGGAATGTGAGCCATTGGATCAGTCTCTCACCAACTTCTCCGATGATAAAAGAGAGATTAGGGAAAACCCTCCAGTCCAGGGACACAAAATCTGGAAGGGAAGGTAGACATGCAAGGCTGTAATTGTATCTCAGTGTCCCAGGGTTGTACCAGACAAAGGAAGAGCACAGAAGAGACAAGGTCAGCTACCACACGGTGAGAGGACCCAAAGAGAGCTCAGCCAAGGAAGAGACTGCCTGGTGTAAACTTGGAAGATAAGAAAGCATCTGTTTACTGGGCAGATAGCATAAGAAAGGTCATTCTAGACAGAGAACAGGATGGGGAAATGTGTAGTGTCTCAGTCTGCCAGGGCTGCTATCACAAACACCACACAATGGGTTGTTTTAAACAAAGGGGATTTATTGGTTCATGGTTTTGAGGCGAGGAGAAGTCCAAAATCAAGATAACAGCAAGGCTTACTTTCTCCCCAGAGATGAGCTTCTGGTGCTGGCTGCCAGAAATCCTTGGGGTTCCTTGGCTTGGTTATCTGCCTCCTATCACGTGGTGATGTCCTCTCCTTTCTCACTTCTGTGACTTCTAGGTTCTCTTTATAAGGCTTCTGATAATCCAGATTAAGACCTGCCTTCATTCAGTTGGCCACAACTTTATTAAAAATAACCTCTTCAAAAGGCCCTGTTTACAATGGGTTCATACCCACAAGGATGTGGATTAAGATTAAGATTAAGAATGTGCATTTGTTGGGGGGCAGAATTCAACCTACCATGGAATCATGAGACAAGTGTGTCTGGACTTGAGGCCGTGTTCACGATGGCCCTTCTCCAGGAGGGTGGGGGTGAGGGAGTTGGGCAGAATGACAGGTGAGAGAGTAATGGGGGAGCCTGTACCCCATCATCTAAGGCAGCTGCAGGGTTCACTCTGAGCCCCAAGAGTCCTCAAGTTCACGATGCCACAAGTAGACCGCAATCAGAGCCTCTGCCTGGATTATCCAGTGGCATCTTTTTATTGAAATCATAAATAAATAACTTTTCATTTGAACTAAGCATTCTGAAGGTTAAAAAAAGAAGAAGCATCCAGAAACCACTCCTGCAGGGGCTGAGGACCCTGGCTGGACACAACTGTGGATGGCCATGGACCTGTAGGCTTGTTCTGTGGCCAAGAATAGAGCGGCTGTAGAGAGGATGTTTCCCACTTTCTTAGTACAAAGTACTTGGTGCTTTTCACCATGTCTAGTTCCCACTAAAATGTTACCTCTCTAATATCTTGTTGCCCCTCCTATGATCTCCTTGGGACAATACTCTCTCGCGTCAATCCCCGTCAGTCTTTCTTCCTTCTGTTCTCTCTTACAGATTCCCCTTTCCCTTCATTTTCCTTGTCTCAGTCATTTTCCTCTCATAGAAATATTCAAACAATATTACCGCTGTGTGCTAGTCCCGGCCAGTGCCCAAGCCCGGGGTCTCTAAGCCTCTAAGCAAATGTTTGTGCTGTTACAAACAAGGAGAAATGGTGAGATTAGAAGCCTGGTGTATCCTGTCCTCTGGAAACCAAGAAGAGAGAACAAAGGGAAAAAAAACAGCTGGGAATGGAATGAGAAAGCACATAAAATAAAACCATAATACTGTTGCAAGTGAGATAAAGGTCAATGGATTTCAAAATGTCAAATGACAAAAGGATAATTTCCCTTCCAGTTCTCAGTTAGTACAGTTTAGTTGCTGCCAGGTCTTAAATGTTCCAGGCTTCATGTATATTTTTAGTCTCATATTAGCAGTTTATTAGCACTTTATTCAAGTTTATATTAATATCCTCATAAATGTCAATCGGCACATTAAGTGATGTGAAAATTTGGGGGTAGATAGATCATTCCTTGGGCATGATGATTGTGTACTGATTCAAAGACAGATAGGCTAAAAGCTCTCTTGAGGGGTAGTGTGGAGGGTGGGTTGCTCGCGGAGCAGTGGCAAGTGGGTACCAAATTCTTCAATATCCCCTGCTCCCAAATTCTTTCCAGATAATGAGAATGTCCAAGTCACAAATGAAGATGATACTCTGAATATTTAACCCATTTTGCTTGGGTTTCTGTATATTGTGGCATTGGGTTAGGCATTGGTATATCACGTATCAAACAGATGACAGAGAGAGAGATGAAGATGGAGATGAAGCCAGAGACAGAAATGATGATATAGATTAAGATGATCACTTGATGATGATGATATAGATGATGGTATAGCTATAGATAATATCAATATTGATGATGATATAGATAGATGATAGAGATAGAGATGATAGAGATATAGGGGGGTAGAACTGTAGAGACAATATAGAGACTCTAGGAAAAACACACTGCAAAAACTAAAGGTATTATGGGCACTCAAAATTTGTATTAATTTTATATTTTGGTAACTGCTAATTAGCGAAAAAAATAGGAGTGCTCATATGCCAGACGCTTGGCATATTTTATTTTAATCTTGGAGTAGTTAGTTATTGTTACCATTATTTCAGAGATGAGGAAGCTGAAGTTCAGGTAAGTTAAGGAACACCTCCATGGACCACAACTAATTAGTGGCGGAGCCAATATTTTAACCAAATCCTCTCTGACTCCAGAACTCAAGATTTTCATCCACTACACTTTGATGTCTGCTAAATATCAAGAAAATAATCCTCAGTTATAACATTTTCAAGGTGACGTAGAGCCATAATGCATTCTGGATAATAAACAAGCCAGTGAATAAGACCACGATATATATTCTCTCAAACTTCGCTGATTTCCTTTTCAAAATCTGAGCAATGAATCATTTTAAGTCCCTTAACGAATAAAATCCATGGAATATATTTGACTGATTTATTAAGTATGTCATTTTCCTTTGTTCTATATTTTCCTTCCTTTTTTGTCTCCTAGCATAGTACCAGATGCACTATCAGCTCCCAGAAGCTGAGGATTCTGAGAGGATTGACTGAATTGAATATAGTCCCTCCTCCTTTATTTGGCCTCTATGCCAGCCTGTGTGAAACTGCTGTAGGGGGAGGCATGAAGAAGGCACTGTCCCTGCCCTTGAGATGCTTGAAAACCAGACATGGCAACTGACATGCAAAGACTTGCTTCACCACATCAGTTTTGTGCCAGTCCAAGGGAGGACAGGGGACAGAGTGATTGGTATCTATAGGAGAAGGGAGAAGCTTCAGAGAAGGTAGCAATTAGACAAACCTAAAAGGAAAAGTAATTTTTCATTACAAGGGAAAGAATTAGCAAGCATGGTCAAACTGAAAAGAACACTATCCACAGATATCAAGTGTGAAAGCCTTAGAAAGGATTGAAACAAATTCAGAACGAGTGGATGGTCCAATTTCACTAGAGGGAAGAGAATGGGAAGGGGCATGGAGGGAATTAGAGTCAGTTGGACTAGATCATGGAGTAAAAGAATTTCATGTATATTCCTTATGAAATGGGCTTGTAGGGAAGATTTTTAATAAGCACTGGGTCAGAGCTTTGTTTTAGAAAAGCAACAAACTAAAGAATAAATTAGGGATGTATGATCACAGAGATGCTGAAATCAGAATTTAGCAATAGCCTATGGTCAGAGAGAATTCCGTTTGGAAGAGGGGAGACGGAGCTTTAGGGTTTTTCTGTCATGTGCAAAAGCATGCTTCCCTGTGATGGAGGAACGTGGAGGGCTTGATCTATGTCATTGTCATCTCTAGTGCCAGAAAATCCTTCCTTTATCCCTTCTCCTCTTTTTCCCTTTAGCAGGATCCACTGTTCTCTGAGAAGACAGTCACTGGAGGTAAATGAACAGAATCCTTGCTAATTCTCCTAAAATACTCAATGAATTCCAGACATAAGATGAAAGAGTCATCAGAATGATTTTAGAATCTTCAGCTAAAGCCCATTAAACAACAGTGACAAATAAAGCAACTTCTAAGGCATCACTTGTGTTATAATCTTATAGTATTAGCACGTATTTATACCATGCCTTCAAATATATATAAAAGCATATGTAACTACACATATAAAAATATAATATAGTATGCATATCACATAATATATTGAATGAATAATACATGGATTGTATATAGTAATATATTAGATATGACACATAATTCCATGTGAACTCACAAAGCCTCATGTTCAAAGGTTTGCAAACATGAATGAAAAGATATGATATTTTAAAACAATTTCAGAGCAAGTCCTTCAAATAATAATAGTTTAAATAGTCAAGATTTGTAGAAATTCAGATTTTTCTTTTTCAGGAAAGGCAGTTTAACAATTCAGCTACTTATACAAAGCTTATATAAACCTTCTAACAATTTGAATATAGAAAACTCTACCACAAATTGAGTTGAAAAAACTCTATCACAAATCACCAAGCTTCAGAAAAAAGTTTTTTCTTGCTGAGATTGAAATTCCCTCAGGAAAAGAAAACCAAAGTCTACAATAATTTTTCAACTTAGAATAATGGGATTAATAACAACAAAAACAACAAGAGCAGCAACTGTAATATAACCAATAAGCTGATTTGGGATGGATGAACATGGCACACACAGTGTGTATGTGTCCCTGGCCCTGTAGTTTGCAGGAAAGGTATGAAGTATGTTCAGCACAGAGATTCCAATATTGGGTATTTACCATGTATCAGAACTTAGTTAAGTTCTTTCCTACATTATCACATTTGATGGTCATAGCAGCTCTAAGAGACTGTGTGGAGTCTGCCTCTTTTGAATTGCCTAGAAGCTCTCTTTGAATTGCCCAGAAATGGGATAAAGAGGACCAGTAATATCAGCTTCACTCAAGAAGGAGAGACTGCATTTTCCCACAGGTACTTTCAAAGTTTCCAGGTACTGAGCAGATGGCATTTCCCTGAACTCCCCTAACAGCCAGCACCTGCTGTTGTTACGTTGTAATCACAGACAGCACCCTATGGACTCACAGAGCATTGCATGTCACCATTAGCTTCATGCCACCAACTGCGAGGTCATTCTCATGCTTACTCCATTTGAGGGAGAGCAACAGAAGGTTGGGTCACTTCCCTAGAACGTAGAACATGGGTCCAGCACGTTCTTGCCCCCGCATGCACCTATGCAGAAAACCAGGAGATCTGGAGAGCATGTCCTTCTTCTTGTTGACCCTTCACTTATAAGTTTCCTTGTGGTGATCTCTTCCTTGTACCTGTACCACATGTCATTGTGGGCTTTGCCCTCACTTCACCACAGGGAATGGGGATTTGGAGAAATTAAGCAACATATCAACAGGAAGTATCAGAGCAAGCATACATACCTTGGTCTATCAAATTCCAAGTTACTATGGCTAATAAGGTTAACAGTCTCATTAAACTGTGGAGTTGGGATTTCAATCAGGTTTGTCTATTCACCAACCAGTGTCTGCCATTACCGTGCAGTCAAAAGGTGAACTCAGCACGTAACACAGTTTATGACTATAATCATTTAAGGGGCCCTACACCAGACCTACCAAATCGTGATCTCCGGTGACAATACCCCCAAATCTGCAATACATAATGGACACCCACGTGGTCCCAATGCATACAAACATTTAAGGTCCACTGCCTTATAGAAATTGTCCTTATTTTGTCACAAGGACCTACATGCATGTGGGGATTTTAGGGCTGGGCAAGGCAAAGGGAGAACACCCCTCTGCTCTCAGCTTCCAGAAAGTAACAGAAGAGAGTCACCTTCAGGAAGGAGCTGTTTGTGAAGGGTAGCCTCCAGGCATCAGTAGAAATGCAAAGAAAAGAGGAAAGTTTATGAGATTATCCCTATGGGAAGAGCCTTCTCCAAGTCTTAAAATAAGGGACTTCTGAAATATGAATTTTGGAAACATCTTTGACTTTGATCAAGAGAAGTTCAGAAAGTGTGCACACTCCCTACAAGGTTGTCAGAAATGCCTGGGCTTACTTCAATCATGATCTATTCTGAGTCACACTGAGGCAGGGCCAGCTGTGCTCTGAAACAAGGAAGGACAGAGCCACCGTCACTACGTGGGTGGAAGCTTTACGAAGTCTGAGGGCAGAGCTCCATGTTCATTTCGTATTTTACAAGTCTACCCCATCCTCTCATATCTCCTTTGTTTTATATTGATTCTTCAATATCCCCTGCTTAAACATAGAGATTAAGACCCACACTGAAAATGTGAGCTTCAACTCAGAATAAAGCTCAAGCAGAAGGTTGTGATTGAGAAATGTTTCTCCTAAGTCATCAGTGTTAAGCATGTCAAAAACCAAACCTTCCCATACACTGTGATCAATCACTCTGCCTAAAACAATTGGAAATATGCTATCAGAATACAACACCAATTGCTATAAATCCCAAACGACCAAGCAAAAGTTACATAGCAAGCCTTGGAGGGACATATAATTTCATGGTTCTTCGTGAGAACCTATAAATTTTGAAAAACTAAGTGGGGCATATCTAACATGGTGGAAAACCAAATAAAAGATGATTGAACACTAGAAAGATTCAAATAAAAAAATGCACTTCATTTATCCTGTAGTATGCCTGGTATGCTGAATTTGTTCAGGAGGTTTTCTAATGAATCCATCTAAGATATCCACCGTTTCTACTATGGATCTTCAATATAGTTAAACCCCACTATCAACATCACAACAAAATACAAAGTCAGTGAAGTCCCACCAAGTTATCTGTCATTTTCACTGGATAGATCCTGGGGTTTCTGGGGGCTGAACCAACTGCTCCCACATATACTGGCTGTACATATTCAAGTTTTGTGATCGACCAATTTATGTTCACATTAATTAATTTTTTAAAAGCCGTTGGTTAAAAAGAATAATATGAAAATCTGTGCCTGATGAGTCACTGTTTTGGAGTGAGAATGAGAGTGGGAGTAAATGTGTGCATGCTGTGTTTGCTGTAGATTAGTGAGACTTCTACAGCAGCTATCAATAGCCATGCAATATTTAGGTCAAGAACAAGGGACATTCTAAATAGGAAGCTTGTAGAAGCTTAAATGAGGTCTCAGCATCAGTAAGGAATTTTGTGCTCCACTATAATTATGTTTTCAAAGTGAAAGATGGTTTAGTGAGAAATGGCCACAAAAATGAACTGCTAGAATTGTATATTTATGGAAGAAGATCTATATGGATTTCTTTGTTTACTGATGCTAGGAAAAACATTGAATTTCTATTTTTCAACCTTTAAAGTCTTTCATTTGCAAAGAATCTTCCCCTTAATTTCATCTTTGCCAGAGCTTATCAGAAAATCTCACAAGCATTTCCTTGACTGGGTCATTTTATATCTCTGCTTTTATTTCAGTTTCCAATTTATTAGCTCATCCTAAACATGAGTGCATGATTTTATTCTTTGTGGTGCCTTTTTTCTCATTTACTCTCTTTTTAGAGATGGCAATTAGTATTCATATACCAGGAACCAATGGCTGCTGGTTAACGCATCTGTGCATTCACACACACAAAGTTATTTTCTCAAAAATGGTAATATGATTATCTCTGGTGATAAAATAAGGCAACAAATAAGCTAGCCTTTTTTTCAGTTCATTTGCTATCATCTCTGGAAACTGGAGGAAATATCTATCTCTGTCTTACATGTAATCTAGCTCTAGAAATTCTGGCCTTTCTCATCTTTTTGTATTAGCATGTCAGAGGGTTTTCTTTGTATTGTTTATGAAGAAATAAGTAGTAAATTTCTCCCAAATCTTCCTGAAAATCACTAACTGGTACATGAATAATACTTGAGAACTTTCACATGAAATCAATATGTATATAGAAGGGAGACGAAAAAAGAAAAGGAGAGGAGAGGACAAGAGGGAAGGGGAGGGGGGATGGGAGAAGTCTTAGTTTGCTAGGGCTGCTATGACAAATGCCACAGAATGAGTAGGCTTAAACAACAAAGAATCCATTGACTTATCATTTGGAGGCTAGAAGTCCAAAATCAAGATGTTGCAAAAGCCATGCTTTCTCCCAGAATCAGTTAACAGCATTTTAGTCCTCTGTCACATCACACTCTCTCTCTTTCCTCTCTGGCTTCTTCTGATTTCTGGCTTCTTCTGACTAACTGCATCTGAATTTCCTCTCTTTAAAAGCCTCCCATCATAGAGATTAAGACCCACCCTGATTTCATTTGGTTACACCTTAACTAATAATATTAATATTACTTAATATTAGTATTATTATTAACTAATTAATACTACTACTAATATATTAGTTTATGGGTAATATTATTAATATTACTAATTTATAAATAGTTCTATTTATTAATGGGTTCACATCCATGGGATTACATTGGGTTTGCAATTCATCCAAGGAACCCCAAGCTTAGGAAACTTTGATCTTTTAAAAGATCTGCAAGCAAATCTGCTCAACCATGGAACCATGGGGTGACATTATTTTTATTATCCTGTAAAGCAAACAAATCTGTCCTCTGCCCCACAGAGAGCACTATCGCTGTCTTCCAAGGCAGTTTTCTATACAAACATCCTGGAAGAGACAGTCTAGAGTCAAAACTCTCAGCACCTCTACTCCCAATATGTACAGAAATGCAAGAGACCCATGGAGAGTTGTCTCCCAAAAAATCTGCTTGAATTTGCATCCATACTAATAGCACAATCAAATAGTGAGAGTAAGAGTGATAAAAACCAGGTTTGAAAAGAGTTGGCCAGCTCTTCTGACTGTCTATATAGGCAAAATAAGAGAAAATTAGCCATTTTGAGTGGTGGCTTTGGTCAAGAAATGCAACCAATTTGAATACTTTCCCAGCAGATGGAGCATGGAAAATTGCACAGTCACAGTTTTAGTGAGCAGGTCTAGAAATAGCATACCTTATATATTCCTGTATTCCACTGGTCAGAATTCAGTCACATGACTTCAACTAACTGCAAGGGAGGTTGGGAAATTGGCCAGACTCCCAGAAGGAACAGGAAACAGAATTGATAAGCATGTGGTTTATCTTAGCCTGAGAGAGTCTCTGTAATTAAAGCCCATATGATTCCCCACATATTCCTTCTATATCAGGAAGACAAACAGTTTTTTCTCATTTCCATCACAAGAAGTTCTCCACTTGGAGGAACTTTAGTAAGCATGAGGATACATGTACCACTAGGAGTGGAGCAATAAGTACAGAATAAAGAGATTCCGAGGTAGTAATGGATTCCTCATGGCCTTATGCTCTGTGAATCAAGCAATCTCTAAGGTTTTCTGAACTTGGCAATATTGATTGGAAATCACTTCTTATGCCAAAGAGAAATAGAAGATATCCCAGGCCAGAATCATTGTCAATCAGAAACTTCCCTTTTAGCCCTTCCCTCCACAGGCTTCCAAACAAAATCGAAGTGGCACTCACGGCTCAGGTTTGAACTCACTGTTATTCATAATTGCCTGTCTATAGAGATATTTTTAATTGCCTGGTCACCTCTGTGCCCTCCTTCCAAGTAAAAAGTTTTTCTCCACCTGCTTATTTAACTATTAGGGATCTTTTCTCCCACCATCAAGCTCTAAACTCTCTGCCATCTTTCCTACGAGATAGTAGCAATTATGTTTAGCATTTGAATTATTTTCAAAGTGCATCTGCAAACATTAATTCTTATATGTAGACAGGTTGGTAACATGAATAATGCATGAGTCTGTTTGAAAATAATTAATCTGACCTCATGTTTCTTTCTGAAGACTCTTCCAGCTGATTCCCTCAGGCCTTTCTATGGCATCATGGACCCTTGTAGTTCAGTGAGTAGCTGAGAAAGCTCATAATGATGAAGACCTGAGTGGGCAGCAATTATATGTGATAACCAAGTCTGGAATCTGGGAGAGCTTCATTCACTTGCATAGGACCTGTGACCTCCCCTAAGTAGTCAAGAGGATGTTACATGGAGTTCTACTTTGAGTAGAAACTGAATTAAGTTCCACAGGACCTCTGGATAGTGGGCATGTGATTCTGTAAAACTTTCTTAACCTCTCTGGATATCTTTCCCCTTTTCTATAAAAATAAATGGTTGGATTCAATAAGCACCAAGAGCCCTTCAAACTAAGATCCAGTGATACAAGTAATCCGATCCATGCTGTTTCAGTTTGTTAAAGCTGCCAGAATGCAATATACCAGAAATGGGTTGGCTTTTTCAAGGTGGATTTATTAGGTTCCAAATTTACAGTTCTAAGGCCATGAAAATGTCCAAATTAAGGCATTAAGAAGAGGATACCTTCTCTGAAGAAAGGCTGCTGGCATCCAGGTTCCTCTGTCACATGGAAAGGCACATGATGACATCTGCTGGTCCTTCTCTTCTGGATTCTATTTTCCAAGTGGCTTTATCTCTCTTTGCTTCTCTGGGCTCCAAGTTTCATCTGTCTTTCATCCTCTCACAGAGGACTTCAACAAGGGAATTACAACCCACCTTAAATGGGCTGGGTCACTTCTCCATGGAAACAACCTAACAAAATGTCCCACTCAACAATAGGTCTGTACCCACAAGAATGGATTAAAAGAACATAGCCTTTTCTGGAGTACATAACAGCTCCAAACCAGCACACATTCTTTCATTACCAATGAATATGTTTCATGGGAGCAAAAGCTACCCATCAGGGCACTGAGAAGAAGAAGATATCTTAAAAAATTGCAATTAATCCAAGGTAATCCTTCTTCAATTTGTAGTTCTCTACATTCTCCTTTGGAAAGGATTTGCTTTTTATGGTGCTCTATCTGCACCTATCACCCCCATCTCCAGCCAAGTATGATCTTACTAGAAAGAAAGGAATAGAGAGACCTACCCCAAGCCTCCTCTCAGAGCTCCTCTTTCCCTGGGTGGTGGAGTCAGGCAGAACTGGAGTTCAAATACCAACTCAGCCACCACAATCAAAATTTTTCATCTGTCTAACCATTTTTTCTTCATCTGTATTTTTGAGATGGTAACATCTTCTTCACAAAGGATGAATTGAGATGGAGAATGTTGAAGATCGCCTACAGTGCCTGGAGAGTCATAGAGATGCAAAAAAATAAAAGTGTAGCTACTTTTTCAGTGGTTTTATCACTTTGTTCAATATTGTTCTAACCTGATTCAAAGAAACAAGTGCTTGGAAAAGTGATAATGGAGAAAACCACTTAATAACCTATTTTCCAACCTTTATCTAGAAAGACCACTTTGATTATGCACCATGAACTCCACCCTCATATGCATCCTGTTCTTTAAATATATATATTAGAAAAGTTATGGGTTTGCAGCACAATCATGCTTAAATACTGGATTCCCATATACCGCCCTATTATTAACACCTTGCATTGGTGTGATACATTTGTTACAACTGAAGAAAGCACATTTTATAATTGTTCAGTTAACTGTAGTCCATGTACAAAGCACAGTGAAAATACCAATTCAAGTTTCTGATTAGTATGAGATTAAAAAGTATGACCACATAAATTTAATGTTCTGGGAATGCCCAGGAATGACTATGGTCTGTTAATTTCTGATGGGTATAGTAGGACCAAGTTCACAGAAATGTTCCTATATTAGGTTACTTTCTTGGGGTAGAGTAAGAACACGTTGGAAGTAAAGTAGTTATCTTAGGTTAGTTGTCTTTTTCTTACTCCCTTGTTGTGGTCTCTTTGAAATGTTCTTTTATTGCATGTTTGTTTTTGTTTTTTTTAATTTTTTTTATTTTTCATACAGTTGATTTAGGAAAAAAAAAGTTTAAAAAAAAAAAAAACAAGGAAAAAAATATGCAGAGCCCCCTTGAGGAGCCTGTGGAGAATGCAGGGGTATTGGCCTACCCCACCTTGATGGTTGCTAACATGCCCACAGACATAGGGGACTGGTGGTTTGATGGGTTGAGCCCTCTACCATAAGTTTTACCCTTGGGAAGACGGTTGCTGCAAAGGAGAGGCTAGGCCTCCCTATAATTGTGCCTAAGAGCCTCCTCCCGAATGCCTCTTTGTTGCTCAGATGTGGCCCTCTCTCTCTAGCTAAGCCAACTTGAAAGGTGAAATCATTGCCCTCCCCCCTATGTGGGATCTGACACCCAGGGGAGTGAATCTCCCTGGCAACGTGGAATATGACTCCCGGGGAGGAATGTAGACCTGGCATCGTGGGACGGAGAACATCTTCTTGACTAAAAGGGGGATGTGAAAGGAAACGAAATAAGCTTCAGTGGCAGAGAGATTCCAAAAGGAGCCGAGAGGCCACTCTGGTGGGCACTCTTAACACACAATATAGACAACCCTTTTTAGGTTCTAATGAATTGGAATAGCTAGCAGTAAATACCTGAAATTATCCAACTACAACCCAGAACCCATGAATCTTGAAGACAATTGTATAAATATGTGGCTTATGAGGGGTGACAGTGGGATTGGGGGGGGGGGCATAGGGATCACACTCCCGTTTGTCTAGTTTGTGGATGGATGAGTGGAAAGGTCAGGGAAGGAAACAAACAAACAAACAAACAGACAAGGGCGCCCAGTGTTCGTTTTTACTTTAGTTGCTCCCTTTCACTTTAATTATTATTCTGGTTATTTTGTGTGTGTGTGGTAATGAGGGTGTCGGGGATTGATTTTGGTAATGAATGTACAACTACGTAATGGTACTGTGAACAATCAAATGTACGATTTGTTTTGTATGACTGAGTGGTATGTGAATATATCTCAATAAAATGAATAATAAAAAAAAAATATGACCACACTGAGTTAATAAAATCTCAGTTAAAAGCAAATATTCATAATGAAACTTGTATACATTGAGGATATACTATCTGCTATGCATTATGCTAAGCATTTTACATATATTTTTTAGTAATCCTCAGAACAACTTTGCATGGTAGTTTTTAATGTATTCATTTTGCAGATGAGAAAACTGATTTAAAGAGACTAAATTCCTTGACTGCAGTATCAGTAGTGGCAAAAGGCAAAGCCAATACAGAAATCCAGTTTCCTGATACTCGTTCTTACTCTCTTCAGACTGTCCTTAAATCTCGACATTGCAACAAGACCTTGTAAACTCATCACATGTAAATCTAAATGCATCAATTATTCTTAATGAGAAATGGCATAGAGGGTGTCCCATATCTCCCCCCACTGCCAACGTATTTCCCTTACCCCTGAGATTTGTCAGAAGTACCAGTGTCTCATTGCTGATATAACAAATTACCACTAACTTAGCAGCTTAAAACAACACCAATTTGTTATCTTACAGTTTTGGAGGTCTGATGTCCAACAAAAGTCTCACTGAACTAAAATCAAAGTATTGGCAGGGCTGATCACCCAGCACCTCTTTCTCCGAGGCACTTCGCAAGATTCAGGTGACTTTGCAGTGCAATGCCCTCTTTCTTGAGCAATTTCAACATGGCAGTGTAAAAGTGCTTTTGGGGAAAGGGGATGTGAAAGAGAAATCTGAGAAGTGTCAAGCAGATCCTTTTGTATGAAAGAATATCCAGAAAGAAACTCCTCCCACAAAAATATTTCCATGCTGTACTGGCCAATCACATCTGAAAATTCATTAGGAAATATTTATTCCTTTGAACCCAGAATGCATTTTGGTCTTCAAAGGGCAGTCACTTCCATTCAACAGCGCCAACCACTGTGCTAGCTCTAGGGATGATATAGTCAACACAAATATGCTTTTCCACTTTCAAGTTACAGCAAAGATTTAGGTAGAAGCAGATGAGCAAAACAGATTGTCTGCATTAACCTTGAAACTGTCTTTGCCTCTGAAATTAGCATCAACTCTGGGCATGAATGACTGTTGATTCCCATGTTAAAGGAAACTGTGATTTCTTGAAAAGTAGAAGGCTACTGTGAGATCCTGAAACCTACAGAGAAGTCTGTTGATTACATTTCCCAGACAAATACTTATTTCATGGAGTAAAATAAACACATACAGAAACATTGATAGACTTGCCTGTGGACCCATTTTAGAAAAATTAGGGGTCAGTTATGCCGTCTCCAGAACTACTGAATCAGAATTTGGACCTGGTCTCTTGAAATCTGCCTGTCAAAATTCTGCAACATTGAAGCTGTTTAAGAACCATTGATGTTAGAGAACGAAAGAACTTCTTAGAGGCTGGGGGATTTAAACCCCAAGGGACTGGCTGTGCATCTAATCTCTGACATCAAGTCAGTATTTTTCCCTTCCAGCTTTAGAAATCCCATTCTATGGGAGCTTAAACTGGCTAAAGATACCCAGTTTAGAATCTCAAGAAATCCCCCTACCCGTATACAAAGGAAAGTTGGAGTTTAGCAATCATCCAGAGAAATCCAACTGGGTGGAGTCCAAACTACTTTTTAGCTCACTTACCTGAATAATTAATACAAAATTAAACTAGATCCTGATTGTACTGTCCTAAATTGAGAATATATTAAAATGAATCCAAGTCTGATTTAATAAGAACACAACCAAACCAACATAACCCCAAAAGACATGATGAGAGCTGCTAAAATAACTTGTATGTGTTCCTGTCAATAGCTTTTTCTTTGAATCAATATCTCCTTCACAGAAAGTACAGAAAGTTGATTAGGTAGCATTCCCTTGTATAAACTGATAAGGGCATTTGTGAATGTGTGCCCAACCATATGAAGTTTACAAAAACAGTTACGTCACTTTTGATCAATGCAGGACATGGGTAGGGAATTTCATATTGACCGTAGGAGTGTCTTGATTCCATTATTAACATACCAAGGAACCATTTCGACATCTTGCTGGAATACATATCAAATGTTGAAGGGCATTGCGGAGACAGCAAGGAAAGAGAAAATCAACCCTTGAGCCCTAAAACAAAAATAAGACTAGTTTTAGTGATTAATATCTATGATGTTAAAATCTGTTGTTTCCAGCTTTCCAGTTTCTAATATGTTATCAAGTTGGACATATTTCTTTGCTTTACTTTCTTCTGTGTAAGTAACACTGCTCAAAGGAGAACTTTTACTATGTGCTGTGGTTGACCAGTATCCCACAGTTTCTTCCCTTAGCCTTCCAACTACAGGTAACCTCTCCTGGCTGGTCATTCAAGACCAAGTCCAAAGGCTCCCTGGGGCCTTATTAGCTCTCCCTGTCTGCTCCCACCTCCCACTGGCAGCTTCTTTGTCATCTTTCCTACACAAATACTTGCTATCTACCATATGCAAGCATCTGAATTCTACTGAAGAACTCCTGAGTTTCTCTTTAAATTCCTCCTGTTCTACAAAGGATATGAAGCAGGCTGGAGTAAAGGCTGAATCTTTAAATCTCACCACCCCCACACACACAGCTCACCCAAGCCTCAGGATCAGTGTAAATCCTTGGGGCCTTTCACAACCCCCAGCTACAGGCTTTCCCCACCTCCAGTGGGGACATCATGGCACATCATGGAAGAATTTCAACAATCTAAGCCTAAAATCCTCACCTTAATTATAAATTCCTTAGGTTTGGTATTCCATCTGTACAGCAATTCTTTGTATTCTACAGAATCTGAGCCAATCTAATTCTGTGTACACCAGAGTCAATAGATTAAAACATAAGAACAACAATGTTAATAATAATAAAACATTAGCAATTATCATTTGACTGTGCTTCTATTAAGAGCCCGACACTTTTCCAAGCACTTTGCACATGTCATTTCATTAAAAAACCACAAAATGCTCTTTAAATATTATCTAGCCTCTCTCCTGGGGAGGAGACAGTAGTTCAGAAGCATGTGCATGAATAACAGATAGCTTTTACACAGTCAACACTCAGCCTGGTGATGCACTCATACACAACAGATACTCTCAGCTTGGTGACATACTCTGCTATGAATAGCTTTCTGGAATCAAAGCAGATTGAGGAAGTATAGATTCACATCCCACTCTCTGCGATCCCCTAAGCCCCTACGGGCCATCTTCTCTTCTTTCCCTCCAAGAAGTTCATAAGTTTGCATTTTTATGGCCAATTTGTGCATGATGACACTCCTCAATTGAAATTGACTACACGACAGGGTCTGAGATTACAAAGATGCAGAAGACTACAGAGGAGTGATCAGCTCCCTCAGGGAGCCCACTCTTAGTTGTACAAGTGTCTTCTTAGACACTTGGTTATAATAAAATACAGTATAGAAACATAATATTTGTCCCCCACCCACTTTCACAAGTTGTTTGCAAGGAGCATATGAGAAAACAATTATGAAGCATATAGAAAGAACAATATAAATACAAGCTGTTGCTGAGATCTCCTAATGTGCACCTTCTGGTGACACCCAGGAAATCAACCGGACCCAGATAAGACAAAGAGGCTGATGGGAAGCTCAGTGTCCAAGAGCCTGGGACTATCCCTGACAGTCATGTCTCTTCTCCTAGCATCTGGCCCAGTGAAGGCAGGTCACCCAGTCCGCAGTCAACCTTAAGACATTCTTGCTTTTGCATGGCATCTGACTTGATTGTCCTTCACCCACCCTGCTTGACTAGCTCTGAATCTCCTTTTAACGTTCAGCTGAGCCCTCCAGGAACATTTACTGCATTTTTCCTAGTCTAGAATGTGTGCCCTATTTTGTGCTCTGTCACGCCCCAATCATTCTGTATGGTGACGGCTTACCCATCTGTTCCCTTCACTTGACTGTGAATCCTTGAGAGAAGAGGCTGTGATTTATTCAATGCTGAGTCCCCAGTGCAATGGCCTGGTGATAGCAGACACACAGGAAATGTTCGTTCAAAAAATGGGTGGATGAATGAGTGAATGAATGAATGTTCTGTTGTTTCCAGAGGCCGAGGACTTACTAGACCTGTCATACAAAGCTTGGCTCTCTCCTTTATTCAGATCAGTTCAGAGAAACTTTCTTGAACTAGACACCGTGAATCAAACTCAGTCCCTGCCCACAAGAGGCCAAATGCTAGGGGAGAAGATCACACCCCCAGGTCAAAGATGCTGGTACATGTCAACCACCCTGGGCTCAGAAATGTCCACTGAACTGAAATACGCCTTTGATACCCCCAGAGAGAAAATGTGGAGATGGCAAGCCTGCACTTGGGCCAAACGAACAGAGGAAGAGGGGAGGAGAAGAAAAACTCTTAGGTTCAGAGTTAGTATTTTCACTAATCCTATAAATCTTTCTAACTTTGTCATGCTCTTTGTTTGCATGCTGGCAGAAAAGAAAAAACAGTCTTCAGCAAATAATATACTCAGCTAAGATTTCTCTCTTTCTTCTCCTAGAATTCTCCTTCATTCTTTCATTCATTTATTTATTCGTTCAATTAATGTTTATTGAGCACCTGCTAGGCACAAACTTTGGTGTTAAGCCCTAAGGCATGATTCTGTTCTTCCTGGAGCCTCAAACAAGAAAGAAAATGAAATTTCATAAAAATTTCAAGGTCTGGATGAGGACAAAGGAAAGAACATGTAAACACTGGTGGAGAAAGCAAGTCTTCCAAGAGGAGGTGATGCCTGAGCTGGCTCTTGAAGGTTAAGTAGGAGTTTTCCAGGTACATTTACAGGAAAGAGCTTTCTAGAGAGAAACCTGCATGTCCAGGTGCTGGGCACCAGTGAAATCAGCAGAACACCCAGCATTTTCATTATTCCTACTCTTAAGACAGGGTGCTTTCTCTGGCTTTGCTTGGATAAATACTATTAAAAGTGTTGTAGGGAAAACATACATATTTATGCTGTATTTAACTTTTCATAAATAATGAATTCAGGTGAAGTTGCATTGTTATTAATATTGATCAACGTTCCAATTGAAAGCACAGATGTCAGACTTTTTTTTTAAATGGGCTCAGTTATATTTAATAGTGCAGTTGATAGGAGAAAACCTAACGAAAACCAACAGATGGTCTATTTAATATCGCTCTTGGCTTTGAAATATGTGCCAAATGTGATACACGCAAGGAATTGACAGGGCTGTTACTGGAAACCTTTAATTACAACTGTTTGCACTCCTGGGTCTGCTGAAATTGCGAAAATAACACTGCAACTCTAGCACTGGCCAAGCCAGAATTTTAAATAATTCTCTTTTTGTGATACTGTTGATGGTATAGTATTTTTAAACGCCCTCTCTTGACAGTTTTCCTGAATTTTTTGTTTGTTTGTTTCAGCCAGGAGATGGGAGCCAGTAGCCAGGAAGAGCTCCTCTTCCCAAATCAACAAATTTACTCTGGAATGTTCAACAGCATCTCCAAGGTCAAAAAAAAGGTATGCCTGCCTTTATTATTAGGGTTAACTCAATTACAGAGACAGCCCAACTAAGGTAACTTGTGAAAGCAATTCTTAAGCAATTAATAATAACAGTGACTACCAACTGTCCCCCTTCTGTATTAAGCTAGTCTCTTGGCAAACACTTCCCACAACAACTGAAAAGGGTAGAGATGAGGACACCAGCACTGAGAAGGGTTCAATGGCAGCTTCAAGGTCACACAGCTTGCACATTAATTAACCAGAGTAGGAGAAAGAAGGACCAGTCAATTAAGGCAGGGTGATATGACACACACACACACAAAGTTCCACCAGAGTATCACCAGTTTCATTGCCTTAGATAAAAGTCACAGGATATGCTCGGGTATCTGATCCCCTTCATCTGTCTCCCACCCCCCAAACTGAGCTCACTCCACCCTATCATTACCTTCTAGATGCTAGGCAAGGAGGTACTGATCTGTGGTGTCTCAGTGGGGAGAGATGGCAAAGAAAGAGCCAAGAACACTGCTGGTATATGGAAGGCCCCTAGAATGTCTCTCCTCACAGGTGGAGCATGAGGCATAAAGCCAGGATGTCTCAGCTGCCCCGAGGGCCTGATGGCTACCCATGGGACATTCCTCAGAAGAGACATGGATGGTCACCTGCTCCTTGCTGCCTGCAGAGGACACCAGTGGTGCTGAGAGTAATGGCATCAGTGGGATCAGAGTTCTCTCCCAATGAGCCACATGAGAACATAACATATGTTGCCAATCTGACAGCCTCTAGAGCACCCCAGAAAACAGTCCTCCAAGGCTGCCTTATTTGCAAGGTGCAATCAACATCAACTGGGAAGACAGAGACAAATCTATTTTTTCATTAAGTCTATAGAGTTTTTAAAAAACATCATGTTATTTGATGCATAGAAAAACAGCACTAGATGCCAGAAAGAAACATTAAAGGCTATATTCTTTGAACGTTACAAATCTAGATCTCTTCAGCAAAATTATGACTGTTATGGATTTAATCATGTCCCCAAAATTGTTATGTTGACGTTCTAACCTCCAGTGCCTGGAAATGTAATCTTATCTGGAAATGAAGTCCTTGTAGATATAATTTCTAAATTAAATGAGGTCACCCTGGACTGGGATGGGCCATTCATCCAACATGGCTGGTGTCCCAGAAGAAGAAGAAAAAAGAGAGACTGAGAGGGGAGAAGACCATGAGAAGGCAGAGGCTGAGGTGCTTTACCTGCCAGCCAGAGAACACCAGGGGCCGCTGGCAGAAGACCCAAAGCTAGAAAGAGCAATAAAAGATTCTCTCCTAGGATTTCAGAGGGAGCCTGGCCCTGACAACATCTTGATTTTGGACTTCCAGGTTCCAGAACTGTGAGATGAAGTTCTGTTGTTTTAAGCCATCTAGATTGTGGAAATTGGTTACAGCAGCTCTAGAAAATGAAGACAGCTATTTGCTGCACAGAAAAATAGTAGTAGATATGAGAAAGAAATTTTAAAAGCTGGGCTCTTTAATTTTATAAACCCAGATATCATCAACAAAAATATGACTAAAACAAATTTACCATTTAGAAATTAAGAATTATTCTTCTAAAAATCCCTGGCTCAACTCAGCAGGTGAACACACTGCCCTCCCCATTCCGTGGGACCTGACTCCCAGGGGTGTAAATCTTCCTGGCAATGCAGGATATGACTCCCAGGGATGAATCTGGACCCAGCATCATGGGATTGAGAACATCTACTTTACCAAAAGGGGGACGCAAAATGAAATGAAATAAAGTTTCAGTTTCACTGGCTGAGAGATTTCAAATGAAGTCAAGAGGTCGCTCTGGTGGACATTCTTATGCACTATGTAGATAACCCTTTTTAGGTTTTAATGTATTGGAATAGCTAGAAGGAAATAGCTGAAACTATCAAACTCCAACCCAGTAGCCTTGACTCTTGAAGACAATTGTGTGACAATGTAGATTACAAGGGGTGACAGTGTGATTATGAAAACCCTGTGGATCACACTCCCTTTAACCAGTCTATGGATGGACGAGTAGAAAAATGGGGACAAAAACTAAATGAAAAATAAGGTGGAATTGGGGGGATGATTTGGGTGTTCTTTTTTACTTTTATTTGTTATTCTGATTCTTTCTGGTGTAAGGAAAATGTTCAAAAATAGATTGAGGTGATGAATGCATAACTACATCATAGTACAATGAACAGCTGATCATACATCATGGATGACTGTATAGTATGTGAATATATCTCAATAAAACTGAATTTAATTTTTTTTAAAAGTTAGAAAAAAAAAAAGTCCCTGGCTCAAAGAGGATTTCTAAGGCCAAATTACTGACTTTAGCACTCATTCATTCACTCATTCATGCCAAAAAAATATGCACCAGAACCTGGGCACGACATAGATAAAAATTTATTAAAAAATAAAATAAATCACTTTGTGTGCTAGTATATGATAACATATTACTGACAGGACAATTTATTGTCTTAAAGATACTTATTATTAGAAGCATTGCTACTAAGGAAGAAGACAAAAGACTGGGAAGAATAATAGGATAAACTAATATAATCTAGTAAAAGGAATTATTAAAGATAAAATTTCAAATTAGTGAAATAAACAAAATATTAGAATGTTTTTATAAAACTTGGCCCTTTAAAAAATAAAATCTATAACCTTCTGGAAAACCTGATAAAAACAAAAAGAAAGAAAAGTAAAATATATAAAACTCAGAATGAGAAAGCCTGATATGAATGAAAAAGTAACAGCCTTAGGAGAGTATATGCTTCACTCCATAAAAATAAACTGAAAATTTTAAATAAAATTGGTATTTTTATGAAAATATACATTTCTATCCATTTTAAGAAAACATTAGTAGTGTGTAAAGATCTACCATTTCCAAAAGGTAACAGTTTCAGATGGTATTACAGCTGAGTTCTATCTGACTTTTTAAGCATCATTGTCTTCGTCACCATCAACATTATCCTTTAATTATTTAAACTATCCCAGGGCATAGACTAAAAAATCAAAACAGTAGTTATTCCAAATATTCACTAAACAAAAATATAGTTCTTTGAAACTGATATGATTGTTTACTTAGGAAACACAAAAGTCAACTGAAAACTTACTAGAAATAATAAGTCAGTTTGGTAAGTTGGCTGAATACAAGCTCAAGAGATAGGTTTTAACAATTCTATGTCAGAAACAGATATGCAAAATGAAAATTCCATTCACAAAAGAAATAAAAACTATAAAATATCAGAGATTAAATTTAACATAAAATCACTGGGCCTATATGAAGAAAGCCATAAAACTTCAGAAAAGAACAGAAACTAAACTATGAGTAAATAGAATGGAATAGCACATTCCTGGCCTGGAAGACTTTTAATACCTTCAAAATGCCAATTCTGTCCAAACCAGTATGTCAGCTTCTTGTAATTGCAACCAAGATCTAGTGGGAAAAAAAATGTATGAGAATTTCTTAGAAAATTTGGTAGGCAACTACAAGGGTATTATAATTTTGTTATTGACTCAGGAATAGAGTAGTAGCTATATAGACAGATCTATTAATCGGCCATTAGCTTAGTAGAACAAAACAAACATTAGTGACATAAAATGATATATGCAATTGGAAATTAATATATGATAAATGTACTGTTTTAATTAATAGGGAAAATATAATTTTTTAATATCGGCATTGAAATAATTATCTACCCATCAGCCCAAACAAACATTTTTTGTAAAGGAACAGAAAGTAAAATTTTCAGGTTTGTAGGCCATATGGTGTCTGTGGCCACTACTCACTCTGCCACCGGAGTGAGAAAGGAGCTATACACAATATGTCAGCAAGTGACCACGGCTGCGTTCCAATAAAACTTTATTTGGAAAAATGGGCAGTGCACCAGATTTGGTTCAGTGCAAGCCAGAGTTTTCCAACCCTGAGCTAGAAGAAATGTAAGTGAATTTCCTAACTCACCAAAACAGATTCCAGATGGTTTAAAAATCTAATTTTAAGAAGCAAACATATAAATAATATTCCAGCCATTTTAAAAGGAGAAAAGTTTTATGATTTCAAGGTGAAGAAGTATTCTTGAATAGGATAGAAAACTCAGATAACAGAAAAGAAATTACTTACTTATTTGCTACATAATTATATAAAACTTCTGTAAAACAGAAGAAACCACGAAGTCAAAAAAGAAGCTACAGCCTGAGAAAATATTTGCAAGAGCGTATGATATTATATATCTCTAATATATAAAGAGCTCTTGCAAATTGATTAGAACAATAAAAATGATCCAAATGACACATCAGCAAAGGACATACGCAGGCAATTCTCAAAAGAAAGAACTGAAAATGTGAAAAAAATTAGGTAAGAGTGGGCTTCGTAAGTGATGGGAGGGGAAGAGGGAATGATTGCTTATGGATACAGAGTTTCTGTTTGAGATGATGAAAAAGTTGGAGTAATGGATGTTGGTGACGGTCGTGCAATATTGGAAAGGTAATTAATGTACTGAATTATGTACTTAAAATTGGCTAAAATGGGAAAAATTGAGTTGTATGTATGTTACTACAATAAAAAGTTTAAAGCAGAGTAAAACAAAACTGCAATGGCTCCCATCCTGCTCAGAGTGGAAGGCAAGGGCCTTGCTATGCCTACAGCCCGTGGGAACTTCCCTCATCACTGGGATTCGTCTCTTCCTAACCTCCATCTCATTCACTCCACTCCAGCCATGGTGCATGCTTTGCTGTTCCCAAGGAACTCAGGGCCCACTCCTAATTAGGGCTTCAGCATCAATATACCCTCTGCCTTAAATGCTTCTCTGAAGTTTCCCATAATCTCACTTCCTTCAACTCTGCCCCATTCCACCCATACACACACTTAATCCCCCTCAACTTGAGCTACCCTTCCTTTTTTCAATAATGTTACCGTCTTCTAACTTCCTATATAGTTTATTTGTTCACTTATGCATGTATTTTTCTCAATTTGCCAGACTCCCAAGCAAGATATTAAGCTCTGTGAGGGTAGAAGCTTTGGTCTGGTTGGTCGCTTATATCTCCAAATTACCTAGAACTCCTTCTGGCACATACAGTTTGAGTGTGCAAGTAAATGTTTAACAAGTAGCCGGGGAGGGTAGCAGTTGTTGGTTATGGGGTATAAAGTCTTCCACCATAGCAGAGTTCAAGCAAACAGTTTAATGTCACGAACACAGAGCTGGAATGAGTCAGGCCTAGTGGGCTTTCCTAAGCCAATAGGAACCTGCTCCAGCCCACTGTTGGGCACAGAAAAGATGTTCAGTAACTTGGTTGAACAAGTGCTAAACCTCACTAGGAACTGTGAAGATGCAAATAAAAACAAGAAACAATTCACAAATCAAATTGGCAAAAAAATTTTAGAGATTGATGACTTCAGAACTGATGACTTAGCAATCTTCCCTTTAGGAACTGATTCTATAGAAATAAAAATATCGGTATCCAAAGGGAGTATGTACATAAACATGTTTATTGCAGCACCATTTGTAAAGGCAAAAAATAAGGGGAAATAACTGAAATATCCTATGAATAGAAGAAATATTGAATAAATTATAGGTATATCCATATTATTAAATATTTTTCAGTCATTGAAATAATTAGGTACATCTTTAAATATTGACCTGGAGAGCTATCTGTATGTTTTAAGTGAAAAATGTAAGTTGAAAAGTATGAGTATTATAAGATTTAATTTTGTTGAAAAGATTAAGAATGTAATGTTTATGTGCATTTTATTTGCGAGATCATAAATAACATATTAAAAAAACAAATAATTTAGAATTAAGCTTGAAACAAGTTTATATGAATGCTCATCTTATTTTCCTTCCATGATCTAAAAAGTTTACAAAACCTCTTACAATAGTCTTCTAGCATTTGTCTTTAGCATAGTTCACGTTTATTGAGAATTTTAGCTGTGACGATTCTTCTTTAGTAAAAAGATCTTGCAGAAGTATCTTCAAATTATGCTTTCAATGCCCTGTTTCTCATTCTGTTATTCTTAGACCCCTTTTTGCTATATCACCTACTCAGCTCATACTTTCTAGGCTGAGGCTCTGAGATAGCAAAAGCTTCCAGCAAAATGAGCCATAGTTTGAGATAACCTGAGTTCCAGTTTCCCATTATTATTCAAAGCAATGTTTCCAAGTGGAATTTGGAATTGGAAAGGGGACTTTTTGATATATGAGCTACTTAGTAATGACACAGCTACCATTTTGGAGACCCCAAATCTACAGGTAAACAGGTTGACTCAAAGGTCAAAACTGAATGAGTTTGGTGAGTCTGAGAATCAGAAGATCAATGTGGTGTCAATGTGGTGGCAATTTGGTGCATGAGGGTTCAGTAGGACAAGATAAAAGGAGGATTCTGACATGTAGGGCATGTTGAAGGGAATGGATTATATTCCAGCGATTATGGGAAGCCATTGGCAAGTTTTGTTTAATAGAGTAAAATGGTACAGCACATTTTTAAGATGTCACTTTGGCTACTGTGTGGATAATCAGTTTCAGGGGAGCCAAAGTAGAGGCAGGGAGCCCTGTTAGGATACAGAGAGGAGATGATGGTGGTTTGGATTAGGGTGGAGGTTGACTTTGATAGAAACAGATAAGCACCAGGTATAGAGTAGAGCAATTACACTATTTAGTGTTGGATCAGGGGTGGGGGTAAGAAAAAATAGAAATCAAAGATGACTCCTACATTTCACCATGTCATTCCCAATGTCCTTGAGCATTCCTATATTTAGAGAGCTGGCAGAGAAAAAGGACACAGCAGCAGAGAATGACAAGGTAGGTTGACCTTCAATAAGCAATGAATGGAGGCAGTCCATGAGCTAAAAATAGAACTAGAGGGCACAAAGTCAACTTAAGGCAAGAGAATAATGTGTTCAAGGAGAGAGCAGTTAACAGCCCTCAAATACCGCTGAGGGGTCATGGAAAATAAGGACCAAAAATGGCCATTGGATTTGGCCAGAAAGAAGTAAAGGGTATTCCTGGCCAAGATGTTCGAGTAGAATGGTGAGGATATAAGCTGAATTGAATAAAATAAGAGGAAACAGAGTAGTGAGCATAGCAACTCCTTTGGGAAGATTTGCTGAAAAGAAAAAGAGAAATAAGACAATAGATAAAAGGAGGTATTGATTTACTGAAGGGTTTATTCACAACTAGATCATACTAGAATCTATTTTTTGCATTCGTGAGAATGATCCAGAGGGAAGAAATGAATGATGCAGAAGAGGGAGGGAAAACTGTAGGAGCCAACTCCTTGTGTATGGAAAAAGAACCTGAGTTGGCCAGAGGTGAAGGTGCTGCCTTTTGGTCCAGGACACCCACTTTATAGGAGAGAACACAGAGACCAGCTGTGCAAATGCAGGTGCATTGGTAGATTGAAAGGAAGGGAGATTGGGGGTTCCTACCTTGTACTTCCTTTTTTCCCATTGAAGTATGAGGCCAGGTCTTAAGTTAAGAGTAGGAGTGGGACAAGAAGATAACGTGTTGAGGAATCATTTTGGAAAGAGGAAGATCAAATTTTTAGAAGAAAATTATGCCTATCTGAGATGTGTGGTCATTAATGAAAATCTAATGAGTCAGAACCCTTGTGTGTTTCTCTGCTGGCACAGTAGGCTTTCTGGTTGACTTTTGCTGGGTGCAGGAGGTATTATATCTCTATTTTACAGGTGAGAAATACAAGACTCACAGATACTAAGTAACATAACAAATCCACACAGTTCAGAAGTGATGAAGCCACAGTTTAATTTCAATTATGTCTGACTTCAAAGCTCTTTCCATAAAAATAATCATATAGCAAGTCTGCTTTCTGTCATCCACCAAAGAACTTGGAAAATAGAGATAAAGTGCTTTTAAAATGGATAATTCTAAGGTCATAACAAACATGCTTTGGCAGAAATGAGGGATAAGGCATGAAAAGAATCTATTGGTACTGTCAGAAAGGAATTATCCCATTCCATATTGATGACTCTGAAAACTTTGCCCAATGTTTAATTTTTAATAGACTTTCTTATCTTAATTAGTAGGAACTAGATAAGATGGCAATCTATAAAATGACCTGAGAGAAAAACACATCCTTTAATAAGCTCAGCAATATTTACTCAAAATAAACTCCTAGACATCAGCCAATTAATAACACCAGCAATGATCATGGCCTTGGGTAACAAAAACACCCAGAGTCTAGCAGCAAAACTTGTGTCAAAGAAAACAAATATCCTGTGGGAAATGTCTTTAAAAGCTCGCCACCTTATAAATCAACCTGAGTAAATCAAATATGGCAATTAACGGAGAAAATGTCTAAATGTGGCTCTTGAGAAAGTAATGCATGAAAATAACAGATTTTTTCTACTTAAACAACTCAACAGACAATAGGATTAGTGGATTGCATTGGGCAATTAATGCCAAACAAATCTAATTGCTTTCTGGAAAAGATTGCAAGATAAGTAGATAAAAGAAAAAGGGCAATGATTGTGGGGTATGTGAGTGTGTATAATATGTAAGCATATATATTTAAAGCATATATTCAGAGTTATGAAAGCTCACAAAAATTTAATTCAAATCAATTTTATCTGCACACAATCAGATTAATTCAAACATTTTTAAAGACTACTGTTATTGGGCACTGTAACTCAGGGGAAAGCCAGAGATATTGAATTTGGTCAGTAAGATGTGATGTATTCATTATTAATGTAGAGATTTGGGGATAGACACTATATTTTTAACTTAGATGAAATGGGATTTTCTAAGTTAGAAAATTAACACTCAAAGGACTCAAGTAAGTTAAGAAATGAAGACAAGCAATATACAATAAAGATTAACCTAGGGAAATAATAGAAGCATTAATGCATAAACTCAAAAATGTTCTGAGTCAAACATCTTGATGATTCCAGGAGGCTAGTTATGTAAATTATCTTAGATATAATGTGTCTATACTATTTAAATTTATAGTATCATTATTAATAATGATAATAATAGCAATGACTACCATTTACCAAGTTCCAACCCTGTGACTGATGCTATCAGGTTCTTTATAATAAACTAATTCATGTAGTGAAAATTTTTCTATCCCCATTTAACAGATAAGGAGACAGACTTGGAGAGTTTTAGTTTAAGTTGCTTGCTGGAGTCAGAGATCTATAAAGTGGTGAGACAAGAATTACACCCTCCTGTGCTGGTTTGGATATATTATGTGCCCCCAGACAAGCCATGTTCTTTAAGCAATCTTGTGGGGGGCAGATTTATTAGTCTTTTGATTAGAGTGGAATCTTTCAATTGATTGTTCCCATGGAGATGCAACTCACCCAACTGTGGGTGATACTTTTGATTAAATTGTTTCCATAGAGGTGTGGCTCTGCCCATTTAGTTTGATTGGTTCATTGGATTAACTTAAGAGAACTCAAGAGCCAACCCAGATGCTTGCTGACATTTAGAGATGCTTAGAGATGCTTGATGTTGCTGATAGAAAGACACCTGGAGATGCTAAGCTAAGAGATGAAACCCAGAGTTTGCCCTGGAGAAGCTAAAAGACCAGCAGACACCAGCCACATGCCTTCCCAGCTGACAGAGGTGTTCTGTATGCCATTAGCCTTTCTTCAGTGAAGGTATCCTCTTGTTGATGCCTTATTTGGAACTTTTATGGCCTTAGGACTGTAGATTTGTAACCTAATAAATTCCATTTATAAAGCCAATCCATTTCTGGTATTTTGCACAATGGCAGCCCTAGCAAACCAGAACACCACCGAAACCCTTCTTGATTTCCAACATCCCTCTCTAGCACCCTCTAGTCCCTGAGAAAGGCCCTGTCAAAGGTCAGAAACCAAAAAAGTGGACTCTATCTTCCATGGTCATCCTTGATGCTGCCCCCCAGGCCTTGGCTTCTGGCTCGTCCTTGCCTATATCATAGTCTTGGATGCCCTGCTCTAACATGCTCTCTGGCCTTCTGTTCTTTGGGCTTAGAATTAGCTAGAAGAAGGGTGAAAGCCTCTGAAACAGAGCCCCCTCTAGCCCTGGACCTCTGCCCTGCTCCCCAATGTCCTTCCTAGCATGTGTGCATGCCCATGTGCTGGGCATGCAGACAGTGCTGGTCAGTGGGAAAGGCCCTGGACTAGTTTTCATGGTTAAAGGGCCCGGGATGGAATCTTGGTTCATTTACTACTAACCCCTTTGGCTCCTTCTGTATCTTTTATACCAGTGGCTCTCAAATTTGTCCCCTACAGACAGCTGGCAGCATATGGAGACATTTTTAATTGTTGCAAATGGTCAGGGAATACTGGAGTCCAGTAGGTAGAGGACAGAGATGCTGCTAAACATCCTACAAGGCACAGGAATGCCCTCAAAACAGAGAATGATCTGGCCCAAATGTCAATAGTGCCAGGGATGGGAAATTCTGCTTTACTCTTTTCAACCGTGAAAAATGAAGGGGTTCTGCAAGTGTGTTTACTCTCACTCCACTCTTCCAAAGCCATCTCTTCTATTCTCAGGGTTTCAGCTGCCTCCCGCCAGATTGAGTTTCATGATGTTTTAGTTCTAGCAAAATCATTTTCATTCTGAAAAATGTGTGTGAAATCTAAGCACTTTAGCTGGATATTCAAGTTCTCCATGGTTTCTCTGCAGTGGACTTTTCCAACTTTATTTCCAATTACTCCTCTTTCTACATGCCAAGATCCAAGCACATTGAACAAACCCCCATACCCACTCCCTGCTTTCCAACCTCTCATCTTTTGATCCTACTAGCCTCCCACCAAGAATCTTCTTCTTCCTTTTTGTTACATGTCAACATTTTCACATTCTCCAAGGCCCAATGCAAATGCTACCCCCTCTATGGGTAGCAAGTCCTAACCTGACCCCCTCAATTAGAAGTAACATTACCACCCCCAGCTCTGCTGCAGCACTTCATCTGAGCCGCTGTCACATCCCTTATTGCCCTCTCTCTTGTATTAGAGCCATTGTTTGCATACCCCACCAGATATATGCCCCTAGATTGAAAGATCTGCATCCATAATCTAAGGATGCTCTAATTTTTACATGGTAAACATCAATAAATAATTGCTCAACAAATGAATGAACAAATTAATCAATGTAAAATGGCTTATAGAATAAAACAGAAAGGGTATTAATATATTTCTTAAGTTTCTGGGATGAAGAAAGTGCTCAGTAAATGTATGTTGAATGTATGTAAATAAATGAATGACTTGATCCATTGCTAACAGCACCCACTGCAACTCATTTGATGATTTGGGTAAGACATGATGTGTGCCAACCTTGATGATTACATATTTATTACATACAAATTCTTTGTGTTTTACAAATGTACAGAACGCTGGTTGACCATCGGTTTGGGGAGGCCAATCGCTATCCGACACCCAGTCCATGTCACAGAGACAAGATCAGCTCTTGAGAAGCATCCAGTGTATGTTTCTACACTGTTAAATTCATTTCAATTTAAGGTAAAGCTAGCCCACTTGATCCTTATGGGCACCAAGAGCAAAGCCTCTATTGTAAACAAGATGACCAGTCATTTGCTTGGCTTCACTAGGAAGATGGTTTTAGATCAGGAACAGATCAAGTAAGATCATCATGTGTAGCTGCCATTGGTGAGAATTTAAGACTAAAAAACAGCTCATGGACCATTTACCTCCCCAGCCTGCAATTCCCATATCCCAGGTTTCAGTGGGGTGCCTTCTGAGAATGGTAATGAAATCCCTAGTGGAAATGAAATTCTCCCTAACTGGTCATTCCAACCAAGCATGGCCAAATCTGGGGAGAAATATCAAGTAGATCTGGCTGGAGTGTTGACCTTTTCCTGCCTCCCAGGAAACATTACATGGGTTCAGGAAAGTCTACCTTCACCCTGTCCTCTCCTTCTCAAACTTCAACATGCCCTTCTCTTAATGACTCAGGTTCCAGCATGATCCCACCCACATTGTCACACTGCTCAAACTCCTAGTGTCACAGAGCCACAATTTTATCCAAGCTCAGCAGAATGGCGGAAGGATGAGACACATTTCCACTAAGATGTGGACTACTGAGAGCCTGAAGGCCCATCCCAGATACTGCTTCCTTTAAAGAAAACTTTTTTACTTGCAAAAATTTGCTTTTGTTGTAATTTCAGCAAAGAGCTATTCAGGTGGCTTTAAGAGAGAAATTTAGCAAAGGTGGCTTCTGCATCTTTCCAAACTCTGGTGCTAGAAACCTACCACACTAGTTTCATCAACCTCAAAATGCCTACCTTAATTAATCTGTTGATGAAACCCCCCAATCTATTCTCTTCACCCACCCTCAAAGTGAACAGGCTACAATGCAAATTTCTCTATTTAAAAATCCTTAAGAGGCTCACTATTGCCAGTGTGATGAAGTTCAAGATCCTAAGCTTATAGCTGAAGGTACTTCCCCTGACTTTGGCCTCCCCTATATCCTTTCCTAGGTCTAGCTCAACACACCAAGCACGTTCTCCCTTCCAGGGCTTTGCACAAGCTATGGCCTCTCTCTGCCAGGTGTCACACCTGCCCCTCAAAACAGGGGCTTCCTTTTCCTTGAGGTTCAGCCAAGCCTCATCTCTGTGTTGCAACCCCGCCAGCTCCCACGGATGCCCTTCCCCTCAGCCCTGCCCTTCCACCTTCTGAGCATCCATCACACCTGGGCTACAAGCTCCTAGCATTCCAGGTGAGCCTTCCATGGTCACTCCATGCCCTCCCAGAACAAGTGTTTGTTGCATGAACAAATGTTTGTTGAGTGAGGAAATGAATGGATCAGCCAATCTATCAAGTGATAAGCAAAACTTTTGAAAAATGAGTGAGCCAGCTCAAACTGGTATTAGATCCCATTTTTTTCCTTGCAATTTTATTGAGACATATTCACATACCATACATCATCCAAAGTGTACAATAAGTGTTCTCAGTATCATCATATAGTTGGGCATTCATCACTACAATCGATCTTTGAGCATTTTCATCCCTCCAAAATAATAATAAAAATAAAAATAAAAGTAAAAAAGAATACCTGAAAAAAAATCTCCCCCAGTCTCCCCTATTATTCATTCACTCTTTGTCCACATTTTTCTACTCATCCGCCCATACACTGGACAAAGGGAGTGTGCACCATAAGGTTTTCACAACCACACTAGGCCCCATTTTTTAAATTAGAAAACTGGACAAGAAACTCTATGTATATATAAGCCAGCATGTCATACATCTAAAAAGAAACTGAAGTTATCCAGAACTACACATGGCTCAAGCTTCTGGTTTGTATATAAAGAAACATATGTTTCCTACATGGTATAGCCTGGCGGGTAAGGCTCAAAGGATCAACTTAAATAAGTTGCTTAAGTCTATGAAGTACCTACTGTAAATATTTTAAATAAAATTTAGGAATGAGAGTGCACTTGGGGTCTAGGGTATGTGAGATGTGGGAGAGAGGCAAGGGTTTGGGGAAGTGGAGACAGAAAAGAAATTTCCACAGACAGACACTGCTGTAGAATGAATACGCTATGATTATATGCGGCCGGAACTCCTGGATGCGCTTGTAAAATCATTAAACGCTAATTAATATTGGATTAGGCTAGCCACAGTGCGATGCTCCCCAAAGTGTTTCTTCTCAGATCAGAAATGCCCAGTCACCCCCTGCTGGTCTCACAGATGCTTGTCAACTCGGCTTTGCTGTCCGTTTGAGATGTTAAGTGGCAAAGCATCCAAGTCATAGAAAACAAGTGTTGGAAACCCGTTACCTGAACGCTGCCTCAGAGATAAACAAAGTGGTTGGATTCCTTGATGTCCTGGCATTGAAGGACATGCTAATGATTCCTCACTCTCCTTGGGGGGAAAAATACTGCAGTGAAAAGCTGGGATGACAGCTGGACAGGACCTCACAGGCTGCCTGTTTTTCTGTTTATGAATTCTCCAGGAAACATCTTTAAGCCAAGTAATAATGACTTTGCAACTAACAGTTTACCAAATAGTTTCTGCATAAATTATCCTCATTGATCCTTACAACAACTCTGAAAGTTAAATACTGTTATGATCTTAAAGAAGACGATGTAAAGGTTCAGGGAATTTAATGCAGCTGCAAGCTGTGAGGCTAGTAAGAAAGAGAGCCTTGGTTCAAGCATAGGAATGAGAGATCTGGGTTCTTTTGGTTTCGTTGCAAGCCAGTCAATATCCCAAGGACCCAGGTAGGGCACTCAGGACTTACTCCTCTATAGCTTCATCCCTGCCTCACCAAAAGTAACTAGGAGACAAGTTACGTTTCTATGATTTTCTCCATTATCCAAGTCCTGCTGAGACAGTAATCTCCCTTTATTATTGATGGCAAGCCTTTGAGCTTTACCCACCAGGTGATAACAGGTAGGAAAGAGCCATTCTCTCTAGACCACCTTCCTCATTCTGTCCCACTTCCAGAGATCCTCAAAGGCCAGTCAGTTTTCTCAAGGCTTCTTCTAGACCCTTTCACTGTGCTCTTTGGAGATGTAGCTCTTAGACCATGTATTCCTTGCACAGTCCCTGACTCTTCAAGACTGGGCTAAGGTGCATAAGTTCCCACGGCCCACAGGACACTTTATCACACTTTGTAGTCCTTTCCTTTTTGCTAATGTTTCTCCAGCTCTAAGCTATAAGGTCCTTGAGACTCATGGCTGTTTTCTGTGCACTGTTGATGAGCCGGTGCTTGGAAAAGTGCCTTGCCCAAAGCATATTCAATAATGTTTGCTGAATGAATGAATGAGTCTGACTAGCAAATTCGACACTGTGTAACTGAGTCATCTCCACGACCTCTTTATTTGCCGGTTTCCAGTATTATGGGAAAATACCACAGATCACATCTACGTGTGTCTTTTATAAAATTGCACTATTATCTTGGGTTCTTGTTTTGATTCCCCACTGCCAGCCTCACTGTGACTTTTCAAACTTCTCCGTGTGCATCGCACATCCAAACTCCCACTGTCCCATGCATTCTCAGGAGATGTCTGGGCCCTGTACCTCACCAATTCTTAGGATACCCACGTGAGCTTCCTTCTCTCTGTCTCAGCCCCTCTCTCTGAATCTTGATCCCTGTTTATTCCCTTAGGAAGTCCAAGCTGTGCTGAGGAATCTGTCCCCTTTCCACTCTTTACGCCATCTTGGCTCTCCTTCTGTCAGCTGCCCTCCTCTTCAACTCACATAGTGCCTGTATTTTCTTATCTACTCCCTCACCCTCCCAATCCCGTTTTAGGCAAAGAGGTGCTTCTACACCAACCTGGGATGAACATCTTTGGGTATCAACACCCCCATCTCCTCTGCCAGCATTCCCATCAGTGTTACAATTTTTTTTTTATTTTGGGTCCCCGTGGGCTCCTTCCCATATGTCTACAAATACACTGAAGAGCCCTGCTTTCCCCTTGACTTCCTTTCCTCTTGACTTCCTTTCCCCTTGACTTCCTTTCCCCAGCTCTCTTTCATTACTGTGCCCCCTCTTTGAGAGGACTGACATCCCTTGAGAAAGGCATCCTCCTCCCCTCCCAGCCTCCAACTCCCATCCTATTCTACCTCATTATGGTATTGCCTGGCAGGTCCTTTCCTCTCTCCCTCCCTTCCATCCCAAACTTCTCCAAGCTACCTCTGAGAGGATTTGACACTCACTTTATACCTCCAATACCCAATTCATTCCTCAAGGACTTTTAAAATCTCATATTCTCCCCCATGCCCAACTCCACGGAAACAAAACAAAACAAAACAAAAGTCATAGGAAAAAGATGTGCAAGTGCTGACTCATCTGGGCTTATACGTAGTCCCTTTCAGAACTTACTGTCCTTAACTCTGCTGTCCAGTCTGTCTGGCTCATGTACATCTCTTGTTACAATATTGTTCTTTTAAAAACTATAGCCACTCCCTGTAGCCCACCAAACTAAGCGAAGGACAAACTTCATTTATACCTGAGTGTTTACTTTGTGTAAAGCCTGGTCAACATGGGATTCCACCCTCACGACAAGGGCCATTTGTGATATGCTTACTAGAAATTCTTACAAAGATGCAGCTAAGCCCTGCTGAGAGAGAGCCTCCAGTTCCTGTGCAGATGTGGGATATATTTAGACATGCACAGACGTATTCACAGCAGCCATGCCCACCTTGGTTAGTGCATCTTTCTCATCTCTAAGTGGTGCAAGTGTCTATCAGTGGGAGATGCCATCTTGCTGCCACCACTTATAGCAGCCCGCCCCTCCTGTGGAGAAAGAAGCTCAGAGACAAAGTTCAACACCTGGATGCAGAGAAAAAAAGTAAATGAATTATTTTAGGCATCACTGCTCTACCTTGTCTTTCCTTTTTCAGTGCTGGAGTTTAGACATTATCTGTTTGCTAATCTCTGGCTTTCCTGTCAATGCAAATGTCAAAGTTTGATTCCACACCAAACACTATCCAAAATTTCAAGTATATTGACACCACCAATTACAGAAAGGGAAAAAATAAGTATTTTTGTGCAGTCCAATGAGGTAGCTTGCAAAATTGCTGCTTATAAGAAGAAAATACCAAAATCTTATAGAAAATTAGTGCCTGTTATTCTCCAAAGAAATGGTGTGTCTATTATTCTATGTTCAATCTCAATGAAGAAGGACTTGACTATCAAAAATTATGGGAGGCTCAAAATTCCACTCTTCAACCATCACTACACAAGTGTTATGCACAATTTCCAGTCAGTTTTTTATTAAAGGGAGGGTGCCATTCTTCACGCCATCCTCCTGAAGCACAGTGGTAACATTTTAAGGAAGTTTCTAGTGCATTAAAGACCAATTTGAATAATCCCCAAAGTGTTAAGTACCTAAAAACATAAAGTAAAATAAATGTATTCATAAGTTTACCATCAACTAAACTTTCAGTGCTATGTTAAAATAACCAAAGTGAAAGAATACTATCTTTTAAAGGAAGCCCATGCAAAAACTAGATTCCAACTGCCTGAAAGGAACCAACATGTGATCAAATTTTCCTTCCCTGAGCAAGATCCCCAGATCACCTTTTGTGTTGTGCCCTTTTTACATGAGTGTAGATCTTGTCTACTCAAATAGATTTTAAGTAGTAAACCTGATACACTTGTCTCATGTTCTTTAGAGAATATTTAGAATAATTTCCAGGTCTCCAAGTATCAAAACAATTTCATACAAGAAAATAAACTTCCATGGAATTTTTTTGTCATTTGATATTTTATGAAATAAATGATATAATAAATGGCGGCTTTGTTCCAAGGCTAGCCCAATAAAACAAAGATGCTAAAATATATTGTAGTTTATATCAAAAAAGCATCAAAAGTGCCTGTTGTTTAGCTTTTGACTGCTCTGCATATTAACGAACTTCTGAATGTATTAGGTTAGGTTTGTCTGCCTGAGAATAATAATAATAAGTGAGAAGCTTTATTCCTTCAAGGTAGGCTGATAAGGCAGCTTCATAAAATCATAAAGGGTATACACTCCTTCTGTTTTGTTGCTCTCTCATCCTCAGAGTGTACATATTATCTCATATTCCAAGATGATCGTTTGAGCTCCAGTCATTATATTTGCATTCCTGCCATTGGAAGAATAAGGAAAAGAAGTTTTATCTCTTTGCCAGAGCTTAGTTACATCTTCACACTTCCTTACAAGTGATGATAAGAAATTGTAGTCATTACTGTAGCAGCACATGCCCAGGTTAAAAGAAAATGAAATGGAACTTTTATGATTAAGAAGGAAAGGAAAGATACACAAGCAACTAGTAATCCAACACAGTCTCTATGAAGAGAAATGAAGCAAAGTTTCAGTGGCTGAGAGGTTGCAAATGGAGTTGAGAGGTCATTCTGGAGGTTATTCTTATGCATTATTGAAATATCCCTTTTTGGTTTTGGGTGTATTGGAATAGCTGGAAGGAAATACCTGAAACTGCTGAACTGCAATCCAATAGCCTGGATTCTTGAAGACACTTGTATAACTATATAGCTTATATGGTGTGACTGTGTGATTGTGGAAGGCTTGTGGCTCACACTCCCTTTATACAGCGTATGGACAGATGCGTAGGAAAATCAGGACAAAAAGTAAATGAATAATAGGGGGTATGGGGGGTATGGAATGTTTTGGTTATTCTCTTTTACTTTGCTTTTTATTTTTATTCTTGTATTTATTCTGTTTGGAGTAATAAAAATGTTCAAAAATTGTAGTAATGAATGCACAACTATGTGAGGATACTGTGAACAACTGATTGTACACTTTGGATGATTGTATGGTATGTGAATATATCTCAATAAAATTGCATTTAAAAAAAAGTTTAGCAGGAAGATGGCAGATTAGTAGAAACAGAGCAAAATTCTCCTCCATGAAAAACACTAGATAAAGGATAGAAAGCTCTCCAGAACAGCAGTTCCGGGATTCCACCAGCTGGGCGGGGACTTCTACACCCACAGTGTGTGTGCACCTGGAGAAACCAAGAGACTGCATTTAAGACCAGTGAGTATTCAGCCCAGAATGCCACCAGGGAATGGGCGATTGGAGCCGGCTGATGAGTGCAGAGAGGATCAGCCTTCCATGCCCTGAGCACCCTCTTCAGCACTTGGCTCAGGTAATAACCCTTCCTAGACCCACGGCCAAGAGTCCTTGTGCCAGGGGTGGCAGTTGGAACAGGCAGACGAGCTCTGAAGGGGACAGCTTTCCATGCTCCATGCAGCCATATTTGCAGTTGGTCAGGGAGATAACTCTTCACAGCCCCACAGCCAAGAGCTTCCTTGAGGGAATTTGGGATGTGGCATGCTTGTGATGGCATCCACTGTTTCTCCATGCAAGCCAGCAGTGTGCACAGCCTAGAGGCAGGGGTGCCACAAGGAAGTGCCAGGAGCCCTCCCCTAATCCCAGGGACTCAAGGGCACATGGCAGACAAGGGACTGTGGGGCGTTTGAGCTGGAGGGTGAGACAGGAGCTCTGCAGCCCCAGAGTTCTCCACCTGCAGCCCCAGGAATAGCCAGGACCACTGTGGAGCAGACTCCTTGCCAAACTGTGTAGGGCATGTCTCCACCCACAGGGCTGACAGTCCCCAGTGCACAAGGAAAATTAGTGCACTGATTGGTCTTTCACATGGTTTAGACCCCTACTCAGTGCACAGACGAACTTGGGGGAGAACTGGCTTGAGTGTAGGAGGTGGCCCTCTGCTGGTAGGTTAGGGAAAGTGCAATCCACCAACCTGTAGGTCTGCCAAATTATAGATAAATGTTCAAATAATCCTGCATATCCTACAAGAACCCCATCAAGATAAGCAAATGCCAAGAGGGCAAAAACAACAGAAAATTATAAAGCATATGAAGAAACCAGAAGATATGGATAACCCAAATGTCCAACCTAAAAAGCCAAAAGAGACACAGATCTTGGAGCAATTAATCAAAGAAGTACACGCAAACATCAAGGCTATGGCTCAGGATATAAAGGATATCAAGAAGACCCTAGAAGAGCATAAAGAAGAATTTACAAGAGTAAATTAAAAAGTGTCTGCTCTTGTGGAAATAAAAGATACTGTTAATCAGCGAGCGATCAAAAGGGCAGAAAAAGAAAGAAAGGTAACTAGCTGAGAGATCCCAAGTAGAGTTGAGAGGCTACCCTGGAGGTTCCTCTTATGCAAGCTCCAGCTGAACATCCCAAATGACCACAGTGTGCCATCCCCTTACCAAATGTAGTCTCCAAATACTTAGGTCCCTACCTGAGATTCTATACAAGATTCACTCACTAAGTTTTATCTGTTGGAAATTTAAATCCACCAGTGTTCTTATACCAGACAAGTCCTAAAACCCAGAGGAACAGCCTCTTTAAGAAAAATATTCAGATGCAGCATCCTTCCCCATACTGTCAACAGCCCCTTTCAATATGAACAAGTTAAGGTGCTCACTGCCCAGACACCCCTGAACACAGAGAAGGAGATTAAGTGAGAAGAAGTGGTAGCAACAGGCAAGATAGGATTTGACAGAGGTCCATGAATACTGAAACTTTATATAAATATATGGTTTTTTTTTTGGATCTGGGATGTTGGAATAGTGGAAGGAGGTAGGTAATACGGTTGAGCTCTATCCTATAGCATCGTTTGAAATTTTCTCTATAGCTACTCATTGAATTGTGCTTTGAGGTTCTTCATCTTTCTGTGTATACCTATATGGCATAATAAGGAAAGAACTGAAACTGTGGAACTGTAACCTGTAACAATTTTTGAAATTACCTGTATAACTGCTCGTTGAGCTGTACATTGAAAGCGGGCACCTTTCTGTATGTGTATTATATTTTACAATAATGGAAATAGCTGAAGTTGTAGGAGAAAAAAGTTTACATGTAAAGGGGTAGAACTAAGCTATAACTAAGTGAAAATAATCATTACAATAGCAAGTATAAACACTGTAGTCAGTGATTAGTTCTGGGCTGACTGGAGTTTCTTCATTAGTAAATATTAGAAGTTTATCCTTGTGATCCCAAGACTCTAAAGTTGTAAAACAGGATAAGAGGGTACAAGCAGGGCCAGTCAAGAGGAGGTTTTAAGAATCTGAAGGTAAAGATTATATGGTTATGCAATCCTTATCAAAGATCAAATCATCTGGGTTACAATTCACTGGATTTCAGTAATTTCAGGTATTTTGTTTTGGTTATTCTACATAGACTAGAAAGTAAGAAAAGGCATCTATATAATGATTCAATCATCCTAATTATTTGTTAATTCTTAATTTCTTGGTTTCCATTTCCTCATTTGTAAAATACAGGGACTAAAGTAAGCCATGATGTCACTCCCAACTCTAACATTCGTTGATTCTAGTCCTATGAACATAGGATGTCTTTATAGACGAAGATCAAAGTATATTTTATCTGAATTTTATAGCAATACTGTACAAATAATAAGGGTATTTAAAAAAAAAAAAAACTACCAAGCAGTCATCAACTCCAGAAATTCATCAAACAGAAGAGCCTTTCTAAAGGAACTTAATGGCTTATAAAGTGTTTTCATGTAAATTATTTTGTTATATCATCAGCTAATGGTACAAAATTTTGTTTGCCACGGGACTAACCCGAGGTCCCATACCTTCCACAAACCATGGACTTCCTCTCTTTTCTTCTCAGAAGAACAAAAGAAAAAATATTTCAATTAAGTTATACTGAAAATGGGTGTGTGGTGATATGGACTTCCCAAAGAGGTCGTTTAAAGGTATTTGTTGAGTCTCACCTATCTCAAACACTGCATGTAAGACATCGTATCAGCATTGCTGAAGAAACACAAAAGCCAGAGACATGATTTCTGCTCTCAGGAGAGTATAATCTAGTTAGGGAAATAAGATATAACAGGAGACTATAAAGTAACAGTGAGAGATGTAAATAATGACAGAAATTATATCACCAAGTTGCGTCTTCTCTAAAAACAATGAAAAATAACTATGGCAAAGGAAAGATGAGCATTTCAAAGATTTTTATCTTGAAGATAAGATAAAGTCCCAATTTGAAAGAGCACATGGGTGGGTGGAGAAGGGGTGGTGGGAAGGTTGTTACTCCATATGGGTAGGAAATTATTTTCCTAATTAACGACCTGTTTAAAGACTTATTTGAAATAACTCCCTGGGCCTCTTTGGTCATAGTTTTGTTTTTTTTTCAGTGTTTCTATTACATTTGTTGGTTAAAACATTTTTCATATGCCTATCTTTAAGCAACTGATAAACCTTACTCAATTATCTTCATTGAGTTTATGGGCTGGAGATTGAGGTGGTTTTGAGATTCCTTTAAAATTGTCCCAGAGGGGTAAGAGTCACCCACTTGGAGTTAAAAAAAAGACATCTAAGATAACACAAAGATGTTTCTCAACGTTGCAGTCATCTCCTACCAGTTCTTGTTCATGATACATGGCCCATTTTGTGTTCCCAACCCAACATCACCCTCAATCTAGGAATGTGAATATTTTCTCCAATATTTGGCCAACTCTTTGGCTTCCTGCTTAGCTTCACCCATCAGCTCTGATTTCTGCCTTTTCCTCTACACATGCTGCATGGCTGACCCTACTGCCCCACAAAAGGCTGCATTTCTAGCTTTGGACAAAGCCATCAACCTGGCTAAATATCCCCATCATCAACCCTACGTAATTCAAATCACATTGCCGCTAATTCTTGTCGTGAACAATAAAGATTAATGATTTGTGTTGAATTCTTCTGTTGCAAAACATTCACAATATTCTATATCTAGCTAAAACAAAAAGCTCACACCAGTAAAGTGTCATCACTAAAGGCCCTTGGTTGGCATGAAGGGGATGCAGAACTTCTTGTGTTTCCTCCAGTCCTAATGGCTCCTTGGCTGGATTCCAGACTACATGCTAATTTGCAGGGCTGAAATAAGGTGTTCCATTTATTGAGGCAATGAAGCAGAGCGTTAGATTATAATAATTAACTCTTTGAAAATAATTATTTAACTATAGCTCAATTTTATCAGTCTCCAGGGAATAGTTGGCTCCCAATTTCCATCTCCAAATAGTACTTGGAAAGAGTTTCTAAATCTCACGGAATAGAACCCACTTTTTCCCAGTCTTATAGTTTCCTTATTGGATGAGCATAATGAGATTCCGTAATTAATCACACTCTCCCAAATACAGTCTACACAACTTCACTCTTCAGTGCCCATTTCCTTATCTAGAGAAAGGGATCCTCCCATGATAATAACTGAGTTATGTATTATTTAACTGATAGGGAAAGAAGGCAAATTACTCTAGTAGGAATTTACTACTAGACTCTGGAAGTTTAGTCATGTAATGGTACAAGCATCTTCTAAGTACAAGTATTGGCAGTGGCCAAATACTATTCCCTTAAGACTAAAAAAATATTTCAAAATAAATTATGATGATTGGCATATGCTTGAGTTTGCAAAGTTCCTTAAGTCTTAATCTTTTTCCACTTCTTCAAGCTTATGTTACTCCTTATTTTTGGTCTCTCTCATATCATTTAAATTCCTTTTTCTCTTTCTCCCAAAAAGACTTAAAATGGTGCCAAATGATACAGAATTATCTATGCAATGTTTTCCCAGCCAAGTAAAAATAGAAGAAACTAGTTGGGGGTGGGGGAGCTAAAGGAAATAAACCAAATTGTTTACAAAGGGTTATAGGTATCATTTCCCCTTATTTTTTCAAATTCTATAATTAGTATTCCTTTTATGATAATAACAATATGATGATAATAGTAATAATAAACCCAGTAACAGAGCAAAGATTAGTGAAAAGAGCATGCGTTCAGGAGTCACATAAATCTGGTTTAACTTCTTGCCATGAGACTTTGGCCAAGACCCCAAAACTCTCTGAGGCACTGTTACCTTTTCAGCAAATTGGTCCTATAATACCATCTGCCTGGAGCTGTTGTGAGAATTAAATAAAATAACCTCTGTAAAGTGTTTCACAAGATATGGGTTACTTTCCTATATAATAGAATTTTTACTGTCATAGCCTCACCAAAAAAAGGTTAAACCACCTTTCCGAAACAAAAACACTGGGCTTTTTTTTCCTATATGTAAGCACACAGTCAGAAAACTAGATCCCAAACCAGAAATGCCTTGCACGCTGACTGCATCAGTCCCAAGTTGCCAGCCACGACTTCCACCAAGCCCACAACTAAGGTCCATGGCAGACGGGTGTGGATGTTACTGGCTTTGAGCCGTGAACCAAGGTTCCAGTTCCTTCTACCCTGATCCAGGATAGTCGTCAGATTCCTCAAATGGTGTGTCTGGTTTCTCAAACACCTGGTGAAAATAAAATGCCTAAAGACTAATAAAGGACATGTTTATACTAAATATCTGCCATAAAACTCATCGGCTGTAGAGTCCAAAACTCTTTGCTGTCAGAACTGGTGTGACTGGCTTAGGAAATCATCTCCCTGATTCTGTAAAGGGGGACAAGGGGCAACGTGCAGAGAAAAAAAGCTTTCATTGATGCTATCTATGTTTTTTAATGATTCCCCTCAGGAAACCGGGCATAATTAGACCAAAATTGTCTTTACTCTCTTGAGAAAGAAGCAGTGATTGTAAGGGATTTAGCCGTTTGAAGAAATCTGCAAGCTCCATTATGAAACTTAGGGATATGATTTTGAGTGAACACAGTGGTTAGTGTAAGAACTTCAAAAAAAAAGAAGGAGGAGGAGGAGGAGGTGGAGGAGGAGGCAGAAAAAGAACCTTTTGACCAGGCGTGTGTTTATTTAACAAACATTTTCTGAGCACCTGCTATATGTCAAGATGTAGCAACTCAATGCAAACATGAATGCCCCCCCAATATCCAAACCAGAATACATCCTATCTATTTTACATCCACAAAACACTCTTGCTTTTCATCCCTACTGTCATATTCTTTATCTAAACTTTCATTTCTTCTCACTGAGACTGATGGCCACAGCCTTCAGTATGGTTTTCTTCAACTACTTCCCATGCCTAAGTAATCATCTCTTACATACTCTACAGAATCCATCCTCTCCAGGAGAAAATACAAAGATTAGTGGAAAGAGCATGAGTTCAGGAGTCACATAAATCTGGTTTAACTTCTTGCCATGAGACTTTGGCCAAGACCCCAAAACTCTCTGAGGCACTGTTACCTTTTCAGCAAATTGGTTCTATAATACCATCTGCCTGGAGGTGTTGTGAGCCTCTGGCTTTCCCTACAAAATCATCCCTCACCACACCAGGCCTGCAATTCTAGTGAACCTGAACTTTCGGAATTCAGGGGACACACCATGCTTGGCTCTTTCATACCTTATCTGCTTATGCTTGTGCTCTCCTGTTATGCTCTTGGAAAACTCTGCTTGGACAATTTCTCGTTACACCAAAACTTTCCTCTACAATTGCCTTCCTCTGGGAAACTTGCCCAAATCCCTCTCATCTCCCAGGCTAAATTTGATATATCTTGTCTTTATTTCCACAAGCTCTTAGCGTGCTGCGTTAAAATCAGCTGATAATACAGCAACTTTCCCCATCAAGCTGTTGGGTGAGAACTGTGTCTTGTACCTATCCATATTTCCCAAAGCAAAGATAATTTCTGTAGTATGACAAGCTACCCATATATGCTTGTGGAATTGAACCCAACTGAAAAGTGATCCCTGACTCCAAAAACCTGTCTGTAGAAAGAGTCAGACCAGCAACCAGATGATTCCAATTTGACATGGGCAATGCTAACGTAGAAATAAACACAGGTCCTGGTGGGAGCACGGAGGATGTATGAGGGACAGTGATGGTTAGGTTCATGTGTAAACTTGGCCAGGTGATGGTACCCAGGTGTCTGGTCAAGCAAGCACTGGCCTAACCATTGCTGCAAGGACATTTGTGGCTAGTTAATAAACAAACAGGCTGGTTTATTAAATCATCAGTCAATTGGCTGCAGCTGTGACTAATGATGTCAACGAAGGGCATGTCTTCCCCAATGAGAGAATGCAATCAGCTGGATTTAATCCAATCAGTTGAAGACTTTTAAGCAAGACTGATAGAGAACCTTCACTTCTTTGGCTAGCCAGCAAAGCATTTCCTGAGGAGTTCATCAAAGTTGCTAGTTCATTTCCTGAGGAGTTCATTGAACATCTTCATTGGAGTTGCCAGTCTGCTGCCTGCCCTATGGAATTTGGACTCATGCATACCCACAGTTGTGTGAGATGCGTTTATAAATCTTATATTTATAGATATCTCTCATTGATTCTGTTTCCCTAGAGAACCCTAACTAATACAGGGACCCTTAGCTAGACATACAGCTCCTTAAAAGGCTTCATTGTGTTTTCCTTTGTGCCCCTGCTTTCAGAGGTGCTAATGGATCATTCCACAGTAAGTGTAAAAGCACCAATGGAATGAAAACTGATAGCCTCAAAATCAGATCATTTACACTATGGATTGAGGGTCTTGGTGTCCTGGTATACTTACAAAGGAGAAAGAAATTATTGCATTGATTGAATTAGTCATTTTGGATTCCACCTTCTTGATCTATCTGAAGCACATGCCATTCCCATTCCCTCTTTCTCTGCCTTTGTGACATTCATCGTGTTACAGGCCTTCATCAGGAAGGAAAGATAGAGCAGCAATTTAGTGTTTCTGTTAGAGTCCCATCTTGGCCATTACTATCCACCTTGAACAAGTTATATAACCTTCCCAAACCTTTGTCTCTCTTAATTAACTAGCATTAATACTAATAGTAACTACTGTACAGGATTAAAGTGAAGATCCACTTAGTTAATCCACATAAAATATTTATCCCAAGGTCTTGCACATGTTAAGAGCTCAGTAAATGTTAGCTATTACTACTCCAGCCATATCATCCTCACTAGTCCATCTCCAATTGTACACTTGACATTGGGATTTTCCTCTCTGTGTGCACTAACATATAATCATGACTGTTTCATCCCTGCCTGCAAATCTTGCCCCAGAGTTTATAAAATGAAGTCTAATCTCCTTAATAAGACATTACAGAACTTCATGATCTTCTCTTGCTAATCTCTGCAGCCTCTTTGCTCATTATAGTCCTTCTCTGATCAAGCTGAGCTTTCACTAGCAGGTCCTAAATGCCCCACGTTTTTGCAGAGCACTGCCTTTGGGCCCTGGCTCAGCTTTACCTTCACCTGAAGGCCTCTGTTGCCACCCCATCCCTACTCCCAGCGAGAATGGACAACTTCTGTACCTTATGTTCTATCTCACTCTGTCATTGCATCCTTGACATGTAACTGTTCTCACTTATGGATGTATGGAGACCATAAGCTTCCTGAAAGCAGGGTCTGCATCTTAGTTATCTTTCTATTCCCAGTGCCTGAAACATAGTAAGAGTTCACTAAATTCTTGTCGAAATAATGAATGAATCAAATGAGTGACATCATTGGTGAAAACATCAAAGTTCACTTCCTCTTTAGCCAGCTAGCTTTGTTTGTACCATCTTCAGGTCTAGGTCTACATGAAGAAGGGAAGGTCTGCCAGAATGAAGCACTGAGTGGGTTTGATTTACCACATCCCATGTACAAGCACCAGGATTTTCTTATACTCTGAGGTAACCAGTTGCCTCAAATCTTTTGGCCAGACTGCTCTCCACAGTGTGTAAGTGCAATAAACTGTCCTAAGCTGACTAGACTGCATTTTTAGGCCCTATTTGTTTGAACATCTGCAGACATCACAGAGTCGTGGCCTGTCTGCTACCCCTTTTGTCTCACCTCAACACCTCGTCAAAATTTTTTATCGAAGTTTGATAAACTGGCTCACTGACATCAATTTTAGGGAAATATTCAAAGTCTGAGATTTAATAATTCATTTCTGCTCTCCAAATACATAGTCATTATGTCTTAAGGCAAGTTATCCCATGTTGTAATTTTCCATAAAATTGCAAATGATGGTAAGCCATAACACCAATTCTGGTCAGAGCTGATAGAAAAGTCTAGATGGAGCCGTGGAGTACTTGAAACCAGTAACCCTAAACCAGGGAAGGAAATAGTGGGCTTAATTAGTTTGTCATCTATTTTAATGCTGAACCACTTTTAATAGCATGTGTGCAAGGGAATTTTACATTCTCATTATAATATTATTATTATTTATTTTATATAAGGCTGTAACTGATATCATAGATATGCAAATTTATGTCTTCAATACCTGTAAGCCTCTTAGACAAAGTACTTACTGAGATGACCTTTCCAATAAAGTCCTTCACTATGAGTAACTCAAAGTAATCTCATTAAAATTGATTTTCTGGGGGAGAAAAACTTGGAAGAAATGCAAAAAAAAAGGTCTCAGGTCTAATTTGTGAATAAATTATTAAGTTCATTACTTAAATTGTCATCCAAATATTTTATACAATAAACAAGCTAACTCAGAATACTTTAAACAGTAGAAGAACCATGATGGAGGTTTATGGAATTTAATGATTCTGATGGCATGATTACGATTAGAACAGTGCTGAGAAGTCTATTTCCCTCATTAAAATTGTTGATCCCAGATGACTGTTAACAGTGTAGCTTATAAGGGGTGACAGTGTGATTGTGAAAATCTTGTGGATCACGCTCCCTTTGTCCAGTGTATGGATGGATGAGTAGAAAAGTGGGGACAAAAACTAGGTGAAGGGTGGGATGGGATGGGGGTTATGATTTGGGTGTTATTTTTTACTTTCATTTCTTATTCTTGTTCTGGTTCTTTCTGGTGTAAGGAAGATGTTCAGGGATAGATTGGGGTGATGGATGCATAGCTATATGATGGTACTGTGAACAGATGATTGTACACCATAGATGATTGTATGGTATGTGAATATATCTCAATAAAACTGAATTTAATTTAAAAAAAAAAAACTGAATTAACTCATTAAAATCCTTTGTCATTCTGCCATTCCTCCAAGGAAGAACATTATTCTACATATGCAAATTTATTCTTTATTCTTTATTCCATCTAAGTAAGTGGATGAGTATCTGTTTATAAGGCTGCAGCATAATATTAAAATGTGAATAAATGAAATACTCTAATCAATTAAAAAAATTGTTGATTCCCTTTGGAGTTGCTAAAGACTTCTAGAAATGAAGCTGTTTCTCATAGATGCTTCTTGGGATTTTGTCCCATAATATAACCCCATGTGATGACATAATGACCTCATCCCTAAGTTTTACCCTCAGTCTTGGCCACCTGATTTAGCCCCAGACTCTGAGAAGGATTCTGTCCCTTCTTCAGGAAGCATTTAACACAGCTGGGTTCCTTAAATTCAGGTCTGAGTGTACCAAGGAGACCTGGTGGTTTATTACATTCTAAGATTGTGTACTACTTCTTTTCATTCAGACTTCTGCCCCGTGACAACCAGGAGAATGGACCTCACAAACCTCCAACTATAGAGCATATAATGGACCAAGGACCCTAGCTGCTGTCTCAGACGTCCATCACCAGGCTTCCCAGGGGTGGCAACAAGACCTTGGGTAGAATCATGTCCCCATTCTACAGATGCAGAGACTGAGACTTTGAGACTTTAAATAACCCAATAGAGGAAATGCAGCGATTGGCAGGGCTGCTAATATGTTCTTAATAGGATTTTGCAGAGAGGTGTTATTTCTGACAACTGTGGAGTACAGTATGGTTATACTGTGGGGTATGTAAGCCCCTGCCTAGTCCACAATCCACAAGGACCACGTCCCCTTGATAGTGTAAGGAGCTTCTCCATGCTTCCAGCTCAGGCAATTCACTTTTTCTCACCTAGCTCCCACTCAAAGACTACAGTTGGCCCCTGAATGCCAATGCAGAGTTTTTTATTAGCTAGAATACAAGATTAATAGCATCCACTAGAAGTGTAAAATTCAGTGGCCTTGTTATTTGCCATCAGCCCTTCCCTGCCTTGCTTGGGTGAGTGTCTATTGCTGGTTCCTGGGATACCTTTCAATATGTTTCACAAGTCTTCTGAGACTTCTCCTGCCTTCCCAGGGATCACCCATCATCAGCTTCAATACTCTTCAAATGTTGGGCTCTGTGTCCTCATTTATATCCTAATCCAACACCAGAAGTTATGCTCCACCCTGTGTTAGGGGACCCAGCAAGAGACAGATGTTGCCTTTAAATGATGCAGATGAGGCTCAAGGAAACCAGCAAGGAATGAGGAAGCATCCCAGAGCCAGCAAAGCAGGAGGCCCTCCACCCCTTGGCCTGAGAGGGCAAGGAGAGTGGGAAGTTATTGGGCCCTGGATCAAGTCGTAGCTGTAGCAGTAACTTTGCTGTAGCTGGAGGAGAGGATCACAGGGCAGAAGGGGTGGTCTTCTGGGAGGACTAGAGACACTGCCATCCACAGCCCAGCAGGGAGGGACCCAGGGCAATTAACACCCCCACCTTCTCATCTTCTGATGTGGAGGTCATGGGGACAAGGGAGCTTGCCTAAGGTATCCCAAAAGAATTCAGCAACCTGGGCCACAAAACAGGGTGGAGAGGAAGGGTGCAGAATGGATCTGGAGGAAAAAGGGGAGAGAGTATCTATGACCACTCCATGTACTTGCTCAGGATGTGTCTAGTTACATCTTAGGTTTCTTCCTCTGAACTGGTCTGTTCCTTGGTTTCCTAGACATCTGATCAGATAGGCTCATTACAGGTATAGATGATTGTTAGTTTGGGCCTCACAATATCCTTCCCCTCTTCTTTTGGCAATATATTTGGGAGCCATTGCATCTCAATTCCTATTTCATGGAATGTGTGGCAGGTTTAAGAAGCCCCTAGTGGTAGATGGAAATGGATATATGTTGAGTCCATTTTAAGGCATCAGGGTCAGATTAACACCCCCTCCCCCCCAGAAAACTGTTTCACTAGCAGCCATCAGAATAAGACAACAGAGATGAGCTGACACATGAAATTCTGACCAGTTTAGAACTTCAGACCTTAGGAGCTAAACCATCTACTGTTTCTTAATCACAATTATAATTAGAGTGTGTTGCAGGTTATTGCAAGAACCTATATAAGAAAATGGCTTAATATGATGATGTGTGATTTTAATATTATAATGAGGTAAAAGTTACTTATAAGTTAAAGTTTAAGCTGCCATACGTGTCAGATGGGCCCTTTTTGGTCAGATTCACCTCTATCAAGATAGCTTTGGAATTGGGATGGATTAGTTCTGGAATGACTCAAGGCCCTTCATTAATCAACATTAGGGGCTGTCTTTAATGATCATAAGACTCTAAATTTGAAAAACAGGAAAAGGAGGTATAAATAAGGGTCAGTAACAAAATTTGTACAATTACAAGATAAGGGCTAGATAATTACACAATCATTATCAAAGATAATGACAGCTGGATTGCAGTTCAGTAATTTCAGGTTATTTCCCTCTGGCTATTCTAATATACTCGAAAGTAAAGAGAAATATGTATATAATGATTCAGTTATCAAAATCATTCCCTAAATCCTAAGTTTGGTTATCCCCACTCACAAATATCCCTCCACTCTCGTCTTCCTTCTGAAAGCTTTGAATGCTTGCTCCACTCCCCTCCTTATATTATATCCCTAAGGCCACCTTCAAATTCCAATCCCTCCAGGAAACGTCCTCTTACTTGCTCCAACTCATATTAATTTAGAGTTCAGCAGAGAAAAAGAAGGACTCCCCAGGAACAGTTGTCTAAAGGATCACCATGGTGATCAAAGGAGATTCGATGGTAGAGTCCATTTACTCCAGATCAGGTTCACTCTCATCTATATGTTTGGAGCCTCAGTGGAAGATTGCGTTGAGAGACAAAAAAATAAATAAATAATGTCCTAGAGAATGTGGATTCTATTCTCTATTTTAGGCACTCAATATTTTCCTGATATGTTCATCAATTCTTCAACTGCATTATTTTTCATCCTCAAAGCTAGAAAGCTCATGTATTTAAGTATTTTTTGGAAAGCAGCTACAATGTCTTATAATTCATCTTTCTTCCCGTAGCTCCCTCCCCCATTGTAGCATCTAGCAAGCACACAGCATTAGGCATTGTTCCGGTTTGCTAATGCTGCCATGATGCAAAATACCAGAAATGGATTGGCTTTTATAAAGGGGTACATTTGGTTACAAATTTATAGTCTGAAGGTCATGAAAATGTCCAAATTAAGGCATCAACACAAGGATACCTTCACCAAAGGAAGGCCAATGGCATCCGGAAAACCTCTGTTAGCTTGGAAGGCATGTGGCTGGTGTCTGCTTGCTCCTGAGTTGCATTTCAAAATGGCACTCTGCAAAATGTCAGCATCAGCTTTCAATGGCTGTCTTCAAAATGTGTCTCTCAGCTGCAGCAACCAGCTCCTTCTATCTGAGCTCTTATATAGGGCTCCAGAGATTAAATCAAAGACCCACACTGAATGGGCAGGGCCATATTTCCATGGAAACATTCAATCAAGAGGTCACACCTTAATCAAAGGTGTCACTCACAGTTGGGTGGGTCACATCTCCATGGAAACACTCAGTCAAAAGGTTCCAACCTAATCAATACTAATACATCTGCCCCCACAAGATTGCACCAAAGAACATGGTGTTTTGGGGGACATAATACATTCAAACTGGCACAGGCATAAAATGGGTATATGATAATTTACTCAATCAATATATACTAACGAATTAATTGTCTGATAAGTCTCAGTGACACTAAGATGGAGAATGTCACTTTGTTTCATGAAGTCTTCTTCAAAGGTGGGAAGTGTGTTTCAGTACCTTAATTTCACTCAAACTTTTATTCACCTACCATCCACAAATGTACCCAAAAAATATGTGCTCTGCAATCACATGAAAGCTGCTAGCTGAACAATAAAACTTGTTCCCTCACCTGCTCCAAATCCCTGAAAATGACCAATATTTTTAAAATAAGAAACCCAAAATGACATGGAATGCAAAACATAGGAAAGACCAGATCATATTGACAAAGAAAAGTAGGGTTGAAATACTTGCAAAAGGAAATTGTTGAAAGTGGATAAGTGCTGGGTGTGGGTCAGGATAACTTAGGTTGTGCTGCCATAACAAATAACTCCAAAATTGCAGCCACCTGACACGTACATCTGGTTCTCCCTTAGGCTGTATGTCTCCTGTGGCCAATGGGGGCTCTGGTGCACAGTCACTAAAGGACCCAGGCTGAGGGAGGCTACACTGTCTTGCAGAAAATCACCTGGAAACTGCAGCCTCCTCAGTTGCTGTAAGAGGGAGAGATGATGACTGGCAAATTGCAACATGGGCTTCTCACCACCGCAGCCTGGAAGGGAGATACATCAATTCTCCATAGCTTATTGACTAGAAGGAGACTAACATGGTCCTAATCATGAGGTGGCTGAGAAATGTAGGAGAATAAATGAAATATTTGGCTACCATCCCTGCCTTTGCCGCTTAGGGTAAATATCTTTCTTTGAAGCCTTCTAGCTGATCTTCTGTGGGCTGATTTCAGTGACATGGTAGACCCTGACATATAAGAAGTTACCAGAGAAGGATGAACCAAAGAGATGAGAATTGTCGACAAGGAATCATTCTTGAATTTTACAAAGACTACCTAAATGTATTCCTTCTCATTCAGTTTCTTTTCCAGCTCTACCTAACACATCTTCTCTTTCTTAAAGACAAAAATATTGGGTTTCACCTTTTTTACCCTGCAATCATGGAACAGTGAGCCTTGTCTGAGAATGGGGAAATAATCCTTGGAATAGAGATTCCTCAAAGATCCTCTGTGTAGGATATGAAACCAGATATTTCTTAAGTCTTTTATATTCAACCAGTCACTCAATCAAAAAGTATTTATGGAGTATCCCCTACATGCCAGATAATGTGCTAGATGCTTCATCTCTGGATGTAAGACATCAAATAAAATCTGATGCCTGCCCATAGTGGAGGACATGCCATTTTCACCTATAGTGGTGAACATTCAAAGTCAAGGGTCCAGGACACTATCCAAGCTTCCTCCGGAGAACTGAGTGATGAAAGAAAAGTTCATTTCTGCAGATAGGCATAGAAAGATGGCTCTGGAAAGACTTCAAGGCACAAGTGACACTGGAGAATTTGAAGTCTATCAAGACCCTTACTTCCATGCTGAGGTCCAGTTTATGTATGATTATGAACGTTAGAGAAATGCAGCATTATTCATTCAATCTTTCCTAACCACATGTAAATTTCTTTTTGAATTCACCTTTCCCATTTACTTGCTTGGCAGAGGAGGCAGAAACCCATAGGCAGGCCACCTTTTCCTCCTTCCAAATCAATTCAGTTTTGCTTTATCCATCTGTTGTGCTGAATTTAAGTCTGCAAAACCAACCTGCAGCACAGGAAGCTGAGGCAGTTAAAGCCTTTTCATCGGACCGCTCCTTTCCCACTTTGATGGTTGAGTCAGCTTTTAAAATAATGCTTCCTTTTCTTATTTGTTATTCCCCTTCTTTAGCACCACTGCCAGCTGCACTTTCCACTTCATATGAATTTTGTTCTATTCCAATTTTCCACTTCTCTGACTTTAATCCCATGGTTACAAATGGAATCCCAAGCTACACTAATATCTCTTACTTGCTGGCACTGAAGAGATCAATATTTCAAAATGCCATATGTTTTATAGATCAGCTACTGCATGCATACAAATACAGTGTTGTTCTTGTTGTTCAAACCATTACAGTATTTGGAAGTTACATAAACCGATGGCCAAGAAAGGCAAGCTGTCCCTCATTGCTAAGTTACCAAAAGTCAGCTTGAGCTCCCCAATGAGCCAACTGTTGACATATCATTTGTCATATCTGAGAGTTTGAGACAAGGCAGAGATTGAGGAAGGAAAGGATCACCCAAAACATCAGCAGTGTGCTGGGTAGTTTAAATGCTGAACACACTCAGCGGGCAATCAGACAACCCCTGGGCTCAGCAGGAGTCTCCACCCAGTGGCAGTACTCTGTCCCAGGCAATGCCTTTCTCCTCTCAGTTCCTGAGATTCTCTTCATGTCCATTCCTTCAGCCATTCAGTCAACAAATATTCATTGACCACCTATGGTTTATGCCCTGAATTATCCTCCAGAGATGCAAGGACAAATAAATCACACCTCAAGAGGTTCTGGGTCCACCAGAAAAGGTAAATATGTAAATAGGCAATATAGTGAGTGTATTAAGGGCAATGAGAGAGAACATAGAGCCTTGGGAATGGAAGGAAACCCTAGGCTGAAGGGTCCCAGGAGACTTCTGGCAGGAAATGATTCCTGAGCTGGGTATTGAAGGATGAATAGGAGTCAGATAGGTCAAAAATTTTTAAATATGCAGAAAAAAATGGCATGTGTAGGAAACTGCAAGTAGTTCAATATAACTAGATCAATACATGACAATGGACATGTAATTACATATAAACAAAAATGAGATATGACCTATGGTTCAAAACTAGTATAGATTTTTAGACAATTGAAGATAGGAACTAGCACTTGTGGGGGCCTGTTGTGTGCATATGTGCATTTGGTGCTTCTTCATATGCTATATAATTCAATCCTTACAATAGCCCTGCAGGTACTTTTAGTTAAGACCCACCCCATTTTGCAGATGAGGAAACCAGGACAGAGAGAGGTTAGATATTTTGACTGAGACCTTCAGGTTGTCAATGGTAAAGTCAGGCTGCAAACCTTGGACTCTGAACTTTACAAAATAGGCAGAATGATGTATAGAGCCAGACCAAGGGTGCAAATTTTCAGATAGAGAAATTTAAAGGAAGGAAAAATCAGTGTTCATGGAATGAATATGGGAGATACATGTGGTAGATAAAATGTAAACTTTAAATACAGGTTACAAATTTCCCAGGGAGACAAGAAGGAGCACATCTTTTTAGGTGGAAATTATATAGGTGCTTAAGAATTTAAAGTCATTAATTTAGTAATTTAGTGGTCATTCTTTAGGCAAGAATTTTCTTTGTCAAAGGACTTTGAAGGGCTGCATGAATATTTTCTGAGTCCTTGTGATGTATTAGACACTGTACCTTGTATTTTACAAGCCTTTGCTTATTTAACACCTGTGCTGGTTTGGATGTATTGTGTCCCCCAAAACGCCATGTTCTTTAATGCAATTTTGTGGGGGCAGATGCATTAGTGTTGATTAGGTTGGAATCTTTGGATTTGGTTGTTTCCATTGAGATGTGACCCATCCAGCTGGGGGTGCGACCTTTGATTAGATTATTTCCATGGAGATGGGGCCCCACCCATTCAGCCTGGGTCTTGATTAGTTTACCTGAGCCCTATAAGAGCTCAGAGAGAAGGAACTCAGTGCCACTGCAGCTTAGAGCAACATTTTGGAGACAGCCATTGAAAGCTGATGCTGACATTTTGGAGAACGCCATCTTGAAACACAGCCTGGGAGCAAGCAGATGCCAGCCACGTGCCTTCTGAGCTTACAGAGGTTTTCCAGATGCCAATGGCCTTTATTCAGTGAAGGTATACTCATGTCTATGCCTTGGTTTGGACATTTTTATGGCCTTAGGACTATAACTTTGTAACCAAATAAACCCCCTTATAAAAGCCAATTCATTTCTGGTATTTTGCATAATGGCAGCATTAGCAAACCAGAACAACCCTCATAACAAACTAGTGTACCAATCTATTCTTCCATCCATGAAATGGGAGTAAATCCAGATTGAAATATTAAATGCATGTCACGTGCATACATAGCACAGTGTTTGACACAGATAGACCTTGATATATGTCACCATCCTTTTGTGGATAAGGAAACTGATCTTTGGGGAGATTGAATACCTTGCCTTCAATCCTACCTATAGAGGAGGTAGGGTAGGATTTTAACCCAGGGCCGGCTGATCGAAACCTCCACAGTCTTTCAACTGAGCCATATAATCCTTTGTTAGAGTTAAACTGCTTAATGGATAAAGTACATATTCAATGAGTCAAGAATACTTTACCCATAACTAAAGCTCTATGGTTTGATCCTCTTTCCCTTCCCCAACATAAAATACCTTCATTTCAGGAATACGGGGCTTCCTGAACTCCCCATCAATTCTAATTATCCTCTACCCCCAAAAAAATTACATATTAGACATTTATACTTCAGTGGAATTTTAAGGCCATGCATAACATCCTCCAGGGACTTTGTAGTTCAGAAATTACCTGTAATTTGTATGGTTAACAAATATGTACTTTTAAGTAATTTTAGCCATCTCTGAGCAGGTTAGGAAGATATTTGGGGTGTCAAAGGGCCCCCAAAGGTATCAACACACACAGACTATATCCTTTGATTTAGCAAAAATCAAAGCAAATGTAAACATCAAAAGAATGGAAAATCACCAGGTTCCACGGAAACACCACAGTAATAAAATGAGCCTGTTTCAAGGCAAGAAGGACGACCCCCATTAAAAAGGAGTTTTTAAAATTAGGTATGGTAATATCACTCCAGCCCATAAGAGTAGTAGTCAAATGAAAATATATTTATATGTGGTTCTAGTCCCTGCAGTATGTGTAACCTGGGAAAGTCATCCTTCCTTTAATAACTTTGCTGTATTTCTTTACCACATTATTGAAAATTGTTTAATGAGCAGTTTCCCTTGGAGAAGATATCAGATTCTCAGAGGCAGTTGCTGTGAGAGATATTCTTTAAAAGCTGATGAAATTATGTTTATTCTTTTGCATTTCTTCCTGGAGCAGTTAAAATGGTGGTGCTTTCATTTCTTTTTTTTTTTCCTTCTAAAATATGTTTTCTGCTTGTAAAAATAATACATGTTCATGGTAGAAAATGTGACCATTTAAAAAATAGAACAATAGAAATCAACCTTGATATTTGGGTGTAAATTTGAATTCACACATTCTTCTTTATAGGAATGAAATCATGTAAAGATTGTTAATTATAGTTACCTATGACCTTGGTTTTGTATAAACTTTTGTTTCCTTAACTTATCATTTTCTCATGTTGACTGTTAAGTCTTCTCATAACTCAGCCTCCTGTATATTTTGACATCCTCCAGGATGCAGTAGTCACTTCCCCATTAACACCTGACACCTGCTTCTAATCACAGCTCTTGGGTCTGAAGGCAGCCGCTCTCTCTTTTTAGCCTTCTTTGTTTTTCTATCAGTATAAACTTGTGATTACACAGGTTGACCCAAAAGTCAGAAATCCAGTGATCAAATAACACATCCACCACTTACTAGCACTTGTATCCACGAAATGGGAGTGAATCTAAACTAAAAAATAAAATACATGTCAAATGCATAGTACAATGCTGGCTATAGACTGTTGGTTCACATTGGCTTGTGCAGTAGTAGCTACGAAGACAAATAGTAGAAGAAATTACATTGAAAGTGGTAGTTATGATGACACTTCTCCAAACACTACTAGCACAAGATTTTTCAGCGTTGTGGATTTGATCGAAGGTTTGCAAATAGTGGTGTATAATTACAGCACAATCAAGAAAAAGTATAATGTCAGACATGCATCACTTTTTCCATAAATTTTTAAAAAATTTCTCTCAATGAGCGTTCTTACTGGCTGGTCTTTTCAAATAATTGCACAGCTTGTAATAATTTCTGAAGGTCTTGCCCATTTGTCCTTAATTGCCTCTACCCCATTTTTATTGACCATTTCTTTTCTTTTCTGTGGATTGTTTCTTCACGCTTCTTGGCCCATTCATGTATAGGAGTTTTAGTGTATTTCATATTGATTTGTAGGTATTATTTGTCAAGACAAATTCCTTCCGTTTTCCTTTATCTCAAAATGTCTTTATGTCACCTTTGTTTTTCGGAGAGTTTTGCTGAATATAGAACTCTGTGTTGACAGTGTTTGCATTTTAGTGCTTTCAAGTTGTGTTCCATTTCCTTTAGTCCTCTGTCATTTCTGCTGAGAAATCAGCTATCATTTATAATCGTTGTCCCTCATTGGTGAATGGAAGAATTTTCTCCAGCTAATTTCAAAGCTATCTCCTTATCTTTGGATTTCAGCAGTTTGAAAGTGATCTTCCTACTGTGTTTTTCTTTGTATGTATCTTTCTGGATACATAGAATATAATTTAATCTGTAAACTGATGTTTGTCACAAAATTTGAAAAGTTTTCAGCCATTATTTAAATATTTTCTTTCTATATTTTACACTAGATAATTTCTATCTATCTGCCTTCAAGTCCACTAGCATTTTCTACTATAAAATTCTTCCAGTAAAACTTTCATTTCAGTTACTGCATTTTTCAGCTTTAGAATTTGGATTTGATTCTTTTTCTATGCAGTTCCTATTTTTCTGCTAGATTGCTCCTCTGTTTGCTTATTGTGCATATAACTTCCTTAAGTCCTTGAGAAGATGCATAACAACTGCTTTAAAATCATTTCATACATCATCCCAGGGCCAGTTTCTGTTTTTTGTTGGCTATATTTTTCTTGAATATGGGTAACATTTTCCTGGTTCTTAGCATGTCAAGTGATTTTTAATGCATTTTTTATTGTGAACTTTAACATATATACATAACAGTGATAACTTTCAAAGTACAATTTAACAAGTAGTTAGAGAACAAATTTTAAAGAATGTCATGGGTCACAGTTCCACAACTTCAGCTATTTTCATAATTGTAAAATATGACATATATACAGAAAGATGTTTACTTTTGATGCACAGCTCAACAAGCAGTTATATAGGTAATTTCAAAAATTATGTGTTACAGTTCCACAGTTTCAGTTCTCTTCCTTGTTATGCAATGTAGCGTATATATAGAAAAGTAAAAACTTCCAAAACACAATTCAATGAGTAGCTATAGAGCAAATTTCAAAGGATGTTATAGGTTACAGTTCTACCATGTCATTTACCAACTTCTGGTTATTCCAACACCCCCACATCTAAATATATATATAAAGTTTCACTATTCATAGACATTTTTTCAATCTTATCCTGTTTGTTGCTGCCCCTTCCTCTCACTTAATCTCTTTTCCATCTTCAGGGGTGTCTAAGCAGTGGTCACCCTAACTTGTTCATATTGAAAGGGGGTGTAGACAGTATGGGGGGAGGGGCTGCATCTGATTGTTGAGCTTAAAGAGGCTGTTGCCTCTGGGTTTTAGGACTTGTCTGGCATAGGAACACTGATGGATTTATGTTTCTGAGAGATAAAACTTAGTGAGTGAACCTTTTATAGAATCTCGGGTAGGGACCTAGGTATTTGGGGACTACTTTTGGTAAGGGCATGGTACACTGTGGCCATTTGGGATGTCTAGCTGGAGCTTGCATAAGAGAAATCTCCAGGATGGCCTCTCGACTCTATTTGGGATCTCTCAGCCACTGTGACCTCAGCTTGTTACCTTTCTTTTTCCCCATTTTGGTCAAGTAAGCATTTTCAATCCCTCACTGCCAGAACAAGGCTAATTCCTGGGAGTCATGTCCCACATTGCCAGGGAGATTCATTCCCCTGGGAGTCAAGTCCCTTAATGGGGCGGGGGGGGGGGGCAGTTAATAAACTTATTTGCCAAGCTGGGCTCAGAAAGAGAAAGGCCACATCTGAGTAACAAAAGAGGTTCCCTGGAGGTGCCTTTTAGGCATAATTATAGGAGGGCTCAGCTTCCCATTTACAACCCTAAATTTCACAAGGACAAGCCTCAAGCTGAGGACTTGATTTATTAAGTAGTGGGTCCCTAATTTCGCTTAATATATATTCTATCCTAAGATAAATGGTCAGTTTCTTACATTATCTTCACTTGGTTGTACAATCATCATCACTCTCAACTTTAAACAATTATCATAATATAATACATCCTAGAGCTCTTATCAGCTGCTAATTATTCATCCCTAGTATGAGTGTAGTGTTGGTAAGCTATTCCTATTAAATATAGTCTATAATATGTAATGGGTAGTTTTTCCATATACCACTCTGTTGTTAACCCTCTGCACCAGTGTCGTACCTTGTAAGTATATCATGCTAACACTTATTTAGGTTTGTGATTCTACTCTGTGGGTTACTTGCCTTTAAACAACCATTTACGAACACGTTGACCTTCAGTGCATCACTGATACTTATAATCCCATTAATGAGCCATAGTCACACCTGACCCTTCCCATACCAATAAGTTCATCCCCATTATCATATCTGTACATATTAGATTATCATTCCTCTTTCATTACCTTCTGTCTATCTCTAGGTCCCCTATATTTTCTATTATAAGGCACTTATTTTACATTTTTCACACAGTTCACATTAGTGTTAACATACAATATCTCTCCTTTTGTGTCTGGCCTATTTCACTTGGCATTATGTCTCCAAGGTTCATCCATGTTGCTATAAGTTTCAGGACCTTGTTCTTTCTTACTGCTGCATAGTATTCCATCGGATGAATATACCACATTTTGTTTATCCACTCATCTGTTGAAGGTCCTTTGGATTGTTTCCATTTCTTGGCAATTGTGAACAACGCCACTATGAACATTGGTGTACAAATACGTGTTCACCTTACTGCTTTCAGATTTTCTGGGTATATACCAAGAAGTGAAATTGCTAGATCATAGAGTAACTTGATATCAAGTTTTCTGATGAACCACCAAACTATCTTCCACAGTGGCTGTACCATTATACAGTCCCACCAGCAATGAATAGGAGTTCCAATTTCTCCACATCCTCTCCAGCATTTGTAGTTACCATTTTCTTTAATGGCAGCCATTCTTATTGGTGTGAGATGATATCTCGTTGTGTTCTTCATTAATAGCTAGTGAAGATGAACATTTTTTCCTGTATTTTTAGCCGTTTGTATTTCCTCCTCAGAGAAATGTCTTTTCATAGCTTTTGCCCATTTTATAATTGTGCTGTTTTGCTATTGTCATTGAGTTGTAGGATTTCTTTATATATGTAAGATATCAGTCTCTTATCAGCTACATGTTTCCAAATATTTTCTCCCATTGTGTTGGCTGCCTCTTCACATTTTTGACAAAGTCCTTTGAGCTACAGGAGCTTTTGATTTTGAGGAGTTCCCATTTATCTGTTTTTTCTTTCATTGCTTGTGCTTTGGGTTTAAAGTCTAAGAAGCGACTGCCTAATACTAGGTCTTAAAGATGTTTCCCTCCATTATCTTCTAGGAGTTTTATGGTATTGTATCTTATATTGAGGTCTTTGATCTACTTTGAGTTGATTTTTATATAGGGTGTGAGGTAGGGGTCCTCTTTCATTCTTTTGGATGTGGATATCCAGTTCTCCCACCCCCATTTGTTGAAGAGACTGTTTTGTCCCAGTTCAGTGGATTTGGGGGACTTATCAAAAATCAGTCAACCATAGATCTGGGGGTCTATTTCTGAATTCTCAGTTCAATTCCTTTGATCAATATGTCTATCTTTGTGCCAATACCATTCTGTTTTGACTACTGTAGCTTTATAGTAGGCTTCAAACTCAGGAAGTGTAAGTCCTCCCACTTCATTTCTAGCAATTCAAGGCCTCTTTCCCTTCCACATAAATTTGATAACTAGCTTTTCTAAGTCTGCAAAATAAGCTGTTGGAATTTTGATTGGCATTGCGCTGAATCTGTAGATCAGTCTGGGTAGGATTGACATCTTAATGACATTTAGTCTTCCAGTCCATGAATACAGAATATCTTTCGATCTCTTTAGGTCCCCTTTTATTTCTTTTAGTAAAGTTATGTAATTTTCTGTGTAGATGTCTTTTACCTCCTTGGTTAAGTTTATTCCTAGGTACTTGATTTTTTTAGTTGCTATTGTAAATGGAATCTTGTCCTTGAGTGTCTTCTCAGTTAGGTCATTTCTAGTGTATAGGAACATTACTGACTTACGTGCAGTAATCTTGTATCCCGCAACTTTGCTGAATTTGTTTAACAGTTCAAGTAGCTGTGTCATTGACTTCTCAGGGTTTTCAAATATAAGATCATATCATCTGCAAATAATGATAGTTTTACTTCTTCCTTTCCAATTTGGATGCCTTTTATTTCTTTGTCTTGCCAGATTGCTCTGGCTAGAACTTCCAGCACAATGTTGAATAACAGTGGTGACAGCGGGCATCCTTGTCTTGTTCCTCCTCTTAGAGGGAAGGCTTTCAGTCTCTCACCATTGAGTACTATGCTGGCTGTGGGTTTTTCAAATATGCCCTTTACCATATTGAGGAAGTTTCCTTCAATGCCTACCTTTTGAAGTGTTTTTATCAAAAAAAGAATGCTAAATTTTGTCAAATGCTTTTTCAGCATCTATTGAGATGACCATTTGATTTTTCCCTTTTGATTTGCTAATGTAAATCGATTGATTTTCTTATGTTGAATCACCCTTGCATGCCTAGAATGAACCCCACTTGGTCATGGTGTATGATTTTTTTAATGTATCTTTGGATTTGATTGCAAGTGTTTTGTTGAGAATTTTTGCATCTATATTCATTAAGGAAATTGTCCTGTAGCTTTTCTTTCTTGCAGCATCTTTATCTGGTTTTGGTATTAGAGTGATGCTGGCTTCATAAAATGAGTTACGGTAGAGATGTCAAGTGATTTTTTATTGAATTCTGAACATTATGACTGATAGAAACATGTGTAAAGATATATATATAAATATATATATATATATATATATATAATATTCTTTTGAATAATGAATTTTGGTCTAGAAGATAGTCAATTTGGGTACACTCAAAATCCAAACTCTGGTTGCACTGTGGTGAGTAACAGCTGGAATCTTCACTTATTTCTTTTACTTTCCAGCTGCTGGTTTTTTTTACATGACCCCCACCCCTACAAAGAGTCTCTCCCCTGCAGATACAGTTTAGCAGTCCACCGAGGATTTGTGTGAATTTTACATGCAGATGGGGGGGCACACATGCTCTGTGGCTCCCTCTCCTTCCCCTAGCTTTACCATTGTTTCCCAGCTTGAACTCTATCCTCTGACACCTCATCCCAATAAGGCAGCAGCTTCCTGCAGCTGGAGCTGTACACAAATTGTGGAGTGGGGCGGGAATATTTCAGACCTAAGCCTGCCAGTTCACAAATGTCACTCCAGTCTCTCCATGTTTGCTCTCTAATGCCTTCAAATGTTTGTATTTTCCAAATATTTGTCTATTTTTTATAATTATTATTTATAGGAGAATAAGTTCAACCAAACTACTCTGCCATTACCAGAAATCAGATCTCATATGTGACTTTTGAATTTTTTTCTTCAGCCACCCCATCTCTTCTTGAGTCACTTTTGCATATGCAGAATTATTCTTTGCTCAAGTGTGTATGACTAACTTTCTTTTCCTGCTAGTGTCTCCAACCAAATGCAGTAATGTAGCTGTAATAACAATAAGAGTTTATCCCACTCTTACCTCCAAAAATGGCAGAGAGTAGATAGAATATATTCTTAATATCTACCAATCAGCAAAGAGTATGGGAAAACTGTTAAAAATATTGTTTTAAAATTTCCATCCATGCTGTCCTCTTTATAGTGGAAAGTAGCAACAATTCAACAGTCCCTTCCATTTTAGTTCCCCACATAGGAACTTCTTCCCTAACTGTGAAGAGCCTGCTATCCAAAGGCCAGTCCTCTCTTTGAACCCAGAGGCTATTCCTGAATATTATATAGAGTTTCCATGGTCTTCATCAACTCTCAGCCACCATTTCCCATTTGAGAAAAAAAATTATAACTACTGTTTAGAAAATCTTTGAGACCATAAATGGTTCACATACCAGTGTACCTACTCCTCAAGTCATCCCTTTTTGAATTCTAGTCAGTTCTAGTCCAAACCAAAGTTGAAATCAATAATACAAGAAATGTAATTTTGAGAGGAAGAAGACAAGTAAGACTTGAAAGCTAGAATAAATGAAGATAGGAGAAATAGAAATAAGACACTATTGAATATAGATAATCATATCTGAGTTCTTAAGAAATATCTGGCCAATAGTAGATGTTCAATAGTTTTGTGCTGAATGAATGATTATTTATTGAAACTGGTAAATAGATGTCTTTGCTCATACTGTGCTTACGATTCAGTTTACAGATAGCTTCATCTAACTTCTCTGGGAAGACAGAAATAGAATTTGCTTTAGATGACCTCTGAGAGTTCTTCCAAATCTAGAAAAAGAATCTATGATTTTGTTTATGGATTTCAATGGCCCAGTGAATCCCCTTCCAAGCACACCTTTACACATCTGTATTGCAACTATTATACACTGTTTTATAGTAAATCTATTTATTATAGAATTTATCCCTTCCATCAGACTGTGAACTCAAGAGGATGAGAGAGTGTCACACTCATTTCAGAAGACATCAGCCATAGTTATTGGCTGCCCACCCTGCACAAAGGAAACTCAGAAAATGATAAATGGATACGTGTGGCTCTTTTCATTCCCAAATGAATGGTTTGCTTGGTATATAAATTGTCATTAGATTTTTGGTGTGTGGGATCTACTGATATGCCAAATTATACTTCTTTTGAGTTTATACAGTTTCAACACAAATTTATTGACTGCCTCCTAAGGGCCAGGCACTGAGAAGGGTCAGAAGTTGCAAAGATGAGAGCATTTATCTATGTGCTATTTGTACTTACAAAGGAATAAAGGCCCGTGTTGCCAATTTTCTCATTAAGCAATACATACCATAAAAAATAAGACTTCTCTGACTGGAATCCAGTTATATGCTTTTTAAGATTAACATGATGGTTGAAAACTTTCATCAAAACAGTCTCCCATTTCTACTTAAAACTTGGGTAAGATACATCATCAGGCATTGCTCTCCAACTTCTATTTCCTGACAAGGGCAATTCTCAAGAGTTATTCTCAATCCACAAGCCAATAGGGTGCCAGGAATTTTCATATGCCCCATTCTGCTATATAAAGTCATGCCAAATCAATTGCCAAACTAAAAGTTATAACATTTCAAATTTACCATAAGATGAGCCTAATGGAGCAAGGCACATATAGTAACCACTTAGAGAATGTGATGTCTCCTCTTATTTCTAGGACTTGGAAACGGATCATGGATTTGTGCAATGAACAAAGATTGTCCAAGATGATATTCAGGTTACTGAATTGCATAAAGAATGGCTAATTGCTGTGGTTGATATGCTTCCCACTTTAGAAAGGAGAGGACATAGCACCAACATGAACATTTTCTTAGTGAATCCACAGAAATAGATGAGGGGGTCAATACTGACACACATAATGGAAACTAAGGAGACAAATGTTAGAACTGGAAACTACAGGAGGGCAATTTGTGCTATACTTACATTTTCTAGAAGCAAAGACACAACAAAGTACAATGTAATAACCCAATAACACCTGATACCTCATCACAGTGTCCCTGTTTCTTCTATCCTTAGTCTTGGTCTGTTGTTTTCTTTTGGACAATTTTAACAGGCTCTTAGGTCAGTTCCCTGCCTATAGTCTCTGCTTCCCTGTATCTGTACTCCACAAGTCCACCAGACCAGAGAATTGACAGGTTGTTTCCAAGGCCAAATACCATCAACAACACCCCACCACTACTCAGAGAACAAAGTCAGCCCCATATTTAAGTTTTTTATGCATTTCTCCTTAGTAAGTCCTTTAAAACTAATTTTTGAAAAAATCAAGAACAACAACAATTGCATCTTATGTATACTGTTAGGACAGTTTCTGTGGCCACCACTTAAAAGTTGTCTCAGTTTTCAGTATGTTTGCAGCCAGCCCTTCCAGCACTAATGTGTTTTTTCTATCAACCCTACAAACAATATCACACAAAATGTCTAGCAGTGACTGGATTAATTAGGGGCCACCAACTTCCAAGGCAATTTAAGTGTGAATCTTCATGTTGCCATGAAATCCAAGGCACTTGTTCACATTTAACAAGCTGTGCAGTGAAGGGAAATGCAATGAAATTTAGCATTGCCCAAGATTGAACAGAAGTTTGTTTTCACCCAAATGATTGCTAGATGCAATAAAATCAGAAAACCCTCTTAAGTTTTGTTTTGTGTGTATGTGTGTGTGTGTGTGTGTTTTCAAGACAAAGTAATAGGAGTTTTCTTGCGTTTCCGCCTAAGGCTAATTTTCTGATGTAAAATAACAAAATCACTTTTCAGGTTACTAGAATTTCATTACACTGGGAAATGAAATTAATGTTCAGTCCAAAAATAAAATCTACTTTCTGTAAATATAGGGGATTGGCAGAATTGACAACGATATTTTAAAAGATAAAATGACATCAGCCCTAAGGTATTTTTTTAATGCAGCATTATAATTAATTTGATCTGCTTCTTTTTCTTTTGAAAAATGTTTTCCCAACATAAATTTGGATTAAAAGTCTACAATTACATTTGATTTTTTTTTTGCATTTCATCATGAATTCCAAATGGAAAGAGACTGTGTTCACCATTTTCATTTTTTCACTGACCCCGTGAGCTAGCCCCAAACATTCAAGTACCACACACCCGTCTCCTCTGAAGATCAGCCACAGGCACCAGTTTGTGCCCAGAACAATTCCTCAGGAAATTCTTGCTTGTTGTAAACCTGGTTGAACTAAGATTCTGTTTCCACCTACTCTGAAGTCTGGGATTGGTGACTTCCATCTTGATCTTCTGGTCCTTCTAGAAATGACATTGACCTTTTGTCTCCTGATATTTAGCCATCTCTCTCTTCTACAGATACCAGCTGTTTCGGTTTGCTAAACTGCCATCATGCAAAACACCATTGGCTTTTACAAAGGGGGTTTATTTGGTTACAAAGTTACAGTCGTAAGGCCATAAAGTGTCCAAGGTAAGGCATCAACAATAGGGTACCTTCACTGCAGGATGGCCATTGGCATCCGGGAAACCTCTGTTAGTTCAGAAAGCATGTGGCTGGCATCCACTTGCTCCCAGATGGCATTTCAAAATAGCATTCTCCAAAATGTTGCTCTTGGGGCATTTTGTCCTCTCTTAGCTACAGCTTTTCATCAAAGTTTCACTCTCAGTTGCTCTGAGGTCCCTCTGTTTGTAAGCTCATTTTATAGGACTCCAGTGAACTAATCAAGACCCATGGGCAGGACCACATTTCCATGGAAACATTCAATCAAGAGGTCACACCCTAATCAAAGGTGTCAATCACAGTTGGTGGGTCACATCTCCATGGAAACACTCAATCAGAGATTCCAACGTAATCAACACTAATACATCTGCCCTCACAAAATTGCGTCAAAGAACATGGCTTTTTCTGGGGGACATAATGCATACAAACCAGTACACCAGCTTTGTTCTCCCCCATCCCCACTTCTTATCTTTTATCTTCTCCTACTACTTCAAGGAGAAAGTGTTCTTGTCAAGGTCACCATGAAGCCCCATTTTGCTATAAGACATGTAACTGTTTATTCTCCATCTTCAATTTTCATATTTAACACAGTTTCTTCATATATTAAACTTCCAGGATGTTATATTTTCCAGATTTTCCTTCTACCATGCTGCTTATTACTTCTCAATTATTTTTTTTAATTTGTTTTTTTTGTTTTTTTTTTTTTTTGCAGGGTGTGTCTCATCTTCTTGACTCAGTCTTGGGCATCTTTTCTCTTCTAGAAGTATGTGTTCCATTCATGATTTCATCTATCCTCATGGTTTTGAAATCCATCTATGGGCTCCACACTGATCCACTCTGCTATGCTGATACTCTCTCTCTCTCTCTCTCTCTCTGTCTCTCTCTCTCTCCCCTTCCTTCCTCCATCTAGATAGATAGATAGATAGATAAAAATAGATATAAATATATCCATCTCTATCTTTATCCATCCATCCATCCATTTATCCTTCCTTCCTTCCATTCATTCATCTAATCTATATCTATATCTATATATCTATATCTACATCTATACCTATTTATCATCTATCGTTCATCTAGTCATCTAACAAGCATTTTAACTTAATGTGTCCCAAATGGAGCTCTTCTCACAGCCTTCTCCATCTCAGTACTGGTAACTCCATCATCATTCCCATTGCACAGGCCTAGGTGTTTGAATTCTCTCATACTCTCACACCCCACATCAAATCTACCATCAAATGCCATGCTACTTCAAAATATATCCAGAGGCAAAGACTCCTCATTGCCTCCGTTGCTCCCAACTGGTAACAAGCCAGCATCGCCGCTGACTCCACCATCCTGGGTTGTTGAAAAGGCCCTCCAAATTGCCTTCCTGATTCTGCCCTTGCCACCTTATTCTGCACCCCCACATGCTATCTTTTAATCTATTCTTCACACTGCATTTAGTCTATTTTTGTTAAAACATGTTACATCATTTCACTCCCGTTCTTACAATCTTACTACAGCTTCCCATGTCATTTTGATGAAAGTCAAAATCATTACAATGGCCCTCAAGGTCATACACAATCTGTATCCCCTGAACTTATCCCTAACTCTCCACCTTAAACAATCCACTGTTCCCACAATGCCTTGCTCGCTGTTCTTCAAGCATGCACGTCTCACTCCTTCCTCAGACCCTTTGCACCTGCAGTTTCCTTACCTGGAACAGGTGCTACTCCCTGCTTATTTCAGCTACTGTTTGCTCGCTCTCTCACTTCCTTCAGGTTTTACTCAAGTATCACCTTCTCAGACCATTCTCCCTTGACCTCATCCCTCCCTCTTCTTATTTGCCTTGGTTTTCTCCACAGCACATCTCACATATTATACATTTTACTTTTCATGTTCTTGATTCTCTGCCTCCTTCCACTAGAATGCAAACTTTATGAAGCAGGGCTCTTTTTGTTTTCAACCTAAAATAGTTCCTAGGATGTAGTAGTTTCTCAAAAGATATTTTTTTAATTGGCTGAAGGAATACAACTACCCTACCAGTGATCTTGGATATATAAGCCTGCTCTCCCCTAATCTTCCAGGAACTATTCAATCCAAGTTTTAATATTTATAAGAACCAACTATGTATAAGTCCTTGCCCCAAAGAAGATGGCAGTTTAGCAAAAAGGTGACTGGTAATAACAAAAATAATAATAACAAAGATAGCAGCTTCCATTTGTCAATCATCTAATATGTATTAGCCACCACACTGTATATAAAACAGATAATATATTTTTATTTGCATCTCATAACTCAGTTTCAGTAACAAAGGAGAATCAAAGGAGAAAGAAAAAGAAGACCTCAGAAACCAGACTGTGTAAATTACTCCACTAAAGAGAATAAAATGGCCTCTTGCCTAAAATACTAAAATCTAAATCATGGATTTAGGTTTCTGGCAACAGCCATCAAAACTGGTACCCCAAGATGTGCATGATGACATGGAGAGGTGGCATAGCAGAGGAGATGACAGTGCATGGTGGGCCAGCCACATGTGGTCAATCTCCTCTGCTGCCCTTAGCTGTGTGTGCATGAACAAGTCTCTTCAACTCTCTGGGCCTCCATTTCCACTCACTACCAGCTTTGTTTGGGGAGAGGAGAATTAAGTTAATAGTTAGAAAAATGTAGATACCTCCTGACACATAGTGAATGCTCCATCACTATCAACTATTCCTCTTTATAAGAAGCTGGTCTTCAACTGAAATGTTATTTATTGCATTTTGCCTGTTTTTTCCTCTGTTCCATAAAGTGTTTCATCCATTCATTCATGGAATATATATGGAATGCTAGCTGCTTGCCAGGCAGAGCTCTTCCTGCCCTAAAGATCAGACTGTTAAGAGGGAAAGGTGAGCATATAACAGATGATTATAAGGCAGCCTGGTGAATTCAGGCCAGAGAAAATGTTAGCGTGCAGGGTTGGACATCATCAGGCAGGGTTTCCAGGAGGTGGTTCTTGCAGTGAGTCTGGAAAGATGTGTAACTAGGCTGGAGGGGATGTGGGGAATGGAGCTGTAAAGCCTTTCTAGGCAGAAGAAGCAGAATGAACAGAGATGTGGAGTAGGAGAGAGCCTGAGTTTGACAATTTGATAGGGTTTAAATAAAAGCATGCAACACATATTGAAATATTTATTACAACGTAAATGTTTAGCCTATTGAACATAGAATTAAACCCAATAACCAATATCTCAGAGAAAAAAGATTCTTACCCTGAGCTTCCTGGCAACCAAAATAAAAATGGTAGCAGATGAATTGAATGGCTTCCCTTCCCACTGGACTTTTTCAATTCCCTGTCTCATTCCTTTAGACCCATTATGGGACCATCTCCTTAGTCTCTTTAACTAAGTTCGTTAATCAATGAGCACTAACAAAAGAACATGTCAGTGTTTCCTGAACTTATTTACAACTAAAGACACTTTTGATATTTGCTTTTGTTTAGCTTATTAGGTTTTGAAAAACAGAGACCTATTTAAGTTACTAGAGACAGTGTGTGTGCAATTCTTGTGAGAATATCTGGGATGAAGCATGGACAAGAACTGGAAAAAAGCAAGGTCACTGAGGGAGGGAAACAGAGCTTCTATTGGAGTGTTACACCTCTCATTTTGGTCTCTCTCTCCCCTTTTGAAATTGCAGTTTCTTTCCACTTATCTGCCCCATTCTCTTTCATCTCTACCAATTTCTTCACTTGATATTGAATATCTCAACATGCACCTGAAGTTTGCTGGCCAGGACCCAAACAGAACCTCTTGACTTCCCACTAAGGGATAAAGTCTCACTGGATTTCCCAGTTCAGAGCAACAAGAAAATCTGATGGCCTCAGTTTACCCATTTGAACTGGGCCTCATGGGTCATATTTTCTGGCCTGCTGCTTTTGCCCATCTTTGGTCCAACTATGACCAATGGGAGAAAAAGTAGAGAAATATCCTATAAAACATAGTTCTCTATTAAGAAATTGATATTCTTGAAATAGATGTGGGAGGAGAGGCACTGGCCCACATCATTAAGTCTTGTACCAAAAGCGTGGCCAGTGTGGGAAACTGACACTGTGGAAACCAGGGGAGGGTGCAGGAATCTGACGACAGGGGGCAGATCTTTTGGAGCCACTCAAGTCTTACTATGAGTTAGGTAGCTACCAATTTCATCTCTGCACAGAGCATATTCTTTGGGGGAAATAATTTAGCTTGCCTGATCCATGCACATTTATTAATCCTTTTGGTAATAAAATACTTCTTAATCTACCCTGTCATATCTTGGAACTATTGTGCAGAAGAGAAATGAACTATATTTAAATAACTGGATCAAGTGATCCATTCTCATTACGCTCTTTTTCAAACTGGTCTTATTTTTTGTTTTCAAAAACCATAGATCATAGTGGAAACATTTCATTAGAAAAGTATGTTAAAAAGGGAACAGCTTTTATTTGTAAAAAAATATATATCTATTAAGTATATTGATCTTAATTATATCTGCATTCATTGTTGCTGTTACCAAAAATCTTTCTATGCCTAACTTACTTTGGAAAAATGGAGAAATAAATTGATGGCTTAGGAACCAGAGCTTCCCAGCACCAAACAATAGAGAAAAATCAATTTTAGTTTTGATCACAAAAGAGGTCAAAGAACTCAGACCTCATCAATTCAACCCCACTTATGCTTCATTCTGTTTCCAAACGTCTTTCTCCAGAATTTTAGCCAAAAGATATCCCATTAAATCTACTGCTGAATGCAGCAAGAGCAGGCTTTCTGTTCAAGTATAGACGTCTGAGCTGCCAAATAAACCCATTATTCAGGAGGATAACGATGACCTCATTGCTTCACCGCTGAATAAATATAATCCACTGAAAAGGTATTGCTGGCTCCATAAAGCCATTCAAACCACCTGCAAGACTGAAATCCCTACTTCGAAACTGTTAATGGGGAAAAAATGGTGCAAAAGGATCATTCCGTAGTAACACAATCTCATTCTGAAATTGCATTCAAGGAATTTCATTCAGATACAAAGTGCTATTTGATGGAAGAATAAAATCTAAACACTTAGAAAAGCTAATGAGGAGAGAGAACTAGATTTTTTAATTGGCACCAAACTACACATGGATCTAATTTGTAAAGCAGGCTTTTTTTCAAGTGTTTGCCTTTTTGCTCTCTCAACATGCCCACCACAAACCAACCTTTGCTCCTGTAACTTTTTCCCCCTATTATCCTCCTATCATAGGACTTACTTTCCCCAGTTTCAGATTAAGATGTCATGACAATCATCTGTACCTTGGTAAGCATTAATTTGAATCAATGAACTCTCTTTCATGGAGAGTTTTTCATTCTAAGCTTTATATTGACTCACACAAAGAAAAATGTCATTAGCTTTAGAGGAATTTCTGACATTACCGTTGAATATGAATGGGGAAAATGTGGTGGGCACCTAAAAATGGTATGATAGCAAAATGCCATCTATTTAATCTGGCAAAGTCTATGTTGGGCACTCTACACAATAGATTTTTTAAATTCCACCATGACCCTGCAAGTTGTCTCCTTCAACCTTCCCCCTGCAGAGGAGGAAGTCAAGACTTAGAAAAAATTGAAATAACTTTCCAGGAGTCCAAAGAGCCATTGGAGAGTAGATTCAGGATTTGAACCTTGGTCTTCCTGACTCCAGAGCATGGGTTCTCCCACCTCCAATGCCGGCATTTATACTTCCAGCTGCTCTCCGTACCACCACCACACCTGGTCTCTGCCCCGTTAATCCATCCTCCACACTGCCACCTCGATGTTCTAAGTTCATATGGACCATTTGACTCCATTCCCTGACATCCACCAATGCTTCCCAAAATCCATAACCTTTAGCTTGGTATATGAGGCCTTGCATGAATCACTCTCTGCAGCTCCCTTGCACCATTTGCTGACAGATATAACAAGCCAGACCCATTACTATTTTAGAGTTGTGGCCCCTAAGTTCTAAGGTCATTAGATTAATATAGAGGCTGACTATAGGGTGGAATTTTAAGGGTTCTTACTGACCACATGGTCTCCATTTGCCATAGTGATGGCTTCAACCAAGCCTAAGTCAGAAAGAGCAGAATTCATCAGGGTATTGTATATTTCAGTATTAGCATACCTTCACATCACTCTTCTTACAAATTCCGAAACCCTTTCAATCCAATAGTGTAAACACCGCCAGTGTTATGCCATAGGAGCGAGGGGCACTGAGTGTCAGGAAAGGCAGCATCCGTCTGTATAAATGCCAGCACTGGAGTGGGAGAACCCAGGCTCTCCCTTGGTGCTGAGATTCTCCTAGAGGCATCGCCTCATCCTTATATGCTTCACCTTTCCCATCTATAGGAACTTATGGGTCTGGAGTTAGCTTTGCTAAAAGCCTAATTAGCAAGTAGGAAAGAAACAAAGAAAAGCTATTATGTAGATTTCTGGCCACCATTCTGCTTGGGTATTTCCCATCAAGGAACAATGGAGGAAGTAATGTTTGAAAGTTTTCTGCTCTCCAAGTTCCATTATACTATTAGAATTCCACATGAACAGTGATGTTATTTAAAAAAACCACACAACCTCTTATTGTTGTAAGTCCTGAATTACATGCAACTCCCCCACAAGCTGCATGGTTTCTATGTGCCTGCTGATATCTCCATGTCTTGCCTGTCCTGTTTCCTCTCTCAGTGATATACTTCTTAATTTCATCCTTAGAGACTAGACTCAAGCACTGCTGCCATAAAGAAACCCTCCCTGAATCTCTGGATGGGTATATAATTCTCTATATTTCTAGGTAACCTATGCATGCCTGTGTCTTACTTAGTACATTGTTATTTTATTGAAATATTCTATTCACACATCCATCTCCCTCATTACCTGTGTGCCAGTTTGAATGTATTATGTCCCCCCAAACACCATTATCTTTGATGTAATCTTGTATGGGCAGACGTTATCAGTGTTGATTAGGTTTTAATTCTTTGAGTGTTTCTTTGGAATGTGCCCCACCCAGCTGTGGGTGATGACTCTGATTGGATAATTTCCACAGAGGTGTTGTTCCACCCATTTGGGATGGGTCTAAGTTGAGTCACTGGAGCCATATAAATGAGCTGATGGACAGAGGGAACTCAGTTCAGCTGGGAGCGAACTTCTGAAGAGGAGCTACAGCCAAGAGGGACACTGAAAAAAGCACGGGAGCTGCAGATGAGAGACAGTTTGAAGACGGCCGTTGAAAGCAGACTCTTGCTCCAGAGAAGCTAAGAGAGGACAAATACCCCAAGTGCAACTAAGAGTGACATTTTTGAGGAACTGCAGCCTAGAGAGGAATGGGAGAAAGCCATTTGGAAACCAGAACTTTGGAGCAGACGCAAGCCACATGCCTTCCCAGCCAACAGAGGTTTTCCAGACACCATTGGCCATCCTCCAGTGAAGGTACCTGATTGCTGATGTGTTACCTTGGACACTTTATGTCCTTAGACTGTAACTGTGTAACCAAATAAACCCCCTTTATAAAAGCCAGTCCATTTCTGGTGTTTTGCATTCCGGAAGCATTAGCAAACTAGAGCAACCTTGCAAGCACCTTCACGGAAAGAATCACATTTCAGATACCTGTATAAAGAAAGAGATGACTGTTTGAGCTGGGTTATGGAGTAAGACAACCTGTGATAGAACCTTAGTACTACTAATTGCTAGAGTGTGATATTTAATCTTTGTATCCCTGGAGCATCCTATTTGTAAATGAAAATAATGATCTCACCTACTAAAAGAGATGCTATGGAACTTGAATGAACTAATATGCACAAAACCCTAAAATGGCATCTAGAATAGAATTTGGGCTGAAAAGTGTTACATATTATTCTTAAAGTGATCTGTTCTATCCCAGCCTCAGTGATCACTCCCTGCAATCTGACATAGCCAGATCAGGTACACGATGTTTATCAAAAAACACAAGGACAAACAGAGGATGATCAGAATTTAGTGCAACCGTGCATAGAAATAGAGGAGTGAAGTTGGGAGTGTCAGCCAGCAACATCAACTAGTTGGCTGACAACAGATTCTCAATGTCAACTCTACCAGTCTTTTCTAAATGCTGGTCCACATACAGGTACCAAAAATAATGACATTTTCACTGATCTGTAAAAAAAAAAATTAAAAAAAATACAAAATAAAATAGTAAAACAAGAAAACCATGGTAGATTAAGTGAATTTTTCAGAAAGCTAAATTTTTTCAAAGAACTGTTCTTTATTCCAAGATTATTTCCGTGCGGTCGCAGTTGATCCGTCTGTGTGGGGGGGTGGCGGCCGGTTGCTAAATCCTAGGCTCTCAGGACTGCTTGGAGGGCACCGGCGGCGGGGGCTCTTTCCCGGAGGCGAGGGCGAGGCGGGGGACTTGGCCAGGTCCCCGGCGGGGGCGTGCAAAGTATGGAGGGCGGCGAGAAAGGAACAGGCGGGACACGGTTCTTTTAGGGTGAAGAAACCAAGAGAGAGAGTTTATTAGGGGAGAGTACAAGCTTATATCGGGCGGTTTAGAGGGCGGGGTAGCTGTAGGGGTTAAAGGCTTGGATTGGTTCTGAGAGGGCGCGGAGGTTGATTGAAAAGGGGCAAGAGTTGCTCCCGTAACGGTGTCTGGCAACAATGTATGCGCACCGGTGGTGATGGGGGTTGCACTGGCAACGGGGAGTGTCCGGGCAAGATAAGGGGGTGGGGAAAAGGCGGTTCCCTCCGGCAAGCCTCCCCTAACATTGGTATTTTGGGAGAGGAAATGGGGCCTGCCTCCGGCCTCACTTTCCCAGGCCCGGGGGGCTGTGGAGGGCGCTGTCACCCGTACCCACTACCCTCCCCAGGGGTTGATCCGGTCCCCCAGCCCAGGCCCGCCAAGTTGAAGCACGTAATCAGTGTCCCGCATTTCCGTATACATTTTAATGTTGAAATGTCCTTTCTTTTATGAAATAATGGTGAGATGAAGTGAGGGGGGGTGGTGTGTTCTATTTGTTGCTTGTTTGGTTAGGTTTGATTGAATTTTAGCAGTCATACTTGGTAAAATAAAAATTTAGCAATGTTTTATTTGACTCCTCCTCCTCTCTTTTTTTTCTGAAATTATTCTGTTTCATAAAATCCCATGGAACTCAGAGAGGGCAGTTTACCCCCGGAAGAAATTGCCTGAGTCCTGGGTCTTCTCCCTTGTGTTATAGGCTCAGAAACCTGATTCACCACCTCAAGGAAAAAGTCATGATAACCAAGTCACAAGGATTAGAATATCAACATAATAGCCAGAGCTAAACTATACTATGCTAACCACAGCACATGACTTACCACATTTAGTCCTTATTATCTTGAGACAAATGGTCAATAGTCACACAGCTAGTTAGTGATGTCACATAATTCAAACTTAAGTCTCCCCTCCTCTGAAATCATTCATCACCACCACATTGCATCAACTATATGATTCCAAAATTCTCATTTTAATCATTTCAATGAGAAATATCAAATGCCCCATAGACCAGCTAACTTGTGCTTATGTGGCCTCCACATTCTAATCTTCAAGGGAGACATTGAAATCATAAAATTAATTGATAAGCATGGAATTTTATATTTCACATCTAATATTTTGATACTCTGGATTACAGAATATCCCAGAGCTAAGGTAACTTGATGTGCTAATATCTCAATATAAGGTTAGCAGGGCCAGAGGATCTAAGTATCAGAAGTCTTAGACAAAATTTCTCCTATACTGGAGATGGAACTGCTGACATCTGCCTTCTGGCTGATAGTTTTGTGGGTTTTGTTTTTTTTTTTTCTTCTCATATGTTAATCCATAGATCAGGTTTCTTCCAAATCTCACATTGGTCTGGAAGTTAGTCTTTTTAGTGTGACTTCTCATGTGTCACCCTAATCCATTATAGGATGAGAGCTTCATGCTGCAAACTGGTACCCGCTACAGGTTCTGAAAGCAGCCTGGCCACACCTGCTCTGTGACTTTGTGCAAGTTTCTTGGTCTCTCCAAACCATAATTCACACATTTTTAAAAATGGGCATGAAGAGTATCCATTCCATAGACTCCCTAAAACAATCAAAAGGAAGAATATGTGAAAGGGATCATATGAGATGATATATGCACAGTGGTGTCTGGCACAGGGGGAAACAATAAACAATAGCTGCTATTGTCCCTACTGATGCTGTTGTTACCACATTACATGGTAACTCAGAGAAGAAAATCCCATGTCCCTTATGTCCAATGCTTGAGAACATGTCATCATTGTCCCTCTTGGTCCACAGCTCTGCCCTCTGAGTCATCCTTCCTTTTCCATGCAAGGGGGCACTTGTTTGCAGCAGAGTAGTTTTATCGGTCTGCTAAACTGCCTGTAGAATCTTGAGAACCCAACAACCTTCTGTCATTTCTTCCTCTTTCTATACCTTCAGTCCAAACTGGTATTTGTTTCTGCTGACAGAACACTCTCAAGAAACGTGTGGGTCTCCCATGTAGTCTCAGGGATTCAATCCATAAGACAAGATGCTTATCCACAGCTATTTCCTGGATGGTCCCATCTCTATTCCTGCCTTCTGCTGAGATGCATGGGGAGATCCATCAGTCACACACCTAATCTCTCCAAGGAGCTTCTTTGTGGTGGAATATTCTGACCTTTCCGTCCTTATGGCGGCACTAGAAAGAAAGATTGCTCAGCCTTACTCTTGACCAACCTTCACAGGGCACACTGTCCAGACAGTGAATCTCAAAATTTTAGCATCTTTTGCAATCAGGATAGACTGAAATTTTCCCAGATCATCAAGTCCTGCTATCTTTTTTGCTTAACAGTTCTTCCTTCTGAATCTCTCTCTCTCTTTCCTCTCTCATTTTAATAAAAGACAAAAGAAGAAAGCAAGCCACACCTTCAACACTTTCCTCGGAAATGTCCTCAGCTAAATAGCCAAGTTGATAACTTACAAGTTCTGATTTCCACATAGCTGGAGGACACACTTCCACTGAGCTTTCTCTTCCAGTGCCTTTCAGTTCCATTATTAAACTGAGATTCAATTCACGTACCATAACCTTTACCCTTTTGAAGTGCTCAATTCAATGGTTTTTAATACATATTTTAATATATGCAACAACCAGTAACAGCGTATTTCAGAATATTTTCTTCACCCCGAAAAAGAAACCCTGTACCTGTTAGCGGTCACTCCCAACTTTCCTTCTCCCCCCTCCCCAGCAGCCACTAAATAGTTTCTGCCTCTATGGATTTGTCTATCCTGGACATTTCACATAAATGGGATGGAACATTATATGGCCTTTGCATCTGGCTCCCTTCACTCAGCATAATATTTTCAAGGTTCATCCATGTGGAAGCATATATTGGCACTTCATTCTTTGTACATCTCAATAATATTTCATTATAAGGCTAAACCACATTCTGTTTAGACATTCACCAGTTAATGACCATTTAGATTATTCTCACTTTTTGGCTATTATGAATAATGCTTCTATGAACATTAGTACAAGCTTTTGCACGAACATATGTTTTCACGTCCCTTAGGTATATACCTAGGAGTGCTAATAATATGGTAATTCTATGTATAACTTTTGAGGAATTGCCAAACTGTTTTCCACAGCAACTATACCATTTTGCATGTCCATGAGCAACCTATGAGGTTTCCAATATAATCACATCCTCGCCAACACTTATTTCCCATTTTTAAAGTTATAGCCAGCCTAGCAGGTGTGAAACGGTATCCTTTTTGTGGTTTTGACTGGCATTTCCCTAATGAGTAATAATGTTGAACATCTTTTTACGTGCTTATTGTCTACATATCCTTTTGGAGAGGTAGTTATTCAAGTCCTTTGCCCATTTTTAAATAGAATTATTTCTCTTTTTATTGCTGAGTTTGTATTAGTTTCCTATTGCTGCTGGGAAAAACTAAAGACTTACTAGGCCAAAACAGCAGAAATTAGTAGTCATAGAGTTCTGAAGGTCAAAAGTCTGAAATGGTTTTCACTGGGCTAAAAATCAATGTATTTGTATTCCTTCTGGTATTTGTTTTCCTCTAAGAGAGAATCCATTTCTTTGCCTTTTCTAGATTCTAGAGGCCACCTGCAGTCCCTCCTTCTTCCATTTTTTAAGGATCCTTGTGGTTACCTCGGACCCACCTGAATACTCAAGAATAATGTTCCCATTTCAAGGACCTTAATTAATCACATTTGCAAAATCCCTTCTATCATGTAAGGTAGAATATTCTAAGGTTCTAAGGATTGGGCATTGGCAGTTTGCTAGGACCATTATTCTGCCTGCCTCAAGTTGTAAGAGATCTATATTCTTTGTATTCAAGAAGCTGAGAACCTAATCAAATACATAATTTGTAAATATTTTCCCCCATTTAATGGATGTCTTTTCAGTTTCTTGATAGTCCTTTGAAATGCCAAAGGGTTTCACTTTGGTGAGGTCAATTTTTTTTTGTTTGTTTTGTTGCCTGTGCTTCTGGTGTCATATATAAGAAACAATTGCCTAATCCAAGGTCGTGAAGATTTACAACTAGGTTTTTATAGTTTAACCCTTTCATGTAAGTCTTTTGTCCACTTTAAGTTAATGTTTTATATTGTGTGAGTTGAGGGGTCTAATTTTATTCATTTGCATGAGGATATCGAGTTGTCCCAGCAGCATGTGTTGAAATGACTTTTCTTTCCTCAGTGAATGAACTTGGTATATTTGTTGCAAATTAATTGACCATGGGTTTATTTACGGACTCTCAATTTATTCCATTAATCTGTCTATCCTTATGCGAACACCACAAAGTCCTGATTTTAGTAAGTTTTGAAATCAGAAAGTTTAAGTCCTCCAACTTTGTTGTTTTCAAGATTATTTTGTTGATTTGGGTGTCCCTTGCAATGACATATGGTTTTAGGATCAACATTTCTAATTCTACAAAAAAGTCAGTAGGATTTTGTAGTTTTCAGTGTACAACTTTTCCCTTCTTTTGTCAAATTATTACTAAGTATCTTATTCTTCTTGAGTCTATTATAAATGGAATTGTTTTCTTAATTTCATTTTAGGTTTTTCATTGCTAGTACACAGAAATGCAATTGATTTTTATATGTTGATCTTGTATCCTAAGACCTTGATGAACTCATCTATTAGCTCTAATAGGAAAATCCATAAGATGTTTTTACAAATGAGATAATGTCACCCGCAGATAGAGAGAATATTATTTCTACCTTTCTAATCTGGAGGGCTTTTATTCCTTTTTTTGTTTTTCTTTATCTTTTTTGGCCTAAATGACCTGGATAGAACATCCACTATAATGTTGAATAGAAAAAGAGTGGACATCGTGATCACCCTTGTCTTGTTTTCATCTTAGGGGAAAAGCCTTCAGTCTTTCAGCATTAAGTAAGGAATTGGATTTTCATAGATGCACTCTCTCAAGTTGAGCCAGTTGCCTTCTGTTCCTAATTTTTTGAGTGTTTTATCACAAGAGTGTTGGATTCTGTGGAATTATTTCTCTGTATGTATTGAGATGATCATGTGTGTTTTGTCCTTTATTCTATTAATATTTTGTATTACATTGGCTGATTTTTGTGTATTGAATCAACTTTGCATTCCTGGGATTTATCCTTGGGATTTACTCATATTGTATAATCCTTTCTATGTCTTATGGATTTCATTTGCCAGCATTTTATTGAGGATTTTGGCATCTATAAATATTGGTATGTAGTTTTCTTGTGATGTCTTTGATTTTGATACCAGGTTAATAAAACCCTAATAGAATGAGTTGGCAAGCATTCCCGCCTCTTTTATTTTTAGGAAGAGTTTTGGAAGGATAGATGTTAAGTCTCTTTTAAATATTTTATAGAATCTACCGGTGAAGCCATCTGGGCCTGGGTTACTTTTCTTTGTAGCAAGTGTTTTAATTACTAATTTAATCTCTTGTTACAGGTCCATTCAGATTCTCTACTTCTTCTTGAATAAGTTTCAGTACTTAGTGTCTTAAAATAATTTGTCCACTTTATCTAGCTTACCTAATGTAGTGGCATAGAATTGTTCATATTGTTCCCTTATTATCTTTTCATTTCTCTACCACCCATAGTATTGTCCTATCTTTCATTCCTGATTTTAGTATATGAGTCTTCCCTCTTTTTCTCTTGATCAGTCCAGCTAAAGATTTGTTGATTTTGTTGATCTTTTCAAGAAACCAACTTCTGGTTGCATTGCTTTTTTATATTGGTTTTCTATCCTCTATTTCAGTTACTTTTTTGTTCTCATCTTTATTATTTCCTTTTTTCAGCTTTCTTTGGTTTCAGTTGGTTCTTCTTTTTCTCCTTCATTAAGGTAAAAGTTTAGGTTATTGATTTGAGATCTGTTTTAATTAAGCATATAAAGCTATAAGTTTCACTCAGCACAGCTTTCCCTGCATTCCATAGTTTTTGTAAGTTGTAGTTTGTTTGTTTTCTTCATTCCTCTCAAAGTATTTTCTAATTTTTTTGTGTGATTTCTTCTTTGCCCCATTGGTTTTTTTAGGAGTATGTTAATTTCCACATATTTTTGACTTTCACAAATTTTCTTCTTGTTATTGACTTCCCATTTCATTTCATGGTGATTAAAGAACATATTTTGCATGATGTTAATTCTTTTATATTTATTGAGACTTGTTTTATGTCTTAGAGGATGATCTGTCCTGAAGAATATTCCATATGCACTTGACAGGAATGTGCATTCTACTGCTGGTGAATGAGATGTCTTCTAAGTCTAGATGATGTATCATCTTGTACAAGTCTTCTGTTTCTTTGTTGAGCTGTAATTTTTCTAATCATTATTGGAAGTGGGTTTTGATGTCTCCAACTATTTTTATTGAATTATCTATTTTTGTCTACTTCTCCCTTCAACTCTGTTAGTTTTTATGTATTTTGGGGCTTTATTGTTAGGCACATATTTGTTAATAATTGTTTCATATTTTTGATGAATTGACCCTTTTATCATTATAAAATGTTTTTCTAGTAGCAATTTTTGTCTTAAAATCTGTTTTATCTAATATTACTATAGCCACTCTGGCTCTCTTTTCAATTGCTGTTTGCATGGCATGCTAGTTCCCATCCTTTTACTTTCAAACTTTTATTTTTTTTTTACTTTTACTTACTTTTATATTTAATCATCAGTGTGTCTCTTATAGATAGAATATAGTATTCATATCCATTCTGGCAATCTCTGCCTTTTGATTGGATTGTTGAATCAATTTACATTTAATGTAATTACTGATAAAACAAAATTTATGTCTATCTTTTTTCACTTCTTTTTTTATATGTCTTATGTTCTTGTAGTTCTGTTATTCCTCCATTACTGCCTTCTCTTGTGTTAAATAGTATTTCTAGTGTACTATTCAATTTCCTTGTCCTTTTTTAACTTCATTTTTTAGTTATTTTCCTAGTGGTTGTGCTGGAGATTACAACATCTTAAATTTGCAATCTACCTTGGATTACTACCAAGTTAATTTCAGTAGTATACTTTGTTTCTATATAACACCATTCCTTCCCCCATCCTTCATACTGCCATTGGTCTATGAATAACATCATTGTGGCCAACAAACCAGATAAATAAGTCTTGCTTTATGGAGGTGTCTTTTAAATCAGATAAAGGGGGAAAATGTGTTATAAACATAAAATCCATATATATTGTCTTTCATACTCATCTATATAAATACCTTTACAGTAATCTTTATTTGTTCATGTGGAATAAAGTTACTGTCTTGTGTCCTACCTTTCAGCCTGAAGGACTCTATTTAGTATTTCTTGTAGGGCAGTTCTGCTAGCAACATATTCCCTTAGCTTTGTGTACCTGGAAATGTCTTAATTTTTCATTCATTTTTGAAGGTTAATTTGGCTGGATATATGATTCTTGGTTTACAGTCCTTTTCTTTTAGCATTTTGAAGATTGTCATTCCACTGCCTCATCTTCCATGCATTCTGGAGAGAAATTTTCTGTTAATATTATTGAGGGTCACTTTTACAGAATGAATTGCTTCTCGCTTTCAGCTTTCAAGATTCTCTTTGTTTTTGACTGTTTGATGATGGATCTCTAGGGCTAGATCTCTAGAGATCTAGGGCTGGATCTCTTTGAGTTTATCATTCTTGAAAATCATTGAACTTTTTGGATATGTATATTAACAGTTTTCATCAAATTTGTTAAGTTTTTGACCATATTTATTCTGCCCATTCCTCTCTCTCCTTGCCTTCTATGATTCCCGTTAGCTGTGTATTTGTACACTTGATGGTGTCCCACAGGTCTCTGAGATTCTATTCACTTGTTTCCTTCTTTTTTATCTCTGTTCTTCAGACTGGATAATCTCAAATGACCTATTTTCAAGTTTGCTGATTCTTCTTTCTGCCCTTTCAAGTTTTCTATTGCATCTATCTCTCTAATGAATGGTTCATTTTACTTATTGTACTATTCAACTCCAGTATTTCCAGTTTTTAAATATTTATGTCTCTTTATTTATATGCTTTGTTTAGTATTACATCATTTTCATACTTTCCATTCATTCTTTAGACATGGTTTCTATAGTTCTTTGAATGTATTTAAAATAGTTAAATTTTTGTCTAGTAAATCTAAAGTCTGGGCTCCATCAGAGAGTTTCTTTTGACTGCTTTTTCCTTTTGTTTTACTTAACTAATTTTAGGTTTACAGAAAAATCATACAGAAAATATAGAGTTCTTCTATACTGCCCCCAACCAATACACACACACATGGTTTCCCCTATTATTAACATTTGCATTAGTGTGGTATCTTTGATACAATTGATGAAGCAATGTTATTATAATTTTACTATTAATTATAGCCCATAATTTACATTAGGACTCCCTCTGTGTGTTGTAAGTTTCTATGATTTTATTTTTATTTTTATTTTGGTAATTTGACTACTTTTTCCTGTGTATGAGCCATACGGTTTTGTCTCTTTGCATGACTCATAAATTTTTGTCTTAAAATGCGATAACTCTTGAAATCAGATTCATCCCTCTCCCCAGAGTGTGTTCTTCTTGTTTTGTTTGTTTGTTTGTTTGTTTGTTTTTTCACTTATTGCCCTTTCTAAGCTAATTTTCTAGTCTGTATTCTTTGCCATGTGTAGCCATTAATGTCCCTGCTTGACCATCTAATAATTGGACAGGTATGTTCTTAAATGCCTGGACTAATAAGTCTTCCAGACTTTGCTGAAAGGATTTGTGTGCACATGTGGGCATGCCTTCAACAGTCAGGCAGACATTTACAACTTCATCTTAGCCTTTACCTTCTGATTGTGCAGAGCATCACACTTAGCTAGAGGTTAGAACTTAAAGTCTTCTGTGCTGGTTTGGATGTATTATGTCCACCAAAAAGCCATTATCTTTGATGCAGTCTTGTGTGGGCAGGAAACATATTGGTGTTAATTGAGTTGGAGACTTTTGGTTGGATGTTTCTGTGGAGATGTGATCACTGAACTGTGAGTGAGATCTTTCATTGGATAATTTCCATGGAGGTGTGGCCCCGCCCATTCAGCATGGGCCCTGATTAGTTTACTGGAGCACTATATAAGCTCAGACAGAAGGAGGGAGCTTGCTATAGCCAAGAGGGACACTTTGAAGAAAGCACAGGAGCTACAGATGAGCGACAGTTTGAAGATGGCCTTTGAAAGCAGACTCTTGCTCTGGAGAAGCTAAGAGAGGACAAATGCCCCAAGAGCAACTGAGAATGACATTTTGAAGAGGAGCTGTGGCCTAGAGAGGAATGTCCTGGGAGAAAGCCATTTTGAAGCCAGAACTTGGAGCAGACGCCAACCACATGACTTCTCAGCTAACAGAAGTTTTCTGGACACCGTTGGCCATCCTCCAGTGAAGGTACCTGAATGTTGATGTGTTACCTTGGACACTTTATGGCCTTAAAACTGTAACTGTGTAACCAAATAAACCCCCTTTATAAAAGCCAATCCATTCCTGGTGTTTTGCATCCTGGCAGCATTAGCAATCTAGAACACCTTCTCAGATCTTTACTGGGAATGTGCAAAGCCCTTTGCATGTGTGTGGTCTTCTAGAGTCCCACAAATATGCTCCAATGAACATCTGATTCTCCAGATTTTCCTTTTAAGCTTTTTGGTTAGCCTGTTGTTTACCCAACTGTTATCTATCACGTAAGAAAATTGTACTGGTAAGCAATTGTCTCTAATTGTTTTGGACAAACACCTTTGGCAATAAGGATGTTAACACTGAACAAGCTCTGATTTGGATCAAAGACAGCCTCATGGGAGGGATCATCCAAGGAACCACTAGATCAATCAAATAATGACAATACTCTAGGAGTGGGGATTTGAAGGTTCTCCCAACACCATTCTGCTCCCTCATTGGACAGCAGAGAGCTCTTGGTGTTGGCTTTCAAGGCTCCTGTGGTGCTGAGATAGAGGAATGGGAATAGGGTAAGAAAAAACACCACAAAGCCTGCTGTCTTTACCATGGTTCAGCCATTTATCTTGATCAAAGAGCCTTTCTATGGTTAATTTCCAGAGTTCTGAAAAAAATGTATTTTTAGAGTTTTTGTCAGTATTCTTGCTGGTTTTAGAGAACAGATGATTTTCAGAGTTCCTTACCCCATGCCTTTCAGTGATATCCCTTTATTTCTATTACCAGGAACTTCCTTTTCTCAGTTGTGAACTTTTCTTGTACATTATTTAATGCTGTTTATATTTTTTATCCATGATATCTACATGTTAGGGAGTGACATTGTCTTTCCATGTTGATTTACTAATCAGTTTTACTGGCTCTGGATTTTTGTAAAATGAGATCATAATACTTGTCTTTCCTTGGTTTACAGACAGAACCAGCCTGAAAAGTCCATGTTGTTCCCAGTCCGTATTGCCTCCAAAGCCAAAACATTTTTACATAAAAATCAGTATTCATCCCCAATTTTTAAAATACTTCCAGTGAACAAGACTAACAATGCTTATATTAAATCAAGGACCATTAAAATTAGGATGCCCTCTATTGCCATGATTATTAAACATTTTTCTGGAAGTCCTAGCCAGAATTGTGCTCATATATTCACCAAAACATTGTATGATGGTGTTCATAGCTGCACTATTGGTAATGGTCCTAAACTAGAAACTCTAGCAATCAATCAATCAACTATAGACTAGATCAAGGATCAAGAAACGCCAGCTCCTGGACAAAATTCCCCTGGCTGCCTGCTTTTGGAAATAAAGTTTTCGATGAATAATAAAAGCAAATAAAGTCTGTTGAGGCACAGTCACAGCATAGTATGTACAGTTGTTTTCTTGCTACCATAATAAACTTGAGTAGCTGCAACAGAAATCATATGGCCTGAAAATCTGGCCTTTTATGGAAAAAGTTTGTCACTCACTGGTATAGATAAATTGTGGTACATTCAGAAAAACAGAATGCTATTCAGAAATAAGAATGAACAAATTATTGTCACATGCAACTCTAAAAGATGAATCTCATGAACATTATGTTGACCCAAAGAAGCTACACCTATAATGCAAACCGTCAATACCACTTTGCAAGACTTAAGAATCCAGAGCATTCATCTGGGAGCCAACCCATACAATATTGTTACTTAGTTGTATTTTCATTTGAGGTGGCTTTGGGGAACACCGTTGGATTTTATGACAGGAGCAATAATGTTTCTTTAGGTTATTCCTGGGTGCTGCCTCTATGTCACCGTGATCCTTCAAAGAACCTTCAAAGCCAGGAGCCATTAACCTATCTAATAAGGGTTAGGGAAGGTGTACAGGAGATAATTTTTTTTTCCTGAGCAGGGTTTTGAACATGAATATGTGTTTGCCAATTATACAAGATTTGGTGTTGGGGAGCATTGCAGAAATAGAAGAGAATAAGTGCAAAAACACAGAAGTTTGAAGTAGAGTTCTGGAGAACAAAAAAGCATTCAGTGTTGTTAGAGCATAAAATGCTTAAAGATTGGGGGTTTGACGTTTCCGGGTGAGGGCTGAGCCTGAAGAGGTAGGCAGGCATCCTATACCAAAAGACCCTGCTCAGCCATACTGAAGGGACGAACTTGATTTTAAAGGCAATGGAGATATTCTTAAACAAATATTGAACAGAGAAGAAATCTGATTGTATTTAAGTTTCAGAAAAGTGGCTTTGTAAAATGAAATAGAAGGATTGGGAGAGGCAGGAGTATCATCTAAGAGGCTACTGAAGTTGTATATGTGTGAAATTTATAAGGGCCTAAATTTTGAAAAACAAAGGATAATTCAGGCTCTCTTGATGTACCAACTCAGTGAAATATGTTCCATATTTTAAAAACAAGGCAAAAATACTGTTAGCAACATAGATAAATGCTTATAACAAGAGATCAAATGTAAAAAAGGCTTGGTATCAGTCAAGGATCTTTTATTTCAAGCACCAGAAGCTGATTCTGGCTCATTTAAAACAAAAAGTAATTCATCGGAAGGAGCCGGGCAGTTAACAGAAGTGAGGGAAAAGCTGCAGAACCAGGTCGTTGAATAAACAAGAAAATGAAACAAAGATTCTGGGTTCATTTTCTGGCTTCTCCACCTCAACTCAGCTTTAAATGTTGGAAGGTCCCCTGTCTCCATCCTTAGCCTGGGGACCTACATCCTGTCTCAAGGTGACCTTATCCAGTTTTGTGGTCTTTAAATTCTATGTATATGCTTGTCATATGCCAGATTCATATCCCTAGCTCCAATCTCCAATGCAGAATTCCAGACTTATATATTAAATTGTCCATTCTCCATCTAATATACATCCCACACATAGCAGGTTCAAAGTCGAATTAAGGATTCACTCACATCCCATCTCAGAAATGGCTCTACTCTCCAACCATATTTTCATACTTCGATTTGATTGATCCATCTATTTTTCTTCCCACTATAGCCAATTTATCCACAAGTTCTAATTCCACAGCATATCCCAACTCTGCCCATTTCTTGCCATCTCTACTGTCACCACTGTGGTCTCAGCCGCCATCCCCTTCCATCTCTACTTCTGCAATGACCTCCTAACTACTCTCACTGCTTCTGCACTTGGGCCTGCCCCATCCAATTTTCACGTAAGAATCATTTCAATCCTAAATCACACCATGTTTCTCCCTTGCTTAAAATTTTCCAATTGTTTCCCGTGGCATTGCACTTGGAATAAAATCCAATACTCTTACCTCATCTTTTCTGGTTTCATCTCCTGTCACCCTCCACTTACCTTCTTTCCTTTTCTCAAGCACGCTGATTTCCTTCTCATCAGTCTTCCATACTCTTCCCTCTGCCTTTGTTTGAATGGCTCTTTCTTGTTTTTTAGTCTCAGCTTTAATGTTGTCCCCAAAGAGATGTCTTTCCTGACCACCTGGTTTGAATCAACCTCTCACTCCAATGCCAGGTATTATCTACCACAGCTCCATGATCTGTTTTATTCATGGCACATTACTTTTGTTTTCATGACACTTAATCATCATCTGAAATAATCTGTCCACTTACTGGAGTAATGATTATTGTTTGTCTCTCCCCTGCCCACCAACAGATTATTATAAGTTTCGTGAGTGCAAAGAATCTGTGATTTGCTCAATTTGCATCTCCAGAGTCTAACTTGGCAACAGATATTTGTTGCATGCTAAATCTAAGTAGCAGGAATGAATGGTGTGTTTATTTGCAGACAAATGAATTTTAGCCATATTCAGTCTGTATATCCTTGCTTAAAAAGTGAGAAAGTGTGGGCCATATGCCCATTCCTGTGAAAAGGGTTGGAGACATTCCAGCAAAACCACAGGGACTGAGAATGGGAGAGAAGTCAGTAGACAAAACAGAATCAAATGCTTTCCCCGCGAAGGAGCAGGGAAGGCCACAGATGTCCACTAAAACACAGAGCAAGATATAGTCGCACTGTGATTTAAGTTTATAAAGATTAAGTATGGATGCAGAGCAACCAGAATATATAAAAATAAAACCATGAGGCTTAGGCATAGTGGAATCAAGAATAATGAATGTTATTTTTTAAATTTCTTTAATGCCATTTTAGTAATGATTTTACAATTTAAAACCATGAAAGAAGATCTAATCATTAAGGGAGAGAAGTTAACAAATAGAGCCAATAAAAATGAAAGTATTAACAGACCAGAAGATTTACAGGGATTTCTTAAAAGAATTTCTGATATGTTTTTTCACAGCTCTGAAGATGCTGTAGGTATGAAAAGATCCATGGTTATGATATATTATTATATTAAGTATGCATATTCTTGTAAGCCCACAGGGTGTGGGAAAATACAAATCTGAGCTAAATGAATTCAAAGTAAGAATCACAAGAACATTGTGAAGTACAATTGATATTTCTTCTTCCTCTTCAACAAGGTCCCTGACTTCCTGCCATCTCCCATGCATATAATTTAAAAAGCACATTATAACATTAGTCATAAATAAAAGACATAATTGCTTCCCTCAAGTGGCTCAGAGACAAATGAACAATGAAAGTAACATAAGCACAATCATAAGGGTCAAAATCTGAGAGCCATAGAGCATAGGTGAGACCAGCCTAGTATTAAGTTGTTGATGGGCTCAGGGAAGGATTATTTGGAAAGGTGACACCTGTGCTGAGTCTGGAAGGTTGAGTAAGAATGGTCAAAACAAGAAACCCTTCAGGGTTTGGAGAAAAGCAGTATCTCCATACATGGAATAGGAAAGCTTCCCAAAGGAGAAAGAGCTTGACTTGAAGAACAAAAAGGATGTATAGAGGCAGATTATATACAACTAGGATTTTAGTATGTGGACCATGCAGATTTTGTGGGATTACTATTGTGAGATTTAGCCCTTATCAAAATATTTGAAAATATTTAGCAACTAGGGCAATAATAAAATTTATATGGAAATCAATAAAATTTATATGGAATTTATATTTATTTTTATTTCCCAAATAAGCTAACCTATAAAATCGATTATCAATTTTTACAAGGTGTAGCACAAATCATTTATCACATCATTCTAAAAATGTCCAAAAGGATTGTCAATTTTTAGAAATTGTTGGTGTGATTTTTTGTGACATGACCTTGACTAGTTGTCTGAGCCATACCTTGGAACAGGGAACCACATCAAACTATTCCAATGGTTTTCCAGTCGAATTGACAGCTACCAGGTGACTCCCAATCTTAAGAAGTCACAATTTCATAATGCTGAATCCTCTCTGTTAATACTGAGCCAATGACATTGGGAAATAACAATAGCCAAGATTAGCAAAAAGGCTAAAAGTGAAAAAAAAAAATTAGCCCTTTTGATATTGTCTGAGATTTTTAATTCAATTTTATTGAGATTGTTCACATACCATACAATCATCCAAAGTGCACAATCAGTTGCCCATGGTACCATCATACAGCTGTGCATCCATCACCACAATTCATTTTTTTCAATTTTTAGAACATTTTCATTACTCCAGCAAAGAAATAAAAACAAAAAAGAAAACTCAAATCCTCCCATACCCCTAGCCATCCCCCTATATTATTGATTCATAGTATTGGTATAGTACATTTGTTACTGTTGATGAAAGAATGTTAAAATACTGCTAACTTTAGTACATAGTTTTCAATAGGTATATTTTTCCCTATATACTCCTCTATTATTAACTTCTAGTTATAGTGTCATACATTTGTTCTAGTCCATGAGAGGGATTTCTAATATTTGTACAGTTAGTCACAGACATTGTCCACCACAAGATTCACTGTTTTATGCATTCCCATCTTTTAACCTCCAACTTTCCTTCTGGTAACATGTGTGACTCTAAGCTTCCCCTTTCCACCGCATTCACACACCATTCAGCACTGTTAGCTATTCTCATAATAATGTGCTACCATCACCTCTGACCATTTCCAAACACTTAAGTTCAACCTAATTAAACATTCTGCACATAATAAGTAACTGCTCCCCATTCTTTAGCCTTGTTCTATACCCTGGTAACCTATATATCATGTCTATGAGTTTACATATTATAATTAGTTCAAATCAGTGAGACCATACATTTGTCCTTTTGTGTCTGACTCATTTCACTCAATATAGTGCCCTCAAGATTTCTTCATCAACCTGTTTTTTTTTAAGATGATTTTGTTGACACACCATACATTCCATCCTAAGTAAACAATTGATGGTTCCCTGTGTAATCACGTATTTATGCATTCATCATCATCACCACTATCTATATAAGGACAACTCCATTTCTTCTGCAAAGGAGGAGGAAGAGTTAAAGCAAGTAGAGACACAAAAGAAAAAGAAAGAAAAAAATCATGACAGTGAAAAGGCAATGAAAAGAAAGGTATAATTTAACTAAAGTACAATACAAGAGATAGACAACATCACCAATGCCAAGAGTCCCACACCCCTCCCTTACATCCCCATTTTATAGGTATTTAGCTTTGACATATTGCCTTTGTTACATTAAAGGAAGCATAATACAATGTTTCTGTTAACTTTAGTCTCTAGTTTGCATTGATTGTATTTTTCCCCAATACTACCCTATTTTTAACACCTTCAAGGTTGACATTTATTTGTTCTCCCTCATGTAAAAACATATTTGTACATTTTATCACAATCGTTGAGCACTCTAGGTTTCACTGAGTTATACAGTCCCAGTCTTTATCTTTCCTCTTTCCTTCTCATGTCCCACAGGCTCCTAACCTTCCTCTTTCAACTATACTCACAGTCATATTTGTTCAGTGTACTTACATTATTGTGCTACCATCATCCAAAATTGTGATCCAAACCTCTCTCTCCTGTCTTTTCCTGTCTGTAGTGCTCCCTTTAGTATTTCCTGTAGAGCAGGTATCTTGTTCACAAACTCTGTCATTGTTTGTTTGTCAGAGAATATTTTAAACTCTCCCTCATATTTGAAGGACAGTTTTGCCAGATATAGAATCCTTGGTTGGCAGTTCTTTTCCTTCAGTATCTTAAATATATCACACCACTTCTGGTTGCCTCCATAATTTCTACTGAGAAATTTGTACATAGTCTAATCAAGCTTCCTTTGTATGTGATGGATTGCTTTTCTCTTGATATTTTCAGGATTCTCTCTTTGTCTTTGACGTTTGATAATCTGATTATTAAATGTCTTGGCATAGGTCTATTCAGAACTATTCTGTTTGGGGCACACTGTGCTTCATGGATCTGTAATTTTATGTCTTTCATAAGGGATGGAAAATTTTCATTGATTATTTCCTCTATTATTGCTTCTGCCCCTTTTCCCTTCTCTTCTTCTTCTGGGACACCCATGACATTTAATTCATGCACTTCATGCTGTCATTCAGTTCCCCGAGATGTTGCTCATATTTTTCCATTCTTTTCCCTATCTGTTCTTTTGTGTGTAGAATTTCAGGTGTCTTGTTCTCCTGTTCCTGAGTGTTTTCTTCTGCCTCATGAAATTGCTGTCGTATGTCTCCATTATGTTTTTCATCTTTTGTGTTGTGCCTTTCATTTCCATAGATTCTGCCAGCTGTTTTTCTAAACTTTCGATTTCTACCTTATGTTCACCCATTTTTTCTTTTATGTCCGTCAACTCTTTTGTCGTATCTTCCCTGAACTCCTTGACTTGGTTTTTGAATTGATTTATCACATTTATTTGAAAATCTTTAATTGATTGTTTCATTAAAATGAAACAATATCTCAACTGTATAGCAACTGAAGTGTAAGTTTTTTCCTTTGACTGGGCATATCTTCATTTTTCCTAGTGTAATTTGTAGTTTTCTGTTTCTAGGCACCTGGTTGTAGTTTTCTGTTTCTAGGCACTTGGTTTCCTTTATCACCCCAATCAGATTTTCCCAGACCAGTATGGATTCAAGTCTCAGAATGGGGCTATATTCAGCATCAAGTTTCCCTGAGGGCATGTCTTATAAGATTGACAGACTTTCCTGTGAAGCCTGTAGCCACTGTACTTTTCCTAACCTACACAACAGGTGGTACCTGTCAGCCTGTCACTCTGGACTGGTGTGAAGAGGTGTGGTCCCTTTAGTTCTCAGCTTAGGTTGTTTCTGTTTTGACTGTTTTCCCCCAGGCCCTGAGGTCTGAGTTCTGAAGGGAGGGCAGGCACTAGAGCTGAGCACTACCTCCTTCCTCTTAGGGAAGATACACCCCCTACGGTGTTATCTTCTGCATTTGAATTACTCCTTTGTCTCTCTGACTCTGTTAACTCCACCCCTGTCTGGGTCAGGGTGCTGTGAACTGAAAATGGCTGAGGCTTTCTCCACTGAGCCACTCAGGTTGAGAGAGAGAAAAAAGGGAAAGGAAGCCCATTTTCAGAGCCAGTCCATGGACCCCCAGTTTCGCCTATCGATCAGAGAGAGCACCCAGTCTTCTGGGGTCCCTTTCCTCGGGCACAGGCATTTTCTGGCTCTCTAAGGTCAGTCATCTCTAAAAGCCTCTGTATTTTTTTAATTATTTTTTTCTGTCAGCCCCACCTCCTCTCCACTGGGAGTGACCTCAGGGTACTTTTTTCCTTGTTGGGGATTTCTCTATGTTTGTAGCTTGTATTCAGCAGCCCAAATCTGTTCATTAAAACCCCAATTGGAACTAGGTTGTGCTATATTCACTTGCTCCAGGAATGCTTTCTCCCACAGTGAGGTCTTGCAGCTCAGCCTGCTGTGGGGGGAGGGGACTGCGTGAGTTCCACAGTTTATACTTGCATTTTTTATGCTGCAATCTCAGCCATTCCACCCAATCCATGTTGGTGTACAATGTGTGGGCAGCCATGATTGTCCCCCAGCAGTTGTTCGAGATTATTTACTAGTTGTTTCTGGTTGTTTATTAGTTGCTCCAGGGGACTAACTAAATTCCACACCTCTCTATGCCACCATCTTGCCCCTCCCTGGTGAGATTTTTCATATATTCAATATCTTTTTCTTTAAGTTGTAAAAATTGTTTATTGGAGTATTATAGATAATTGGGTCAAACCTTACCTTGTTGGCAATTAAAAGCTCAAACACTGCCTCTATGATTAATTCTTAAATCAACTTAAGAGACCTCAGTTTCTTCACCTGTAAAAGAGGATAATGATGATAATTATAATACTACAATGAGTCGATTATACATGTAGAAAGTGCCTGGCTTGGAGCAAGTGCTATATATGTGTTAACTCTCATTTTATTCATCAACCTAATGCTTTCTCTATGTATGCTAAGTCAGCATTTGATGGATTTTAATGAATTCCTCCCAATAAATGGAGATGAATGTCAACAGGACTGCTTAAAAGAGGGACCCATAGTCTTGGGATCCCCTCACCCCAAACTATGCCCTAGGCCCAGCCATCGCCTTGGTGTCCCTTTCATCTCAGCAGTACCTACCCCTCATACTGGCAAAGTTCATGGGACCCAGTTGTTGCCTTTTGACAGCCCGCTCACTTGCCTTTTTTTTTTTTTTTTTTTTTTTTTGGTTCATTCTTGATTCTCCCAGATCCAAAGTCTTTGTTGGAGGAAGTCCTAAAAATGGCCATGTGAAGGAAACTGGGGAAACACTGGGCAGTGGGGAGTAGCCCCAGATGCTGGGGCATTTCCCACTGGGACCAATGCGGTCACCAAGACTGCTTCTTCCCATGCCAGGGACAAGGCCACCCTGGCCAGGGACTCCAATGGATTGGCTTGCAAAACAGAGGGCTAGCAGATGCCAACACTGTTCCTGGATGGTATCCAACTCTGGATCCCTTAGTCCAGACAGAAACATGGGCAGGTTTCACAGCAGCCCACCAAGGGCCAGCCAGTCAAGATGTCCAGGAAGTAGAGCTCCTGGAAGCTAAATGACATGGTCAAAGATCAATGGGAACAGGTGCCAGGCTTAGTGTTAGAGCAGGGCTCTGGCGGCCCCTGCTGTGCTGTCCAGCACCCCTTCAGATACCATAGCATGGAGTCCAAAAGAAGAGCTGGGGGGGCTGTGGGCAGGGATCAAGAGTCCTCTGAGCTTCTAATCTATCAAAGTCCATTCTTAATATCCAAGATGGGGCTATGGAAGGTGGTATGTTAAATGCATTTGACCACAGAATTTTTCTTTTTTTTAAAGCATCTCTTAGGATTAGTATTCTGTAAAATTCAGTTTGTTACACTCATTGAGTGAAGCCATTTGGACCTTGATTTCATTCCCAGCTCCCATCCATCACATACCAGTTATGTGACCTGGGCACATCACTTACTCTCTCTAATCCTGATTTCATCCCATTTGTAAAAGGGGCACAGGAAGACCCACTTTTTACAAATTACTATGACAATGTAAGACTTGAAAAAAGGAAACTTGCACCAATGTGCAGAGGCAGGTTGGCTGTTCACCAGAAATGTTTACTTTCTCTCCTGAGACTACTTCCCAAGCTCCCCTGGAATTGGGTAAGGACATGTCACTAGTTCCGGGTAATGGCAAGCTAGTGGCCAGTGGCAAACTCCACTTCCAAAGCAGACCCATAACACCCTCCTATGAACAGTTCAATTATCTCTCCCCCTCTCCCTCAGTTCCTCTCTCTCTTCTCTGCTCTCCCTGTCTCTGTCTATCTCCACCTGTTGATTGAATGAAGTGGACTCTGAAAGGGGAGAACTTTAAGGAACAAGGAACTCAGGTCCCTGATTCACTTCCAGGAGAGCATCCCAGCCTGGAACACCCATTGTAGACAACTGATGGGCAAGAAATACATTTTCATTGTGTTGAGCCACCGATACCTTGAGGAGTTTTGTTGATATGATTTGTTGATGTCCTCCTCTGACTAGTGCAGAGATAAGAGATGGAAAGCCAGAGCACACAGTGCACAGTAAATATGCAGCAGTGTGAGTTAGTCAGGTTCTCCAGAGAAACAGAACCAATGTGATATATATATATATATGAATGACTTATTTTATATATATGATTTATTGTATGTATATGATTTAATTTTGTATGACATTTTATATATGTGATTTATTTTTATATGACATTTTAAGATATGATTTATTTATATATTTATGTGCATACATATAAATATACGTGTGCATATATCTATAAATACATATATATTATTTATTTTAAGGAATTGGTTCATGTGATTGTGGGGCTGGCAAGTACAAAATCTGTAGACCAAACCAGCAGGCTGGAAATTCCAGTAAGAGTAATATTGCAATCTTGAGTCCAAAATCTATAGGGGAGGCAAGTAGGGTGGAACTCAGGAAGAAGTGGACGTTGTAATCTTGTGGCAGAATTCTTCTTATCTCTAGACCCCTCAATTCTTGCTGTTAAAGAGTCCGACTGAGACCCATCCACATTATTCAGCGTCATCTCCTTTACTTAAAGTCAACTGATTCTAGGTGCTAATCTCACCTATTGAATCCCTCCACAGTAACATCCAGGCCAGTCAACACAGAAAATGAACCATCACAGTGATAGATGCTCAGGGTTGCTTTTTGGATAGGGATAGTGGTAGTAGTGGTAGTCATATTGCTAAAAGGAACTGATTCTTGTGATTCAGCTAAGATGTTAGGAAGTAAAATCCCAGAGGCACTGATGTCTCCCAATGGGTTTGTCAGTCCGGTGCTATATGACTCTATAGAACTGAATCACCAACCTGCAACTCTGCCTGCCAAAGATTTAAAAAAGAATGTCTATCTGGAAAATGCCCCTGTACTCTTGCTGGAGCATTGATCACAAATAAGTTAATGTCTCTACTTAAAGTTATTCCACAAATGTCAATTTTACTCTCTACATGGAGACAAAGCTTTATTGTGGGACAAGGGAAAAACTAGCTCTTGCAAAGATAATTGGTTTCCCCCTCAGTTATTCAACTAAAATGCATGGGATATATTCATTCAAACATGAAAGGAAATGAATTTCAGACAGAATGCCAACTGAGCATAAAATAAAACTAATCCCCTATTATGACTTAGACATCCTTTAATTTCTGAGTTACATCACAGGGGGTTACAAAGCAGACCCTCGTTGAAAGCAGGAACAGTATCTCTGGAGTCCACAAAGCTTTGCCAAATCATATCTGGGTAAGGATCTTTAAAATTCATTTTCCAGTTTTCAAAAATGTCAGAGAGCCAGGGAACAGAATTGAAGGAGGAGAGAAAACTTGAATTGCTTTTAGAATAGTTACAGTCCAGAAAAAGCATTCATCAAATAGATGCTACAATGGAATGTAAAGTACCAGGAGGATCCATTATTGAACCTAAAACTATGGTATGTATGGTTAGAAAGTACATACTCTTCCCTGTGGCTTATCCCACCCTGGTGTCCTTCCAAGGGGTTTCAAGCAGAGATACCTACTTATCCAGCCCTAGAATGGAGCACCAATCAGCGGTAAGTAAAACCTGGAACTCATGCCCACCTGTGACATGCCAGCTGGAAGGAAAACATACTTAGGGAGGGTTGTCTGCAAGCCTTGTGGCCTTCTGCTCCTCTAGTCTAAATACTCTTAAAGTAATCCTTAGATTAAGCCAGGCAAGCAAGAGCCCTTGACACCTGGACCATATCCTTTCACTCCCATCCTGTACAACACAACAGAAGATGGGATCCCACAGAAACATGAGAGACAAAGTGGAACACACCCCGAGGCAGAGATTTCTCCAGTGCTGCTCAAAAACAATGTTCTCTTACATATTGGAAGCTTATTGTTTCTAAATTCATAGAAGAGGGTTTTCCTGGGTACATTTTAAATGTTAGGAGGGCAGGCTCCATGTGCCTTGTTCACTGCTCTTCCTCAACAGATATCTCAGTCTTGGTGTTTTATGGGGTTTGAATCTCCATCTTGGAGAGGAGGAAAATAAAACCCAGAGAGATTGAAACTTGCCTGGTGTACCAGTTTGTATATATTATGACCCCCAGAAAAAGCCATGTTCTTTGATGCAATCTTGTGGGGGCAGACATATTAGTGGGGATTAAGTTGGAATGTTTGGATTAGGTTGTTTCCATGGAGATGCACCCCACCCAGTTGTGGGTGATAATTCTGATTGGATAATTTCCATGGAGATGTGGGCCTGCCCATTCAGTGTGGGCCTTGATTAGTTTACTGGAGCACCATATAAGCTCAGGCAGAAGGAGCAAGCTTGCTACAGCCAAAGGGGACACTTTGAAGAATGCACAGGAGTTGAAAGAGGAACGGCCTGGGACAAAGCCATTTTGGACCCAGAACTTTGGAGCAGATGCCAGCCATGTGCCTTCCTAGCTAACAGAGGTTTTCTGGACACTATTGGCCATCCTCCAGTGAAGGTACCCAATTGTTGATGTGTTACCTTGGACACTTTATGGCCTTAAGACTGTATCTGTGTAACCAAATAAACCCCCTTTATAAAAGCCAATCCATTTCTGGTGTTTCGCATTCTGGCAGCATTAGCAAACCAGAACACCTGGGTTTCACATCTAGTTATAGGAAGACATGAGACCAAAGCCCAGGTCCAGGATCGCTTAGCCACAAAAAAGCAGGACCCCTGTCCCAGACCCCACTCCTCAGGTGACCTCGGGAAGACCTGCCTGTGCCTTCCTGTAAAGTTTTTGAGTTCTCCTGCAGTGCCTGGGGCTGGCCGGGACAGGCAGGGCCACCTGAGGATGGCCTACAGCCTGGACCTGGACCTGCATGAGCTCTGGTCACAGTTCTCTTCTTTGTGGTGCTTCTGACCTTCTATCCCCATATGGGGTCAACCAGATTCCTCAAGAAACTCCAGGACTCATGCCTATGGGGCATCCAAGAGCCCCATGGCTGAGTCCCTGTTCCAGGAGTGCAGACTGGCAAGCATATCGCACAATCCCTGTGAGGTAAAGGGGAGATCTCCCAGGGCAGCCCTAAGTCTTGCAGGATGAGGGACAGACATCCCTTGCATAAATGGGACTACTCTTCTCACTCTGATCACAAACCCTTGACCTGCACTCCCTGCTGCAGGCAGGTTTGCAGGAGAAGAGTTCTCACTATGGATGCAGTCACTATGGCTTGGAGTTCAAGAGAAGGCATGACTAGAAGATGTGTTGTTCTCTATGTACGCCCTAACACTCTGAACAGTAAATGTAACATGCATAGAAAACCAAGTGCCATTCACATGTTCCTGTACATTCTGAGTAAGGCTTGCATATGTGGCCATCATCAACAAAGCAGAGTAACAACCTGGGAGAGAGTCTTTGGAAACTGGGATTCATGGATGAACGGATAAAGCAGTGCCAGGAGTGACGTCACCAGCTTTAAATAAAGAATCTGAGGGCACAGCAGGGGCAAGATCTACATTGATTCATTATCCACCATTTCTCAAAGATGGTTGAAGAAGTGCAATTATGCAGAGACAGCGCACTCGACAATAAAGAACACAGTGAGGTGGTTGTACCCGAACATGAAGAGACAGTGCCTGGGCACCATCAAGAACCCGCACGTGCCCTGGTTGGACAATACACAAATAGGTAAGTCCTTCTGCTATGGCCTTTGTTTTAATTTGCTAAAGTGCTGAAATGCAATATACCGGAAATGGGCTGGCTTCCAAAAATGGGGATTTGTTAGCTTACAAGCTTGCAGTTCTGAGGCCATAAAGATGTCAAAATCAAGGCATCACCAAGACGATACCTGTAATCCTCTGTCACATGGGTGGGCACATGGTGACGTCTGCTGGTCTCTCCCTTCTCTCCTGGGTTCCATTGCTTTCAGCTTCTGGCTGCTCCATCTGTGGCTTTCTTTCGCATCTTCTGTGTGTTTCTCTGTGTTTCATTCTCCTATAAAGGACTCCAGAAAGAGCATTAAGACCCACCCTGATTGAGGTGAGTCACATCTTGACTTAAGCTAAGATCCTACTCACCAAAAGCTCCTACTTACAGTAGGTCCACACCCACAGGAATGCATTAACTTTAAGAATATAATTTTCTGGGGTCCATAAAGCCTCTAAACCATCACAGTATTATTCTAAATTTCCAGCAGTAAATCATTCCACCACACAGGGGCCCAAGTATTTTGCAATACATTTTTTGATAGTCACATCTTATTTTTTCTGGGCTGAGGCACTTGCTATTCATATAACAAAGTTTTCCTGTAGATCTATGAGTTCTGTATATGTGGTAGCACAATGTGCCATTTTACATAATTTTTTTATCTTGGAATAATTTTTGATTTACAGAAAAGTCACAAAAATAGTAGCGAGTTCATCCCTTCATCCCATTTTTCCCTGATGATAACATCTTACATAGTTGTGGTACATTTGCCAAAATGAAGAAATTCACGTGGCACAAGTCCATGAACTAAGCTGCAGAATTTATTTGAATTTCACCAGATTTCCCACCAGCATCCTTTTCTGATTCCAGGATTCATCCCAGATCCCCACATTGCATTTTCTCCTCTTATCTCCTGAGTTTCCGTCCAATCTATGACAGTTTCCCAATCTTTCCTTGTTTTTCCTGACCTGGACACTTCTAAAGAGGACTGGTCAGGTATTTTCTAGAATGTTTCTCAATTTTAGCTTACCTGAAGTTTTCTAATGATTAGACCAGGATGTAATATATTTTTAAATCAAATTATTTATATAGACCAAAATCCAGCAAAAAGTCTTTGCCAGGTGCCCTGTGCAACTCAGGGGCAACCCCAATCAGGTCTATCTGATTCCAAAACCCATGATCTTAACAGTGCACCATTAAATTTCACTTCTCAACCTCATTTTTCTCACCACTTTCAAGTAGACCAGCTGTCCATTGCCCTCGGTCATGGTGAGCTGTCCTCTTCCATCAGCAATTTCATCCTCACTGCCTTCCCCACCTGCAAGCCTACTGTCTACTGAACCCACAAAACCCCCATCATTGAATACAAGTCTACGCCCCGTCCTCCGTGATGCGTCCCCACCTCCTCAGCCCACATTCGGCTCACATGTGGCATGTATCAGAGCCTTTCTTATGGGCAATCTTTTACTCTTACACAGACCTCCTCTGAGGATCTTTAATTTTGCATTAAGTCCAGGGGTAAAATGTTATGTTAATTTTCACAAAGAAGAGGGATTTTCGTTCATTCATTCAGGCATTCATTCATTCAATGTGCATGTATGGAGCACTTACCATGAGTGCATGAGCAGTAGCAGGGTAGAGATAGTAGACAAGCCCTGTTCTCCAAAAGCTCACATCTATTGGGAGAGGGGAAGTAGAAACAGCACCAGGAGCCCAAATGTGGAAAGATGTAGAAAGAGAGGATGGAGGGAGGGAAGAGGACAGAGCAAGTGAGGAAGAAGGGAAAGAGGAAGGAAAGAAGGAAACAAACTAGTACTTATTATTAGATTTTTATAGTTTGGGGTTAAAGTACACTTAGCCAATTTTGTTCTGCTTAGTTTTGTTTTTTCCCTCCCACATTGGCCACATGCTCTGAAACCAATGAAGGTACTGGACACACTGATTTTCTTTTTCCTTTTAAAATAATGATTGTTCAAGGAGGGGGGAGGTCACACGTGGAATATGAAGATTGAGTGGGACTCAAACATCAGTTCATTGTATCTGGAGGATTTATGTATACCTTTTTCTCCTATGTCAAAACACTTCATAAGGTCACCCCTTCATAATGAAATATTCACAAAATTAAACCTAAACAGCTCATCAAAATGAGCTAATTAATTGCATTAAGTTTTGATTATAATTACTCTTTGAGCCAAGCCTGCAGGGATGACATTGGTGTTAAGAGGTACAAGCAGGGAGGAGAGGCAGGGTCCCACTGGTCTCCAATTCATAGCTACAAGCTCATTAGGTGTTTATTTACTATTTTTAATCAAAGCAGTCAGGGGTGTCTTGGCTTTGGGCAAGATGTCCACATGGAGTCTAGATCAGAAATGTGGGTTGCAGTTGAAGAACCAAGGCACTGCCTTCTGTAAAAGCACAACAATTCTTGGATGAGGGGCAGATGAAACTTTCCTCTCCCGCTAGCATCCTGGGGGACACTTGCTTACATATATTCTCAAATGTGGAAAAAAAAAAACAAACTTGATGGGGGTGGAACAAGAAAGAGAGTATAAAGAGGAAGAAAACTGTTGAGCGAGGAGGATTTCCAAAGACCAACCTGCTCCGGTCCCTAATTTTGCCTTTAGAACCTGCCTCCAGATAGGAAGAATTGGACTCCAAAAACAGTAACTTTCAAACACTTGTCCTTCTCACCCCAAAAGTGAAACTTAAAGTGATGTGATTGATGTATTTTACTTATGCCTTCTGGGTAAGACCAGGGAGACAACATAATTGCAGTTTTCTTCCTAATCCAAAGAATGCATCTTAGTAAAGGGTTTAACTCTTTGCTAAATCTTGGAGAAGTGCCTTCCAAAGTAAAAAGGAGGCCAAATAAAAAGCCATTCTTAATTAAAGTGAATGAATAGAATTGATTTAATAAAATTATAATGTTGTTTAATGACTCTGGGAGATTGTGTTCAGGGCAGAAAACTGACATTTTGCCTTAATCAATGCACATTTTATTAAAATCAATGTTCTCTATTATGTAGGGCCTACTGAAAAGAACTTTAATAAAGTCCAATCTATAAAAAGTAACTAACTCTAATTCAAATGAAATTTAACCTGATGATGTTCACTCAGCACATATATATTGAGTGCTTACTATGTACTAGGCACTGGGGAAGTATCGATAAAAGTCATCTTTTCTTCCCTTAGGGAAGGTAGAATGGAGGAACTGGCTTAAGGTTTTGCATTAAATTCAAGTGCACCTAACTGCATAATATTTCACCATCATTTGAAAGAACCACTTCTGTTGCATTTTAAATAAAACCTCAACTTAAAAATAAATACATAAACAAACAAAAAAAATCAAATGCTATTGGCCTTCCCAATTCTAATGGATGAATCAAGTTGTTAATGGAAAACAGAATGGTTAGGCTTCACGTTCAAAGGGAGTTTTTGGTATCGGAAAAAAAATGACTGCTTATACTTCACAGTGTGCATAGCTTTGCCACTCCTGGGTTTTCCTCTCTTATGATAAAAATTAGGTTTCTAGCCATGAATACTTTCCACTTTGGCTTCCAGGAGGCTACAGAACTGAATGGAACATTACAACCTGCTGTTAACCTCCAGGTTTTCATCTTGATCATGACTGTCCATTAAAACTCCCTGTTCCTGATTCTTGATTCATTTTGCTATTGAATTTTATTATATTACATCTGCTTTTATTGTAAGAAGCTTCAAAAAACGTTAAAGAACAAAGTGAATGAATAAGGTGAAATATAATGTAATTTTTAAAGATTTTTAATTCTCTGAGGGCCAAAACAACATCTTTCATTATTTCCTTACAGTATATTGTTCAATTCTTATCACCTGTCAGAAAAGTAAATTCTTCTTGTCTATGTTCAGCAGATAATTTGCATTCATTAATTCATTCAATTATGCATTCATAATTCAATACTCAGTACCTACTATGTTCCAGGAGCCCTGCTAAATACTAAGATTAAAATAGAAATTAGAGTGTATCTCCAGTGTAGACTAAATGCTATAACAAATTAGCCCCAAATCCAGAGGCGTAATACAACCAAAGTTCATTTTTCACTCATGGCCCATGCCCGTGTGGGAATGGGGGTACTTCATTTCACTTCAGAGACTTCACTGTTTCAATGTGTGCTGCCTGACATGGTCCTGGGCATCAAAATCCCAGTTGTAAGTTGGGGATGACCGAAAGTGTGGAGGGTCTTGTGAGAGGGAGTTGCAGACCAGCCAACCCCATTCCAGGGGCCAGAATTCAATCCCAAGGCCCCACCTAACTTCAACATGTATATACTTATTGAAAGGGTATGGGAAATACTGCCTTCCTGGATGACCAGAGATTAAAAAGGAAATGAGTTTGGTGAACATCAAGCATTAGCTCCATCACAGTCCACCCTCCCAAGGAGACAACACAAAGGCCCAGCCAGGCCCTGCATTCACCCCAGGTCCAGGCTCCCATGTGGTTTTGTGCATCCAGTGGAGAGTCATCTGTCCACCACAGTGGGACAGGGACAGGAAAACAGCAATGCAAAGTCCCACACAGAACATGAAAGAACAGAGGACACACGGAAGTCACTGGCCAGTCATGAAATCCAGCTGATTCAGGGAGTGAGGGAAGGTCCTTGATTAGGCTTCAATTCCATTATCTGGGAGGAAATCCTCTGCCTATTCTCCTACATTTCCTTACCACATCTGAAGAGGGTTCCCTGAGAACTGCATAGCTTTCCCAGCCTACTTCTTGCTGGACCACACCTGGTTTCATGAAGATCAAATAGGCAAAGGGTTTTTACTGAGAGAGGGAGATTGTTTTGTTTGTATTTTATGAGTTTGTGCTTCACTTGGCAAAAAAAATTCCTTCAAAACTGTATTTAGGCTCTGATCTACTTGACTTCAGTTGATTTCATATACCTGGAACCATGCACAGAGTTCTCTCTGAGATATTCTCAGTGTGTCCTATTTCTATCCTTCATGATTCCAAAGCCTGTGTTCCTGAGAGGTGTGGGAGGAACCAGGAGCAGGAGTGGTCAGTTAGGCCACATGTTAACACATGTTCCTTCTGGCATTGGGGATAGCACCTAATCAAAGTGTTGAAACACACACTTGGTAAACCTAGTCTTGCCAGGTTTGTTTCACCAGCTTGCTTCTGCTCTAGAGATGAGAGTCTTCTTTTTGCTAAAGCACATCATCTTCAAACCTGGCCTATATCTTCATTATTAAGTATAGGGTGAGATACTGAGTTACTGTAGCCTAACTTAGGACAACACCGGCTGCCAAAGAAGAGGCAAAACTCGAGAGCAAGCATGCTACAATGGAAAGAACACAGGTTCCCCCATCTGGAGTCAAATTGTAAGCCTGTCACTTCCTAACTATGTGACCTTGGATAAGTTGCTTAACTTCTCCAAGCCTTCATGTATAAAATGCAGTGGTGAAGATCAACAATAAGGGGAAGGAGCAGGCCTCCCAGAGTAGGTGCTCAGTAAAGGACAGTGGCACTGGTGAATCTTGAAGGCTCAGACAAGACAGAGACAACAGTTTGCTTCACCTAGTAAAGGTACAAAGCCAGAGAGGCTAGTAAGAAATCAATGTTCTCATTCGAGTGACTTAGCAAACTCTTGCTCAAACCTTCTCTAAGCTTCTGGTATGGATGGTGTGGGGTACTCAAAATAATGCATTTTCTTGTTTCCAAGACAATATTTATGTTCATGTTTTAATGTTTCTGAAACCTAGATATGACTTTCAATTGATTTGCAAGCAACTGAATGTTGTAGCCCCCATTCCTCTCCACCCTGGAATGCTATCCTTAAATTGATGGAGTAGTTTCCAATCAATGACATTTTTGGAATGGGGTAAATAAGATATTTATCGTGCATCGCGAGGCAAGCCACTCCTTACCTCTGTTCAGTGCCTTTGAAAATTCAGGGCCTCTCAAACCCGAATTGTTCCTACATCTCTTGTATCTGGTAGGAACAACCAGAGTGCCCAGATGGAGTCAAATGTGGATTCCAATATTTGACTCACGGATTTCACACCCCTATGCCTTTGCTCAAATGGTGCCTTGTCTTGAAATGCCTTTTCCATCTTTTCTCTGACAAGCACTTGTTACTATTTTAAGTTTCACCCAAGCCTCATCTCCTCTCTCAAGCCCTTTCTGGAATAGACAACTGTTACCCACAAGTGGAAACAACTTCCCCACTTCGTACCACAGCTACTTCTTCTATGAGACTCCTGATGTTGTGTAGCTTTTGCTTATTTATAGGTAAGTTCGCCCATTTCCCACCTTCCACCTCTTAAAGCAGACACTGCTGCTCATTCCTCTCTCCTTGGTTAGCATTTACTTAGAACAGAGTAGATGTTTCAGAATTCCTGTTGAATAAATTAATAAGTATGCTCCATCCAACTCTTTGCCTGTAAGGAGCTCAATAGAGAAAAGAAGCTTTCAAAGCAATGTAAAAAATAATTTTTAACCTAAAAATCCAAGTTGGAATGGGGGACCCTTTAAAGATGGGCACCTTCTAAAATGCATGTCAACATGAGGTGGCTGAAGTGTAAGGTGTCATTCCATTCCCTTTCTCCCATAAGTTCTTTTGCAATATGGTTTATTTGAATTTCCTTATTAACCTGTATTTCCCTCATATACCAGTTCTTAAGTCCAATCTCTGCACAATTACTCTTATTCCTCCTGTATGAATCAAACTTTGGATGCTCATCTTGTTGTCAAATTCATCTGACAGATTTGCTGCCACAAATGAAAACACTAAATAAGCAGCTCCCATCTATTTTTTATAGCTGACATTCATTCCCAGCAAACAGCGAATGCTATCCCAGGATGAAAGCATCTATAATTCCTGAAGTTTCCATTTTACTGTAAATCATCATGAATATTTTCATTGTGAGACATTTTAAAATGTAAGGCAAAAGTTAAACTACATTTATTTTAGAAATTCCTTAGAAAGTGCCGCCAGTTCTGGGAAGAACTGCAGTGAACATGGCCCTAGGGAGCACAGACGGTTAAAAATTATCATCAAAAATATTTAACCTAATTATACTTTATAAAGACACAAGTGCACACACACACACACACACACACAGATGCCATTAAGTGTTCAAAGACAAGTCAATTTAATTACAGATGCCTCCCTTCCTGTCAATTTCAAACTCTCATTTTTCACCAGCCTCCAAGGCTTGTCACTACAACTGGCAGAGTTCTTGAACCTAAGAAGTTACAGCAGCAGCTGGTAGAGGCTCACACACCCTTGCAAGCATTCAGACACTCCTCGACCAGAACAACCAGGACAAACGAGCAAAGGATTCCGGGAGAAGACATCATAATAAGCACTCCGTGTGCATTATCACCTATTATAGCCCCAGCTGCATTCAGGGCAGGCATTCTGATCAGTATTTAAATGAAGGCTTGGGAAGATTAGGTAACTTGCCCCATATCACACAGCTGGCAGGAGGCAGAGGAGTTGAAAATTATCTGTTTGGATTGAAGACTGATATAAACAAAGAAGTCAGAACATACTAAGCGATTGTCCTTCTTCATCTTTGGGCTTGAATAAAAACAAATGAAAGATTACAGACAGATGTTTAGGCAACACTCTTTCCCAACCATCAGCACTCTGGGAGTTCCAATGAAGGGCTACCTATTTGTAACGCATCTCTCACCAGCTGGTCACGGTGTCAAAATCTGGCCGTTTCACTTGTAATGTTTCCTAGGAGCAGTTCTTTCTCCCTACCCAGCGATGCGGTTCTATCTACACCTGGTTTGGTTGTGATTGGGAATTTGTCATACATTCTATTTCTTTCCACCTTACCCATCTCCGAAGATCCCTAAAATGAAATAGAAAGAGGGGATTAAAAATTTTTTAAATGCTTGTAAAGATCATGTAAATTAAGTGTTACCTTCACCAAAGGAGCAATTGATATAATTTCTTAAGAGCCACCTACGATGTCCAGCTTAGCTGCACAAGGATGTCTGTGTGCACCCCCTCATTCCATCTTTACAAAAATCTCTTTGGGGAGGGGGATGCGAAATGAAACGAAAGTTTCAGTGGCTGAGAGATTTCGAATGAAGTCGAGAGGTCGCTCTGGTGGACATTCTTACACACTATATAGATAACTCTTTTTAGATTTTAATGTATTGGAATAGCTAGAAGTAAATACCTGAAACTATCAAACTTCAACCAAGTAGTCTTGACTCTTGAGGATGTTGTATAACAATGTAGCTTACAAGGGGTGACAGTGTGATTGTGAAAACCCTGTGGCTCACATTCCCTTTATCCAGTGTATGGATAGATGAGTAGAAAAATGGGGACAAAACCTAAATGAAAAATAGGGTGGGGGGAGAAGATTTGGGTGTTCCTTTTTACTTTTATTTTTCATTCTTTTTACTTTTCTGGCATAAGGAAAATGTTCAAAAAATAGATTGGGGTGATGAATGCACAACTATATGATGGTACTGTGAACAGTTGATTGTACACCATGGATGATTGTATGGTAGGTGAATATATCTCAATAAAACTGAATTTAATTTCAAAAAAGGGAATAAACAGAAGGTAGAAAAAATGAAAAAAAAAAACCCTTTGAGGAGGGGGATATTATGATCCTGTTTCATATACAAAAAGGTGTTTTAAAACCAGAGGTTAAATAAAACAAGAAGTTGAATAAACTGTCCAGGATCACAGAGGAATGAAGGGGCAAAATCAAGATTTCAACATATGTTTGACCACCTATAGAGAGGATTCAAACAAACTCACTTCCTCCTCAAATGACACTAATGCTAAAAATCTGGCAAAAGACTCAGAATTGGGCTTTCAGCACTTCCCCTCCGTTTGTCTTCTGCCTTTTTTTTTCTTTTTACTTGAAAATGTCTCACACAAAATCATCCTCTGATTTTTTTTTTTTCAGAGAGGTGCTGAATAAACAATTTTGGTGATTTGTGGCCACAATTGCAAACTTGTCAGAATCCAATTATTAATCTGATACTTAGGTATTTATTGCTGTCATAAGAACTCAGCACAATGGCTTTGAAAAATTGCCCTGACTCACAGTTCATATCTGAGGCTTTATCAAATGCACATTTTTTAATATAATGCGGATGCTAGGAGGTTATAGACACATTGCATTCCTTTTCAATAACACTTTATAAATCCTAAAAAAAAAAAAAAACTGGGTTACCAGAGAAAATTCCTTTCTGCTTATGTTTTCTTATTCTAAAAACATAACTCATCCAGAGAAGAATGTGGCATTTCCTAAACAGGAGAGAGAGTTAAAGAGCTCTGAGGGAATGGAAAATGGTGAGTCAAACACCAAAATAAGGACTAAGACTCTATTATGTCTCACAAATTAAGACCCCACTTGAAAACTCGACAATTAATAATGGCATATTTGATTCCATTTAGCTTTCCCTGCACCCATACTGAATTACTAGAACATCCAAGGAGAAGGTTCTGGATAACCATAATAATGCTTACAATCACTGCTCTATTTGTCAACATAAAATATGTAGAATTCAGAAGGTTCGTGCTTTAGGGCATGCTTATAGTGAGCCAAAAATTAGTGTAATTTGTTAAATTCTGTAACTCCAAACACTAAATGTACTTGCAGCTATGCAGGTTTTCCCAGGTAGGTCTCCAAGATATTTCTCAAATGCTCTTCTACAGGTCCTTTATTTTCTTCCTCCAGTCCCTAATCCCCACTACCCGCAATTGCTAGGATGTCCAACAGGGAGAGAAAAAAGGCAGATTGACATCTCTCCCTACCGTTGACGAAGGACTCTACTTCTCAGAGATCCCACTCAAGCCCCCAGGAACCTCTTACTGTCAACGGGTGAGTTCAGAATTTTAGAAATGGAAAGGGCAGCTATTAAACGGCTGTAGACTCCAGTGCTCTGAACCCCAAATGAGGGCTGGTCTCTCTTCTCCAACTTCTTTTTGACAGCTCCAAAGAGAACTCTAAAATGGGCCCCAAAACAAATGGCATGTGACAAGATGAGCTCATTATTTCACCATGCCCACAAAAAAAAAAAAAAAAAATCACCACTGTATCCCTAGAAGAAGAAATAGAGAAAAATGGAGCAAGCAATACATAGAGACTGTTGGCCACAAACCCACACTGGAGAAGAAATGAAGGGTGCAAGTCAATGGCATCAAGAGAGAAGGATCGGGAAAGGACACCAGGACATACCGCATACCACTGAGCCAGCACCTTCCATATAGCGGGGTTTCATACTCAACATGTGGACACTCCAACTGGGCCATTCTCTGCTGTGAGATATGTGCCAATGCCAGTAGCACTGCCCCCGCCCTGCAGTTACAACAATCATAAAAATGTCTCCAGACATTGCCATATATCCGACAAGGGCAAAACTGGCCCTGATTAAAAACCACCACCATAAGGTGAGCCAGTTAAGTCTCAATGCTTTCTTCCATGAGGGAGGATTTGCCATGTTTGTTTTACAAAGGAGGAAGTAACAGATGTAAACTCACTTATTTCTTGTATAAACCCCAGAGGTTTTTACATAATAATAATTATTATTATTATGCTAATTTTTCAGACAAGGAAACTGAACCACAGAGCAGATAAGGAACCTTCCTGAGGTCATGTTTCTAGTAAGAAGCAGAGCTAGGATTCAGATCCATTGCATTTTCCTCAAAGAGGCATTAGGCTTGCACAGGGTTGATCCCATGGTAGGAGGAAATCTGGAGATCCACTCCAAGGCCCATGCTCCTTCCACCACATAAAACGTCTCCTAAATCAGAAGGACAAAATACAGGATGATGCTGTATCCCATGCATGCCCCTGAAATGCCTGGATTTCCAATGAGAAAGAAGAGCTCTCTGCCATCTGCTCTCGCAGGAACCCACCTGGCTTACGGAAGCAGTGAGACCTTCCAGAGAAAGATCTAGAAAACCCTTTCTGGACAACCTCCCCATGCATCATGCCCTCTTCCCTCTTTGCACACCTGTCTCAAAGGACATAGCCTCCCATTGACTCTCTGTCTGCAAGGACAATAAAATGTCCCAACTGTGTTCTAACTGCTGCCTTGTACAATGCAGAGGCAGAAATTGTTGGAATGATTAATCAATTATTAATTAATAATTGGCAAACAGGCAAGAAAGCCCATTTGTTAAATGTGCAGGCTCTCGAGTATGAGTAAGGAAACCCCAGGTTCAAATCCTAGCTTCACTGGTTACCAGCTCTGTAAGTAAAGCTCTCCTGTGTCATCAGTTAGATGGGGACAACTGCACAACCTCTTGGATTTTGTGACAGGTGATACATGAAAACACCTGTCTGGGGGTTGGTAGTTCAAAGCACTTCATGGTTTGGACAAGGGGAAAGGGATGGGGGAGAAAGTTGGGCTTTCTTCTCATGACCATCATTCTTCAGCAGAACAGAATGAAAGACAAAGGTGGAGCTACTCTACATATCTGGGAACAGAACTCCCTTTCTTTCTCTTACAAAGAAGCAATGCTAAAAATTAAAAAGGCCTGGGTATCCTCAAGAGCATCGATGCACATGGGTTGCAGCAGCTAAAAGTGACTGTCCATGATTCCATTTTTACAATAACTCTTCCTCCCGGGGCATCAACATTAATTGAGTCACACTCTCCAGGAGGGTGAACTGCTAGATCTGCAAAGACCCCAGGGACAGCCTAACTGCCAGCCATGTCTCCAGGATTGCACAGTGATGCAAAGCCCTCCCGGGTAGCTATCCTAATGAATGCAACCCCACGCCTCAGGGACACGCTGAAGCAGCTGTAATCAGAAGGACACTTGGAAATGCATACAGAAAACTACCGGGTTTCACCAGCCATTTAGACTACCCGAGCCACTCTGTGGGACTCCATGATTAATTTCCATTGTCATCGTGTCCTCCCTACTCATCACAAACGCGTACCCCCTCCTTGTGCATTCCGACAAAGAGAAGAGCCAAGAAGAGGACAAGTGAACAGTCTGCAAAGGGTATATGGCACGCTGTTGCAAGAAGGCGTTTAACAAACGTCCCTCCTCTTGTCTTTTTCAGAAGCTTCAGAGTTCTGCTTTCTATCTCCTCTCTTCCTTTGTGCCTTCCCATCCCCTCTCCAGCAGCAATTCTAGGTGCCCTCGTATCCCTCTGTGTCATCTGCACAGGGCTACTTCTCCGAAGTCCCTTCTCTTTTCTTCCAAAAAATTGCTAGCACGGAGCAAAGATATCTTGGTAATTTAGTTTGAACTGACATTTTAATTCTTGTCTAAGAATCAAAACACTAGATGGATTTTTTTCCAAAATGTAAGTCTAAATAAATAGATACCTCTAAACATTGAATGGTGTAATACAAAAAAATTGCACATTTAAAGATAATTCGGAGGTTAAATGTTTCTACATTGTGTTCCGTTTTTTTTTTTGGTTTTTTTTTTGTTTTTTTTTCCTCTCCTTAATAGCTCTCAATCACAGCTAAATTTAAATGCCAGGATCCCTGGTCTTGGAATGGAAATATCTTTTGTAATTCATTATCGATCTTTTCTTAGAGTCAAACTGTCTTAGGATATCAAAACACTATTCCATTTTGCCGTCAAAAATCCCTACAGAAATATCTGCTATGGGACTTTCAAGAATTATTCCAATGACACAGCCTGTTGTCAAAGTCATTTACTAAAGGTTTAGTGTCCTCTGTTAAACCTTCCAGGTTACAAAAAGGAGGAGACAGATGATGAAGTACCTAACAATCAAGGAAAGGCAGAAACGACTTCCAACCAGGAAGACATTTTCTACTTAACTCTCTGGATTGGGATAAAATGATCTACATCTCAACACATATTTTCAGTGGCTGCTGATGGCTGGAGGGACCCAAACCCACAAGCAATAGCACTTCTTAGAGCAAGGGTTTGAGCTTTGAACTTGAAATAATCTGCTTCTCTTGGCCTCTAGGTACTGTCTAAGCCTCTAACAAACCAGAATCCTTGAAAAGCCACTTTGGACAAGCTTTCAATTTGTTTCTGTTTGGTTAGAACAAGATTTAAAATATGTGCATCATATTTTCTCCAGGATGTTTGCCTTTTAAATGAGGATGCCTGAGTTGTCAAGCCAAAGCCATAAATTTCTCATGGTGTAATTTAAATAAAACAGGATCCCTCACTGGATGAACTTTAACTGTTAGCAAATGGAATGCATTCTTTCATTCATCAACTATTTCTTAAGGGCCCGCTAGCTGTCTAGCCCTCTTGTAGGGGATTGGGAAACAACAGTGAACAAAGACAGATATCCCTGTTCTGTCTAGGATGGTAGAATTAGATCATTTCGCAAGAAAGTTGGGGTGGGGGGGGGGGTGGTTCCTAGTTCCAGGATGAAGGGTTATATTTTCATTTCCTCAATATCCTTTCTGGTCTCTAACACAGTACCCTGGACATACTATGTCCCAGCAAATACCCCATGGTATTATGACGGTTCCTTTTCTAACCAATGTGGGTTGAGTATCTACCATGGGCCAGCTACCAGGAGACCCCAAAAGAATAAGTCTTGATTTTTGTCCATGGGAAATCACAGTCCCTTGCACTGAGCTCTTACAGCCACTGCAGTGGAAGCTTATACAGGGCCAGGGGAGCAACTGGAGATGGGGACAAGAATAATTAGAGCGATGCTGACAGAGCTGAATCTGGAAGGGTGCATAACTGATGACCATGTAAATGGAGACAGGCATAGGGATAAGGAGAGGGATGGAAATTCCAGGCAGAAAAAATTGTCTGAACAAGGCAGAAAGGTGAAATGCAGCTTGATGTATTTGGTATAAGAAGATAATACACAGCCTCTCATCCCAAACCAGGATGTGATCCTCTTGCAGAAATGCTCAAGGCTTTCTCAGCCTCTTCTTGAGGCAGACACACATCCACCCAAAGCCAGCACCAATGCTGGGAAAGAAGCACCCATTCTTTATAAAGCACAGGAAGCCCCAAGCTCACATGCTTCTATGAAGAGAACATTGTACCTTGAGTCAGTGAAGAACATTTGGGGGCTCAAGAAACAGAAGTGATGCAGGGCGTAGACCCATCTACCCAACCAAAACCCAAAGGAAGATGAGAGAGAAGTCTCTGAGTTTTCCAAAAGGCACACTTTCTAAGGCTTACCCATGGATCACTCTGACGGTTGGCCCTTAATGTACCTTCACACACATCCTGCACAGTGTCCCCGTTTGTCAGCTCAGCCTGGTTCCCTGCAGAGAACTAAATATGCCTATAATATTTATCTGCACTGAGGAAACTACTTCTACATGCATCCCTTTGAGGGAAATAGATGAGATCAATGCAGGACTGATCTATACTAAATGCAGAAACAAACAGAAATATTTATTTCCCTGTCCACAGACCACCGTGCCTCCTGAGGGTGAGAACAAATCAGCAACAACAATCTAGCATCCCAAGCAGACATTGACTGGCTCTGCAAAGGCAGAGGCTGTAAAGCTGTTTTTCTTTCTTAATATGAGGGGGATCTATGTAAAAACAGAACACAATGAAAATTGTCTTTTAAATGCGGTCTCTTCCTGACTTCCATGAACTATAATGTCTCAAACCTTACCTTGTTTAGGGTTATATAAGTGGTATCATTGAGTATCAGGTGCTTTAACTACTTATTCCCATTAAATTCAGAATCTTCCAATTTAGGTATCATCACTGACATTTCATGCATTACAGAACAAGCAATCAAATCCATACCTTGCCGGTGACCCTCGGTAGCCGTGGATGAGTTAGCATTTACACAAGATTCATCTGGCCCCAAACCATATGCTCCTTCTTCCGTGAATACTGCTAGTCACGAGTTTTGCACATAGCTGAATATATAAACCTGTAATACATAGACATGACGTGAGTGCTGTTTGTCTTAAATGGGGTTCCCCAGAAGCAGATGCTGAGGCAAGCAAGGATCTTCAGCAAAGGATTTATTAAGGGAAAACCATGAGGGAGAGAGGGAAGCTGGACAAGAAAGGGGAAGATGTGAAGTAAGGATGTGATTTCACCCAACATCCTGTAGACATTCAGCCGACAGTGACGCTCAGAGCCGTCTCCATCCTCCGCCCCGCCCCCATTCCCACCACAGGTTAGGGAGCAGGGCCACGATGTTCCCACACCTGCAGGTCACGGGCTGCCCTGGGAGGATGTGGAACCGCAGGCACTCTGGCTCTCTGCAGGAGCGACTTCAGGGGTGTGAAAACAGTCCTACAAATAAGACAAAAGCTCACCAAATTTGGGGGGAAATTGCAAAGCAACCATAAAGTGGATAAGTGGATATATACAGAGCACCGAGTCCACTATAGTAAATGCAAATGCCTGCAACCAAAAATATGAGCAACAGGCTCATTCTCCCAAAGGGAGATCTACAGTCAACATCGGTCCCAACCTTCCCCATCCTACTTACCTGCAGACAGGTGTTTGGAACTGCAGGCAACTCTCCCCATCCCTTCCTTCCCCGGCTGCTGCAACAATGCTGACCAAGAAAGCAGTTGATCCATAGACTCAGTGCCACTAGTGGCTGGAGCGTGGACTTGAGGGCGTTCCCTTAAGCTTGGTGCTTGGGGTTCCTGGATGCCCCTTACCCTCCAATCCTCAAACTATTCCTCACTATGCTTGCCCACTCTGGAGAGGCTGCAGAGTATAAGGTCATCAAGATGATAAAGATATTCTAGCTCTGGATCTTGGACAAGTGGCCTAATTCTTCTTAGTTTCCTCTGTTAAATGAGAGTTTTTGTGAGGATTTAATGCAGTAATGTATAAAATGACTATTCAATAATGGGTAGTTGCTACTTTTGTCATCGTTGTTTTAATTTGATTTCTCATAACCAGATTCCTGGTTCATCAATGGCAGCCAAGATTGAGTCCAAGTCCATAATTCTCTTTAGCAAACTAAGTGTGACTACTGGCTGCCCTAACAGGGAGCTAGCACTAAAACTATGTTAGATCATGTTTTCATTTCTTAGGCTGCTCAAGCAAATTCCATGAAATGGAGCAACTTAAACAATGAGAATTTATTAGCTTACAGTTTTGAGGCTAAAAGAAAGTTCAAATCAAGGCATCATCAAGTTGATGCTTTCTCCCCTAAGACTGTGGCATTCTGGGGCTGGCTGCTGGTGATCTTTGGCTCCTCTGTCACAGGGCAAGGCACATGTTGGCATCTCCTGGTCTCTCCCTTCTCTTCCGGGTTCCATTTCAACTTCTTGCTTCCTGTGGCGCTTGCTCTCTCTCTCTCTCTCTCTCTCTCTCTCTCTCTATCTCTCTCTCTCTATCTCTATCTCTATCTCTATCTCTATCTCTATCTCTATCTCTCTCTCTCTGCGTTTCATGCACTTATTAAGGGCTCTAGAAATAGTATTAAGACCCATCCTGTTTGAGGTGGGCCACACTTTAACTTTGATGAAATAGTCTCATCAAAAGGTCCTACTTACAATGGATTCATACCCACAGAAATGAATTAAATTTAAGAACATATTTTTCTGGGGTACATACAGCTTCAAACCCCCAAAGATCATCTGATTTCTTTCTTACTTTTCTCAGGCCACTGAGATTTCAGTTTCCAATGAAGCAGATCCTGCACAAGTTATGACAATGCCAACCTTGGCTTTAGCAGCAATAATCCATGTGGGTCAAACCCCATAACCAGCTGAGGCTTATATCACAGAGAGAGGCGAGATATGTAACCACACCTGCAACCTAGAGTCCTCATTCATAATGTGGAGTTCTGGCTTAAAGGTGGGGAGTGAAGGAGCAGGATACAGGAAAATGAAGTAATTAAAAACAATAGCAAAGCCCTGAAGAGAATTAAGCCCTAATTTCTTAAGGCATCTATTGTATGGAGTGAATTAATTTTTTCCTATGCATTTGAGATGGTACTACTTATATACCATCCTTTGGAGAGTTGAAAAAACACCTACAAATCATTTTCTGTGTTCTTTTTTTTATGTCAGGAGCCTGATTGAGAAAGGTTAATCTAGACTAATCCTTCACTAATAGATACGGAAACCAGGTTACAGAGTATAAATGACTTGCTCAATCAATGGCAAAGCTAAAGGAAAGTTCTTTGCTAAATAACGCCTAGCGTTATTATTTAAACTCAACCCTGGGAACCATATTAAAACAAACCCTCTTAACATTGCTCATTCTCTCCCTCTCTCTCTTTCTGTATGTGTGTGCATGTGTAAATATATGTATATGTGTGTGTGTGTTGTGCATATATGTACACACATACATTTTCTTGAATGAGATCTGATGCAGACCCAGCACACACCAAACACAACAGAATAGTTAAGTAAGGTACATGATAGGTACGTAATAGTCATTCAGCAGTTAAGGACAAATCGATCAAGAGTTAGCCATACCGGAATTCTTCATCTCGTAGGGGTAGTGGCCCCTCCTCTCCATGATGTCACAGCACCTTGTGCTGGCACCTCTCCCAGAATGGATACTACTGGACCTCAATTGTCTATCTCTATATTCATTTTTCCACTGAGTCTTGATGGTTGGGAAGCAAGGTGACTCCTCTGTAATCTCCATTCTCTAGCAGTATCTTGCACTTAAAAGGTGTCAATACAGAATAAATGAATAGAAGGAAGGAAGGAAAGAAAGAAGTGAGGGAGGAAGGGAGGGAGGGGAGAAGGAGAAAGGGAGGGAGGAGGGAGGAAGGGAGGGAGGGAGGAAGGGAGGGAGGGAGGAAGGAAGAAGGAAGGAAGGGCCATTTCAGAGATTAGAATATGGTGGGTTCAGAATTTGGTCCACCATGGGGACTATATACTGCCAAAATGAGCCAACTTAACAATTCTTTGCAATACTTTAACATTAGAAAATATGGAAATATATTTATTAACTCTGTCTGAACCATATACCTTTTTTTGACATACCACAAATAACTTATTTATGCAAAATCTTACCACATCCACATTAGCATCCAAAAAAAGGCTTAATTTTCTCATCTTGAAAAATGCTTCCAAGTGAACCTCAAGGAGTCGTACTGAAAGAAGGCTCAAGTTGTAATGATTTATATGGGAAATGATTCCTGAGGATCAATGACGGCAAACTCAGTGGTTGACAAGGTTCACTTAGTTCCTTTAAATAAGTCAATCAGGTTGAGTTGGATGTTCAGAGACTAAGACCGAATTCATCTGCCCTAAGTGGGGTAGGTGCAACTCACCTCCAGCCTATTGTTTTCACAAGGAACCAGAAAAAAGGATTTATATGTGAAATCTCTCAATTTTTAAATGTTGAGCCATCATTGTATGTCCCTGTTCCGGTTTGCTAATCCTGACATTAGGTGAAATACCAGAAATGGATTGGCTATTATAAAGAGGGTTTATTTGGTTACAGAGTTATGGTCCTATGGCTGTGAAAATGTACAAACAAAGACATCAACAGTAGGGTACCTTCACTAAAGAACCCTGATGGTGTCTGGAAAACCTCTGTTAGCTGGGAAGGCACAGGCATATGGCTTGTATCTGCTCCAGGGTTCTGGTTTCAAAATGGCATTCTCCTCTCTTAGCTGCAGCTTCCAATGGCCATCTTCAAAATGTCTCTCTAAGCTGCAGCAGTGAGCTCCTTCTGTCTGAGCTCTTATGTAGGACTCCAGTGATTAAATCAAAAACCCATGCTGATGGGCAGGGCCACATTTCCATGTAAACATTCAATCAAGAGGTCACACCGTAATCAAAGGTGTCACTCATAGTTGGGTGGGTCACATCTCCATGGAAACGCTCAATCAAAAGGTTCCAACCTAATCAACACTAATACGTCTACCCCACAAACTTGCATCAAAGAACACAGAGTTTTCGGGGACATGATACATTCAAACCAGCACAGTCCCAAATAAAATTTGCCTATAAGGTGGATTTGAATCAAATCCAATCAAAATGGCTGTAAGAGTGAAATTCAGTACCTTGGGGCTCCTGCAGCCTCCACACATTGACCAAAGGGATTCAGCCAGGAGGAAGTTTCCTTCTCCGTTTGTTCTTTAAATCTTTGTTCCACCCCCAAGCACTTAGTCTAAGTTTCTGCACACAATTGGTCATTTAGATACAAATTTTGCCTGCTGGAAGATTCCAGTTTGGAACCAGGCAGGTTATAAATACACAAGCCACCTGGCAAGCAAAATTGACTATTCCTATTTCTGTGCCCAAATTGTACATATTATTCCATCACAACCCCTGCCACTCTTTCCTCTTGGCCTCTGGCATTCATGAGCTTAACTTTTGCAAATTCAGTTGTATGTTAAACCAAAGTTTAGGAAATATAGAAGATTATGTTTAAGGAAATATAGATCCAAAGTTTAAGGAAATATAGAAGATTATGAGTGTGAAATGAAAATGTCATGAGACTAATGCAACTGGGGACAGCCTAAACCACAGCCCAGCAATCCATGTTGATAAATACACATCTTTTTTTTCTCTCTAATTATTGCGCATGCACTATGTCTTGTGAGTAGTCCAAAACATTGATTTTTTTTTAAACCTACCATTAGTTCTTAATAAATGCAGACATAAAAGCCAGCTTGTAGGCCTGGGCAAAATAAGAGCAGAAAGTGAAATCTTTGCTTTAACTCAACTTTTCAGCAGCATGTCTGAGTTAAATGTAACCTCCTTGAAACATTTTCTGCCCCCAGTATCCAGTAGCCCACTCCTTCTTGGCTCTTCTTTTCTGTCCCCTTCCAGATTCTTCTCATTCCCAATATCTAACATTTGCAGTAGCACAGAGCTCAGTCTTACTCCTCTTCCCTGTCTGTATGTATTCCCCAGAGGGATCTTGGCACATCCCAGGCTCACACACTTACCCACACCCTCAAATCCCCCACCTCTTGCACAGACTTCTCCTCCCACATCTCCAACTCCAGATACAGCATGCAACTGCCCACTCATTGTATGCACTTGTTCCCTACTCTAAAATATAATAAATCCAAAACCCACTCTTCGTTTCTCCGCAGCCCCAAAACCTGCCCTTCCCTCAGCCTCTCCCATCTGTGCAAATACCTGCTCTTGGCTATAAGTCACTCCAGACAAAAGCCTGAAGCTCTCCTCATCCTGGTCCCATACCACATTACAGTCCATCGGGAAATCCTGTCTGCTCTGCCTTTAACATATAACTAGAATCTGCCCACTTCTCACCATCTCCATTCTAATCCAAGCCACCAACATCTTCCACCTAAATCATCTGCTGCTTCCCCCAATTTGGGCCTTGCCACCTTCCAGGGTATTTTCAGCATAGGCAGCTAGAGTGACGCTGTTTGAATGAAAGTCAGACCATTCCCCTCTTCTGTTCAAAACTCATCACAAACTGCCCACCGCTTTCCTCATATGGGGTGGCCATAAAATCCAGAAGCATAGATAATATTATTTTATTGCACTATACTGTAATGTCATATTGATACTAATCTGTTGCAAGACTTTGTAGCCCCCTGTAGAAGCCAAAATTGTTTCCAGTACCTATGCAACGTGTATCCATGGCCCCTCCCTTCCTCTCTTCCTCATCACTTACTTTCCATCCCACACCTATAGCCAAGCTGGCTGCTGGACTATTCTTTGTACATGTCAAACTCATTCCTGCCTCAGACCCTCTACACTTACTGTCTTCCCAGACACCTGCATGGCTCAATCCCTCTGTTTAAAAATCATCTAATCAAAGAGGCTTCCCCAACCACCCTATAGGAAACTGCTCTCTCGCCTGTCTCTCTCTATTCCCTTAATCTGCTTTATTCTTCACTGCCTTTTTCACTATCTAATAAAGGTAGGCTCCTTCAAACCTCCTGACACAGCATAGATGCTCAATAGATATTTGCTGAATTAGTTATTGTTTAATTAATGACTTGTTAAGCATTATAAAGGACCAGAATGAGATTAATTTTTCTCTCTTGTGAACATCAAGAATCTCCTACCTGTCTTTCCTTCTAGATCTGGGTTCCTTGAGGGCAACAACTAGGCTTTGGTTATCTTTACATCACAGGAGTGGCATGATGACTTACCCATAACATATGCCCCATGAAATTTTGCTGAATGAATAAGTAAACAATGGTCAATTAGTGTGTTGATCAATTGAAATCAAACTAAAGGAACTTTAAAAATGTCTGCACATCCCCTTTGACATTGTTTGCAAAAGGAGAAAGAAAAACTGCAAAAAGAAAAAAAAAGAAAGGAAAAGGGAAAACTTCATAAAATATACAGCTGTGTTAGTAGATGTTGAACTTAGAATTCAAAAGTGGCCTTTCTGTCTCCCTAAACAGGCTATTTGAATGCATTCGCAGCTATCCGCTCTTCACAGGGAGAAGCAAAAGAAGAAAGCAGCAAGAGAGAGACACAAATGGAATTCGTATGTTTGGGGACTTGGGGTACAATTTCAGGTGCACGCGTTCCCTGCTAACACCAGATAATGAGATATTAAGTGATAAGATGGAGGGGAAGACACTGGACTGGGCCCAAGTGCTCATCTTCCTCCGAGCACACACGTTTCTCACTCAAGAACCAGATGCGTGTTTCATCGCTTGAAAAGTGAAATTCCTAAAAGCGTGCTTTCCTCCAACGTCAGCCTTCCCAAATGGCATGGCCAACATAAGCTGGGTGAGGGGGGCAAGAGAAGTGCTGCAAATGTGTGTGATCCCAGAGGTCCATCCACACTGTTCTCCTGCTGCTTGCATTCCACAGAAGTGGAAACCTGTGAATACATGGAAGTGACTGCCCGTGGTGCGGCCTCTCAAACAGCTATAATTGTGTGTTTCCTCCCAGACTTCTCCCACCAACTCGGTTTGCACATTTCCCACCCACGCCCCCTGCCTGCCTGCCTTCCGACAGGTGATTAATTGTGGATTTTAAAAAAAGGACATCCAGCTTGGAATTCAGAGCAGCCCAGAGAAATAGAAAACATTTGTTTGGTCTTAATGGGGAAGAAAATGCGATCAGCAGGCAGTTCATTTCTTGAACACAACATTCTCTTCTCTTTAGACGTCGTTCTTAATATGGTGATGAATGTTCCCAGGGTGATGTGCAGTAAAGCACCCTTCTCGCACAACTTTCTAAAACAAAGGGGATGCGATGGGGGAAACCTTCTTATGAATTGGGGTGGGCTACCCAAGGTGTCCATTTTAACGGGCAGAGTCGGCACTCAGCCTGCCACGATCTGAAATCCCTTCTCCTCCGTATCCTCGTGCGGCCTCTGTGACAGCTAACATTTTTTTTCTCTTTCTGCCTTCCCTTATCCTGGTCAATGGAGGTGTCTGAACTTTTTGCCCCCATTTTCCAGGCTTGTGTAGTTCTATGTATATTTGCTCGTACCGCAATTAGGCATGAGATTCTTCACCTTTCCTGCATTTTCTAACATCATTCACAGAACTACAGCACACATCTTAATTTGATCTGAGGATGTCTGGTCTGGGGACAGACATGCATTTAAATGGCACCAACCCATGCAAAGTGCAAAGATCCATCTGGAAACTGCCACGGGGTTCTTTAGCAGGTCCCACTTACCTTATCTTGCCAAGAACCATCAGGAAAGGATGAGCAGGTGCCAAATGGAAGCCTCAAAGGGGATCATCCGGAATTCCTCTCAGGCAGTCTTGACGAGGGCCCTATTTATAACAGAACATGGTTTATGATGTGATTGGAAGTGGCAAAATGTTTTAAAACTTGTGCATGTTTGCTCCTTTAGCTGGACTTGAAACAACATACATCCTGGTCCCAGGATGCTGCTGATGGTTCTGCAAGCCACTCCAGGGCTTGTCTTCTCTGTGTCACCTGGTGACTGCAGGAGACGATGACCATGGTGGTTAGGGGAAGCAGGAAGATGAGCTCCATAAAAGTAGCAGGACAATTATGGAAATATATGGCAAATTATGAGGGTATTTTCACATTTAATAGCTATCTGAAGTGTTAAAGCATGCTATCCAAATTAAATAAATGAATATAAAAATATATGTATGTATGCATAGCATATATATATATATGACATGTACAATTATTTTGATTGTTACTCTATCAATCTGAGTCCACCTTCCTTCTCACTATCAAAGCATAAGTGCCTTTTCTCTAGCCTTTAATCTCCTTACTGCCCTAAGAGCAGCCCTGATTCTTTTCTGCTACAACTTTTGCTCACATTGCCTTAATCAGTTGAATCCCCCACCATCCTACCCAGCTAACATCTTCTCCATCCTTAATGGTTCACTTAAAGTTCCATCTACTTACAACACCCCACATTTTCATTTTATTTCCTCTTACAGACACTTTTATAGCCTCTACAGGGTGCTAGGACTCTTCTGAGTAGCTACAAGTACCAACCCAATGAAGTTGTTATCTTTCCTTGTCTTGTCTGAAGCCTCATAGCACCCAGTCTTTTGGGCCCAGTGCTTCTCAAACATCTGGGGGTCTTGTCAAAGTGCAGGTACCTGGATTCTACCATCTGGAGATTCCTATTCAGTAGGGCTGGGACAGGGTCGATAAATTTGCATTTTAACAGGCTCCAGGGTGATGCTAATGCATATCTAGGGACAACCCCCCAAACCCCTCTCCCCACTTTGATAAAGTTTAGCTTTCCCTTGCTTTCTGCCTTCCATTGCTCACTGTGGCTTTTGAGGTGCTTGCTTCATTTATCCCCAAGTTCTCTCTAAACTCTTTGGAATGGGGCCCATGTTTCCAGCTTCTGTCCACACCACAGTGGCTCAAACAGGATGACAGCAGTGCATCCAGTAAGTCATTTCTCTTCCCCTTAAGATTCCCAGCAGGGTTGAAGATTGGGGAAGGGGTTAGGATATCACAATTAGAAATATCTCTCTCATCCAATGCCATCACTTTGAGAAGACTAGGGATGGAGACTTGGTCCACCCATGTCAGGTTAGTAAGAACATTGTGAATATAGGGGGACAAAAAGGGTCTGGGGAGGACCCAACCTTTCAAAGGGTGTTGGCGGCTGGGGACAACTCCTTCCCACCTTCCCCAGCCCAGAAGAGCAGCCGGATTTGACAAGAGCCATTAACCAAGCCTCCTGCACTCACAAGGGAGCCTCCTGGAGGATTTTTAAAAATCATTTTCATCCTGAAAGCAAAGGGAAAAACAAATTATTTCCAGGTATTCACCTGGGCACACAGACGCATGTTTGGTTGCGGCTGCTGAGCCAGACTAAGCTCAGGAGAATCTCCCAGTCACTTCCAATCTAGGATTTTCTGCTGATGCTGACAAAGGCAACCCCTTTGGGGCTGGAGAGGAAAGACTGTATTCACTCACGTAATTCCCCTCTTCCTTTAAAGGTGCTTAACTGCTCAGAAAGTGGGTTGGAAGGAGAATGCCGCATCAAGCATGCTATCTGCCATTCTTACAGCCCTTGGCGGCATAGGAGAGAGGAATGAGGGAATGAATGGATATTTCTCAGACACTGGACTGTTAATTAGAGGTAACTGTTGACCACCTAAGTGCCAGCGAGTTCATGGTGATCCATGATCTGGATGCTTATCAGCCTGACATTACCTGCTGTGAAACGCAAACAGGTGGTACACCTGGTGACCCCTGACTTTTCTCCCAAAACTGCAGCCTGAGGATGTCCCAGAGATACTGACTCTTTAACCTCTTGCCCACCAAGAGAGCTAGGGGTTTTTACTTCATTTTTATCCTTAGGGAATTTTAAACTCTTCAGTTCAGTGGAAATTAAAAGGGTTTAGAGTCACATGACCCCAATTTCTAGCTTTATGTTCATGGTGCCAACTCATAATTCTGAAATTTGGTAAATAAAGAGTAAGAATCAAGCATTTATCCTACCTTTGGGATAGGAAATGTACACCAGGGTAACCAAACAATTGATGAAGGAACATTTTTATTTTAGAAGAATTCCAACTAACAAAGGAGTTGGTATGAAATAAAGGGGAAGAGAGGAGAAACTGTTAAAAATAGTAATAATCTTAAGAGATATATTAACCAAATGCAGTTTAACGGCCTATTTTAGATCCTCATTGTTAAAAAAAAAAAAAAAAAGGAAAAAAAACCCTGTGAAAAATCCTCTAAAGAGACGTTTTTGAAACAGTCAGGAGAAAGTGATCGCAGCTGAGTACTAGATAATAAGAAGCAATTGTTAAGGAAAATGGTTGACTTGGTTTGTTGTGATGATAACATTGTGTTTATGCTTTGATAAAAGTTCCTATCTATTACAGAGACTTACTGAAATGTATACAGGTGAAATGATGTGTTATCTTTGATTTACTTAAAATACTTCTCTACCAAAAATAAAGAAATTGGGGTGGCGGATGAAGCAAGAATGATAAGATGAAAATGGAACATGGGTGCTGATTTTTTGCATGTTTGAAAATGTTTACCATAAACAGTTAAAAGGGGGAGAAAACACAGATTTGCAACTTACTTGTTAGCTGTAAAATCTGGAACAAATTCTAAATTTTCTGAGTTCTGTTTTTCTCATCAAGAAGCAGCAGGGCTAATAATATTTTTCCTCTGTTGACTGGGGGATTAATGGTTTTAATAGGACTGCATGATGCCAGACTCATGGTCAAGCACTTAATGATGTAAAAATCTCTTGTAGGTACCACAGAAAGGTCCAAAAGAGCATCCTTCCTTAACATCTTGGTTGGTATTAATCCTTGAAATGGGCAGATTTCATGTCACCCAGGCTCGGGACAGTCTTCCCTTGGAGTCCAGGCTTAAATATGTCCTTCCCTAATGTATGTTCCTTGAGAACATGGACTCTGATCCCTCGTATTTGCATTCCATACAGTGAGGGCACATGAGTGTTCATTGGCTAACTCTCAGAACCAATGAACAAATGAATGAATGGTTTATGCCTAGCCCATGTAAAGCATGCTCAATGTGCAAGTGGATGCAGATATAAAACATAGACCATGAGAGCTCTGGTGGAAAGGAATGGAGAGATGGTAAGAAGGATGAATATAATCTCTGGATTAAAACAGACAGGAACCAGGAGAATAGCAGCAAGATAAACATGAGACTAGGGCAGAAGGCGGCAGGTCAAGAGACTTTTGAAAATGCAGTCTTGCTCCAAGCAAGTGAAACAACTTTTCAGCATTCTTGAGACCAACGGGGCATTCATTTGGGTTAAGACTTTGCAAATTGCAGATAGAGGGCAAATTGCAGATCAACCAAATCCTAGTTCAAGATTGAAAAGGTCACTTTAAAATTTCAGTATATCTAAAAGTTTTGCAAAAGTTATTTTTATGTATTGACATCTGGTGAAGCAAGAACTACATCTTTAGATCCAGTGATAAACTACATATAAGTGAGGCACTAAAAGGGAAGGGAGGAGCTTAGAAAAAGGCAAGGTTAGAGGTTAGATTTGGAGAGGATTTATTTGGCATTGGTCAGAAGTGTGGAAAGACAGGTGATAAGTGAGAGAAGACCCATTAAGTATATCACTTAGAGTTTTGAAGAGCTAGAACCAACACAAGGATTGTTAATGTAACTGCTCAGCACAAGAATCTTATTTTGCTCCAAGCCAAGAAGGAATACTTTAAAAGTTGAGTTCCATTAAAGGAAAATGGCAGTGTAATAGGAAATGTGTTATAGACGCCATATCTCATTACAGAGAAGAGAAAATCTTTTTTGAAAGCAACATCAAAATCAGAAATGAAGTGATAAGAATTTTAAGGGATTGGAAAGCTATCTATGTATGTGGCAATTTTCAAAGCAGCACATTTTAAGGCTCCTGTTGATCAATAATAAATTGATAATAAAGTCAAGTTCAAGGTAATCAGTTCATCTTGGGCAAGGGAAAATAATTTGCAGCCCAGAAAGTGTCCCCATGCCTCAAAAAGTATGCTTGCAATATGAGCAGGAATGAATGAAGCTATCTTCCTTTGCATATCATGTCAAAAACAATGCTGATAAATGCAGATATAATTTTGAACTGTCTGATGTTTTCAGAAGATGGAAGCCTTTTAAGAGATCTGATTAATTTAACAAGTCAAACCTAATGGTGAATGAGTTCAATTTCTCCAAAGAACAATTAGTCAATGGAATAAATTAACATGAGAGACTGTCAAATCCAAAGACCATGCTCATTTCCAAAGATAAAATACTTTTACTGCTATTGTTGAACCAGAGTCTTTGTTCTACAGAGGGTTACTGTGACATAACTCCCTCGTTGAACCAAATGCTTAAGATGAGCTGTCATCATTTCTTACTTGGACCACTGCAAAACATCCTAATTTGTCTCTCTCTAGTCATACTCACCCACCTCCTGTCTGCTCTTCATATACTATTCACAGTGATATTTTGAAACCACAAATCAGATAATGACACCCTTTTTCTGAAAACCTTTCAGGAACATCCCATTGCATTGGGATAGGCAAATCAATTTAGCATGTCATCAAAGCTCAAGTCCTTGAGTACCCCCCTCAGGTTCCCCTCTTACCAGTTTTCATATTCTCTGCCCCTCCTTCCCTTCTTCTCCTGGGCCATGCCATACTTATCTCTCTGCCTTCTCATATGTTGTTCCCTCTTCTTGAACACCCTTCCCCTCCCCAACTCCTCACATAGTTAACTCCTCCTCATACTTCAGATCTAAGGTAAGCTATCAGAGTCTCACTTCCTCAGGAACACTTTTCTGACTTCCCTAACTCGACTAAGTCCCTTCATAGTATGTTCTTAGAGCCTCCTGGGCTCCATTATAGGTCCTGGCCCCTTCCCCATGTCCTCAGTGTTTATCCTTCAACCCCTTCCATTCAAACTTCCAAAACCACCACTGACAAAACTCTCTTTCCAAAACCACTATCCGATGCAACAGCCCCTTCTCTGTCCCCTCCTCATTTGACATCTCGTCAACACTTGACACAACTGAAAATTCCCTTCTTAAAACACTCATCTGTCCTGGTATTAATGACATCATAGCCACCCAGTCTTCCTTCCACTTCATTAGCCACCAGTGAACCCAGTAGTAGTTTCTGTCCTCTCTTCCTTGCCTAGACCCCTTGATCTTGGACCCAGGCATTCTCTTTTCTCCATCTTCAGTTTCTCCCTGTGATCCCAGTCAGTCCCAGGACTTGAAGTACTACTTAGGATGGTGAAGTTCATGTGTCAACTTGACCTGGTGATGGTGCCCAGTTGTTTGATCAAGCAAGCACTGGCCCGATTGCTACTGTGAGGACATCTCGTGGACTTTTGTGGACCTAAGTCATCAGTAAGCTGATTGTATCTATGTCTGGTTTCATTTACAGTCAACAATAAGAGATGTTTTCTCATCCAATCCATTGAAAGCCTTAAAAGGAGAAGTGATGACTTCAGCAGTCAGAAGGGAGAATCTCTTTCAATACTTCAGCCAGCCAACTTCTCCTGGAGAATTCATAGAAAACCTCATCAGAGTTCCCATCTTGCAGCCTGCCTGGAATTTGGACTTGCCAGTCCCCACAGTCACGTGAGACAATTCTTATAAAAATCTCATATATTTACATATATTTTCATATACATTATATGTATGTGTATATATATATACAAATATATGTATATATATACACACATCCTTTCAGTTCAGTTTCATATATATATACATATATATGTGCATGTATATATATATCTGTGTGTGTGTGTGTACATATATATATATATACACACACATCCTTTCAGTTCAGTTTCCCTGGAGAATCCTGACTAATACACCATCCACAGACCAATTGCACTCACATGTATACATCTAGGTCCAGGTTTCTTCTTTGAACTTTATATTAGTGTTTTCAACTATCTACTTGACTTCTCCTCTTGGATGTCAACAGTCATCTCAAAATGATCTGGATCAAAGCAAAATTATTGTTTACTGCCCCCTCCCCCAAATAACACACATACACTCTCCCCTAGTCTTTGCCATCTCAACAAATGGTTCCACCATCCCATCCAATAGCTCAAAGCCAAAACCTAGGAGTCACCCTTGATTCTTCTCTCCTTCCTTCCCAAATCCCCAACACTCAATCCGCCATGACGTCCTATTGCTTTTTTGAAAACATGCCCTATATTTGACCATTTCTCTACAACCCGACTGCAACCACACCAGTTAAAGACACCATCATTGCTCTCCTGGACTACTGTAACCATTTTATAACAATCCATTCCCCACAGATGTCAAAGTGGTTTTTCAGAACATAAATAAGGCAGATCATGTCATTCTCTTGGTTGAATGTCTCTGGTGGCTTCCCACTGCATTTAGGGTAAAATGAAAACTCCTCAACAGAGCCAACAGGACCCATGTAACTACCCTGTCCTCATCTTCTATTACCTCTCTCTTCTGTGCTAAGCTCCACCACAATGCTGAGCTGAAAACCTGAGCTATCAGGAAGATGCAGGAGAAAAGTGGAGAGGATAAAAGAAAACCAAAACTAAATCTATTTCTTGCTCAATAAAAAGTCAACAGAGCATTACTAAAATGGAAAAATCAAGAAGTTGCATTTGGTTATGTTATATAGAAATAGGAAGGAAAATATCAAAATAGCTAAAAATAATGAAAATGATTTGTCTATGGGAGCAAGAATTAGGGCTGGTAGTGGTAGTGATGCAGTAGGGGAACTTCTGGTTTTTCTTATAAATTTCCTATTTGAAAAAGATAAAATAAAATTTTGACAAAAAAAATATATTGGGAAAAAGACAGTGAGAACTTGTAGAGAAGCAAACAAAACAGGGAGCAAGAGCCCACAGAACTGTAGAATGCTTTATATTTTTCAAACACGAAGGAGAGAAGCACTAAGAACATTATTGGTATTTGACTGACGAGAATTAAATTTGGGTTAAAGGATAAACTATGCATGCACCACTCCTAGTTGCCTTGGCAACCAGTGCCTCTAATTATGATAATGATTTTCTAATGTAACAATGCACTGCTGATTAAGTAAACAGTAATCAGGGGCCAAGCATCACAAAGCACAGATCGGCTGCACTTTGGGGGCAGGTTGAGGGCTCGAACAGGTTTGTTCCAAGTCAAAGGATGAGAGAGCGGAGAGAAGAATTAAGGAGCTGAATTGAGCCCGTGCTTCCACAACTTCCTGGGTGCTGCAGACATATTGCCTCTCCCTCTGATTTTGGTCAAACAAAGTGAATGTTTCATACGGCCATGCTACCATTCTGTGTGACTGCACCCAGCTCTCTCTTTAAGAAACCACTTGAGGAAATAAGGCAGGTCAGTCTAAACCTATTCCCCACCTTCAGGATTCCTATTGCTAGATCCTATCATGTTAGTTGCTCGACAAATATTTGATGAGTGAATGAGTGAATGAATGAACAAATGAACAAAGGTTTCTTTGGCAACCATGAGCTACCTCCTCAGCTGGGGTTTAAAGGCTATCAAGGAGGCGGGGCAAGATGGCAGACTGGTGAGCTGTATGTTTTAGTTACTCCTCCAGGAAAGTAGGTAGAAAGCCAGGAACTGCGTGGACTGGACACCACAGAGCAATCTGACTTTGGGCATACTTCATACAACACTCATGAAAACGTGAAACTGCTGAGATCAGCGAAATCTGCAAGTTTCTGCAGCCAGGGGAACCGCGCCCCTCCCTGCCAGGCTCAGTCCCGTGGGAGGAGGGGCTGTCAGCTCCGGGAAGGAGAAGGGAGAACTGCAGTGGCTGCTCTTATCGGAAACTCATTCTACTAATCCAGACTCCAACCATAGATAGACTGAGACCAGACACCAGAGAATCTGAGAGCAGCCAGCCCAGCAGAGAGGAGACAGGCATAGAAAAAAAAAAACAACACGAAAAACTCCAAAATAAAAGCAGAGGATTTTTGGAGTTCCGGTGAACACAGAAAGGGGAAGGGCGGAGCTCAGGCCCTAAGGTGCATATGCAAATCCCGAAGAAAAGCCGATCTCTCAGCCCTGTGGACCTTTCCTTAATGGCCCTGGTTGCTTTCTCTCTTAGCATTTCAATAACCCATTAGATCTCTGAGGAGGACCCTTTTTTTTTTTTTTTTTTAATCCTTTTTTCTTTTTCTAAAACAATTACTCTAAGAAGCCCAATACAGAAAGCTTCAGAGACTTTCAATTTGGGCACGTCAAGTCAAGAGCAGAACTAAGAGAGCTCTGAGACAAAAGGCAATAATTCAGTGGCTGAGAAAATTCACTAAACACCACAACTTCCCAAGAAAAGGGGGATGTCCGCTCACAGCCACCATCCTGGTGGACAGGAAACACTCCTGCCCATCGCCAGCCCCATAGCCCAGAGCTGCCCCAGACAACCCAGTGTGACGGAAGTGCTTCAAATAACAGGCACACACCACAAAAATGGGCGTGGACATTAGCCTTCCCTGCAACCTCAGCTGATTGTCCCAGAGTTGGGAAGGTAGAGCAGTGTGAATTAACAAAGCCCCATTCAGCCATCATTTGAGCAGACTGGGAGCCTCCCTACACAGCCCAGCAGCCCAGAACTGCCCTGGGGGGACGGCACTCACCTGTGACATAGCACAGTCATCCCTCAACAGAGGAACCGGGGTGCACAACCTGGAAGAGGGGCCCACTTGCAAGTCTCAGGAGCCATACGCCAATACCAAGGACTTGTGGGTCAGTGGCAGAGACAAACTGTGGCAGGACTGAACTGAAGGATTAGACTATTGCAGCAGCTTTAAAACTCTAGGATCACCAGGGAGATTTGATTGTTAGCGCCACCCCCGCTCCCCGACTGCCCAGAAACACGCCCCACATACAGGGCAGGCAACACCAACTACACACGCAAGCTTGGTACACCAATTGGGCCCCACAAGACTCACTCCCCCACTCAAAAAAAAGGCTAAGCAGGGGAGAACTGGCTTGTGGAGAACAGGTGGCTCGTGGACACCACCTGCTGGTTAGTTAGAGAAAGTGTACTCCACGAAGCTGTAGATCTGATAAATTAGAGATAAGGACTTCAATAGGTCTACAAACCCTAAAAGAACCCTATCAAGTTCAGCAAATGCCACGAGGCCAAAAACAACAGAAAATTATAAAGCATATGAACAAACCAGACGATATGGATAACCCAAGCCCAAGCACCCAAATCAAAAGACCAGAAGAGACACAGCACCTAGAGCAGCTACTCAAAGAACTAAAGATGAACAATGAGACCATAGTACAGGATATAAAGGAAATCAAGAAGACTCTAGAAGAGCATAAAGAAGACATTGCAAGACTAAATAAAAAAATGGATGATCTTATGGAAATTAAAGAAACTGTTGACCAAATTAAAAAGATTCTGGACACTCATAGTACAAGACTAGAGGAAGTTGAACAACGAATCAGTGACCTGGAAGATGACAGAATGGAAAATGAAAGCATAAAAGAAAGAATGGGGAAAAAAATTGAAAAACTCGAAATGGACCTCAGGGATATGATAGATAATATGAAACGTCCAAATATAAGACTCATTGGTGTCCCAGAAGGGGAAGAAAAGGGTAAAGGTCTAGGAAGAGTATTCAAAGAAATTGTTGGGGAAAACTTCCCAAATCTTCTAAACAACATAAATACACAAATCATAAATGCTCAGCGAACTCCAAATAGAATAAATCCAAATAAACCCACTCCGAGACATATACTGATCACACTGTCAAACACAGAAGAGAAGGAGCAAGTTCTGAAAGCAGCAAGAGAAAAGCAATTCACCACATACAAAGGAAACAGCATAAGACTAAGTAGTGACTACTCAGCAGCCACCATGGAGGCGAGAAGGCAGTGGCACGATATATTTAAAATTCTGAGTGAGAAAAATTTCCAGCCAAGAAAACTTTATCCAGCAAAGCTCTCCTTCAAATTTGAGGGACAGATTAAATTTTTCACAGACAAACAAATGCTGAGAGAATTTGCTAACAAGAGACCTGCCCTACTGGAGATACTAAAGGGAGCCCTACAGACAGAGAAACAAAGACAGGACAGAGAGACTTGGAGAAAGGTTCAGTACTAAAGAGGTTCGGAATGGGTACAATAAAGGATATTAATAGAGAGAGGGGAAAAATATGGCAAACATAAACCAAAGGATAAGATGGCCGATTCAAGAAATGCCTTCATGGTTATAACGTTGAATGTAAATGGATTAAACTCCCCAATTAAAAGATATAGATTCGCAGAATGGATCAAAAAAAATGAACCATCAATATGTTGCATACAAGAGACTCATCTTAGACACAGGGACACAAAGAAACTGAAAGTGAAAGGATGGAAAAAAATATTTCATGCAAGCTACAGCCAAAAGAAAGCAGGTGTAGCAATATTAATCTCAGAAAAAATAGACTTTAAATGCAGGGATGTTTTGAGAGACAAAGAAGGCCACTACGTACTAATAAAAGGGGCAATTCAGCAAGAAGAAATAACAATCGTAAATGTCTATGCACCCAATCAAGGTGCCACAAAATACATGAGAGAAACACTGACAAAACTAAAGGAAGCAATTGATGTTTCCACAATAATTGTGGGAGACTTCAACACATCACTCTCTCCTATAGATAGATCAACCAGACAGAAGACCAATAAGGAAATTGAAAACCTAAACAATCTGATAAATGAATTAGATTTAACAGACATATACAGGACATTACATCCCAAATCACCAGGATACACATACTTTTCTAGTGCTCATGGAACTTTCTCCAGAATAGATCATATGCTGGGACATAAAACAAGCCTCAATAAATTTGAAAAGATTGAAATTATTCAAAGCACATTCTCTGACCACAATGGAATACAATTAGAAGTCAATAACCATCAGAGACTTAGAAAATTCACAAATACCTGGAGGTTAAACAACACACTCCTAAACAATCAGTGGGTTAAAGAAGAAATAGCAAGAGAAATTGCTAAATATATAGAGACGAATGAAAATGAGAACACAACATACCAAAACCTATGGGATGCAGCAAAAGCAGTGCTAAGGGGGAAATTTATAGCACTAAACGCATATATTAAAAAGGAAGAAAGAGCCAAAATCAAAGAACTAATGGATCAACTGAAGAAGCTAGAAAATGAACAGCAAACCAATCCTAAACCAAGTACAAGAAAAGAAATAACAAGGATTAAAGCAGAAATAAATGACATAGAGAACAAAAAAACAATAGAGAGGATAAATATCATCAAAAGTTGGTTCTTTGAGAAGATCAACAAGATTGACAAGCCCCTAGCTAGACTGACAAAATCAAAAAGAGAGAAGACCCATAGAAACAAAATAATGAATGAAAAAGGTGACATAACTGCAGATCCTGAAGAAATTAAAAAAATTATAAGAGGATATTATGAACAACTGTATGGCAACAAACTGGACAATGTAGAAGAAACGGACAATTTCCTGGAAACATATGAACAACCTAGACTGACCAGAGAAGAAATAGAAGACCTCAACCAACCCATCACAAGCAAAGAGATCCAATCAGTCATCAAAAATCTTCCCACAAATAAATGCCCAGGGCCAGATGGCTTCACAGGGGAATTCTACCAAACTTTCCAGAAAGAACTGACACCAATCTTACTCAAACTCTTTCAAAACATTGAAGAAAATGGAACACTACCTAACTCATTTTATGAAGCTAACATCAATCGAATACCAAAACCAGGCAAAGATGCTACAAAAAAGGAAAACTACCGGCCAATCTCCCTCATGAATATAGATGCAAAAATCCTCAACAAAATACTTGCAAATCGAATCCAAAGACACATTAAAAAAATCATACACCATGACCAAGTGGGGTTCATTCCAGGCATGCAAGGATGGTTCAACATAAGAAAAACAATCAATGTATTACAACACATTAAAAACTTGAAAGGGAAAAATCAATTGATCATCTCAATAGATGCTGAAAAAGCATTTGACAAAATCCAACATCCCTTTTTGATAAAAACACTTCAAAAGGTAGGAATTGAAGGAAACTTCCTCAACATGATAAAGAGCATATATGAAAAACCCACAGCCAGCATAGTACTCAATGGTGAGAGACTGAAAGCCTTCCCTCTAAGATCAGGAACAAGACAAGGATGCCCGCTGTCACCACTGTTATTCAACATTGTGCTGGAAGTGCTAGCCAGGGCAATCCGGTAAGACAAAGAAATAAAAGGCATCCAAATTGGAAAAGAAGAAGTAGAACTGTCATTGTTTGCAGACGATATGATCTTATATCTAGAAAACCCTGAGAAATCGACGATACAGCTACTAGAGCTAATAAACAAATTTAGCAAAGTAGCGGGATACAAGATTAATGCACATAAGTCAGTAATGTTTCTATATGCTAGAAATGAACAAACTGAAGAGACACTCAAGAAAAAGATACCATTTTCAATAGCAACTAAAAAAATCAAGTACCTAGGAATCAACTTAACCAAAGATGTAAAAGACCTATACAAAGAAAACTACATAACTCTACTAAAAGAAATAGAAGGGGACCTTCAAAGATGGAAAAATATTCCATGTTCATGGATAGGAAGACTAAATGTCATTAAGATGTCAATTCTACCCAAACTCATCTACAGATTCAATGCAATCCCAATCAAAATTCCAACAACCTACTTTGCAGACTTGGAAAAGCTAGTTATCAAATTTATTTGGAAAGGGAAGATGCCTCGAATTACTAAAGACACTCTAAAAAAGAAAAACGAAGTGGGAGGACTTACACTCCCTGACTTTGAAGCTTATTATAAAGCCACAGTTGCCAAAACAGCATGGTACTGGCACAAAGATAGACATATAGATCAATGGAATCGAATTGAGAATTCAGAGATAGACCCTCAGATCTATGGCCGACTGATCTTTGATAAGGCCCCCAAAGTCACTGAACTGAGTCATAATGGTCTTTTCAACAAATGGGGCTGGGAGAGTTGGATATCCATATCCAAAAGAATGAAAGAGGACCCCTACCTCACCCCCTACACAAAAATTAACTCAAAATGGACCAAAGATCTCAATATAAAAGAAAGTACCATAAAACTCCTAGAAGATAATGTAGGAAAACATCTTCAAGACCTTGTATTAGGCGGCCACTTCCTAGGCTTTACACCCAAAGCACAAGCAACAAAAGAGAAAATAGATAAATGGGAACTCCTCAAGCTTAGAAGTTTCTGCACCTCAAAGGAATTTCTCAAAAAGGTAAAGAGGCAGCCAACTCAATGGGAAAAAATTTTTGGAAACCATGTATCTGACAAAAGACTGATATCTTGCATATACAAAGAAATCCTACAACTCAATGACAATAGTACAGACAGCCCAATTATAAAATGGGCAAAAGATATGAAAAGACAGTTCTCTGAAGAGGAAATACAAATGGCCAAGAAACACATGAAAAAATGTTCAGCTTCACTAGCTATTAGAGAGATGCAAATTAAAACCACAATGAGATACCATCTAACACTGGTTAGAATGGCTGCCATTAAACAAACAGGAAACTACAAATGCTGTAGGGGATGTGGAGAAATTGGAACTCTTATTCATTGTTGGTGAGACTGTATAATGGTTCAGCCACTCTGGAAGTCAGTCTGGCGGTTCCTTAGAAAACTAGATATAGAGTTACCATTTGATCCAGCGATTGCACTTCTCGGTATATACCCGGAAGATCGGAAAGCAGTGACACGAACAGGTATCTGCACACCAATGTTCATAGCAGCATTATTCACAATTGCCAAGAGATGGAAACAACCCAAATGTCCTTCAACAGATGAGTGGATAAATAAAATGTGGTATATACACACGATGGAATACTACGCGGCAGTAAGAAGGAACGATCTCATGAAACATATGACAACATGGATGAACCTTGAAGACATAATGCTGAGTGAAATAAGCCAGGCACAAAAAGAGAAATATTATATGCTACCACTAATGTGAACTTTGAATAATGTAAAACAAATGGTTTATAATGTAGAATGTAGGGGAACTAGCAGTAGAGAGCAATTAAGGAAGGGGGAACAATATTCCAAGAAGAACAGATAAGCTATTTAACGTTCTGGGGATGCCCAGAAATGACTATGGTCTGTTAATTTCTGATGGATATAGTAGGAACAAGTTCACAGAAAGGTTGCTATATTATGTAACTTTCTTGGGGTAAAGTAGGAACATGTTGGAAGTTAAGCAGTTATCTTAGGTTAGTTGTCTTTTTCTTACTCCCTTGTTATGGTCTCTTTGAAATGTTCTTTTATTGTATGTTTGTTTTCTTTTTAACTTTTTTTTTCATACAGCTGATTTAAAAAAGAAGGGAAAGTTAAAAAAAAAAAAAAAAAAAGAAATTAAAACAAGGAAAAAAAAATGATGTAGTGCCCCCTTGAGGAGTCTGTGGAGAATGCAGGGGTATTCGCCTACCCCACCTCCATGGTTGCTAACATGACCACAGACATAGGGGACTGGTGGTTTGATGGGTTGAGCCCTCTACCATAAGTTTTACCCTTGGGAAGACGGTTGCTGCAAAGGAGAGGCTAGGCCTCCCTATATTTGTGCCTAAGAGTCTCCTCCTGAATGCCTCTTTGTTGCTCAGATGTGGCCCTCTCTCTCTGGCTAAGCCAACTTGAAAGGTGAAATCACTGCCCTCCCCCCTACGTGGGATCAGACACCCAGGGGAGTGAATCTCCCTGGCAACGTGGAATATGACTCCCGGGGAGGAATGTAGACCCGGCATCGTGGGACGGAGAACATCTTCTTGACCAAAAGAGGGATGTGAAAGGAAATGAAATAAGCTTCAGTGGCAGAGAGATTCCAAAACGAGCCGAGAGGTCACTCTGGTGGGCACTCTTACGCACACTTTAGACAACCCTTTTTAGGTTCTAAAGAATTGGGGTAGCTGGTGGTGGATACCTGAAACTATCAAACTACAACCCAGAACCCACGAATCTCGAAGGCAGTTGTATAAAAATGTAGCTTATGAGGGGTGTCAATGGGATTGGGAAAGCCATAAGGACCACACTCCACTTTGTCTAGTTTATGGATGGATGAGTAGAAAAATAGGGGAAGGAAACAAACAGACAAAGGTACCCAGTGTTCTTTTTTACTTCAATTGCTCTTTTTCACTCTAATTATTATTCTTGTTATTTTTGTGTGTGTGCTAATGAAGGTGTCAGGGATTGATTTAGGTGATGAATGTACAACTATGTAATGGTACTGTAAACAATCGAAAGTACGATTTGTTTTGTATGACTGCGTGGTATGTGAATATATCTCAATAAAAATAAATAAATAAAAATAAATAAATAAATAAATAAATAAAGGCTATCAAAAGGGATGGGATGGCTTCTCCCCAGGCTGGATGTGCTCACAATAACCTTGTGTCCATATCGAGGTTGGGGTACATTAGAGCTTTTGCCCATTGAAACTCCACAAAGCCTCTCAGAGTTTGAGGGGGCTGGAATTCTCCTTGCAGAAAATTTAGAAATAATTTTTAAAAGAACCCACTAGACTATTTCCATAAAAATGAAAGTTGGGTAATATTATAAATGTCTGACTTGTACATAATAAAATGGGAACTCTAGAGATGTATGTTCATTACTACCATAAAAGGTTTTCAGTACACATGCAAACTTATAAGTATGGGCAGACCAAGCGGGGATCTCTGTACCCCCACGTGCCATGTGGGTTCTGTGTGTCCATGTATGTCTCAGGCATAATTTGAAGGGCATGAAATGGCCTTCAGAGCAGAAATGCCTCCCTTTCCAACCTGCCATAAATCTAAAACATCTTTATTGTATTTATCACCTAAATTTAGGATATTATTTCCAGAAAGTCCCTGCTAAAATTCTGTAACAAGGTGTTCTGGATTGAATTGCCTCCCCCAAAAAGACATGTTGAAGTTCAAACCTCTAGTCCTGTGAATGTGAAGCTATTTGTAAAGAGGAACGCGGAAGACGTTTTAGTTGAGGTGATTAGCGTGGGTCCTAATCACTGTAGGACTGGTGTCCTTATGCAAACAGGCAATTTGCACACAGGTAGTGAGAGAGAGAGAGAGAGAGGAAGGGAGGGAGGAAGGGGGAGCAGAGAGAGAGAGAGAACCCTGTGACAGGGACAGAGCCTGTGTCGTTTTGCCTCAAGCCAAGGAACCCCAGGGAACCGCATGGCTCACCAGCCACCCCAGGAGCAGGGGAGTGGCAGGGAAGAAATTCTCTCCCTTAAGAGGAAACACCACCCTGCCTACACTTGATTTTGGAGTTCTAGCCTCCAGAAGCATGAGACAATAAATCTCTGTTGTAAATTTGTGTTGTTTAGGTCAACTAGTGTGTATGTACTTTGTTACAGCAGCCACAGCAAATAAGACACAAAGTAATAGCATCTGTCCGACAGAGAATGAGTGTGGTGTGAGAGAAAGAGGATTTCGTTACCATAAAATCCTTAGATCCACCCCTAACTAGCTCAGCAATTGTATGAAAGTGACTTGCGTTCATTGAGCCTCCGTTTCTTAAACTGTAAAATGCAGATTAAAATCTCGACTTTATAGTATTGCTATGAGAATAATAGAGTATTTGGTAAACTGTAAACCAACACGTAAATGGTAGGAGAATTAAATGCAGTTCTCATTAGCATCTTAGGCTAGCTGGGCTATGAAATAAGCTAGCAAAACCAGAGCCTTGAGATAATGGAACATAAAATGAGTTGATTTTACCGGCAGGGAGGGTTGAGATGCTGGGAGAAAGAGCAAAGAAAAATAACTCATGGAGAAATGCCACCCATTTTCCTCACTCAGGGAGACTTGGGCTCAAGCAAGACCCCTTCATTGTATGATTCCCATTGCTTCTCCAGCATTATAATCTACCTTCACCAGAGCCTCTGACCACACATCCTTGTTTGCCAAACTGTGGGCCATGTCCCCTTAGTGGATTATCAACAATTTAATAACTCATGACCAGCATTTCAAAAAATGAAATAGGATTGAAGAGATGGGAAAGAAAATATCAGAGCACACTCTATGTAGCAAAGGTAAATATTATTTTTGAAATTTTTGTCTTTTGTTCCTGTTGTATGTATGTGTCACTGTGTGTGTATGAGTGTGTATTTGAGTGAGACAGTGTGTATGGGATCACAATGTGATATATATTTCTCACTGTAAGTCACAATCGAAAACTGTAAAAGCCTCTGCCATAGATAACTATACTAAGATACTTTTAGTTCCCTAAATACGCTGTTTCCCATCTCCAGCCTGTGCAGATTCTTTTCCCTCCAGCAGAAGTTCCTTTCCCCACCCTGGTCCTTGTGGGGACACTTCTCACTCACACAGCTAAGTCGAGTCAGCTGCTTTGTGACTCTAAACCCAGACCAAGCATTGGTACCAACAGATACCCTGGGCTTAGCTCACTGTATTTAGATTTAATGGATTTTTCTCATATTTTATTTACAATTAACTGAGCACTCCTTGTCAGCCTACTAAATCCCTGGCTTCTTGAGGACAGAAACCCCATATCTCTCTCATCTCTACATTCCAAAAACATTTGTATTATAGGTATGTTTGAAAGGTTTGTTGAATTAAAACATAAAAGATAAGCTAGAATATAGCAAAGCCATCTTTCCTATTGAAGAGTGCTTCCTGCACTGCCAACCAGCTCTCAGAAGTGGAATTTGTTCCATTATCCCAAAAGATAGGTCAAAAAGCACCCAGCTCAATGACTTTGCAAGTCTGCGTTCATATGCTACTACTGATGAGATGCTGCAGTTGTCCACGTATGATTATATTCAGAGTAGAGATATCAACTCGATATGAGATTATCTTCAAATCTCAGATAAATGTCCAGATGCTTAAGGTAAAAGAAAGCCCACCAGGCCAATAGCCTTGACTCAAAATGCTAGCAAAGGTAGTCTCTTCAAAAGGTAATAATATGTTTTCTATGAGACATAGAAACATTGCAAATCAATATATATTATATTAGAGTCTGGCTTTCAGAGAGTGTGCATTTTTTTTAAAATAAGACATCAAAAGAGGACAGAAAAGTATTGTTTCAGCACCCTGAATCCCTGGGAGACACAAGCCCTTCCATTCTGCTTACATGGCCACAAGAAAAAACCAGGAATAGGGAAATGAAACCAGACCACTGTTTCCACAAAAGGGTGGGCATTGGAGCTGGGATCTGCAGGAAACAGGGCTGCCTCACAGGCTCCAGCCACTCTAAGCTAGCAAACCTGTGATATAAGAGGCAACAGGGAGATGGAGTAAATCATAGCCATTGAACTCCATCCCTCACATCACAGGGAAGTTTTATTCAACTGACCTGTGTTTTCACCAACACAAAAGCTAGAATGAGCTTCCTAGAGTTGTTGCCATCGTATGACAGCACCTGCTCTGGCTCAGCTCTTCCCAATTTTTTGCCTTAGTGGCAAAAAATTAAAAGCAACCACTATCCAAGGTATGATTTAACACTGTACTGAGATCCTAGACAATGCTATAAAGAAGGAAATAGTATTAGCACTTTTTTTGTCATTATTGTTTTAATGTATGATCATACTAGAGAATCACCTGAACATGAGTGGGCATTGGGTTCTCCTGGGGATCTTCCTAAACTGCAAGTTTCCAATTGAATAAGTTTGAGATTCTGCATTTCTCACAAAATCCCAAGTGGCAATGGTGGCTTATCGACCCTGGAATGCAATATCAAGTCTCCATCGATTCATTCTTTCCTACCCAGGGAATTCACAAATAACCAAGAAATAAGCAATGCATGTGGTTTGACCCTTTGCAGATCCAAGGCCATCAATAGGCCAGTTTTAAAATGCAAATAAGCTATGAATGGCTCTTTTTGGAGAAGAGGGACATAGAGAAGACCTAAATATAGGTTCTATTGTGTGTGCCAGTCACTGAGCAAGTTCCTCTGTGTGCAATCTCATTTAATACAGACAGAGCGAGTTGTTATTCTCATTTTATCAAACAACAAGCAAAGACTCAGATATTAACTTTTCCAAAGGTATCCAGGCAATAAATAGCCAGAGCAGTCTATAACCTCTTCTCTCCAAGCCCAAACCTAATGAGCTTTCCATTATTTCTGGTTCTCTGGTTATCAGTTCATAATATTCCCACTTCAATTTGATTTATCAGGTATGTAGACGCATGTACAGTTAGATACCAGGTTTGTATGTGTTGTGTGTGTGTGTGTACAAAGTTCAAGCCCTCTGGGAATGCACAGTCTAGCAGAAGGCAAATCAAGGAAGGCACACAACAGGCCACACTGGTGCAATAAACTAAGTGCAGAGTCAAAGGCTTAACCGAGAAGCACTCAGCTCAGAATGCAGATCTTGGAAGAGTTGACACCTAAGCTGGTTTTGAAAGGTGAAGAGGAGTTTATTGGCTGAAAAGGCAGTGGATACATTGCCAGGTAGAGGAGAGAGTTGGGAAAAGCTATGATAAAGCTTGCTATGAGGAATATCACAAAATGGGTTGGCTTAAACCACAAGAATTTATTGTCTCTCAGTTTGGGAGACAAAACTCAAGACCAAAAAGGGTTTATCTCAGGAATGCAAGCAGGCTTTGGCATTAAAAAAAAAAAAAAAAAAGTCTCAGGGTAATCCACTATATTCTATGAAATTACAGTGCATTTGAGATGGTGTAAAGGATAAAAATCATATTACCATTTCTATAGATGCCCCCAAAATTGATAAAATCCAACCCTCATTCCTAGATTTAAAATTAAAAAGACATAGCTATCTCAGTTTAAAGGAAAGCTTCTTTAACTCAAAAATTATCTCTCAACAACCTACAGCTAACTTTATCCTTAGTGGCAAAAAAATTAAAAGCAACCACTATCCAAGGTATGATTTAACACTGTACTGAGATCCTAGACAATGCTATAAAGAAGGAAATAGTATTAGTAATACTTTTTGCCATTATTGGTTTAATGTATGTCATACAAGAGAATCACCTGAAGTACTATTAGTTAGTTGAGCTCCACCAGGCAACTAAAATCAACATCAACTTAAAAAAATTAAATTCTTATATGCACCCTGGCTCCTGGAGTTTTGGATGAAGTGAATATGAAATGTACAAAATATTGGTGAAAACATACAATTTCCTATCCTAACAGGCTAGGTTTGCTATTATTTTTCATAAGTGTTCATTTGTATGGATATTTCATTTCTTAAGTTCGGTATATATTTGCTTCTAAAATATAGATTGGCACTTGTTTTTATCTATGTGATTAAGAAGAAGTAAACATAGGGAACTGTATGTCAGGTAATCTCAGAAAAAGTAGAAACTGTAACAAGAACAGCCAAGACTGGTGAGTAGGGTTGTTCACACCAAACAAGGCAGAACACAGCTCTAATAGCTAATCGATACCAGCAATCACATATAATGAGCAAATAGAGAGATGGTTCAACAATGGTTTCCAAAACGATCAATGAGTCAATTTTCCAAATGAAAAGAACAAACCAGGCAAACTAATCCCTCTTCAACTAGGAAATGAAAATTCCAGCTGGCTCTACTAATTGTAATAAAACAATAATTGGGAGCACACAAGTTTCAATAATGTTAACAGAGCAGGTTAATCCATTGTAATTCTGGAAGAACAGGTTATATAGCAAAGACCAAGGGAGATTCAGAAGTACCTCAAGAAACAACAGGTTGCAGGAAAGGAGGTAAGAAAAAGGAAAGAAAGGGAAGGAAGGAGGGGTAGAGAAAAAAAAACAATTTGAAAGGAGTCATCTAGAAACATCTTTTGATGTGAGAAGAAAGGTTTATCTTAAAAAAGTAAGCTGTGGCAACAAAGGATAACTCAGGTTAGGCCTTCCTTTTGGAAAACTGCAAAGTCCAGTGCTCTTAACCCAAAATCAGTTTGTTGATAATCCAGATCCTTTGCCTTCAATTAGTTGAAATTTACTCTTTTTCTTTTAGCGCTGAAAAGACCACTGCAACTATGGGAAGGTTTGAAAACATCCCTAAAAGTTCCAGATCCTAACAATATATCAAAATAAGTATAGCTATAACAGTAGGAAGATTTAAAAACAAGAAAATAATGATGAGATGGAGTAAATCCATAGTGTTAGTATTTTAGAATAGATTTAAGTGGAAGAATAGACATAATCTTCACAAACTGTATTTGGTCATGTGGATTTTTTTTTTTTTTTTTTTTTTTTTTTTGGTTTTTTGGTTTGTTTGTTGCTACTTAAAATTTCTGAAATATTCAATATAATTAGCCATTAGAGCAGACAGCTGGGTACCGTCACCTGGCCAAGTTGACACATGAACCTAACCATCACAAAGGTAAACTTGAATTCTCCAGGAAAAGCCACAAGTTGGGAATTCTGATGAAGGTGACTAAATTCCATGGAAGAAGATGTCTGACTGAAGTTGAGAAACAAATTCTTTCTGACTGCTGAAATCCTCAGCTCCTACTTTAAAAATCTCCAAATGACTGGATGAGGAGACTCCTCTCATTGCCGAACACCTTTGTTGGTTGTAGATGCAATCAGCTGTAGATGCAATCAACTGGCTAATGACTCAAATCCATCTGTAAAATACCTTCTCAGTAACAATCAGGAAATACCTCCATGCAATAAGCAATCCAACCTTTCCAGCCTCATCCCATTCAGGTACCCAGCGTCCCAGTTTGACCCACATACATCCTATTGCTGCAGACTCCAGGCTATGTTTGATGACAAGCAAATGCTCTTTCTTCCTGAAACCCCATTGCTCTTCTCTTTCTGGTTCTTCTCATTCTTTTGCCTAGACAGCTCAGCAGGCACCACCTCGTTGGGGAATTGCTGACCCTCCATGCTGGGAATCTTAAGGCTCCAAGGACCCAGTACCGCTCTATCCTCACACAGCAGCTCAACCACATGAAGAGGTGGCAGCCAGGGACCCTTGAAGATGGTCTCTGTATAATCTGTCTGTAATCCACAGCATCTGATATAATCCCTGATTTACAGTAAGTACTCAGTGATGATCTATGGAGCTGAATTAAGCTGAAAAACTAATATAAGTCTAAAAAGAATAATTAGCCTGCTTTTGCCTGTTTTAGCTACCTCCTAATCACCCTAAAGCTCACCAAAACTTAGATAGTGGAGAGGTGCTCCCTCCCGTCCCCCAACGACTTCAAGCATGGACGAACCAAAAAAGACCAGTAGACTTGAAATCCCAACCCTAATACAAGACACGTAGAAGATGTTTAATAACGTTTGGTGTCCTGGTCACTTGCTCGTCTCACGTCTCCTATTGTCTACTGCTTTCCTTGCCATTTAAGAGTGAGCCAACCTCCCACACATCAGAGCATGTTTCAGATAATTGTCGAAATCATTTCCCACTTCCTCCTGACCCACATTCTACTTCTGTCTACCTGAATTCTCTGGCTCAAGCCATCACCGATTAAATGCTTCTAACTCCTCATTTCTGAAGCTGCATTCTGATTCCCCTCCCTGACTTCTCAATTTTCCTCCCTGTTTAGTTCTGGATTCTGTTCTGTCTTCTGATTTCCACATTAGGTTCTAGCCCTAAGGGATGTTTCCCTGCAGAGAAAACCTCCGTGTCCTCCAAGACAGGGAAATTCTACAGCACAGTGAGAGGCACAAGTGTAAGGAAGGAGGCTCTTAATTCAATCAGCACGCCTTTCCCTCACTTTTGCACACTTGGTGACAGAAGGTAGAGACAGGGCTGCACAAGGGGCGGAAAGAACAGCCACCAATCAGAACGCTAGACTTAGAGGCAGCAGCAGATGTTGCAGGTTCTCATGGTAGACCTAGAAGTCTTTCCAGCTCAGGAAAGCCAGCACAGGGATTTGGCGATGTCTAACAAATATATGCATATGTTCACCTGAACTTCAACAGTCCCGCTTACCCAGAAGATACATTTAGAGCAACACTACCAAATGCATAAGATTATTTGTTGCAGCAAGAACCAACAAGAGTTTTATACACACACACATACACACTATAAAGAATTGGCTCACCTGCTTATGGGAGCTGGTAAGTCCAAATTCTGTATTGCAGGTTGGAGGCTGGAAATTCACGGAGCAGTAATGTTGAAATCTTTTGTCCAGGTCTGTAAGGGAAGCCAGGGAGGAGTAGAGGGTGTGGACTGCAGGTAGAATTCCTTCTGATTCTTGAAACCCCTAAGGTACCATGCCAAGATTGCCTGAGGCCAACCCACACTGCTGAGGGCAATTTCCTTTACTTAAAATCAGTGATGATTGATGCTAATCCCATCCAGGAAATACCTCCATGTGACAGGCAAGCCAGTTTTTGAGCAAACAACTGGATACCACAATACAGTCAAGTTGACACAGAAAATTAACCACAGTACAGCACTGTTTGGATTTGCAAAATGTTAATGTTGGAAACTAAAGAGTCCAGCATTGGGAGACCAGCGGAATAAATTCTGTTGTATACAATCAATGGTGTACTATGCAATGGTGAAAAGGAACAAGGAAAATTTCCATGAACTGACAGGACTTCCAGAAGATGTTGTGAAGTGAAAAACAAAAAAGCAAAGTGTAGAAGAACATATTTTTAAACTATCTTTTTTTAAGAAACAAAGAAATAAGAAAATATGCATATATCTCATTATCTTCACCCAAAAGAACACAAGAAGGGCCATCTAGAAAACAACTGTCAGTAACCCACAAGGGTTGGGAGCTCTGAAGCTGCAGGTTTATGGAGGGCATGACTATCTCTGATTACAACTTTTGAATAGTTCTGACTTTTGAAAGTATCTTAGTGGTCTACACATTCAAAGCATAAAATGAAACCAAAAAGGAGAGGAAAGGGGAAATCTAAAGCTGGGAGTAACTTCAGGGAGTAAACTGAAACAAAGGAACTCTGTTATATTTCAAACAAATACCATAACCACACTGAAGAGGAAAAGAAAAAAAAGACATAAATTAGAAGCATAATATATGACTCTAAACCCTCATTTGAGTGAAATGAAAAGGGGAATGGCAAACAAATTCTAAGTTCTTTTTAGTAGGTTTCTTTTTTTGTAGGTCATGGGCAAAACCTTCCTGAAATATTTTTGGGTGTGTTACACAATTGAGCAAATTAGTGCATGCATTGATGTAGCTAGGAGCCAAGGTAATCCCTGTGGAAGAAAAGAGTGTCAGATATAGACTGGTGGAGGAAAGAAAGAAAGAACCCATCAGGGATGGCTGGGTTTTAGAGGATTGGTGTGACTTTGTGATTTCTAAAATATGTACATGTATGATGTTCTAGTTTGCTAATGCTGCCAGAATGCAGAACACCAGAAATGGATTGACTTTTATAAAGGGAGTTTATTGGTTACACAGTTACAGTCTTAAGGCTGTAAAGTGTCCAAGGTAACACATCAGCAATCGGGTACCTTCACTGGAGTATGGCCAATGGTGTCCAGAAAACCTCGATTAGCTGGGAAGACACGTGGCTGGCGTCTACTCCAAGTTCTGGTTTCAAAACAGCTTTCTCCCAGGATGTTCCTCTCTAGGCCACAGCTCCCCTTCAAAATGTCACCCTCAGTTGCTCTTGGGGTGTTTGTCCTCTCTTAGCTTCTCTGGAGAAAGAGTCTGCATTCAATGGCCATCTTCAAATTGTCTCTCATCTGCAGCTACCCTCTCAGCTTCTGTGCATTCTTCAAGGTGTCCCTCTTGACTGTAGCAAGCTTGTTCCTTCTGTCTGAGCTTATATAGTGCTCCAGTGAACTAATCAAGGCCCATGCTGAATGGGCAGGGCCATGCCTCCATGGAAATTTTCCAATCAGAGTTATCACCTACAGTTGGGTGGGTCGCATCTCCATGGAAATGCTTAATCAAAGAATTACAGTCTAATCAACATTTATATGTCTGCCCACACAAGATTGCATCAAAGATAATGGCGTTTTGGGGGACATAATACATCCAAACCAGCACATATGGATACATACATGTGCCTGGGCACATGTGCATGCACGTATGTGTATATCTGTGTGTAAGGTGCATCCATGTATTACCATGTGTATATAGACTTATATTCATCTAGTGTGGTCCTCTGAAAGCACAAATTTCCTCACCACAGAAGCAATGAGTACACCTAGTCCGCCAACGAGGAATAGGTGCACATCACGTGCCCCAGATGTGATACCCTAGGAAGGATGCATCGTCACCTGTTCAGAATTTTGGCTGAGACTATGCAACCTGAACATGATCATAAGGACTCACCAGGCAAACCCAAAATGAGAGACAATCTATTTAAAAGAAAAGAGGAAGCTGCGTCCATATCCCGAGTCCTGGCCTCTCGCCTTACTCCCCAAACATGAGCTTCACCACCCGCTCCACCACCCTCTCCACCAACTACCGATCCCTGGGCTCGGTCCAGTTGCCCAGCCACCGGATCCGGCCAGCCAGCAGCGCGGCCAGCATCTATGCGGGCGCCAGGGGCTCGGGCTCCCGGATCTTGGTGTCCCACTCCTCTAGCTCCCACGGTGGCTGGGGGTCCAGGGACCTGGCTGGCAGGGTGGCCAGGGGTCTGGCAGGAATAAGGGGCATCCAGGGCAAGAAGGAAACCATGCAAGCCCCGAACAACTGCCTAGCCTCCTACCCGGACAGGGTGAGGAGCCTGGAGACTGAGAATCTGAGACTGGAGGGCAAAATTCGGGAACACCTGGAGAAGAAGGGACCCCAGGTCAGGGGCTGGAGCCACTACTTCAAGATCATCGAGGAACTGAGGGCTCAGATCTTTGAGGTTTCTGTGGACAACGCCCGCATCGTTCTGCAGATTGACAATGCCCGGCTGGCTGCAGATCACTTCAGAGTCAAGTATGAGACTGAGCTGGCCATGCACCAGTCTGTGGAGAGCGACATCCATGGGCTCCACAAGGTCACTGATGACACCAACGTCACTTGGCTGCAGCTGGAGACAGAGATCGAGGCTCTCAAAGAGGAGCTGCTCTTCATGAAGAAGAATCATGAGGAGAGTAAAGGATCTACAAGCCCTGATTGCCAGCTCTGGGCTGACCATGGAGGTGGACGCCCCGAAGTCTCAGGACCTCAGCAAGATCATGGAAGAACATCCGAGCCCAGTATGACGAGTTGGCTCAGATGAACCAAGAGGAGCTGGACAAGTATTGGTCTCAGCAGGTTGAAGAGAGCACCACAGTGGCCACCTCTCAGTCCGCTGAGATAGGAGCTGCTGAGATGACACTCACGGAGCTGAGATGTACTGTCCAGTCCTTGGAAATCAACCTGGACTCCATGAGGAATCTGAAAGCCAGCTTGGAGAACAGCCTGCAGGAGGTGGAAGCCCACTATGCCCTGCAGATGGGGCAGCTCAACGGGGTCCTGCTGCACCCGGAATCTGAGCTGGCACAGACCCGGGCAGAGGGGCAGCACCAGGCCCAGGAGTACGAGGGTCTGCTGAACATCTAGGTCAAGCTGGAGACCAAGATTGCCACCTATCGCCACCTGCTAGAAGATGGAGAGGACTTCAGTCTCAGCGACGCCCTGGGCAGCAGCAACTCCATGCAAACCATCCACAAGACCACCACCCGCAGGATCGTGGATGGCAAAGTGGTATCTGAGACCAACGACACCAAAGTTCTGAGGCACTGAGGCAGCAGAAGCAGGGTGCCCTTTGGGGAACCGGTGACCAATAAAATCTTCTGCATCTTCAAAAAAAAAAAAAAGAAAAGAAAAGAGGGGGCTGCGAAAGATAAAGAGAGGCTGAAGAAATGCTCCAGATTTTAAAAGACTAACGAGACATGACAATTAAATGCAATGCCTGATCCCGACTAGGTGCTGTACTCAATGGGAGAAGATACCATCAAGAACATGATTGGGTCAAATGACAAAATGGAAATATGGGGGGAAGATTAGGAAAAGCGAGATTTACTGTAGTTGGTAACTAGATTGTGCTTATGTAAGAGAATGTCCATATTCTTAGGAAATACTTAAAGAAGTATTTAGGGTTAAAGGGCCCTGTTGTATGCAATTTACCCTCTGTTGGTTCAGAAAAAAAAATGAGAGAAAGAGTGCAAACAACGATGGGAGAAACTGAGCATTCTTTGTACAATTTTTACTCTTACAACTTGTCTAAAGCTTGGCATTATTTTCAAATAAAAAGTTAAAAGGTAAACAAACAAAGTGGAGTATCCATGAGAAGAATTTTTATTTTTGGTCACAGAGTTCACTCTCCAATAAATGCACCTAGAATCATAGCTCTGTACCCACTATGTGTCAAGGAATTTTACAGATACTGTCTTTCATAGTAAGAGCAACTGTGTAACGCAGGCATTCTATTTTTCTGCACTTTTTAGTTATTTTTGCATCATCTTCTAATGTCTAAAACTTCTATAGTTTTTGTAGTTGCATATTAAAAAATTGATTCTAATCACAGATAAGTAAATGTGCCTCCAACCTATTAAAAAGAGAATTTTCTAACCCCATTAGATGATTCTCAATGATAAACAAGAGATAACAGTAGGGCTAAGGCTATTATTTTTCCCCTTCTGCTTCCCCCAACTTCTAAACTGATATCAAGCCTTTTTTTTTAATCTTTCATTTTAACCATACGTGCTTAAAACTCAGAGATAACCATGTTTTCTATTCATGGCTTTCTCTCTCTAATCTCCAGAAAGTTATTAGAAACTGTATCAGTAGCACCCTCCATTCAATCATTCTGTTAGGCTAAAATATTTCCTTTTAAAAATCAGAAGTTGCATTCTACATCCTTCTAGCAAATTGCAAATGAATCTGGTCATTTCAAAGACTCAGCATGAAAGACACATGGATAAATGTGCTGTCAGGAAATAAGAGAAAGATAAATCTAAAAGGAGCCAAATACATCATCTAATTTCCTGCTTCTATACAGAACTGCAATTTAATAGAAATCTTTAAAAACCTCTAAGGCAGACCGTTTCCTACTTCCATGGTTATCTTTTAGCCAGACTCTAAGTGTATCCATTAAAAAAAAAATAGAAATTATCTTAGCTCTAGGGAATACCTCCTTGGTTTAGGAGGCTAAATCAATTTCCTTCATTTTAATATAACTTTTAAATAACTGATATGTGATTCATTATTTATGTAGCTGATAATATAATTCATTATTTGACCACATAATTATCACTTAATGACAAATGAATATAGAAGTGAAATATCTGATTTCAAAGACATTTTATGATATTAGCAATAAAGATAATGAGTTTAATTCTCTGATCCCATGAGACAGAAAACTTCAGATAAAATATATTGTGAAATAGTCAATATTAGCATTCTGCTACCTTTGAGCTTTGCAGCCATCTCATGAGATGAAAGTAAATCAGAGAATTTTAGAGCTGAGAGGAAATGTGGAGATCCCCCCAACCCCTCTGCTTTACATAGGAGGATAAGTAAGGATAAATGAGGCCCCAAGATAGAACATGACCCCCAAGTCCCTGGAGGAGGTGACGTCGGAGTTACCCTCAATGGAGGCCATCATTGACCACTGCTACTTCCACTTCTTGCAACAAGAATTACGACTCCTCCAAGGAGAACACATAGAGTGGCTGCCAGTCATGAAAAATCCCCGGGAAATAGTATTTCCCCTTACTAGATGATATTTTCTATTCTGGTTGTCTTAGTTTTCCAAGCTGCTAAGAAAAATACCAAAATCTGGTTTTGACTTAACAATGGGAATGTATTGGCTCACATGTTGGAATTGAGGCTAGAAATCCAAAATCAAGACATCAGCTTGGCAATACTTTCTCCCCAACGTCTGTAACATCCCAGTGCTGGCTGCTGGCAATTCTTGGGGTTCCTTGGTTTGTATCCTTGCCTTGCATCCATGACGATGTCCTCTCCTGTCTCTTCTGGGTTCCATGGATTTCTGGCTTCCAGCTCCTCCCCAGGGCCTTCTCTGACTTTTCCTGAATTTCTTCTGCTTATAAAGGAGTCCAATCATCTGGATTAAGACCCAGCCTCATTCAGTTGGGCCACACTTTAACTAAAAATAACATCTTCAAGAGATCCTATTTATAATGGGTTCACTCCCATGGAAAAGCAGATGAAGTTGAAGAGCCTTTCTAAATTGGGGTGCATAATTCAACCTACCACACTAGACTAACCAATACTTTAAAAATAATGCTCGTCCAGGCCCACTACTTTCATTTTAAGATGCGCTAATGGATTCCAGCCCACAGTTTGCTGTAAGTCAGTGACAGGACACCACTGTTTTCCTTCCTCCAGGCAGGTCCCTAACCACACCCTTTTCCTCCCTGTCAGTTGTTACTCAATGTGCCCTTGGTGAAACAATGAACAACAAATGAATGAAAGGTCTGGGGGAAACTCCCAAAGATCCCATGCAATCCTCTTTCTAATCCATGAATTCATTCAGTTGGCAGCTTTGGGTTGCTTTTTCTGAGCTGTCATTGTGTGAGTTGCTGGCTACACAGCTGGGGACAAGAGGTGGTGGCACTCTCTCCTATTGGGGGCTGCAGATCCCTCCAAGGGAAGCCCAAAAGCATAAACTACATCCATCTACCTGAGCAAGTTATCCATAGGTTGACAGGAGATTATTGGACAGTCTCCATGCAAGGAAAGGAACCAAGACTCTTAAAATGGCACTCCCATCTAAAACCCACATTTACAGCCCTGGATTTCCCTTCTTCTCTCCTCTGAGTTGTTTAATTCCTTTCTCCCTTTCTGACATTCTCTTCTCAGTCACTGGAGCATTTTGGCCCTCCATTTGTAACCAGGTGAAAACTTTTGCATTATTTTAGACTCAACTTGGATGTTACCCTGTGTACTTCATTATGATTTTTGCTAAGGTTTCTTGACCAAACCGCCAGCTATTTATGGAGAGGATATAGAGACAGTACATTATTCTACCGCTCCTCTTGTTAAAAACATCACACATCTAACCCCAAATACTCCCTGCCTAATTGCTACAAGCTGCTTAAGAGATATGACCCATAAAGGAGGACCAAACTTCCCCCAGAAGAGCACCATGTCTAAGTCGTGGATGCACAACTCAGCTTTGACCTCAGCACCCTAAGGAGCCTAAGACCCATCCATTCACAGCCTGACACAAACCCTAATCTCCCACCTTTCCTCAATACCAAAAACTTGATAACAGACCATCTGTTCCAGAAGCAAAGTCTTCTCTATCCTTGCCCTCTTTTCCAAACATTCCTTACACTTTGTTGTAACTGGAATCTGGCTCTCGCTAAGGGCATTCCTTGGAAGTGGAAGCTGTCCCACGTCACACCCATGTCCCATGTGCCCAGGTAGGGCAGGGGCCTCCATGCTCCAAATAGCCACTTCCATACCAGGTCCTTCTCTTCTCTTTTAAGACCCCTGAAGCACTGTCTATCAGACTATGTCCACCTTCCTTCCTCCTTGTTGTAGGCATCTGCTGTCCTTCTTGTTCCATCCTTCATTGACTAAGGATTCCATTCCTTGGACCCCTGTCTTTCTCTCCACCATTACTCCTACAGTGATCCTTGGGGGCTTCAAAATCTTTGAGAAATCCATTCAATACTCTGTCCTCACAGTTCCTTTACCTACCTGCCACCAATGAGTTTGTCTTCTACTCCTTGTCAGCCACCATTCCTAGAGATTTTCAAACCAGGGGTGGCAATTTATTAGTGAGTTATGAGATCTGTTTTTTAAAATTACACAAAAGAGAATAAAATAGAACAGGAAATATCAGAGCCCATTGTCTGTAGTAAGGGTAAGAACTGTTTCATAAGACCATAAGACTTTGTTTCAATTATATACATGTTTACTAGGTTAAGATATAAAACATATCTTTCTTATGTTGGGTTATGGTCTAAAAAGTTTGAAAGCCACTGCTCTAAAGATATTCATTACCAATAATTGTACAGCACCCAATGTTTTTATTTTAAGCATCTCACCCTCTAATCACCACCTTCTCTCTGTTACGGTTTGCTAGAGCTGCCATTATGCAAAATACCAGAAACAGATTGGCTTTTGTAACAGAGGTTTATTAGGTTACAAATTTACAGTTTGAAGGGCATAAAAGTGTCCAAACTAAGGCATCAACAAGAGGATACCTTCACTGAAGAAAGGCCAATGGCATCTGGAACAACTCTGTCAGCTGGGAAGACACGTGGCTGGCGTCTGCTGGTCCTTTCTTCCCGAGTTGTGTTTCAAAATGGCTTTCTCCAAAATGTCTCTGGGTATCTGTCTTCACTCCCCTCTCTCAGCAGCTCTGTGTCTTTGCTTCTTTCTCCAAGGACATTTCTCTCTAAGTATCTAGGGGCCCTCTCTTGACTTCTCCAGGGCAAACTGGGCTTCCTCTCTTAACTTAGCATCTCCAAACGTCCTTCTGTCTGCATCTCCAAGCATCAATAAGCATCAGCAAGCACCAGTGTTGGCTCTAGAGCTCTCTTAAGTATTCCAGTGAACTAATCAAAACTCACCCTAAATGGGTGGGGGTCACACCTCCATGGAAATAATTCAGTCAGAAGTTCCACCCTAATCAGAAGACTAATCAGTCTGCACCCGCAAGATTGCATTAAAGAATATGGCTTTTCTCGGGGATATAATATATCCAAACTGGCACACTGTCTTTCTAGCTCATTCTCTGTAGTATATCATCTCCAGCGATTCCTCCACTACACCATGCCCTCACCATTCACCCTACCCCTTTTCCAATGTCGTGCCCTACTCGGGTACTCACTCCCCTGCTTGCCTGACCGAGGGTCCTTGTTCTGCCACCACAGCTCCTCCCTAGAAGGCGAAGACCTCAGGGAGAAAGACCACATCCTAGGTAACTGTATGCCCATCCCCAACACGTGCCTGGCACACAACAGATGTAGGAACCTCTTTGTTAAATTCACAAGACCGAGGTCTGCTGAGCAGACTGATAAGAGCCTCTATCATTTGTGTTTAATTTTATCACTGGACCCGCACACCAGTTAATCTTCTCTATCATTACTCCTTTAATTATTTCCAGAGTTTAATGCCATAAAATCAGGATGGTAGAAAGAGAGATCCTCACTATTCCACTATGCCATGAGGAAAACTTCGGTGAGCAATTTCAGCCATAACTCTAACACACTCCCAGACCGAGGGACAGAAAACCCTCAGCATCTGTCAAAAAATTAGTACGTCTCTATACACAGTTCAAAGCTGTCAAGCACAGTTCACTAGAGTAATAAATCTATTAAATCTTGGACGGATTAACATCTCATTATCTCACCATTGTTATAAAAAGGAAGGTTTTATTATCTCAATGACTTTAAATAACTCTTACCATGTAAAACAGCCTGTTCCCCCCACCCCAATGTTTTAGGCCTTGATCCAACTTTTTTTTAATTTGGACATTATCATTTAAGGAGAGCATCAGAATGTCAATCCTGGCTATGAGAGGTTGATATAAGGCCGCATTTTCAATGATTCTTCCAATGTGATTTATTTGTGGTTTTACACTTCATTTCTAAATACCTTTACTATGATTTTTAGTGTTTGTCTAAAGCCCAAGTTGAGAAGCAGAATATAGCAGTGAGAAAGCACTACATGAGGAATCCAGAGGCTCTGTTCATCTCTGACTCTCTAGGGTAGCCTAGTCAATTTCCTGCTTGGAATGTTCCTTGGCCTTATTCAAAGATGAGTTTCGGGGACTTCCCTCTGTACAACAGTACAGTTGATTCTTCTATGCCCTCACTAAAGCTGAAAATCATCTCTATTGTCATATGTATTACATTTTCCCGTAATTTTTTCTTGCATTCATTTTAATGCCTAGAACATACAAGATTCTCAACAAATAACTCTTGAAGGAAAACAAAGAAATTCATTTCCCCTAATTGACTGTGGTATATAAAACAATAAATGTGTTGATCTATTTGAAGGATTTGGGATTGAGATTTTTATTTCTATTTTCTAGTTGAGAAAACAAAAGCTCAGAGCAGTTAGATGTTGGTAACAAGTGCTGGAATTGAGCACATGCCTGTCTAGTTCAAGTCCACAAGCATTCCACTGCACCAGCCTCTGTGAGCCTCTGGAGAGTCTCACCTCCATACTCAGTGACACTTTCCACCCCCTGTCATTAGAGGCTGCACAGATATCATTGACTGGCTGCTTGAAGGACTCATGGCCTGACCCACTGGAATGCTTCAATAAACACTGATTGTCAGGTCAGTCAAAATACCAGCTGAACTTGCCATGGCTTCCTTTGGCAGAGCAGCTGAGGACTGAGCACAAATATTTTCATAGCCGGAATTTCCTAAGAAATGGAGAGGACGCTCTCTTCCTTCAGGAAATACACATGGGCAGATAAGAAGCCAATAAAAGAAAGAAGAAAGACTCAGACACTCCATACTCACAGTGTCATTGTCCTTCCCTGGTACCTTCCCACAGGTGTAAAGAAGAGAACCGTTACTGGCATTTCTCAAGATTTCTCTGGATCGCAGAGATGGGCCTCTCAATCAATGCTACCGAAGACAGCACGGTCATTACACATTTATTAAAAAGATAGCATCATTCCATTTTACCTTATCAGGTAATTTTATATCTAACATAAAGAGGTGTCTAAACAATAACAAACAGCTGGAGAGGAGAAAAATGGTCATGTCACTCTATGTGTAATGTCCTAATGATGAAGCCAGTCTCCAGAACAGACTGACGACTCGGCTCGGAAACCAGTGGTTCACCCAACTGAACGATTCTTTCTTTGCTTCATTTTGTTCAAAATTGATCTTAAAGGCCTCATCAATTCATCCCCCTCTCTGTTCTTTCAGTTTGTGCAAGTTCACCCAGCATAGACAGAGGACACCTTGTCTTCAGAAATAATGTAGCTTCCTTTGGGTTAGCTTCTCTGACACCAAAGAGTTTGTTCTCCACAAGGTTTTTCTTGTTACACTATTGGAATTCCTGCATGTATCTGAGTTGGTATGATGAATTTTGATTAAAGGTTTTGGAGAATTTTACTCTCTTCTCTCAAACAGCTGTCTGGTTGATACAGTCCTCCAACCGCCACCTCTAGACAACTTGGCCAACTTGAAGTAAGGCAGTGAGACAGGACATTTGCAAATGATACACGATGAGTCCTTGTCTGTGCAGCTTATTGTCTCTTCCCCAATAAAATTGTTTGCTGGCAATGTTTAGAAACCTCAAATAAGTCTCTTTAGGCAGCACAAGAATTTGACCTTAGCAATATTGCCTTTTTTCCTTATTTTTACCAAAAAAAGTTTTTGCATCAACTGGTTTTGTTTTTTAATCTGAGTGTGTCTAGAATAGTTAATATTGAGATTCCAATTAAAGATAGTGAAATAAAGTATTACTACTCCAATTTCCTCTCTGAAAGCAAAAGGAAACAACAAAAAGAATAAAAGTGAAAGTTGAAGAAAGAACTCTATCCCTGTTGATACATGGATAAAGAGCTTAAGTATAAGTACACAAATCCAGCTGTTTAAAATAAATTACCACCCTTTTTATTTTTCTATGACAATCAAGACCCTATCCATGTTCCTCAGAAAGTTAGTCATAGAATTAGCATATGGCCCAGCAATCCCATTCCTGGGTATATACCTAAAAGAATTGAAAACAGGTATTCAAACAAATATTTCCACACAAATATTCATAGCAGCACTGTTCACAATAGCCAAAAAGTGGAAACAACCCAAATGCCCACCAGCAGATGAATAAATAAACAAATTATGGCATATCCATATAATAGAATAATTATTCAGCCAGAAAAAAACAATGAAGTACTGATACATGTTACAACATGGGTGAACCTTGAAAACATCATTCTAAGTGAAAGAAAAGCCAAGATAAAAGACCTTATGTTGTATGATTTCATTTACATCAGATATCCTGGATAGGTAAATCCACAGAGACAGAAAGTAGATTAGTGGTTGTCTAGGGCTGGGGGAGGAGGGAGTAGAGAGGAACTGCTTAATGAGTCAGGGATTTCTTTTCGGGGTGATGAAAGTATTTTGCAACTACACAGAGGTGATGGTTGCACAACATTGTGAATGTACTTGTTCTAGTTTACTAATGCTGCAGAATGCAAAACACCAGAGATGGATAGGCTTTTATAAAACAGGGGGTTATTTCACTACACAGTTACAGTCTTAAGGCCACAAAGCGTCCAAGGTAACACCTCAGCAATCAGGTACCTTCACCGGAGGATGGCCAATGGCGTCCGGAAAACCTCTGCTAGCTAGGAAGGCAGCTGGCGTCTGCTCCAAAGCTCTGGCCTCAAAATGGCTTTCTCCCAGGACGTTCCTCTCTAGCAAGCTTGCTCCTCTTCAAAACATCACTCCCAGCTGCACTCCATTAGTTCCCTCTCTCTGAGTCAGCTCATCTATATAGCTCCACCGATCAAGGCCCACCCTGAATGGGCGGGGCCACGCCTCCATGGGAACATCTCATCAGAATCATTACCCACAGCTGGGTGGGGCACATTCCAAGCAAATCCAACCAGCATCAACGTCTGCCCCACAAAACTACAAAGATAATGGCATTTGGGGGACACAATACATTCAAACCAGCACAGTATTAAATACCACTGAATCATATTGTGTCATCATATTATACATTTGTATGTATCGATAGAAAACCCACAAATTTATAGGTATATATTTTATATAATATACCATATATTTTGTCATATAAAATAGATATTATATAAAGTATTATTTTTTATGATTTAATTGTTTCTTGAAATTATTTGTATATTGCTGGAAATTTCATCTCTCTCTCCTTATCTGGGAGACATTGGCTTTTGTGCATGAAGAGCTTAAGTATTAGGGGAAACTATTAAGAAAGTTAGATATTGTGCACCCCTGTGATTAATTGTATGTTATATGAATTAACCAAAAAATCTATCCAATAAAATAGCAGAAAATTAATCTTGGCTGATTCTGGTTTCCCCAGACTTCCACCAAGACCATGTCCAAGTTTCAAAGGTTTGTGCAGTACCAAGGAGATGAGAGTTTGTACATGTGGAGGTGGCGGGGAAAGCAGTGCCACACCGTCTAGAATTGGATTTCCCGCTGACATGGGAAATTCCTATGCTCGTGCTTCAAAGATCCTCAGTCGTTGGCACACACAGGTTGGTGAAGCCAGGGTGGCCCTGTGCCCACCTGCACACCCCCTTCCAGCTCTCTCTGATGCTCCTGTACTCTCATGGGAGACTTGAGGGTAAGCTGCTTCCAGGCCACAAGGGGGTGCAGGACTTGCAGCCAGGCTGGCCACTGGGGAGAGAGGCACCTCACAGCACTCCTTCTCTGTGGTCAGTCACTTCCTCCCACCCTATGTGGAAACTAGTGGATGTCCCCTCTGCTCCTGAGTCTTCCAAAGCTCTCCGGGTCTAGCTATCCACCCAGGTCTCTAGTGAGGAAGCAGGGCACACAGCCCCTTTCTCTAGATTGCACAGACTTTCAACTCTCATCAACTCCTCTCAGCCTCATCAATTCCCAGCTCATGGGGAAACAGTTTGTAATCAGTGGGGTTAGGGGTGACTGGGTGGCACCTTTCTTAACAGTTTCCCCTAATGCTTAAGCTCTTGGTACACAAAAGCCAATATCTCCCAGATAGAGAGAGAGAGATGAAATTCCCAGCAATATACAAATAATTTCAAGTAACATGCTAAATCATATAAAATATAATACTTTATATAACATCTATTTTATATGACATAAAATATATGGTATATTATATAAAAAATATACCTATAAATTTATGGTTTTTATGTTGATACATATAAATGTACATTTTATATTTTATATTTTGAAAAAAAAAAAAAACAGCTATAATCCCAACTCACAGTCTATGAAAGTTAGGCAAAACAATTTGGTGAAATTTGGACAAAATTGAGGGGACACTGAAAGTACATATACTGATACCACCACGTTTTGAAGAAAGTAAGAAGACATTACTTGTTAGGTGGTTCAAGTCTCTTACCAGGGACATGACAGATACCATTTAATGCTAAAAATCAATAGACTTTTCAGCACTTTATTTAAAGATAAAGATGATCACATATGGCATTATAGACAGATCTTTTTACCTGGAGTACTTGAGAAGAGGTAGAGGGTGGAGAGAGAGTATGGGATAGACTCCTCTAGAAGGTTGAAAAGAAGCAAGTCAAAAGTCAGAGGTGAAAGAAGCAAATGGCTATAATCTTTCTGCAGTAATTGTTTCACTGTTCATAGTGGGGAGTCAATAGGCACTGCCTGAGTTTCATAAACAAGGAATATAGGGGTAAGAATATTAATAAAAGTTATCAGAATAAACAACTAAACAATAGTAACAAAAAAACTGAGATTAAACATAGAATAAACTTTCCAAGCTCTGAGAAAGAATATATGCATGTCCACAAAGTAAACAAAACCAAAGTTTTTACCAAAATGTAGAAAACAAAGAAGTACAAGCTAAACATATAAGCTAAAAGTAGATGAATGACTCGAATATAGCTGTCATATCAATAAATGTTAATAAGATGACCTCATCTTTTTAAAGAAATTTTTACTCAGGTTTCCTAAAACATAAAATCCATCCACGTGCTATGAACAACAGATACAAAAAAAAAAAAGAAAAGACACAAAATTCTTGAAAGAAAAGCAATAGGTGATGAAATATAAGCAAATGGAAACAAAAAAGAATCAGGAGTCAACTTTTAATATTAGTCTAAGTTAAACGCAAAGCATAAAGCAGTAAGTGAAATGAAGTGTACTTTATAATGATAGAAAGCACAATCCACAATAACATTTTGTCATAAATCTTCATGCAACAAAACATAAAATAAACATTTATGAAGCAAGAATAATGAGAGACCCGGAAATACAAAACCAGTAGGATGTTTTTTGCTCATTGTTCTCTAGCCATCAAAAATAAAGTATAACAAAATAAATTAGACTATATCAGATCTAAATAACCTGATTAATATGTTAGATCATATATCAAATTCTACATCCTGAAACTAAAGCATATACCATCTTTTCAAATGCCCAAGAAAATCTTTTCAATTGACTATTTATTTTGGCACAAAGAAGACTTCAATATACCCCACGAATTAGCCTATATGCTCTGATTTCTCTGATAACAATACAAAAATTCGAAATTAATAATGAAAATAGACAAGAAAATTATCAGACCACCAATAGGTTTTGAAAACTCATTTATAAATAATTCCTCAAAGAGAAAATCGGAGGTCAAATGGCACAACACGTAAAAATATCTAATGTTGATGACTGAATCATGTGCCCATAAAGACATGTTCAAATCTCAATGCATGTTCATGTGGGTGTAAGACCCTTTGTACAAAGGACTTTTGAAGATGTTACTATTGATTAAGGTGTGGACTCATTTGTGAATAGCATCTTCAAAGATCCTATATAGATGAGGCCAAATTGAATCAAGGTGGGCCTCAATCCATATGGCTGGAGGCCTTATAAGGCAGAAGAAACTTGGGAGCAGTCAGTCAGGGAAAGCCACAAGAGGAGACAAGGAGATAGCTTTCCACTTGATGGAGACAGAAATGCAAACCAAGGAACCCCAAGGATTGTGGCAAGCCAACACCAGAACACCACAGACTCAGGGAGAAAGGAGAAAGCACAGCCTGTCAAGACCTTGGTTTGGGATTTATGGCCTCCAAAACTGTGAAGCAATTGAATCCTGCCCTTTAAGCCAGGGCTTAGTGTGGTATTGGCAAACTAAGGCAGTTTTTGGTACTGGAAAGTGGGGTGCTGCTGTTATGAATACCTAAAAATGTAGAATTGGCTTTGGAATTAGGTAATGGGTAGAAGCTGGAAGAATTTTGAGGCATTTGAGAGGAAAATCCTAGATTTCCTTGAAGAGACTGTTTGTAGAGATATAGACATTAAAGACAATTCTGGTGAGAGCTGAGAAATAAGTGTGAGCTGAAGAAAGAGATTCTATCATCTTAGAGAATACATTTGTCATCATGAACAGAATTTTGGAAGAAATAGGGATGTTAAAGGTGCTTCTGGTGAAGCCTCAGAAGGAAATACTAAATGCATTACTGAAACTGCAGGACATGTGGTCCTTGTTATTAAGTGACAGAGAACTTAGTGAAATTGTGGTCTGATGTTGAGTGGAAGGTAGGACTTTGTAAGCTATGAACCTGGATATTTAATTGAAGAGATTTCCAAGTGAAGTTTCACCTTGTTGCTTACAGTAAAATGATAGAGGAAAGGGATAAAATGAGGACTGAACTGCTAAGTGCAAAGGAATCAGCAACTGATGATTTGGAAAATTCTCAGCCTGTTCAGATAGAGTGTTCTGAAACTAGGGCCAGAAGTGGCTCTATCAGGGATGTCCCTGAACAGGCCAGGGTTTGGCTAAACAGCTATTTGCTAAGAAGATTTGACATATGACTCATGGAGCCAGTCAGCCATCTCTGAGGAAGTCAGATATGGAAATTCAGCTATACAGGAAAGATGTGTGGAAAATCCTTTTATCCAATGGCTTGGACTCCCCTGTATTGCACAGAAAACTGTTGAGTTTTTTAAGAATATTTTTATAAGCAGAAGAACTGCTAGTCTGGGCTAAAAAGGACAGAGACTGGTTGAAGTGAAGGAAAAAATATTTCAAGGGCAAAATCATGGAAAAGAAGTCTGGCCTGAAGAGAACTGCAGGGACTAAAAGAGAGGGGCTTCTGCCCTGGCATTTGGAAAGGGCAGGCCCACCCTGGAGTTTGGAATGAGCAGGCCCACTCCAGCATTTGGAGAGGTTCATAGAGAGTGTTGCTGCCACCTGGGGCTTGGAGAGAGCGGGGCTTATGCCCTTGTATTCAGGAAGGCATGACCCCTGCCCTGTGCTTGGGAAGTGTGGAGCTGCCACTCGAGCAGGCCCAGAGGACAAACCACTGATCCACAGATGACTGTCAGACCTTAGAATTCAAGGGAGTTTGCCCTGCTGGGTTTCAGACTTGCTTGGTCTGACTCACTTGGACCTGTAATACCTGTTTCCTTCCATTTTCTCCCTTCTGAAGAAATGCCTATCCCACCAATGTATTCTGCAAGCAGATAACTTTATTTTCGTAGGTTTTACAAGTCCACACATAGGCAGAGGAATTTTGCTCCAGGATGGGCCACACTCATAACCAATTTTGATAAGACTTTGGATTTTAGAATTGTCATTTTGAAATGGCTTACGACTTTGGGGATGTTGAGTTGGGGTGAATATATGCATTTTGCATGTGATAAGAACAATTATTTTGGGGATCCGGAGAGCAGGCTGTTGGAGACTGATTCATGTCCCCCACAAAAGGCATGTTCAAGTCTTAATCCACATTCTTGTGGGTGTGAACTCATTTGTAAACAGGACCTTTGAAGATGTTATTATTAGTTAAGGTGTGGACTCATTTGTGAATTGCATCTTTGAAAATCCTTTTTAGAGGAGGCCAAATTGAATCAAAGTGAGCCTTCATCCATACAACTGGAATCCTTACAAGGAAGGGAAATCTGATGCAGGCAGACAGTCAGAGAAAGCCAAAGTGGGAGACCCAGGAGACAGATCTCCATGTTACAGAGGCAGAAATGCAAGTCAGGGAAGCCAAGGATTGGGAAAAGTCAGCACCGGCATGCCACAGATGCCAGGCCTTGATTTAGGACTTCTAACCGCCAAAGCCATGGGTCAAAGAACTTCTGTTCTTTAAGCCAACCCACTGTGTGGTTTTTGTCATGGCAACCCTGGAAAGCTAAAGCAAGTAAAACTTACAGCATTAGGTATCAGAATTTTAGTGCTAAAAGTAGTTGGAGGAAAAGTCATAGTGATGGTCAAAGTCAGGAAAACACAGAGCATGTTCAAGGGACAATAGCAGGTAGAAACAAGGATTCACAGTGGCAAACAAGACCCTGTATTCACCATTACCATAATTTGAAACAGCTCTTTTCTTAAATATTTTTGCTCTCTTATCATTCTTCCAGTTTCCTAGGGATTTTCTGAAAATTCTAGATCATTAAAATGTGGGAACAGAGACAATCCACCCCCCCCCAAAAAAAACACAAAAACATTAAAGATGTTAGTGAAGTTGCCATCTATTCTATGGGCTTTCCTATTTTTTATTTATCTCATGGGCTCCTCACATCTTAAAATCCTTGTAGCACTCCAAGTTTTTATAGTTTTTTTCTGGGTTCTGTGGGGGGAAATTAAATATATAATTGTAAGCTACTGAGATTTAATTGAACATATCTACAAAGCATCTCCACCAGTGATTACTAAACTTTTTGTCTTTGACTTTAATGAAAACACAACCTGCCTGCATTCTCAAGGGGGGAAGGAGGTTAGACTCATATGTACAAACTACTGGTGATTTTGGCAGAATTATAGAAATGAAGAATACCATCAAGATATTGACTGTCTTTGGCCGTATTGATCCACCGTCTGTTCTCGACACCAAGGACCCATCTCGGACCTCAGCCTTGGCTCACTGCAGTCTCCCCTTTGGTATTGGGCCAATTTAATTTTTTAGGTAACAAAGGTTTTATGCTCCCAATCAATCAGCTCTCAGATCCCCTGATCATTGCCTATCCAACCATTATATGATCTGATAAAGCATCTGACTCTCTCTTTTCTGATATTAAAGGTATTTGATATGGGAAAAATTCTAAATCCCTTTAATATCTTCCAGTTTGTGTGGGATAATAAGGGGTTAAGGTTAATAGTTGCCCATCTGTTTCATTGGCCACTTGTCTCCTAAAATGCCCCCAAGGCACAAGAAGTTCCCAGTTCACCAGCATAGACTCTTCCAACTTCCCATTATTGCTTAAATATCACTAACTCAGACTAACACTTAAAATAATAAGCATCTATTGAGTACTTCCTAGCTGTACATGTTCTACATGGATTGTACTTGATCCCAACTGCACTGTTAATGAAATATGTGCTATTATTATCCTCATTTCTCAATTGAAGAACTGCAGTGCAGAGAGGTGAGCTAAATTCACTCACCCAGTCAGGAGCAAATATGGGGTTTGAAGCCAGCATCTCGACTCCACAGCTCTACTGACTCCCTGTCCTGACTAGCTGTAAGAGTGCTCAGAATTAAAAAGTAAATTCACATACATGTGCATGGACTCTGGTTCAGTTTTGCCTCTTTAGGTTATTTGTCGTGGGAAAAATTTCTCTTTATTGATAAGCATCATTTAAGTGATCAGATTGATTGGACATAAATGGTGTCACACATATATCTTATGTACTTTTAACTTTCCCCTGCAATTTAGTTAATACTCTGTATTTACCAGGCAAATCCACTCTTAATTACAGCAGCTGCAATTTATTGATTACCTACTATGTTCTTTGCTTTCCTACATTATCTCTAACCACAAGATGTTATCATGCTCCTTTACTAGATAGAGAAACTCCAACTCAGAGAGGCTAAAAGTTTCCCTTACTCCCACAGAGATACAGTAAGGGCTAGAGTCAGGGTTTCAACGTGCCCAGCTCATCTTCAAAGCCTGGGTTCATGCACCTGCCCAAGCTGCCCCTATGGTTTAAAAAGCAAAGTATGTCCCTTTCCCATCTCTAATTTGTCACAAATACTCCATTAGAGAAGTCTTACATAATTAGGAATAACTACGTTTATTTTAAGTTATAAAATAGACCTGCAGCTACCATAGCCTAAAAGAGATAAGGATAAATGTATAGACATTACTACTCAGCTCCATATAAGAAAAATAATTCTGTGTTAGTTCCCAGGTAGGCCCTGCTGCTCCTCCATCTCTGGTGCCATCTTGGTTAACCAAGGTGGCTGGGGGATGGCTGGGGACTTCAACCAGTTTGGATTGGGTCACTGGAATTTTCCTGCAGCAACTTTAACAGAAACCATTTCCTTAGTTTGGAATAACCTTGACCCATCTTTAGAAAATATGCTTCTCTCTCAATGGAACTCATAATGTGTTTAAGGAAATAGCTGATTGTTCTGCTATTATAAGGCAAAAGGAATTCCTGTTTCTGGTGCTAAAATAAAAGCATCAGATATTCAAAACCATTGTAGCACTCTCCTGATTTAAAACGATTCATCGCTGCTCTGCCGGGTTCCACTTGGACTCATTTTGATAGAAAAATGGCAGGTGTCCACAGACCAAAAGGAATGTTCCAGACTCATTTTCAGTCTTTGCCTATAGTGCCAGCCAAGTTCTCTGTTAATTCTACTTCATCTCTTGACAGAATTCTTCATTTAACACATGCACAGTTTAATGTATTAGACATGGTATACTATGACATGATTCATTTTTACATAGAAACTACTCAGCTTGAATCATATCCCACATTGCATTACCTCTGCCTGAGTTTATTAAAATAGGATAAAATATTCAACTTTTCCTACCAATCAGTATTCATGAAATTGGGAAAAAAAGCACAGATAGAGGGTAAAATATGGTTTACAATGAGATAAATCACTCCATGTATTACACTTAAGGCTAAGGAACCAAAAGTCTATTATATGTGTTATTATACATGCTGACTAGCTTTATACATGCATAGAGAATTGGTTTTGAATCTCCCTCTGTAATCCCAGGGACGGACTCAACCATGTAACCTAAAGCAAGATAAGTGTCACAGGCATATAGAAATCTACCTTTCCTTATTACTCCTAATGCTGAGAATAAGGTAACAAGGCTTGACAATCAGAAGAACAATCATTTACGTGGCCTTTCTCAGAGGCAATTTAACATGAATCTGTAGGTGCAGATCTGATGACATCCTGGCATTCCTTTCTTCCTGAGGGCGATTGCACTGTATGATCCAAGTATTCATTCCACAAGTGGAAATTGTATCTCAAATTGGAGAAAGGACAAGATGAAAACAAATGGGAAGAGAGAATGCGAGCCAGAGGATCAAGAAAGGATGGAAAGAGGGAAGGAGACAGGAATAGGGGATGGAGAAAGTTAAGTGTAATAAAAACACATGTGCAATTTCAAGCTCGTTATGAAGGACATTTCAAATACCATATCTATTCCTTTTCAATTTATTAGGTGGAAAATAAATTTGGTTTGAGACTCGATTAAAGCAAATTAAAATAAAACCTAACAAAAAAGTTCAGTTTAGATTTCTGCAATATGGTACCTGTATACCAGCTTTACTTTTTGTTCAGTTTGTTGATTTGAAGTATGTGTTGTACATGCATCAGCTCACATACACATCATGCATGACCGGGACAGAGCCTTACAAATCACACACAAGCAACAAGTATTTATAGATTGGTTGTCATTAGTTCTGAAAGAGAGAAACCTGAAGCCCTTTGTTATTCTTCCAATATTCTCTTAGAGAAGATTTAAGAAGCAGATCACTTATGTAAGCTCCAGAAGACTCCACTGTTTCAGATACGGTTAAACATTATTGTGTAAAGGTTTTATGGCCTATATGTCATTAGCAAGTTTGTGGAGATTCTGTCCAACATATAAAAAGGTTGATGATACTACATAATAAATGGCATACCATTATTACTTTCTTGGGTGTTTACTGTAATGGAATAAACCATGATGAATCCTTTAAGTTTTCATGTGCAATTCCACAGCACTTCCCAGCATTTTCATCATGATTCACTGGGAGGTAATGCACAACATTTTTACAGCCCCTTCACCTGGCAGAGAGGAGCCAGAGGAGATGAATTTTAATGGGATAATAGTTTTGAAGTGTCTCCTGAGCACATAGCCACTATTGCATTTCACCTACGCAAGAAGTCTCTCATTGCCTATGTGTTCCCCACAGCATTTACTTTTATTGGCTTGATCCCCTTTCCCACTCCCCCTACCCAGAAAGCATTCTCCAATTCTATATTTGTTCTAGGTATTGAGAAGTCTTTTCACGCCAACCTTCAGCCTATATTAAGCCCCTATTCCAGAAATCACTCTTTATGGGGCATGGCATTTACAAAGAAGAAAAAGAGTTGTTTGCTTCAAAAAGCATGTTGGCCATAGTTGAAGGTGAGGAGCTAACAGTGTTTGATCACCTAATGTATACTACAGTGTCAGGAAGATAATAGGAAGTCAGTCAGATCCACTCCCTTCTGCTCTGCATTATTTCATTTAATCCTTACAAAAACAATAGTATAATATAGATAGTATCATCTTCTTTTAATAGAGGAGGAAATAGGGATTTAGAACCAACAAATAAGTTGTCAAGATAAGGCAGCTAGTAAGTGCCAACCTGGGATTTGAATCCAGTCATGACTGACACGCAAGGCCACACATTAGACTATCATGTCTCTCTAACTGGCTAGAGAAAAGAATTCATAACACATGCATAAAATGCATAATATACAAGTAATTAGAATTAGAGGAGGACACAATTAATTGACAAATTAGTTCATGTGGATGTGAGAAATCATGCTTGGGAGGGGCAGCGCAGGAGAATTAGCTGGGTGTGAAAATATATGTAGAATTGTATTGCATTTTATACGCATTTATTGCATTGTTTGTTGATGCATTTTAAGTCAAAATTATTCTGTCTTCAAAATACTCTTTATGAAGTGCTCCATTTTTTTTAGGGGACAGCCCAAATGTCCAACAACAAAAGAGTGGGTAAACAAACTGTGGTATATACATACAATGGAGTATTACACAGCTGAAAGAGTGAATAAAGTCACAGAGCATATAACAACATGGATGATCCTTGAGGACATTATGTTAAGTGAAGTTAGCCAAAAACAAAATGCCAAGTACTGTACAGTCTCACTAACATAAACTAACATTAATGAGCAAACTCTGACAGTTAAAGCTGAGGACATGGGTTATCAGGAGATAGAAAGAGGATAGAGATCAGGCATTTGATGCTGAAGGAGTATAGAATGTTCAAGAGGATTGATCAAATAGATCCAGAAATGGATAGCACAATACCGTATGATGGTAGCGCAATATTGTAAGTACATTGAACAAAGATAACTGTGAGTAAAGTTGAAAGAAGAAGGTTAGGGGCATGTATGACACCAGAAGAAGATAGAAGATAAAGACTAGGACTGTATAACTTAGTGAAATCTAGAGAGGTCAATGACAGTGATTAAATGCACAAATATAAAAATGTTTTTACATGTGGGAGAACAAATGAATGTCAACTTTGCAAGGTGTTGAGAATGGGATAGTACTAGGAAAAAATATAATCAAGGAAAACTAGAGTATGTAGTTAACAGTATTATTGTAATATGTTTCCATTAATTGTAACAAAGACAATATACCAAAGCTAAATGTCTAGAAGCAGGGGATATAAGGGAAGGGTATGGGATTCTTGGTGGTGGTGTTGTCTGACCTTTTCATTTTATTTTATTTTATTTTATTTTATTTATTTTATTTTTATTTTAGTTTTTTCTTTTAACCTTTTTATTATTCTTATTTGAATTTTTTCAAGTAATAAATGTGTTCAAGGGCTGATTGTGGTGATGAATGCACAGCTATATGATGATACTCTGAACAATTGATTGTATACTGTGGATGAGTGTATGGTATGTGAATATATCTCTATAGAATTGCAGAGGAAAAAATAAACAGAGGGTTACAAATGCTGGGGAAATGTAGGGAGAGGGAGGTACCTCTTCACTGTTGCTGGGAAGGAGAATGGTACAGCCCATTTGGAAGGCAGTGTGGTGGTTCCACAAGAAGCTAAGTATCGGGTTTCCATAAGATCCTGCAACCTCATAATTGGGAATATATATACTTGAAAGAATTGAGAGCAGGAATATGAATGGACATTTGCACACTGGTGTTTAGGGTGGCAGTATTCACAATTTGCAATGGATGGAGGTGGCCTAAGGGTACATCAACTACTGAACAGAATGGTGAACTGTGGTATGCATACAATAGAATATTGAACAGCTGCAAGGAGGAATGAAGTTGTGAGACATGCAACTAGATGAATGGATCTTGAGGACAGCATTTTGAGTGAAGTATGCCAGAAACAAAAAGACAAACATTATAACACCTCACCAATATGGACTAACTACAATGTAAAAACTCTGAGAATTGAATCTTAGAGCACAGGTTATCAGGGGAAGGCTTATTGTAAAGGTCCCTAGATTGTAAGCTCTTACAGCAGTCACATCTGTTCCTGAGTTGTAATGGTTATCTCTAATTCTGAGATGCTGAGCTCTTGTGTATAACCTGGTCTGCCCCTAGAACTTCAAGTATCTTTGTGACACTTGAGACTCAGAGCTAGAGTTTGGCAGCTATGAATGTCAATATTATCCCATACAGCAACTGTTAAAAAAGCTGAAAAAGAGTTCAGAATTCAATTAGATATACGAATGAAGCATATCTGGTTAGGACTAAGTCAAGTCAGACTAAAAGTTAAAGGACAATATTGACTGCTTTAAAACTTCAAATTCTGTGTGAGACTAAAAGAAGATATGTTTATTTGGTGCAAAATCTACATTTTCTGTAGCACACCAGATAATTTAATGTGTATGGTCAGTTTACTCAAACACCATAAATATATGGAACTTTGAATAGGGAGTGAGATCTAGTCGGTTTGTACAAGTTAGTGTGAAACCCCCATACATTCCAAAGTAATTTGGGCAGGGAATAAAAATATATTTGCAAAGCCCCTCTGAGGGACTGGTGGAAATGTGAAAATATTAACTTTCCCCACCTGGGGAATTACTGATATTCTCACAAGCGCTGGGGACTACCAATTTGGAAGGCTGCACCTTAGACCTCGGGGCTTGCCTTATGCAGCTTGTTACTGCAAAGGAGAGGCTAAGCTTACTTATAATGTGCCTGAAATTGGCCTCTCTCTCTAAGCCAAATCAGCAGGTGAATTCACTGACACCCCCCCACCCCAATGTGGGACATGACTCCTAGGGGTGTAAATCTCCCTGGCAATGTGGGTCATGACTCCCAGGGATGAACCTGGACCTGGCATTGAGGGATTTAGAAAAACTTCTTGACCAAAAGAGGGAAGAAAAATGAAAAAAATAAAATTTCAGTGGCTGAGAGATCTCAAATAGAGTCGAGAGGTCATTCTGAAGGTTATTCCTATGTGTTATATAGATATCCCTTTTTAGTTTTTAGTGTATTGAAATAGCTAGAAGGAAATACCTGAAACTGTTGAAATGCAACTCAGTAGCCTTGATTTTTGAAGACAACTGTATAACTATGTAGCTTACATGGTGCAACTGTGCAATTGTGAAAACCTTGTGGTTCACACTCCCTTTATCCAGTGTATAGACAAATGAGTAGAAAAATGAGAACAAAAAGTAAATGAATAAAAGAGGGATGGGAGGATGGGATGTTTTGGGGGTTGTATTTAACTTGTATTTTTATTCTTTATTCTTAATTTTTTTTATTTTTTTATTTTATTTTATTTTATTTTTTGAGTAATGAAAATGTTCAAAAATTGATTTTGGTGATGAATGCACAAGTACATGATGGTACTGTGAACAACTGATTGTACACTGTGCATGATTGTAGGGTATGTGAATATATCTCAATAAAACTGAATAAATAAATTGCTCCACTTTTTCAGAGTATGAGAAAAAACTTACAAACATATGTAGCTGAGATAACTAAAATAAATGGCAATTCCAACTTAACACCCTGTCTTATTTTACAAGATGCAGAAAATTTTAGGATTAAAAATTTAAGGAGGTGGAATTACAGAAAATGGTAGAGTTGGAAGCTCTAGGATTCAGTTCCTCCACCAGAACATTCACACACAAGCAACAAGTATTTATAGATTGGTCTGAGTGTTCTACTCTATCAGTCTTTTACTTGGTTAAGACAATTTTGTATCATTTTGCTAAGAATTATTGGCTTAAATCTATGATGAAGAAATCTGCCTTGTCTGTTTTGCCAGTCTTAAGAAAGATGTTGATGTTAAAGAGTACTTAAAAAAAAAAAACAAAGCTATTAAATAGGTAGGAATTGTCTGAACAAGCTATTTTGAAACTCCAGAGTCCGGTAGAGCACTGTACACCATCCAGGGAGGAGCAGAAGGAAGAGGCTGGTAAAATACGGTAAATACCAGTAAATGGCTCTTTCCACGCAACAGTTACCGGTGCCCAGCCCCCACTCTCACGGCAGGCAGTGGTGCCACCCCTGGCATTGCTTGCTGGTGCCAGAAAGGGACAGAACATCTACCTCCCCAGGATGAGGGTGGGGCAGGCTGGTCACTGATTAGCCACACTGGAGCACTGGGGGCCCAGCTGTGACAGCTGCCATTGTTCCAACCCACCCAGGCCAAAGGCAGTAGAGGAGACTTAACAATGGCCCCATGCTTCCTCAGAGCTGCAGAGAACAGGTGAGGGGCTGCGTTAGCTGGGCAGGGTCCCAGTCAAGAAAGCATAGCTTTGGGGAGCCCTGGAAGAAGCTCCTGGTGCCCTTCCTGACCCCTCCCTCATGCCCTCCGCAGGTCAGTTTGGAGCTGGCCAGTGCTTCCTTTGTGAGTCCCTGGCCTTGTTCCAGCTGGGAAAGACTGACTTTGGAAACTCCTTTCTAATAGATGATATCTCCTGGTTGACTATCAGGGAGAGCCTTTTTAGGAAGACGTAATGGGAAAACAGCCATAACGTGTTGATGCTGGGCCTGCATATAGTACATGAGTCCCTTGCAATCTTTTGCCATGTCTGCATGCAGCAGGGCAGGGTCTAGTATTAGAAGTGAAACCTCCAAATGCAGGGGCCTTCCAGTGACCAGGGGTTACTTATATGTCCCTGAGGGAGTGGACCTTGTGGCGATAAGACCTACTGGTGGTAACTCTGACCAACGGAGATCAAGATTTTCTGAAAGTCTTGCCAATTTTACTTAAAAGATGTCATTGGTTCTCTCAATCTTTTCAGAAAATCATGTGTGGAATGAGAAGTGCAGTTTTTGAATAAGAGGTGAAGCCTTACACAGTTCTTCTGTAATGATTCCATAAAATACATGCCAAACTTTTATGCTATTTAATATAAAAATCATCCCTTGAGGATTTAGTTCCTACCATGTCTCACTTTTACAATTTTTCCAGGATTATTGTTGTTAGCAGGTCACCCATGACCTGAAAATAATCTCAGTTGTCTTTTTAAAATCTCTGCACCAATGTTAATTTAAATAGCAACCAATTTTTCAGAACCATGATGAGCAGTTTCATGGGGAAATTTAGCTAATATACGTTTGAAATAATCTGATACCACCAAGGGCTCATTTTGTGAGTGCCAGAGATTATCTGAATGAAGGGTGCAATCAATTTTTCCATTCTTCCTTTTCAGAATCAGGGGCTAACTGTTGATATTTTACAATGGCCTCTTTGACTCCTTTGAGGGTTTAGTTAAGATCATAACCTTAGTTAAGGCTGCTCATTTACCATAATTATTTGCTATAGCATTCCTTTAACTTCCACGTTCATCTCTTTTTTTTTCTTGGGCCTCAACCTTTAAAATAGAAAGCCTTCTAGAAAATAGGAGTGTATCTAAAAGTTCCTTAACTTGTTGTCCATTTCTGATGGGGGCTCTGGCAGAAGAGAGAAACCCCCTTTGTTTCCAAAGCATCTCAAAGTTATGTATTGCTCCAAAACTTTACTTTCTGTATGCATATATTTTACTCTCTGGTCTTTGGTTGATTGGCAAACTCTAGGAAATGCAGTAAGTCCCAGCATCTGGGTTGATTTGACCACATGTAAAGGACTCTTCTAAAGAAGGCTCAAATTGATGATAGCATAACTTGCTCAATAACCTCCATTTAGTTTTGAGGAATGATCCACCCTGTTGGATCCACCATGACCTAATGTTCAGTCACCATTCTCAATGGTAGTCTCTAATAAATCTGAGTGAGGTACAGGAAGTTCTCCTTCATCTGGTAAGGGCAAAATAATGGCAGGATTCATTTATTGTAGACCACTTCTTCGTCCATGTTTTAGCCAACCTACTATTCAAGCTGTCAGAGCCCTTCCTAACTGCTCAAGCTGCAACACCCAATCCAGAATTTCTGCTCAATGACTCCATATCAATAAACTCTGCCTGACTCAACTTTATGTTCCTTCCATCATTATCCCACATCCTTAATATCCCTTCCCACACATATTCCCAGATTTCTTTCTGTATTAACTGGAAAATTCTTGCTAGCTCTTTTGGAGCATAGCATATCTTCTCATGGGTCACACATTGTACCTCACCTTTTGGGGCCATTGGGGCTTGAATCTAGTTATAGATGTAGAAACAAAAAGAGGTGGTAGGTCCTAAGGGGACTCAGCAGTGTCTTACAAGGGAGTCCATTGCATGTTTCTCAGGCAAAGGAAGGTTAAACTCCTCAGACAGAAGTTGCTTCTACTGGCAAAGAACACTAAACAGAATTTAGAGGTTTATTTCCCAGTTGCATCATGATCTGCCCATATGTCCCTATTCCAATTTTCAGGATCCCATTCCTTCACAACCTTCTTGAATGTAGGTCATATGCATCATGCTCCTTGAACATCTGTTACTTCCATGTACATTTCCTAAGAACAAGGATATTACCTTATGTAATGACATTAAGTGTAGTTACCAAATTCAAGAAATTTAGCATTGATATTAAGCTTACAGTTTATATTCCAATTTTTTCATGTTCCTTATAATGTCCCTTTGAGCCAAGATCATGTATTTCATTTGTTATTGTAGCTTTAGTTCCTCTTTCTTTTCTTTTTTTTAATTGGGGGAACATATATACACCACAGACTTTCAGAGAAACAAGTTTTGAATCAGAATGTTGTTTGGAGATCTCTGCATACCAGTAAAGCATACTGCCTATTGGGTCCAAGAAATCAGATTACCTTTCTTTTCTAAGGCACCCCTCAAAATGAACAAGTTTGTTCAAGTCAGATCTTCCCCAGAGTGGCTACTGAAGGCCAAATCATCCTTGGTGAAGTTATGCCATTTAGAAAGATAGGTGCCAGAATTAAGATTCAGTGAGAGTACATATAAGAAGCAAGAATTTTTCCTGCAGGAGGAGAGAATTTAGATTTAGACAATCCCATGAGATCTGTCAAAGTTCAGTAGAAATGTAATGCTGTGGATCTCATATCCTGATCCCCAAACCAGACAGTTGACCATCTTTGAATGCAGATCTGACAATCTGTGCCCCACCCTCCAGCAGGAAGTAAACCTGAAAATGTCATCTCTGGAGAAAAGCCAAGGTATTAGGACAAGAAATTGAGTGAGAGAAGCTCACCCAGTTTTATTAGTCAACCAGAGCAACATTTGTCCCAAAAGATGCCGATCCCGCGAGAATTACAAACTCACTGATTTGTAAGCGAGCTCGAATAATAGGCTTACAGACCCTAAGCCTGTGTTCTACCCTGTGACACTCTATCTTATGACAAACACACTTTTAGCACAACATAAAATGGAAGCACAAAATTGAGCAAAGAGAGATGAAAAGTAATGGCCTTATTCTACCAAGGAAGCCAAGCAAATAAGAATGGATTTTAAAAACAGGGTACCAACTGAGAACAAAATCAGTTAACTCAACACAAAGTTCAGGCTTAAGACAACTACATGGATTCAGCAAGTTGCAAGCAGCAAAGCACACAGGTCCTCCATGGTACTGTACTTGATTAGAGGCTAGGATCTGCCGTATTGGGCAATGCAGACCATATCTTGGTAGAGCATCCAGGGAAAACATGGCTATAAACGAAGACCACCCAAATGAGAACAAACAGAGCCTGCTTATTCAGAGCTTGCTGTATCAAGGGAGTCAGCCACCACCTGAGTTTGGCAGAGAATCAAAGGCAGGAAGACGAGTGAAAAATGGGAAGACATCTGGTAAGCCCTGCCTGATTTGAGTTTGTTGGCAAAGGGAAATGGAGGGGGTCTAACTAAAAGTAAGGCATCTTACATGATTGGTTTGATGCGCATATTTGGCTTTTTACTGGTTGGTCCTGAATTGGAAAAGGGTCCAAAAAATGGAGAAGCTGGCAGTTTTTGACCAAGTCTTGACCATTCTGAGTCAATTGTTGCAGCTGTTATGGTCTCACTTCCTGTATTGGTTGCTGCAGATGTCATGGGTCAAGGTCTATTGTACCACATTGCCTGACCATTGTCTGTACATTCATCTCTCAGAGATAGATTTTTATATTTTCAGTTATTCCTCTTTGATCATTTGCAAAAATAAAATTCAATAAGCCTTGGAAATTGCAAATAAATTGCTGGAACCTAACCCACAAACACACACATAGATCTTCACTTGCCAATAGGTAAAAACCTAAATTCTTTGCTATCTCTAGATTACTTTGCTTAGTTACTGCACAAAATAATTAAAAATTTTTCTTTAAATGTTTATTGTTCATATATTCCACGCATTTTTTAAAATTAGAGCAGTTGTAGGTTTACAGAAAAATCACGCAGAAAGTATAGAGTTCCCATGCACCCCCCACTCACACGTACAGTTTCCCTGTGATTGACATTTTGCATTGGTGTGGTCTCTTTGTTAGAACTGATGAGACAATACTATTATATTTATGCTATTAACTTTATCCCCAGTTTATATTAAGGTTCATTTTTTGAGTTGTATAGTTCAATGTATAGTTGTATAATTTTGTGTGTGTGTGCACAAATGTGGTAACTTACAAATGTCCTAAAATTTTCCTTTTTATCTCTTTTCAAATATACAATTCAGTAGTATTAACCATATTCCCAATATTATGCCTATGTCACTATCACCCATTCCCAAAACTTTTCCATCACCCCAAACAGAAACTACACTACTTAAATATTAACTCCTCTTTCCTCCCCTCCAGCTGGTAACCTGTATTCTAGCTTCTGATTTTATGAAATTGCATATTCTGATTATTTCATATAAGTGAGATCACACAGCATTTGTCCTTTGTGTCTGGTTTATTTTACTCAATACAATGTCTTCAAGGTTGGTCCATGATAAAGCATGCATCAGAACTTCGTTCATTTTTATTGTTGAAAATATTCCATTATGTGTATATACAACATTTTGTTTATCCTTTCATCTGCTGATGGGCACATGGGTTGCTTCGCCCTTTTGGCAATTGTGAATAATGTCACTATGAATATTGGTGTGCAAATGTTTTGATTACTGTAGCTTTATAATAAGTTTTAAAATCAGGAAGTTTAAGTCCTCTAACTTTATTTTTGACAAGCTGTTTTTGGCCATTTGGGGCCACTTACCCTTCCTTATGAATTTGATGATTGGCTTTTCCATTTCTGCAAAGACAACTGTTGTAAGTTTGATTGGAATCCCATTGAATCTATGTATTGCTTTGGGTAGAATTGAAATCTTAATAATATCTAGTCTGCCAAGCCATGAACATGGAATGTCTTTACATTTATTTACATATTCTTTAATTTCTTTCAGCAATATTTTGCAGATTTTGTGTACAAGTCCCTTACATCTCTGGTTAAATTCATTCCTAGATATTTGATTCTTTTACTTGCTACTGTAAACGGAATTTGTTACTTGATTTCCTCCTTGGGGCTTACATACTAGTGAATGGAAACACCACTGTTTTTTGTTTGCTGATCTTATTTTGGGACCTAATGTGGTCTATCCTGGAGAATGAAAGTATAGAGTTCCCATACACCCCCACTCACACACACAGTGTGTATTGATAAGAGTGTGTATTCTGCTGTTTTGGAGCACAATATTCTGTATATGTCTATTAGGTCTAGTTCATCATTTATAGTATTGTTCAAGTTCTCCATTTCTTTATTGATCTTCTGTCTAGATGTTCTATCCATTGATGAAAGTGGTGTATTGAATTCTCCAACTATTATTGTCAATGTTTTCTTCATGTGTTTTGGGGTTCTGTGATTAGGTGCATAAATTTGGATTGACCCTTTTATTAGTATAGAATGTCTTTCTTTGCCTCCTGTAGTAGTTTCTGAGTTAAAGTCTAATTTGTCTTATCTTACTATAGCTACCCCAGCTCTCCTTTGGTTAATATTTCAGTGGAATATATTTTCCATCTTTTCACTTTCAAAGTATTTGTGTTTGGGGGTCTAAGGTGAGTCTCTTATAAACACCAAATTTATAGTTGGATCATGCTGTTTTGTCCATTCTGCCAGTATGTGTCTTTTGATTGAGGAGTTTAATTACATTCAGGGTATTTACTGACTTTTGTCCTTCATTTCTCATATGTCTTATCTTTTTGTCCGTCTCTTCACTTACTGTAATCTTCTTTCATATAGAGTTGACTTTTTATGATACAACTGATTGATCCCTTCCTCATTTCTGCTTTTGTATATATTTTAATACTTTCTTTATTGTTACCATGAGCTTTGAATTAAGCAACCTAAGTATATAACTTTCTAGTTTGAAAAAATTCCAACTTAACTTCCATAGCATGCACAGTCTCTGCTCCTGTACCCCTCCATTCCCCCTCTATTTGTTGTTTCTGTCACAATTACCTCTTTATATTTTTCATGCCCACAACATAGAAGTATTACTTCTTATTGAACTATATTCTAAAACATTAGAGGAAATAAAGAATAGTGTTACATACTGAGGATACCATACTACTGGGTTTTTCATTTATCCATGTAGTTTCCTTTACTGGAAAGCCTCATTCTCCATACTACACCAAGCTACTATCTCCTGCCCTTTCCTTTCAACCTTAAGAACTTCACTTAGCATTTCTTGTACAGCAGGTCTCTTGGTGATGAACTCTTTCATTTTTTGTTTATCCATGAATGTAATAAGTTCTTATCCATTTTTGAAGGACAGTTTGGGAAGATATAGTATTTGGGGCAGGCAGCTTTCTCTTTTAGTACCTTAAATATGTCATACCATTGCCTTCTTGCTTCCATGGTTTCTAATAAGGAATCAGAATTTTAGTCTTACTGGGCATCCCTAGTGTGCTGGTGTGGATGTATTATGTCCCCCAAAATGCCATGTTCTTTGATGCAATCATGAGGGGCAGATGTATTAGTGTTGATTAGGTTGGCACCTATTGATTGTTTCCATGGAGATGTGACTCAATCAACTGTGGGCAAGGCCTGTGATTACATAATTTTCAAGGAGTTGTTACCCCACCCAGTGGGTCTCAATTAAATCACTGGAGCCATATAAAAGAGGTGATAAACAGAAGGAACTCGGAGCAGCTTAGAGAGACATTTTGAAGACAGCCATTGAAAGCTGATGCTGACACTTTGAAGAATGCACAGGAGCTGAGAGTGGAGATGGAACACAACCTGGGATCAGCAGACACCAGCCACATGCCTTCCCAGCTAACAGAGGTTTCCCAGATGCCATTGGCCTTCCTTCAGTGGAGGCATACTTGTGTTGATACCTTCATTTGGACATTTTCACGGCCTTCAGACTGTAACTTTGTAACCAAATAAACCCCCTTTATAAAAGTCCATTTCTGGTATTTTGCATAATGGCAGCATTAGCAAACCAGAATACCTAGTATGTGACAAATTGCTTTTCTCTTGCTGCTTTCAGAATTTTCTCTTTATCTTTGTCATTCAACATTTTGATTAGTATGTGTCTTAGAATAGGTCTTTTAGGATTTAACCTTTTTTTAAGTTTGTTGTGATTCTTAGGTAGGTATATTTATGTACTTTGGAAGATTTGGTAAATTTGTGGCCATTATTGCCTCAAAAATTCTTTATGCCCCCTTGTTCTAGTTTGCTAATGCTGCCAGAATGCAAAACACCAGGGGTTTATTTGGTTACACAGTTACAGTCTTAAGGCCATAAAGTGTCCAACAACAAAGTACCTTCACTGAAGGATGGCCAATGGTGTCTGGAAAACCTCTGTTAGCTGGGAAGGCACATGGCTTGCATCTTCTCTGAAGTTCTGTTTTCAAAATGGCTTTCTCCCAGGACATTCCTCCCTAGTCTTCAGCTCCTCAGAAATGTCACTCTTAGTTGCTCTTGGTATGTTTGTCCTCTCTTAGCTTCTCCAGAGCAAAAGTTTGCTTTCAAAGGCCATCTCCAAGATGCCCCTGTAAGATGAAGCTCCTCTCTCAGTTCCTGTGCATTCTTCAAAGTGTCCCTCTTGGCTGTAGCAAACTCGTGCCTTCTGTCTGAGCTTATATAGTGCTCTAGCAAACTAATCAAAGCCCATGCTGAATGGGCAGGGCCACACCTCCATGGAAACTATCCAATCAGGGTCATCACCCACAGTTGGGTGGGTCACATCTCCATGGAAACACTCAAAGAATTACAAACTAATCAACACAAATACATCTGCCCACACAAGATTACATCAAAGATAATGGTGTTTTGGGGGATATAACACATTGAAACTGGCACACCCATATTTCAGTTTGCTAGGCTGCTGAAAGCAAATACCAGGAAAGGGGTTGACTTTTAACAATGGAAATTAATTAGCTTATAAACTTACAGTTTTGAAGCTGTGAAAATGTCCAAATAAACTCATCATCAAGGTGATACTTTCTTTCTAAAGACCAGCTGCCTGTGATCCTGGACTCTTCTATCCCATGGAAAGGCAAATGGCAACATCTGCTTGTCTCACGCTTTTCTTCCTGGTTTTTTTGCTTTCAGCTTCTTGCTTCCAAAGTCCTCTCTCTCTCGATCTCTCTCTTTTTTTTTTTTTTTTTTTTTTTTTTTTGTTTGCTAGCCTTAGCTAGGTGTCCATCAATTTTGTTGATTTGCTTGAAGAACCAGCTTCTGGTTTTGTTGATTCTCTCTATTGTTTTCCTGTTCTCAGATTCATTTATTTCTGCTCCAATCTTTGTTATTTCTTTCCTTCTGTTTGCTTTGGGGCTTATTTGTTGTTCTTTCTCTAGTTCCTCCAGGTGGACAATTAATTCCTCAATTTTTGCTCTCTCTTCTCTTTTAATATAGGCATTTAGGGCAATAAATCTCCCTATCAGCACCTTCTTTGCTGCATCCCACAAGTTTTGATATGTTGTGTTTTCATTGTCATTTACCTCAAGGTATTTACTAATTTCTCTTGAAATTTCTTCCTTTACTCATTGGTTTTCTAAGAGTGTGTTGCTTAGTCTCCATATATTTGTCAATTTTACAATCTTCTGCCTGTTATTTATTTCCAACTTCCTTCCATTATGATCTGATAGTGTTTTTTATAATATCAATATTTATAAATTTGTTGAGACTTGCTTTGTGACCCAGCATGTGGTCTATCCTAGAGAATGTTCCATGAGCACTTGAGCAAAACATGTATCTTGCTGTTGTGGGGTGTAGTGTTCTATAAATGTCTATCAAGTCTACTTCATTTATTATACAATTCAACATCTCTATTTCCTTGTTGATCCTCTGTCTAGATGTTCTATCCATTAATGAGAGTGGTGTATTGAAGCCTCCAACTATTATTATGGAGTTATCTACTTCTCCTTTCAGTGTTCTCAGTGTTTGCCTCATGAATTTTGGGACACTCTGGCTTGGTGCATAAATATTTATGATTGCTATGTTTTCTTGATGAATTGACTCTTTTATTAATATGTAGTGTCCTTCTTTGCCTCTTCTAATTGTTTTACTTTTGAAGTCTACTTTGTCTGATATTAATATAGCTACTCCCACTTTTTTTCTGGTTGCTGTTTGCATGAAATATCTTTTTCCAACCTTCCACTTTCAGCCTATTTTTGTCCTTGTGTCTAAGGTGAGTTTCTTGTAGACAGCATATAGATGGGTCCTGTTTTTTAATCCATTCCACCAGTCTGTATCTTTTTATTGGGGAGTTTAATCCATTAACATTTAGTGTTATTGCTGTAAGGGCAGTACTTTCTTCTATCATTTAGTCTTTTGGATTTATTTTTTCCTCTGTCTCTTTTTACCCTTCCTGATAATCTTCATTTCTACACTCTTCGCCAAACCTCTTTCTCCTGTCTTTTCCTATCAGCCTGTAGCACTCCCTTTAGTATTTCTTGTAGTGCTGGTTTCTTATTCATGAACTGTCTCAATGTCTGTTTGTCTGGAAATATTATAATCTCTCCCTCATTTTTGAAGGACAGTTTTGCCAGATTTAGAATTCTTGGCTGGCAGTTCTGCTCTTTCAATATCTTAAATATATCATATCACTGTCTTCTCGCCCCCATGGTTTCTGCAGGGAAATCTGTACATAGTCTTATTGAGCTTTCCTTGTATGTGATAGATTGCTTTCCTCTTGCTGCTTTCAGAATTCTCTCTTTGTCTTTGACATTGGACAATCTAATCAGTAAGTGTCTTGGAGTAGGTCTATTGGGGTCTATTCTGTTTGGGGGGTGCTGTACTTCTTGAATCTCTAATTTTCTGTCTTTCATAAGAGTTGGGAAATTTTCAGTGATTATTTCTTCTTTTATTCATTCTGCCCCTTTTCCCCTCTCTTCTCCCTCTGAAACACCCATAACATGTATATTTGTGCATTTTATATTGTCATCCAGCTCCCTAAGACCCTGCTCATATTTTTCCATTCTTTTCACCATCTGTTCTTTCATGTGTTTGAATTCAGATGTCTGGTCTTCCAATTCACTGAACCTTTCTTCTGCCTGTTCAAATCTACTATTGTATCCCTCCACTGTCTTTTTCGTCTCCTCCATTATGCCCTTCATTCCCATAAGTTCTGTTATTTGCTTTTCCAAGTTTTATGAATTTTTCCTTATGGTAATCCAGTGTCCTCCTTATATCCTTCATCTCTTTTGCTATGTCTTCCCTCAGTTCATTGACTTGATTTTTGAATTGAATTAGCTTTGTTTGAACATTCCAACTAGTTCTTCCTTCAGTTCATTGAATTGATTTAGCAATAATTGCTTCAACTCCTGTGTCTCAGTTGAACTATTAGTTTGTTCCTTTGGATGGTCCATATTTTTGTGTTTCCTAATATGGCTCATTATGTTAAGCTGTCTAGGTCTCTGACTTTCTTGATTAGTTTATTCTGGAGCTTGTTTTCACTCTTTTACCTAGGGTTTTCTTGTTGGTTGGCTTTGTTCTCTAACCCTTGGTGTTCAGTTCAGCCTATTCTAGACCTTTAACTTAGATTCTGTTTGGTTGATCAGAGTTTTTCATCTCATTTTTCGGTTTCTTGCCCTGCCTCTATGTAGCCTTCTTGTGTATGGTCTCCACAGATATGGTCAACCCCAATCAGGTTTTCCCAGTCCAGAGAGGCCCAGGTCTCAGGAGGAGGGTATGGAGTTTCCTTGAGAATGAGACCCTCTTGTGAGGTCTTTAGACTCTGTGCTACTCCTATGATGTCCAGCAGGTGGTACTTGCCAGCCTGCAGCTCCCCCACCAGTGTAAGGAGGTGTGGAGCATTTAGTTCTATGGGTGATCCTGACCCTGTCAGGGGCATGGCTGACTGAAGCTGGTTTCTGAATTCCAGCCCAAGGGATCTGAGTTCCCAAAAGAAGGGCTACACTGGAGCTGGGCCATGCTCCCCTCTTCTTGGGAAACTGTGGTGTTTAGCAAATTTTCTCCTCCACTAGACTTATTGCTTTGTGTCTCAGAGCTATCTTAGCTCTGCTCTTGCCTGGGCCCAAATTGGAAGTCTTTGAGACTTTCTGTATTGAGCTTCTTAGAATAATTGTTTCAGAAAAAAAAGAAAAAGATAAAAAAAGAAGAAGAAAGGAAAAAAGAAAAAGAAGGGCCCAGTATGGACTGTTTACTGTCCTGCAGATCTAATGGGCTATTGAAATGCTAAAAGACAAGGAGTTAAGGGTGATTAAGGTACAATCAAGAAGGCAGAGAAACTGGCTTTCCAGACAAGGGTCCTTGTCCCCTGGATTTGCATATGCACCTGACTCTGTTTGAGCCCTGTCCTTCTCCGTATTAGGTTCACCCAAACTACAAAAAGTCTCTGTTTTTATTTTTGGTTTTTTGTTTGTTTGTTTGTTTGTTTTGTTGTTGTGTTTTTTTTTTGTTGTTTTTTGTTTTTTTTTTTTGCTGTTTTTGCTAGCCCTATCTCCTCTCCACTGCTCTGACTTCTCCCAGATTCTCTGGTGTCTGGTCTCAGTCTATGTTTGGAGTTTTTGATCAGCAGTCTGAGTTTTCAATCAGAGCTGCAACTGCAGTTCTCTTTCCCAGTTCCCAGCACTGATGGCCCCTCCTCCCATGGGACTGTGCCTGGAAGTGAGGGGCACAGGTTCCCTGGCCACAAGAACTTACAAATTTCACTGATCTCAGCTGTTCCATGCATTCATGAGTGTTGTATGAAGTATGTCCAAAGTCAAATTGCTCTCCAGTGTTGGGTCCATGCAGTTCCTGGCTTTCTACCAACTGCACTGGAGGAGTAACTAAAACCCACACGTCACAACTCCACCATCTTGCTCCACCCTCTCTAGTGTATTTTTAATCTCCATTATTGTGTTTTTCATTCCCACAGCTTTGTTATGTTCCTTGTTAAACCTTCTAATTCTTTTTGTTCATGCATAAGCTTCTTTATATCCTTTAGTTCTATATTGATATTCAGTTTATTTCTATCCATATTTTCCTTTAGCTCCTTGAACCAATTTAGGTGATGTGACTGAACCTCTTTGATTGGTTGTTCCAATGTCTGTGTTTCCTCTGTTGTTTTAATCAGTTCCCTTGAATGAGCCAGCTCTTCTTGTTTCTTTGTAGAGTCTGTGATTTTTTTTTAAAGAGAAGTTGCAAATATCATGCATAAGATATAGGGTCCCCATATACAACTCTTTTTTGATGTCTGGTCATTTGATTATTTTTGATGTGCTAGCTCTGGAAGTCATTTTCTCTCTCACCTAGGATTTTAGTTTACATTGTCTGTGTGTTAAGACTTCTTCAATAGTTGGTCCAGGTTATACTGAACTTTTAGAGCAGCCAGTCTTTACCAGTTCATATTTTCTCAGGCCTCCTTTAGCTGCACCTTGCTCTATGCATGCACATTAACTTCTAAGATTACCCTACTATGTGAGACTGTTTCCCTTCCAATAAAGGATTTCTTTTCCTCTGTTTCTCCTCCAGGAGTCCTGGGTTGTTTTCTTTGTTTTCCTACAAATTTTCCTTCCCAGCAGCTATGATTTGTTCTGTTCCTCCCCCATGCTCTTAGCCACTCTTTCATCTAGCTTTCAGCCCTGGGTCTACACTGCCCACAGCAGTTCAGTTTCCCCTTTTAGTTTGGCTTTTCTGCCTTCAGTAACTTCCACATTAGGCAGTCCTGACTCATGGAGCCAGATAAGGTCAGTGTTCAAAAACACCCAGTTTTTCTGTTTACACACACCAGCAATTAGGGATTGGGCTGGGAGTGTGTCCAGCTTGCCCACAGTTCTGTTGTGGGTCACTCCATTTTAGGGGGGGCTGCTTTGCATGCATATGCATGCCGACCCTGCCATGGACCTGTGTGGCCTTGGGTCCCTATGCCTGAATGGGCATGGGACTCTAAGTCACTGCCCTGGGTAGCTCTGCAGTCAGCAGCCATGGCAAGAGGTGCCCTGGCCAGAACGCTGTCACTCTGTGTCTCTTAAATTGCATGGGGCCATGCATAAAGGAAAGGTTAGACTGGTAAGTCTGTGCCACTCACCTTTTTTATTGGTAGGTTTCTTTCCCCTTCAATTCTGCATTTGTGGAGTCTTCTCCAGTCTCTGTTTTCCTGCAGATTTCCAAATGAGTTGAATCAGTTCTTTTATTTAGCTGTTTTAAGGAGACCTATCCCCAGGGATGTTTTACACCATCTTGATGATATCACTTTTTTTAAAAAAGGAAGAGAAACTCAAACTACAAAATCTTTTTCTGTGGTGCAATATTTGATTATTTTAAAATACATTATCAAAAGGTTTTACTTATTAACTACCTTTAAAAAATTTTTGGCATATATGATTCTGAATTTTTATTTTGCAAAACAAATGTCAGAATGCAGATGGATAGCTGTGCTGGTTTGAATGTATTATGTCCCCCCAAATGCCATTATCTTTGATGTAATCTTGTGTGGGCAGACCTATCAGTGTTAATTAGATTATAATTCTTTGAGTGTTTCCGTGGAGATGTGCCCACCCAACTGTGGGTGATGACTCTGATTGGATAATTTCCAAGGAGTTGTTACCCCACCCATTCAGGGTGGTTCTGAATTAAATTACTGGAGCCATATAAATGAGCTGACAAACAGAAGGAACTCAGTGCAGCTGAGAGTGACATTCTGAAGAGAAGCTACAGCCAAGAGGGACACTTTGAAGAATGCCCAAGAGCTGAGAGAGGAGCTCCAGATGAAAGACAGTTTGAAGATGGCCGTTGAAAGCAGACTCTTGCTCCGGAGAAGCTAAGAGAGGACAAACATCCCAAGAGCAACTGAGAGTGACATTTTTGATGAACTACACCCTAGACAGGAACATCCTAGGAGAAAGCAATTTTGAAACCAGAACTTTGGAGCAGACACCAGCCAAGTGCCTTCCCAGCTAACAGAGGTTTTCCAGACACCATTGGCCATCCTCCAGTGAAGGTACCCAATTGCTGATGACTTACCTTGGACATTTTATGGCCTTAAGACTGTAACTGTTTAACTAAATAAACCCCCTGTATAAAAGCCGATCCATTTCTGGTGTTTTGCTTTCCAGCAGCATTACATTAGCAAACTAGAACAATAGCCTAAGTCCTAAAATCTAGTAAAAAAACATTTACATATATGGCTTTTACTTTTTTACTATAAATATTATTTTTCCTTAAAATTAATAATTTCTTAAGTCTTCATTAGAAACTGAGTGCATATAAGAAAACTTCAACTTTAATAAATATCAGATTTTTTAAATTAAAGCTTAATATGAAATAAATAGGCAAAGAAAATCCCAGAGACTTAAAAATCTCTGATAGTAAACCAAAATTTATCTGTCTGATTCCAAGAAAGTGCTAGGAAACAGAATAGCTAGTTACAAAGGTTATGCTTGTGATCATTAAAGTTACATAGCTATAACTAAAAAATGGTTATATTCAAAGACAGGTGATACTCAGGTTAAAAGCGGTTGGGTATCTGGCAATTCGGATATGTAGTACACTCCATAAGAAACCAGCAAGAAGACAGAAGAGCAAGGCATTAGAGAGAATTCATTGATTTGTCCCCACTTTCTCAAGAGAACGAAAGGCAAACACAGGCCTTGTAATTTTAAATCCACTGTACTTTCCACTATACAAGACATTTTGTCTTTGCTGAGTTGAAATGGAATTCACTAAAAGGACAAACCTGGCCAACATAGGCTGTGAGTCTGACCTTGGCCTTCTTACCTGCTCACACAGTTGCTCTTTGAAAAGTAAAATCATCTCTGAAAAGAAAAGACAGCCTTATATTCTACATTGACCTCAACAGGGACCCTTCCACCTTGTGGATGAAATCTACATTTGAATAGATTTCTCATTTGCAAAGACTGTCATTCCTAAGTTTAATGGAATTTTAACTCCCCTGAAAATGCAAATTAAAATTATCTCTGGATCTTTCTCTCTTTTCAAAGAAGTTGCATGCTTTAATAGGATATTTGTGTAGTGTTTTATAGCTTATTTTATATATGCATCTATAGTTACATTTGTATTTCCAAGTGTTTTACATCCCTGGGAAGTTCAGTAGGGATTCTTTTCACCGTTTGTCTCATTCAGATGCAGAGAAATGAAATTCAACTTGCCAAACTTCATAATGGTCTTGGGACTACTAAGCAATGCAGCTAGCAATAGCAGTACTGACTAATACTGAATTAGTTGAAGTCTGAAACTTTTCCAAAGTCAGCTGGATTGGTTTCCAGAACGCAGCCACTGTGATTCCACAATGCTCCTTGGTCTGCTTCTACCTGTGAAGAAATAAAATTGCCAAACAAAGCATATACCCACTTCCTTCTTAGGGAATGCTATTATTACTTACTTAATTCAAGGTGGCCAGCTGACCTCCACACAAAGCCACTTTATTTTACTCTATCTGGAAAACAAACCACTTAAGTCAAGGATTAGAGAATTTCCAGGGCATTCTCCAGTAACTGTGAAGAGTGAAAAGAATTAAGGGTAGGCATTGCAAAATCTAAGCAGACATACAAGCATTCTGGGGAACTAGAAGACAATTCTGATGTAGAAGTTTGCATAACTAAGAACAGGAATTAGAAAAGAAGACGAGATGGCATTTATTGAGGACTTCCTCTGTGCTTTGCATGTAGTAACACATTTAGTAGTACTATTATTGTCAGCCTTTTACAGATGAGAATACTGTGGCAACAATAACATGCCCAGAGTTTTCTAACCAGAAAGGGCTGAAGTAGGGAATCAGTCAGGCAGTGATATCTAAAACCATATGCAGCTTTTTCTGCAAACTCATTTGCAGATGTCAGAGGGAAAATAAAAGTTTTGATTGTTGAAGATGCACATACAATGATAAATTATTGTATGGATGCTAAGAATTACATTTATTACATTTACAAAGACTCTGGAGATATGTTGAAATGTTTTCAGGATAAGTGAATAAAGAAGACAAAATGATATGGGCAGCTTATGCTTTAAAAGTGCATCTGTAGGTAAAGGGAGATAAAGGAGGAAATGCACCATTAAACAAGAGCAGATTGTGATTTAAAATTGCAGTGGGACATCATGTTCTTTAACCATAAAACTCTGGAGGGAATGCTCTGCTGGCTGGGAAAACAAGAGAAGTCTACTGCAGATGTTTGACTCCAGGTCTCAGGAAAAGGATTGGGAGGCAAAATTGATGCTTTTATTATTATTTATTATATGATTACTACACAGGTTAAGCAGCTAATTAAAAGGTGTTTGAGCAGAAATCCCTATGTCCAGGCTTCTGCAAAAGCTGAATCTTTGGAAAGGATATTGCCTAGAAAGCAGTCTGATGCCAAGAATAAGAAATATGTGTGAAATATACAAATGTCTCAGCGGTAAAGCCAGAATTGTTTTAAGTGGTGATTTTAAAAAGCTGGGAATTTGAATTAAGCAAACTACCAATTGCAATTTGTACTTATATTTATTTAATGGAGATTATAAATCTTGTTTACAATATGAAAATACAATGAATACTTATTAATAGGAATGGAATTATTTTAATAGAAAGGAAGTTAGAGGAGTTAAAAAAAAAAAAAAAGCCAATTGCTTCTGCAGAAACACATGTGAATGTGCAAATAAGCAGTATATCTCTCATTTTTCTCACTTAGCCACAACTAGATTACATCTGTTAAGCCAAATACTGTTAAATAATCATCACCAAACTCCTTGCTTATAAATTCAGATCTATTCGATACTGGAAATATTACCTGCAATTGAATCTGAAATAATATTTGTGACTACTGCAAAGTCCAACTTAAAAACACAAATCTAAGGAAGGAAAGGAGAGTTTATTCATCATAATTGGGAGAGAGAGAATAAGGAAATCTGACTGGCCTTTAGAGGCTATAACCAGCCAGAAACAAACCCAGCGACCAAACCAAACAAACAAACACCAAAGTATCTGAATAGAAGCTGAGTTTGGAAGAAACTTGCAAAAGGACAGACTTGTGTCCAGTTTGGCAAAGGGATAAGCTGAGATGGTGGGTCCATAAGGGGACTCTGGAGTCAAATTTGGAATTCACAGAAATGGGCTCCCATGGACCATGAAACTGAAGATCTGAGTCACGCTTACTGAAATATTCAGGATCCAAAGTAACCCCAAGGGACATCTGAGTAACACTGGGGCACTCATCTAGAGTCTTAAACCTGAGAAACCGGACCTCCAAGACAACGTAGCTGGAATTACCACCCCAGAATGGAGCCAGGAGCACCCTCCTCCCGACTGCCAAACTGGAAAAAGGGACGATCCTTCTGCATGGGTGGTGTGGATGCTGGCGTCAAGGGCAGAGGTGGGCATGGCCCTGAGCTTCAATGTGAAAATTTAGAAAGCAATGGCCGGGTCAAGGCAGGGTGAGAAGCACAATGCAAGAAAGTACAAGAAATAAATTCACTGACTAATCATCAAGAGGAAGCCCTGGAAATTGGCAGTTAATGCAACTTCTGGTGACACTCAGTTTCCTGAAAGGGGAAAGAAGGGCGGTGACAGCCCAGTGGTGATCACCGGGAAAGGCCATTACCCTCCCTGCTCCACGTTCTGGGACACGCTTCCCCAGAGCCTGGTCTCCTGCTTAGGGGCAGCCATCAAGCAAGCCTGGAGCCCCTTGTCCCCAACTACCTGAAGGCAATCCAAAATAGGGGGACAGTGCCAGAATTGAAGAAGAAGACATTGCACTGCAGTTAGAACATGCAACAGAAATGCACCAAGGGAGGCAGTCCTCAGATGTGAAGAAGCAGTGGTTATTAACAGAAAAATTGCATGGTCAAGAATTAGATTATACAAGGTCCAAAGTCACCAGTCTCCCCATTTCCAGGACAGAATATCTGACAGCGCTGAATGTGGATGGTGCCATGAGACAGGGTCTGAACACACAGCAACTGGAAGTGTCAAGGTGCAAACTCACGAGACTTTCACAGGAAGCGATATACCAAGGCTCCAGATTGTGGTTTGGAAGATCAGATCTAACTGGAGCAAGCTGGTAAGGAAATGCCAAACAGTCGAGACAGTTAGAGGAACAGAGCCTACACAAAATGGCTAAGGAGGAGAATAGAAGGCAGTGGTCACCTGCCACCTTCAGAAACAGACCTCACAGAGGGTCCTGAAACATGATGAGCTCAGATTCTCAGAGCCATGGGCTTAGGAGGAAGGCTGAACCCCCACCTGGCAGGGTCTTCAGGATTGGGGATCCGGAGTTTCCCCAGTTCTGGTCCAAAAGATCTTCAGAACAATCCAGAGGCTCTGGACAGATGCTGCACCTGTTCCTTCCCAGGTACATGCGTGACCTCCCAGCCAGCCACCCTGTGGCACCCAAAGAGCCCAAGTATACCTGGAAGAGATTCAAGAAAATAGAAAATGGTGCCTGAGACTCTGGGATGTGGAACTGCACCCCATTTGTTTTTCCTGCAGCTCTTGGTGGACATCTTGGGGAAAATTTCACCAAAAAGAACTTTACATGGGTCATCCAGAAACCGAGGTTGGAGAATGAAGAGTCAGTATAGCGGGGGGGGTGGGGGGGGGTGGGTAATCTAGGAAGGACAGAGGGAGGGAGGGAGGAAAGAAAGAAGGGAGGAAGGAAGGAAAAAAGGAAGCAAGGAAGGAAGGAAGTGCGGGTTTGACTCTATTATGTCTGCCACAAAAGCTGTGTTCTTTAATGCAACATTGTGGGAGAAGACTTATTAGTCTTTTGATTAGGATGGGACCTTTTGATTAGGTTGTTTCCATGGGAATGTGACCCACCCAACTGTAGGTAAGATCTTTTAATTTGATCATTTCTATGGAGGTGTGACCCCACCCATGCAGTGATTAGTTCACTGGAATCCCTTAAGACGGCTCACAGAGAGAAGGAATTCAGAGAAGCTAACAGAGACATTTTGGAGAGCAGCTAAAATATGTAATCCAGAGTTTGCCCTGGGGAAGCTAAGAGCCCACACAGACACAGACGCTTGGAGATGCTTGGAGATGCAGACAGAAGGACGTTGGAGATCCTAAGCTAAGAGATGAAGCCCAGAGTTTGCCCCAGAGAAGTTAAAAGATGACCCCCAGATGCTTAGAGAGAAATGCCCTAGTAGAACCAAGCAGAGAGCTGAGAGAAGCTAAGAGAGACAGAAGCCCAGAGACATTTTGGAGAAAGCCATTTTGAAATCAGAACCCAGGAGCAAAGGACCAGCAGACACCAGCCACATGCCTTCCCAGCTGACAGGGGTGTTCCAGACACCATCAGCCATTCTTCAGTGAAGCTATCTTCTTGTGGATGCCTTAGTTTGCACATTTTTATGGCCTTAGAACTGTAAAATTGTAACCTAATAAATCCCATTTATAAAATCCAATCGATTTCTGGTATTTTGCATAATGGCAGGTTTAGCAAACCAGAACAGAAGGTAAGAAGGAAGGAAGGCAGGAATCAGGAGGCAGAGATTTTTCATAAGGTAATTTAAGGGGTGAAGAGAACAGGGTGTGATTCCCCTCACAATCCTAGTTCCCAAAGGGTGGGAGTCAGAGACACAAGAGTGGAAGTATTGTAGAAGTCCCAGCCTGGGAATCCAGGCTGCCCACCACCAGGCACCTTCAAACCCTCCTGCTGCCCCGTCTGCACCCCCAGGCCACCTGCTTAGTGAATGTCCAGCTGATGGAGAGGACCTGCCCACCTCAAGATGCATTCCATCTCCAGGCTGAGTCATGGAAACAGACTCCAGACAGAGCCTCAGGGGAGAGTCCTGCCCATCACCTAGGGAGGGAGGGGTGTCAGTGGGGAGAGCCCCAACTCAGCGCACCACTTATTGTAGCTTCCTCATCGGTCCACGGGAGAGGCAGACAGTCCACACCAGAGCCATCACAAAGGACTGAAATACTTCCCTGGCAGATGTCACAAGATAGGAAAACATTATTTACTAGGATTTCAGGAAATTTTGTGAAAGGCAAAATTGCCTGACTTGGTTGATCTCTAGGGAAAAAAAACAGAAGAGGTGGAGAAAGGAGTCTCTGTGGCGGGCAGAAGAGTGGGTGGGGGGTTGATTGCACTTCCCAAGGGCCTGCTTGGGGAGAGACCCAAGTTAAAGAAGGCCATGACTGTGAGCAGGGGAGCAGAGAGCACACAGGAGGCTGCCAATAGTCCGTGACATCCCTCCACCATGACACCCCATGGCCTTTCCTAAAGTCACTCAACACCCACGATGCTTGGCTGCATAGACGTCACCTAAGCAGCTGACCTGTGAGCACAGGTGACCTGAGATGGCAGGCAGAGCTGCAGGGTCAACATAGCGGTCCCTAGGGGAAAACCAGGCCAGAAAAAATCAGAGAGGCATGGGTGATCTCAGCCCTTGACAAGCCATGAGCTTGGGGTTGGTTGGGGTGGGGGTATTGAGCCAGATTTTTCCAGATTTCCAGGGGCAAGGAGATGTATGAGTTTATGAGATTCAACTTTAAAAAAATAAAGAAACAGGACCCCCCAGTAGCTAACCCACTGCCCAGCTCATAATAAGAATTCTTTCAATGTTTATGAAATGTTAATGAAAGTCCTGACTTTGGGTTCTAGGCTTTAAGGATCTACTCCATGCAAGGGATTTTTCCTGTTTCTAGGAATCTTCCATTCTCTTTGAAAAAGCCTCGCATGTGCTCAGTGACACCGGAATATACAATGATTTCAGGAGCAGGCACAGCATGCAGCTGTGTTTTGGAGGGCATGGAGACAGAGCAAGGTTGGAGGAAACTGATTCATAACCACAGGAGCCTCTAAAGTTAGACGCTCACCAAGGCAGGCCTTTTCAGAGCATGGGATTTTGGTGCGTAAATTGAGGTACAAGGGGGACTTTTTTATTCCATATCACAAACGTGTTTAACATTTTGATTAATAAATTCCAATAAAATTATAATAAAGAAATATATAAATATATAAATATTTGGTAATCCTTTATATTTACTTATTATAGGGGTGTCATTTAATACCCTAAAATATATGTATGACATTGGTGAGTTTTGACAATTGTATATTTCGTGTAACCACCACCCTGATTGTGACGCAGGGTACAGAGGGCTCTCAGTCGCATGAAGGCAGGAGGGAGCGAGGTGAGCTACAGAGAATAAGACCAGCTATTTTGGGGTGATGAAGGTTACTAAGAAAGAAAAAAAAGGAAGAGATTATGGCAGAAAGGTAGTGAAGACTGAAATTCTCAGTTTCGTCCCGTAGAAAATAGGATTTAGGAATCACAGTGGGTCTCCAGGAAGATGTGGTATGAGTACCTGAACAAAATGGATGAACAGCAACAAAGAGCTGGGAAAATACTGCAGTGCTGGGGCACGGAGGTTCTGACAAGGGCCCTGAGATATACCACGAGGGACAGATCAGTGCAACATGGCAACCAGGTGGACACCATAGGCAAATAACAAATAGGCAGCAAAGAACTGGAGAATTCAAGCTGGGGGTGGGTGGAGTCCTGGGAGCAGGGAAGAGCCCAGGAGAGGAAGAAGCCAAGGGTGGTGCTAGCTCAGTGGAGAGAATGAAAAAACCAATGTGGTTTGGAGAAATTGCATCAGGGATGCCTACAAGGCATGGGGTAGAGCCCATCAGCTAACCACGTGGGCTGGAGCATGGGGAGGGAGACAGAGGGACCTAGAGTCAGAAATCATCTTCAGAGAGTCAGAAATCGTCTTCAGAGAGGTGACTGCTCAAGTGTTGAGAGTGGAGGAGATGCTGAGAAAGCAGGTTGCTAAAAGGAGAGGGCTGACAGGGAAATCTCAAGGTCCCTCTACATTTTGGCCACCACAGTGCAAAGATCCAGGGATGTAGCCAGGGTTGCATTATTTGCTGGCTGTTTGTGTTTGGCCAGAGGACATTTTAGATGTATTCTATTACTCCTTAAACCAAAGACAAAACACTTGCTTTCCACAAGACAGAAGTTGCCAAGGGCTCTTTATTTCTAGACAGTTCTTTGTTTGTTTAAATCAAATCATCAGGAATTGTGCTTCTGGGAAGCACTCCGCCAAACACTTATTAAATACGCAGTCATGCAGTTTGTTTTGCATTTTTCTTAAGGGTAACAATTAACCTTTAAAAAATATGACCTTTCCAAAAAGGTAGATGTGTAGGTGGGAGTTCTCTGAGGTTTTGTGTAAATGTTTCAGAGAAGTGCAAGGGTTTCCTTACTCTGTAACTCTTTTAAAGGATTGGTGCCATTGATAGTTTTAATTTTGGAAATGAAGCCATCATGGAGGTCAGTAAGAATACCACCTGGCTCCCAGAGGAAGGAGGCAAGATCATCAAAGCAGGCATTCACATCTTAACAAGCTTGCCAGGGGACATCTGCTAAGCAGAGACTGATTTGAGATATTCCAATCACTGCCTCGAGGCTCAGTCCTGCTGCAGCCCAGAATTGGCGGGAAGCCAGCCCAGCAGCCCAGAAGGGCTCCCTCTTTCCCCTGCTGCCAGCCTTTGTCCTGTCCAACTCATGCCACTCACCACCAAAGAGATCTTTCTACTTGGAACACGCACCATTCCGTTCCCCTGATTTAAAACTTCTGTGCTCCCATGTTTATCCACCATACAGTCAGGACCCTGTGATCTGGCCCTTACCCTCTTCCCTAGCTGTACCTGAGTCTCCCAACCCTGCCCTGTGCTTCATACATGAAAACACATGTGGTTCTTGAGCCGAACCAAAGTCCTCGTGGCTCCCCAGATGCCTCCAGCACATCAGCACTTTGCAGACCCTGCTCCCAAGCACCCTCCAGCTCATCGTTGGCGACAGCCTGCTTTCTGTTCCAGCTCTTCTCAGATGTTGCGTCCTCTGGAGAGTCTGTCCAGCCCACTCTCTGGAGTTGAATGGCCCTATGTCCACCTGTGACACTGCACAGATGTCTGTTTCAAAACAGGGGTTCTGCCCCATGCATCATCTAAAGTGGTCCCCAGCTCCCACAGAACCAGACCCAGGGTGGATGCTTAAGGAATGTCTGTGCAATCAATCCAAGAATATAGGAACAATGAAACCTTCTCCACAAAGGGATATTGTTCCAGTTTGCTAATGCTGCCATTATGCAAAATACCAGAAATGGATTGGTTTTTATAGAGGGGGTTTATTTGGTTACAAAGTTACAGTTCTACAGCCATAAAAGTGTCCAAACCAAGGCATAAACATGGGTATACCTTCACTGGAGAAAGGCCATTGAAGTCCAGAAAACCTCTGTTAGCTTGGAAGGCATGTGGCTGGTGTCTGCTCCTGCATTCTGGTTTCAAAACAACTTTCTCCCAGGATGTTTCTCTCTAGGAGTCTGGGGGTGTTCTCTAGGTTTATCCCAGGCAAACTCTGGACTAGGAAAAGTCTACTTTCAGGGGCCATCTCCAAAATGTCTCTCTTGGCTGCAGCAGTGAGCTCCTTCAGTCTGAGCTCCTATATAGGACTCCAGTGATTAAATCAAGACCCACAATGAATGGGTGAGGCCACACCTCCATGGAAATAATTCAATCAGAGTTATCATCTATAGTTGGGTGGGTCACATCTCCATGGAAACTTAATCCAAAGATTCCAACCTAATCAACACTAATATATCTGCCCCCACAAGATTTCATTAAAGAACATGGCATTTGGGGGGACATAACACATCCAAACCAGCATAGATGTACACCCCAAATGTATGTTTTCCCCAGACATTTCTGGAAAGTGAAAATAGTTACAGTATCAGTAAAATTCCAACAAATGAAGATGGCACCCGCAAAGGACCTATCTGAAAAGGGCTTAAAGACAAAGGGGGGCATCAGTGTCCCTGGAACCCAGTGGGGGAAGGGACTGGAGCCGTGCAAGAGGGAACCCATGGCAGGAGCTGTCTCTCAAAGTGGGTCCCCAGGCCGGCAGCAGCAGCACCTGGAAACTTCTCAGATCCCACCTCAAATCCACAGAGCCAGAAAGTCTGGGATGGGATCCGCGATCTGTGTTTTCACAGCCCTCCATGTGATTCTAATGCACGTTGGAGTTTAACAATCACCTCTCTAGACTCTAGAACAGTGCTCGGCTGCATACCCAAGGGCCAAATCTGCCCCCCCTCCCCCACCTGTTTGTTTCTTTTTTTCTTTTCTAGTAGCCCATGAACTAAGAATGGTATTTACATATTTAAATGCTTACATTTTAAATGGTTATATACATACCTAAATAATATCCATGATTATGACTCTGTGTCCACAAAGCTTAAACTATTTGCCACCTGGGCCTTTATAGAAATGGTTGCTGACCCCTTTTCTAGGGGAGCACAGTTACTACCAGAACCAGCCCAGACAGGAGGACACAGGGCAAAGAATAACCCTGGCCTCTCCCCTCACTTCCAGTGCCTCTCTGGGCCAAACGTGTGGGCAGTCAGAGAGCAAGGGATGGGTCCAGACAAGTGAGCTCATGGGACACAGTGCAGGGCAGAGAAGGATGGGTGATCTACACTACGCGGGGAAGAAGTGGAGAAGGGAGTGGTGAGCAGAGAAAAGCCAGCACACAGCACACTCACCCCTGTGTCTAGGCTTCTTGGAGACCACCATCCTCTCTGAGAGGGAGAGGAGCCCCAGGGGAGAGGATGAGGGCCTGTCACAGCACAGGGGGTGGACAAGCAGAGAGGAGGGAAAAGAGCCCCATCTTAAAGTGGTTAAGAACAGAGGCTTTAAAGCCTGGGTTCTATTGCTGGCTTCTCTACTTATAAGCTGAGCAAACTTAGACAAGTTACTCAACCTCTCTGTGCCTCAAATGGTGCATCTGTTAAATAGGGCAAAATAGCACCAGCCTCACAGAGGTGCTGTTATGGATTGAATTGTGTCCCCAGAAAAGATGTGTTGAAGTCATAACCCCTCCTACCTCAGAAGGTTACCTTATTTAGACGAGGGTTCACTGCAAATGGAGTAAGTTAGGATGAGGTCTGTGCTGGTTTGGATGTATTATGTCCCCTAAAACACCATGTTCTTTAATGCAGTCTTGTGGGGGCAGATGTATTGATTACATCCTAATCAACCAACCTAGTGTTGATTAGGTTGGAAACATTTGATTGAGTGTTTCAATGGAGATGTGACTCAATCAACTTTGAGTGCAACATTTGGGCTATTTCCATTGAGATATGAGCCCCGCCCATTCAAGGTGGGTCTTAATTTAATCACTGGAGTCCTATAAAAGAGTTCACAAATAGAAGGACCCCAGAGAAGCTCAGAGAGACATTTTGGAGACAGCTGCTGAAAGCAGACTTTTGCTGACACTTTGGGGATGCTAGCCCAGTGTTTGCTCCAGAGAAGCTAAGAAAGGACAAAACACCCAAGAGCAACATTTTGAGGAATGCACAGGAGCTGAGAGAGGAGCTGGAACACAACCCAGGATCAGCAGATGCCAGCCACATGCCTTCCCAGCTAAAAGAGGTTTTGCGGACACCATTGGCCTTCCTTCAGTGAAGGTATACTTGTGTTAATGCCTTAATTTGGACATTTTTATGGCCTTCAGACTGCAAATTTGTAACCAAATAAACTCGCTTTATAAAAACCAATTCATTTCTGATATTTTTCATAACAGCAGCATTAGAAAACTGGAACAAGGTCACACTGGAGTAGACCAATGTGACTGGTATCATTATCAGAAGGGGAGAAGAGAGACAGACACAGAGGAGAAGGCCATGGAAAGACAGAGGCAGAGGCTAAAGTGCTGCAGCTGCAAGCCAAGGAGCATCAAGGATGGCTGGCACCACCCAAAGCTGGAAGAGCAAGAGAGGCTCCTGCCCTACAGGTTGCAGGGGGAGAAAGACCCCGACAACACCTGGATTTGGGACTGCCAGTCTCCAGAACCATGAGATCATAATGGTAAGTCATAGATGGAGTGAAACATGCTTGTGAAGTTCTCACCACAGGGCTGTATATATAAATATAAATACACAGAAGACATCATCCAGCAAGCCTTGGAAAAGCTTCTCTACACCAGGCCACATGACGGGTGGGAGCAGTAGGGAGATGGGTAAGGCAGAGGCCCCACCCTCAAATTGCTGAGAGTCTCATTGAGAACAGAGAAGGGCTAACAACAAGGACCCCAAAGGGAGAGAAAGGTCAAGTCCGCTGTGAGGGCAAGGGGCAAATGCAGTCTTGAGGGAGGGCTAGTGAGAAAGGGTTTCCAAGGAGCTGGAACAGCATACAAAGGCACCTGTGCAAGGTGTTCTCAGGAAAGTGCAAGTAGCGGTGCATGGCTGGAGGGGACTGGGAAGGACGCCAGAGAGAGAAGCACGGTCAGATGACAGGAGACCTTGGATGCCACATTGAGGATTTGGGGTCTTAAGCCATAATGAATTCAGAGTCATCCCCAGAGAGGGTGTTGGGGATTGAGTCTTGAACCCCACCACGTGTTCAAGTCTTAATCCGTATCCTGAGGGTGTGAACCCTTTTGTAACCAGGACCTTTGAAGATGCTATTACTCTTTCAGACGTGAACTCACTTGGGAAGAGGATCTTTGAAGATACCTAGAGGGGGCCAAATTGAATCAGGATGGGCCTTAATCCATATGACTGGAAGCCTTGAAAGCAGAGGAAATTCAGACTCAGTCAGTCAGTAGAAGCCAGAAGTTGGAGAAAGCCACAGGAGACCAAAGAGACAGAGCACCACGTGACAGAGGCAGATGTGCCAGCCAGGGAGCCCCAAGAACTGCATCAAGCCAGCCCCAGAAGACCACCACAGACTCTGGGAGAAAGCATAAGCTTGTCGAGACCTCAGATTTGTACTTCTGGGTTCTAAGACCATGAGACAAGAAATTCCTATTGTTTAAGCCAAGCCATCATGTGGCATTTGTAATAGCAGCCCTACAACAGGGAGTAATAGGATCACAAGGCAACACTAAACATGGAGCCTGAGAAAGGAATGAGCTTCCCCATCAGCACAAGCACCAATCCTATACCCAGATGGAAGCCAAGGGATTCTCCAATGCTCAAGTTCCCAAGAGCCTATACTCAGTGAGGTAACACATGGTCAACCATCCAGACAGACACAGATGGGAGCTCATGCACCCTTTCAGGAGAGGAGCATGTGCCTGCTGAAAGAGACAGTGCTGAGAGGCAGTTTTGAGGTTCAAGGAGGGAGGGTCATGGGCTGTGACCCCCCCAGGTAACAGTGATTCTCCCAGGGGTCAGTGAAGCTCCCCCAGAATGCAAGTTGGATGAGAAGAAAACCCTCTCCTCCCCAGCCCAGCTCTACAAAAAAACCAATGAAAAGGATTCATTTCTTCTGAAGGCCAGTGGAGAAAATCTTCTATCAGATAATGAGAGTGTTCATGAGAAGCTGAGCATAAAAGCAAATCTATTACAGATACTGATTCCCATCGTGATGGGAAATGCAGCATCATCACAAACTGGCTGTGTTCCTCACAAAAAAAGATGCCCCATAAATTTCAGCCAAACAATTAGAAATGCAAAGGTAGCAAAGTCATAGAGGGGGAAGGAGAGGAAGAAATATTGGTTCTAGAAAGATGGTTAACAATGAGGAAATATTAATATTGATTTCTACTTTTACAGCCATGAGACTAATCAGGCTGAATGGGTGACTCTATTAACACACCAGATTTTAACCCAAGCACCAAAAGCAAAATTAGGGGAACTGAACATGTTACTATTTTGCTCAGATCAATTTAAAGCAAGTTTCCCTCTTCTTTTTTGTGATGAATTTATTAGCAGAATTAATTGAAAGATTCATTCAATCCCTCAAATGGAAGCATTGAAGCACAAAGGGGTCCACAGCGAGGAAAGCAGAGGTGAGAAAGTGTGCATCCTAAATGGCCAACTCAACTCTTAGTCCACTCGCTCTGCCTGTCCCATGCACATGCCTGCAGGACCTCATGTCAGAGCAGGAGAGAACAACAAGCTGACTAGCAGTAATGAGTGGTATAAATACGAGGGAGTGGGGAGAGATTGACCTTCCCCCCGATCCTCACCCCAGGTCCAAGTACACAGCTAAAGCACATGGTGGTTTCACGGCTTTGCAAGATGGTACTTGCTCTGGCATCCATGTGGACAGGTGCATTCTGAAGTAGATGAGATGCACCCAGGAAACAAGAACCAAGTTCAACACTCATGGCTGCCAGAAGGTCACCATATTCAAACTGGAAAGACAATAACGGGAAGTTAAAAGGATATAAAGTGAAGAGCAAGCACTAGTTGTCTCCTTTCCCCAACCCCAATGTATCAGTCAAGGTTCCCCAAAGAAACAGAACACACACACACACACACACACACACACACACACACACACACACACAACATATGCATATTTGTATATGTATATCTATTAATATGTGCATATATCTTAATATATATTTTAATATGTATCTATATCTCAATATGTAAATATATACAATACTTATGCAATGGAAGAGATTCGCTATCATGGGGGCTGGCAAGTCCAAACTCATACAGCAGACTAGATGCTGGAAATTCTGGTGAGAGTGATACTGAACCATTGGGTCCAAATTCCTTCTTCTCAGGAAAAGTGGAGAGTACAGTCTTGAGGCAGAATTCCTTCTGATCTCTGGAGCTCTCAGCTCTTGATGATTGGATGAAGCCCACTCATTATTCATGGAAATATCTTTTAATTAAAGTCAACTAATTATAGATGCTAATCCCATCAACGAAATATCTCCACGGGAACATATGGACCTCTTTTGACCAAATAACTGGATGCCATCACCCAGACAATGTGACACATAAAATTAACCATCCCACCAACTCAGTTCAAAACAATCGCCAAGTCCAGATAATTCCTTTATCAGTTCTGCCCTTCTGCCTCCACTGGCACTTTCTTCCCAGTTCAGGCTGCAGTGATTGGGGAAGTCTCCTTGCCAGTCCACCTATGCTAGTCCTATGCCACTCATCCACCCTCCATTGGAGGATTACATCAGAATGGTATGTCTAATGCAAAGTCAAGATCAGAGCTCTTTGCTTAACATTCTCCAATGGCCCCCCTTGCTGACTGTGTATCTCTGAAGGGCAAGCACAACTCTCAGGCTATTCCCTGACCCAGCATCCCCTGAATCCTCTTCTCCTGCCACCCTTTTCTGTCCCCAGCCTTCCCACCATGTCGTCTTCTAATTCTGGTCAACTTTAGTTCCTGTAGTGTGAAAGGGCTTCTCACTCCCCCACACGTAGGCTCATGCTGTAGTCTCTGTCTGCAGTGCCCTTCTTTTGCTTGTCTACCTGTAAAAGTCCTATCCATCTGTATTAGTCAGGGAAGCCTATGTGCTGAAACAAATAACCCCAAGCTGCAGGGCCTTAACACCAGGAAGGTTTTGTGTTCAATGCAGTCAATGCAGGTTGACCAGAGTGGGAAGGAGGCGGTTTAGACCTTGGTTCCACTCAGTGGTTCAGGAACAAGTCTCCTCCCCAGCAATGGCTTGAGCATCCCCTACATCCTCGGAGAACCCCACTGGGTCTTCTGCTTCTGGCTCTCAGGCAAGCAAAGAGAAATCTGCAAGACTATGTACTAGTGTTTGTAAGCCAGGTATGGGGGTAGGGGCACATCACATCTGCCCACCTTCCATTGGCTGGGAAATAGCATGTATCTGTGTACCTTGTGGGGGGATCATGAGTGTTTGAGAACAATTAGCCAGTGGTGGCAGCAACATCTTTTTCAGTGCAGGCATAACACAATCTCCTTTCGCTGTCTTCACAGCCCCTACCCTCTCTGCTCCCAGTGACATTCAGGGATTTTCTCTTTATCACAGCAATCAGATGGTAAGAGCACTGAGGTTTCATTCACCGAGTCCTTACCTCTGTATCCCATTTTCTTAGAATTGAAATTAGCCATAGCTTGTGTTTGGGAAATGCTCATTGGCTCTTTTTAAAAAGTGGAACAAAGGGAAAGGAAACAAGGCAAGATTTATGCTTGAGAAGATTGGGGAAAGGAGAGCACCTAGCATTTTGACTTACTGCACTCAAGCACCCTAGTAGCTTCTTGATCAAGAGGTACATAAACAAGTGAGTGAATAGAAGGAATGAACAAGCAAGGTGAAGGAGAAAGAGAGCACTTGCATTGTGTAAGTCACAGTATCCATTTGTCTAATTCACTGATGTGCTGGGTACTGAGATAAGCCAGTTTTATCTGTTTATTTCTTTTAATATTTGAACATACTCCAACATAGGAGGTGCTATTAATATTGCCACTTATAAGATGAAGAAGCTGGGTGATGTTATCAACAGGGTGACAAAGGAACCCCCTGAAAGACTCCCAGAGATTTGGTGAAGAAACTTAAAACAGCTTAAAACTCTGGAGGACAGTAGAGAATGGAGAAGGACTCCACAAATGCTGAATTGAAGAAAGAGAAACATATCAGGTAGGAAATTTCCATTCCGGGCCACAAGTCCCTTCCCCTCTTCTGCATTTGGTCCCATGCAGCTTGGGAGACACTCAGAAGCAGCAACCCAAGTCCCTCCCACCTCAAAGACTATAAAGCCCCTCACAGCAGTGAGTTAGAGCCCCATGTATATCCAGGCACAGGGGCTGAAGTCCACAGAGACCCAGCAGAACACAAGCTGCTGAGGAGGCTGCATCCACAGGGCTCCACAGGGAAGGGCAAGGAGACAGAGACCACGGTAGACCTGCTGGCAAGTACCGTTGTGCCCTCCCTCAATCCACTTTCTGTTGGCTGGACCACCTAAACACAAAGTGGACTTTTCTGAAGTGACCCACGTTTTGGGATTGACCCCTTGTGGCTCCCCAGGCTGGGATACCCTAATAGAGAAGACATCAGAGGCAGAAAAGCCTCAGAGGAAAAAAAAAAAGGGTGGGGGTAAAACTGAACTGCTGTAGGAAAAGATGGGTCGCAGACTGAAAAGTGTAAGGAAAGCAAGACCCTGAGTGAGGGAGAAAATTTAAACAAATCGTAGGTGCTAGGAAGAAAAGTCTGCACAAAAACGAACAGAACAGATCAAGATTCCCAGAGAAGGAACAGAGGAAAGGAAGCTTTCCCCTGGAGGTGAAAAAATTGCCCAAAAATGCAATCTGAAAATTTGTACCACACATCCAGGGCAAGAATCAGATGAAGAAGAGCTGAGAAAACCTAAACAGATATACATGGGCTATTCTAAAGGTCTAGAATAAATTGGACCAAGTGTCAAAGAAGAGACTTAACACACAAAGCCAATCAACAAAATAAGGGAGAAATGGACCTTCATAGTTAACTCATCAAGATAATCAGATATCTAGACATGTGTGTGCCAGTTTGGAGGTATTATGTCCCCCACAAAGCCATGATCTTTTAATCTCATCTTGTTGGGTGAAACATTTTGATTGAGTGTTTCCATGAAGATGTGACTCACCCAACTGTGGTTAATACCTTTGATTATGCTATTTCCGTGGATGTGTGGCCCCACCCATTCAGTGTGGGTCTTGATTAGTTTACTAGACTCCTTTAAAAAGAGTCACACAGGACCAGATGCTTGCTGATGATGATACTTAGAGATGATTGGAGAACGCCATTTTGAAACACAACCCAGGATCAGCAGACACCAACCATGCATCTTCCTGGCTAATAGAGGTCTCCCAGATGCAATCAGCCATCCTCCAGTGAAGGTGTACTCTTGCTGATGCCTTACCTTGGACACTTTATGGACTTAGGACTGTAAATTTGTAATCTAATAAACCCCCTTTATAAAAGCCGATCCATTTCTGGTGCTTTGCATAATGGCAGCATTAGCAAACCAGAACAATTAGCAAAAAATTAAAAGCCACACTAAGAAACAGGAAGATATAGATCAGTCAAGAGAACAAATTAAAACTTCTGAGGAGACTCAGAAGTTGAAACAACTAATCAAAGATGTTTAAACAAATCTCCTTAATCAATTCAAGGAGATGGAGGAAAATATGGATAAAGAGAATTTAGGATATATGTTAACAGGGGATACACTGGGGGTAGAAAATGGGGAGTTGATGCTTATTTTGTACAAATTTCTATTTAGGTTGATAGTAAAGGTTTGGAAATGTATAGACATGACAGTAACACATTATTGTGAGTGTAATTATCAGTACTGAATTATGTCTGTGAATGTGGTTGGAGGGGAAAGTTTTGGGTCACGTATGTTACTAGAATAAAGCATGTAACTGCATAACACAGTGAACCCTGTGTAGACATTGAACTGCAGTTAATAATACAAGTTCTTTCATAAAATATAACAAGCGTACAACACTAATACAAGGGATTAATAATAAGGTGTTTGTGCCAGTTTGAATGTATTATGTCCCCCAAAACGCCATTATCTTTGATGCAGTCTTGTGTGGGCAGGAAACGTATTGGTGTTGATTGGGCTGGAGACTTTTGATTGGATATTACTGTGGAGATGTGATCACTCAGTGGTGGGTGAGATCTTTAATTGGATAGTTTCCATAGAGGTGTGGCCCCGCCCATTCAGCATGGGCCTTGATGAGTTTACTGGAGCACTATATAAGCACAGACTGGGGGAGCGAGCTTGCTACAGCCAAGAGGGACACTTTGAAGAATGCACAGGAGCTGAGAGAGTAGCTGCAGATGAGAGACAGTTTGAAGATGGCCATTGAAAGCAGACTCTTGCTCTGGAGAAGCTACGAGAGGACAAACACCCCAAGAGAAACTGAGAGTGACATTTTTGAAGAACTGAAGCCTAGAGAGGAACATCCTGGGAGAAAGCCATGTGGAAACCAGAACTTTGAAGCAGATGCCAGCCACATGCCTTCCCAGCTAACAGAGGTTTTCTGGACACCATTGGCCATCCTCCAGTGAAGGTACCCAATTATTGATAAGTTACCTTGGACATTTTATGGCCTTCAGGCTGTAACTGTGTAATCAAATAAATCCCCTTTATAAAAGCCAGTCCATTTCTGGTGTTTTGCTTTCTGGCAGCATGAGCAAACTAGAACAGTGGTATATGGGGAAAATATACTTAATGTAAACTATGGACTATAGTTAATAGTACTGTTTTAATAGTCTTTTATCATTTGTAACAAAAGTACCACACTAATGCAAAGAGTCTACAGTAAGGGCATACATGGGAATGCTGTATTTTTTACGTTTTCTCTAAAAACCTACAACTTCTCTAATTAAAAAATAACAAAAACATTAATAATAAGACATATTTTACAGACCTGTGCATTGGGTGTTTTAAATGAGGCAATCCATGTAAATTGCTTCACAAAGAACCCAGAATATCAATAATGCTGGCTACTACTTTTAAAAAAAATATGAACACATCAAAAAGTGCTATCATCAATTGTGACAAATGTTCCACACCAATGCAAGGTGCTGGTGGGGTGGTATATGGGAATCCCATATTTTATGCATAATCATTCTATAAACCAACAACTTCTCTAATAAAAACTTAAGAAAAAGAAGATGAGGAAGCTGAGATGCATAGATTAAGAGCACTTCGTTCAAGACCACGCACTCAGATAGTGACGCAATTGGGCTTTGAACACAGAGCAAGCTGATTCTAAAGCCTTCCACACCCAGTGCTGTAGAGAATGACAGTGGATGCTCATTAGAAGGAGGATAATTATCTAAAGCCATCATATGTCAGGACAGGTTGCCAGGAGCCAGTCAGAATGTACTCTGAATCTGGCAGTGGAACGAAGAAACATTCACCAGAAAAAGGCCCCTCTTCTTGAACCCAACCCCATTCTCTCACTGGAGATAAGCAAGCCTGCAGTAAACCAACCTATGATAGCACCACATTTTCTTCCTACGAAGTGCAAACTGTCTCAGCCATCCTGCCAAAATCCTGCAGGCTAGAATCCACGAAGATTGCTCAACATATCCCAGGAAAGTGTGTGAGAAACGTTGATATTCAGAGTGCCTTGTTTCATTTTTACATTAGAAACACTTGCATGTTCAATCATATTTCCACCATTTGTGTTATTACTTTTGAGCACTCAAATTATTTGTGCTCAGCTTTTATGAGGCCCCTAATCTTCAGCTCCAAGGGCCTAAAAATTGTCATTTGGCCTAAATTAATAGCAGCTTTATTGGCTCATTATTTTTTGACATCTGGTTGGAAGTGCAGAGCCATAACTATTAGGTAATAATCTCACTAGGCTCTGATTAGAAACTAATAACATTAGCAATAAACTTTAAATGTGGCTGCCATGAAACTTGATCAAAGGAATAGGATACAGAGCTCCTTTGAGCTTCAAAGAGGTGGGGCAGAGGACCAGGTGGCTGGGACCACCTCCCCAATTCCAGCCCATCCATCAGCACATTTGTAACTTCCATCACCCAAAACAAAATCGATTCCCTTACCAGAAAGAAAAATGATGGTAGGCAAACGTCACATTGCCCAACCAGAAATACAGCTAAAGGAATGCTAAGTATTTCCCATGTTTCTAAATAATTTGTGAAGATTTCTAACAATTTTTCTCTCAACATTTTACTTCCTTCCTCAACAAATGCATAGAAAGGCTGCCTTTGCCTGGTAATTACTGATGTATAGTGAGCGCTGTGAACCAGGCCCTCTTCTAAGCACTTCACATACATTATCAGGTGCAATTTCCACAAAAAGCCTGTAGAGTCAGTGCCATCATTATTCTCATTTACAAATGAGGAAACTGAGTGTTTTAGTTTTCATTGGCTACTCAAGCAAATACCATGCAATGGGTCAGCTTAAATAGTGGGGATTTATTAGTTCACGGTTTTGAGGCTAAAAGAAGGTTCAAATCAAGATGTCATCAAGGCAATTCTTTCTTCCTGAAGACTGGCATTCTGGGGCCGGCTGCCACCAATTCTTGGTCCTGGGTTCCTCTGTCACATGGCAAGTGTGCTGGTTTGAAGGTGATATGTACCCTAGAAAAGGCCAGGTTCTTTTAATCCATCCCTGTGGGTGCAGACCTGTTGTGAGTAGGATCTTTTGGTTAGGTTACTTCAATTTGAGATGTGACCCAGCCCATTAAAGGTGGGTCTTAATCCTTTTACTGCAATCCTTTATGAGAGAATAAAGGACAGAAAAAGCAGAGACAAGTTAGAAAGAAAAGCTCTGGAGAAGCTCAGAGAGGACACACAGCTCAGAGAGGAGGCCCCTGAAACCCAAAAGCTGGAAGCAATGAAACCCAGGAGTGAATTTCCAGCAGACACTGGCCATGAGCCTTCCCATGCAACAGAGGTGTCCCAAATGCCAGCAGTCTTTCTTCAGAGAAGGTATCCTCCTGTTGATACCTTAATTTGGACATTTTCACAGCCTTAGAATTGTAACTTATAAGCTAATAAATCCCCATCGTTAAAAGCTAGTCTGTTTCTGGTATATTGCATTTCGGCAGCTTTAGCAAACCAAAACAGCAAGGTACATGCTGGCCTCTTCTTTCTCTTCTGGGTTCCATCGAATTTCAGCTTCTTGCTTCCCATGGCTTTTTCTCTTTTTCTGTCTGAATTTCATTTGGCTTATAAAGGACACCAGTGATATGATTAAGTCCCATCTTGATTCAGCTGGGCCACACCTTAACTAAAGTAGCCTCATCAAAAGGTTCTACTTAAAATGGGTTCATGCCCATGGGAATGGATCGAGTTTAAGAACATGTTTTTCTGGGGTGCACACAGCTCCAAGTCACCACATTGAGGCACAGAGAGGTAAAGCCATTTGCCTCAGGTCACACAGCCAGCACAGCAGAAGAGCTGAGTCTTGAACCCAAGCATTTTGGCTTAATATCCACCCTCTTGAACCATCGAACTATACATATACACTGCCATTTGTATTTTCACTTTTTACTGAGCATTGCAATTTGCCAAGCCCTCTCCTTGAGCTATGTCAGAGAGAGAATGGAATCCAGAAAAACAGGCCCTAACCCACTTGCCCTAACCCACTTGCCTGGATTATTGCAGTAGCTTCCTAACTTCTGTCTGCCTCCTCCTTCTGTCTTTTCCCTACAAGGCAGCCAAAGGGATCTGGTTAAAATGTAAGTGAGGTTATGTCACCCCTCTGCTCAGACCCTCCTCTAGCCCCTTCTCATTCACTGTAAAGGGAAAATCAGCATGGTGGCTCAGCTGGCCTGCCAGGGCTCCCAGTCACTGCCTCCCTTTTGCCTCTCTGGCCTTAGCTCCTACAACATCCCCATTCCATCCATTCCCACCTCATGAGCCTTCTTTCAGCTTGTATTGGTTTCCTGAAGTTTCCATAACCAATTACCACAAATTTGTTGACTTCAAGCAACAGAATTTTACACTCTCACAGTGCTGGAGACCAGAAGTGAAAAATCAAGGTGACTTTAGAGCCAGGATCCCTCTGAAGGCTCTCGGGGAGGATCCTTCCTTACCTCCGCCAGCCTCTGGTGGGCCCAGGCTCCTTGGCTGGTGGTTGCATCACTCCAAACTCTGCCTTCCTCTTCATGTCATCTTCTCTCTGTATGTCTCTATACTACATGTGACATTCATCTAGAGGCCACCCAGATAATCCAGGATGATCTCACCTCAATATCCATCTGTAATGTCCCTTTTTCTAATAAGATCTGTCTTAGTTTCCTGGTTGCTATGACAAATACCACACCATGGGTTGGCTTCAATAACAGGAATTTATTGTCTCACAACTTCAGAGGCTGGAAATCCAAACTCAAGTTACCAGCAAGGACATGCTTCCTCCTCAAATTCCGTAATGTGTTGATGCCAGCTTGCCACAATCCTTGGAGTTCCGAAGTTCCTATCATCACATGACGCTCTCTATCTCCCTGTGTCTGTTCTGGTTTCCGCCAACATCTGGCTTCTGGCTCCTCTTTATAAGGCCCCCAGTCAAACAGATTAACGCCCATCCTCTTTCAGTCTGACCACACCTTCAAAGGGTCCTATTTACAAAAGAGTTCACACTCACAGGAACCTGGGTTAAGATTAAGGACATGTCTTTGTTGGGGTATGGCATTCAATCTACCATAAGGTCACATTTACAGGTTCCAGTGAGTTGAAGCAGGTAATTTTGGGGAGAGCATCTTTCGATCCATCACACTTCTCTACACACAGACCTGCTCCTCTAACCTTGGTGCATTTTCACTCACTGTTCCCCTCCCTTAGACTGCTCCTCCTAGAGGCCCCCTCCGTTCTCTCCACTGCTTGTCCCTTTTTGTTCAAATTTCACCTTACAGAGAAGCCATCGCTAACAAACCCTCTTAAAATCCTCAACCTCTTCCTCAGTGATACTTCTCATTCTCTTTCTGGCTTTATTCTCCTCCTTGGCACTCACCACCATCCAGCAAACTATATGTGTTAGCTAGTTTGTAAGTTTGTTGTTAGTTAAATTGTTTGTCTGCTCCCACTAAAATAGAAGTTCCATGAAAGCAACAGAGTGTGTCAATTCCATCCACTGCTGTAACCCCAGTGCCTAGAATGGCTCTTGGCACATAGTAGGTGCACAACTCATATCTGTTGAATGAATAAACATGTCTTACCCCAAGGGTCTTGTTATCTGTTTGGAAAAATAAACTATACCCCACCCCTAGAAACAACCAGCCTCATAAATACCACACATAAGACAATCCCACAGGGCCTGCTACACGGTAGCCTGCAGGTTGGGGCCTGGGAGTGGTATGAGCTTCCAGCTGTATAAGATCTCTCAAGGGGCAGGGATGGAGAAAATGTTCTGGGAGTAAATACAGAGCTGAGCACAGAAGCAGGTGCACATACTTAGTTTCAGTCCTGGAACTGTCACTTACTAACTCTGTGCCCTTGAGCAAGTCATTCAACCTGCCTGAGACTCAGTTGCCTATCTATAAAGACAATAAAATCTACCAGGCAATGTTGTTGTGAATATAAAATGGAATAATAATCTATGTAAACAGTCTATTCACACGCCTCATGCATAATGCCCACAATGTAAATTCCATGTTCCTTTCCCCTTGAAATGCTGGAAGGAGCTGGTATAGACAAGAAAGAAAGGGCAGGCTATTCACAATGACCAACACATGCACAAAAATATCCTCAAATGACAACCCAGCTTCAGGCAGGCCCAGCTGGCCCTGAAAACAACAGAAATTCAAATACAGGAATAGAATTTGTTTCCTCAAAGCAGCAATACCCTCAACAGTTTAGCTGTTCTCCATCTGCAGTGAGGTCTTAACAAATCCAAATAAGCCTGATGCCAGAGGAGGGCATCAAGCCATAATCTCAAGTGCTGTCTGCAGCACCCTCACGTGATACCAGCATTGACCCAAGAGTTTTGTAGCTGAGTAAGTTATGTCACAACCACACCCAAAGTTCCTCTGAGGTGGGGGACAGGGTCCTTGTACAACTCTAACAACTTCCATGCACGCAGCACTGCACAGACATCAGCTCATTGATCATCAATACAACTTTATGAAGTATATTCAATGAAAAGGTTTCATCATTAAACTCTCACTTTACAGTTGAGGAAACTGATATTGGAATGATTTGGTGTCTCATCCATGCTCCCAGGTACAGCAGGAAGCAGACTCAGAATTGGTGCCCAATTGCTCTGACTTAGGTCCAGTGGCCATTCTGCCACATCACATAGCATCTGTCTTTCTCAGCACTGAGATGTTCAGAGACATGGGTCAATCTACACTGATGTGCAGAAAAATTTCCTGACAGTTATTATTGCCACTATAGATAATAGGAACAGTACTGGTTACACTTTGTGTAATTGCTCTAAACCATAACTCTATGGAATACTACTACCCATCCCTCTCATCCTTTTAAGGATAAGGAAAATGAGACCAAGAGAAGATAACATAACTTTATCAGGGTCACACAGCTAGAAAGTGATAGAACTGACGCTCAAAGTGTCTGTAGAATTGGACTCTTCCCATTGCTCAGGGTCACCTCTTGATGCTAAGCAGTGAAGGGTTGCTTGGGGAGAAGAGAGACCCTCCCCACAAATCTCTTGGAGGAGGCCTCCCTGGGTGCAGGAAAGGGCACTAAACACCATGGCCATTGAATCTCTTTCCCTGACTCAAGGAGGGAGCGTAAAAACTTTGAACTGGAAAGAATTCCAGTTCCATTAAAACCAGCTAAAAATTCTTGGGCAACTTACCCAAACTTTCTGAACTTCAGAAATTTGTTTCCTCAAAGTAATAATACCCTCGAGAGTTTATCTGACTTCCATCTGCAACGAGGACCTAACAAATCCAAATAAGCCTCATGCCAGCTGGAGAGCATCAAATGGGGATTCTGAAGCATACGATTATGGGGACAATGACATGAAATAATAAATGAAGACCATGAAGCACTGGGTGTCTGGAAGGTGTCCTATTCCTATTCTCTCTCTGTGCATAGAAGAAAGGGTAACACCAGAGGTTGTGCAAGAAAAATGAGGGATAAGAGGAGCAGGAGTCACTAAAGAAGGCTGGTAGAGAAACGGGCTGGAACCACTGAGAGAAGTGCTGAAAAGAAAAGCAGTTTCCATGGGGGAAGCAGGGAAAAGAGACTCAGAGGCGTGACTTGTCCCAGGCATTCCCCGGCATCAGGACCAGAGAATCTGAAGTTTCCAAGCAACCTTATTTGCAGTGTTTCTTATGGTTCTGACCCTGATCGGCCAAGCTCAGCCCAAGACAGAGAAGCAGGACCCAGAGTGTTTGTCTCACCCTCCACCTTTCCAAGCCCACCTGCCCTGACACAGAGCCCTCACATCCTGCCATGTCTCCTCCCCAGCAGCTATCATCAGGTCCCCCAGACCCATCAGCCTGGAAGCTGTGCCCTCAGACCCACTGTCTTCACCCAACTTTGTTGAGTTCCATGACTGCAAACCGACCTCCTCTTGGTGGTTCCAGCCCCCAGGCTTTCTCCACACTGCATCAAAACTGCAGCTGTGTGCAATAGCTCAGGGGTGAGGGTATACCCTGCTTTGTGAGCAGGGTGGTGAGCTGGCTGTGGCTATCCTTTGCATCATCTGCATGGGTTCGAAGAAGAGGGAGCCTGCAGGAGCTTAAGCTGTCCCACTGGTTTCCAAGCTGCTTTGCCCTGTCATGGCACCTCACCCCAACCCCAGTTTAGTACACAGCTGCCTGCCTGTCCACATACGGGGAAGGAGCATCCCTTTCCCCAGACTTGACATAACCCCAGACTCACGAGCCCCTGGGGCTGGGCTGCTACATACAAGTGATTAGCAGCAGCTCTGGTCTGTCTCCCTCCTTGCTAAGTTGCCACACCTAGCGTGGCTTATTAAGTCCTGGCTATGCAAGCCGACCCCAGGTCACTTTAGGGCCAAGGTGGGGCCTTCAATTGGCCACCAAGTGCAAGTGTGAGATAAACATTGGTGGTCCGGCCAGGGTCATGGTTTGCCTGAACTACAAAGACCCTGGGCCTGGACACAAGTTGGGAGTTTTCCTTTTCAAGAGGGACTCTGTTGCCCTTTGTACTGCAGTCATGTCACTGCTCCAGCACTTTGCAAAACCTTGAGAAATGAAGACAGATTGACCAAAAACAAGCCCCGAAGGAAGCATCACATCTACCCCTACTCCTACCAAGTGATTTTGCTCTGTCATCTGCTCCCCATAACCCAGGCACCAGTCCCTGCCCCAGAACCACCTGCGCAGGGATCATGTCACAGTGCCCCATCCCGGGACAGAAACGGGATGAGGAGCGGAAGTCAGTCAGAAGGCCCTGGGCTCACATTCTGACTTCACCATTCATAACCTGGGAGACTTGGGACAAACTGCGTCCTTCTGAGTATTGGTGCTCCCACTGGAAAAAAAAAGGGGGGGGGGGGTAGTAATATCAGTCTCAAAATGGGGTGGTGAGGATTCTAGCTCAGAATTCACGGGAAAAGGCCAATCACAGAGCCTGTTAAATAAGAAGCATGAAATAAATGTTACCTTTCTTCCATAGTCACAAAAGGTGATATGGAGGGGAAAAGAAAAAGCAGGAGGAGATAAAAGTAGTGGGGTGTACAATCAGATCAATGGATGTCAGGAATCCAGTTATTAAAGGGCCCAGTCTCAGAGGCAATGGTGGCCAATTAATTTCCAGGCAGTGGAGTCTGGACTAGAAGCAATCTGGTAATTCATGTCTGTGGGGTCCTTGGAAGGCTCTAACTCAATGCCCCCATCAATGTGTATTATCCCACCAAACTACCTAGGTGTTCAAATTCCTCCCTCAGAGTTTCATTCTAGAGCTATGGTGTTGCTCCTCTTTGGAAGAAGTCAAAGAACCATGGCTCTAAAGCACTGATGTAGTATCATCTCCATGTCCAAACCTATCATTCCTCCTCATTACCTACAGAGTAGAGGGCAAACTCATCAACCAAGCTTTAAATGCTCCTTAAAATCTGGCCCCAACTTAAGTTTCCAGTCTCAGCTCTCACAGCCTTTTCTTGCATTGTGACACCATTACTGTATCACTCTCCTTATTGTTCCTCCAACTTGCCCTTCCACAGCTCCTTGCTTTGACTCTTATGCTCCTCTTTCTGAAATACCCTTCTGCTTATCTATCTCGTGAATTCATGTACATGTACAAGTCCCAGCCCAAAAACTCGTCTCCTGTGAAAAACCTTGCATGACCACTCCCAGCCCCATCTGGACAGAAGTATTCCTTGCATCAGTGCTTCTAGGGTTGTTGACCTTTTCATGTAAGACATTGCCTTGCATTGCAAATATGGATGGGTGTAGGGATCTGTAAATCCCTTGCATGCAGGGAACTTGCCTCTGGCAGGCGTAGAGGAAAGGAAGGGATGGGAGAAACTGCTATCCCCTGAACACCTGCCACTGCTGTGCTGGGATTCCCCTAGGTAGGCTCGTCACATCTCGAATCCTCAGAATGACATTGGCATCCCAATTTAACAGATGAGAAAACAGAGACATAAGAGGTGACAGAAAATTTTTGGGCAAAGTCCTTATTAGAAAGCATAACAGGGATATCTGAACCCAATTCTCTCTTACCCCAAAACCAGGGTGCCTGTCCATTTTATCACACTGTGCTAAGCTTTTCAAATGCCTGGAATGGATAATGGATAGTGCTCTGGGCTCTGGCTTCTGAATACATTGCCTCATGTCTTCCCAGCACTGATCCAGAGAAGCAGCTCAGACTCTTTGTTGGTTTTCCTCTCTTGGCCCTTAGGGCCAAGCAGCCACGAGTGTATTTCACTTGACTGAAGACTTCAAGCTCACAGAAGGGTTATCTAGGACCACATCTCGAGCAACTCAAAATCATGGTAACTTCTTTGCATATCCCCGTGGCCAAAGATGTCTTTCTGTGGCTCCTAGGTGACAGCAGAGAGAGGGAAAGGAGCTACTGGTGAAAACAGAAGTCACTGAGGCTCAATCACGTTGCAAGGAAGCGGTAAGAGTCACCCAATACCCCTGTCGGGCCAGTCCTTCTAAGCCCACTTCATGGGTCCTCCTTCCCTATTTGTCCATCTATCCTGCCCCTCTGGCCTCTTCACCCCAAGTCTGCTCCATATTTCTTACTCTCTCTTCACAGAGATTTCTGGCTCCTCCTGATGGCTCCTAAATTTTTATCTCCAATCCTGACCTCCTTCCTAAGCACCAAACCTGTGGATCCCTCAGCTACCAGATACCATCTCCCAGATGTGCACACACCACTCTCTCCATCTCCACTGCCTTCCTCACCCTGCCCCTGTCCCGCCTCTGACCAACTCCTACTCATTCTCCAAAGCTCAGTTCAAGTGTGGCTTCCACTGCAAAGCCCAAAATGAGGCCAGTCACATTTAGAGGGCCCCCTCCTATTTCCCATAATCGTGGGTCACTTCTGCCATGGAACACAATACATCTTCCTGCCATCTGCTTTCTCAACTTAGAGAACAGAAGCGCCATGTGACTTATCTTTGCATTCCTTCTGCCTAGAACAGCTCCCAGCCCAGGGGAAATAGCACATGTTTGCTGAATGATTGAAGGAATGAAAAAATGAATGCACTCAGGGAGCATCTAAGATCTCCACTAAGGACAACATTCCTGAAAGAAACATTCAGACAGTAAAATCCCTATTTTCTGCTTTCTAACTACAGCTATCAAAGCTCAGGCCCTTTCCTCCTTCTCCAATAAGCAGGTAAAACTGGTCTCCTGGTCTCACTGGCCCCACAGGATTGAGGAGAGAAGAAGGGAAGTCTTTCCAAATGTTGGGGTTCCTTCTTGATTTCCTCAGTTGCCAAAACTTGAATCAAAAGTTGAGCTACACCTGGTGAGAACTGCACAGCACCCTGCAAAAAGGTGGGCTCAGTCAACCAAAGGCATCAGGAAGGACACTTTCACCACTGGATCTCAAATTTGGTGTGCATGAAAATCCTCAAATGAGTGGGCTCAGACTGTAGCTTTCGAGGCCTCACCCCAAGATTTTCAGATTCAGCAGGGGCTGGGGAGGGGCCCAGAAAACATATTTTAAATCAACAGTCCTCACAGGTGGTTTTGATGCAGGTGGCCTGTGAATCACACTTTTATGCACACTGCTTCAGGTATTTAGAAAACAGGCCTACACGTTCCGAAGTCAAATGCAATTTGCATTGATTTTCAGAGATCTTCTCTCAGAAGTGCTCCAAAGAGCAAATATATTTTATATTCTGTACAGGACACATGGGAGCAATCACTTCTCCCCAGCTTGGAGAGCTCATCAGGAGAGCAGATGAACTAAGTACCTAGAAGATCGCTGTGAGTTTGCATTGTCACTCATGATTCCTCCTTGCAGGGAGCTTTCAAAATAATTCTACTGCATAGAAGGGGTGGGAGGACAGGGACAAAAGAGGGAGAGAGAAAGAGAGAGAGGGAGAGAGAGAGAGAGAGAGAGAGACCACTGTCAAAGAAAGATCTAAGTTGCATCTGCATATTCCTGCACACACACACAGAGCATCCAAAAATTTCCGGTACACACAGACTTGTAGAATTTAAGATCTACAGACCTTACACCCCCAAGGGTCTCTGCACATTGAGGAGTAACAGGATATTAAAATGGGATTCTTTTAGTCATGGACTCAAGGTTCCAAATGCAAAGGACAAAAAATAAGTTCTAAGTACCCACACATTCCAAACCAAGATGCTAGACCACCTGTACAGAGCCTGCTGGCCTGACCATCACCCATCTCTACAAGCATCAAGGGCAAGAAGCTGGTAGAAGGATTGCCTTGGAAAGAGCGGCCCATGGGATGTGCATCCTGACTCACCCAGCAGGGGTGGGGCGTGGGGGTTTCCTTCTCACCATGGGCCAAGCAAAAGGGACTTTAAGGGACACTCAGCTAGTAAGACCAGTACTCAGGGCTGGCTAACTAATTGCCTGGCAAATTAATTAACTAAATTAAGTAGTTAAATTGACTTGATAATTAATTTAATGGATTTATTAATTAATTTGCTGGCCCCTTGTTAAAAAAAAAACAGGAAGAAAGTGCCATTAATGATACTACATTATAAAGGTTTTTTTTACCCTATTTTCCATCATCTCTCTCTATTTATCACCGTGTTTTTTATTTGCTCTTTAATGTCATTCTGAGTGAAGAGAAATTAAATTTTAAATTATTAGTGCAAATATTACCATTTATCTTTATCTTGTTAAGTGCCAATTTTAAATGCAAATCTAAAAGCATTGAACTCATGTGGAGTCTGAAATTATGCAATTTGTTTTTCATACCTTGTACTAGTACGTGCATTTTGTTCTTAGCAGAAGAGTGGAAAGGCTGTACAACTCCTTCTCAGTTGTTTTTCTTTCACTCCTTAGTGTTTGCACTTGCTGCCGACTCTCCATGTGAGCTGGTGTCTTCCCTCTTTGGGAGCTGATGATTTCTCTCTTTGGGAGCTGGCAGCTTCATAACATGCCCACCCCTGTACTGCCTTTTGGTCTCTCTGAATTCCCACATGTGATGGTTAGGTTCATGTGTCAACTTGGCCAGGTGACCCAGCTGTCTGGTCAAGCAAACACTGGCCTACCAATTGCTGTGAGGACGTTTGAGGCTGGTTAATAAACCAACAGGCTGGTTTATTAAATCATCAGTCAATTGACTGCAGCTGTGACTGATGACTCACCAAAGGGCGTGCCTTCCACAATGAGAGAATGCAATTGGCTGGATTTAATCCAATTAATCAGTTGAAGACTTTTAAGTGAGACAGACAGAGGACCTTCACTTCTTCTTCGGCTGCCCAGTGAAACTTTTGCTGAGGAGTTCGTCGAAGTTGCCGGTTCGTTTCCTGAGGAGTTCATCGGACATCTTCCTTGGAGTTGACAGTTTGTTGACGGCTCTACAGAATTTGGACTCATGCATACCCACAGTTGTGTGAGTCACTTTTACAATATGATAATCTGAGACACCTCTCATTGATTCTGTTTCCCTAGAGAACCCTAACTAATACATCACACATCCTGGGCCCACGTGAATCCTACCCTCATGAGGCATCATGAATTCTATATGTGAATGAGGCATCAAGAAGCAACAACAGAACATGCATGCTCCATTGGCCCATTGGAATTCCTTACCAAACCCCAGTTCAAAGAGAAAATGACTGAGAATTTCAAGACAGCAGCAGCAGAACATTAGACCCTCCTGAGTCTGGGGCCCTGTGCTGCCCCACCGCACACCCATGAAGCCAACCCTGTGCACCCTGTGGAGTCTGGGGGCCATGGGCGACTACTTGGTATCCGATACAAGCCTAAGCAATCCAAGGGGAGAAGCTATTGCCCTGCATCAGCAGAGAAGAGAGAAAGGAAAAATGGCATTGGGAGTGAGCTGCACTTCACAGAAAGTTGGGCAAGAATGAGTAGAGAGACTCTTTCCATGAAAGCTTCCTGGAGGGATAAAGTGTCCGGGAGAGAGGCAGAGAGGAAATGATGAGCCTGAATCACAGAGAGGACAAAGCCCACAACCCTGAATTTGCAGCTTGAGGTGCCCAGCAGGGAGTCACAGAGGAGCTCACAAAGAGTCCTGGAGAAGAGGAAGCTGTACCTCAGCCACCCAGCTGGCTCCGAGGCCACATGGCATCTGAAACAAACAGGGGTGGCCTCTTCTGCCCCCATTGGTTAGTTCTCTCCTCTCCTCTGCCTCCAACTCCAGCCCTGGAGGGGTGAGAAGCTGCTGCTCAAGGGCTGGAGGGGAGAAAATAAGAATGAGGCTAGGGGAGCAGAAAGAAGCCCACCCTATGTCCACCGCAACTTCAGTCTTCCTGGTGTAAAGCAGGTCTGAGCGGAGGGAGAGAAGACAATCGAACATTGAATGAAGTTCAAGGTTTTATTAGGCCAGACTGGACATTTTAATTACAGAAATAGAGCTATTCCCTTGAAGAAAAGACTCCAGAGGATGTTTTCTCACCTAGAAGGGATGGTGTTTTCCAGGATCTGGAAGAGATTCCATGCAACTGTGGGGAGGGCAAGCATGCAGAGTTTGAATAGATGGGGGTGGAGGTGGGCAAGAATAACTGTGTTTTCAGCTCATTTGGGGAAACATTTCCCTATGCACACACAAACAAACATGCACACTGTACACGCACACTCATGCACATTCACACCTCTTCCACGTGGATTCACTAAGTTCGTCTCATCTTCTACATATACATACACCCTTGTGTCACCCATTTCCCCATTTGGAGTGAACAGTCCATCCATCTTAGATAAAATCAAATCTAGAACTGTAATAAGGAGGGAGAGGGATCGTGTAGAGGGAAAAATTCGTTTTGTACCCCAGTGTACATTATGAACATGAAGAAGCGAGCTCTCCAGAGCTGAGCTTTCCTCCACACTCCTATTGGATATTTTTGTTTGTTTGTCTAGTTGGCTTGTTGTTGTTGTGTGTGTTTGTGTGTGTTTTTGTTTTTCTGTGTTTTTTTTTGTTTGGGGTGTTTTTTGTTTTTTGTTTTTTTGCTTGCTGCTTTGTTCATTTGTTCACTTGTTTTTAGTGTCAGGGTGGTCACTGTGTCCAGAGATGGCCTTGAGTCCCCAGACTCACCCTGAAGCTCAGAAGCCAGAGAACTTTCTCTTGGGCAGCCCAAGGGACTGCTGAGGCCTGTTCTATTTGCAAGCATTTAACCTGTCAGAATCCCCAGTCTAAAAAACATATGCACACCAAAAATTCAAAGTAATAGTGTTAATGTTCTGCAATAAAATGTACACCAATATACAATATATATTTTTTCACCACTGTGCTTAACTAAGGCTTTCTGGCCTCGTCAACGTGGAAGTAGCTGGTGCTTAACCCTGAAGTCAAAAGAAATGCAGGCAAGGGTGGGGGGTGGAGGGGGACGGGGGTGAGTAGGGGAAACATGTGACAGGGGCAGGGGGACTTTGAGGCATTGAGCTGTTGAGAAAGAGCTAGCATGAAGCACATATGTTCTATTTTATTCTACCATGAAAAGAAGCTTTATATCATGGCAAAAGTATTCCTTTCTGGATCTGAGGCCTGCTTATCTATTTGCAACAACAAACCATTTTCTTAGGATTTGCAGTTCTACCAGGATAAGTAAATTAGCATAAAGAGTATTATTAAACCAGCACATAGTCAGGGCTTCCTGAGAACATCAGCTGCATCCCGAACAATAATAATATCCAAAACCTGTCCACTTCCTTTTTAAACTGCCACCCAATTCTTCCTTCAAGTCTTGGAATCATGGCCATTTCCCTACCAAAGCAACTACTAGGGCAATTACAATATGAGGTCTTTCTACAGGCCCAGCTCTTTAAGGGTTTAGCTTATATTGACTCATCAGTCCTTACCGCAGCCCTGTGAGTCTTAACAGATGCAAAATCTGAGGTCAGAGTGGTCCCCAGCACAATCAGGTTGCAGAGGTAGGCAGGCAGGTTGTTGCCCATGTTGTCAGACCATCCTTTCACAGCCTCCGGCTGCCCAGGGGTCACAGCGTCATCAGCTCTAGCCTTTCATAGGATGCAGCAGGTTAAAGAAACATGGCCTAGACCCAGCTTTTGACCAAATCACACAGAAGCATTTAAATACAGTTCCCCCTTCTACAAAGGAAATAATCCCTGTAGCCCTACCTCTTCAGAAAGTTGATATGAAGTCAAAAGAGCAGAAGAATTCATTTAAGATATGCATGACCTATTAATGAAATGTCTGGTTCTTAACAACTCATTATCTTCACTGCCTCAAATCCTTTGGGCGATTATATCTCTTTTTTCCCAACTATTCAGATAACGGTTAACCAACTTAATGTAAGAAGGTGAAGGAGGAAAGGAAAGGGGTGAGGGAGAAAGGAAGGGGAGAAGGAAATGAGGGAGAGAAGGAGGGAGGCAAGGAAGAGAAATTAAGGTAAAACCAAACCCCACAGTGAAGAAATGGCAAGACTGAGATTAAAACCCAAATGTCTCATACTCCGAAACCCAGGATGGGAAGAAATTATTATATACGACCTTTTAATTTAGTTCTGCGGTGGTTTTTGAAGGCTGGTTTGTTTACTTTGAACATTTCAGAGGAACTCCAATCTGGGAACACAGTGCTCGGTCAGTCAAGTAAAGTTGCTCCCTGAAGACTGACTTACCTGTAAAAACTCACACTAGGTGAAAAGAAGAGGTGGTCTTCCTTGTTTCCCACATATCTCAGGTTTGCAGGTCCTGCAGGGAGAATAATGCCATCAACTCCAGAGCCAGAGGTGCTGGGAGGCCACCCATCACTCTCCTTATTATAATTGTTCTCGTCCTTATCGTTTTATTATTTGTTAGTAGTTCTGATCATATACTGGTAAAGTATTCTCTAGAAGCAACCTGTTCCCCCAGGTGGATATATGAAGACTTCCCCTTCACAGAGTCCTTGCTTTTTTGGAGCCAAATGCATGCCACGCTCTAGATTAGGCTAGATTAGATTATGAAACCTAATGGTTTCACCTGCCGAAGGAGGCAGTGTCCCCCACTGCTCTTGTCCCCTGAGAAAGCCTCCAGTGTGGGAAGGAGATGATAAACGTGAAAGAGAGGAAACCCCTAGAAAACAAATCAAAGCACTGCCTAGGAAAAAAGCAATCACGCACCCCTCAGGGGTTGCCCACCTCCCACCACAATCAGAAGGCAGAAGCTAAAGATTTGAATGCCTCCTGGGACCAGGCAGATTAAAAAAAAAAATAGTGAGACTCAGTCAAGAGAAGACAGTAAGGGCATTGCAAGTCATGGGGATACTGGAAAGCTGTCTCTGAACACAATCTTATTGTCGACAAATTCACAGATTTTTTCCAAAAGAAGGAAATTGAGACTTCCTATGAAGTACCCCCATTTTTAAATGTGGTAACTATTTTTGTTTTAACACAATGCACCATTTGGGCCAAACAAAATCCACTTGGGGACCAAATATGTGGTAGGACTTTGCAGTGAGCATCTACTGAACTGAGGGGACATGCACCCAGTCTAGCAGGTGACTCAGAGTGACGGCGGGAGTGTTCCCAGAGGACAGGAGGCAAGTGGATGAAGATACTTGAGTGCTCTTGATATCTGAAGCCCTGAACTTAATGAAATTACCTTGGAAGTCTTAAATGCATGTGGCTACTGGAACAAAGAGCATTACTTTGGACTCCACATGGTAGGGGAAGGGGCAGTTAACTTCTCAGAACCTCAGTCTTTTCAACGGTTGAACAACAGAAAAGAGAGCTTCTCTTTTAGGGCTGTTGTAGGGGTTAAAATACAGTATCAAAAAGCTGGACAGAGTAGAATCTACCCTTGTGATAGGTACTCAGTAAATCTTAGTTCCGAGCTCCAGCCAAATGACTGCGTGACCTACAGCCTACCCTCCCCCACTCTGGACCTCAAGTACAAGAATGTTGGGTTAGCCCCATGTTCTTTTAGGGCTTCCTCAGGACATCGTCATTCTGGGACCTTCTGATCACTGCATCCCCCACTCACACAGCAGGTGCTGCCCTGCTGACATCTTGCTCTCTCTAAAATTACTGCATTAACATGGTTAACTCAGAATAGAGATCCAGCAAAGGAAACATTAGCAATTTAACTGCATTGAAAAAGAACATAGGAAAGATCTGTAGTGCTCCCGCAACGCAATCTATGGGACAAAAGGTTGTAGTTTAAGTTTTGACATAATTATAACATTTAAGGTTAAAATGTGCACCACTCGGTAATCCTTCACGAATAATTGCAATGTTCCTAGCCCAACTAAAGGTTGATAATTGACTTAGCTGGAGGTCGCTAGGGAAGCACTAAGTATATAGGATGAGTGAAGGGAATTGAACAATAGGACCTGCAAGAGACACTCTTTCTGCCGGAGAATAACCCGGTTAACTGCAGCGGGGAGGGGCAGAGCAGGGGCGGTGGGGGATGAGAGCCAGCTCCCCCCACCCACTCCCGAGTGGGGCACACACTGCAGGGACAAGCACAGCTGTGCCCGGATAAAGACACCATTCATTACGTCCCCTCTGGTTTACTCCTTTACCTTATTCTAGTATTATATTCCAATACCGTCATGTCTCCCCAGGTATCGGCCAGCATTTGCTGCCAAACAATACAAATCTCGGTGGCATAACAATACACTTTATTTTGCACTCACAGTCCTGTAGGTCTGTGGGACCGGCCAGGCCACGGGCTCCGTTCAGTTCTGTTCCACGTGTCTCTTGTGCTCCTGGGACCAGCGTACTTCCCGGGCATGGCCAGTGATGGCAGAGAGCATGAGGGCAAGCAGGGGAAGGCAAGGCCTCCTAAGGCCTCTGAACTGGCACACGCACCCTTCCACCCATATTCCATGGCCAAAGCCAACATCAGGGCAGTGGAGAGGCAGACCCCTCCCACGGCAGGTGGGGAGGGAATATTTATTGAACGATCATCTAATCTGCCTCACCCCCTTAAGGCTGCGAGCCCTTGAGAACGGGGACCCTTCTTATTCCCTCCCCAGCACAGTGCCAGGAAAATGGACTCTCCTTCATGGAAATCCAGCCCAATGGGGTGGGACAGTCAAGCCAAAGGAAGCAATCGTGCAGATGTCAAGGTAGGCAAACCGGAAGTCTGTTAGAAGTCTTTTCCGAGAAGTGAGCTGTAAATGAAGGTGCACTCAGGCCTGAAAGTTCTGGAGCAGCCGGCAAGATTAAACAGGGACACTCAGGCACTGAACAATGAAAGTGGCCAGGGTGGGAGTGCGGTCCAGGTTTGAGGACAAGCAGGAGGACAGCAACCCAGAGTGGACCCGCAGGAGGGTCCCTGAATCCCAGAGAATGAACATCTGCCTTTGTCTGCTCAGAACTGCTCCCGGAACCTGGGGAGCTCAGTGGCAAGGTGAGGTGGAAAGGACAGGTGGAAAGGTGTGGCTTGGGGAGACACCTCGTCTACAGAAAGTGTGGCGTGGGTAAGCTTTCTAACATCTGAACTGTGAGTTCTTCTTCTGTGCAATGGGAATAATAACATTTACCTGGCAGTGCTGCCATGAGGTTTGAAACAGAGAACATGTTTAAAGTGCCAAACCTAATCGGTACATGGTGCGTGCTCTAAAAATTTGTGAGTTCCCCCTCTCCCTGCCTCCTAGGTTGGAGCTTAGCTTGCATGTGGGGTCAGGTGGCAGAGATGTGGGGAAGGGGTTAAGCAGATGTCTGACCTCATCTGTCCATAAGACACAAGTCCTTATGGGCTGAGCAGCGTTTTCCCCTCCTTCCAAGAGAGGCAGGGGCTGCAGGTGAGTCCTTTCGCTTTCTCTTGCAGCAATTCACCTAGCAGCACATCCGGTTAGTGCCGGAAATGGGGCTCCTCGCCTCCAAGTAATCATACTTTGTGGATCACCAAGGGTTTTTCTTCTTTGGTCTTTCATGGGATAGTCAAAGCATCCTAGGAAAGACAGGGGATATTGTCCCCACTTCCCAGAGTTGGAAAATGAGACTGAACTCATCTAGTAAGTGATTTTCTCTTGCACATGTAGGAAGCAACAATGCTTCCATTTGTAATTCACTCTTCTAAGCCTGAAGCAATTTGACATGCAAATACTTTCTGAAAGTGAAATTACATCCCAAGGCCTTCTGTTACCCTCTTGAGCCAGCAGCCATGCTCCAAGGGTTCAGGGAGAGGAGCTCTGTTAAGTGACGGCAACCAATTGGTCCTTCTCCTAAACCTCCTGAGAGCCCATCTTCTTTGCAGCTTGGCACTAATCTGGAAGAAATGCCCACTGCTCAGTATCTTGAGAAAGGATATTAGTGGATCAGACTTTGAGTAAAAGACCCTGAAAAAATGTGAAACAAGGTTATCTCCCAAGAACTTGGGAGTTGGGGAGAGAGGGAGGTGAAAACCATAGTGGATATGGAGAGGGGTGAGGGCAACAATATTTATTTAGTACCCATCATGCGCCTACCACTTTGCTAAAATGCTTAATAGATCACATAATTTACACTTTAAAAGGAAAGAGGCAACTGTCAATGGTGGCCTTCCCTCTAGCCTCAGGGGTACCCAAGATTTGATCTTTTGTTCAAACCCTTCTTACAACATTACTTTAAGAAATCTGTAGGGGCATGGTGGGTCCAAGAGAAATGTTATCTACAGATCGAGCACCCATACCTCATTATTGAGGTTGTCTATTGAGTAACCTGCAATTGATGAGTGAGCGGTAACTGATGAGATGCAGCCACAGATACCTGGAATGGGTACAGGACGATTGCCCCCGAGCAGCCACAGATACCCAGAATTGATTGCTGCCTTTTCCCGCTCAGGCTTTCCTCTCGTATCTCAAGTACAGAGTGGTCTGGGGACACTTGGAAGCCATGCCTGGAAGTCCAAAGACCTCTACTCCATTGCTAATGTGTACGCTGTGCTGTTGCTTGTCTCTTGTCCTTCTTAAAGTTAAATGTGATGCTGGGTGAAGCCGATGGTGTCTTGTGAGTTTGTTTATCAGTCTGAACCCCAGACCACTGTGGCTAGTCAAGCAGAGTGGCCAGTGAAATCCTAAACCAGTTCTCCAAGATTACACAGTTACAGGTTGACACCCTTCACTGCCATTACCCCTCCTCCTCCTCCCTCACACAGTTCCTTGGGGTTTGGGACTCCAGGGGAAGGTGAATCCAGCCTCAGCTCAACTATGCACCAATCACGGTGGTCCCATTCCCCCTGCTGGGGAAGGCATTTGATCAGCTGGCCAGTGAAGCATGGGGGAACAGCCTCAGGGGCTGCTCAGAAGCAGGGTGAGACCCTGGGCAGAGACCAGAAGGGAGCCAGTCAATACACGTAAGAGTGCTGAGTGTCCCCAACCAGGACACTTCTCTCTTAAGAAGCACACCTTGGAAGAGACATTAGCTTTCTACCTCTGGGTATTGCTGTGTCTGAATGTGATCCCTGGACAACAGTAGTCATCTATGGGCATGAGAGAGCCCTCTGGGGACAAAGGTGGCACCCTGAGCATGCAGAATGGGGAGACTCTCCTTGACGGCACCACTGAGCTACTAACTCTAGCAGGCTGGAGCTGCATTGCTGCTAAGCTCCTTGTTATATGAGAGAATAGATTTCCTTATTGTTCAAACAAATTTTAGTCACTGTCTTCCTTACTTGCAGCCCAGGGTGCCCTAACTGATAGAATCAGTAAGTGGTGGAGCTGAGGGAATATTAGCTCCATGGAAGGTACCTGGAAGAGCCACCAAGCCTTCAGGGTCAATAATCCCAGTCAATTATCATGGGACAATCCTAGGAGATGGAGTGAGGGAGTCCAGCCAGGCACTAGTGACGGAAGGTTCCCGTAAGTCTGCACCAAATCCTTCCAATGGGGAAGGAGCATGAGACTCTGGGCAGGGACCAGAGGGGAGCCAGTCAGTACAAATAAGATACACATAAGAGTGCTGGGTCCCCCCAACCAGGCATCTCTTCTGCCACTAGCTGGCATCAACCCAGCTAGCCTAGGTCCATCTTACAACACAAGTTTTGAAAACGTCTAATATTTTGGAGAGAAAAGCTAATACTATAAGAGCCTGTGGGGGGGGTGGGGGGTATGTTAGACAAGGAAATTCAAAATGTATGGGCTGCACAAATCCTAACCACTTGGGATGTTGGGTGCCCTCAAGTCACACCACAATCGTCAACTCCATCTATGCTAGGGGGCAGCTCTGCATGGGCAAAAGTATATTTCCATATTGTAGAATGAGGTCCTGACCACAAATTGGCTTACATCTGGAAGATAAGTAATGCAGCATTTGACTCAATTGAAGCGAGAGTAGCTATGGGAAGTGGAGGTGGCTTCCCACAGGAACAAAAGCTGGTATTGTCAGGAATGGTGGCAAGGCCCAGGGCCTCACTGGTTGAGTCGCTTGTTTCTGATCCTTTGACATTTGATTTCCATGTCTCCTTTATCTAAGATGCATGACCCATGTCCCCAAACGTGGAGCTGGACTATTGACTGCTCTTCTTTGGAAGTCTACGCTAATTTGAGACAGTTTCTGTGGGAAACTGAGTCTTCCATGTTGCCTGAGGCATATCTAGGGTGGTGGCTTAGAACGCTAAGCCTCTGGCCTGCATGGAACTCCGTGCGGACCCGCCCTGTAAAGATATGTGTCTTGTGACTATGACGACAACGTTTACTATTGTCCTAAACCAAGATTGTTCCTTCTGATATGCAACAGGATGTAAACATAGTTACCTGGTGGGCTCTCCCGAGCCTAAGGACATTTAGCATATACTCCCTGATCTTCTGAAATAAATAACTGGAGCAAAGGTGCATTATCGTCCACTTAGCACAAGATGCAGTGGGCCCCCTGCTCCCTTAATTCCTAACTTTGTGTCTGTGTCTCATTCCTGCGCCACCCTGTCAGCAACAAGTTTCCCCAGGCATTCAACCCTGATACGGGTTACCAAGAAGGCTGATGATCGATTTCTCAGGAAAGCTTTGAAAAGGAGGACGGTCACTCATCTGTCTGAGACTTTTCCAGGGCAATAGGCCTGTCGGCAGGTTCGAGGATGGATGAGCTCACCTGTAAAGGTCCCCTCGTCAGCAGTCACTGATTGATGAAACAAGGGTGAACCTGGAGAGAGGAGTCTGAAAAGCTTCATTTCAAAGTTCTTTCTGAGGCAGGGAACTGCTCTGTAACTACAAGTTGCTGGAGGTTTATTTTTCTTTTTTTTTTTTTTGGTCTCTTTTTTATACTTTGGTTTTATATGCACATAAATAGACATACAGACAAGGTCAAGGAACTTCCTCAGACACTCTTCTACCTGTCTCTATTAGGCTTCAGTCTGCCAAGGTATATTTCCAAGGTGGCAATCAAATTAAATAACCTAAGTATCTATGAATCACCTGTATAACTTGCACCACTTACACCTGTCTGTAGGCTTCTTTGAAATGGCTACAGAACAAATCATTCTCTTTGAGATGGAAAAGTTGTCATCTCCACTTGTCTAAAGTGGTAATTGGCTTCTGGTGTTTACCTTTTCCGAAAGGTCTCTGCCTTGCTTGGAGCCAGGCCGAGCATCAAGCAGTTTGCCTGGTACCCCTTCCGTACCTTAAAGAGGCAAATGAAAGAAGAGATGCGGGCTAAGTTTCCAAATCCCAAGGAGGCCATCTCTATAGGCTTAAATAACAGGATCTTACCTTGGCCCTAAAAATCTTACCTGTAGTCTGGTATATTCAGAGGGAAAGAAAATACCTACAATTGAACCAGGCACATTGGTATATGCTTTTTTTTTTTTTTTTTTTTTACTTTTTTTTTTTAAATTCAGTTTTATTGAAATACATTCACACACCATACAATCATCCATGATATACAATCCACTGTCCACAGTATGATAACAGTTATGCATTCATCACCACAATCTATCTCTGAACATTTTCCTTACATCAGAAAGAACCAGAACAAGAATAAAAAAATAAAAGTGAAAAAAGAACACCCAAATCATCCCCCCATCCCACCTCATTTGTCCTTTAGTTTTTATCCCCATTCCTCCACTCATCCATACACTAGATAAAGGGGGTGTGATCCACAAGGTCTTCACAATCACACTGTCACCCCTTGTAATCTACATTATTATATAATTGTCTTCAGGAGTCCAGACTGCTGGGTTGGAGTTTGGTAGTTTCAGGTATTTACTTTTAGCTATTCCAATACATTAAAGCCTAAGAGGTGTTATCTATATAGTGCATAAGAATGTCCACCAGAGTGACCTCTCGACTCCATTTGAAATCTCTCAGCCACTGAAACTATTTCGTCTCATTTTGCATCGCCCTTTAGGTCAAGAAGATACTCTCAGTCCCACGATGCCGGGTCCACATTCATCCCCGGGAGTCATACTCTGCGTTGCCAGGGAGATTTACACCCCTGGGAGTCGGGTCCCACGTAGGGGGGAGGGCAGCGAGTTCACCTGTCGAGATGGCTCAGTTAGAGAGAGAGAGGGCCACATCTGAGCAACAAAGAGGCCCCCCGGGGGAGACTTAGGCACCATTACATGCAAGTTTAGACTCTCCTTTGCGGTAATGAGCTTCATAAGGGCAAGTCCCATGCTCGAGGGCTCAGCACATCAAACCGCCAGTCTCAGGGGATCTTTAATGCTCCCCCTTTTATGTTGTGAGTTCGCAAGGCAAGGTTGCCTGTTTCTTCTGTAGCTGGGATAAGGCCAAGTACACGAGCGGCACTCAATAACACAATTTTATCTCCTTTCTCTTTTTAGAGCTGCCCTGAGACAAGAAAATCAACCATTACCTGGGTAATTTTTGTGGAAGAAAAGCAGCAGTGAAAATCAGAAGGCACTTGTTTAACACTCAGAAGAAAGAGGCATTGTAATCTTTTCACATTTTTTGGCAAATGTAGAATCATGTCATATCAAATCAAGAGTGCAACGGCATCTGAGGGGGGAAAGAGAATCAGTCAGAAAGTTCCATCTCCTCCACATGGATTAACAGTCAGAATTTGGCTGTAAAAGTCATCTCGTCATCTCATGACAAAAGGAGCCCATCCAGGGAGCTCCTGCTGGAGACAGATTGGGAGGAAATCACTCTGATAGATGACAGTGGGCTTGGGGAACACCTGTGGAAAGCAAGCACTAAATAGCAGAAGAAGGAAATGATACAGAAGGAATCACAAGACAAACTGCAGGATGAAAAAGAAACTTGAGGAAAAAAAAGTGAAGCTTCTGCAAAAATGACATCAAATAAATGGTTACAAAAGGGAAAATCGCAGTCAGTTTAGATTCCCATGGAGCCATCCTAATAGCAGAACAGAGCTTGCCCTTTGCCCGCAGCTTGCCTTCCAAGTTGGAATGGTACCCACTTCACCCCACCATATTGGTAGGTTTTGGTTGTGGACACCAAGACTCAGCAAAGTTCAGTGTCTTGCTAAAGTCCCCCAGTGGGTAGAACAGAGCCCAAGTATCTCCCTGACTTCTTTTCTATCTGTACAGACTAAGTCATACCCCCAAAATGGGTTCAACTTTCAGTGCCAGGCACCAAGGACAGGTGGCTTCTTTGCATTAAGGGAATGAGGAAAGAAAGTTCAGCTAGGTGACACTTAGCCTAAAGAAGGAAGTTTGGACTTTGGGGACAAGGTTGGGGAGCGGGAAGAAGGATCTCATCTAGAGGAGCAAGTAAGCATAGGGTTCAGCTCTATTTATTCTATAGAGAAGGGAACTTATGGGACACGCTGCCATGTTATTTGTTGTATTTGAGAAATTGTAGGTTTGCAGAAAAATCGTGCAGAAAATACAGAGTTCCCATACCTCTCTCTCTCTCTCTCTCTCTCTCTCACACACACACACACACACACTCAGTTTTCCCTATTATTGACACTGCATTAGTATGGTAATTTTGTTACAATTAATGAAACAATATTGTTATAATTATACTATTAGGTCTAGTCCATGGTACAATTCAGTGGTGTTAATTGTGTTCCCAATGTTGTGCTACTGTCACCACCATCCATTACCAAAACTATCTCATCACCCTAAACAGAAACTCTTTACCAATTGAGAATTAACCTCTCCATTCCCTACCCCTACCCCAGCCCCAGGTAAGCTGTATTTTTGTTTCTGACTCTATGAATGCAAATTCTAATTATTTCATGTAAGTGGGATCATATGATATTTTGGCAATATTTTTTTAACACTCACTTCTTGCCTTCATGGTTTCTGATGAGAAATTGCCACTTAGTCTTTTGGTACTCCCTTGTATATAACACATTGCTTTTCTCTTGCAACTTTCAGAACTCTCTTCTTGTCCTTGGCATTGTTTGACAACAATGCATCTGGGTATGGTTCTCTTCATGTTTTGTTGGGCTTCTTGAATGCACATAGTCATATCTTTTGTTAAATTTGGGAAGTATTCTGCCATCATTTATTTGAATATTCATTCTGCCCCTTTCCCTCTTTTCCTCTTCTGGGGCATTGTATTGTATTGGTAGGCTTGATGGTGTCCTACGGGCCTTTTAGTCTCTGTTCACTTTTTTCATCCTTTTTATTTCTGCCCCTCAACCTGTCTTAACTTCTGCCACCTCTAATATGCTCTGAAATCCTCTAGGGAACTTTTTATTTCAGTTGTTGTGGTCTTCAACTCTAGTATTTCTGTTTGGTTCCTTTTTACAATTTCTGCCTCTTTACTGAGATTCTCATATTGTTTTCATGATATCCTTTAAATCTTTCTCCATGTCTTCCTTTATCTCCTTGAGCATATTAAAGATTATTTTTTAAAGTATTTACCTGTTATGTCCAAAGTCTGGTGTTCTTCATTGATGATTTCTGAAGATTTATCTTCTTCCCTTGGATGAGCCTTCATTTCCTGTTTCTTTGTCTTGTACTCTTTTTTTGCACACCATATGTTTTAATATTTTAAAGTGTTATCTCTGGAATTTAGTGCCTAAGCTTTCTGTTTCTTAAGTGTGTATCCAGCTAGTGATATGGCAAAGATTCCCTTGATTACCAGGAACTAACAAAAACAAACAAATTCATAAATACCTTACACAGTGTTTGCAAATTGATTCTGTATTGGCCATGGCTCTCCTTCAGAATTTAACCATCCTAGCAAAATGATCAGCCAGTGGCTAAAATGCAGGTGCTTTCCTCTTTTCTGAGCCTGCATCTTATCCTGGGCTTACATTCTTGGCCTTAGGAATTCCCCTGTTTACTGGAATTCCTATACCCCCAATGCTCCCTATGAAATAGACACTCCCCCTCTTTCCAGGTGCTATATGGCATGTCTTAAAGCCAGTAATCATTTGCCCCAGGCCACTTTAATTGTTTCTTACACTGCTTTAGCTGTCTGCAAACTGCTTCTGCTTTCAGGGCAAGTTCTGGTAGCATAAACTAAAGATGAGTGCTTTGGTTCACTCCTTCAGGCTGCCATCCATTAGACTGGGAATGCCAGGCAGTCATCCTAGCATGCACGTAAGGATGACTCTGCTCACTCCAGAATTGGGCCAAGGACCCACAATCACAGGCCAGCTTCGTACTGCACTGGGGAGGGGTTGAGGGAGGGACACGCAAGGAAGCCACAAGCTTATCCTACCAAATTTGAGTTGTGTTTTCTTGATTTGTCTTTCACCCAATTACTGCCACCCTTTAATTCTGTTTTCCAGAGCTTTGAAGAAGATGGCTCTTCCAGTTTTTGCTAGTTGTTCAAAGATTCTGCAGAGGAACAGAACACTGGAGTATCTTATACCATCTTGGACAGGTGGAACCACATTGTCTGCCATGTTATTTTTAATAATATCTAATGTCCTCTTAATAGCCTCAAATAACCTCTTATTGATCTGATGGCCAAGTCCAAGGTGGCTGAGATCCAGGAGAGGCTAATGAGAAACTGAAAGGGCATATCACAAAATCCCAAGACCCTGCCAAGAGGAAGAAAAGATAGATCAGGGAGCTAAAGGTCTAGCACTTTCATGGCTTTCAGAGGAAAGTGTTTTTGTGTCAATATTTCGTGCTGAACCCCTTTCATTGTCTTCCCAGGCTGGCAAGACCCCAACACCTTGAATTATATATTGATGGACAGGTCAGCTGTCCTTGACTACAGCTAATCTTATCCTTTCCATTGGCATCATACTTTCATTTCCCAGAGGAAAGAGAAGGGGAGGATTGATGGCTCTCATCTCCTTTGAACTTGAACTTGAACTTGCTTTAAACACAAGGATGACACATTTTGAAATGGCTTCTGATATTTTGGATAACCTGATTGTGTAGGCAGGTGGGTGGGGGGTTTTCTTGGCCCCAGGAAGTGGAGGAGGGGAGTCCCTCCTCAAGTAGTTTATGATACAAGGGAAATCTCTGGCAGACAGGAAGGGAAGTAGAGCAGTCCATCTGGCTCCAGGAGGGAGCCTGAGAGAAGAAGACAGAAAAGAAGAGAAGAACTCTCTCCTCTTCTCTCTTCCTAGCTCTCCTCCACTATCTTCTTTTCTTTTCTCTACCTGGGTGACCAAATATGAAGCACAATTCCAGACAAATTTTGGGTAAGTTCCAGAAAAATGAAGCCTGTTTTGTGCTCCCCCAGACACAGATGGAAAAAAATTTCAAAAGCCCTTAGAGAATCAGCACTTCCTACATAGCTCCACTGTAGCCATCAGTTGAAAATGTCAGAGTGACAAAGTCAGAAGAGAGCAAAGTTGACCAAAACCAAGTTTGTTGTAGCAATGTCTTTCAGGTGTAGGGAAGGTCATCAGAGGTAGATGGGTCAGAGGCCATGACTGCCAGGCTCAAGAGGCAGCCCATGAAACAAACCAGCCCCAACCAGGAGCTGCGGAGAGGGCCACTATGGGGAGAGGGGCAACAGCAGCTCTCCAAATCTAGGAGGCTGTAAAGAGGTGGCCAACTCAGGGTCAGAAGCTAGACGTAGCCAGCACCAGAGACAAGATGGCAAGATGGGGGGGGGGGGGGGTTGGTACATGGGAGTGGGGAAGGAGTACACCAGCAGCTGAAGCCAGCTCAGAACTATCAAAGAACACACAGAATCCCAGACGTCACAGTTCTCACCCCAAGGCAGCAGTACCAGGGACCTAGTGTGGTGGCTTGGAGCTAGGTACCCCAGAAAAACATGCTCTAAATCTGAATTCATCTCTTTGGATGGAAGCCCATTATAAAAAAAGACCCTTTGATGAGGTTACTTCAGTTAAGGTGTGGCTCAATAAAATCAGGATGGGTCTTAATCCTATTACTGGAACCCTATATAAGCAGAATGAACTCAGAAACAAAGAAGCTGAAAGTCAATGGAACCCGCAACAGGAGGAAGAAGCCAGGAGAGACCACCATGTCTTATTGCCACATGACAGAAAAGCCAAAGACCAAGGATCACTGGCAGCCAGCCCTGGATTGCCACAGTCTTCCAGGAGAAAGCACCACCCTGATGACACCTTGATTTTGAACTTCTCATAGCCTCAAAAATGTGACCCAATAAATTGCCATTGTTTAAGGCAGCCCATTGCATGTTATGTGTTTTAACAGCCAGAAAACTAACAAACCCAGTTTTAAACAAGACCAGCCACACAGCATTTTGACCCACAAAGGACACAATGACAGCAAGCAGATAGGACCCTTGAACATAGTTGACACAATAAATCTTACCAGCTTTGGACTGATTCTGTGTCACTTACAGAGCTTGGCGGAGGCTGTGGCTATGTAAACAGGGTAGGCAATTACTTGAATGCATGCACTAATTACGTGTACATTAAATACATTAGGAAAACACACTCTTAGATCTTTTTGTTAAAAATCATAATTATGGGCCAAGGCAAGGCTTGTCCCAAGGCACAAATGACCCCTTGAAGAACTAGGTTTAATGCTGGTCTTTACTTTCCAAGAATATATACTCATATATAAACTATTTATTTTTCTCTAAGAAAAGACTTGGAAAGGAGGAAGGCAACATTAATTGAGGCAAGTCTCATCCTCCTTTCAACAGCTTTGCAAGAAAATGAGTGTTATTCCTAGGATACTAATTAGCCTTTGGAAAATTACCAAAGGAGACATAACTAGTGTTTTCAAAAGTGGACATTTGAACTCTGGTTCATTTTTCTGCACGCTGCACATAAATGTGTACAGAAGACCAAGTATTTGAAGGGCCCAACATTCAAACCATCCAGTTCTCATTTATTCACTTGTGCATGTTGCCCTTTGCTATCCAGGACTCAGGAAATAAACAGATTATTCCTAAGAGTGGGGTGCATAATAGTACAGTGTGAGGGTCAATTTTATTTGTCAACTTGGCTAGGCTATGGTGTCCAGTTGTTTGGTCAAATACTGGCCCACGTTACATGAGATTAGTGTCTTCAATCAGTTGCCTTGAAATAATGGAGATGACCCTCATATATGGGATTAGTGTCTTCAATCAATTGACTTGAAATAAAGAAGATGACCCTCTATCATGTGGGTGGGCCTCACTGCAATCAGTTGGTGGCCTTAAGAGCAAAAAACCGAGGGTTCCAAAAAAAAAAGAGAGAAAAATTCTGCCTCAAGACGACAACAGCCATTCCCCCTCAGAATTTCCAGCCTTTGACTTTCCCTACAGATTTTGGATTCAAGACTTCAACATCACTCTTATTGGAATTTCTAGCAGGCTGATCTACCCTACAGATCTCAGACTTGCCAGTCCCCAAGATCTCATAAGTCAATGCCATAAAATAAATCTTTTACCATACACGCACATCTTTGGAGAATCCTGACCTGATACACACAGTGACTATTCAACCACGAGTGTGGAGTCTAGAACATAGAAATTTTGTTTGTAATTGGATTGGACCGTACATTAGTCGAAAAACTTGGGATAAGATGAGCTAACCCCCTCCCCATCTTTTGTCAGGGCAGCACTGGGCCAGGTGGAAAAGTTTAAAAATTAAAATAAACAAAATCTAAATGAATTTGGCATAACAGAACCCTAAATATTCCCATGCAGTGTGCCCTGAAGGACAAAGCAGAAGTCACCTAGCTTTGCAAAAAGGGTGACTTGCTTTCCCGTAGCCCCAAGGTATAATTATTAGGTGCAAAAATGACACACTGTCAGAATATGGGGCCCACAACCACAGTCCATCTCAGTCCAGTCTTATGTTCTGTTTCCTGCTCTCCAAAGCCCCTCCAAGCCCCCAAGGAGAGAGGGGGGGTATGAAAAGGGCAGGGCATTTTGGTGGACACCCTCTACCTCAAACATGTCCTGGAAAGCCGGTCCCCACCACCCCCAAACTGGTCCTGCAGGCATGGGCGTCCAGAGAGCCCTCTGGGGGTCCAGCCAGGTCACCTTCTCAGTGCTGTGCAACAGAGGGTTTTGTGCTCTTTTGTAGAACTGGGAGAATTCATCCAAAGGGGTGCTCAGAAGTTATCTTGCTCTCTCCCAGATTCCGGTCTCCAGCTGAAACAGCCCAAACTTGGAGGAACAAAATATAAGGATGTTCCCTAAAGGAACTTAAAAATATTCTTAATAACAACCTTTCAGGAAAGTGTTTCTTTTTTTTAAAAAAAAAAAAACAGAGTCTAGGCAAATTGCTGGTTTAACCCTTTTATGAGATGATTTCAGAAAAATAACTTTAACATCATTTCCAATGCACTTGTACAAGTTGGGAGAATGGTGCAGAAGCAACTTCCTGGTACTTTGCCCAGAAGGGGAGGTAGCAGCAGCTCCCCCAGACTCAGGGCTGACCCAGGGGCCCTCCGCTGGGTTGCATGCAGTGCCTGCAGAGCCCAAAGATTTCCACCTTAAGATCTTTGTAAACATAATAGTTTTGTAAACATAACTCTGAAGTATGGTGTTTACAGAAGTTTTCTTTAAAAATTCTTCAAGGATGTGTCAGCCACCATTTGAACAGAGAAAATTTTAGGGAATCCACTTTTTTTGTTCCCAGGTTATCTTCACACCCACAGGCTGATTGCATCTCCATTTCAACAGCCAGGGCTCCTCTGTATTCAAAGCAGAGCCTCATGAGGACGATTAGAGAAAAATCTTACAGCACAAGCCCCTGGGCTGTTCATCAGAAGTAGATCATTTTAGGAACACTTTATCTTGGAGGTTGTACTGCAGTGAAATGCACACTTTGGTGGGGAGAGGGTTTGATATAGAGGGGCGAGTGCTCTGCCTCCTGATTCATCCATGGAGCAGCGGCGCGTCTCCAGGGGTAAATGTGACCATCGCATGGCAAAGACAACTCATTCATCCCTGGAGCTCCAGCACTTAGCAAAGTGACTGATGCATAGTAGATGCTCAAACGAATGAGTGAATGCCTTTATGCGACCTCAACTTTGGTTTCCCCCATCCGTAAAGTGGGGCAATGATTGTAAAAATACAGGTCTGGCCAGCCTTCTAGGTTGACAATAAGCATCTGGAAATAAGACAAGCTTATACTTCTCATAGCGCCTTCTGGGATGCCTCTTCAGATCAGCCCCTTCCTTACCACCCGCTCGCTTTTGAGCTCGGTGTTCTGTATGGCAAGGACTCATTTAGGGTCCTGTCCCTGGAGCTCCTGGAGGGCAGGGGCTGGGCCATAGTTATCTCTGGGTCCTTATGGCCAGCAGAGATGCTCGGGGATGATGCTAAACGTGTCTCCCAGGAGTGCATCTCTGAGAACAATTCATCCCCTGACCCCAAGTCCTGGTGGTCCACGTGCCGCTGAGGCTTGGGCGTCAGTGGGAAGAGACTTGCTCCCGAGCAACTGCTCAAGTAAGAAATGGAGTTAAATATCTTCATTAGGAAATGTCAGATGAGTGACGGGAAGAAATGTGAAGCAGGGAAAGTGGGCGCAAAGGGCATGTATAATGAGGTGCAGCATTGTGGGGGCCAGCGGGGGCTCTCGGGAGGGCTAAGCCGGCTGCACTGAGCAGAGGGCGGCTGCTCGCTGCCTCCCAGCTTCTCATCGTTAACGTCTATTTCTTTCTACTGCTGAACAGATCTGCGCTCCCCGGTGGTTAGCAGAGGAGTTTGTCAAGATGAGAAATCCACTCGGAAACAGTTTGCATCTTCCGCACAATTGGCTCATTCACAGCATAATTGTGCCAGAAGCAGAGGCTTTCGAGCACTCCCCAGACATCCACGGCACTTTGTACCTGGATCCTTACAATGCTTGCCAAGCTCTCTGCAGTACCTTGATTTCCACAGATGGAAGATGGAAACAGGATACCCTGGGATCTTCATCAAAGCAAGAGCTACTTGAATCAATTTCTCATCTTCAGCAGGAGATGCTATTACCAGTTTCAAGTTATCTTTCTCCAAGGGAAAAAAAAAAACAAAAAGCTTTAGGTATTGGTGATCTCGTGGCCAAATAAAGGCAACTTCTTTATCAGGCTGGCAAACACGTGGCACTTAGAGCTCTGGTCCTTCCTTCCATGTGGGCATTGCTTCCCAATTACTGCACACCAACACTCAGCCTCAGAATCCTTCTCAACACCATACTTCAGGCAGTCATTCCAATCAAGTGATAGCGATCATTGAGACTTGCCATCCAGAGTCTAGGTGCTTCTTGAGCTAACTTCACTGGCCAAACCCCTGCTGCTCCCCCTATGCATTTGTTTTTTGTTTTTTGTTTTTCTCTGCCCCTTTTGGCTCCTCATTTACTTTGAGGAACCACCTGCCACACTCTCTGTTTCGGTTTGCTAAAGCCGCCAGAATGCAATATACCAGGAATGGGTTGGCTTTTACAATAGGGATTTATTAGCTTACAAATTTATAGTTCTAAGGCCATGAAAATGTCCCAGTTAAGGCATCAACAGGATGACACCATCTCTGAAGAAAGGCTGCTGGCATCTGGGCTTCCTCTGTCACATGGGAAGGCACACAGCTGACATCTGCTGATCCTTCTCTCCTGGGTTTTGTTGCTTTCAGCTTCTGGCTTCAGTGGCTCCCTCTCTCACCTCCTCCAGGGACTTTTTCTCTCCAAACTTCTCTGGGTGTTTCTCTCTGAGCTCTCTGGGCTTTTTCTGAGTCCTTTATCCTCTCAAAAAGGGCTCCAGTAAAAGGATTATGACCCACCTTGAATAGGTTGGTTCACATCTCAATTGAAATAGCCTAACCAAAAGCACCCACGATAGGTCTGCACCCACAGGAATGGATTAAAAGAACATGGCCTTTTCTGGAGCACGTGACAGCTTCAAACTACCACATCCTCCATTTAAATAATTCCACCCCTGTTTCTGGGGGAAGACACATGAGCCAGGCCTGGTCAATCAAAACTTTGAGTCCCCCTGGCTACAGAGATTAGACCAAGGAGGCCCATGGGTTCTAACTTGGTTCAATCACAGGTCTTAAGCCAGAACCGACAGGAAGAAGAAATGTCTGGACCTGTGAAATTGTAAAGCCTGGAGTCAAAGGGACAGAACCTGCCTTCAGTTAATACCAAGTCACAAAGCATCAGAGAGGATTTGCAGACAACAGCTGAGTCCTCGTGAGCCATGACGTCATTTGACTCTCTGCCTTTGGAAGTTGTTGAAGCCAGATCTACCTCTGCACCATTCAATTACATGAGGCAATAATCCGTCTTTTAAGAAACAACGTAACCAGCTTGAGTTGAGTTTCTGTTACCTGTAACTGAAGCAGCTATGGCTGATACACTCGTGCATTTCAGCACGATGGTAATCTTGGTTGGTAATGGACTCCAGTAGGAGTAAGATTCTATAACATCAGCAGCCGCAGATGAGGTGAGTCGAGGCTCATTTGAAAAAGGCCAGGATTACGTACCCCCATATCCAGAGAGAGGGTGTGTAGCTCACACACATTGCCTTCAGAGGAAGAGGCCGTAGAAGAGTTACAAAGAAGAGCCTCCATGGATGGAGGCCTTCCACCACTGGACTCAGAGCCATCCTGGACATGACTAAGTCTTAAGTGGTTCTCAAGTCTGACACAGTTGCTTTGATTTGCCAACTCCATCTCCACAGACTCGAGTTAGAAAAGCTCCGAGATCTGAGCACTGTTCGTAGCTTAGATTGAACCCCTTGCTCTGGCCAATTGCTTGAACCACACTTCATTCTCTTCCTGATGTCCCTGAGTTTGCCCTCCTTACCCCTTTTCATTTGCTGCCTTACCTCACCCTTCAATGCCATCTTCCTGGCTACCACTGTGACTCCCCAATATCCGTAATTCAGACTCTCCCTCCAACTCTGCAAATGTAGGATTTGGCCCGGCTAGAGGACCCTTACTTTGGTGAAAATCTCCCACTGAGGTTATCCTGGTTTCTGAAGAAGAATCTTGGCATAGGTCCTCTATGAAACGGGACTTTCAAATTCATTCTACAGTCTTTGGTTTCCATACATGAAGCAGACTGGGATTTCCCTGAGGCATTGGGGCCTCTTGCATGTATAGTTGATCTTGCTTCTGACAGCTGAATCAAAACCCTCGGCCTTCTGTTATTATAGAAGGCATAAAAGTGCCATTATTCTCCCTATTGGTGCAATATTGAGGGTTAAAATGTTAATCAGTGATAGTCATACATGCATTATACATAATTCAGACATTCTGGGCACTGATGCCCAGAAAATACACATATTTCAAATGTTAGATCCCTATTCTTTTCCAGATAAATCACATTTCAGCAATTATACCAAAGGGGACATTTAGGCTCCTTTATGGTCATGTGCCAAGAGAAAAAAAAGAGTGCAATTTAGCTCCCACTTCTGGAAACATTGTCAAAACCTCTTATGAAACACATGCTTCCCCCTCACTCCTATATTGTGTCGCTCTTCTGGCTGTCAGTGGAGCACATCTCATGCCCAAGAGACATCACATCAGCCAGAGAGACTTCAGCATTTTCTATAAACAATTCTAGCAAATCCCATAGAGAGTTGTTTTCCTTTACACAGACAGCCCAGTTTTTAACAGCTTTCAGGAACCCTTTGGGAATTTATTAATTTGGGAGAACTGGTTTCCACCAAGATATAAGCCATTTAAGGGACCAACTACATCATTTTTCTGTCCTTGGAAACTACCTTTCCAAACAAGAATGATTATGAAACCGTTTCTGGTAATGATAAGGCTTTTGTCCAATTCAAGGTATTTTTTATCTTCCCTCCACTTGCCACTTTCCTTCTTACAAGGCTTCTAGTATTCTAGGTGCCAGGAACTTTGAGCTGGATGTCATCTATCCATACTTAACACTCTCTCTACTATCCTAAGCTCTTCCTTTACACACAGGGGCAGAAAACCACATTTCCCAGACTCTTTCGCCAGCATGGTTCCTTTTTAGATTTAGAAGCACTCATGAAAGAATTGGAAGATAGAATGAGGCAAAAGTGATCACTGCTCTCGTAGCAGGCAGGTACAAGGTGTTTGGCAGGCAGTAGGTAAGAGGCTCTGCAGCCACTTCTGGAACCTCTCCTCTGGCCACTTCTTTTGAGGATAAGCAGCTGAGATTATCAATAGCTCTTTTCTTGGGCCCATCTTCCTGGTGTCTGCTGAGTCTTGCCTATGGCTATAAGTCTGAAGGCAAGGCAAAGTGGTAGAGATGGAACTTGAAGATATCCACATCTCCTTAAAAGCTACAAGCCTAGATGAGGACATTAGAGAGTCTCCATACAAGGTGTTCCGGTTTGCTAATGCTGCCTGTTATGCAAAATACCGGAAATGGATTGGCTTTTATAAAGGGGGTTTATTTGGTTAAAAAGTTACACTCTTAAGGCCATAAAAGCGTCCAAGCTATGGCATCAACAAGTATACCTTCACCAAAGGAAGGCCAATGGCATCCGGAAAACCTCTGTTAGCTGGGAAGGCATGTGTCTGGCATCTGCTGATCCCAGGTTGCATTCCAGCTCCTCTCTGTGCATTCTTCAAAATGTGCCTCTTGGCTGTAGCTGCTCTTTGAAATGTCACCCTCAGTTGCTCTTGGGGCATTTTGTCCTCTCTTAGCTTCTCCAGAGGAAAAGTCTGCTTTCAACAGCTGTCTTCAAAATGTCTCACTAAGTTGCAGCTCTGAGTTCCTTCTGTTAGCTGCTTAATATGGCTCCAGTGATCCAATTAAGACCCACCCTGAATGGTCAGGGTAACACCTCCATGGAAATTATCCAATCATAAGTTTCACTCACAATTGATTGAGTCACATCTCACAGTTGATTGAGCCACATCTCCATGGAAACACTTAAAGAATTCCAATCTAATCAACAGTAATACATCTGCCCACACAAGACTGCATTAAAGATAAATGACATTTTGGGGGCCATAATACTTCCAAACTGGCACACAAGGGAAGATGGATCTCCTCAGAAAGGGGAGGACAGGTTTCTTCTGCTGATAAGGAAAGCTCAGCACAAACTAGAGTTTTGAAATACTGGCTTCATCAGATTCACACAATTGTCCCTGTTGTGATTTTTGGGTCCCACTCTTTCTCAATCAATGCTCTAACTTCACATAAGATATGTGATCAGGCAGTGGAGTCAACTTGAGTTATAATGTTGCAACCTGCAGGATCAAATATTACCCAAAAGGAGCCACTATATTGTTTCATGAGCAGTGACCCATGGTTTGGCTCAATGGATGAAGGCTTGAAAGAAGTTGGAGCAGAGAACTGATGGCAAGGAGCTCTGAGATATAGGAAGGTAGATAGATTGTCAGAGTGAGCACAGAGTTGTTGATGTCTATATCCCATACAACTCTCTACCAGAGGATGCCTAATGCAGAGGTTGGTCCCAGCAATCAAGTAGAGAAGACAATCCATTCTGGGCAAGTCAGCCTCTTTCCCCAGCTGCTCCAGTGCTTGCTCAGTGGGCTCCTAGGCAGTGTGGCCATGACATAGAGTGAAGTTATGCATTGGCCCAATAATACTGGCCAGTATTGTTGCTGAATTCCCCACCTGCCAAAGCAGAGATATAAACCATAACCACAATATGGCATCATTCCCTAGAGGACCAGCCAGGCACCTGGTGGCAGACAGATTATATGGGGCCCCTTCTCATGGAGGGTCAGTAACTGGTCCTCACTAAAGTAGACTTGCTCTGGATTGGACTTGCCTTCTCTGTTCCTGGTGGTGCTTCTGCTGGAACACCATCCCCAGTGATGATGCCTTCATTATCATCACATTGCTTCTCATGAGAAATTCATTTTTGACAAAAGGAGTAAGGCAATGGACACATGTGCTTGGCATTCCCTGTTCTTACCATGTTCTCTGTCATGCAGAAACAATTGGCCTTCTGGAATGGTGCAATGGTCTATTAAAAACAACTCAATTATTGCACTGGCTCAGAGATTTGGGAAGCTAGCCTATCAAATGCAGTACATGCTGGGAACCAGCAACCAATAAAGGACTCTGTTTCTTCCACGGCTGGAATAAAGGTAGGAAATCCAACAATGAAGCAGCCACCCTCACTGTTACTCCTATAACCAACTTCTAAAATTTTCTTCACATCTCCATAACTTTGGTATCTGTTGATACAGAGGTCTTCTTTCACTGGGGAGGGGGTGACAGCAATTTCTGCATTGAACTGTGAGTGGAGATGCCTCTCTGGTCACTTTGGGCTCCTCCTTCCACTAAATCAACAGGCAGGGAAGGGAGGTACTGTACCAGCTTTCATTGTGTATCCTGATTGTCAAGGAGAAACAGACCTGCTGTTAGACAACGGGAGAAGGGAAGAACATTTCAAGAATCCAGGGTGTTCTCAGAGGGAATCATCTAGCAATTCCATGGCTGATGGCAAAAGCCATTGAAAAACTACCAGTCCCAAAGCAGTCAGTACTACAATGGGCAAAGACCCTTCAAAACTAAAGATTCAAGTCATCCAACCAGATAAAAAACTATGATCAGTTAAAGTGTCAGTTGAAGACACAGGGAACTTAGAATAGGTAGTGGAAAAAAAGATAATTACAAATGCCAAGTATGGCCTCATAACTAATTGCATAAACAGGGGCTGCAATAGCTATGCAAATCCCTTAATTGTTTTTTGTATGCTTGCACTTATTAACCAATGTCTTCCCCTCCCTCCTATTTATTAAATTGGTGTTGGTGGTGTTTATTTAACCTGATAATTTAGTCTTTAAGTAATATTATAGGAGAATTATGACTGATATAGAAGAGCATTGAACATGACCCAGAGCTGGACACGTGCTTGCTGTGATGTTTTTCTCCCATTTCCTGAAGACAATGAGGGCATCTTTGTTGTATAAGGGAGTTTGTTGTTATTAGGTAAAAGCATGATATTTTTTGCTATTGTTTTTCTTTGGAATATGAACACAAGTGTGTTTAAGGTGCTGAGGAGGCAGAAGTGGTCTGTGCTAGATACTATGTGTGACACTCAGCACTGTCCCTGTCCTTTGACCCTCTTCTCTAGTGCATGGTTGGGGTGGGGTTTCTAAGAAACACATTTCTCAAACTCTTTGTCAGATATGGTTTCTGCCAAGACTGCTGTTGATGAAATGCACTGCCATGAGATTGGGAGGTAAAAAGTAATGAAGGCTAGGTAAATGGACTTTGATTATTGGCAGGCATCAGCTTCCAACTGACCTTGAGCAGAGAATGAAAACCTAAAAAATATTTGGTTGACTAGATCAATGAAATAATAAATAACTAGATGGATAGATAAAAGGATGGGTGGGTGGGTTGGTGGATGGATGGAATGGATGCATGGATGGATGGATGGATGGATGGATGGATGGATGAGTGAATGGATGGATGGATGGATGGAAGAATGGATGGATGGATGGATGGATGGATGAGTGAATGGATGGATGGATGGATGGAAGAATGGATGGATGGATGGATGAGTGTATGGATGAGTGGCTGAGTGGATGGATGGATGGATGGATGGAAGAGTGGGTGGGTGGATGGATGCATGGGTGGATGGGTGGATGGGTGGATGGATGAATGGTGGATGGATGAAAGGAAGTTGAGGCAGAGAATATACACTATATCACATATTCAAGGAATTTGATGTCCAAAGGAAAATTGGAATAAAATCAAGCATAGGAGGATCAAGTGTTGTTTTTTGTTCTCTTTTAAAGATAAATGAGAGAACTTTAGAGTTGAAAGAACATTTAAAGTTAAAAGAGAAATCCCCACAGAGGAAAAATTCAAATTTGCTGGATAGGATTGTGATCACCATTCATCTAAATTCTCAGACTAGATGGGAAAATACGGGCTCCACAATGAAGTTCATCTTCTGAAAGCCTCCTTCCAAGAAGAACAGAGAAGGATAGGATTTGGGAGGGACCTATCTACTAATTCTTATATATTATTACTCTTTTAGATACTTTTTATGTGTTAACATGAAGATCTAGAAAAACGGACTTGGGATCAACAGAAAAAATTAGTTTTCAAATAATCAACCAGGGAAGGGAGAGCCTTTGTCAGGCACTGAGCTCCCTGTCACTAGAAGCATTCATGTGGCAACTAGATGGCCAGATCTGGAAATAGTACAAAAAAGATAATTGGACTGGCTGAGAGTTTCAAGGGTGTCACATTCTACCCCTCTGGCGTTAATTTGATATTTGCAGACTGGCCTGGACACAGAGGCTTACCTAAAGAAAGACTCAGGGCAGGATGACAGTAGAGGATCTATTTTTGGAGAGGTCCCATCCCAGAGCTCCTCAATTCACACAACACCTAAGTGGTTGCCTGCTCTGCATATGCAGGAGGGAGAATGATATGAAAAGTGTCTGCTAAATAAAGCAGTCTAATTAATAACACAACTGTCAAGTGCCTGCAATGCTAATTTCATCCAGTTGCTTTCTCGCACACCACCCAAATAGGCAACCATCCCGCCAACGTCAAGTTGTTTCTAAATGACCTTTTGAAAGGAAGACAAGTGCCCAAACGGCATTGAAATGAGGGTCATGCTGGAGGTTGAAACAGTGTCTGAAATTCAGAGCTTGTTCCTTTCACCTTTCCTTTTCAAAGATAATCTCAGCCCAGAAACACCTCCAGAGGCTGGAGAACAGCAATGAAGTGACTGCTTCCTGCCCAGGCTGGAAACCCTTCTACAAATGGCATTCACATTCAGAATCAAAGGTGTCCTGCTAAAAGAACTCTCCAGCAAATCAGAGTTTAAATGTCTGACAGTGTGGCTGCATTCTTTGAGGTAATTGACTCTCAGGATTTCCAGCAACAAATTCCAAGATCCAAGAGATAGGAAAAATAATCCTGGCATGGGCTTGGTTTCAAACCACTCAGGGTTTCAGTTCCAACTGTTTTGCTTTCCAGCTGTGTGGACTTAGACAAATAGCTAAACCTCTCTGAGCCTCAATTCTTCATCCCTAAAGTGGCTACAATCAGATGCTTTTACAGAGTCTATGCAAAGACTAAATGAGATAATATGTGTAAAGCTCTGAATACAGACTCCACCACTTAACAGGCTCTGATGAAATGTTGGCTTACCCATCCCCTAACCTTAAAATCGTTAGTCATTTGAAAACCCAAAGGTCTCTTATTTTTCCCTAAGTGTTAGCATATCTTCCTTTTTAAATGGGATTTTGCTTATGAAGCGTTAACTACTAATAACCATTGGCTCATTTAATTATTCATTCAACGTATATTTATAGAGCCCCAAAGACGTGCCAAGCCCTGTGGCTCTAGAGATGAATAAGACATTATGTCCTACTCTCGATAAGTTCGCATCGTTTCTTCACCTAGGCCAAGCAGGAAAGGCAAATCTCTTTGTTACTGTCAAGAGAACCAATCAGTGGATTTACCATCTCTGGGCTTGTGACTGTCAGTGTTGTTGGGGAGGTGGCTGCCTGTCCGCTGACACAGAGCCCCATTTGAGGATGCACATGCAGTCACTGGACATAGCCCAGCAGCCTGACAGATGCTTTGTCATAAATTGATAACTTTTGATAGAAGGAGATTCTGAAATTCATCTGCTACTTGGAGTTCATCTTTCAGCATGTCATGTCCACAGCCGTGGAGCAATGTCACTGTGAGATGGCAGAGACCTGAAAATGCCTCCTGTTAATCCACTGCTGAGTGATTGTCGTTCCTTCATTATTCCCGACTCCACAAGCCTTTCTTGAGTGTCAGATACTAGGATAGGTGCTACAGAGATAGAAAATGCATCCATGGGCCCCATGCATTTGGCACTCGCCATCTAATGGAGCAGACCGACAGATAAGATGCAGAGAGGGACAGTGCCCTGCGATCCGTGCTGTGATGGGGGGTCCGTGGGGGTTGCACAGAGAAGGACTCTGCACACCTGGTGGAGGCCAACAGAGAAGCATCCTGGAGACCAGGAGGGGAGCTGGGTTTGGAATGCAGATGAGAGCAGAAAGGGACAGGATCCTCCAGCGTATAATCCAAGAGGCATTAAACAGAATAAGGCTGAAAATGATTCCCTGTGGCTGCTCCAGAATAGGAATACACAGTTAAGGCAAAAAGTAAGGCAGAGAAGTAGGTAGGAGTCAGAACATTCCCTTCCTCCAGATAGCCCAAATATTTGCTACAGTGCAAACAATAATTAAAAAAAAAAAATCTGGGTCACCCTTTTTGTCAGATGACCCACGAATGAAGAACCTGATGGCTTTCAGTAGATGAGTCCTACCTCACCTGGACACTTGGAAACCACCCAATGGGGATGTGTTACCTTCAGCTTAAACCCAAGAAATATTAATAGTCGTGTCATCTATGGCTTCGCCAAGGACCGTCCACCCGCTCCACCTCTTTCCGGAACCACCAAGGTCACTTACAGCCCAGGTGGCCACCACCTCCTCTGACGCACAGCTGGTCCCAGGGTCACTCTCCTGGCCGTGCCACCCTGGGCTCACACATCCACCCACCTTGTCTGTTGATCTGGTTATCCCTTGCATTGTCCTCACCAGGCTGTTGACTCAGCCAAACCAGGACAGGTTGCGGGAGGGCAGAATGTAGGGGAAAGTGCAGGGGCTTTGGAGCCATGGTCTGGTTCTCCCATCTACTGCCCAGGTGACCACGGTGTGAGGCTAGACACAGCCCTTTACAAATCCAAACTTCATTTTCCTCATGGGTAAAATGGAGATTGTAACACCTTCCTAGGGAGCTGCTTGGGAGACACCACCATCCTGCCTCATCCATAGGGCACAGACTTTGTCCATTTTGCTTTTGCCATAGCTCTAATCCTCAGGTGAGTATCTCTGGCACATGGAGAAAAATGATGAAATATATTTTTTCATTTTTAACTTTTTATTTTGTAATACTTTCAACCCTACAGGACAGTTACAAAATTACCACACAGAGAATTCCAATGTAACCCTTCCCTACCATACCCAGATCCACCAATTTTAACATAATGCCATATTGGGAATATGAAAAAATTGGGATATAGACTCCAAGCTTTGTATCAATGTTAATTTTCTTGAACTTGATAATAGTACTAAAGGTGGTTACATAACATATCCTTGTTCTTAGGAAATATACATGGCAGTATGAGTTGTTCAAGGAGCATGATGTATACAATCTATACTCAAGTGTTCAGAAAATGAATTGATAAATAGATTGTTCAAAGCTTCTGTTGGGGGCGGGTCCTTGAAGAGTCTCACTCCTCCATCTTGATTGGGGTGGAGCCCAGCCTTATCATGAAATATTTTTTAATGACTGAGTAAAAGCCATTCAATGAATCAGTGCTGACTCATAGTTAGCATTGAGTAGACACTTCTGCCTATTCCCGGAAGGCATGGCCCATCCTCTCATCCATAATTCCATCCTGAGGAGGACAGGTGGGAGAAAAGCAAAGAGGAAAGCTCTGACTCAGACCCTCCTTGCAGGCCCACTTCATTCTCAGTCAATCCACCCATTCTTCTGATCACCTCAGGGATGTCTCAGAAACTTGTGCGACATCCCTTCCCAGAAGTCCCACCGGGGCTCTCCAACAGAAAACCTTGACTAGACCTAGGTGTGACATGCAAATTAAACACACATCGGCAACAGTGAACCTGCAATGCCTAGCGTGGGTTTACCACATGCCTGCATCTGGCTGTGTCCTTTAAACATAGCTTTAGTTCCTACTTTGGCAATTAGATTAAAATACATTTAATGCTTGAACCAATGATTGGCTTTAGTCAAGGAAACATGAGTCAGTGGATCTCACTTCCATGAAAATTATCATTCATCACTCTTGTAGCAAACTTTTGCACACATTATCTTATGAGGTAGACTGAAGAGTGTCTTTCAATTCTGTCTTTAACAGATGAGGAAACTGAGGCTCAAGGAAGTTAAGGGACTGTCTGGGATGGGTAGCTAAGTAAGCAGCAGAGCCTTGTACAAAACCTACAGCTCTGAACTCCCAAATGTGTGTTGTTTCCCCTGCACTGAGCTGTCTCCACCACCAGCACTGAGATCATCTGGCCATTGTTTAATATAAGCCATTCGAGAAAAGAAAATGGCATGATTATGGGGTCAATAGTTCTGCACATTATGTGGATAGCTCTTATCCCTTTCCACTGTAAAAGCAACACCCAGGTGGTTTTTCAGCCAGCTAAAAGAGTTATCTCCTTGTTCAATGAGGGATCTTTCTTTTGAAGAGAAGATCAGGCATTTTAGATGGGGTATTTCTTTTCCCTCTGAGCGGAGCTAAGCGGAGGATAAGGATGTGCTGTCTTCCTCATATGTATGCAAGGAGGAGAGTTTGAATCTATATTCTTATAAACCTGGAGAAGTCAGATAACAGACATTGCTTAATCCAATGGCTCAAATTTCAACCAAGTGCAACTTTTCTATGTTGCAAGGCAGATATGACAATTCACAAATATTATTATGAGGATGTAGAGAAAGGGAAAAGTACAGTCTGTACCAACATGGCAATGAAGAGATATCAATCTGTGCATCAGAATTCGATGAATTATGAATCCAGTGGGACAAGAGCTTTTCTTTCCCCAGACGGATGGAAGGGATGGATGAGTGACACTATCACTGTGGTGAATAAGGAAAGACAGTGCATGCCCTGATGTTACAGACAGAAACACAGATAAAAAACATATAGTACCAACATTCTGGGCCAAGTCTGAAGTGGAGGCCGAAAGGTTACCACTGACAATGTGGATATAAAAATATCAATCTGCAATATAATTATAAATAAAACGGTTCTTAACTTTTACAATGGCTATATATATTTATGTAATGTCAAAGCTTACACATCACCAATCTTTATGTCAACTTTTATATTGGCTCTCTGAGGAAACCACCATATTTTCTGGAGCTTTGATGTAAAAGAATAGAGAAAATGTGGCAATAAACATCTCTCAGATGCATAGACCACATCTCCACACGTGTAAACAGTGTGTGGGTTGTGTACATAAACACGCTAATGAAAACATAAATAACTGACTGGAGACGCCAGAAATGGCTGGAATGATTTGACCTTTAGCAGAAGCGGCATGAAAATATTGTCAGTGCATCCAAATGTTTCACTCAGTTCCCAATACGGGAATGTGGAAAAGGAGAACTAGATGCCCTGGCCACTTCCTGTGGGATGATCTGCTTAAAGGAGTGTGCCGCCCACCATCAGGCAGACTTTGTTTGAGTCCAGACCCGCCACTATCTGGCTCTGTGATTTTTAAGCTGATTGAGCATTCATTAATTTATGTCTCCAAGTCCTCATCTATAACAAGGAGATTTGAGTGCATGTCTCAAAATCACATGGAAGACTTGGAGACACCCCCAGTAATTATTCATCCAAATGAGTGCTATCCAATCCAAAAAGGCTAGAAGGTGGTGCACGTATTCCAAAGAGGAAAATTGTCACAGCCATTTGTAACTCTTGTCAGTTGCAACTGTCCTGAAGGGCAACTCACTGCAGGAGAAACAGCCCAGCTCTGTGATCTACAGTAGGGGCTGGGTTTCAATGCTGACCCCATCACTTACCAGCTGAGTGACACCAAGTAAGTCACTTAACCTCTCTGAGACTCCAATGCATCATGTGTAGATTGAGAATAGCTGTATCTTCCTAAGCATGTTGTTGGGGATTAAAAACCAACAACCATAAATGGAATCATGCAGTATGGAGCTCTTGGGTCTGGCTTCTTTCACTTAGCATCAAGTTTTTCAGAATTCATCCATGTTGTCACATGGATCAGAACTACGCTCCTTTCCATGGCTAAATAATATTCCATCGTGTGGATACATCACTTTTTGTTTTTCCATTCATCAGTTGAGGGACACTGGGGTTGTTTTATCTTTCAGCTGGTGTGAATTGTGCTGCTCTGAATGTTTGTGTACAAGTTTCTTGAACACTGTTTTCAGCTGGCAAATCCACAAAGACAGAAACAGGTTAGTGGTGCGAGGGGCTGCTGGGGGGGAAGAGAAATGGCAAGTGACTGCTTCATGGGTATGGATTTCCTTTGAGGGGATGGAAAATTTTCAGAACTAGATAATGTTGATGGTTGCACAGTATTGCGAATGCATGAAATGTCGCTGAATTGTACACTTTGAAATGGCTAACATGGCAAATTTTATGTGGAATTCCCCGGAAAAAAAAATCAACAACTAGCACAGTGACTGGGATGGAGCAGACACACATGGCTACTTTCCTTCTTCCCCTCGGAGCTTGTTTACAAGTTGAACAGGAGAACAGCCTCAAAATGTCTGCCCCCCTCTAAAGGCAGAAGTAATTCTATGAGGATCCATGTGAAGACGTTTTGAATGTGTCATTGATCCTACACACATTTGCTGAGTTTTTTATACACAGTAGGACTCCATTTGACACTAACCCAACACATGCAAATTCAGGTATACACAACTGACAAGTGGAAAAAATAAAGGCAGAGAGAAAGAATTAGGATTTTAAAAAACATTTTCTATGATTAATTTTGTTCACTTATTGTTACTAGACTGTTTTTTTTTTGCCTTATTTATAAAAAATGTGTGATAGGTATGTCCATATAAGAAATACTTATTAAATAATGGAGCTTGCTATTTGTATGATTTTCAACTTATGCAAAAGGTCTTAGAAAGTATTGGTCACATAAAACGAGGTCCTACTGTACTAGGTATGGTTCTAAGTGTGGAGAAATGTATGATTGAAACAATTTGATCAGTATCATGTTATCACTGCAGGGGGGATTTTTTTCTGCCCTCCTCATCTTTCATCCATCATCTCAGTCCATAAAGAAGGCAATTTCCACCCCTTCTTCCCACGTGGAAAGTGCTAAAAAGGAACGTCCACCCTCTTTCTCCCACCCTGACTTGCTCATCTCCATTTGAAGAGTACTAGTGGAAGCAAGGACCCTTTCCAGAACTTCCTGTGTGTTAGGTTGTCTTTTAAGGCTTTACATACCTCTAACTAGTGGATTTCTCAGACCAACCCTCAGCAGATGGTATTATCTCCATTTCACAGAGGAGGAAATCGAGGCAGAGATCATCTGAGTCATGTGCCACCTGATGCTCACATGGCTGGTGAGCAGCAGAACCAAGAGAGCCGAAGGGTTAGAGCTGCAGCTGCTTCCGTGCTGCAGACCTGAAAACGCTTGTCCAACCAGCCCATGGAAAGGAGCAGGAGCCAAGGGGGAAGGGCAGGCCCTCCTCCTCCCCAGGGGCCTGCAATTCTGCCTCTCAGTCTGTGAGCAGGATTCAAGGAGAGCTTGGACTCAGGACACACAGTTTAGCCCTGGCTATTGCAGCAACACATAGTGGTTAAACACCCAGGCTCAGCCTGCACACAGGTCTCAGCTCGGCCACCCACTGTTTGGAGGGGGACAGGGAAGCTGCACTTTGGCCTCAAGCAATCTAGGATTTGCCCACGCTGGGCTTTGGAATTCCTAGAACTTGCCCAGGTTACGAAAGCTGCAAGTCATTTTCTTTTTTGACCATGTGACCTCCTAAGCCCCAACAATAAACACCAAACTCTTTTGGTGCCTAAAACAGATGACCCTGGTGAGTTCTTATCACTGTTTACAGGGTTTGTGATTCTCAACACGTGGTCCTCAGACCAGCAGCATCAGTATAGCCTGGGAATGTGTTAGGAATGCATGTTCTCAGGCACCACCCGGGACAGCTGAAGCAAAAACTGTGGGCAGGGGACCACAAGGCTGGGTTTGAACAAGCCCTCCAGGTGATTCGAATGCAGGCTCAAGTTTGAGACCCCCTGCCCAGGGACCATCAGTCAGTAAATCCATTTTACCTGGCCCACTAGGCACTGCAGACAGAACCTTGACACACTTTTCAAGATGAAAGCTTTTCAAAAAAACTTTTCAAGATGAGCCTCCACCTCCCCCCACCCCAGCATATAAATAAGTAAATTTCCTTATGCAAGAACCAGAAGGGATTTGGCTAATAACAAATATGGGAACCATTGGAGCAATTTTCCACTGCAAAAAATGTCCCAGTGGTGTTCTCTCATTACCTGGGATTGCGCCAACACTTATTTCTAACAAAAACACCGTCTGGGAGAGAAAATGCAAGCAGGAAGCATGGCAGCTAAAATAGCAATTGTCGTCACGTTTTGTGCTTCCTCCCGTCTTCCTGGCTGCCCGTCTCTCATGCTAAGTACATGTGTGAGCCCACATACACTCAGACACACACACTCTGCTGGGACCAGACTCCAATCCCATCAGTTAAAGTAAACCTAGCAACAATGAGATTCCAAGGTGAAAATGCAAAGGGAGCTTTGTGTCCTCAGAATCATTACTCGAGGTGGGACAAACAAGAATGAGAGTACTACTAGACACTTGATATATTCTATTTCCAACGTCATGTAAATTCAACCCAGTAGCATTTTAAGGCCTACACAAGGTAGCACCTACAGATGGATTTCCTCTGCTTGTATGTCAGCCCTTCACCTGCCCCGGTGCAACCTCATTAAACTGTGGTTCAACTGAAGCAAAGAAGAATGGGTGGGTTGGGTGCCCCAGTGTGTTCCTACTGTCTCGGGCCCTTTGTGTGCATTCCTTCATAGCCAGAAGCTCATCTGGACACTTCAGTACCATAGAGGAACTTGGGACGGGCCCCAAGAGCTACCTTGCACATGCATCTCAGACTTCTCTGCCCCAGACCTTCCCTCTTCCCAAGGCCAGAGTCCTGCAGGCCCGTCTTCTCTCCTTCTGGACCTCAGTCATTGTCCCCACTCCCAGGCCCTCTGCCTCTTGGGACTGTCATCCTAAGTCACTGTAAGTTCAGCCTGAAAGTCTTCCCAGCTCCTGGCTCCCTTCTGTCTCCAAAAACGAGCCAGAATGCTGGATGCTGGGAAGACACAGATTATGAAAGTCACCAGCAGAGAGATGAGAACTTGGAACTTGTGCCTTCTGCTTTCAGTTCAGAGGGAGGGTCTCCCTGATCATCTCGTCTTCTGAATCCACCTCCATGGAGGGTCATGTGGACGTCTTCCGGGTAACCTTAGCCACAGCTTAAGGACAGCATCTGCTAACTATCATTTACTCCATGAAGACAGAGCACTGGTATTTTATAGCTATTATCTCATCTAACCCTTGTGATGACACTGTGAGGAAGGTGTAACTATTCTTATTTAACAGACAAAGCAACTGAGGCCCAGAGAGGTAAAGGGTCTCACCCAGGACACAGAAGCCTAATGCAGTTCACTTTGACTCTCTGCTCTGTATTCCAGCTTCTTCCTAGCTGAAGACACAAGCCGGAGCCCTTTACTCAAGTGTATTTCTCTATCAGCCCCCCAGCCTGGGTCACGTCCATGCCACTTGAGGCTTTGTCCCAATCTGTCACTTCAGGTCATCATTCGTGGCCCCTGTCCAGAGGCAGCCTTGGCCCGCCTCACTCAGGGACTTGCACACAGTCAGTCCCTCATGGCCTTTGTTGACTGGCCTTGTCTAAAATGGTGAATTGCTTCATGCTTGGTTCTCCATTTCCTCCCCTGAAATATAGAGATGAGGATACCTTCCTTGTCCACTTCACAGAACAGTTATAAGGCTCAGCTAGAAAAGGAGAGTGGAAGTACAATGCAATGGACCATTAAGTTAAAGTTTGCAAAGGAGACAACCTAGCAGTAGATATGAGATTCCAAACTCTGGGACGTGATACCCACCTCGATGTGGAAATTTCAAACTAGGTGATGAGAATCAGTTAAATGACCAATTGACAAGGAAAGATATAAAAGGGCCAAATGAATGGATATGAAGAGATTCATTTTTTGAAAAATTAATTCCTTTGGAAACAGTCATTGGGAGCTGAGAGTCCCATTCCAAGAGGGAAGGATAGAGAGGTGCAACACAATAACCCCAAATGTTGAGAGGGTATGCTATGGAACTTCTTCAGATAAAGAACAAAGCAGATCTGGCCCAATTCATGCCTGAGAGAGCCAAAGTTGACTGTAGCAGTAGAGCTCAGTACTGTGCCTGGGATGTAAGTGTACTCCCTTCAAACAGGAAATCAAAGATGAATGGATCCCACGGTTGACCCAGGGTTCCTCCAAAAGTGGGAGCCTCAGCATGGAGACTTGGAGAGATGTAGAGGCAGGAGCAGAAGCTGAGGAATGAGTAGGAACACCCTCTTGGCAGGGAAGCATTTCCCACAAAAGAGGGGCCAGTAGGGGAGCCCCCAAAGAATCCATAAAAGTGCCATGTAAAAAAGTCAGTTTGCTAATGCTGCCATTATGCAAAATACCAGAAATGGATTAGCTTTTATAAAGGGGGTTTATTTGGTTACAAAGTTACCATCTTAAGGTCATAAAGTGTCCAAGGTAAGGCATCAACAATAGGGTACCTTCACTGGAGAAAGGCCATTGGCGTCTGGAAAACCTCTGTTAGCTGGGAAGGCACGTGGCTGGCATCTATTTGCTCCTGTTTTGTGTTTCAAAATGGCTTTCTCTAAAATGTTGCTCTTGGGGTGTTTTGTCCTCTCTAAGCTGCAGCTCCTCTTCAAAATGTCACTTTCAAAATGATGTTTCAAAATGACGTTCTCCAAAGTGTCAGCATCAGCTTTCAAGAACCATCTTCAAATTGTCTCTCTAAGCTGCAACAACTCTGAGCTCCTTCTGTTTGAGTATTATAGGGCTCCAGTAAACCAATCAAGACCACGATGAATGGGCGGGGACACACCTTCATGGAAATAATCTAATCAAAGCTATTACCCACAGTTGGGTGGGTCACATCTCCATGGAAACAGCCTAATCCAAAGATTCCAACCTAATCAACACCAATAGGTCTGTCCCCACAAGACTGCCTTAAAGAACATGGCATTTAGTGGGACATAATATATCCAAACTGGCACACTGAGCTTACTAGGAATTTTCATACCTGGCCTTGCCTCCCTCTCCAGCCTCATCTTTCTTCAGTCCACTCCCACCCTGCCACCCCCATACTGAAACACCTGCCCCATTCCTTATGCAAACAATGCTGTCAGTTTCACCACCTGGCCTTTGCACCTTCTGTACTCTTTGCCTGTAATTCTGTTGCCCCACCCACCCCATGTTTGGCCTGGTTAACTACTGAGGTCTGAGTCCAAACATCACCTCCTCCAGGAAGCCCACCTTGACATCCCAACCCTAGGTCAGTTGTCTTCCATGCACAGTCTCATGGCTCCATACACTTACTACATTGTATGTGTTTGCTTGGTGCTATGTCTTCACCAGACAGTAAGCTCCTTGGAGTCAGGGCTGTGTCTTATTCACAGCTATGTATCTGGCACCAGTTGCTCAACTTTCTAAAACTTCATCTACATGATAGGGATGGTAATAGTATCTCCCTCAGGGATTTGTTATATTGTTAGGTAAAAAAGTTAGTGTAAATTAGTTAGCATGGTATCTGCCATGTAGTCAAACACTTAATAAATATTAGCTATTTGTCTTTATTATTATTCAACAAGTCACTGCTGAGTAGATGAATCTGTGGAAAGAGCATCATCACTATTGCCATGGGGGATGGATGTGCCCAAAGGGACCGCCTGTGAGCAGAGGCCAGAGTGCTGACTAAATAAGTTGTCAAGCTCCTTGCTATCCCAATCACATTCTAATTTTGAGGCCCAAATGTCATCAAAACTAGAAAATGTACCTTCCGTCAAGCAGTTGCCTGCCACAGAGATTGACAGGCAATGGGAAAGCGTAGCCAATAGAAGTACATTTCTAACTAGCTAGAAAAAGTTGTTATAAATGCACATGTAAGGGGTCTCGAGTTAGACACCTGTGCTATCTCCCTCTTGCAGGACCTGGTGACCAGTGAAGCAGGGCTCGGCTTCTGCATGTCAACAGGAAGCCGATTTCAGAATTAGCCATCACCGTTCCAGAATAAAGCTATGTACTGATGGAGACTTATTTTCTGCCCTCTCTGCCATCTCTTCAGTTTTCCTCCTCGGGTGTGCCTTGCTCTGTGGACAGTGACTATCACCTTCCAACATGTTCTCTCCCGCCCTGGAAAAGGGGCTCACCAATCCCCACTGCTGGTGGGTGGGATATGGATGGCTTGAGTGGCCCTGACAACTGTGGCAGGGCTTTTTTTTTTTTTTTTTTTTTTTGAACTTTTCTTTTATGAAAAAGAAATCATGTGGGGGACAAGGTGTGGGGAGGGGTACACCATGGCACAGCTTCTGGGAGGACTCGGGGTCCACAGAAGGAGCCCCAGGGGCAGGAACACATGGGGTGGCAGGGGGAGTGGCCACGGGGGCTGGGGCAACATGGACAGGGAAGCTCAGGGCTGGGAGCACTCTGTGGACTCCACCTCGGGCCATGGGGGGCTGAGCCACCCCAGCACCTGCAGGATCAAGCCCCCCCCGGGAGGGGCCAGCCTATGCTGGGCCTGAGGGGGACAGACACTCCCCCTGGGCTCGAGACCCCTCATGAACCCCACCCACCCCCACCTACCCCACCACCAACCCCCAGCTCCTGGGGGGCACTCAGCAAGCTTGGGTGGGGGCTCCGGGACTGCAGTGACAAACTTTTTATTGATAAATAACAGAAATAAAATTTATTAATAAATAAAAAAATTAAAAATAAATTAAAAAAAGAAAGTCATGACGGAGAAATTAACAGGTTTCTTTCGAGGACAAGAGGAGCAAGAAGAGAGTTACTGGATGAGACCAACTCTGGATATTGGGTCTCTGGTGTAGAACGAAGTCTGGGTGTGTGGGATGTGGGTGGGGAGGGCATCACTCTGTGATCTGTAGGCCAGCATCCCAGGGCAGCTCACAGAGGGGAGAGGGGACAGAGAAAGTGGCAGCTTGCGTAAAAGGAAGCCCTGAGGAACCAGAGGTGGCATTTAATCAGCCACGACCAGGTGTAACCCCACCTCCTTTCATGAGTTATTTCCTTTGACGCTCCTGACACCCTTGCAGGATTGGGGTTCCATTATCCCCATTTTATTGATGAAGAAACAGAGGCTGAAAGGGAATGAGCCCAGAGCCACACAGCTAAAAAGCGATAGAGAAGGAACCAGGCCCATCAGAATACCACACATTTAGGAACACACAAATCTCAATCATATCCCCCCAAAGTTTCAAAATTACCATAAATAATACCTTTATGATGCATTAACAATGAGAATGTTGAATGTTGGGGGCCTTCTTTACTTTGGAGGTTGACATTAATAAAGTTGTTCGTGTCTCCAAACCCTGTCAAAGACCGAATTCTAAGGGTGTCCTTTATACACTGGGACCAATCCTTGTTTTCCAACTTCGAAAGCCCTAACCTCCACTTTTCCATAACTGTACAAACCAAGACAGGCAGATTGGAACTAGTCAGAAGAGCCCGGTTACAGACACACCCTATAAGGATGGGGCAGGGTGTGGGGCTGCTGCCTTGACTGGACCCTAAAGGCTTCTTTCTCTGGCTTGAGATGAGTGCTCTGTGTCCTGTGCCAATCTGGGGCTCTCTGCCTGTATGAGACGAAAAGGGAAGGAAGTTTGAAATGTCTTGTAGCAAAAGGGCATCACCTCCTGATTGGGATCTAAGCAAACAAGTGGCCAATTGAACAGAAAGAGGATGCTACCTGATCCAGGACTTGGGGTGAACACCCATATCTACTTGTCCTCTCCTTCCAGGCATTTGGACCATGGGGGTGTAGGGTATTTCCTATCCTCTGCGATCAGGCAGGGCCAGACAGGCCTGTGGGCTGTGAGCTGAGGCCCGTGCATTGCTCCTTTCCCAAATATTTAACTCCTGGTGCAAGGCCCCTGCATTCCCTTCTTCCACTTCAGCTACAAGAAATCCACTAGTCCCAGGTGGGTGCAGCCATATGATAGGGGAGCCTCCATCACCCCGGCTCCCTGAGAGCCTCTGGGGAGCAGGAACTCCCATCTGATATGTTGGCGACACATAGAGTGAAAGAAAAAAGAAAGTTTAGCATGTTAAGCTTAAGCCCCTGAGATTCGGAGACTGTGTGCTACTGTAGCTTGGCCTTGCCCAGCCTGGCCAATATGCTCCCTGAGACTTGTGCTCCTACGTACAGCAGAGCTCCAGGGTGCTCCCACGTGGCCATGTGTTCACTGTCCCAGGAACAACACAGACATCTGTGACATCAGTCAAGATGGTATTTGACCCACGATTATGATGCATTGCTGGATGAAACATACGGTAAGCTGTAGTCAGAGGGAAGCAGTGAGAGCAAAGATGAGGTAAAATACTTTCTTCTGTACCTGCTTAGAGGCAGAGCTGACATTTGTCAACAGTGTCCTCTGTGCTAGATATGTTGAGAGCATCCTCCCTAACTCCACAACATTCCTGCCAAGAAAATAGGTATTATAATCTCCGTTTTGCATTTTATGAAGCTGTGCTTCATGGAGGTTGGTTTATTTGAGGTTGCATATGGAAATTGGGCTGTCAGTTCAGGTCTCTCTGATTCCAAAACTTGTGGTTTTCCCACCATGTGACATGATCCTGCCCACTTGGTATATTCTGAATAAATGGAAGAGAGAGACAGACAGAGAGAGGAGAATGTTTGATTGATCATAGTTGCACCAGCAGTGGAGCCCAACTCACAAAACCAATGCCAATAAAAAAACAGGAAAAAGACACATTCCTAGAAAAACAAGAAATTAGAATAAAAGCAACGTTGAGAGACACAGGCCCTTGCATGTAAGTTCTAGGTCCTCCACTCACGAGCCTGGTGACTTTGGATATATTTCTTTGCTTCTCTATTCCTCTGTGCCCTTGGTACCCACATCACTGGGGCTTCATGAGGATTAGATGAGCCAATAGAGTTATAAGGCAGAGAATAAGGGTCTGGCACACACCGAGCTCTCCCTGACTTGGCGATCCCATCAGTCTTTAAGTGAGATGGGTAGACTTCCATGGAATGAGAACCACCAATGCAAGGAGCCCACTTGTGTGCCCAGCCCTTCCGCCATCTTGTCTAAGGGGCAAGAAATCCATCTCCACCCCTCAGGATTCACCAACGCCCCTGCTCTGTGGAGAGAGGATGGTGGGTCAGGACCCCATCTCAGGTAGGAAAGAGGGCCTGCACTTCTAACCAAAGCTTATTTTGGGATGTGAGATGTTCCTATGCCCACCTTACCAGGCAACCTTGAAATCAAGCCCACCTGCTGGGGCCACCCCGCTTCTTTAGGGGAGGCAGGAGACAGGGCAGTACACAGGAAGGCCCATTGCCAAGAAGGGTGGCAGACCCCACTGTATCTTGGGGCCCCCAAAACCTGCTATATGAAGGTTGAACACAGTCTCCCATACTCCAACAGTTAGCTTTATACCACGTTTGCCTCAGACTTCCCTCCCAAAGGCACATCTTCACCTTGACTCTATTGGCGTCACAGCTGAGGAAAACCTGATTATAATGGCATCATCATGATTATAGTAATACTGCTTTGAAATGATTAGTATTTAGGTTATCAGTTTAATCCAGTTGAACACAGAACATCTGATGAAGCCCTCGACATGCATCGGCAAATCCTGCAGCCCTGGGAAGGCAAGGCTGGTAGAGGTAGGAGATGCCGATATTTTACTGAAGAGAAAAATAGCATACGTACATTCAGCCCCTTAAACAAGAGTCAGTGATGTTCCCAAGGCCGATCAGTGATACTAGGCAGGCAGAACAAGAATCCACATCCAGTGACCCAGAGTCCAAAGGACATTTTGCAGTATCTCCAAGAGTGCCCACATTCCAGGAGTGCCCCTGTTCTAGGACCACCAGAGGATCTGGAGGCTCTAAACACAGAAGTGCAGGAAAGTCTTCTCTTCTAGAGTTGTGGGGCCTAGTAGAAGGATTTCAACATGATAGGGATTCGGTCACTCTTTGTGGAATGAATGGATGGATGGATGGATGGATGGATGGATGGATGGATGAATCTCATACTGGTGAGCTGATACAGCTCACATGAAGTTGTGCTGATGTAGAAAAGTTCCCATTCTGACACCTGTGCAACCCACAGAGGACACACATTGCATGTCCCTTTAAAATGATAAAAAGACCATTCCCTGGTTCTAATATAGTTCTTTTGGAATTTTATATGCACACTAATTGCTTTTAAAAAATCTATCTCAGGCCACTTCCTTGGTCTTTCCTTTCCACAGCCTCTTTAAAAAAAAGGTATTGGAGACCAGTCCCCATTTCACTGTCCAAGACAGTTCTCCATTCTCTGCTCCATAAATTTAGTTCCTGGCAGGAAAAAAAAAAGTCGACTTGACCAAGGAGAGTGATTCCCTGCAGGTTTGAAGATGTACCATGTAGCCAGCTGCTGCAGGCACTGAATTTCTTTGTACTCTTGTGTTTTATCTTTCAATTATTCATGCAGATTTCACATTTCAGTTCCTAACATATCTGTGTTTAATATAAAAAAAAGATATAAAATACTTAGCAGTGAAATTACTTAACTTTCTCCAAAAAATTAAATTAAATTAAATTAAATCTCCATTTTTATGCTGAGTCTTACATCCTGTCACACCAGAAGTATGTGGCACCCAAATTTAAGCAACACAGACCCAAACCCAGAAAGTCAAGTCCAACCTTCCATGCGTGACTTTGATGGTCCTGCATGCTTGGAATTCTCCTCACCTGGTCTTGTCACTCATCCCCACCCCCACCCCCAGCTTTACACAGCACCCCTTAACTAAACCAAGCTTCTTGCACACACAATTGGAGAGGCTTACAAACAGGGATATTTAAACCAACTGGGGTGCGTTGTGGTGGGCCACAGTTCTGAAATCAGAGGATATTTACAAATCGCCATTTGAATAGTGTCACCAGGATGCTTAATTTGTAACCCAAGGACCCCGTTCTGGTTTGCTAATGCTGCACATTATGCAAAATACCAGAAATGGATTGGCTTTTATAAAGGGGGTTTATTTGGTTACACAGTTACAGTCTTAAGGCCATAAAGTGCCCAAGGTAAGGCATCAGCAAAGGGTACCTTCACTGGAGAATGGCCAATGGCATCCGGAAAACCTCTGTTAGTTCGCAAAGCACGCAGCTGGCGTCTGCTTGCTCCCAGGTTGTGTTTCAAAATGGCATTCTCCAAAATGTTGCTCTTGGGGCATTTTGTCCTCTCTTAGGTGCAGCTCCTCTTCAAAATATCACTCTCAGTTGCTCTCCAAAATGTCACTCTTACCTGCTGCTCCTTGTCTGTGAACTCCTTTATATGACCCCAGTGATCCAATTAACACCCAGCCTGAATGGGCAGGGTAACACCTCCATGGAAATTATCCAATCAAATGTTTCACTCACAGTTGATTGAGTCACATCTCCATGGAAACACTCAATAGGTTCCAACCTAATCAACACTAATACATCTGCCCCCACAAAACTGCATCAAAGATAGTGGCATTTTGGGGGACATAATACATCCAAACTGGCACAGACCCTCTGTCTTCCCTTTTATCTTGAAGCATCTTAGTTGCTCCTTTTGCATTTGTGGTGTAATTAGATACTCCACGCTGATATATCTTAGGGAATCTTTGGAGGCAAGTAACAGAAAATGTGTCTTATCATGGCTTAAACAAATAGTGTTTTTTTTTCTTGCATAAAAAGAAGTCTGCATAGCTGCTAGAATTGGTTCAATGATGGAAAAAAAAAAAGCCCAGGTTCATTCCATCTTTCTGTTCTGCCATTCTGAGCATACAGGCTATGTGAAGCAATAGTCACAATATAGCTGCCACAGCTCCAAGCATCACATCAAGGCAGGGACAAGAGGGTAGAACAGCATTACCTACATTTGTCCCTTTTTTCAAGAAAACTATTGCTTTCTCAGAAATCCTACCCACCCACCCAGCAATTACTGTTTATATCTCAGTGGCAAGAACTAGATACTATTCAAGAGTGTTGAAAAGAAAACTTCGACTGAGACTGTGGTGATAGATAACTGGCTTGAAAAGGAGGTGATTCGAAAAATAGATGGGTAAGAACAAGTCAGTTGAATGGCTTCTGATGGAGTTGTGGCTGCTCCCAAAGAAACATACTGGAAATCAGGAGTAGGGAGAGTGCACTTTTTATTGTCAAAATGTTTGGCAGGAGCTCATGTCATTTAGCATGCAGAGGGTCAGAATGCTAGACACCCTACAACATGCAAGATGGTTTTCCTCATGACAGAAGAATTTTCCTGACCTGCACGACTTCTAAATGTCCCCCAGATGTTCATCCAGGTAAAAAACCTGTTGTAACAATCTGAGCCTAGAACCAAGCTCTGTTTTAAATATAAACACACACATTTTCTCCATGATCTTAATGAATATTTCAGTCAGGAAACTGTCATGTAAATTGAAGGAAGATTGGACACAGTTATTAGGAGACTACCAATGTGGGGGATATTTTTCTGTTTCCAGTGTCACGGAGGGCAGAGCTTGCTGTAGGCACTTGAATTGCTAAGACAACGCACTCCCAGCCACAGTGGTTCTTCCTGTGGCAAGCATCTGCCTACTTCATTATGTCTTCTGGGGTAGTTGTGCCCAGGCATTTCTATGTAGAAAATTGTACTATAAAGTACTTTTTCTTTTTTATTTCTCTTCTATATAACATATTTTTGTTAAGACATAATAATGATTTTTTTTAAAAAAAATGTATGAGCAGATAAGTTCAATTTAGTAAAAAAAAAAGGGGGGGGTCACTGAGTTTAATATAGTGGGAAAAAGCTAAGTTTGACAACTGACCCAGAAAGCATTTATAAAATTAAAGGACTGAGAGAAGGAAAAGGGACTTCTGGAAGAGGTGTGGTGGTGGAGGCTTTGGGGATAGCTTCATTCTCTGTTGTGCTTCCCACTGCCCCAGGGAGAGTGTGCCAGTTTGGATGTATTATATCACCCAAAATGCCATGTTCTTTAGTGCTGTCTTGTGGAGGCAGACATATTAGTGTTGATTAGGTTGGAATCCTTTGATTGAGTGTTTCCATGGAGATGTGACTCAATCAACTGTGGGTGAGACCTTTGATTGGATTGTTTCCATGGAGGTGTTGCCCCACCCATTCAGGGTGTGTCTGGATTAAATGGCTGGAGTCCTATAAAAGAGTTCACTGACAGAAGGAGCTCAGAGCAGTTGAGAGTGACATTTTGGAGGATGTCATTTTGAAACATAAACCCAGGAGCAAAGGAGGAAGATGCCAGCCAGGTGCCTTCCTAGACAGCAAAGGTGTTCCAGGCACCACTGGCTATTCTTCAGTGAAGGTAACCTATTGTTGATGCCTTACCTTGGACACTTTATGGCCTTAAGACTGTAACTTTGTAACCAAATAAACCCCCCTTATAAAAGTCAATCCATTTCTGGTATTTTGCATAATGTGCAGCATTAGCAAACCAGAACAGAGAGTCAGGAAGGACCTTCTAAACCCAAGTTCTAAGAGAAGGATTTCAAGGGAACCATGCTGAGAACTTTAAATGAGTGTTCTGAATTTCAATAGCCATGGTGCCCTATAAAAGAGTTGGGATATAACTGCTTCAGCCCCACCACATGCCCCTGAATAGACACCCAGAGCCAGGGAGAGGCAGCTGTATAGGGACTGGCTGGATCCTGTATCCCATGGTCCAGGTGGGAGCCACTGACAGAGGGAGTCTGGCACCATTTTGACTCCTGCCCAAATGGATCTCTGAAAGTAGTGGATGGGGGAAACAGGAGCCAGAGGAATAGATTGTATCAGTCCCATCACCGAGTTACAGCCAAAGGGTCAAAACAGGGTGGGGTAATTTGGAGTTGTTATGTGCCGAAAAGGCCACGTTCTTTTAATCCATTCTTGTCAGTGTAGACCTTTTGTGAGTGGGAACTTTTGGTTCAATTGAGAAGTGACCCACCCAATTCAAGTTGGGTCTTAATCCCTTTACTGGTCCTTTATGAGGATAAGAAAGCTTAGAAGGAAAACACCCAGAAACATTTGGAGAGAGACGAAAAAGAGAGAAATGCCCCAGAGATCCTAAGAGAGAACCACAGATGCCCAGAGAGACAGCCACTGGAATCAGAAGATGAAAGCGATGAAACCCAGGAGCGAAGGACCAGCAGACATAGCCATGTGCCTTCCCATATGACAAAGGAACCTCTGGGTACCAACAGCCTTTCTTCAAAGAAGGTATCCTCTTGTCAATGCCTTAATTTGGACATTTTCTCAGCCTTAGAATTGTAATTTGTAACTTAATAAATCCCCATCATTAAAGGCCAACACATTTCTGGTATATTACATTTCCACAGTTCTAGCAAACCAAAACAAAGGGGAAGCCCCAAGAACGAGCAGGGAAGGAGTCAGCCCCCAAGAGAGAATCAACTTTAAATACCTGCCAAAGCAGGGAGAGCAAAGCTGCCTAGGAGAGGACCCACTCCCCAGCTTCTCTGAAACCTTTTCCCTTCACTCTCCCCACCCCTAGAGGGGCCCATAACCTCCAGAGAGTGAGTGATGGAGAGAGAGAGTCCCCCAACCCCTTTACTCACCCCAATGAGATATCCTACCCTTAGTGGTCTTGGCTGGAAAAGGAAAGAAGCAGCAGCATTCAATCAAGTTCAAAGGTTTGGTATTATCTGTGACTGGACACTTCCATTTCTAAATTGAGCCAGTGTTGGTGACTTATAGTAAACTGAGAATTTTTTTTTCTGATGGAAGAATGAGCCAAGAAAATAAGGAACTGCTTGAAAAAGAGATTCCACCCAGGAGCAAGTAGAGAACATCCCTTAATCAAATAAAGGTTAAAGAGACAGCCATAGACAAAAAATAAAGTTGCGAATCTAATTATTTGCCCCTTTTCACCCTCCCTGTTACATACAGGAGCCCGTAGCTTTACCTTTTGCAGCTTCTATGACAGAAGCATCTTAGTGAGTGATGGGGAATATCAGCCAATTACCTGCCACAGCCTGAATTCTTGGGATGTGTTGGACATCGGAAGCACAAGGACTCGCAAAATTCTGGGCATTGACATTTTGGAGAAATGTTACAGGTATAGCCGGAAGGTGCCGGGATCCCAGGAGTCAGTCTGAGATAAATAAGGCACCTGGATAAGAGCTCCAAAAACAGGTGTCTCCAACATGGAGAGAGGGATCTCCCTTGCAGCTCACTCCTTACTTCCCTCCAGAGTGTGCCCTGGCTGCCCAAGAATTGTAGTAAGGGGATGTGCTGACCTGAAAGGCGTGCTGAATAAGCCACAACATGGAGGGAGCACGGATCTTTGAAAATCTGTGTCTGAGTTTTCTCCTTTAAGCTGGATCTAAGGCATCCTATTGCCTGTTCCCAGGAAGCCACTTGCATCCTGATGTCCGTGAAGCTCCAAACACTCAGCAAACCAGGCAGTCTTCACTACAATTCTACAGAGCAACCATCCATCCCTGCCAATCCTCTCCACCTGGGCTGCCCTTTCCCATTCTGTCCATTTGGTCAACCCCTCTCCGTCTTTAGGACAGCAGCCCAGCAGCTGCCTCCTGCAAGGAGCTTCCCTGAGCCACCTGAACAGCAGGTACAACCCTCTGGGCTCTCTCCACATCTACCTCTCTCCAGGTAACAAGCTTCAAATGGCCCTAACTCCCTGCTGCTTTCCTTCTTCCCCACTAGACAGCCAGGTCTCTGGGGGAAGGGCATGTATCTCAATACATGTCTAGAGAATAATAGACCCTTGGAAAATGTTCTGATGAAATAATTTTTAAACTCCTCCTATGTATCAAGAAGAAAATTTGCAGGAGGTTTCAAAGTAGTCTGTGGAAGTGGAAACTTGCCTTAACCAATGAATGGAAGCTGTCATGTTTGGGTTTGGGTTTGGGTTTTGCAACTTCTCTAAGGAGAAATGGGGGGGGGGGGCATTTGGGGATCTCCATACCCCTGCCATTAGGGTCCAGTCTGCTCACACTGCTGCTTCTGCCAGCCAGTGCTTCTGCCCCTTGTCAGCCTTTGCCTGCCATTGCTTCTTTCCCCCACATCTTGCCTGATCCTTAAATTCAAATTCTATCATTGCAAAAATGAGCATTTTGTATTAACATTTTTTTCCATCATTAAAGTAATAACATGCTCATCATAGAACATTTGAAAAATGCAAAAAAAGTAAGACAATCATCCACCATCCCAACAATCAGAGGCAACCATTATGAACATTGGGGTATTTACTCTCCAAGCTGTTCTCTCTGTATATTTTTTACTTACTGTGCCAGTTTGAATGTATTGTGTCCCTCAAATGCCATTATCTTTGTAGTTTTGTGGGGCAGAAGTTTTTGTGCTGGTTGGATTTGCTTGGAATGTGCCCCACCCAGCTGTGGGTAATGATCCTGATGAGATGTTCCCATGGAGGCGTGGCCCCACCCATTCAGGGTGGGCCTTGATCGGTGGAGCTATATAAATGAGCTGACTCTGGGGGAGGAAACGGAGTGCAGCTGGGAGTGATGTTTTGAAGAGGAGCAAGCTTGCTAGAGAGGAACGTCCTGGGAGAAAGCCGTTTTGAGGCCGGAGCTTTGGAGCAGATGCCAGCTGCCTTCCCAGCTAACAGAGGTTTTCCAGACGCCATTGGCCATCCTCCGGTGAAGGCACCCAATTGCTGAGGTGTTACCTTGGACGCTTTGCGGCCTTAAGACTGTAACTGTGTAGTGAAATAAACCCCCATTTTATAAAAGCCTATCCATCTCTGGTGTTTTGCATTCTGCAGCATTAGCAAACTAAAACACTTACCTTTAAACAAAAGTCATGCACATTTTTTATATGCTCCCCCCCTTTTCACACCACTTTAGAGCATTAGTATCTACAGGTGATATTAAAACTCCTAATTATTTCTGATCACAAGCAATCATTGCTTTCTCATTTCTAGGCCCAAAATGAGAGCGAGCAAAATATAGCTAAGAAGTAAGATGCTAAGACTATTTTTCATGGCAGCCAAGCAAACCTAGGAGAGAATTCTGACAGTAGAGTCCCATCCTCTGCTTCCAGGAAGAGTTTCCTGGAATGGGTTATCTCTGCGAGGATATGAGTACCTCCCAGCTTGGGGACTAACCTTTTAGGCAGCTGTGTTGATTTGTTCTCAGTCTTTGAGCTTTCTTGGGTCTCTTTGGCTGCAGAGACCCACAATGGACCATAATATTTCTAGAATATACTTCCAGACTGCACAGGATGTTTTTTTAGCAAAATCTGACATTAACAACAACTACTTAGCTTGGATTCCCTGAGAATTAAGAATCTTTTCTTTTCTATTTGTACCAAAGTTGAATTTCCCCTAGTACAATCGAAAGATCTCAGGTTTAAGACCCAAAAGTCATGGACCAAATCCTATCTTTGCTGTTGTGTGATCCCAGTTAATTCCAAGAAGGAGAGGCAGAAAAGAGAAAGAGTTATTAATCATAATGATGACGATGATGATGTTGATGACGATGAAGACTTAGCATACATTGACTGATTACCTTGTGCCCCATGGTGTTTTGTGAGCCTTACATATTACTTAATTTATCCTTACAACAACCCGGCAATGCTCTGCAGCCAAAACTTCTGGAACACACCTGGAATTGAACAAAGCGGGACTTACTGACTCTGCAATGAGGGAGAATGTCCACCATGGGGAAACATGGGGCTTTCTCAGTAAGAGGATGTTAGAAAGGACTTCTAGTGGAATTCGGGCTTGTGTTGGGGGATTTGGAGGAGGGTTCAAGAAAGCAGGATTTGGCTCTAGGTGGGATGCTTTTAGGAAGCAGAAGTGATTATGTAATTCATTAACTTGATAATTTGTGTCTAGAGGGTGGCAAGAACAGATTGAGGCTAGAACTGTCATCAGTAAAGAAGCAACAGCGCATATATTAATCATCACGGGGGATGTTTTGTCATTTTTGTGGATTTGGACCATGTTCTTATTTTGTCTGTATTTACATATGATTTGAAGTGACTTTATTTGTGTGTTGCTCCACCAGGGACATAGACAGTCCTTGGCCGATGTTTGTGTTCTCTGAAATTTTTTATGCTCAAACAGGAAAAAGCAGGACCTCACCATAAATGCCAGGTGCTGTTCTTATATTTACATTAACATAGAGAAACTGAGGCTTAGATAGACTAAGAAATTTGCTCATGGTCCCACAGCTAGAAAGTGACACACCTCTGATTCCAAAGCCCATTGTTTCCATCATCCTCAACCCCAGCCTCAGGTAGTGATTTTCGGTTCATTTTATTTTATATCATTATTTTATTTTTGACTAGCTAATATGTGCAAAGGTACAAAACTCAAAATGTAAAAAGGGCACCCAGTGAAAATCCAGTCCTGTCCGCCAGATACTCTGCTTTCCTTCTGGGAGGCCACATCGTTCCCACTTGTCCCAGGGTGTCCTGTTCATGGCACTGAGCTTTGCAGTGTATGGATGGAGTGAATCCATTTAAAAGCATCACATCAGGGAGAAACAGCCACTGACTCATGACTTAAATGGCTTACTCTTATCCTGTTGTTCCCAGATGCCTCTTCACAAGATTATCAGTCACTCGATAAACATCAATGAAGCACATACTATCTTCCAGACGGTGTGCTCAGCCTTAGAGAAACAAGTGCTAGAGAAACTGAGCATGGACTTGCTCTCAAGGAGCTGACAGTCTGATGGAGATGACCAGGTGGATGAATGGCAGCCAGGTGAGCTGGGAGGGCGGGAGGCTGATGGAACAGGTTAACTTCACCCAAGGGTGGCAAAGAAGACCCATGGAGAAGGAAACTCCCACTTGGGGCCTGAAGCATGGAAGGTATTCACCAGGTGGGCAGTGAGGAGGGGAGGCATGAAGAGAACTCCCGAGAAGGGTCATCATGGACAAAGGTATGGAAATTTGGGGGAACACAACACACTCAGGAGACTGTTAATGGCTCTGGATGGCTAGAGGTCAGAATGCTTTTGGGCAGGAGGTGGGAGAAGTGGAAAAATAGCCAAGGATCCTATCGCCAGGAGGCTTCTGTACAGCTAAAGAGAATATCAGAATTAAAGAAGATGAATGACTTGGAAATGACTTGAAAAGGTGAAAGCACTCGGCTAATATGATGTATTAAATGGGTCACAAGTTTCGCTGTCTCTCTCTGAAGATACTGCTTCTCATGATGCTTACTACTCATTCAGTATCCACTGAGGATGAAGATTGAGGAAAAGAAAAATGGCGACCAACTTTATGTTAACTCCTCAATCAACCACGCAGGACACCCAAACCCAAGAGCTCCATTACCAAGTACTACTTGGAATTCTCTGATGTCCAGGTCCTACCAAAACTGCATTTAGGATAGATCTTGTTTGAGAAAGAAGACATAAGGGGCATCCAATCCTTTCCCACCTCAAGGCAACCTGTATTCAGCCTTTGTAATATTAGACTGCCAAAAATTATATTCTGGAAACTCTTTAAATGAGGATCACACAGAATCCTCCCCACCTAGCTAGTACCCATCATTACCAGAGTACTCAGCCTCCTTTCAAAAAAGACCAATGTCCAGCGCCCAGAAATACTGGCTTCGCTGGTCTGGGTTCGGCCCAAGCATTGTTATGGTGGTAATTTTTACAAAAGGTTGTTCTCATGTGCAAGCAGAGTTGAGTAGAATTCTTTGAAAAAGAGAAGTTGTGGACCTTGATCATAAGTCTTTACACAAACCACTATATCTAAATTGATTCCTTGCTATATTATAAAACTCTGATGGAAACACTTGTTCATTGCTGGTGGGGAATGTAAAATTGTGCAGCTACTGTAGAAAATAATTTTGCAGATCCTCAGAAAGTTAGGTTTAGAATTACTATATGACCTGACAATGTCTAGGTATATCCCCAAAAGAACAGAAAGCAGGGACTCCAGCAGATACTTGCACACTGATGTTCATGGTGCTTCATTCACAATTACCAAAAGATGGAAGCAACCCAACTGTTCATCCACCAATGAATGGATAAACAAAATTTGGTATGTACATACAATGGAATATTATTCAGCCTAAAAAGGAATGAAGTCCTAATACATGTGGCAACATAGCTGAAACTTGAAGACATCATGTTGACTGAAAGAAGCCAGAAACAAAAGGACAAATATTGTATGATCCCACTTATATGAAGTAATTAGAATAAGCAAATCCATAGAGTCAGAATCTAGAACATAGTTTACCAGGAGATAGGGTGGGGGGATAGAACAGGGAGTTATGGCTTAAAATGTATAGAGTTTCTGAAAAAAAAAAAAAAAGTGTCATTGAGGATGTTTCCCATTATCCACATAGCTGATTATTCTATGGATAGATACTTCTAGGTCAGATCTTCAAACAAAATCTATGAAACCCATCAAGTACTTCCTTTTGCCCTGATTTCCAGGAAGCTCACAGTCAGATTTGACAACATAAGGGTACAGGAAGCGAGTCAACAGACCTGCCACGTCCTAAATGGGTGACCTTGGGCAATGGTTGATGTCTCTGAGGCTCAGTTTACTCATCTATGAAATGGAGATAAAAATATAAACTGCATGGTCTTATGGTTAGATTTCTATATAAATAGAAATATGCAGAATAGCATGGTACCTGACACATAGTAAGTACTCAATAGATTGTATCAATAAAACAGAGTTCCCCAGTTTTCAGGCAGAAAGAGGCCCTGCTCCAGTGCTCAGAAATGGAGGGGGTGGAGCTAGACCCCAGCATTCAAGGAGAGCATTGCCACTGCCCCAGCACTTGGTAAGAGTGGGGATGCCACACGAGCATACCCAGAGGACAAAGTGTCCATCAGCAGGTGATTCTCAGACCTTGAAATCTAATGGAAATTGTTCTTCTGGGTTTTGGACCCCTTTGTCCCTTCCAATTTTTCCCTTCCAGAATGTGAATGTCGAGCCTATGCCTGTGCCAGCATTGTGTTTTCAGAAGCAGATAACTTGTTTTCTGGGTTTCTAGGCCAAGCCCATACCTGATTGTGATGAGCTTTTGTACTTAGGGTTGTTTGAGATAGCTACAGGTTTGGGGGGTATTGGGATGGGGTGAATGTATTCGGCATGTGGGGAGAACAAGTCTTTTTGGCATCCAGATGTCCAACGGTTGGGGACTGAATCATTCTGCCATAGAAGTCAAGTTCTCAATCTTAAACTGCCTTCCTATGTGTAGCAACTCATTTGTAAATAATGTTTTTGAATATGCTAAGGTGAGTGAGGGGGTGAATAAGTTCTTCAGAGATCCTAACTGCATGAGGATAGGCCTGAATCCTTCTGACTGGAGGCCTTTTAAGAGAGGAAATTTGGATGCAATCCCAGAAGCCAGAAGTCAGAGAAAGTCACAGGTAGGGCCCAAGGCTGTGGCCGTGTGATGAAGGGCTGCCATCCCCAGACCACTCCCATCCCGGGACAAAGCATGGCCTGGCCAATACCTTGATAAGGGACTCCAGGCCTCTAAAACTGTGAGCCAATAAATTCTTGTGGTCTAAGCCAAAAACATTTTTTTAAAAGTTGGTTTGGTCTATCAATTTGATAGAGTTCTTCATTTGTAAAACAGAAATTATACATACCACCTTTAAAAACTAAGTGAGAAGGTGGGTATCAGTTCCTTAGCAGGAGGCCAGCACATTGTAAGTGATCAGAAATGTTCATTGCTCCTCCAATAAATAGTTTCCCTGCCAAAATTAGCCTTTCTTAGTTTGAAGTCTCCTCTTAGACCTTTGAGCAAATAAAAAAAAAAAATTGCCATAAAGCTTTCAATTCAACAAGTCCTTATCAGCCATCTGCTATTGTGCCAGACCCATGTGACCTGCTGGAAATAATGCATAGAAACGAGATCTAGTCCCTAACGTAGGATCCCATAGTCCAGTGGGAGAGAGAGACGGGCAGGAACCTCACAGCAGCATTTGGATAATGATCTCCATGGGCTTCTCAGAGCCACCATGAAAGACAGACCTGAACCAGGTGAGCTGAGAGCCTGATACAAAGGGCTGTTCCTACCTGAGAGCAGAGCAGACAAGCTGGCTATGAACTGTGGTCTGAGACCCCACAAGACCTTCTTTTAAAACATATCTGTGCTTGAAGCTTTGACTCTTCAGTAATCTTTTCTTCTTAGGAAAACATGGCAACAATCAACCAAGGTTTTAAATCCATAATTAGCTACACATCACAGTCACAGTAGGCAAGAGCTGGACATCCCTAAGTCCAGTCTCTTCAGGTGAGGGCACCTAGAAGGGAAAAGTGATTTGTTTAAGGCACCACAGCTAATCGGTAGCCAAGTCGACACTTGAACTTAGGTCTCCTAACTCCTAAAGCTCTTCCTACAACAATATAGGAGAAGACCATGGACAAGAGTGTGGGAGAGGAGGTGGACAAGTCCATATTGAAGTGCTTGGCATGTGGTAGACAGTCAAAGCGAGGTACCGGAGGACACAGGCAGAAGAAGCCCCATGCTGGGAGCTGGCAGGAGAAGCAGCAGCAGATATGGGCTTCAGGAAGGCAGCTGGGCTGTGGCAGATGGGGGGAGGCAGTAGGCAAGACACCCGGGAAAATCAAGAGGTCTTGCCAATTTCATAGCCACAAGCGATCGGGTCTGGTGAGGGCAGGGTTCTCACTGCTCAAGGCACCTTCCTCTCTGTCCAAATCTTAGGCAGAGACTAACCGGTTTTCCACTGAAGGCCTGCCATGCCATTTAAAGATCAATGCCATGGGCAGTTTTAAGAAAAGCTGCCATAAAACAGCACCACCAACCATATAGCTATAGAATTTTTAAAATTATATCTCAGCTCACTCTGTTGGTATAGTACAGGGGTCAGCAACCTACAGCCCAGGGGTCAAAACCAGTCTACCACCTGTTTTTGTAAATAAAGTTTTGTTGGAAAACAACCATGTCCATTTGTGCTTGAATTGTCTATGACTTCTTTGGTGTTACAATAGCAGAGCTGAGTCGTTGCGACAGAGGCCATACAGCCTGCAAAACCTAAAATTCTCACTGTACTTACCAACTGGTCCCCTAAGAAAAAGTTTGCCAACCCCAGCATGGTAGCAGCGTGATCCTAAAGGAAGGGATTTTCTAATAAGAAAGGGAACTTGCTGATGCCTAAATTTCCTTTTCCAATGAATTACAATCAAGACTTTAATTCGAGTTCCCCAAATCCACAAAGCTCCAGTTTGACCGGGGACTTGGGTATTTGGGGGAGGTGGGGGGTGGATCAGCTGCCTGCTACAGGCTTGTTGCCCACGCCTGCTGCTCCTCCATCTGTTTCCCCCAGACCTTCCTGTTGGGGAAATGCTGATGGAAACTTCCAGGCCCAACCTAAACTCTCCTGTAGCCTTCCCTATTTTCCCGGACCTGTCCCCACCTCGACCCCACACACACCACTGCCAGACAGAATTAATCATTCCCTTAGCTGTATCCTCCAAACACATAACATATCATTCACTCGGGGACAGCCTCTACCTCATTATAGGACTTAGGTATTTGCTTTTACAATAGTTACATGCATCCTTGGTCTACAATCTTGGGGGAACAGACTGTTTCATTCATTATCTTCCTTCCTGGCATGGAGAAAATTCTAACAAAGCCAATTTTCATGGGAAGGAGTCTTAGATGATATCCCATCAAATTCCCACATTTTACAGAAGGGAAGACTGAGGCTCATTGTCACAAGGCTGGTCAGTGACAGAGGCAAGATGAAATCCTGGGTCTCTTGAGGGTCTCCCTCTCCAAGTCCACATACACGAGGAAGCACAGAGATGCATGTGCAGGTAAAGCCTCGGTCATTGATGAATGGTGGTTGCTGTTTTCAAGAGAGCAGCAACGTGGACCAGCTTCTTAGGTGACACATTCGTTCTCACTCCCCAAACCCAAATGCCAGCCTGGTTCTCCCGACAGCACCAGCGGGAGACGGCACAGTGAGGCCTACTGCACGTGAAGGACCAGTGGGCTGCAAAATTAAAGTCTTCCTTTTAGCAGCTATTTGTGTGTTAAGGAAGAGAATAAATAAGCAAACACCCTGGCCAGTTAGTTAAAAGATGCACCCAAACGGAGACTTTATTTGACTGTTTCAGGCGACCGGAGAGAGATGAGATGAGCATCGTAATTGAAACATAACAGAGTGAGTTGGGCAGGGCGGTGGCAAGAGAGGTGACATGTGACCGCTGGATTATTTGGCAACTCAAATGTTCCTTTGAAAGAACAAGAGAAAGCCTTCTGGGTGCCATTCCTGGAGGGCTCTGGGTCACAGAAGTGGTTTGGAGCCCCGAATGCAGCGTGGGGACTGGATTGTGGTGGGATGGTTTCTTAATTGATTACGAGGCACGATGTCTTCCTTTGCCATGTTTCTGTATTCTCTACATCAGGTGAAAAAACCAAAAAGAAAGAAACAAAGAACAGAGGGAGGAAGGGTGGGAGGGAGGGAGGGAGGAAGGAAAAGTCCTCCATAAACTCATTTGCTTGAAGGGGGTACACATGCATTTCATTGTCCCTTCTAGGGTAGAGACTAAGAGATGGGGTAAGGCTTACTCTCTGGTTTAGCACTAATTGAGAGCTTTCTCTGTGCCCAGTACCCAGCAGTGAGCGAACTGGTGAATGAGACAGACAGTGTCTGCCCTTGTTGCTTTCACAATGTATAACCTCAGCATGCTCCGGTTACTTTGAAGGAAAAAATTTCAGGATCAGTTGGAGGCCAAGGATATTTTGAAAGAGCCCCCCATCCCCACCCTAATTATTTCATGAAGGTATCAGCAATGTAGAGCAGAAAGAGAACTTGTCTTAAAAACCAACAGGCTTGGAAACAAGTGCCAGCCTACCAGCTAAGAGACCTTGGACAACTTACCTAGGTTTCAGTATCTTCGACAAGAAATAGAGATTATAACAGCAATTTAGGTGTTTGCGGAGGGGGTAAAAGAAGCTAGTGCACATCCACACGTCTGTATTTAGCACAGTGTTTGGCATATTCCGGCTTCCTAACCAGCAGGAAATAGCTGCAGCACTTTGGCTGCATGAAGGAGAGAGTGTGGCAAGAGGAGAGTTGGGATATACCAAAGACCCCTGAATGTCCCTCTGGGAACCTGGCTGGGCAGGGACCCTGAAATAGCTGCGTCCACCTTCACGAGGTGGTTGGGAGAAACCAGCAACATAAAAGGTCCCTTGCTCAGGGCTTGTGACCTAGCAGGCAATGACAAAATTGTAGGTGCCCCCCCTTCAAACAAGTGCTATAGAATCCCCAGTATTCACGTTTAAACTCAGTGAAAAATATCAGGGTAAGTAAGACCCTGCAGATGACAGTGTCCAAGAAAGGGAATGTTGTATCTGAGAGGAGGACGTTGAGACAGGCACAGAATGGAACTTAATCCAATGGGACCCTGGGCCACAAGACATCCCCTTGTGTCCTCTCCTCTGCTCAGAGACCCACAGTATCTCCTCAAGCCCTACAGGAAATAAATTCCCCTCTTGTCTTCCACTCTCTGGCCCCAGTCACTCCTAAGCCCTCTGCCCCACTCACCCTGCACCATTCCAGCAGGATGGGGCAGCATAACCATTTTAATAAATTGAATGGGCCTTTTGGCTGTTGTTTTGCCAGTGGGGGGGTGGGAATCAAGCATATTTGCCTAAGCTTTACACACAAGTGCCTCAACTCTATGGTTTAGACTTCACTGCCTAACTTTTCCTTCTCCTAAAAAATTAATGTAATAATTACAGTGATATCACTCATTTTGAGGTGCTTGCTATGTACCTGGCACTTTGCATCCATTATATCATTTAACTCTCACAAGGAGCCAAGAAGGTAGGTGTTAAAATATCTCTTTATGGAGATAGAAAATGAGGCACAGAGAGGGAGAGTCACCTGCCCAAGTGCACACAGCTAACAAGTAAGTGGAGTCATCAAAATGTGAACCCAGAAAAGTCTCACTTCAGGAATCTTTTACCCACAAGGCTCTGTGTCTTTTGAATGAAGAAACTGTGGCTTTGCTGTACCAAGTGACATGTCCCAGGGCAGTTTGTAAGTGGTGGAGCTGGGATTTGAACCCAGGGCTGCTGCACTCTGACGCCCATGCACTTCATTTCTTAGCTCTAATCTTCCCTTCTAACAGACCTTAGGAATCTGTGCCTGACAGATGCAACCTGACTAAAAGCCATCCAGTGTCACATCCTCCTAAGGATATATATGCACATGCTGAGCTTCTGTTCCTGCTTTGCTGTCCATCAGGCAGAGGCTCTAACTAAATTCCTCCCTCTATGGTTAAAGTCTATCCCCTTGGTCTAACATCTTTAGAATCCATGTCCACCCATTCCCAGCTTTCTAGTGCTATAAATTAGCAAAACGTTGCAATTATTTTGGATTATAAGCTATCTCCTACTTGATCAGAATTTCCATGTCTTCCCAGGACCATGTACGGATCTAGTCTTAGTTATAAGTGATGCATATGGGTTTCCCTTGGCTGCCAGAACAAGCTACTACAAACTCAGCAGCTGAAACCCAATACAAATGTGTTATCTTACAGTTCTGCAGGTCAGAAATCTAACATGGGTCTAAGTAGTCTAAAATCAGGTCTTTGGCAGGCTCTAAGAGAAAATCCATTTCCCAGCCTTTCCAACTTCTAAGTCTGAACGCATTCCTTGGCTCATAGCCCCTTCCTCCACCGTCAAAGCCAGCAATGTTGCATCTTTCTGACCCTTCTTTTCCAGGAACATCTCCCTCTGACTCTACTTTTCTGCTTCTACTTTTAGGGACCTTTGTAATTATACTGGGCCCACCTGGATAATCCAGAATAATGTCCCCATCTGACGGCCCTTAACTTAATCCTGTCTGCAAAGTCCCCTTTGCCATGTAAAGTAATATATTCATAGAATATGGAGACGAGCACGTGGATGTCTTGGGCTGGGGTGGGGTGGCCTTAGTCTGCTTCCCACCTCAGGGTACAGGCCACCACTGAGGCCATACGGGCTCACAGGCGTGGGGCTCCAGGGGAAGGCTCTCCCCCTTGGATAGTAATTGACCAGGAGAGGTTCTCTCATGTCTTCATGCAAGCGAAGTCCGGTCTCCTCAGACCAGTGGGGAGGTTCGGGGACTCGGGAGTTTAAGAACCTCAGCTGTATCTGAGTCCTCCAGCAAGACTGGCCTTGCAAATACAAGAAATGAAATATTATTCTAAGGTCAGCCTCCACCAGACACAGCTGACTGCTGGCAAGAAATTAAAGTCTCTCTGGCAGACAGCAAGTGCCCTGGAGGCGCTTCTCATGGCTGATGAAAAGAGACCCAAACCCATCAGAAGGAAAACCCAAACCACTGCATCCCAGACAGAATCCTCAAACGCTTTGTAAAATGCTTAGGAAGAATGTTCTAGATTCTCCCATCTCAAAGAGTAGGCTGGATGTTCCTATGAGAAGCTGTGCTGACAGCAGGCTGCAGGAGGGCACGCTCTGCCCTGGAGGAAGTTACCCACCGGCACCTACCGAGATTTCTATAAAACTGTGAGTGCCACACACAGATACACAAAGGCCAGTGACGCCACCGAGGCTGAGTGTCTGCAAAACAGCCGCCCGGTGTGCCAGACGCCTAAAGCATCAGCAGTGATCTGCTATTCTCACAAGCAGCAACAGGGCTCCCAACAGGCCTAGAACAACAAAATTAATGGATTGGAAAGCAAAAATCTAATGTATGAGCTCTCAAAATTCCCCGGACTAGCTGACTCACAGTGTACATCCAGCAAGCCACAGCTCTTGGGTTTGGGGTGGGCAAGAAACCACCAGGGGGGTAGGGTGGAGGGGGGTAGAGAGAGAATGGGGTCAGGGGCAGCAGGGAGGAAACAGGGGGTCAGCCCGCACCAGCCACCTCTGTGAAGCCAAGTGCCATTTTCACGCAAAGCATCCTTGAACTTCAGCGAAACAAATAGTATTTACACGAACAGCCTGCAAAAAATAAACTCCATAATGCGAAAGCAAAGAAGCAGAAGTCTACCCAGTTCACCCGCTTGATGGTTAAATCATTTTTTATTGAATTCAAGTTTCATGGCCCATTAGAGGCCTGGAGACAGAATTCTCAGGGACGCTTTTGGACTAATGAGTGTTTTGCAAATTGTCTTTCTAGCAGATCCTTGGTTCCTTTGCTGAGAATCTTAAGAACTTTGGGTTTATATAACTTGGCCCAGCCTCGGAGAGACAACAACTATTTTAAATGAATGTAATTTATTTCCAGTATTAAGGGATGTTGGTACTTTGTCTCTTCCTAATACGTTTTTTGACACCGATATGAATATGTTGTCATCAATCAAAATGCCACAACCTCCTACACTTGCCTTTTCACATTTATCAAATACTCCCCGACGAGTGTTCTCAACACCTCCTCCATAAAGCTACTGTCATCCCCCATGCACTCAGCAAATCAAAGGATGAAGAATTTACAGATTGGTACACTGGACACATAGCAAATGCCTTTCTTAAGTTTTCCTTTCTGCTTTCTTTGCTAGAGGGAATAGAGAAGGCTGAGAAGGAACAGCTCAGCATTCATTTCCCCTTCTTCCAGAAGCCCTCTTTTCCCAATCCACCCCCACCCCCAGATCGGGGCAAACCAGGCTAACCAGAATCTTCTTTGGAACTGTTTCCTGAGAGCTATCAGAAAAGTCTCTTTCTGTTGAGATCAGTAAGATGAGGCTGGACAAATCCAGCTTGCCCAGCTCATGGAATGAGCCTGCTTTAGCTAAAGAAAGAGGCCATAATGAAATTTCACTTCCAGACGTTTCAGTCATGGAAGTCAATAACTTATCTGATTTTCTCGGGTTACCATGAGGTGCGTTTCTGTCACTTCCAATGAAAGAGTTGGTGGCGTCCACAGCTGGAAAGCAACCCACCGGCAATTATTTATTGAGGGTCTTCCGTGGACGGAATGAGTACTGATCCAGGCTCTGGGAATAGTGCCTAGATCAGACACTATGTTCTCCTGTGTGGAGACAGAGAGAAATTAACAAATAAATATATACTACGTCAGGTGACACTGAGTTTCCCAAGAAAAAATAAAACAGGGTAAAGAGCTAGACAGTGGGTCCAGGAAGGCAGTCCCTATTTACAAAATCCCACAGAGGCATGGAAGAACTTCGTGGACTTCCTGAGAAAATGTGGGTGGAGTTGGATAGAGGTAGGAAGGAAAGAATAGAGAAATCATTCTGGAAAGGACAACAAAGGCCTTGTAAGCCATGATAAGTTATTTGGACTTTGTCTTCAAGGCACTGGGCAGCCATCGAAGGGTTTGAGCTGAGAATTAATGTACTCAGATGTGTGGTTTAGAAAAAACGCTGGGGCAGCTGGTTGGAAGGAGAGTTCATAGTGGAGCAAACCAGTGAGGAGCTATTGTGGTCATCCAGGCTATAGAAAGGGGTGGCTGAGATACAGCAGTCAAGACATATGGGCAAAGTCATTACTGGGTGTTTTAGTCTCCTAGGCAACTCAAGCAAATACCATGAAATGGCTCGGGTTAAACAATGGGAATTTATTCACTCACAGTTGGACTCTGGGAAAAAGTCCAAATCAATTTATCATCAAGGCAATGCCTTCTTCCTGAAGACCTGCGTCTGGGGCTGGCTGCCAGCAATCCTTGGCTCCTCTGTTACATGGCAAGGCACATGGTGGCATCTCCTGGTTGTTCCCTTCTCTTCCGGGTTCCGTTGATGTTCAGCCTCTGGCTTCTCATTGCTTTCTCTCTCTCTGACTGAATTTCATCCTACTTCTAAAGGACTCCAGTAGTAGGATTAAGACCCATCCTGATTGGGCTGGACCACATCTTACCTGAAGTAACATCATCCAGAGGTCCTACTTAACCGTGGGTTCACACAGGAATGGATTAGATCTAAGAATATGTTTTTCTGGGGAACATACAGCTTCAAAGCATCACACTGGGTGAGGTTTCATCGAAAGGACTTGAGGATTTAGTGAGGAATTAGGGAAACAGGGAAATCAAGGATTTCATTCAGGTTTCCTACTTGGGTTAAAGGTTGATGGTAGGGGTTTCCTCTGGAAATGCACAGTATGAAAAATAAGTTTACCAGGGACAATAATGGATTGATTTTGGATAATATTGAATTTTAAATTAATGGAAAACTCAGAAGCAGATGACCAGCATACAGGTGGATTTATACAATCTTTGATTAAAGAATGACTAAGAGTCCTCAAAACTCTGACGTACCAATAGTGTCGCCCCAGGCCCCACACCACCAATGGAAGGAGGGAAGAGGACTACACCCCAGCTCTGTGTGGTCAAGAAGACATCCCCCATCCATCCACCCCACACTCACAGTGCAGCCAGCACCAAGTGACTTGAACCCACCAGTGCTCAGCCCTTTCTTCTTTCCTGTTTAACCCAAGTCTCCCAACTTCCCTATGATGTCAGACTTGTCCCCCAACTCTTACTATATTTCACTTCTTAAATCCCCTAACCTGAGCCCATCTCCCACCCTCCACAATTCCTACTATACTTTCTCAAATCTCCAGTCAATATTTAGAAAAGACTCCTATGATCTCAAAATTTTTCTGAATGTTTCCTTCTCTTTTTGGCTCCAACAACAATTCAGGACCAGTGGGACTTACAAGCATTGATTCAGTCAACCATCTAGTCATCGTCTGTCAACCACCTCACATATCCTCAAATAACTCTCCCATTTCCCTTCATTATTTTGGCCTGGCAAAACCTCAACCCTAGTTAAATCCTTCTCTTTATCTCTCAGCACCCACATCATGGCAGCCGAACACACAGCAATGCTGTATTAGTCAGGGTTCTCGAGAGAAACAGAACCAACAAGAGGTATATATGTAAATATTAAGAAATTATTGCAGGAATTGGCTCACATGACCATGGGGATTGGCAAGTCTGAATTCCACTGGGCAGGCCACAAGTTGGAAACCCAAGGAAAGTGAAGTCAGATTCCCCAGGAGAGGCTGGCTGGCTGAAGTAGAGGCAAGAATTCTTCCTTCTGACTTCTGAAATCCTCAGTCGTCCCTTTAAGGCCTCCAACTGATTGGAGAAGGAGAGTCCGATATTGTCATCTCCTTTGTTGTTTGTAGATGCAAGCATCCATAGATGCATTCAACTGACTAATGATTTAATCTATCTACAAAATACCTGTGCAGCAACAAGGCCAGGGCTTGCTTGACCAAACAACTGGGTACCATAGCCTAGCCAAGTTGACACATGAACTTAACCATCACACTTGCCAGCTGTTCTCACCTGAAATTCATGACCACTGATGTCATGGTTGGTCCTGCCCAACAAGCCTGCTACATTCCCTAATCCATTCATTCTCCCACTGACTTATATAACCATTTCTCAACTTCTCCTCTCACAGCAAACTTGGAACTCCTCCTCCTGCTTCCTCCTTCTCAACTGCTTTCCATTTCACTAGAAGATCAAAGCCAGTAGGCACCATCACAAGCTCCCACCAATGCACATCCCTGTGCTCCTACATCTTCTGCCTTCCTCTGTTCCCATGGTCTAGGCTCCTGCTCCAGCCAGTTCTCCTGGTGTTGCACCAGATCACAGCCCCTCTTGCCTCCCCAAGGACTTTGTTCCCACAATTCTCCCCTTCCCATCTGTGTCATTTGAATGTATTATGTCCCCCAAAACACCATTATCTTTGAAGCAATCCTGTGTGGGCAGATGTATTAGTGTTGATTAGATTGTAATTCTTTGAGTGTTTCCATGGAGATGCGACCCACCCAACTGTAGGTGACAAACTGATTAGCTAATTTCCATGGAGGTGTGACCCTTCGCATTCAGTGTCAGCCTTGATTAGTTTACTAGAGCCCTATGTAAGAGCTCAGACAGAAGGAATTCAAAGCTTCAACCAAGAGACAGCAACTGAGAGACATTTTGGAGACGGCCGTCAAAAGCAGACTTTTGCTCCAGAGAAGCTAAGAGAGGACAAATGCCCCAAGAGTAACATTTTGATAAACTCATAGGAACTAAGAGAGGAGCTGGAACTCAACCCAGGATCAGCAGATGCCAGCCCTGTGCCTTCCCAGCTTACAGAGGTTTTCCTGGATGCAACTGGCATTCCTTCGATGAAGTTACCTTTTGTTGATGTCTTACCTTGGACACTTAAATGGCCTTAAGACTGTAACTTTGTAACCAAATAAAAGTCAGTCCATTTTTTGGTGTTTTGCAAAATGGCAGCATTAGCAAACCAGAACAGATTTGGGTACCAGAGAAGTGGGGTGCTGCTGAGTTTGCAAATACCAAACATGCTGGAACAGCTTTTTAAATGGCTAAGGGAAAGATTCTGGAAGAATTTTGATGAGCTTGACAGAAAAGGCCTAGACTGCTTTGAAGAGATTGTTGGTAGAAATATGGACTGTAGACATACTTCCAATGAGGCCTTGAGCAGAAACGATGAATGTGTTGTAGCCAACTGAAAGAAAGGCGATCCTTGTTTTAAAGTGGCAGAGAATTTGGCAAAATTGAGTCCTGTTGTTGGATGGAAGGCAGAATTTGAAAGCGACAAGCTGGGATACATAGCTGAAGAGATTTCGACAATAAATATCAAAAGTGTGGCCTGGCTTCTTCTTGCAGCTTATAGTAAAATGTGAGAGGAGAGAGATGAACTTAGAACTGAACTCTTAGGTACAAAGAAACCAAAAACTGATAGTTTGAAAAATTCTGGGCTTCTAAAAATTGAGACCCCAGAAGCTACAGCCCCACATGAAGATTTAACCAAATATGGAACCCAACCACCATTTCAGTACAAGACAGGATTGGAGATGGAATTATCCAGAAAGGATTTGTGGAAAGTCCTATTATCTGACAGTTTTGACCCCTGTGTGCTTCATGCCAAGCCAATGAAATTTTTGAGAGAACTGTATATCCAGAGCTGTAGCCGGTCTAGACTGGAGGGGAAAAGGAACAAATTGAAGGAAAAATTTCTTCAAAGACAGAGCCATGGAGATTGAGGTCTGGAGTCAAGAGGTGTCAGGCAGGGAGAACTGAGCCGACTACACATGTAGAAAAGGTGAGTTTGTCCCGGAGGCAGAGCACAGGCCTTCTGCCTCGATGCTCAGGAAGTATGCTGCCACCCCAGGCCCCAGAGAGGGTGGAGCACATTCCCCGGGGATTGGGGAGAGCCTGGCCACCACCCCACTGTTCAGAGAGGAGACAGCCTTTGCCCTGGAGAGGCAGGGTCCAGATGGCACCCCGATGTTTGAGGAGGGTGGGGTCAAGAAGAAGGTGGTCTCCCCAATGTGTGGATATGTTGGAGCACTCACCCCAGTGTTTGGAGAGAAAAGAGCTGCTAATTAAGCCCTTGGAAAGTGTGGGAAAGCCTCTCTCTCAAGGTTTAAGGATAAAATGTTCCATAAATGACTCTCAGACTTTGAAATCTAATGAAGTTTGCCCTGCAGGTTTTATGAATTGCTTTGGTCCCTTAACCCCTGTTTTCCTTACTGTTTCTCCCTATAGCAATGGGAATTTTTATCCTATGAATGTTTCTCCTTTGCATATTGGAAGCGGATAACTTGTTCTAAGTTTCACAGGTCCACAGCTAGAGGGGAATTTTGCATTAGGACAAGACCGTACCTGTAACTGATTTTGTTAGGATCTTGTACTTACTTATTGTTACTGAAATGATTTGAGTTTTTGTGATATTGTGATGGGATGAATGTATTTTGTATATGGAAAGATCATGTCATTTTGGGGTCCAGGGGGTGGAATGTGCCAGTTTGGATGTATTACTTCCCCCAATACACCATTATCTTTGATGCAATCTTGTGTGGGCAGATGTATTAGTGTTGATTTGATTGTAATTCTTTGATTGAGTTTTTCCACGGAGATGCGCCCCACCCAACTGTGGGGGATAACTCTGATTGGATAAGTTCCATGGAGGTGTGACCCTGCCCACTCAGCGTGGGCCTTGATTAGTTTACTTGAGCACAGACAGAAGGAGTGAGCTTGCTACAGCCAAGAGGGACACTTTGAAGAACACACAGAAGCTAAGAGAGGAACTGCAACTTACAGAGACATTTTGAAGATGGCCTTTGAAAGCAGACTTTTGTTCTGGAGAAGCTAAGAGAGGACAAATGCCCCAAGAGCAACATTTTGAAGAATCATGGGAGCCGAGAGAAGAGCTGGAATGCAACCTGGGAGCAAGCAGATCCCAGCCACGTGCCTTCCCAGCTACCAGGTTTTCCAGATGCTGATGGCCTTTATCCAATGAAGATACCCTATTGTTGTTACCTTACCTTGGACATTTTATGGCCTTAAGACTGTAACTGTGTTCTACATTCTCAGGGTCATTTCTACCAGTAAACAAACATGAAAGGGTTGTATAAATGTATCCCCACATCCTTTCTTGCTACTTGCTCTTGAACACACTCCAACGAAGCTTGTTTCCCAGCACTCCATTGAGGCTGCTCTTTTCAAGGGCACCACTGACCCCTATATTGCTCAACCCAATGATCGATTCAGGTCCTCATTCTACCTGACCTTGAGCAGCATTTGAAACAATTTCTGCCTCCTCCTTAAAACCCTTTTCTGCCTGCTTCCAGGAAAGTCCTCTCTCTGGGTTTCCCTCCACCCCCACTGGGTGCCCAACTCATCCCCCTTTGCTGGGTCCTCCCCATCTCCCTGAACAGGCTCTGTCTTTAGATGTCACTTTTCCATTAATACTATCTCCATAGGTCATCACTTCCAATCTCACTGCTTTAAATACCACTTATGGTGCTACTATCTCCCAAATCGACACAGTCAGCTTGACCTGTTGGTTGGACTCCAGATTTAAATATCTAACTGCCTACCTGACCTCTCTGTTTGGCTGTCTAATAGCATCCAATCCAAAACTAAATGTTTGCTTGCCACCGCTGACCTATTCCTCCTGCAGTCTTCCCCTGTCTTGGTAAATAGCATTTCCATCCTACCAATTGTTGCAGCCAAAACCACTGGCATCTGCCTAACCTATGCACTTTCTTTAATACCCCACATCTAACCAGTCAGGAATTTCTGTCGGCTCTATGTTCAAAATCATCCAGAATCCATCATAAAACACATCTCCCAGTCCAAGCATATATGATCTCTGGCCTGGATTAATACAGGAGTGTGCTATGACCTTCTTGCACCTCCTTTGTACTCTGTGATCTACTGAGTGATCCCATCCCTCCTTGCCTCCCATGCTTGGTCCTTCCTGTAGCAGTGACAGGAAAAGCCAACACTTGACAATGGTCCATGGGGCCCTGGCTAATGCTCTGACCACTTCTCCTGCAATATTCCCCCTCCCCATGCCGTCTATTTCAGCCACACTGATCTTCTTGTCATCCCTCCAAAAAGCTACTGGGGGTTAATTATGTACCCTCAGAAGAAAGCATATTCTTTATCCTAATCCCTGGCCCTGTGGGTGTGCACCCATTTTTATATAGGACCTTTGAAGTTATTATTAGTTAAGCTGTGTCCATTCATCCAGTATGGCCAAAGTCCTCATAAGCAAAGGAAATTGGCACAGAAGAGACCACAGGAGGAAGCTGGAAGTCAATGGAACCTGGAAGAGAGGAGAGGACATTGCCATGTGATGGGAAAGCCAAGGTTCCCAAGGATTACCAGCCAGCCAGAATAGTACCCACCCCGGGAGGAAGCCAGCCTTCTAGTCTCTGAGACCGTGAGCCAATAAATTTCTGTTGTTAAGCCAACCCATTCGGTGGCATTTGTCATAACAGCCAAGAAACTAAGACACAAACCGAGTATATCCCTGCCTTTGGGTCTTCTCATTTGCTGTTTCTTCTGTCTGGGATGCTCTTGCCCAGAAGCCCACATAGCTCACTCTCTTGCTTACGTCCATGCATTTCCCAAATATCACCTTATCCAAAAGGGCTTCCTGATCATGCATTACAAAATAACATCCCTGCCCCTGCTCTCCCTGACCCTCACTCTGCTTTAGTTTTCTCTGTAACACTCAATCTTAGTTATATGACATGTGTATGCTATATATTTCTTTGTTATCTCCCCCTCCTGAAACCCATCCCGAGTTCTACTTTACAGAGTCTTGACCACAGCTCACTGTACCCGCAGGCATCTCAGTTAAAGGTGCCGAACCCCCTGGGAGTATCCATATTCTGCCTGGGGCTCTAAATGGTGGGCTTATAGCTGTTGTATTTGTAATCCCTAGTGGGGAAAGAAACTGGGGTGCAAATCACCTCCTTTTAAAGTCACTGGGAGCAACCATAGGACTTGGCAAGGAGAACAAGGAGGGTGCCCCCAAGTCTTTGACTGAATCTGGGATCCCTTAGCTGGGTTATCAGGCTTCAAAGGGATCCAACATTATGGAAAACCAGAAGGGACGATCCTTCTCCCTTTTTTATTCCTTTTCCATTGCAGACCCTCAGTGGACACCAGTGCAATGCATCCTGCGGAGACAGACAGGGGACTCTCGCTTCTGTCCCATCTTTTCCCCTATCTCCATCCCCACCGGCAAATGGCTCCACCCCCACCTCTCGGCCCTGAGGAGCTGTAGCAACAACCGAGCCTTCCTCTCACATCCATCCACAGCATGTAAATGAGAGTTGGGTCAGGAATCCCACAGGCCGTTCCTTGCCCTCAGACTCTTGTCACTAGCTCAGCCGAAAACCTCCAAGCACTCGCCTCCTCCTACACTGCAGCACATAAGCTTGCTCTCTTTTGAGGTTAAGTTGCTCCCGCTATAAAAATGATTAGTTAATTGGGCGTAGGCAGTGCGAAATGGAAGGGGACGTGAGTGTGGACAGCTGAAAGTGGTTTTCTCAAATTATCTCCATTAACGTTTGAGAATAAATTCCCAGGACAGTCACGCCTGCAGCGCCTCCGAGGCGTCTTAGAAATTAGAAGCAGCGTTAACTGCTTTTGCACAGTCTCCTTATTGGGGAGCCACACCACCCACGAGCTGCTACTTCATCTCGCCACCCACTGGGCACAGGGGCATCGAAGCTTAATCCCGGTCACCCTTGTAGCTTGGCCACACCTCTCAGGTCTCCACCGAGACTACTGAGGGACCGGGCACCCAGCTCCCTGGAATCCCTGCAGTGGGGAGAGTGGAAAAGAGAGAAGTCTGCCCATCCCCATGCCAGTCTCTCCTCACATCACCTCCATTTCAACTCCCAGCCACCCATAAGGCTCCTGAGATGAGGAAATAGCAGTGATTGTCTGCTAATTGGACTTTGTAGTAAGCCGGAGGTGAGCCTGCTAGAAGAAAATTACACTTATTTTAACCTAAGGGCGAAATAGCCTTTTTCCCCTCTTTTCCCAGGAGGAAAAGAAATGAGAAAGATTTCAAATTACTCAGGGAGAATAAAAGAAAGTAAAGGGTGAAGGTAGGAGGTAAATGTTTTGCATCTGGTTTAAACGCAATCCTACATTAGACCTCTCCTCCCGATGCATGATTGTTTCAGTTATTTTTGGGAAAATGGTCATCGATTGCTAAATTACCATGCTTCAGTTCCTCTGCTAAGGAGAATGCAGCAGAGCCAGTAATGCTGGAGCTAATTTTTGCCTGTGAATTTCCCTTGCTCTTGCTGTTAACCCCGGGCAGAAAGGTCCCTGTGAGACTGGAGGGATTTTCCATCTCCGTTCATGGAGAACAGCATCTGCCTTCCGGTCCCCAGCTGTGGTGGTTGCGGTCACTCGAGACCCCAAGCAAGGACAGAGCATTGCTGGCAGGGAGGATAAGTCTTCACTAAAAGCATCAAACTGAGCCCTGGCCCCTTCTGTTTTGGAGTATAAATGACCCCTCTGCATCCTAAGGCAGGGCTCTCTGGACAATGCATTATTCCATGCATTTTTAGAAAAAACAAATGGGCATTTGATAGCTGCCCTTTGCCTTCCCCCAGGTCTCCGCTGACTGGAAGACCAGAGAGGCATCTTGAAGCTCTGACCAGGATCCTAAAGCAAGGAGGAAAGATGGTGCTCATTCCCTAGTCGGGCTTGAAAGGGCAAGGAAGTGAAAAGAGGACACGACAGGGTCAGGCAAACCCGGGTGAGTGCTGACTTCATCTGAATGGGCTACATGACCCTAGCGAGGTTCCCTGTCTCTCTGAGCCTCGTCCTCCTCGCAGGCAATAGAGTTAGTGATACTAATGCAAATATTTGTCTGGAACCTTCTTTGGCTTACTATGTGCCAAGGACCTTTTTAGTGGTGAAGAAAGGGAGGCCCAGTGAGGAAAAAATAAAAACTGCCTGTGCACGCATGGCGAGCTTGTGGTCTAGCCAGGATCCGGGGTCACCCTCCATTGTTCCATTGTCCACATTTCGATGTTTTGTTGATAATGATAAATTTAGAGATGCTTTTCAGTGTATGTAATATCCCTGTGAATTCAGCGTTAATACTGAGTTTACCCAAAACTTGCACAATGTACTTTTGAAACTGATAGGCTTTTGCTTCAAATTCAAACAATTCTTCTGAACAGATGAAAACATTTTATCAAAGGGAAAGCAAATATTAAAGGAAAATGATATTTTAGTAGTTAATTCAGTTTTTGGAAAAATTTAAGTATATTTGGACCAAGTCAGATATGTAAATCTGTTTTGAACTGAAAATTTTATGAAATGTAAATACAGATCAAGAAGCTAAGAGAGGACCCCCAGTCATTTAGAGAGAAATGCCCTGGGAGAACAAGCAAGGATGCACAGGAGCTGAGAGACAGAAGCTAAGAGAGACAGAAGCCCAGAGACATTTTGGAGAAAGCCATTTTGAAAACAGAAACCAGCAGACGCCAGCCACGGGCCTTCCCAGCTGACAGAGGTGTTCTGGACACCACTGATCTTTCTTCAGTGAAGGTATCCTTAGTCTGGACGCTTTTATGTCCTTAGAACTATAAATTTGTAACCTAATAAATGCCCTTTATAAAAGCCAATCCATTTCTGGTATTTTGCATAACAGCAACTTTAGCAAACCAGAACATCCCCTCGTGGCATATGGGCAAGGGGCAGAGGACAGATGTGGTTTTATTCCTCACTGCATCTCCCAGGCCTGCACAGGGCCTGGCCTGTGTGGGATGAATCAACGCTGGAAAATGAAGTCCAAAGGGATTTTTCTAGCAAAATGAACATGAAATGCAGGCTGGGCCCAGACCGCAAAAGGCCTTAAATGTCTCAGTGAAAAATAAGAACTTATTTCCATTAACAAAGGGAGGTCACCGAAGCCTTTTAATTAATGAACCCTCTTTTCCCCAGCTACCCCGAAACTGCTGTCAAGAGGCTTAGAAGAAACAACTAACATGAAAGGGGGCCCCTCCCAACAGCTTCATCCCTTGTTAAAATTCTCCAGGAATGCTTCTTCTCGAACAAGACATGAAATTACCAATTTTTGCTCTATCTTCTCTGATTTGCACAGACCTGCCCTTTCAAGAGCCACAAATGTGCAATTGTCATGCTGCCATTAAGACTTCTTATTGATTTCACATGCGAATTCCCATCCTCGCCCATTATCTTCAAAAGAAGTGTGTCGGGGGAAAAAAAATCGTATTTCCCCACCCTTTGCTCTGAGTTCAAAAGCGCTTGTAAATTTCGTGTTAAGTTTAGAAGCAGCTGGTATTTTAACCCAAACTTTAGAAATCCAGAACTGCCATCCTGAAAGCCACAGGGCTGGGCTCACTGCAGTGAAAGGACTTTTGTGATCACTGATCAGCAGGATGTCTTGCTGCTCTATGTCACAGACGTCTCTTCCCTATAATTTTGCTCCTGCCCTCCTAACACTCCCCAAACTGCTTTCCTGAAGATCACCAATGATCCTTTAATTGCTATATCTAAAGAACTTTTCTTGAGCTAATTGTATTAGTTTTCCAAGCTGCTATCATATATACCACACAGTGGGTTGGCTTCAACAATCATTTATTAATTGCTTCATGGTTTCAGAGTCAGCAGTTCAACATCAAGATATCAGCAAGGCTTGCTTTCTCCCCAAAGACTCTAGTGTTTTGGCGCTGGCTGCCACATAGTTTGGCATACCCTCTGCTTTCTGGTGCCGGCTCTTCTGGATGCTGCTGATTTCTGGCACTTTATAAAGCCTCCAGTAGTCAGAACTAAGACCACACCCTCATTCAGCTGGGCCACATCTTAACCAAAAATAACACCTTCAAGAGGTCTTATTTACAATGGGTTTATACCCACCGGAAGGCAGATTAAGAATAAGAACCTGTCTAAATTGGGATGCATGGTGTAAACTACCATACTTACCCCTTGAATCACTTGGATCCATTCATATTTTTGACCCTCCTTCCTGGGCAGTTTTCCTCCCTTGGGTTCCTGTAACTCTTTCTTCTTTTGTTCCCCCACCCACTCCTTGACTTAGCCCTACCTGAGTTGCTGGCTTGTCTTCTTCTCCTGCTCAGCTTCCCACAAGGGGTTCTCACCCAAGATTACAATCCAGACCCTCCTTTCCTATTCTCCATTTCTTAGAATGCATTCACTCCAGTGGCTTCTCCTTGAAGTCGCTCAGATTTTCACCTCCAATGATGACTGCTTTCTTGAGTTCCAGACCCACATTTGCAAACACCTGCTAAATATCTTCACTGCATGCCTCAACTGATGTGCCAGGATCCATAACTGCTTCCCAGGCAGTGGTCTCACTTCCTTCTAGTTGCTCAGTCCCAAAATGCTAGATCCACCTTTGATTCCTTCTCAGCTTCCATAGACATCTTTCACCAGGTCCTGTCATTTCTTCCTCAAAACTTCTGTTTTATCCCACCTGCCATTCCCACCCATTGCTCAAGATCCACCATATTCCACCCACTTCATGAAGCTCTGCCTCGCTTCCCTAATTCTGACATCTTCTCTTGCTCCTCTGAACATACTCATTTACTACATACATAGAGAATGTTAAGTTCCAGCCACAGGATGGCCACTGTGGATTCAAAGATTCTCATGAGACAAAAGGAGCACTGAAGGGTTTTAGTCAGAAGAAGTTGCCATGTGGTTGGTGTTTCCAGAGCACCACTGAGATGCCAATGCTTCTGGACAAAATTGGGTGTGGGGGAACCCTTACCATATGCTTTCTTGCCTTGTATTTCTAGCTCTAGCTCTCCCATTAGATTTTGAGGCCTTGTGAGTCAGGACTACGTCTTATAAACCATTAACCTGGCATGGAGCTGACACAAACATGTCAATTGCATAATTGATTACTGTGGTGTTATATGGTGCACATTCATAGCAAACCCAGGAGGTGATTCCACCAGGAATTGTTCTCACTGCTTGAAAATGAAACCTTGGGGAGCTTAGCTGGACCACCCAAAGGTTTGCCCCAGTTTTCTGATCCTCATTCCAGTGTCTCCAAGACCTCTGTGCCAACTCTTCCTTTCCTGCTGGCCCACCTTTGACCACCTACAGTGGTAGGGCCAAGTGTGAGAGGGACCTCATAAGCCTGAATATCACATCCCCCAGTGGCAAAGGATCCCTCTGGAGTTTTCTCAGACAGAATCTGGCCCTTGCCTTTGACAACACTTTGCAAAATAAGAAATCATCTATTTATCAGTATGCATGTATGTTTATTTAAAGCTCCATAAACCTTACAAGAGCAGGGATTGTATCCTTTTTTTTGTTTAACCATTGCATAACCATTGCCTGGCATAGCATAAGTCCCCAATATATCTGTAACTTGGGGGTGAATAATGAATAAACACATGGAAATGCGGCATAGAACCTTGGCCTCATATCTCACGTGTCACCTGCAGATCAGACAGATGTGTCTGCAATGCGTTTCAGACCTGTGCAGAGAAGATAGTCCGGGACCACAACCATGCCCTCCTTTATGCTGCTACTCACCCCCCAGCACCTTCTCCCATGCGCTCAGTCACCTGAGTGTCCACACTTCACCTGGGCGCTGGTGCCTGTGATTACATGTCTTCTTGGGGGCAGATTGTGAAAGCGGGTCCAAGTTGAGCTTAAAGTTGCTTTGTTCAGTTCATGCCCTACCCTGCTTCTTTGTGTGATCTGCCCTACCCTGGTTTTTTGTGTGATCTGCCACGTATGTGTTTGGCATACTCAAGTGTTGTTTAGTAAATCTACCTGCAAGGAAGGTGTAACAGGAATCCTGAGCCAATGAGCTGGGTACAGCTTTTGATCTGTTCATCAGAAGAGGTGAAAGTAAAAGATGAAAAGTTGCAGAGGGACCAAGGAGTCTGAGGGGCTGACTAGGATGGGGGATGTGCAACCAGCAGCCAGAGATTCAGCCTTCATCTGCTGAACGTCTCCCTCAAATGCAAATACAGTGCTGCCTCTTTCCTGCCCACAGCCCCCCAGAGGCTCAACCAATATGTTGCAACTTTCTTTGAGATGTTTTGCATATAATTCATTATGCATACAAATTAAAATTGAGAAATGAAATGTTTGTTTATCCAGTAGAGCAATTATCCCTAATAGACCATTGCTGTGATCTTGAGTAGGAGAAAAAGCCAGACTGGCCCTAGTGGTCAGGGGGCCCGGAGAAGTGTGGTATAAGCATGCAGCTCTCAGGCTGTGGCTGCAAAACGCGGCTGAGCCTGTGGACGGGAAAATGCCAGAATCCTCTCCAAGCCACTCCTTGGCTTGCTCCAGTAAACCACACTCCTCCAGCCCTCGACACATATCCTTGCTCTCACTCCTTTGCTGGTCCCTGACACTGAGAAAGCCCCTTTCCTCTTCTTTCTGGCTCATAGTTCAAGACTCAGCCAAAGAAGCCATCCAGATTCCTTGAATCACTTTTGTATTAATAGACTTTTTTTAGAGCAGTTTTAGGTTTATAGAAAAATTACAAAGAAAGAACAGAATATTCTCTTATTCTCCTTCTGTTCCAGTTTGCTAATGCTTCTGTTATGCAAAATACCAGAAATGGATTGGCTTTTATAATCCATTTTGGGTTTATTCGGTTACAAATTTAAAGTCTGAAGTCCATGTAAATGTCCAAATTAAGGCATCAGCACAAGTTTACCTTCACCAAAAGAAGGCCAATGGCATCTGGAAAACCTCTGTTAGTTGGGAAGGCCCATGGCTGACGTCTGCTAATCCCAGGTTGTGTTCCAGCTCCTCTCTCAGCTCCTGTGTGTTCTTCAAAATGTTGTTCTTGGGGTGTTTTGTCCTCACTTAGTCTCTCTAGAGCAAACACTGGGCTAGCTTCTCCTAAGTGTAAGCAAATGTCTGCTTTTAGTGGCTGTTTCCAAAATGTCTCTCTTAGCTGCTCTGAGCTCCTTCTGTTTGTGAACTCTTTTAGAGGACTCCAGTGATTAAATCAAGACCCACCCTAAATGGGTGTGGTCCATATCTCCATGGAAATAATTTAATCAAAGGGTTTGCCCACATTTGATTGAGTCACATCTCCATGGAAACACTCAATCAAATGATTCTAACCTAATCAACACTAATACATCTGCCCCCACAAAATTGCATTAAAGAACATGTTTTGGGGGACATCATAAATCCAAACTGGCACACCTTCCTCACATCTCCCCCTGCACATAGTTCAAAGTTCCCTATTATTAACACCTTGGGTTAGTGTGGTACATTTGTTAAGATGGATGAACCAATATTGATGCATTCTTGTTAACTAAAGTCTATAGTTTAGATTAGGGGTCATTCTTTTTTTATGTTTCCATGGGTTCTGACAAATGTGCAAATGGCATATATCCACCATTGCAGTATCATACAGAGCAGTTTCACCCTAAAACACCTGTGCTCCACCTATTCACCACCACCACCACCACCACCCCCCAAAAAAATACTTAGCAACCACTGATCTTTTTAAGGGCTTTATAGTTTTGCCTTTTCTGGAATGTCCTGTAGTTGGAATAATACACTATGCAGCTTTTTCAGGCTGGATTCTTTCACTTAGAAATATGCATTTAAGGTTCCTCCATTTTTTTTTTGTAACTTACTAGCTCATTTCTTTTTTTATATATTTTTTGTTGTGAAATATAACATATATACAGAAAAGTGATTACATTCAAAGTATGATTTAACAAGTAGTTAGAGAGCAAATTTCACAGAATGTTATGGGTTACAGTTCCACCATTTCAGTTACTTCCTTATTGTGAAGTATAACATATATACTAAAAGGTAATAACTTTCAAAGTACAGTTTAACAAGTTATAGAGCAAATTTCAATTTATTTTTGTCACTGAATAGTGTTCCATTGTATATATGTACCACAGTTTGTTTATCCATTCACTTGTTGAAGGACATCATGGTTGACTCCAATTTTTGGCAATTATGAATTAAGTTGCTATAACGATTCACGTATAGGTTTTTGTGTGGGCATATGTTTCCAAATCATTTGGGTAAACACCTAGGAGCAAGCTTGATGGACTGTATGGTAAGCCTATGTGTAGTCTTGTAAGAAAGTGCCAGAGTGTTTTACAAAGAAGCCGTACCATTTTGCATTTCCACCGGCAATGAAGGAAAGTTTCTGTTGCTCCACATTCTCGCCAGCATTTGATGTCATCAGTGCTTGGGATTTTAGCCATTTTGAAAGGTGTGTAGTTGTATCTTGCAATTTGCAATATTCTAATGACACATGATATGCTCAACATGACATTGAGCATCTTTTCATATGCTTATCTGTCATCTGTATATCTTCTTTGATGAAGTGCATATTCAAATTATTTGCCCATTTTTAAATAGGCTGTTTTCTTATTGAATTTTTTTTTTCTGGTCTAGGTGAATATTGTTTGTTTGTTTTTTTATTTTGAAATAAATTCAAAGTTATAGGAACAGTTGCAAAAACAATACTAACCCCATACAAAGAATTCCATCATACCCTGACCCCCCTCCCCTGACAGCTCAATCCACCAACTTTAACATGCTGTCACATCACTATTTCTTTCCCTCCCTCCCTATCATCCATCATCTATTGCTCTGTCTTCTGAACATATGAGAGCTAGCTGCACACATCCTTGAACATACACTATAATTCACATATACACTTCCCATGAACAAGAACATTCTTTTATGCAATCCCATTAAGCGCAGCTAAGAAGTACAACAGGTTCAACAATGATACAAAGCTTACATTCTATATTTCCTTTACCTTATGTCTCAACTGTGTCCCTTCGAGCCACCTGTCCTCTATCCTCTAATTCCATCCAAGTTCATTCTTGGCATTTAATCATCTATTTAAACTTTTTCTTTTTTTTTTTTTTTTTAGTTGTGAGAACATATATACAGCCTAAATCGTCCCATTCCACCCCCTCCCTAGCCTTCATTAGTGGGATTAATCACCTTTAGAATGTTGTAATGCTCTTTCCCACCATCCATTACTAGAAATTTCCCTTCACCTCAAACAGCAAATTCTCCCTCATTTCTTAACTCCCCATTGCACCGTCCCCCATTTCTCTTAACCTGAGCTCTACAATTCATCTCTATGGTTACACTCTCTGATAGTTTCTTTGTGTTTGCTGTGGGGGTTAAAATTAACCTCTTATATCCATAACAATCTTGTTTTTCTTTGATACCACCTCCACTTCAATAGGACACATAAACTATGTTCCTATACTCCTCCATTCCCCTACCTTTATACAGTTGTATAAAATTACATATTTTACATTGAGTACAAAACCACTGATTTGTCATTAGGGTTTGTGTAATTTTTATCATGTAGGAAGTATTTAAATAGTGGAGTTACAGTTCAAAAATTATTGACTTCTATTTGTATTCCATTGTGGTTGGAGAATGTGCTTTGAGTATATTCAAATTTTTTTTTTTTTTAATTTCTTGAGGCTTGTTTTATGTCCCAACTTATGGTCCCTTCTGGAGAAAGATCTGTGATCACTAGAGAAAAATCAGTGTCCTGGTGCTTTGGGATGTAAGGTACTATATATTTCTGTTAAAATTCTCTATATCTCTTTCTTCTTTCTGTTGTTTCTCTGTTGGTAGGGTTCCCTTCAGAATCTGAAGTAGGGCAGGTCTTTTATTGGCAAAGTCTCTCAGGATTTGTTTGTCTGTGAAAAATTTAAGCTCTCCCTCGAATTTGAAGGAGAGTTTTGCTGGATAAAGTATTCTTGGTTGGAAATTTTTCTCTCTCAGTATTTTAAATATGTCATGCCACTGCCTCCTCGCCTCCATAGTGGCCACTGAGTAGTCACAGCTTAGTCTTATGTTGTTTCCTTTGTATGTGGTAAATTGCTTTACTCTTCCTGCTTTCAGAACTTGCTCCTTCTCTTTAGTATTTCAGAGTCTGATCAGAATATGTCTTGGAGTGGGTTTATTTGGATTTATTCTATTTGGAGTTCACTGGGCATTTATGCTTTGTGTATTTATATTGTGTAGAAGGTTGGGGAAGTTTTCCCCAACAATTTCTTTGAATACTCCTTCTAGACCTTTACCCTTCTCTTCCCCTTCTGGGACACCAATGAGTCTTAAGTTTGGACGTTTTATTTTATCTATTGTTTCCCTGAGATCCATTTCAATTTTTTTTTTCTCCATTCTTTCTTTTGTTCTTTCATTTTCTGTTCTGTGGGCTTCTAGGACACTGAGATGTTGTTCAGCTTCCTCTAGTCTTGTATTGTGAATATCCAGAGTCTTTTTAATTTGGCCAACAGTTTCTTTTATTTCCATAAGATCTTCTATTTTTTTATTTAGCCTTGCAATGTCTTCTTTATGCTCTTCTAGGGTCTTCTTTATGTAGCTTATATCCTGGGCCATGGTCTTCTTGATGTCCTTTAAATCCTTTGCCATGCTTTCGTTCCTTGATTGTGTTTCTTTGATTAATTCTGTGAGGAATTTCGTTTCTTCTGATAACTTGATTTGTGTGTTTGGAGTTGGATTCTCCATATCGTCTGGTTTTATCATATGTATTGAGATTTTCTGTCATTTTTGGCCTCTTGGCATTTGCTCTGCTTGACAGGGTTCTTTTAATTTGTAAATTAAAAAAAAAAAACCTATCTAATTTTTCAGAAACACTGTTTGGTGATGTACACTTTCTCTAACTAACCAGCAGATGGCGTCTGTGAGTCACCTGTACCTCTCAAGTCAGTTCTCCACCTTGTCCCCACGTTATATGGGGAAACGATTCCTGTGGGGTCCAGCCGGAGAACTCAGCCTGGGTGTGTTGCTGGAGCTGTCCGCCCTGAACGCGGGGTGCTTATACAGGTGGTCAGGGAGGAAGGAGAGCCTCAATATTCAAATTCCCCCGGTTCCCGGAGATTCAAGGCCGCCGCAAGAGTCCAAGCCTTCATTTCATTTCAGCCCCAGCCGCTCTCTCTTGATGACCCACAAACCACCAGACTTGGCGTAGTGTCTCTGGGATCTCCAAGCAGGTCCCCCCGCCTAGCCGCGATCCTCCAGGACCTCTGCTGAGGTAATGCTGTGCTACGTCATCAGCGTGCGCCGTCCCTCAAGTGAAGCCCCGGGCCACGAGGCCGAGCCAGCTCGCTTTCAGCCTTATGCAAAAATGGCCGAATGGGGCATCTCCACACCCCCCTCCTCGCACAGTTCCTCCTTCCCAGCTCCTGGATAACTTGCAGGGCTCTGGGCTGTGGGCACGGCCCCAGGCAGGAGTTTATCCAGCCCTCCTGGGAGCGAGCTGCTAGCCGCGGGGATTCTTTCAGCTTCTGGCTCTCCGCTCAGTTCCCCCGGCCCCAGGGGTATCTGCAGCAGGCTATCTTCCAGGCCAGACACCGAGAGGCCGGCCCAGACCCCTCTTGCTGTGTTTTATTGCGTGTTTCCCATGATCACACCTGCAGCCGATCACACCTGCAGCAGCTCCTTTTTTCTTTTTTTTTTTTTTTGAAGGAGCCCGTTGGTCTCCAGACGCCAAACCCTGGTTTCCCCAGATTGCTGCGCGGCTGTGGGACTTTCAGCCAGCTTACTCACTCATTTCAGAATGCAGACGCTCAGTTTCACCAAGTATACAGCCCCTGGGAACTAGCAGATCTCATCCAGCTGGCACATCGCTGTAACCGGTGTTCTGGGTCACTCTCTGGTCCTTATCTAGTGTTTTCCATGGAGGTGTTCCTTAGCCCTGTCTCACTTAGCCGCCATCTTCTAGGTTCTTATCATTGAATTTTAAGAGTTCTTCGTATATTTTGGATGTAAGTCCTTTATCAGGTATATGTTTTGCAATTATTTTCTCCCAGTCTCTGGCTGTGTCTTTTCATTCTCTTAACAGTGTCTTCTTCAGAGTAGAAATTTTTAATTTTAATGAAGTCCAGCTTATCAATTTTTTTCTTCATGGATTGTGCTTTTGCTGATGTATCTAAAAAGTTATCATTGAACCTTAAGTCCCCTTGATTTTCTCTTATGTTACCTTCTAGATGTTTTATAGTTTTGCATTTTACATTTGTGTCTGTGATCCATTTTGGGTTAAATTTTGTGAAAGGTGTAATTCTTTGTTTAGATTCCCCTTATTGATTTATTTATTTGCATGTGGATAACCAATGCTTCCAGCACCATTTGTTGAAGAGGCTAGTCTTTCTTCATTGAATTGCCTTAGCTCCTTTGTCTAAGATCAGTGGACTATATTTCTGAGATCTCTGTCCTGTTCTATTGACCGATTTGTCTATTCTTTCACCAATACCACACGGTCTTGATTGCTGCAGCTTTATAGTAATTCTTGAAGTTCGGTGGTATCAATCTTTCAATTTTGTTCTTCAGTATTATATTGAATATTCAGGGTCTTTCTATCCAAACTTTAGAATTAATTTATCAATATCCACAAAATAAGTTGCAGGGATTTTCATGGGGATTTCATTGAATCTATAGATAATGTTGGCAAGAAATTCAATCTTAATAATATGAAGCCTTCCTATCCATGAACATGGAATTTCTCTCTGTTTATTTAGATATTCTTAGATTATTTTCATCAGAGTTTTATAGTTTTCTCCATATAGATCTTGCACATATTTTGTTAAATTTATAACTAAGTTTTTCTCTTTCTATTTGTACTAATATAGATGGTATTTTTTTTTATTTCAAATTCCAATTGTCCCTCTATTCCTAGTTTACTGAGAGTTTTTATCATGAATGGGTATCGGATTTTGTGAAATGCTTTTTTGGTATCTATTGATATGATCATGTGAGTTTTCTTCTTTAGCCTGTATTATATTGATTGATTTTCAAATGTTGAACAAGCCTTAAATACCTGGAATAAATTCCATTTGGTCTTGGTGTATAATGCTTTTATAATTTCATTTGTTAAGATTTTGCTGAAGATTTTATATCCATGAGAAATATTGGTCTGTAATTTTCCTTCCTAGTAATATCCTTGTCTGGTTTGAGGATTAGAATAATGTTGGCCTCATAGAAGAAGTTGGGAAGCATTCCCCTCTTCTCCTATTTTTTAGAAAAGATTGTAGAGAATTGGTATCAGTTCTTCTTTAAATTTGATAGAACTCACCAGTGAAACTATCTGGGCCTGGTGCCTTCTGGTTTGGAAAGTTATTAATCTCTTTTGCAGGTATAGGCATATTCAGATTATCTCTCTCTCCTTGAACAAATTTTGGTAGATCATGTCTTTCGAAGAATTGGTCCATTTCATCTAAGTTATCAAATTTGTGTTCATTGTATTACATCTTCTCTCTCTTCTTCTCAGTCAGCCTGGCTAGAGGTCTATCAGTTTCATTGATCTTTTCAAAGAATCAGCTTTTAGTTTCATTGATTTCCTATTTTGAATTTCATTATTTTCTGCTCTAATTTTTAATATTTCTCTACTTCAGATGCTTTTAATTTAATTTGCTATTCTTTTTCAAGTTTCAAAAGATAAAAGCTTAGATTACTGATTTTAGATCTTGCTTCTTTTCTAATATATGCATTCAGTGCCAAGAATTTCCCTCTTGCACTGTTGTTGCTGAATTCTTTAAATTTTGATAGATTGTATTTTCACTTGCATTTAGTTCAGAATATTTTTAAATTTATCTTAAGACTTTTTCTTTGACTGATGTGTTATTTAGATATGTGTTATTTAATCTCCAAAATTTGGGGATTTTTAGGCTATCTTTCTGTTGCTGATTTCTAGTTTAATTCCACTGTATGAAACCATACTTTGTATAATTCCTACTTTTTAAAATTTGTAAAGGATGTGGTCTATACTGGTAAATGTTCCATGTGAGTTTGAGAAGAACGTGTATTCTACAGTTGTTGAATGAAGTATTCTATACTGACAATTAAATCCTGTTGATTGATGATGCTGTTCAGTTCAACTATAACCTTATTGATTTCTACCTGATGGATCTGTCAGTGATAGAAAGGGTATTGGATATATTTTCCTTGAAGTTCTATCAGTTTTTGTCCCACATATGTTAACATTCTGTTACAGGCACATACACTTTCAGGATTATTATATCTGCTTATAGAATGACCACTTTATCATTATTTAATGTCCTTTGTTATTCCTGATAATTTCTCTTGCTCTGAAGTCTGCTTTGTCTGAAATTAATATAGATATTCCAGCTTTCTTTTGATTAGTGTTAGATGGTATATCTTTCTCCATCCTTGAGATTCTTATAGATAGCATATAGTTGAGTCTTGCTTTTTATCCTTGATGACATTTCTGTTTTTAATCAGTGTATTTATTTTTATCATTCACATTTTAAATGTTTATTGATAATGTTAGATTAATATCTGCCATTTTTGTAACTATTTTCTATTTGTTGTCCTTGTTCTTTGTTTCTTTTTGTTTGTTTTCTACTCTATGTTTGCCTTCTCTGGTTTTATTTATGCATTTTATAGGATGGCATTTTCTCTCCTCTCTTATATCAATTATACTTCTTTTAATATTTTTTTAGTGGTTTCCCTAGAGTTTGCAGTGTACTCTTACAACTAATCTAAGTCCACTTTCAAACAAAACTGTACCACTTCCCGGGTAGTACAGTTTTCCCAATTCTCTCCTTCTATTCCTTACAACCCTGCTGTCATGCATTTCACTTATCCCTAGTCTGTAGCCATACAAAATGTTGTTGCTATTACTATTTTTAATAAGCTTTATCTGTTAGATAAATGAAGATTAAGAAAAATAAAGATTTTATTTTACTTTCATTTATTCATTCTCAAATGTTTTTCTTTTCTTTACAAAAATCTAAGTTTCTGAGTTACATCTTGTTTCTTCTCACTGAAGGCTTTCTTTTAACATTTCCTGCAAAGATCTACTAGCAACAAATTCTCTTTTTTAACAGTTTAAATATTTCACTCTACTGTGTTCTTGCTTGCCTGGTTTCTGAAGAGCCATCTGATGCAATTCTTATGCTTGTTCTTCTATAGGTAAGTTTTTCCCCTTCTTCCTCCTCTCAAAGTTTTCTCTTTTTTTTTATTTTCTAGTTTGAATATGATATGCCTGGTTTCCGTCTGTGGTAGGAGGCAGTCCTAGCACAGCCTGCTGCCTTTCCCTGGGACCCACAAATACAGCCTGTGCTTAGGGACCAGGTGTGTCAGCCTGGCAAGACAAAACACAATCCCCTGGTAGATGAAGGGACTGCTGGTGCATTTCTTCCCCAATAGTCCCAGCACATGTAACTGTTCACTGGAGACAGTCCAACTCTGGAGAGCACCCCAGTGGTATATCTGTTCCTGGTGGGAAAGGAGCTGGGTTCCTTCACTGTGGCAGCACATGAGCACAAGAGAGGGGTGCTGTGTGCAGGACACCTCCCTGCATCAGCCGGATTGAGACCTACTGACTCTGGGGAACTGACGCTCACAAGTGAAGCTGACCTTGCTCTGTCTCTTCTCTATGGAACAAAACATCACCTGTGTGAGTCATGCTTTGGCCAGTGGCCCTGACACCTGTATTGGAACGTGGGCTGACATCTCTTTAGGTGCTTCGCCTTCTAACCTCAGAGATATGTGGTATTTCTCTTGCTTGGTGTTCCCTAGGCTTCCTTGGATCTGTGGTATGGTGTCTGTCAAAAATTTTGGAAAATTCTCAACAATTATTACTTGAAAAATTTCTTCTGTTCCTTTATCTTTTTATTTTCCTTCTGGAATTCCCATTACACATGTGCTATATTTTTGTAGTTGGCCCACAGTTCTTGGATGTTCTGTTCCATTTTTCTTCAGTCTTGTTCTCTTTGCTTTTCAGCTTGGGAAGTTTCTACTGATGTATCTTCAGGTTCACTGATTCTTTCATCACCCATGCCCAGTCTACTGATGTATCCATCAGAGGAATTCTTCATTTCTTCTACTGTTTTGGTTTATTATTTCTAACATTTCCTTTTATTCTTTCTTATATTTTACCATCTTTCTGCTTACATTACCCACTTTTTCCATTAGAGCCCTTACCATATAAATCATAAGTTATTTTAAATTCCCAGACTGATCATTCCAAAATCTCTGCCATATATGAGTCTTGTTCCAATGCTTACCCTGTCTCCTTGGACTGTTTGTCATATCATTATGTGATATGTGCCTGTCTGAAAGACAGACACATATCACATAAAGGAACTGAGGTAAAGAGATGAGACCCTCATTGCAAGATTTTATATTTATCTGGCTAAGAGTTAGGCTGTGTGTATTTTTTGCTGTACTTGTATTGTCAGAGGCTAAAATTTTCTCTGGTGTCCTGTTTCCCTGGTTGTATTTAGGTTTCCCTGGAGGCTCCTTCTTATATGGTTTTGAGCTTTGCAGTTCTTTTCAGCTGTAACTACCTCTTATTATACACATGTCTGTGTGCATGTTGGTAAGATACATAGGGATGGAAAGTGTTCTATAATCCTATGATTAGCTCTCAGTGTCTTAGTGAGTCTAGACCTTGGGCTATGACCTTCACAAATGCTTCTTAGCATTTTTTTGACCCCATAAATGAGACAGAAAAGCTAGATGGGCTGGAGTTAGGTATTTGATTTTCACTCTCCCCACATTCCCCCAAATGCTTTTTTCTCCCTTAGTTTCCCACTTTTAAGTAAACAGCATTACATTTTTCCAGTTGCTTGATTAAAAGTCCTAGAATTAATTATTGAGCCTAGTCTTTTCTTCACTTCCTTCATCCAAATCATTTGCAAGCCCCAGTGGTTCTACCTCCAAAATAAATACTTGATCTGTATACTTCTCTCCAATGCCATCACCACCTCTAATCCCAAACACCATGATGCCTCCCCTGGGCATGGAAGAAGCCTCCTCCCTGGTTTCTCCTCTTCCTCCCTTGCACCCACAGCCCATCCTTCACCCAGCAACCAGAGTGGTCTTTTCACAACATTAATAAGGACAACTCTGCCAAACACCTGCAAAATCTTCTGGTTAGTACACAAAATAAAATCGAGTCCTCACCAGAGCCTATAATGCCTTTTGTCGTCTGCCCCTGCCCACCTCTTTGAGCTTCATATCTATCCTCCCAATCCTCTTGGTGTTCCTCAGGAACACATCAAGCTTGTTTTTCTTTGGGGCCTTTACATTTGCAGTTCTGTCTGCCTTAAATGCTCTCCTCCAGCCTCTCCAGTATCATAGGACACCTCATTGGAGATGGTGTCCAGGACCTTCCATCTAAAATAGCCCCTGCCCTAGGAGCTCTCTCTCACACACAGCACTCTGTTTGCACACTCCTAGCCCTTCTCACTCTCTGAAGCTGTGTTTGTTTACCATTTTCAGTCTTGATTATTTATGACTCACTGAAGGCTGGTTTATGTTTTTTTTTTCCATATGGATTTTGCCATCATCCTGGGTGATGTCAGCATCCACATGATGATCACACAGATGACATCTTCCTCATTTTTTTTTACCTACTCATTTCCAAAGATCTTCTCCTCCCTTTCACTTCACACTTATCACTCTCTGAAGCTACCATGTTATTTATATGCCTCTTGTTTGTCTCCTCCTCTAGAAGGAAAACTCCTCAAAGGCAGAGAACTTATTCATCACATCCATGACAGAATTCCTTGGAGTGGTTCCTGACTGCAGAAAGTACTCATAAACATTTGTTGGATTAATGAAGTGCATGAAAGTGCCATACACCCCTACTTTGAAACAAACAAACAAATAACCCGTTTGTGATTTGCTCCATCCTGACAATTTCCATTATGTGTCTGTTTGTTTAACTGTCTCCCAGGCTAGACAATGAATAAACAAGACATGGGCTGGTTCTTACTTATTTTATCTTTAGCACCTAGCCCAGGGGTGTTCAGTGAATTCATATTGAATGGTATTTATCTACTGGTAGTTCTTGACTACATTTCTTAGAGCTAATCAGTTGTTACAGGACAAGCCATCTCAGGATTGCCACATGGGCTTCAGTTGTCACTGTTCAGGGTGCTTGTATTGGTAACCCCTTCCAGAAAGTGTGACCCCCAGGTGCACAAAGAGGCAGATAAAGCCAGATCTGAGAAAGAAAAGGCAGACAGGGTATGCCTGAATTCCTGACACTTTTTTCCCCCCCAACACCCAGGATCAACTTTCAGAAGAGCATATGCATTTCTACCTTTGGAAGCCATGAAGTAGCTCTGTCTCCTTGTATTATGCCCCCCTTTCCTGTTCAAACCAAACAACTGGACATCTGCTCTTTGCCACCAAGAATCCTTACAAATACAGGCTACCAACAGAAGAGTCCAGGAAGCCACCATTCCCCATGCTGTAAAAGGTCTAAGGTTTGTAAACCTGAGCCCTCCCCACTATGATCTCAGCCGTAGAAAATAAAAATAGCTCCTGGGTCCCAAAACCCAGACAGAGTGGGTGCTCACCTCCTCCTTTGATTTCCCAAAACTATGCCCCAGGGCAAGAAGCCCCAACAGTTGGGTCCCCATGGCCATTGATGCGAAAAATTCATGTGTATCCTGGTTTATGCAGCAAGGAGCTAACTAAAAGCTGTATAGAAATCACTTTTTTTAAAATTGACTCCCATTTGCCCACTGACTATGGCTGTCTTCTTCTCAGAGATGCTTTCTTTTCCTTTCTGATTTATCTCCAATTGGCAGCAGCAAACTATAACCCTAGTTCACATTTCTCTCCTTCCCAAGTGTCTCATCAATCAATTGACAAAACTTTCATTCAGAGCCTATTATGTGTGAGACATTGTTCATAATCTCTAAAGAGAACAGGGAATGCATCAAATGCTCGAGGGGAAACTGCTATCTTTGAATCCTCTATAAAACCATGTGAATAGCCAACCTCTTCTTTATCTCTTCCGTAAATTCTAATTTTTTTCTATCAAGTTTTCCCAAAAAGGTGCCCATGTGTATTGAGTAGCCTACTAGGTTACCATAGAAATGGAGAGTTATAAAAGGATGTTTAGAAACATAAGCATTTCTATAAATCCTCAATAATAGCAATCAAAATTGTTTGGGACAGTAATTGAGACTATTCATGATGTGTTCTGATAAATATGCAACAAATAACCCACAAATCTGCAACTCCTGGCAAAGCAACAGCAAACTAGGAAAAAAGTTGATATATTTTTAAAACAAGCCATGTCAGTCTAATATAATTTTCCTTTATGAGAGAAGAGAGACTCTTACAATGTAAAGGGCCCCAGTCAACCACCACCACCATTTTTATGGGCTAGACTTCTCCCAGGCCCTATCTTGTTATCTGTGGCATCCAGCAGACTTCATAAACAGCCCTCAGGTATTCCTGCCCAGCTTTAGAATACCTGTCCATAATCCACCTTCTCACAAAGGATTCTGAAGCTACTTTAAAAATCCTATGCAGTACCAAAATCTAAATATTGTAAAGGTGAAGCATCAGAGAAAAGGGCTTGAAAATTTTGTGTGTGTGTGTGCGTTTAGTGAAATGCTATACAGTGCATTGTGAGAACTCAGGCTCAGGTGCAATAGAGATTCTCAACAAATGACCACTTTATCACTTACACAGCACAAAAGGTCCAAAAGAACAGGGGAAGAGAGCCTATCGTGGCCAGTCCTCCAGGGAGGCCAGCTGCTTGGGTCATGGCCTTTGAATGGCAGCTCCAAATGCCCCACTTCATGTCAGAGAGGAGGGGCACCTGTGCTGACTGAGAGCTGGGTTTTTATACACCCAAGGGATGGAGCCTGGCTCCTGAGAGTTCCTACCCTGATAAGCAGCTAGAACTTCTGGTTCACAGTTTTAGGTTCAAGGTATAGTCAGGCCAGTCCATTCAGAGGGACATCCCCCTGGACTGTGAAATGGAAACATACTGAAACATCTGCAAATAATCAGGCAAGAAGGGATAAGGAGGGGCTTAAACGAAGACTGTGAGATGGCTGCTGAGCATGTCCATGTTCCCTGGCAGTGTGTTTGCAAAAAATAGAAATGAATTCAAGCTAGTTTTTTTGTTTTTTTTTTTAAGTTTTAAGGAGGGGATTACTTATTATTTTATCTGTGGAACCAAAGAGCAAGAGAGTAGTGGAGTTCCAGGAAGGACAGCAAACAGGAAGAGGGCTTCTATCTGGATCCTAGGGAGCATCTGCTGCCTGCCTTTTGCTTCTCTTCCTCTCAGTGTACTGCTTCATTCTTCCTTCTTGGAAGACTGGCTTTCCAGCTGCCCCATCCACATGGTTAACTGCAGCCTCAAAGTCTACTTGTCAAGGTTCAAGCCACCTAAAGAGTGAACGTCTTTCTGTGTCCAACCCCAAATTCAAAGGATTGAGTTTACAAAAATTACAAAATTTACAAAATATTAAAGTAATGTAGACAAAGAAAGAGTTAGTGCATGGAAATGTACAATACTGCCTCATCCACTGTCAAGAGGGAGACCACAAATCTGGGTCTGAGCTTTCTTTCAGAAAAACTGTGCAGAGAAAAACTGGATGTATCACAAGTTTCCTTATATGTCGAATACAAAAACAAACCATTTTCATAGGAGAATCCCAGCTTTATTCAATAATGTGATCTGGGAAGAATTTCTCCACTGGCTCCACAAAAGGGGACCCTATGAGATATACAGGTCAGTGTCCTCAGTGACATCTTTAAAAATATATGTAAGTTCCCCTATAGTCATTTCTTATAACTGCAATAAGGGATGAGGGTATTGAGCTAAATCTCAAACCAGTGGGACCCTAGAAATAGGCTCTATTATTACCTCCATTTTACAGATGAGGAATCTGAGACACAGAGAAGCCAATTAACTTTCCAAAGGTCATACATCTAGTAAGCAACAGTGATAAAATTAAGATCCACCCACACTGACACCAGAAGGCACATTCCCAATCAGCTATGCAAGAACAAATTACCTCATTAGCTCTTCAGACAGTAAGATCTGGGTTGGGAGCATGTGGTCATTCTTCTGAGTACTTTTCCTGTTGATGTGATCAGAAAGAGTTAACCAGAGTTAGGATAGGTGTACCAGAGGGACCCAGAACCTGGAGCAGAAATTGGATCAGTAGATGCAGAAGCCACAGCAGGTGATGGGATAAGGTCTGTCTCTCAGGTAAAGGCCCACATACATCCAAGACAACAACCAGGTCAGAAGGATTCTAGGACCCTGGGTTGGGCATGGGGCTGGGTCAGAGTTGACCAAAAGATAGCAATGGTCAAAGGCAGAATAAAAATCCAAGCCATCTGTAAGAAGTGAGTGAGAACTGACCAGAGAGAGAGGAGGAAAACAGGTACCAAGCCCCGGGATAGAAAATGCAAGCCTCAGGACACAACAAGCAGGTTCTGGATGAAAGGAGGAAAGGGTCTGGAGAGAGTCCCTGTATTAGTTTCCAGCCACTAAAACAAATACCATACAAAGACAACAACAGGAATTTATGGGCTTATGATTTCAGAGGCTAGAAGGTTTACTTCCTCCCCAGTTTGTTATCTTCTGTCAAGTCAGCAATCTTTGGTGTTCTTTGGCTTTTCTGTCACATGGCAATGTACATGGTGGCATCTTCTGAGTTCCGTTGACTTCTTTTCTGGATGTTCCCTATGGCTTCTCTTTTCATCTGACTTTCACTCTGCTTACGAAAGACTCCAGTAACCTGATTCAGAGGAACCATACCTTAACTGAAGTAACTTCTTGAAGAGATCTGATTACAATGGGTCCACACCCATGAAAATGAGAACCAAGACCAAGAACATGTCCAAACTGGGGTCCAAAATTCAATCCACAGTCTCTGACACATGGAAGCATATCTTCTGGAACCTTCAACAGGATGCCTTTAATCCTCTGCTTATTTGGGAGAAGTTACTAGAGGCAGAAAACCTTGGACAGCCAGAAGTCAGCACCAAGGCAGCCTGTCAGCAAGATACTGGGCTTCCAACACGTGGTTGGGGCTCAGGGATGGGTTTTCACCTAGCTGAGAGGTAAGATTAATAAAACCTAAATCAAATCCCAGGACTGCAGAAACTGGGCACCAGGGAAGTCATGAAGAAGGACTGAGATGCTCAGGAATAGGAATGGGATCCAGGTATCAGAACCTGGGTGTATACTGGTGCCTATTACAGGGATGGTGAGTGATTTCATCTCTATAATTGACCTTGACTGTCCAGAGCATTGTGCTGAGAATTCTAAGGCCATTCAACTCCCTAGGGAAATGTGTAACGATCAACTGGTAATGCCTGCTATGTACACGGAATGGGGGTGATGGCACATGAGCCACATAATTTCCCTCCCTAGCCCAATATTTGCACAGTGCTCAGCATTGAAAATAAAGAGATAAAAAACACAAAATCCATGCCCTCAAAAACCTTGCTGTCTAGTGCCATAACAGCCAGGTCAAGCCTAGTAGTAAAGTTTACTTGAACTTCCTCCTGAATAAGGTCAAAACCAATCACAAGAGCTGGAGTGGGTAAAGTTGACCAGAGGAATTTATCACAAAAATAACATCCACGGGGAGAAGAGTAATACGGGAATGGGAGCCACGTCAGACATTCTATTTAATTTCAAATTTAAGCACGTTTGAGGACACTTAAGATTTAATGTGGCCTTTACTGTACATGAATATATATATATATATTTAAAAACTCTCAAATGTGAAGGCTGTCATCAAACATTTGAATATTCCTTAATAATGTTGAGCTAAGTCCACACCATCTTCCAGGGTAATGGGTCTTATAGTCTTAATCTCCACTGGATACAAAACAACCTTGATGAATCTAAAATTGAATTCTTACACATGCACCTAGGCCCCCTGGGTGTGAAATTGTGTATGGCATCCTCTTCTGTCCTTGCATCACTCTCGTCCTGTATAAGTTATAGGACTACACATACCCTCTTTGATCTTTCACCCTTCAGGGCAGCATAACCCCTTCTTTCCCATCTCTATCCCTAAGTCATTCAGGTTCCTTTCTTTATCAGTGCAGCAAAACATCACCAGGTTTTGTCCCAGGAGGCAAAATGGACAAGATGTGAATGAGACACATCATATTCAATGCACTCTTATACTAGTGGGTCTCTCCTTCTGCCAGTTCCTCTGCCTGATACATGTCTCTCTTCCACCCTTCTACATTTTCTAACATCCAACCCAAATAGCATCTCTTCTGGGGCACCTTGTTCACCTTTTCTAGTCAAAATTAATTACTCACTCCTCTGTACCATCATGGAAACCATTCTTCGATTTCAGAAATAGCATAATACGTTACATTGTAGATCCGTGTCTTTAAATCTGCATCTTCTAATAAGTGGTAAGATCCCTGGGAAGTGTGTCTCATTCACCAATCTAGCAAAGTGCCTGGAAAACAGAGAATGCTCAATAATGTTGAATGTTCAACAATCAATGTTGCAAAAATGTGTGAATAAATGCTTTAAGAAAAGACATAAGGATTTTCTGGTGCCTTCTGAAGGCAGGCTAAGAACCATTCGCTAGGAATTTTTCTGGGTTAAATATCACAGCATCTATCCTCCTTCCCCTTCTGGTTGCTTTTATCTACCCATCTCGCAGTCACTTTCCTTCATTCACTGATGTACTTGATTTTTTTTCTCTCCCAGGTTTTGCCACCATCCTGAGTGTCAGCATCCACATGGGTGATCACACAGATGGTCTCTTACTCAATTTTTGACCACTTATGTTCAGTGACCTTCTCTTCCCCTCTACTTCCTACTGTGAAACTTGCATCACCTGTAACTAATATGAGTACTTCCAACCACAATCTCCCCTTCTACCTTGCTTATTCATCTACTCTCCCTCTAACAGTTCTTGAACTCTAGTTTCTTCCAGTTCATCAACCCTCTTCATTCACTGATCCGGCTTAGCCTCCATAAACCCGTGATTTTAATAACATTTTTGTTTACATCCCTAACAATCTGCTTTTTTGTTTACACTCATCCAGCCAAAACCCTGTCACATGCCATTTCCATGCCTCTGCCCATGCAAGAAAAGTCAACCAGGGTAGCTCAGTACCACTACACATTTTGACCCTCAATCTCAAGAGAGCACACAATTCTGCCCAGCAAATCTACGACATTGTCTCTTGCCATTCTCCATAGTAATTTTGTCCAATTTTACTATTCTCAAGCTTCTGCTGCTGCTACCCACCCACACTCCTCTCTCTCATCAGATGATCCCCTTTCCTTGTTCACAGAATAAAACAGAAGGTATCAGGCAGGAAACCATCCACACAGGCCTTCTTGCAAGGCACTCACCCATCCTCCTTTCCTCCTACAACAAGAAAGGAGCTGAACATCTGACTTTGCATCCTATTGCCACCCACACCTTAGGAATCTTTTACTATCACTTACGTTTTTCTTTCTGCTATTCACAACCTCCCTCTGCTTGGTCCTTCTCTAATTTTAAGCATCCTCTCATCTTCAGCACCAGTGCACAGTTTCAGTTAATACTCCATCTCCCTCCTCTCCTTTGTAATCAAACTTCATTCAGCATTGTCATCTTCTTCAACTCCCACACTCCACAACCCACTGTGATTGGGATTTGGTCCCTATCATTCCACTGAAATAGCTCTTGCTAATATCTCCAGTTAGGTCCTTGCAGCCGTATTCAATGGCTGTTTCCAGGCCTCATCTCAATTGCCTTTACAATAACATGTGACACTGTTGGCCCTTCCTTTTTTCATGAAACATTTTTCCTTGGGCTTTCATGACCTAACACTCCCTTGGTTTTCTGTCTACCTCTCTGGTCACATCTTCTCCATCTCCACTGCAGGTTTATCCTCCTCCTGAGATAGCCCATCAATAGTGGCATTCCTCAAAACCTAGTCCCAGGCATTCCTTCTCTTCTCAAAGAATGCTGTCTTCCATTCCCACAACTTCAGTAACCACCAAACAAAGATGACTCACACATTTATAAAACCAACCCAGATCACTCCTCTGAGTCCCAGGCCTTAATGTAAAACTGCATAATTGACATCTTCCCTTGGGTGTTCCCAAAACATCTCACATGCAAATGATCTAAAACAAAACCCTTGCTCTTCCCCACCAACCTCCCATTCTGGCCTCTTCTAGGGAACATATCTCAGTCAATAGCACCACTAAACAGCCTACTGTTCAAGCCAGAAATCTTGCCACTTTCCTGATACCCACCACTCCCTCATTCCCCACGTTAAATGTATTGCCAAGTCTGTTGGTTTTCATCTCTTAATATTTCTTGAACCACCCACTTTTCTCCATCTCCACCAATATCACCCAAATCCATTTCTTACCTGGACTCCTTCAGTAGCCTTCTACTCTGGAACTGCTCTAATTGGTTCTCAACACTGCAACCACAGTGATTTTTTTTTTATATAAATGCAAATCTGATCACATGCTCCACCTACCCATCGCCACCCTCTGACGCCAAACCCATAAGCAGACACGTATGTCCCTCCGCTGAGCTATGACAGTGCCTTGTACTTTCTCTCACTATAAAGCAAGCCTATATCACTTGGTAGTTGTTTATTACATCACACAAACACATGAACATCATCTCCTTTCAGGTGCAACACAACTACTTGTGAGCTCATTGAGGTTCAAGCCATGTCTCAATCATCTCTGTAGCTTGTGGTAGTGCCCAGGAAGGTTTGTGGAAATGAACTAAATTAAAGTGAAATAAATTGAAGCCAGAAAATGCGAAGGGTTTGGTGTCTTCCTAAACATCAAATTGCCTCTACTTACTACCAAGTCAATACATGAGATAAAAGAGGACAATGTGTTGTCAAGCTGCTTAGTGGTTCCTAAACAGTGATTAACTCTGCTCTGCAATGACTTCAGGTGATGAAATGATACAGAATCCATTCCCAGTAGAGATGGCATGAAGAAGGTGATGGGGAATATGGGTGGATAGATGGCAACAGGGTGGCATGACCCTGCTGAACATCAGAGAAAGAGGCAGGAGAATAGGGGTCCATTATTGAGCTGATAGCAAATGTTCCCACTTTGGTTCTCAGCTCAGCCTCGTCTCTTCTAATGATTTTTATGAGCCCCTACCCAAAATATGCACACTGCTTCTTGGCAGCAGAAGGCAACAGTAATAAGCCACCACAGCAAGCTAAACACTGACAGGTGGTAAGGAAACAGTCTCTTCTCTCCACTAAAAAGAAAGCAAATGGATAGAAACCGTGCAGAGACATGTCATTCTCAATGAGGCACAAATCTTCCAAAGCAAATTCCAATGACTTTACCCACAGACAAGAAAGACGCAGAGAGGTAGTCTTTGTACATGTGGCCAATGCTTCTGCCACATTTCCATTGAGCTGACCCTGAGTCTCCCTCTAATGTTTGTAGGCTAATCTCCAGACCACACATTGTAGATTCCAAGGGAATAAAAGGCCCACAGATGATCCCCCTCAGCCCTCAGTGGGACCTCTTCATTTTGTTCCCATAGCATCCCGAGCACGCCTTTCTGCATTCTGTACTGTTCTCTAAGAGCCCTAAAAATATCCACCTCCCTCCACCCATTATTCCATGAGCTCCTCAGGGAGAGGTAACATGGTTTTACTCAACTCTTCTCTTCCCTAGTGCTCAGCAAAATACCCGGCACATAGTAGGAAGTTTGGCATAATGAAATGACAAGTTTTGATAAGACCCTGGATTGGAATCTTTCTATCTCCATGATCTTAGGCAAGCTACCCAGCCTCTCATGGACTCAATTTCTTCATTTGTAAAATTATGCAACTGTCCTGCAGAGTAAATACGAGAATTAAAATTCATTTAGAGTGTCTAAAGCTCCTGACACACTGCCTAGTCTATGGTAGATGCTAGCATCAGTTGAAACACACATTCCTGGTACCAACTCCCTGCCCCCACCCCCTTTGAAATGTTAGAAGGAAATGGGACTGCTTTAGTTCAGATGTCAATGAAGTAATTGATACTCATGGAGGGAGAGAATTGACACACAAAGAGCACCTACTGTGTGCCAGGCACTCTGCCAGGGGCATCCCTGGGAGGTGGGCACCATTACCCTGCATTATAGATGAGTAAACTGAGGCTCAAAGAGGTCACACAACTTACCAAAGACCAAAACAGTTAGTGAGTGTCAGAGCCAGAATATGATCACTGATCAGTGTGACCCTCGACAGTTGCTTCTTTTATCACATTGCAGAAAGAAATGCAATCAAGAGTAAAGACGCCAACGATCCTCAAGGCCAATCCCAAAGGAAGATTGGCTGGGACAATTTGGCCAACAGACACAGCCCACGGAGTACAAGGCACAAGGAGACTTTGGGACAAGGTAAGGGATATGATCATGCAGCCAGCATGCCACTTCTCCTCTACTTCTCCCAAGACTTTTGTCTATAGTATGAGTAAAGAAATATGAATTAATTACCTATTTTTATTCACTGGATTTCCTATATAAATGCACATATGAACAGTTAAGTCCTAGCTTAAAACCCTTGAAAGGCTCACACCACCAGAACCGAAGCACTTTGTAGTGGTATTCCATGAACTGGCCTCAAGTCCTGACACCCCCTACCTCTCTATACTTTATCCACACCAAGAAGCTTGTGGTTCCCTGGATATGGCATGCTATTTCTGGCCAATCCTTCACCCCTCACTCTCTTTACCTTCCTAAATCTTACCTACCCTTCAAGATTCAATTCCAGCATCTCCACCTCATGAAGTCTTCCCTGATGCTGCCAACCAGGTTTAGTTCCCATTTCAACCTCTGAATATCTCTTGCTAGCCCTACAATCACTACATTGTTTTATCAATATCTTCCTAAGAATTTGTCTCCACCATCTGACTGTGTGCTGTTTGAGGACAGAGAGTGAATCATAATTCACCATTTTATTCTTCTGGCTTGCTACAATGGCTCATCTATAGAAAGAGCTCAAGAGTATTTTTTAATAAAGAATCACCAATTGTGTGCCCATCCAGAGCTAAGCACACCAGGAAACACACAAGAAACAAAAGCAATGTGGCTGCTGAGAGGAAAAAAATCCCATGATAGTGGGATGGATGGTGCCAGCTCCACACAGAAATGGCATGTGAAGCAAAAGTGCATAATGAGGGGCGTACATCAGCAAAGACTGTGAGGAAGAGGTGAGCATTTCTGCAGAGGTGCGTTCACGTCTTTATTGACCTGAACACACTTTGTGAAATGGGTCCCGCTCTTTGCCCACTGGTCTGGGCTGTGTATTATGAGTTGCCTTCTAGAGGCTTCCACAGGGGTGGGAAATCTGAGACCAAAGGATGCCACCGTTATTTATACCAACCACCAGAAGAGAGGAAGAAAGCAAGCCATTGTCACTGGTGTTTCTCAGCTAGATCTTTTAGAGAAAAAATGAGATTGGAGGGCTTAACAATCAAACTTTGTTTTGATTTCTCCATTTCTACAATGGGCATGATTAAAACTAGCAAATGAGGTTGTTATGAGTATTAAATATGATCACGAGCAAGCATGCCTAGCTTGGTGTCTGGTGCATCAAGAAACAATAGCTATTATAATGGATCAGTTACTTTTCCTTCAGATCCTTTTATTTTTGGAACTGAAATGCTCTAGAAAATGTCTATTGAATTTGGATGTGAGGAGACAAGTAAAAATTGTTTCCCCAGTTGAGTCTCCTGTGGTGTATTTGTTTTCTCTGAAATGCCTCTCTTATTTAATCTCTGATATTATTCCAGAATATCCATTATAGCAAATACTCTTAAGAAGAAAGGCTTGAATTCAAAAATAAATTGCATTCACAGATCATGTCTTAGAATGTGCATCATTAGTGTTTAACTGGCAAAACCAGATACAGGGAGATAGATGATCCCGTTGGAAAAAGCCAAATTGGATTTTGAAGAGACTTTGACTTGCCCCCTATTTCTTTTTTTTCCTAGCAAAAGGAAAGCAAAAAAATTAAATGGTTCCACATATGATTTTTGTCCCATTCAACAAGACAGGAAAGCCTCATCCCTCTCAAGCTGCTCAGCTCTGTGGTTATTTCTTTCCTTTACTGACCACGGCTCAAGTAGAAAGCCTGGGATGGAAACAATCCCTCATATTTGCGTCAAGCTGATGTTAATATTTGCCTGCAGCCCCTTTCTCTCCTTAGAGCTGAAAACCAGCTACCTATTTCCTTCAGACTAGAATCCTATTATTTATAAAGTATCTGTTTTGCACTATGTTCTGAAATGCAGCATTGCCAGACTATTCTAGATGATTGAGGGGTTCAGACAAAAGGGCTACAAAGGCAGGGCAACTTCCAAAAATAGAAATGAAATCCACTGGTCCTCGTTCTACCCGACAAAGGAATTCTGCTGGATGGCATGCATTTTACTTATACGCAGGGCAAAATGGAGAAGCAGACAAAACAAGAATTTGAATGCCCCTAGCCTCCCTTTTTTGCTGTCCCCTGATGGTGCCCCTCTATCCCTCCCCTCCAGGCCCATAGCCTTCAGGGGCTCCCCCCATTCTCTCAACAGCCTGTGCATTTCAGAAGGCCAAGTGTTCAGCTAAAGCATCTGAGTTCTCTGATCAATCCATGGGCTTGACCAAGGCAGAAACCACAAGGAAAGGCTGAAGGCAGAAGGCAAGCCGACCCAAAATGGGATATAGAGGTAAAGACTGAGGCATAAAACCAGCATGGGATCCTGGGGAAAGTTTCCGCAGGAAGAACTGGAGTGTTTTGCTCTTATGAGTCACCCACAGCAAGATCTGGGCTGGGGAAGTGGGCATCGTCACATGGCTTATGTTCGCTTAAAGATTAGCAAAACCTTACTGAGCCCTCCACCATGGTGGGGCTGGAGTAGAAGTTCCAGTAACTCTTCCTTGTACCCATTTCAGTGGTTCTACGGTCCACTTTAGTCCAGTGGTTTGAGCACAGCTTACAGAATTTGTCCCTTTCCAAATATCACACCAACAACCAGGGCACAGAACAACAAGCTATTCTTTGGAACCATTAGTTAATTATTAGTAAAGAATAAGAACATCAAAACTTATACACACACACAAACCCATATGCACGCAAGCCTTTGACACTTCAAATAATACTTACATTGTTCAACCAAATATGCATATATTTACCTTTGAAAAATAGCCACAAATATACATAGTGATGCCTCAAAATTCAGACAATGTTAAGTCTCCAGAACCCAGCTATGGTTAAGAAATGGAATAAACTTACCCTTGAGTGGCCAAAATAAATGTCCTCCAGCCAATATACTTGCATATATCACTCTTGAGTGCCTCATCCACCCTGAAAGGCTAAAGATCTATTTCACAAATTAAGATTTATGTGAACCTGGGGCTGGCAGCCAAATTCTCACTTGTTCAAAGCTGTGGTTACAGGTGAACCCTAGGGAACCTGCAAACTGAGAGGCAAACAACACGCCAGAGAAGAGGGTGACATGTCTAGACTGAATCAAAAATTCAGACTAGAGTGGATACTGGGAGCCAGGGGATGAAGCCGGGGATCTACAGTGCAGGCAGACAAGGACAAGGACTCATGATTGACCCTGGCAAGCGGGAGGGTGGTTCTGGGGGGATACGAGAACCCCAAGACGTGGCACAGTGGGTAAAGGGCACTTGTTGCCCAGTGATAATGGGGAAGCCTGCTGGGTCACCAGATGGAACAGACACAGAGCAAGAGCCCCAGGCCACACCCAGAGTCTGCCTGAAACTTTGACGAGTAGTTGAACAAACTGGATTCTCTCGTCTCCCATCTTAGAGCAAATTAAAAGCAGCAAATTACAAGTGAAAAGCAAGAAGCTGACAGTGTTATTCATGACACAGCTGGCAATATGACAAAAGGAGAGGAGACCCTCCAAAATTAGAAAAAGACACATGCAAGAACTCTAAGCATGCCTGCATTCAGTACCAGCCCATGCACTTCGTAGGGCCCTTGATCACATTTTCAACTTAGAGAGACTTCAGTTCTTTATCTGTATAATGTGTATGATAAAGTCCGCTGCTGGGGCTGATGGGAAGAGTCAATGAAACATGGAGATGAAGGACAAGTTGGTGCCTGGTACATGAAAGGGCCCAAAAATGTTGTTTCTCTTCCCTGCTCCTTTTGGGTATTAACCTCAGTCCACTGCCTGGAAAAGGATCTGGCCCAATTCTGCTCTTCCAGAGAACCAGAGAAGAAAGTTCTTATTTCCTCATATTGGGGAGAGGAGGAAGAATCAAGGGTTAAACCATTTGGACAACTTTAAGATAAACCAGGACGGTCTTTAAAATGGAGAGTCAAGCATGACATTTCTCATTTCTTGTCTTGGAACCTTGGATACCAAGATCAAATGCAGACAAGCAATAGAACTTTGTCGTCATCGTCATCATCATTTTTTTATCAACTTGAAAGAGAAAAAGATGCTTCACTCTTCACTGAATGGAAAGTTCACTGTTTGGATTATGTGTAATCTGGCAGGAATGGGAGAGAGTTAGGTGGATAATGCAATCCAGGAAGTAAGAGGAGCCAGTGAAGAAATACACATTTTCATAGAAGTTTTCCACTGTAAGGCCAGTTAGGGAACCACCAGCTTTTCAACACTTTTGCTCTTGAGAGCAGCACTGTGCAAAAAGAAATAAAATGCAAACCACTTGTGTGATTTTACTTTTTCTAGTAGCCACATTATAAAAAAAGCAAAAAGAAACAGGCAAATCAATTATAATAATATTTTTACTTAACCCAGTATATCCTAAAGAGTATCATTTCTCCACATAATCCATTTAAGTAATTAATATTAATGAGATATTTTACACTCTTCTTACAATTTGAAGTCTTCAAAATCTGGTGTGTTTTTAACACTTACAGAACCTCTCAATTTTAACTGGCCACATTTCAAGTGGCAGCTGATGATTACCGTATTGGACAATGCTGCTTTAAAGTAATAAAGATTGCAATCTGGTGACCTGGGTTCAGGTGGGCATTTTTGGAGGGAGTCACCACTGGGTAGAGAAAACATTGAGAAATCTCTATGTGGAAGCTGGCAAAAGGAAGAGCAGAGTAACCAGCCCACTTATTCAATAAATCCCAGCTTTCCTGAACAGTTGTACCCTTCCAGAACTTCAAAATCTTTATTTGATTTTCCATTCATCTTATCTTCACTCAAAACCAAATGACACTCTGATGGCTGTGAAGGCACAAGAGTCGGGAAATGAAATGTGAAGGAGATAATACTGAAAGGATCCCAAGAGAATTCTTTTGGGTTCCTGTCCCCCCGCTGCAGCTCTCCACCAGGAGGGAGTTGAGGCTCCAGGTAATTATTGACCACTTGAGTACTTTGGGATTCTGCCTGGTACTTGAGGTTCTCAGAAGTGGAACTGATCTTGCCAGAGAAGTGCTCAAAGAGTTCCTGGAGCCATTTCCTCAAAGGAACAGCAAACTGTTCTTGACCAACCCTATGGAGAAACCCAAATCTGCCCCTAAGTCTCTGGGCATTAAATGAGTATTTGACATGTAGTGGGCACACCATAAATGGGAAAGTTCTTGTTCCTTTCCCTTGAATGGTAAGAAGCAGCCAGTGAACACCTGGACACTGAGTTCCCACAACCAAATTCCTTGTGAGGAGGTCCTCAGGTGCTTTGGTGTCTGCTATTGTTAAAACAAACCGAAACTGCCGTCCCAGAGCACAGAGCTTTCTGTGGGATGGATGCTCTCCGTCTCCTCTTGTGCAGCTCAGTTAATGCGCAGTGTAATTTTCAGTGCAGGTCTGGGAGCAAACTAACATCCTCTTCTTTATCCTCCTCCAAAAGCAGATCTATGGGTCAAGAATTCATACTGGGAGAATAAAAAATTATGGTGCACTTTGATTGGGGACTTATTGTATATTTTGCCAATCCAAGTTTGAAAGGCAGAAAGAGAAAAGAAGGGACAAAAAGACAGGCAGGAAGGGTTTCATGTACTAAAAGCTGCTGATAAGCCACACGCTGCTCTTTGAATGCCCCCATCTTGTCTGTGGAGAGAATAGAGCCAGCAGACTCCCTTTGATGTGAAAAGAGCTTTTGCCATGTGATGAGTTAGCCTCAACTAGGAAGGAATTTTAGGCCAGTAATTTCCTTCTTATTAAGAACAAAAGACAGATGGAGAGAAACACACCCAACCCCACTTGCGTGTGGCTGCCTTCTCTTCCCCATCAAGAATTCAGGTCCTCAAGAATTCAGGTCCATGGGAATTAGCAAGTCCCGTGGGCTTTGAGTACCGTCTACACTGGTGGCACTCCTGTGTCTTAGCTCCAGCACCCTGCCTTCCCCCACCACACCCAGTCTGTTCCCTCTCATTCCGGTCAACCAGTTACTTAGACTTAAACTCTTAAATGCATCGTGACCCATTTTTTCTCTCTCATTCCACAGTCAATCCATCATTACATCCTGTAGTCTCAGAATATATCCAGGATGGGACGGACCACTCTCATCTCCTCGAATCCTCCTCGAATCTCATCACCTCTTACCTGGCTTCACAAGCTTTCTGACAGCTCCTCCCACTTACTACAATCCACTGTCCACATAACAGCGAGACCAAACCTTCAAAAACCTAGGTCAGATCATGTCTCTCCTTTACTCAAAAGCCCTTAGCTGCCCGGCTCCTGTAGAAAAAAATCTGAAGTCCTTGCAAACCACCTGTGCCGGTTTGAATGTATTGTGTCCCCCAAATGCCATTATCTTTGTGGTCTTGTGTGGGGCAGACGCTTGGGTGCTGGTTGGATTTGCTTGGAGTGTGTCCCACCCAGCTGTCGGTGATGATTCTGATGAGATGTTCCCATGGAGGCGTGGCCCCACCCATTCAGGGTGGGCCTTGATCAGTGGAGCCATATAAATGAGCTGACTCACAGAGAAGGAACTCAGTGCAGCTGTGAGTGACTTTTGAAGAGGAGCAAGCTTGCTAGAGAGGAACGTCCTGGGAGAAAGCCGTTTTGAGGCCGGAGCTTTGGAGCAGACGCCGGCTGCCTTCCCAGCTAACAGAGGTTTTCCGGACGCCATTGGCCGTCCTCCGGTGAAGGTACCCGATTGCTGATGTGTTACTTTGGTCGTTTTGTGGCCTTAAGACTGTAAATGTGTAGTGAAATAAACCCCCGTTTTATAAAAGCCTATCCATCTCTGGTGTTTTGCATTCCGCAGCATTAGCAAACTAGAACGCCACCCCATCCAAAATGGCCCCTCCACCATACCCCATTCCCTTCCTCTGCTTTAATTTACTCCATAGCATTCATAACTACCTGCTGTTATAGTATATTTTATTTCCTTACTTATTTATCATCTGTCCACCTCTGCCAGAATGTAAGCTCTGGGAAGGCAAACTTGTGTTCTCCATTGTTATAGCCCCAAAGCCTAGATAAAGGCTAAGCATGTAGGCAATCAATCAATATTTGTCACACGAATGAATCTGTCAAAATGAATCACAGGCATCTTTGAAATCCTTTGTCTTAAGAAATGGTCATTTAAAGTCTGTAATTTTCATTCAAATATTTATCCTCTCTTTGGAAAGCAAAGAGAAACAACTGACTCTCCTATAAAATTACTGAACATTCATTCATTGAATTTTTCTTGCATGCCTACTGTGTGCCAGCTACCAACATGTTCATTATCAGCACCTTTCTGATGAGGGAGGGCAAGCAGGACAGAGAGAAGTGAGATCCCAAGAGGTCCTATCACACAGACTGAGGTCCAGCAATTCTTCCCAAGGTCAAAAAAGAGCTAGAAGTGGTGTCATCTTTTTCATCTAGTGACACGACATGAGATATCTGAAGATCAGGCCACGTACCAGGATGAAGAAGGCAACATGGAAGTTGCAAACTCTACTAGAGCTTTTTCTTAGACACAGTTACACCTGCAATCTCAGCTGAAGCCAGAGTATAGCCTGCAGCCACTTGAACAGGTTCAAGGCTCCCTTGGAACCACATGGACCTGGGGCCCAAATCCTGCCACCAGCATGGCCTGTGTCTGTTAAAACCAGGTGTAGTAGTCACAGGAGGAGGTATTCTACATCTCGCAGAGCATACTTTGAGTTTATTCTCAAGGGTAGTTCCTAGCCAAGCGATCAATGCCTTGGAGAGCTGGAGTGCTGTAACTCACCTCGCTTCACCTTGAGTTCTAATCAAAACACATCACATCTCTGCAATGCATGTAGTTACATAAAAGCCCATTTTAACAACATTTATAATCTTTAAGGGACACTGTCACTAGGAGTTACATCTTATTCCTCTGGGGATCACATGGAAAAGGCAAAATTGCATTTTGACCTCAATTTTAATTCAGGGTTTCAGTGGATGTTAAAAGGGTATAGCGATAGAGGTCTTTTTTAGTGTGTTTCTCTATTCTCAAGGTTTGCCTCACATGAGATGTTCTTAAATCATCCACTCTAATCTCAGGCTTTTAGGTTGCATTTCTATAAGAGCATTAAACAATTGGATGGATGCATTTTTCTCCCAGTTTCTTATATTCACCGATACACTATTTCAGTGACTCTTTATAGCAAAGTTATAACGATCAATGTGTAATATGTGGCTCTACAGAATTATGAAATTTCATGGTGCAAAACAAATTTTAAAGAAACATTACCCCCATGTGATGTAAAAGATGTCACTGAACAATATTCTGCTGGTCGTCTGGGCACATTTTGTAGAATTAAAGCTTTCAAACATGGTAAGCAAAAAGAAAAGAAAAAGAAAAAGAAGATGTAATAGAATTTAACAAAGACTTTGAATGAGGATCAAAGTATTAGCCTTATTAATGTTGCCACTTGCCCAATAATCCCCAGAGTCCAGAACTCCCTGGAAAAGCTGGAATGGAGAGCCAGCAGGGACCTTAGGCCAAAGTGGGTCCTCCTTCAACCCCAACCTAAGGGTGGCGTGGGAGTGGCATTCCCCAGCTCAGCCTGCTGCCAGGCTGCCTCATGCCTCAGCCAGTCTCACAGGCTTGAAGACATTCACACACAATGCAAAAGACTCCAAACAGTACAGCCCCCTGGTCCAGACCCCAGCCTGAGCTCCAAATCCATGTACCTGGCTCCATACCCAGCACCTCCCCTTGGACCTCAACAGGCAGGTCCACAATGAACTCCTGATTCTCTACTCTCCTCCAGCCCTTCCTCCCCAAGCTCCCCCACTTCAGTTAAGGGCACGTCCATTCACCCAGCTGCTCGAGCCAAAAATCCCTGTCATTCTTGTCCCTCTCTTTCCCTCACCCCTCATGTCCAATCTGTAGTGAATCCTATTGGCTCCGCTTTCAAAATATGTCTCAAATGCAACCACTTACCATCTCTGCCACTACCGTTTCCATCCAAGCCACCCCCACTTCTTCCAGACTTCTGTGGGGACTTCCCTTTAGCTGCTCTCCCTGCCTCCTCTCTTGGTCCCTATAATTAACTCTTCCGACAATCTTCTCTGACCATCCTGTCTAAAATAGCCATAGGGCCACCCCAACCCCTGTATGGTCAATCTCTGCCTTTACCCTGTCTTATTTTTCCCCAGCACTTTATAATCTCACTACCTGACATCATCATATATATTTGTGGGTTTATTTGTGTGTCTCCCTTGTAGAATGGGAGCTCCATGAGGACAGGTTGTGTTTTGTTTTTTTTCCTGTGTGTTCACTGATACATCTCCAGCAACAAGATAAATGTCTGATGCATAGTAGGTGCTCAGTAAGTATTCATGGATTGAATGAAGGAAAGAAGAAGGCAGGTAGCCAGAAAGAGCCTATGTATCCCACATACAAATTAAAATGTGGTGAATATCTTCTTGCTCTGAGCAATCTTATCCTCCCAAATCTACTGTCTCCTATAGAATCAAAACTCTTAGAAGAAAACATAGGCATAAATCTTCATGGCTTTAGATTTAGCAGTGGCTCCTTAGATATGACACCAAACCACAAGCAAAAACAACAACAAAAATAGACAAGTTGGACTTAATCAAAATTTAAATCCTTTATGCATCAAAGAAAACTATCAAAAAAGTGAAAAGACAGCTCAAAGAATGGGCAAAAATATTTGTAAATCATGTATCTCACAAAGTCTTGTATCCAGAATATATAAAGGACTCTTACAACTCAACAACAAAAAAGACAAACAACCCAATTTAAAAATGCACAAAGGACTTGAATAGATATTCCTCCAAAGAGATATACAACTGGTCGATAAGGACATGAAAAAATCCTCAACATCATTGGTCATTAGAGAAATGCACATCAAAGTCACAATGAGACACCACTTTGCTCTCACTAAGATGGCCATAAATTTTCTTTAATGGGAAATGAATATTGGCAGGGATGGGGAGAACATGGAGACCTCATACATTGCTATCGGGAACGTAAAATGGTGTGGAAAACAGTTTGGCAGTTTTTCAGTAGGTTAAACATAGAATTACCATATGATCCAGCCATTCCATTCCTAGGTATATAGCCCAAAGAGTTCAAAACAGGCATTCAAACAAAAACTTATACATAAATGTCCATAGCAACACTAGTCACAATATTCAAAAGGTGGAAACAACACAAATGCCCACCCATCAACTGATGAATGGGTAAACAAAAGGTAGCATATCCAGGCAATGGAACATTATCCAGCCACAGGAAGGAATGAAGTCCTGATACATGCAACAACGTGGATGAACCATGAAAATGTATGCTAAGTACAAGAATCCAGATGCAAAAGGTCACATATGGTATGAATCATTGTATGAAATGTCCAAAATAGGCAAATCAGAAAGCAGAGTAATGGTTGCCAAGGGCTGAGGGAACAAAGGAATGTGAGTGACTACCTGATGGGATGGGGTTTACATCTGGGGTGATGAGAAAGTTCTGGTGATGGTTACATTGTGGATGTACTTACTGTCACTGAACTGTGCACTTAAAATGTCTAAATTGGTAAATTTTACTTTCTGTATATTTTACCTTAATTTTTTTAATGGGGCTGAATTCCCAGAATGTTGTGGTCCAGCTTGAATGCCTGAGAGGGATCATCCATGTCATCCAGAAGCTGGGAGAGAGGGCTGAGTGAACCCTCGAGGGAGACTGTGATGGAGCCAGGGCCTGAGGAGGGGGCTGGGCAAACACTGTGGGGTCCTGCCACCCCACCCTACCCCACATGTGGGCAACAAGGTCCTGCAGACCAGATTTTCCAACATGCTCACAGTGCCCCCTCGGTCCATCTGGCCACCAAGGCCCTCGAAGGAGCTGCTCCCTGGTAGTTCTCTCAATAATGACCTTGACTTTGACCTTGGCTGAAGATTTCCTCCTGGTGCCCATGACCTTGGCTGTTCTAGGCTTGCCTGGCCTCCAGCTCACGATGACTTTAGAGAGGAACTCCATGGGGGAAAGAAAGCAGCAGGTGCCACGGCGATCACCAAGCGTGTGGCCTAGGTTTTGATGGTCAGCACCAACTGGTGACTGGGCTTGGCTGGGCCCCGGCTAGCTTCTTCTGGACCCCAGCACACTGGAGGACAGAGCTGCACTGAGGGTGTCACTGTCCAAGCCTCTTCGTCCACCTCTGGGGTGGCCCCCAGGCAGCTGCAGACTCCTGTGGCTGCAAGGACCAGAAAAGGGACAAGTGAGTCATTTAGTCACCAGACACACATTCCCAGAGAGCAGTCAGCTCTGTGCCTGGACTTGCGGCTGGGGCACAGCAGAAACTAAAGCAGCCCAGGCCCAGACCTCCCAGAACTTCCAGTCCAGTCAGGGAGAAATGTCCATCAGTGACACCCCAGAGGGTGGTCGAGCTATGACGGGGACGCCAAAGGGCAGGGGGAGCCCAGAAGATGCACCTGATCCAGCCTGGAAGTTCAGGGAAGGCTTCCTGAAAGAGGAGACATCTGAGATGAGGCCAAAACTTGAATAGAAGTGAGATTCATAAAGAGGGGGAGGAGAAAGGCTGTATTAAAATAAAAAAACTAAAGAAAGAAAGAGAAAGGAAATATTAAATATAAAAGCTGGAAATAATTCATTCAAATCCCCAAAAGCATAATTGATAAAGAACTTGTTTAGTGAAAAGTCCAATCACATAGACAAACATTTCACAATGCTAATCAATAAAAAAGGGAAAAACAAAAATTCAAAGAGTTAGTAATGAGAAAGGGCTTACAAACACTGGTATGAAATGGTTTTTTATTCATTATAAAAGAAAACTATGTACAACTATATGATAAATTTTTAATTCTCAGTGACATGGCTGATTTTCAAAGATACAAAACTGATGAAATAAGACGGAATAATTTTAAAGGAGCAAGGCAAGGAAGGGTATGGATAAATGAGCTTTCTCATATGCTGCCCAAGAAAAAATAACCTATCATTCTTCTAGAATGCAATTTGGTGGTCCATGTCAAATATCACCAAAACCTGCACGCACATTGACCTATAAATTACACTGACGAAAATTTTACCTAAGAAAATAATAAATATGAGTGCAGAAGTATATTCTTCCACGTCAAAAATATTTATCAAAGTGCTGTATATAGTAGCAAACAAACTGGAAACGACTTAATGTCTCCATGAGATTCTGATAAATAAATTGTGGCATATCTATATAATGGGCTGCTATTCACTTACTTAATATTATGCTGTGTGTACTTCTTGGTTCCAAAAGATGTTCATGATATATTAGTAGATGACAAAAACCCAGTTGCCAAACAAAATGTATAGTATGATTCCATTTTTTATTTATTTAGAGAGAGGAAAAAGCATCCCCAAACAGTACTTAATTCTAGGGACTTGGGTTATGGGTGATTTTTCATAATCTTTTTTATATTTTGCAATATGTTTTGCTTTTTAAATTTGCATGTTTATTAAAATAAGTGTAAAAACTGCACATAATGACTAATAAAAAATTAAAAACTGGTCATTATTGCCTTGGGTGGTGGAAATATGGGTGAGTACTTTTTATTTCATTCCTATATGTCAGCGGTTTCTGTAGGGTCTTTAGTGACAATTACACTGATAATTAAAAAACAAACAAACAAAAAGAGCCTCTTTGTTCTAATGCCAACTCCATTATCAGCGTGAACTTGGTCGTCACATGCCTTGTCTATTCTCATCTCCTGGTCTCTAAAAGGAAACAGGTGGGCTAGATCTTTGCAGAGTTCCAGCCCTGCTGCCCACTTTGAGGCTATTTCCTTCAAAGCACCGGCTCAGTCATCCAGGCTTGCTCCATAGTCCATTTAGAAACAGATTTTGAAGAAGAAAAAAAAGAGAGAAAGAGACAAAAAGAGATAGAGAGAAAAAAAGAAAGAACAAGTAATGTTCGTTTGTTTCATTACAACAATTTAATAGGAACAACCATCCAAAAAATGGAAAATGTCAAGTGGGCTATTAAAGCCCTCCAGCAGGAACGGGTGCGTCAAGGCACAAAAATTAAATGGGAACAATCTCAGGAAAGGAATACAGAAGAGTGGCTGGCTGCCCCAACTCAAGTGCCATTTTTTTAAGAGATAATCAAGTGACAGCCATACATGGTTTCCAAGAGGTCAGCTGTTCAGAGAAGAATCTTCTGACTTGACTGGACCTCCACAAAATGAGACTGCCATACCCTTCTCGCTCATTGCACACGGTTCAATTTTGGGTTATTGAGAGCCCCTTCTGGGGCAGTTGCTATGCTGGGGGCCGGGGGTGCAGGAGTGGATGAGGCTCGGGTCCCTGTTCTCAGAGCTCTCACAACCCCATAAAGAGAGAGAAGGACAAGGAGCACATCTTAATGTGACAGGATAAGTAGGAGGGGAATGCTTTGTGCAACAGAAGCTGAAGAGGAAGGCCTTGCCTGTTCTGAAAACCCACCTGACAGGTGAGTGAGTATTAGCCAGACAAGGTTAGAAAGTGCTGCAGGTGGCAGGGAGGACGTGGCAAAGGCCCCTGAGAAATAGCATGCTGTGCAGTTGAGGCCCACAGCATTCATCCCTGCAAGATGCCAGGGTGCAGAGAAGCAGGACGAGCTTGCAGCCACGTAGATACATCCTCAGGCTTTATTCCAAACTCAGAAAACAGCCCCTCCATCAGCCCAGCAGAGCTAGAAATTTGGGGACCAGGAAAATACACTCAGCACCCAATGCAACCCATGCCCAGGTTTCCTGCTTACAAGTACAGAGGTCTTCCTACAAACTTCATTTCTGTGGGGGTGGGACATTGTCTGGAGCCCCCACCTGCCCTGGGCCCCCAGCGTGCTTCTCAGCAGTGAAAGCAAAAGAGCTGAAAGTGTGGCCTCTGTGTTTCCAATTCTCCACATTTAGTTTTAATGTGCAACCTCGTTCAAGGTCTCTGCTTCCATTTAAATTAAATCTCTGTAAAGAAAAAATAATTATCTGGTCATTTTCCAGTGGAGGAAAAAAAAAAAAAAACAAAGAACAAACTCATTCGCCTTGTGCCTCAGTACCATTTGCTGAACTCACAGTCCAGGACCGTCGTCTGTGTCTCCTGGGGGCTGCGCGTCAGGACACGCTCAGCGTCCAGGGCAGAGGGGCAGAGCTGCCTCAGCAAGTTGTGAGCTGGGGCCTGAGTGGGAATATTCCTGCTGGGAATTAAGGAGTCCAAGAAAGAGACTCAGAAAGCAGCAAAGGGGCCGGAGTTAGAATCAGTGGAGGAGGGAGGAAGATGTCCCCAAGTAGATGTGGGCAAGACGGTCAGGGGAAAAGGCACAATTAAATGTGCCTTTTTCCTGAATATACTTAGTGTCTTTTTTCCCATCAAGAAGAGGGGAAGGCCTAGTCCCAGCACACAACCTGGCTTCAGAACAGTTTTAGGAAACGCAGTCCTCCTCCAGTGTGGATTCCATCCAGTCATGAACTTGCCTTGATATTTGATTCCACCAGGATGCAGGTACCCCCCAGCTGGGGTGAAGCACCCACAAACAGGTATTGCTGTTCCAGGATCAGAGGGAGAGTGAGCTGGAGGCTCTGGGCCCTTGACGAATTAGGAAGTGCTTCAACATCTCAAAGCCTTGGTATCCTCTTCTGAAAACAAAGAATCATTATTCTGTAATAATCATTATTCAGCTGACTCAAAATCCATTCCGAACCGTTCTCCCTTGGTTGCCTTCAGTACATGTTCAAGGCGGCTATGGGTGGCATGTGGCTTAGTAATGGCAAATAAAATTTGAGCAGAAGTCTACTGGGGAAGGTGCTGGAAAAGCTGTCCTTTACTAATAAAAAAGGGACCAACACATCTGGATCTGCCCTTCCTCTATAACTTGCCTTCACAAACGTGATGGCTAGAGCTGCAGCAGACCTTCTGTGGCCATGAGGGAAATGCCAAGATAATCCCACATGTCTGCCCTGACATATATGACCCACTGAACCAAAGCCAATTGACATCTGCCTTCAGATTTCTTGTTATATGAGAAAAATACACCTTATTCATTTTACCACAGTGAGTGGTTTTCTGTTAACTACAGCCGAATTCGGTCCTCACTGAGGGAAGATTGCTGTGATAGTTCAATAAGATAATGTACGGATATTGCATAGCACAGTGCTTAGAAAACAGCAGGAGCTCAATTTTGTTAGCCCCTGTACTGACCAGTCTCTTCTTTGAAAACCCGATCCCTCTTGGAGTTGGAAGTGCTATCAGTGGAGTTTGGGTCAGTGTGGTGTTTCCAGAATAGACTCAGCATGTCAGGCCAGCAGGGCCCATGAGGACCAAGCAGGTCACAACTTCATCGTGCAGATGAGGAGACTGATGTCCAGAGAGGAAAAGGGACTGCCCAAGGTCACCCAGGCTGTTGGCTGCAGAAGTAACAGGCTACACTCCAGGACTGTGACCCACCCCTCCTGCCCCTCTCAGAAGGGCCACAACTGGAGAAGGGGGTGCTGGCCTCAGAGGTGCAATTGGCTGAAGCTCCCCGGCCCAGCTCACCTCTGCCCTTGCTGCCCTCTCCCAGACTGGGCCTCCAGCTCTTTGCTCAGTGGTTATATCGCCTTCCTCCTGCCTCCACCTTCTCCCTCCTCCAGCCCATACAAGGACCACAGGGACATTTAATCAATGACCACTGCCATCACTTTGGTGCCCTGCTTTAAAATCCATGACCCCAATGGAATGAAGCCCTAATTCCTCCTCCTGGCATGCACAGATCCCCAGGATCCTGCCCCAGCCTCATCTCCCCACCTCCTGGACAGAGCCCATTCATGTCCATTAGACGCTCTCCTCCCTGCCCACCACGGCTGAGCGTGCTTCTCCTACCTGTGCCCTTTTGCTTTTCTTGCTCTATGGAAAAGTCACCCAGTTCTCAAGAGCCTGTGCTTCTTCCTCTGAGCTCCAGGAGAACTGATTTTCAGCACCAGCCATGTGAACCTTTAAGGCCTTGGGCTTTTGCTTAACTTTTTCATCACTAAATGCCCAATCCCTTTACCCGGACTGCAAGCTCCCTAAGGGCAAACACTGCTGCGTCTTTGTCTAGTGTGGGAATGGAATAAGCACACAGCAAAATTTCGGAAGCACTGGTAGTGGCTGCTGTCGTCAGCACCAGAATCTTCAAGGGCAGGAGTCAGAGCTGGAGCCACCAACATGGGCCAAGAACTCGCTGCTTGCCAGTGTGCCTGCTAGAATCCCAGCCTGAAGCAGAAGACATGTGCACTGGCATCCAGATGATCATTTAATAAGGAGACTATATACATATGGGAATCTGCATGCATGCAAGGGTCAGGGAGCCGGAAAGGATGTTGAGGCACCCAAAGACAAGTAGCACACCTAGACTGAAGGGAAGTGTGGCCAGGGCTCAGTGAGACCTTGAACCCTGGAGGAGGAGCTGTGGCTATAGATGTGGTTCTGGAAAGGCCCAGCCATTGCTAGAACAGGCATCAAAGTGGGAAGAAATCTCCCTGACTCTCAGCTCAGTCTGGTGCTTCCCATTGGCCAAATTCAGCGGGAAGTCAGAAGGCAAGGAAACCTAAATTATGTCATCCCTGCCCCCAACCCACCCATCAGACAGATCAAGGCAAAGAGGGTGGAGAATATAGAGGGGAGCAGGGAGGGGCAGGCAGAGAACAACAAGCACAGGTGGGCACCGGCTAAGCAATTCATCTATGTATTCTCATTTAAGCCCTCACAAAAATTCCACAAGGAAAGTGCTTTCATCCTTGTTGACAAATGGGGAAACCGAGGTACAGGGAGATTAACAAACGTGCTCAATGTGGCATCATTAGAAAGCAGCTTGCATGCTTAAACCACACACTGAAATGCCTTGTGGAATAAACAAAAGAATGAACAAGTACAACGAATTAAGGCAATGGTCAGCTGTCACTTCTGCATCACCCCTCGCACTGACAAAGCCTGGAGATTCTTCAAATCCCCACCTGTGGTGAGTTTCTCTCTCCACCTCAGCAGAAGGCACAACCATGATCTAAAACAGCAGCTTCCAAACTTTCTGGTGTCAAGACCCCTTGTTCTGGTTAGCTAAAGCTGCTGAAATGCAAAATACCAGAAATGAATTGGCTTTTACAATGGGGGGTTATTAGTTCACAAATTTAAAGTTCTGAGGCCATGAAAATGTCCCAGTTAAGGCATCAAGAGGTAGACGCCTTCTCTAAGGAAAGGACAATGGCGTCTGGGGTTCCTCTGTCACATGGGAAGGCAGGTGGCTAGAGACTGCTGGGCCTTTCCCGGGTTTAGCTCCTGGTTTCCATTGTTTTCTCCAAAATATCTCTGGGCTTCTTTCTTAGCTCCTCTCTCTCAGCTCCTGTGTGTCGTTGCTTGTTTCTCCCAGGGCATTTCTTTCTAAGCATCTGGGGGTCCTCTCTTAGCTTCTCCAGGGCAAACTCTGGGTTTCATCTCTTAGCTTCTCTCCTGGTTCTGGTTTCATTGGCTGTCTCCAAAATGTCTCTGGACATTTTCTCTCTAAGCATCTCTGAGCTCTCTTCAAAACATCTCTGCCTGTGGCCCTCTCTCTCCAGCTAAGTCAACTTGGCAGGTGAAATCACTGCCCTCCCCCCTACGTGGGATCAGACACCCAGGGGAGTGAATCTCCCTGGCACCGTGGAATATGACTCCCGGAGAGGAATGTAGACCTGGCACCGTGGGATGGAGAACATCTTCTTGACCAAAAGGGGGATGTGAAAGGAAATGAAATAAGCTTCAGTGACAGAGAGATTCCAAAAGGAGCCGAGAGGTCACTCTGGTGGGCACTCTTACGCACAATTTAGACAACCCTTTTTAGGTTCTAATGAATTGGGGTAGCTGGCGGTGGATACCTGAAACTATCAAACTACAACCCAGAACCCATGAATCTCGAAGACAGTTGTATAAAAATGTAGCTTATGAGGGGTGACAATGGGATTGGGAAAGCCATAAGGACCACACTCCACTTTGTCTAGTTTATGGATGGATGAGTAGAAAAATAGGGGAAGGAAACAAACAGACAAAGGTACCCAGTGTTTTTTTTACTTCAATTGCTCTTTTTCACTTTAATTATTATTCTTATTATTTTTGTGTGTGTGCTAATGAAGGTGTCAGGGATTGATTTAGGTGATGAATGTCCAACTATGTAATGGTACTGTGAACAATCGAATGTACAGTTTGTTTTGTATGACTGCGTGGCATGTGAATATATCTCAACAAAATGAATTTTTAAAAAAATCTCTGCCTTGTATCCTCTCATAGAGAACACCAGTAAACTAAATAAGACCCACCTTGAATGGGCAGGGCCACATCTCCACAGAAACAACCTAATCAAAAGGTCCCACCCACACTAGGTCTGCCCCCACAAGAGTGGATTAAAAGAATATGATCGTTTTATGGGGTACATAACAGATTCAAACCAGCACATCCCTTTATGCTCTTATAATTAATTGAGGAAACTTCCTCCCCCAAAGAACATTTTTGTGTGTGAGTTATATCCGCCAACCTTTATCAAATTGGAAATTCAAACTGGGAAATTTTTAAAAGCCAGAAGCAAACAACACACATTTCATGAGCCACGGAAATAGCTCATAGCTTCTGGAAAATGCCAATGTATGCTCATGAGAGAATGAGAGTGAAAAAGACAACTAAAAACTTAGTGTTATTATGAATATAGTTATCACCTCAAAGATCCCCTTGAGAGGGTCTTGGAGACCTGCCTGTTGTCCACTGACCACACTATGGAAACTCCCAATCTAGAAGTTGTTTTCATTCCATTAAAATAATTTCTTAATATAAGCCACAGCTTTTAACATGATCAGCCAGAACATAGTGACCCAGCCTTGATCCTCCTCCCCCTCTCACTTTTCAATCTCACTGTTATGGAAGCCCTCCTAAAAGGACACACTTGGAGAAGCCTCGCTGGCAAGAGCCTGGGTGGGGGAGCAGCCGGGAGGGGTAGGAAGTGAGCCAATGAGCCCTGGTGAAGTGGCCATGCATCAGGACATGCCATGACAGGGAGTAGGTGGCAGATGATAAAGCAGGGAGCGGAGCAGTGTCCTGGCCCTGAGAAACTGGGGTAGATAGAATCTTGGACCTTGCAAACACACATTCAAGTCCTAAGCCCCGTCCTGTGGGTGTAGACTCATTTGTAAATAGGATCATCAAAGATTCTATTTGGATGAGGCCAATTGAATCAGGGTGGGCCTTAATCCATTGTGATTGGAGTCTATATAAGCAGAGGAAACTCGGACGGAGTTCGTTTGGAGAAGCCATAAGAAGCCAGAGAGGGAGACAGATTGCACCATGTGATGGAAGCAGAGATACATCGATAAGCCAGGGAGCACCAAAGATTGTGGCAAGTCAGCACCAGCATGCTGCAGACCCTGGCAGAAAGTACAGCCTGCCGACTCCTTGATGTTAGAGTTCTAGCCTCCAAAATCGTGAGGCAATGGATTCCTGTTGTTTAAGCCATCCAGCGTGTGTGGTATGTCATAGCAGCCCTGGTAGACAAAGACAATGCCGATGGGTTGACAACAGACTGGGAAGGGTTCAGGTAGGGAGCAACATAGCAAGTGGTCCCCCCAAAGCAAACCAAGAGAAAGAGAGGTGCAGAGACAGCACCCGGCTCTGGGGAGGCTGAGGAATGCAGGCTGAGCCAGCCTACTCCCCTTTACCTTGTGCCCTTGGGTTTCAGCAAGAAAAAGGAGGCAGCCTCCTCCTCCCCAGCCTTAAAACTCGTCATCTCCTTCACCTGTGGTCCATGCGCCAATAAACCCCAAAAGCAATCAGAGAAAAGGTGTGTGAGAAGCCCTGCAGATTCACTCAGGATGCAACGGTGTTCTTTTTTTTTTTTTTTTAATCTGGTTTTGTGCTTTATCTCTCTTTTATGCTACCTTTAAGCGATTTGATTTCATCCACCTACTTCTTATCCTTCGGTGAGCATATTTATATTCTGCAGTGAAAAGACAGATTTTATATCCCAGCCTCTAACGTGAAGCTATCCCATGGCAAATGATTGTGACCTCATCTCACTCTCCGTTCTCCCCAGGAAGAAATGATTTCTCTTCTCAAGTCTTCTCTGCCAGCTCAGGTCGGGTACCAGTTTTTCCAAGAATCAATACAGGTATACGTACATCCCCATCATCATCACAATCGTTTCTACTTTTCTAGCACCTTCCACGTGCTGTGTTATGACATACACTGGACATTTGCTATTTCTAAGCTTCATTACAGCTCCACTAAAAGGGCACCATTGCCTGTATTTCATAGATGAAGAAATGGGGGCTCAAAGAAGTCAGTGCCTTATCCAACGGGTAATGCCTGAGCCGAGATTTTGAACCCAGGTCTGACAGACTTCAAAACATGTGTTAACCCAGATTTCCATGATCCCACCATCCTTTTTAACAGCCCGGTGGTCCATTCTGCTCAAGCATCACACACTCTGCTCCCAAACCTGCTCCCTGTTGTGTTAACCACACCTCTCCTGAGAAGTGGTGCCGTATAGAAGCCTGGTTGAAGACTTGGTTAAGAGCAGATCCATTGGGTTCTCTGATACCCACGTAGAAGGCATGCGTGCTTTCTCCTGGACTTGCATTTGACCATGTCCTCCGTGGACTGGGTGCACTGGGTGCAACAACATTTTGTTTCCTTCTTTTGTCAGAGATGAGGACTCCCGTGCTTTGTTAACTACCTCCAGCCTGTCCTTGGTGCCTGAAATTCCAATCACTTGTTTAGAAACAAATTTAGTTAAATCTTGCTCACTCTGAGTGTTTTCTCTCATTGCCCTGGAGACATGAACTCTTCCTGAGCATGTGAAAAAAAAAAAAAGAGCATGGAAGTTGAAAATGTCCAGTCTAATGTCCAAGAAAAAGGCCCTGGAGGATGAAACAAATGCATTCTTATCCTCAAATATCAGCATTTCTCAAGCTCCTGTCCCCACCCATTTTAACCTGAATTCTAACCGGTTAAAAGAGCAGACAGATAAATGCTGCAATTTTCTAACTCAGAACAGTGGCCTGACACTAGCCCTGGGTCTGTGGCCACCTGGGCCTGTCTACATGTGTTTGTGCCGATGCATTCTGGGGAAATGTGTTGATGGGAAAGGGATGTATGAGTGGTTGTTGTTATTCAAAACCTACAAGTTTCCAAAGAGTGTAGAGAGCCAAAGACACATACACAAGAGCACAAATCTTTCAGATGAACAAGGTGCAATGGCTCACCCCAGCTCAAAGACACGTGAGTTTACAGAAGTTTATCTGGAGGGTGAGCTCCTCTCCACACTGCCCCATCTTTCTAAACCATCCCTACTCCCACATTCAGAGAAACATCCATCCTATAATATGCAGGAAGCATGACCAGACCCAGATTGTGCAGTGGGCCCCAGCAGGGAGGTACCTCTTCCTGACACCTTCCACCTGTGTTAGAAACCTGCTTCTGCAGTTGAGATCAATCACCTCCCAAATTCCCGTAACCAGAGCCAATGTCCCTACCCCAGGCACAGAGCAAAATGACTCAGACTTTGAGCATTGCCACTCTAAACCGTATGCTAATCACAAAATGAGAAGAGTAAACACTTTTAGACAAAATATTTCGAACTGCTGTCCAGGAACACTGGTGCTGAAAGATGCTGCATGGAAACACACACACACACAGACGAAGACCCCAGCGAGTGGAGGCTGGGGTCAAATAAACTTGAAAAGGAAATTCTGCAGCCAGAAATTCCCTCTTGGGGATTTGCAAAGCATGTTAGCGTGTAAAGGCCTGGAGGACTCCTGCTTAACTTGGTTCAACCCAAATTTACCTGACCACAGAGCTACCTTTTCTGTCTAACTTCATTTAGAGTCTGGTGAAACAAATGCTCCCCTAAGCAGTTGGGGAGAAATGCGATTCCAAGTTAAAGGGAAATGTGGGCTATTTCTGCCCAGGAATGATCTCTCACAAAGGAATCATCTAAAAAGAGAGAGAACGAGGTCGGGGGAGAAGGGAATGCAGACAAGTCAGTTTTAAATACCCTGGCTGCAGCCTGCAGCCCAGCCAGTGATTTCATCTCTGTGGATCTCTTTTTAAACCTTCTGCAAACTCTGGTGCTAATTTCGTGTGTGCTTACACCTGTGTTGTGTGTGCACAGGGTGTGCGTGTGTGAGCATGTGCATGCCATGCACGCAGGGCAGTCTGGGTGCAGGTGCATGCACCCATGCAGAAACCCCAACTGGCCCATGGAGAGTGGGGATGCTCTGTGGGTGAAGCATGGAGGGACTGAACCCAGCCCACTCCCAGCCAGAACCCAAGTGGTGCTGTTCGGGGCTGCTCCAGACGTTCAGCCTCATGGGGCTGTGGGATCTGGAGCATAGTCAGCCTTAAGCATTGCCTTTCAAGAGGGAAACTGGTCTCTAGCTCACTGAAAGGAACAACGTGTTCACACGCAGGAGGAAGAGCCACCTCTTGTGAGGTGAGTGTACTCTGCTCTCTCGTCTGTCACAGGTTCTCACCTTGTTTGCAAGGTCTCCTGGTAATGGAGAGAGTGGACATGTCGGATCAGCCTTAGTGACGGGATCAGGGCAACCGGGATGGACCACTCACCATTCATGGAAATCATCAGCCAGCTAAAGACCAAAGCGAGAAAGTGGGGATTGGAAAGAGTGGGGAGCCTGAGAAGGAAACTGGCAGCCATATTTTATATATTTTATATATATTTCACCTATTTTATGCAACACCCCATTTCCCCAGCCAGGTATTCTGTCTCCTGTAATATTCACAATGACCTTGCTGTATTCTAGATGCTGAAACTGGGCTCAGAGAGGAGGGGTGGCTTCTGTCCTGGACACCTTGTACCCGCCCCTCAGGTTCTCTCTCCCGCCGGCTGCCCCCTGTGGGGGCCCCAGAGGCTCATATATCCTTGGTCCTGGATGGAGACCCAGGGGAGGAAGGGAGCCAGGGCACATCCTCCCCCAGCTCACACTCTGGTGGTTGCCTGGTGGGCTGTATCTTGAAACCAAAAGTCACTGCCCCTCTCAAGACATCCCCGTGCCCCACTGTCCTGCTCACTTCTGGCGACTTCTCCTTTCCCTTGCCCCAGTGGGCCCAGGGGTGTTAACACTCCTGCTGCTAATGGCCCCAGGTACTGCCCTCTCCTCTGTGGTCCCCACCCCTCCATGCTCAAATGTCCCTGTTTAACCCTCCTCGGATAACAAGGAGCTAGGACAGGCTGAGGTAGCAGATGACACCAGGACTTGCCAAGGCTGTTGCTCAGATTAGGCACCTGCCCTTGTAGGGTGATGCACCATCCTGGTTTTCCCAGGACACACTAGGGCTAAAACCAGAAGCGTCTTGGGCATGCTGGGACGAGGTGGTCACTCCAGCCCTCACCCATCATTTTGGCCCCTCACCTTCACCTTGGTTTAATGCAAAGCCGACTTGTCATTTTCCATTCTCACAAGGAAATGCTCTTCCAAATAGTGCAGTGCCTGCCCCTACATCCCCAAATCTCTCTGCTCATGAAATCCCCTTGAAAACACCCCACATTCCCTCCAGCCCATCACCAGTCCTACAACTAACGCCAGCTTGGCTTTTGAACCATGCATTAAAAATGAGAATTAAAATGCAAGACCTGGGGGTGGCGGTATTTTTATTCCTTACAGCTAATCAGCTAAAGAGCAGATAAAAGCCAAGTTATCTAGGAAGAGCAATCACACTTCCCGTTCTGCAGAGACTCTGAGGCCTGGCCTTACTGTGTTTCAGGATTCACATCATTTGACAGTGAAGAGGGAATTTGAGGCCACCGAGGAGACCCCTGCCCTGGGTTCCTCTGGGCTTCTCCCCATGGCACTCCTCAGAGAAAATCACGTGCCTGACAATGACAACCAAGAGCCCAATCCAATAAGTGTGCATTGGATCAGCAGGGACAACAATCCCTGGCGGTGTCCCTAAAGCAATCCCAACTGCGGATGGAAAGCTCCTGGGTTGCACAGGACAAAGGTATAAAAGCAAGCGAGTGGGAAAGGAGCCATTGTTCCCTGAGCATCTTCAGGAGCCAGGCGCTCTACCAGGTACATTGCACCCGTCCTGAAACTCCCATCCTCCCTGCAAGGAGAGCATTGGGACTGCATTTTACAGATGAGCTTGGAGGAGGTGTGCGCAGCTTCGCACTGAGGGTGAGTAGTGGGTAGGAGCCAATCCTGCCAATGTGACTCCCGTTCCTAAGTCCCCGCCACCCCCAAGATTCTGATCCTTGACCTGGATCAACAGCCTCTGCCTTTCAAAGCTGGACAGGTCCAGCCAAGTGGTACTTACTAAAGAGTGGTCCTCAGTTCCAAATCCACCTTCTATACTCTGTTCAGTGACTCTAAGACCAATGGGATGCTGCAAACTGCATTGCCCCTTGGTCAGCTGGCTCTGTCCTTAGGAGCCACCAGAGGGGGACTGGAAGACAGGTGCTGGGGACAGGAGACCTGCTCCATCCCTTTGTTTGTGGGTCCTGCTGGGATTGCCCCAGCAGTGGCCCCTCATCCCAGTAGCCCAGTTGGTCCAGCCACCTGCCCATTTGGCACCTTCAGAACCAGCCTCATTGCGATCCCACAAGGTGCCAGCAGAACCAGACAGGGCTCTCCCCTCAGAGGTCTGAGCATCCCCAAGACTCCCCTTTGAGCTTCTAAGGTGCCAAGCTATCAGATCTGCAGCTCCCCAGCCCAGACCCTTGCTCCTGGGATCTCAGCTCCAGCTGAGCAGCTCTCAGCTCTGTGCTTCTAGAATGCCATGACCCAACCTCTACTTTGTTCCCACGTCCTCAGAGCTGGAAGGTGCTTTCTACACACTGACTTTTGTCTTATCTCAGTTTTCCCTTTTTGCTCCTTTTCAGCCCTCCAAGACCTGTGTATCCAACTCCCCATATTAAATTCCCTCTGTGAAACACCTGGCGTTGTTTCCATTCTTCTGACCCGACCTAACCTCCTGAGGGTGAAGGACTCAACTCCTGCCATCATCTAAGCAGGGCTGACCCCAAAAGTGGAATCTAAGCTGCAGTCTCCCTGAGATAAAATCTTGCTGGGTTTACTTATATGCCTTTACAGAGTGATGCTCTAGCTTTCACTCCATCCATCAGTGACTCTTTCCTGCGCTGGATGCTAAAGTCACCCAATCTTATCATCCAACCCTTATCTCGATCCACTAAGCCACCAGCTTCAGGCCTTGCTTACCGATCCCCAGAAGATTCCCAGGAACTTCCCCAAGAAGTTCATCCCACTTCCAGCTTCTTTTCTTGACAGCCCAACAACCTCTGCTGACCTTGGCTCACCGATGAAAAGGGGCTAAGACATCCTGGTTAGCAGGCAAGGAGATGGGCAGGCCAGATGAATTGGGTGTGTAGGGCATCCTACAGACGGGTGGAGAGAGAGAGGGAGAGGAATATCTTTGTCATTCCTCCAGCTCTACCATAGCTCTTACATACTGTATGGTAGGTTCATAGACACGTGAGTGTCTCCATCATATTTCTTTTTCAGCTGTGTTTCCTAGTCCATTCATGGGGCCTGACACATAAAGAAGGTGCATATCAACATCTATTACATTAAAAGAAAGTCAAGGAATTAATAAATGAGTCTTTCTAGATGCTTTCAACCCACAGAGGCTGGGAGAGAAGGTTAGGTCAAACTTCCATTCAGAATGCAATTTCCAGGTCTTTAGCACGACCATACATTCCAAATTAAAATACTGGACCCACGGATCTTACAAAGCTAAGAGGACTTGGTCAAATACTGAGTAGGCCCAGAAGTGAGATCCTCTACTGTCAGGTCCTTCAGAACCTCATGATTTGAGTTGTGCTGTATGGGGTGCAAGATGTATCCTTCTTCATTGTGCATAGCTCTCTTACTCCTTTGGATTTCTGCTCGAAGGCACCCACTTCTTAGTGATGGGTACCCTTGAATCTAGTGAAAAATCAAGCCCTTCCCAGCAAGAATCACCAACTTCATCCAACTATAGAATGCTCTTTGAGGATGCATTCTCATGGGTCCCTACCTGTAGTACACATATGTGCACAAACCCACACACGTGCATGCACCACAACTTACCAACACACCTATCATAGTTGTCAGGATAGGACAAGCATATACTGCAGTAACAAATAACCTCCAAGATCTCAATGGTTTAACACAACAGGAGTTTTTTTCTTGCTCAGTCTCCACAGGGATGGTTGACTCTATAGGACTTTGGAAATGGCAGGTGCTTTGCATTGACAGTTCCACATACCCACAGAAGGTTTCCACACTCACTGCAGCCGGTAGACAGAGAGAGACAAAGAGAAACACACACATGCCTGTCCCTGCCCCAGCCCAGAAACAACACACAGCATATCCACTCTCATTTCCTTGCACAGAACTAGTCACAAAGTCCCATCTAACTGCAAGGGGGCTAGGAAGTACAATTCTTCTCATGAAATAGAGCCACATATGATCACATCGTCCCTTTGTCTCAGAATATTTTGCTTTTCACCTAACAGCATGTCATCTATGGAATTCAGGTTGCTTGTCTGTTAAGGCATTGGTGTACTCAAGCACTGAATATCAGAATAAGTGCTCCAAGAGGCCAAGAGCTCACAAGTAGAAGATGGGAAGGGAGCTCCTGGAATAAATATGCAACAGTCTTAGGCAGGCTGACTCCAACTGGCTGATTCCCTGTGTGTGCTAATGTTAGAAGTGCCTGAAACTCAGAGAGGTGGGTGCCTGGGAGATTCCAGGATTCCACTTAGGAGCTAGCTAGACAAGAGGTGCCCATACCGCAGGACTTCTGATGTCCAAATGCACATCATGACCCTGAGACTCTGGAGCCAGGCGAAATTCTGTCTTCTTTGAAGTCATCAGAAGACCTCACAGGGAGGCTGCCATTGAGGTCCTGGCCCTGGGGGAAAAAAATATCATTACAACACATTAAGATCTAGCACAGAATCAATATTTAAAAGATCAATCTCATGGGCCTTAAAGCAAACAAAGGCTGAGAAATTGAATGTAACTCTTGAGCCACCGGTTTGATTTCTGATGAGCTATTTGCAATTCCTTCCGTGCCATGGAAACATTTACTTTTATAAATATAGAGGCCTGAGGTGGCTTTTTTTTTTTTTACCCCAAAGATTAAAATATACTCTCTGCCAGCATATGCATTGCCTTTATTTCCGAGCTACTTCAAAAGCAGCTGAATGTGGAAACATCAATGAAGTAGACCCTGCAGCCTGTTCCTAGCCCAGGAAACCACATGCATCAAATTTAGGAGTTGGCCCAAGAGTCCTGAAGGATGGAGACAGTAGTCTTGCCCCAAAAGGGAGAGCAGAGACAGTGGTGTGACCTCTGAGAGTTTTCTTGCCAGACGGGCACAGGACAACCCACTGCAACATTTATTACCACTCATTCCCTTGGAAATATGTAGCTATTTCAGTTGAGGAAACACACACGCATAAGCCCAGCCCCACCAACGCATCCTTTCTTTCTCTGCCAGGGCTTTTACTCTGGAGAGAACCTGTCAGTCAAATATCAGGATACCACACTCATCCAAACCCACAAAAGGAAATTTCAATCTCAGATGCCAGGTGGAGCGGCTTCTTGGCTGGTACAAAGTTTTAAAAATGTTCAAAAGGCTGCCTTACAGTTACGGAAGGCACTGAAGGAACGTCAATTTATATCAAGTGATGAAATTTTAATTAACATTTTAACATATAAGCCCTGCCCATTTTGTGAAATAGAACATAAACCCAAAGCGATCGTCTTTTCAGGACTAGAGAATTACCTATTTGGTTAACACGATGAACCGACCCATCTTATGGCTTAGTTCAGCCAGAGTAGAAGCTTTCCGGGTCTCAGAAGGATCAGGTTTTCTCAGTGTGCAATTCAGTGATTCATTCTGTCTTCCATCTCCGAGGTGGCTCCTTCGATTCTTACTGAGCTGAGACCAGAATAATCACGTGTTTCGCGTGCCTATTGCATACACCACATCAATGTCACTGTTGGTATAGAGCAAGACCCCTTGGGCAGGCTGGGATTGAGAGAGGCAGGGTTTGGAGCCTGGCATTCCTTCCAGTCCCTTTGCTCTGGGATGCTGAGGAAGGAGAGGCGTGAATGATGGGAAAACTTCACAAGTGGGTTGGGACAGAGCAGGATTTAAGCCCAGGTCCGTCCAGATCCCCAGTCCATGCTTCTTCCATTGTATTTTGCTGAATTAAGAGCCGCATTTCCTGCCGCTGTTTCCCTTCTCCCATCACTCTCCGGTTGCATTTTCTTTGGACACTCACACAACCAAAAGCACCATCTAAAGTGAAAAATAGCAGCCACTGCATCAATAACCCTGTTAGGAGCTGGCTTATTTCAAACTTATGGCAGCCGTCTGGAAGAGAACTAATCAACATGTGCTTGTTCCCTTCTTGAAGTTACAGTGACAATCACATGCCATTCACGAGCTGTACAAAACTCCAGCCACTTTTCCAGCTGTCCAGGGAGCTCTAAATTTCACTTTTATCAATATGCACTTCAGCCCCGAAATGCAAAATCATTGTACAAACCAGAAGAGCAGTCCATTCTTTACACATGAGATTAATATATGATTCATGGTTGAGACACAATTATGAAAATCCTTCAATTAATCCACTGGTATCACCTTGGCAATTTCACAATGATATGAAGTTTGATTCCTGAATGTTCTAGAAGAATTTCCCCAGTCCTCCAATTTACTGAGAACTTGCCCTTAAAGACACTATCATTGTTAAATTTCCTAAATGATGCTACTTCCACTGACATGGGAAAGAACTGGAAAATGAATTCCCCTTTAGTTCCTTCTCCATTCAAAAGTGCATTTTGCTTATAAATTCTACTGGAAGGAAATACTAGCTTTTGTAAATATTTTTCCTAGAAAAGATGGGGCTGGGTCTCCTTTTAATCCAATCATCAAATAACCAAAGAATTCTATGTTCTCCTATGCTATACAATTTGAAAAGCATTGGGAAGCCCTATTACCTCTCATATACACTTCCCCTGCAAGATGTGTAAAATCCCACTGTATTCATCAGGATTCTCCAGAAAAACAGAACCAACAGGATATATCCTATTATGAGATTTATTATAGGAACTGGCTCACATAACCATAGGGATGTGCAATCCAAATTCCCATAGGGCAGGCTACAAGTTGGGAACAACCATGAAGGATTTGATGAATTCCCAGGAGCAGCTGCTGGCTGAAGTAGAGCTGGAAATGCTTCTTTCCGATTGCTGAAATCCTCACTTCTCCCTTCACGGTCTTCAACCGATTGGATGAGACATCTCTCATGGCTGAAGGCAATCTCCTTAATGATTATAGACGTGATCAGCCACAGATGCAATCAACTTACTAATGATATAAGTCCACAAAATATCCTCACAGTAGCAATCAGGCCAGTGCTTGCTTGACAAAAACTACTGGACATCATCATCTGGTCAAATTGGCACATGAGTTTAACCATCACACTGATGTTAGCAAGGTGTTCCTTTCAGCTGAGCATGGCCTTTTGCTGGGCCCTCCTAAGTTGAAATAATCCTAGGAGGTATAAAGTGAGTCCCCTGACACTCAAATTTAATTTAAGAAAGATATAGCAGGTGCCCAGCCCTGCACTGGGTGCTGGAGGGGAGACGTGATGAGATGACGTCTCTCCCCTTGAGACAGTCACAGTCCCGCGGGGAAACAGACAGGTGAGCCCCTTGTTACATGACAGCGCACAAGTGCATGTGAGTAGTGGCGTAAAACAGAATGGAGTGGACAAAACGGGGAGGGAGGGGCCTCAAGGCAGGAGCAAGGGCCAACCAAGGTATTTTAGAATGACGGGAGGTCAACCTCAGGCAGACAACGTGAGAAAATGCCCTTCCTGAAGAGGTAGCAGTGGGTGTCAGTGCTCCAATGTGAAAATCCAGAGTGCAATGAGAAACCCCAGTTTCTCACCTTTGTCTGAGGTTTAAGTAGACATGAGCTTGTCCGAGTCATTGTTTCTCAGCCTGGAGGAGATGCAGCAGCACTAGGACATGAGCTGGGTGTGGGAGAAACTGCTAAAAGAAGAAGGATCCGGAATGATGGGTGGAGGGCTCAAAGACCAAAGTCACACTGACAACGGGCCCTGGTGAGTGTGAGAGAGGGAGAGGAAGAAGAGAGATGAGAAGGAAATGAGGAAGAAGGAGGAGAGGGGGAGAAGGAAAAGGAAAGGGAGAGAAGGGGAAGGAGAGGAAGAAGGAGGAAGGAGGGAGATGAAAGAGAGAAGAGGAAGAGGGGGAGGGAGGGAGAAGAGAGAGGAGAGACGAGAAGGGAGGAAGAGAAGAAGAGAGGGAGAGAGAAAGAGAGAGAGAGAGAGACTGAAGGGGTAGATCTGCTAGGAATCAGAGGCCTTGGTGATCTACCCTTACGTGTGAAATCGAGGCGCTTCAGGCCTAGCTCAGAATGGGTCCTTGCTGTCACTCGTTGCTCAAGCCAACCCCTGTGTGCCACCAATGGAATCCTGAAGAACCACAGGGAGGATGCCTGTGGAAAGGGAAGGAGGGAAGAAAGCAGAAATTAGAAAGACCAGGAGGGCAAGATAGGAAGGAATCGGAGAGCACTCGTTGACTGAGGCTGGCCCTTGATGTCACAACTCTAAAAGCAAACTCTCTGAGTTAAGGCCAGGACACCTGGCAGAGCTAAATCCTGGTCCAAGTTTGATATGACAACTAGGGGGAGGGGAGTTCACATATAAAAGCAGTATTCTCCTGCTAGGATATCGTCAGAAACCAAAGGTTCTTTTTGCCTTGTGGTTTCTTTCCAAACGCATGAACTGGGGGGAGTCCCTTCCCAGTCCCTGGATGAAAGCTTAGGCAGTCTAATGAAGTTTCTCAGCTCTCTGAGGTAATAGAAAGTTCTAGGACATTTAAGTCTTTAGTATGGTCACTAAGCAGACATTAGAAAGGCCAGCCCATATAATAAGCATTGGGAACCTGGGTTAAATTTAAATCTGTCCCCTGCTAGGGGGCAGGCTAAGGGGTTGGGATACTGTGCTGGTTTGGATATATTATGTCCCCCAGAACAGCCATGATCTTTTAATCCAGTCATGTGAGGTGGAACCTTTTGATTTAATGTTTCCATGGAGATGTGACACACTCAACTGTGGGTGAGAACTCTAATTAGAATATTTCCATGGAGGTGTGGCCCTGACCATTCTGGGTGGGTCTTGATTAGTTCACTGAAGTACTTAGGAGACCTCAAGAGCTGGCACACATGCTGACACTTGGAGATGCTTGGAGATGCAGACAGAAGGATGTTTGGAGATGCTAAGCTAAGAGACAAAGCCCAGAGTTTGCCCCGGAGAAGCCAAAAGAAGACTCCCAGAGGCTTAAAAAGAAATGCCCCAGAAGAACCAAGCAGAGAGCTGAGAGAAGCTAAGAGAGACAGATGCCCAGAGACATTTTGGAGAAAGCCATTTTGAAACACAACCCAGGAGTAAAGGACCAGCAGACACCAGCCATGTGCCTTCCCAGCTGACAGAGGTGTTCCGGGGGCCACAGACTATTCTTCAGTGAAGGTATCCTCTTGTTGATGCCTTAGTTTGGACACTTTCATGGCCTTAGAACTGCACATTTGTAACCTAATAAATCCCCTTTATAAAAGCCAATCCATTTCTGATATTTTGCATAATGGAAGCTTTAGCAAACTGGAACAGATACAGACCTTCTTTTCTGTCCCCACTTAAGCCCATGTCCCTGCTCTCCCATTGTAGCCCAGATTCTGAAACTCCTTCCTCCCACAAGATGGAGGAGAAAGACAAGTAAGGTGAACAGGAAGTGCTGTCTATGACGTCAGGAGATGGCTTTGCCCTCTCTGGGCCCAGCGGTGTTTAGAGCTGACTCTTCTTTCATGGGTCTTTCGTGAATTCCTCAGACACACGTCTCTACCAACATCTGCCCACAGGTCTTGTGGCCCTGCAATGCCTTTTCCACCAAGCTGGTCAAGCCCACTGCTGCAGAATCTGGACTTCCATGGACCCTCCACACTGACTCTCTCTGGCAGGACCCCATCACTCCCTTATGGTGGTCCTTTGGGGTAGTAGGTAAAATGGCTCTGAGCCATCCCTGTGTCCTTCTGCTTCATGAGAAACCATCTCACATCCTTTGCCCTGAATATTCTGGGAGGCTGGGTTGTCCAAGGGAGGTTGCTTCCATTTAGCTCCCATCTTTGCAGCTGGTTGACCCATCTCTAAAAGGAGGGAGGAAGGAGGAGAGTCACAGCCTTCCCTACTGCAGAGAACACCTATGAATATACCAAGCCTTCCTGCTAAATACCCTCTCTCTCGACTTAAAGCCCCCACTAGTCATTGACAAAGAGAAGTGAGCCTCATTGCAAGGTATCTCCAGAGAAGTTCCTTCCCCCAATCATCTTGCTCTTTCTACTCTCTGAGCTCCTTTATATCCCGGATTTGGATGCAGAGTTCAAGCACCGGGTAGCCAGCCAACTCTTAGGCACCTACATTGACATTTTTACTGTCTTTTTTTAAAGTGTATCATGTGTTGTCTTCATGTCTCAAAAGAAACCTAGCAGAAAGAGGTCTATCTTCAGAGATTACTGTTTATATTTATGTATTCCCCCCTCCACATCCGTTAAGGATTCGTGGTAACTTATTATATATGCAAGTTCAGTAAAATAACATAAAAATACAAATTTAAGAGAAAAACAAGATCAGAAAAAAATTCTCAGTAAAATAGTATAACAAGACCAGGGGCAAGATGGTTTATTGCCATACAGTTACTGTATCAGTTTGCTAAAGCTGCTGAAATGCAATATACCAGAAATGGGCTGGCTTTGAACAATGGGAATTCATTGGCTTACAAGCTTACAGTTCTGAGCCATGAAAATATCCAAATCTAGGCATCATCAAGACTATTCCTTCTTCCTGAAGACAAGCTGGTGGCAATCGGGGACTCCTCGGCCGTACAGCAAGGCACGTGGCAGCATCTGCTGGTCTCTCTCTTCTCTTCCGGGTTTCGTTGCTTCCAGCTTCTGGCTTCAGTGGCTTCCTCTCAGTTTCTGTGTCTTTCTCTTTCAACTTCTGTGTCCTTCTGCCTTCTGTCTTTTTCTCTGTTTTTCATCTTCCTATAAAGGATCCCAGTAAGAGGATTCAGACCCACCCACAATAGGTTTACACCCACAGAAATGGATTCGCTTTAAGAGCATGATCTTTTCTGGATACATAACAGCTTCAAATCATCATAGTTCCTAAAATTAGTCTGAAATTTTTTCAGTGAGCTTCCTGGCAGTCAAAGCAAGAAGAGATAGTGAACTAAGCCTTCAATTTACACTGTCCATGAGAGAAAATCTTAACAGTTGCTTAAGGATAAAATAAAGGAATGATTTTTTTTCAGATTCTTGGGTCAATAGAAGCATTTCCCCCAGATCTTCCTACACTGGACACTGAATGAATAATGGAAAATACCCTTGACAGCATCTCTACAACAAAGTCATACTTCATCTCAGTGAGAGTAGTTCTTGGAGGCCACAAAAATGGGACATGGAGCTACAGCTCAGTACTGAGGCTATTATATCAAGGTTTCAGACATGCATACCAAAGACAGAGGTCCTACTGTTGAGGAAAATAACTGTTCTGGCCTAACCTGAGCCCACCTCATCCATCAGTTGTGATAGATCCCATTTCAGAATGTGCATCTGCATTTGGGGTGGGAGAGATCTCTCCATGAGGGGTGAATGGAAATGGATTGCAGGATAATGCAAAAATAGGCCCAGGATTCCTAATCTATGAAGGGAACAGAGGTGATTTGCCAGGATTTGGTCCTGGCAGCCCCTTCAAGGGGAGATGATCTTGTCCAACATTTTCTCGATGAGCAAAGAGGCCAAAGATGAATCCAACCACAAAATGTCACCGGCAGCCAGAAGGAGCAGCTGCCTGGGTTGGAGACAGAAGAGCTGGCAGCATGTCATGGCCAGGGGACTTAACTGTTCTGTGCCCCATCACATGGAAGAGGTGCTGCCCCAGGGGCCGTGCTGATGCTTGGTGACAGGTATCTGGACACCAGTCTTCAGACCTTGTGCTTCCCTGGCACAGCCCCACAGTGCCCACCTGCCAGGGTGGCAAGCTGCCTGGTGTAATGGGCAGAAGGCTCCAGCCACTCAGTCCTGCCAGTTAAATCTGGACTTGATGGAAAGAGGCAGAAAGGGCAGACCCTGCCATGGAAACTGATTGCTCCAATGGCCCAGAACCCAGCTGAGCCTCATGGCAAAGAGCCTGGGCAAGCTGAGAAGACCCCAGCCAGCCCTCTATGAGCTGTAAAATAGAAGTCACAGTCACAAAATGAGCATAAATGGCTTCTCTCCGACTGAATTTCCAAAGGAACATGGATATTTCAATTGCAGAGAATTCCAGGGAATATCATAAGTTCCATTTGTGGGATAGTGGCACCTGAGAGCAGAACTATGTTTAAGAAGGTCAGGCACTGGGCCTTGCATTGAGTAGATGCCAAAGAGTCTTGGTTGATTGGCGTGTCTACCTTATAGGTCTGATGGAAGGGTTAAGTGAGAGAAGGTATGTGAAACCCTGGGCATGGTGCCGGCACATGATGGTACTGAGTACATGCTAGGGTGACCAGTTGGCTGAACAAGCAGGATTCTGGATGTAATCATACCCCAACCCTCCCCCTGCTTGATCAAACCCATTTGGTGGACTCAGACTCTAGCCACCCCATGAGTGACCTCTGGATATTCCCAGATACCTAGAGTCCTCCAGGAACTTAAGTCACAAATACACTCTAGGTTCAGTGTTAAATATATCTGGCTCAGTGCGATACTCAACAACTTCATTCTTAATTAAAATTGACTCTCTCTCCTCTCACAGCTCAGGTGTGCTGCTGGCCTGCAGAGGAGACAGGAAAGGAAGGTGAAGAGTTGGGTGGTGTATCAGTCAAACAGAACCAGCAGGAGATGTATTTACTTTAAGGATTTGCCTCAGATGATTGAGGGAGATGGCAAGCTCAGCTTCTGTATGGCAGGTTAGAGGCTAGAAATTCAGTAAGAGTTGATGTTTTAGAGCCTTGAGTCCAAAATCTGTAGGAGAGGCCAGCAGGCTGGAAACTCAGAAAGGAGCTAATACTGCAGTCTTGAGAAGAATTTCTTCTTCTCCAGGAGACCTCAGTTCTTTTGCTCTGAAGGCCTTCAGTTGATTGCAGGAGGCCAACCCACATCACGGAGGGCAATGTCCTTTACTGCAAGGCGACTGATTGTAGATGCTAATCCCATCTACGAAATGCCTCCACAGCAACATCTAGGCCAGTGTTTGACCAAAAAACTGGACACCACAGCTGAGCCAAGTTGACACATATAATTAACCATTCCAGGTAAGCTTCTCTTCTTCTCTTCTTTTGCTTTTATGATCTCACCTACGTTGCTAAGATTCCTCACCCCCCCCCCCCAGTATCAAAGCTGGGGAAGGAAGGGGACATATGAAGGAGTAAGAAAGTTCTAATTAGACTCATTGCTCTTCTCTCAATGGCCTTCATCGGAGCCTTCTGAGCTTGGCAGGATTTAGAGCCAACCCTTTTGTGTGGGATTTGTATGAATTCTTCAGTGATATCTATTCCTGGGAGAAGAGATACCTGAAGTTCCCTTGATTGAGTAAATGCTTCTCTTTTCAGTAGCGTCACCTCCTCAGCCAGGAGGCCTCCAGAGGTACCTCCACTTCTTCCTGCTAAAGAATCCCACCAGCTGCCATGGTGGACAAGTTCTAAAGCAACCTGCACCAGCACTCTTGCGGGATTGGCAAGCACTTCAGGACCCTGGAAATACTGTGTAGTCACTGTCCCAACACATTCGGGATACAGGATAAAGTTCCCCTTTACTACCTACAGAAGGTTTTATTGTAGTTGTTGTTTTCTTTCTGATTGTGCAAAGTATTTTTCTATAACATTAAGCTGAGAGTTTGCAAATTGACTGCAGAATCTGTATTAAATCCTTCCACGTGCAACCAGTTAAATGTGTGTGCCATACAAATTTCACTTTAGCATGCATTTATTTCTCAACACAACCAGTGGGAAGGTGGAAAACCAGTGAAGCCACTTGGACAACAACCTGTTAAGGGGAAAAAAAACAGCTTGTTTTATGGAATTGAATTGGTACAAGTTTTACAGCCATTTGATTGCATGTGTTGCTGAATTCTTTCAGACCGGTTTGCATGTAGGCCTGACTATACTGATGGGCAACAGGCAAAAGTGGTCAGGCAAATGCCTTAAAAAGAGGAAAGAATTCTCAAAGACCTGGGCAGGCAGAGCAGACAGTGAGGAGGGAGAAGGGGTTCGGTAGGCAGGACTGGCAACGTAATTTGTGAGTCCCAGTGCAGAATGAAAATGCAGGGCCCCAGGTTCAAATTCCCAAGATGATGACAGCAGAGCATTTCACTGAATTTGGGACCTAGTGCAGCTGCACAGATTGCAGGCCATGAAGCCACTCCATCTGCAGGAGAGACTAGGAAACTGGCATTTAATGGACAACTAGGCTTTAGGTGCTGTTTGAGTGCTGTTCAAATGTCGCAGCATGTGATGCTCACAAAATCCCAGGAGGTAGGAATTTCTAGTCCAATTTGGCCAATGAGGAACTGCAACCCAGGAGAGGCTGTTGCTTGCCTGGAGCACCCTGCTGTGAAGTGGCAGATCCAGAATTCAGATACTGCCTGTCCGTCACCCTCTGTCCATCCTCTTCTCCACTGTCTTCCATCTTGTTCTGGTTTGCTGAAGCTGACAAAATGCAATATACCAGAAATGGGTTGCCTTCTATGATGGAGATTTATTAACTTGCAAGTTTACAGCTCTGAGGCTGTGCAAATGTCTTAATCAAGGCATCAATAGGATGATACCTCTTCCTGAAGACAGACGGCTGGCAATCTGGGACACCTCTGTCACATGGGAAGGCAATTCCGATGTCTACTGGTTGCTCTCTCCTCTCCCAGGTTTCATTGCTTCCAGCTTCTGGCTTCGGTGGCTTCCTCTATGAGCTTCTGTTTGTTTCTCTCTTTTAGCTTTTGTCTCTCTTAGCTTCTGTGAGGCTTTTTTCTTTGTATTCTCTCCGTCTTTTATCTTCATATGAAGGACTCCAGCAAGAGGATTAAGACCTACGTTGAAGGAAGTGGGACACGTCTCAATAGAAAAAACCGTAATCAAAGGTCCCACACAATAGGTCTACACCCACAGGAATGCATTAGCTTTAGGAATATGATCTTTTCTGGGGTACATACAGCTTCAAAGTATCACACATCTCCTCTCACTGCCCATCTACTCCACTTGGCACCACCAATAAGAGAAAAACCAAGATCACTCTGCAGGAAATGACCAGCAAGGAACCATTTTTTATGGCCATCCAGTCTCCCTGAAGAATTTTTAAGTTGTATTAATGGCGGAATAAAAAGTTTAGTTTCCTCCTAAAGGAATTTCCCTCTTTGGTGAAGACCCACAAGCAAGATTTGAGAGGCAGGTCCATCAGGTGCCTGCTTACAGCAGGGCTCTGATGCTTTATTCCAATTGCTTCCTGACCCCCAGGGGCTGCTCCAACACAAAACAGCCATGTTTTCCTGCTCCTACAGGAAGCTGCAGAAACTCACAGAATTGCATGGGGGGAAAGTCTTCCAAAGTCTTAAAAAAATAATTCGAGCTTTAAATTGAGTAGAAACATTAACTTGTCTTTTTATAATTCTTCCTCAAATATAAGCCTCCTAATTAGAAAACAATATACTGCTCAATACTGGATTGAGTGCTTTGCTTTAGTATCATCCTAGCCTAATCTTTGATTATATTAATCACTAATTAATAATTTTTTTGCTTTTTATTCAGGCAGAAAGAATCGATACTTTAATTAAAGGCTGCTTAATAATATTTCTTTATCTGTTCTTTAATGGTGCTGCCAGTTTATTTAGATGCAAACATCTAAAGGTTTTTATATCCCCTGGAGCAATTGCTCTTTTAAATACTTTCAGTGATGCAGTTGCTTTAAAGCAATAAATGAGCCAAGGAGACGTAGCATGAAATTACATTCCATCTCCAGAGCTTTTGTAATTAAATAAAAATGTGTCACTACAAGGTTAGAATTCTTGATCGGCGGATTTTCTGGAAGAGATTGGTGACTTTACTAATTAATTGGTATTGATATCATGTTCCTCAAGATTCACTGAACTGGAGAGAGATTGGGGTTTCTTCTTTGTGAAGATATCAGTCATTCCACTAGCAGATGGGAGGCAGCACAATGCCAGAAAGCTAGACTGTGGGGCCAGGTGAACTTGGGCTTGAACGTCAGCTCTCACATTGCCCACCTGGGTGACCTTGAACTTGGGCTTGAACGTCAGCTCTCACATTGCCCAGCTGGGTGACCTCAAGCCCTCTCCCCAATCTCCCTGAACCTCAACACTCCGTTTTGCAAACACAGATGATAACAGCTCATAAGTTGTTATAGGGATTAAACAGAGTAGCACATTGCCGAATATATTCGTATTTTTAGTTTGTTATTATCAGTAATGCCAGAGAACAATGGAACACTTAGATTTCCCATAAGCAATGGTGCCTAGTGTGCTTCTCTCTCGGTCTGTGTCTTCTCATAAAGACCCTAATCATATTGGGTTAGGGCCCATCCTAATTGAGTTTGGGTTCATCTTAACTGATAACATCTTCAAAGATCATATTTCCAAATAGAGTCACATTCCAGACCCAGAAGGTTAAGGACTTGAACATGTTGTTTTGGGGGACACGATTCAACCCATAACACGGTGATGCACCCAGCAGAAGGCTCTCTCCTAACAGCAGGCACTTGTCAACCAAAGCCAGCATATTTACCATTGGAGTTTCATCCTCATGAGATGGCGTAACCTGGGCTCAGATGGTGGGAGAGGTGACAGCATGAGAAGGAGACACAGAGTTCAGGAAGTTCCCATGCTTGGCCCAGAGAGAGGCAACAGCACAGGGCCAGGCAGGAGCATTAGACATCAGTCTTGTTCACCTCTGACGACATTGCAGCAACATCCTGTTCTTATCATATGAGGTGGGACAAAGGGCATGCCACAAAACAGGTTTGTGCATGAAGAGAAATTGGTGGCCTAACCCAGAATCCTATTCGGAAGCCAGATATGTCCTATGTGAAAACTGAAGGGAGATAAAACATGCCAATCCCCTTCTAGAATTTTCCTCCTAAATTTAAAAAAAAAAAATTACTTGTAGGCTTCAAAAGCACCTCCTTCCCCATCTTTATCTTTTATTTCCATTTCACAAACCTGGCATTTCCATTAAAATGCCCCCTCCTACAAGCCACTTTTCAGAGAAGATCGACAAGGGACACCCGATGACAGGTGGGGCCGTGCTTTGTGGCTATCAGCCTCCACTAGTGGTCCCATAAAATCAGCCCTGTCCCCTGTGCCCCGTTCATGCCAGACACCTGGGGACTCTCCTAATCCTGTCCCTGACCATCTGTTGACAGCAGCTACCCCTGAGTATAATCCAATTAGCCAGCAAACAAGCCAGGCAGTCTGCACTGAGCCCGGGGCAGGCCTACCTCAGTGCAGGGAGCAGAGAGAGATTAACATGATGTCCCTGGCACCCACTGTTTTAAATGCTAGGGGACAAAGCAGTGAATGAAACAATGGGGGTCTGGGCTCTCCAAAAGGTTACAACTAGAGGGGTGACAGGCGATAAATGAGTAAGCAAGAAATAAGGGAGACAATTGCAGATGGGGTAAGTGCTTTGAAAAAATAAATAACAAGGAAATGATATGGTGATAAAGTGGGTGTATTAGTCAGGTTCTCTAGGGAAACAGAACTGACAGGAGATATGTATATATGTATATATAATATGTAAATATTATCAGATTTTTATAGGAATTGACTCATATGGCTGTGGGAATGGGCAAGTCTAAAGTCCATGGGGCAGGCTGCAAGCTGGGAACTCTGATGAAGGTTTTCGATGAGTTCCCCAGGAGAAGCTGGCTGGCTGGAATAGAAATGGAAATTCTCTCATCTGACTGCTGAAACTGTCACTTCTCCTTTTAAGGCCTTCAGCTGATTGCATGAGACTTAGCTCATTGCTGAAGCCAATCTCCTCAGTTGATTGTAGATGCGTAAGTTGATTAGCCATAGATGCAATCAACTTACTGATGATTTAAGTCCACAAGATAACCTCACAGTAACAATCAGGCCAGTGCTTGCTTGACCAAAGAACTGGCACCATCACCTGGCCAAATTGACACAGGAACTTAACCATCACAAGAGCTGTGAAAGAGCTCTTGATTCAACAACAGCGAGAGTCCAAAGCAATATAGGAACCGTGATTGACTGTGTGGTTGAGGCAGTCAGGGCTGCACGACTGGAGGAAAGGGCAAGGAAGACGGGGGGGGTGAAACGTAGAAGCCCCATCACTGACAAGGAGTCCCCAGGGCTAGGCTAGAAATAAGAGCTTGGAGAGCTATAAACCAGGCACTTACTATGAGCCAGGCCCTTCTATACCCATTTTACAGATGAGGAAATTGAGACACAGATAATTTAAGTGACTTGCCCAAGCTTTGCCACTGGTACATGATGGTATCATTTGTTGGTGACCCAGTGCTCGTGCCTCACCATGTGAAAATCCAGGGTCCCCAGGTCTCAAATGAGCACTCAGCATCCAGTGTTTGAGAATGAGTTCCCACATGTTAATTTTCCATGTTTCACATAGCCGGTGATGCAAGAGATGGCTTTCTGGAAAGGTAGTAACACGGTAGCATTTGCATCTCTGGACACCCAGTTGGGTGGGTGTCTCCTGGTGGGCTTAGCTGCCCAGCTCCCTGCCCGAGGGTCACAGCAACTCTGAGCTGCCCCCCGAGGAAAGCTGTGTGGCTTCAGATTATAAAATAGGCCAGGACAGAGTTTGTCGAAAGCCTCCCTTCTCCTCTGTCACTACTAGACCCATGCAATGGACCCAACCTTAGTATTCCATGCATGCAGTTTTCATCAACTTGTTTGACACAATAACACAGACATTTAAATGCCAGGGCACAAGACTATGCTTTTTAACCTGCTGAGAGGAGCCACTTTCAAAGCTTCCCCACTATGAATAAAATGACAAAAAATATGGGGTGCACTTATAAATTAAACCCTCAAAGCAACGTGCATTAATCGGGTTTCTAAGGCAATAGCCATTTCTGTCTTTTCCTGTTCATCCAAATAATGCCCAAGAAGGAACCCCCTTACACAAGAGAGGGCTGGGGGAATAAATGAATTATACCCACTGCTAGCAAAATCATCTTAAATCAATAGAGCGCCACTTGAATTTGAGTTTTCATTGTTTCACTGAATCATCCATGTTTTTAGTTAAACAGAGCTACCTTTGATGTTGAAACATTACATAAAAGGGTTAGATTTAAAAAAAAAACCTACATCCTAACATCTCAATAGATGAATCATATTAATTCTGTTGGACATAAGTCCCCCCTGGAAAGGCCCAGAGAGTTCTCAGTCCACTCCTTCCCGGGGCCATGGGGCTGTGTAAATCCACAGCCGTGGGTGTGTCTGAAGGGGCCAGAGACTCAAGGTTTTTCCAAGGTCAAGTGACATTACAGAGTGTGCTGGTTTGGGTGTATTATGTCCCCCCAAAATGCCATTATCTTTGATGCAGTCTTGTGTGGGCAGGAAACATATTGGTGTTGATTGGGATGGAGACTTTTTTTTTTTTAATCTTCATTTTATTGAGATATAGTCACATACCATGCAGTCCTACAAAACAAATCGTACATTCGATTGTTCTCAGTACCATTACATAGTTGGACATTCATCACCTAAATCAATCCCTGACACCTTCATTAGCACACACACAAAAATAACAAGAATAATAATTAAAGTGAAAAAGAGCAATTGAAGTAGAAAAGAACACTGGGTACCTTTGTCTGTTTGTTTGTTTGTTTCCTTCCCCTATTTTTCTACTCATCCATCCATAAACCAGACAAAGTGTAGTGTGGTCCATATGGCTTTCCCAATCACATTATCACCCCTCATAAGCTACATTTTTATACAATTGTCTTCGAGATTCATGGGTTCTGGGTTGTAGTTTGATAGTTTCAGGTATCCACCACCAGCTACCCCAATTCTTTAGAACCTAAAAAGGGTTGTCTAAAGTGTGCGTAAGAGTGCCCACCAGAGTGACCTCTCGGCTCCTTTTGGAATCTCTCTGCCACTGAAGCTTATTTCATTTCCTTTCACATCCCTCTTTTGGTCAAAAAGATGTTCTCCGTCCCACAAGGCCAGGTCTACATTCCTCCCTGGGAGTCATATTCCACGTTGCCAGGAAGATTCACTCCCCTGGGTGTCTGATGGGATGGAGACTTTTGATTGGATGTTTCTGTGGAGATGTGATCACTCAACTGTGGGTGAGATCTTTCACTGGATAATTTCCATGGAGTTGTGGCCCCACCCATTCAGTGTGAGCCTTGATTAGTTTACTGGAGCACTATATAAGCCCAGACGGAAGGAGTGAGCTTGCTACAGCCAAGAGAGACACTTGGAAGAACACACAGGAGCTGAGAGCAGAGCTGCGGTTTACGGAGACATTTTGAAGACGGCCGTTGAAAGCAGACTCTTGCTCCGGAGAAGCTAAGAGAGGACAAACATTCCAAGAGCAACTAAGAGTGACATTTTTAAGAAGCTGCAGCCTAGAGAGGAATGTCCTGGGAGAAAGCCATTTTGAACCCAGAATTTTGGAGCAGACGCCAGCCACGTGCCTTCCCAGCTAACAGGTTTCCCGGACACCATTGGCCATCCTCCAGTGAAGGTACCCGATTGCTGATGTGTTACCTTGGACACTTTATGGCCTTAAGACTGTAGCTGTGTAACCAAATAAACCCCCTTTTATAAGAGCCAATCCATTTCTGGTGTTTTGCAGTCTGGCAGCATTAGCAAACTAGAACACCGAGTGCTATGATTCAATCATGTCCCCCCAAAAGCCATGTTCAAGGCCTAAGCCCTGGTCCTGTAAATGTGAATTTATTTGGAAATAGGACTTTGGAGATGTGATTAATTGAGACGAGGCCAAACTGGATCAGGGTGGGCACTGATCCAATGGTGCCCTTATAAGAAGAGGACATTTAGGCACAGACAGAGAGACAGACGGCCATAGACAGGCAGAGAGTGAACAATGCCACTACCAGCCAGCAGACGCCATGGACTGCAACCCACCCATAGGAAGCCAGGGAGAGGCATGGAACAGCTGCCCCCCTTTAAAAGGGAGCCCGGCTCTGCTGAGACCGTGAGATAATCAATTCCTGTCATTTAGTTGACCAGTCTGCAGTACTTTGTTACAGCAGCCCTGGTAAATCAGGACATGGAGTTAAAAACAGTTTCAACAATAAAGCAAAGATTGCTCAAAATCTGCCATTCTGAACCCCAGTATCTACTTATGGATCCAAGAGCAGTGTGAACACATTAGTTCACAGGATGTAAAGCCATAGGGATTTGGGGAAAATGTGAATTAGCCAAGCAATAGACTGTCCCAGACAGCACAGCTCACTTGGAATATCTTGAATATAGTCTTTTACCCAACCCATAGCAAATAATTTTGGTGGAAATGATCAACTCCAAGTGTAACAGGCAATGGCCAAAATTGTGCCTGGTAATATTTAGACCTGCAAAATATGACCCAGAGAATTAGACTCTGGAATTAATGACCATGAAGAGAAAACTCACAGTGGCAGAAGCCACATCAGTGAAATTTCTTATTAACAACAAATCAGTGAAATTTCTTATTAATGGCCAATAAATTAAATCCTCAGAGCAAAAAATACATGAAAAGAATAACAGATAAAATATAATTTCAGAGAAATAAAAGTGGAAACAATTGGAGACTGTTTAACTACACTTCACAGAAAATTGACCAAGAAATTAGTTTGGATAATAGAGTTTACTATGCAAAGTACATTTTCAATGAATAATCCTCAGTGCAGGCATCCTTCTTATTCAAATACTGGCATTCATAACACTGAGTGGAGGGAAGGAAGGGTCTGAAATGGGGTTCCTTGGGGCCAGATGCAAACAAAGGAGACATTTTTGTAGCCAAGACCAAGTCTAAGACAATGCTGGACACTCGGTCAATAGTTGTAGAATGATTTATTTAATGATCTTAAAAGCAAATAGCTCTGTCTGTCTGCCTAGTCAATAGACCCCCTTTGGAATGCCCTTCCAGGTTCACATTTGTCTCTGAGTCCAGGCACATGAATTCCTTCCAGGTACACATTTGTTTTCCTGAATCCCACTCTCCCTGCCTGAATTTCTGCCCAGGCAGAGAAGACTGGAGATCCCTCCCCAACTCACCACCAAACCCACCCTGGGATGCCCCATTCAAAGCAGACAGTGGTTTGCACTGCATGTATCAACCAGGATTTCTCTTAAACCTAATATAAATGTCTTGATTTTGGAACTGTGGGGAAGGGGCAAGAGCTTATTTTGAGGCACCCAAGAATCATTTCATTGCTGTTTCAAAATGCTTTGCAGGGCTGCAAATAATGTAAAAGTGGGCTCAAAAAGAGGAAAGGATGAGTGCTTCTTATGTATTCATCACTGAAGCATCACAGAAACCTTGGAAGATAATGCATATTATTGCTTGTTTATATGTCTGTCTCCTCTCTAAGCTGTGAGTTCCTCAAGGAGGGGAGTGGGTCTCCAGCCTAGAGCAGCCTCTGACACATAATAAACATTCACCCGTGTTTCTTGAGCAAACAGAGGAGACCAACTACTTGAAACAAATGGAAAGAAAAGTGAATAGACTCCAATTCCCTTCCTAAAAAGAAAATGTGCAGTCTGGATGGCTTGATTCACAGCAGGAAGAGACAAAAGTCATTTACATTCCACGTATAGAACACAGAGAAAATGTTCAGCTGACTCTAACCCACTGGTTAAACCAGCTAGAATCACTGGATCACTAGAAGGCTGAAAATATCAATAGTGCTAATGATTGGTCGAGCACCCACACTCACTAACGTGCTGATACATAGCACGTGTGATCTCACTCAGCCATTACAGTGGCTCTCTCGGAGCCCATCTCACAGATAATGAACCGAACCCCACAAGAGTTACTTACCCAAGTAAGGTACCAGGTCTGGTTACAAAAATAAATCTAATTCAGTGGTTGTCCATCATGGCTGTACATAAGAACAACCAGTGGGGGTTAAAAAAAAATCAGATGATCAGTTTAGACTTTTGTCTCTTCCCCATTGGAGACCATGACTGGGTGAGTCTAGGGCATCCGTAATATTTACAGAACTCCTCAAGTGATTCCGAGGCTCAGAAAGGTAGGTGTGTGGGAATCTACTGGGAGCTTTAAAAAAAAAAAATACCATTGCTGGATCCTGGCCCAGCCAGACCAATTCGATCAGAATCTCCAGGGAAGGTGCCTAAGCTGGGTATTTCTTAGCAATCTGAGTTGAGAGCCCCTGGAAACCAAAACCTGCTCATATTCCTCTGCACAGCGCGCTGTTTGCTCACCAGAAAGAGCCATTCTCATCTGATTGGACCACAGCTATGCAGCACATCCAGCATTTAGCAGCCAAGGGAGAGAAATCTGGAGACACTAACCTGTGGGGCCCTGGAGGCAGGACCCATGGCTGATTCATCTCTGCATCCCCAATGTCTAGCCCAGAACTTTATGCATCTGTGACAGCCACGGATCACAATATGAGCTTCTCTGTGAACGGAGGACAGCTTCTCACTAAGGCTGGGCTGCTTCTCCAGGCCAGACAGCCCCCCTGGGGGGTCCTGGAACACTCAATGTCAGGGGCTCAGGGTCCTGAACCAACTCTGCTTCTGCCACGAGGCCGGCCAGGGTGCCGTGCTTGAAGATTGGGCTCTCACACCACACAGGGTCAGCTCTGTGCCAAATGCCCTGCCCCCCACCCACCAGGAGGCAACTAGAAAACCCGGCATCCGCCCAACCACAAAACGGAGGCTTAACCAGACGGCAAACAGTCCTGCTGGGCCCCGCGGTCCCGTGGCAGCTCTGTACTCAGGTTTCCGGAATTCTTTGGAAAGATGGGTTCTCTCTCCGGGGCCTCTTTGGGAGGGGCCTAGGAAGTGTATGGATGAAGCTGGAAAGCTAATGAGTAGAGTATGCATTTCTCAAGATCATCACTGCTGTGATGAACAAAGAGTCACTGCTTATTCACAGCCTGATCGTTGCCAGTGAAGCTGGGCAGGCCAGGGGGGGCCAGGGCCTGCCAATGGCTCTGATGTGCAACGTACTAGTAAGCAGGTGCATGAGGGTCAGTGCAAAGGACCCTGAGCCAGCAAAGCCAGGGCTCCAACCCCAGCACTGCAGCTGACCATGTGTGACCCCTAACAGGTTCCTTCTCTGCACCTTAGATTCTTTCTTTACGTAAGGGGGATGAGTATACCTATCCCACAGCACCACTGTAAGAATTAGAGAGAAGGTGGTTTTATCAGTCGGGGTTCTACAGAGAAACAGAACCAATAAGAGATAGATATATATAGATATACATAGATATATATAAAGAGATTTATTGAAGGAATTTGTTCAAGCAATTGCAGCTGGCAAGTCCAAAATCCCTAGGGGCGGCCAGCAGGATGGAAACTCAGAGAAGAGTTGATGTTGCAGTCTTGATGCAGAATTTCTCTTCTTTGGGAGACCTCAATTTTTCCAGGCTTCCAGTGGATTGGATGAACCCTGACTAATACACTTGAATTACCTAAAACTGATACCTGCTATATAAACGCATTAGGCAATGAAAAATTACCTGCTATGTGCCTAGTGGATGGTCAGCATGCCAACACCAGCCACTGGTCAGTTCGTTGAATTCTGGATAATTAGTTCATTTATTCACAATCACAAATATGTTTTTGAATTGATACTATATGCCAGGCATTATTCTATATGCTGAAAATAGAACAATAAACAAAACAGATCAATTGCCTGTTTTCATGGAGTTTGCATTCCAGTGGGAGGTGACAGGTAGTAAGGAAATAAGTCTCAAATATACTGGGGACTGACAAGTGCTATTTAAAAAGAATACAGGGAAAGGGGTAGAGAGTGACACATTGGAAGAGATGGTTTCAATATAGTTCTGAGTGAAGACCCCTCTGACAAAGTAGCATTGAAGCAGAGATTGCGTGCAGTGAAGGGGTCAGGCAGGTAGATGCACCTGGGGAATGTTCCTGGAGAGGCCTGGGGAGGCCCACGGGGATTGTCCTGTGGAGAGCGAGGAGGGCAGTGGGACTGGAAGAGAGAGAGCCAGGGGCAGGGGAGTGGGAACAAAGAAACCAGGCAGAGGGAAACAGGGCACACTTATATGCAGGACCTCGTAGGCCCCAGTAAGGACTTTAGATTTCTTTCTCATTGTGATGGGAACCCCCAGAGGACTCAACCAGAGAAATGGCCTAATCTGACTTGAAGTTTTAGGAAACCCTTCTGGTTATTGTTTTGAAAATAGATTGTAGGGGCAAAGGAGGAGCAGCAAAAGGAGGATGCTCTGTCAACAAGCTGTAGCCACCCCTGTCGGAAAACAATTGGCCATAGGTGTGTGGGTTAATTTCTGGACTCTCAATTCTATCCATTGGTCTATGTCTGTCTTTACGCCACACTGGTTTTGATTATTGTGTCTTTGTTGTAAGTTTTGAAATTGGGAAGAGTGATGCCTCCAATTTTGTTCTTTTCCAATATCGATTAGGCTATTCAGGCCCCTTTCAATTCCATATGAATTTTAAGATCAGCTTTTCCATTTCAGAGAAAAAAAAAAAGCCTGCTGGGATTTTGATGAAGAGTGCATTGAATCTGTAGATCGCTTTGGATAATACTGACATCTTAACAATATTAAGTCTTCCTGTCTGTGAACATAGGATGTCTTGCCATTTATTTAGGACTTCTTTAATTTCTTTCATCAATGTTTTGTAGTTTTCAGTGTACAAGTCCTTTAACTGCTTCATTAAATTTATTCCTAGATATTTTATTCTTTTAGATGTTATTGTAAATGGAATTGTTTTCTTAATTTCCACTTCAGATTGTTCATTACTGGTATATAGAAATACATCTGGTTTTTGCATTTGAATTTTATACACTGAAATTTTGCTGAATTCATGTATTAACTTTCAGTTTTCTTGTGGATTCTTTGAGATTTTCTATATAAAGGATCATGTCATCTGAGAAGAAAAATAATTTTATTTCTTCATTTTCAATTGGGATGCCCTTTATATTTTTCTTGCCTAACTGCTCTGGCTAGAACTTCCAGTACAGTGTTGAACAGCACTGGTGAAAGTGGGAATCCTTGTCTGTTCCTGGCCTCCAGAAGAAAGCTTCCAGTCTTTTGCCACTAAATATAATATTAGCTGTGGGCTTTTTATATATGTCTTTTATCACATTGAGGAAGCTCCCTTCTATTCCTATTTTCCTGGATGTATTTATCATAAAGTGTGTTGGATTTTGAGAAATTCCTTTTGTGTCAATTGAGAAATTTGATATTTTCTCATGATATTTTCCTTCATTCCATTAATGTAGTGTATTGCATTGAATTGATAATCTTATGTTGAACCACTCTCCCATTTCTGGAATAAATCTCACTTGGTCATTGTGTATAAACTTTTACAATATGCTATTTTGAATTTGATTTGCTAGTATTTTGTTGAAGATTTTTACATCTGTTTCATAAGGGAAGTTGGTCTGTTAAATGATGAAAGAATGGTGTGCTGGTTTGGATGTATTATGTCCCACAAAATGCCATTACCTTTGATGCAGTCTTGTGGGGGCAGATGTATTAGTGTTGATTAGATTGGAATCCTTTGAGTGTTTCCATGAAGATGTGACTCAATCAACTGTGAGGGAAATGTTTCATTGGATAATTTCCATGAATGTGTTACCCCACCCATTCAAGGTGGGTGTTAATTGGATCACTGGGGCCATATAAAGGAGTTCACAGACAGAAGGACCTCAGAGCAACTGCGAGTGACATTTTGAAGAGGAGCTGCAGCTAAGAGAGGACCAGACACCCCAAGGGCAACATTTTGGAGAATGCCATTTTGAAACGCAACCTGGCAGCAAGCAGACACCAGCCACATGCCTTCTGAGCTAACAGAGGTTTTCTGGACACCAATGGCCATCCTATGGTGTAGGTACCCTATTGTTGATGCCTTACCTTGGATACTTTATGGCCTTAAGATGGTGACTTTGTGACCAAATAAACTCCCTTTATAAAAGCCAATCCATTTCTGGTGTTTTGCAAAACAGCAGCATTAGCAAACCAGAACAAATGATGTGCCAGTTTGGATATATTATGTCCCCCAAGAAAAAACCAAGATCTTTTAATCCAATCTCATGGGATATTTGGATTAGGTTGTTTCCATGGAGATGTGACCCACCAAACTATGAGTGACACCTTTGGTTAAGATGTGACCTCTGATTAAAAGTTTCCATGGAGGTATGGCCCTGCCCATTCAGAGTTGGCCTTGATTAGTTCACTGGAGTCTTATAAAGGGGCTCACAAACAGAAGGACTTCAGAGCAGCTGCAGCTAAGAGAGGACAAAATGGCCCCAGACCAACATTTTGGAGAACATCACTTTGAAACACAATCTGGGAGCAAGCGAATGCCAGCCACATACCTTCCAGGCTAACAGAGGTTTTCCGGACACCAATGGCCATCCTTCAGCGAAGGACCCTGTTGTTGATGCCTTGCATTGGACCCTTTATGGCCTTAAGACTGTAACTTTGTAAACAAATAAACCCCCTTTATAAAAGCCAATCTATTTCTGGTATTTTGCATAAGGGCAGCATTAGCAAACCAGAACAAATGGTCTCTTTAAAAATGGTCCTGGGAAAACTGGATATCCACATGAAAATAAGTAATTTTGACCCCCTACCTCACACAATATATGCAAATCAACTCAAAATGGATCAACAGCCTAAACATAAGAGCTAAATTCATAAAATTCTTAGAAGAGGACGTAAGGGGAAACTTCATTGGCAGTGATTTATTAGATAAGATAAAAAAGTGTGAGCAACAAACAAAAAAACAGATAAAATGGACTTTCATCAAAATTAAAAACTTTTGCACATCAAAGAACATTATCAAGAAAGTGAAAAAGACAACCCTATATCTGATAAGAATTTAATAACCAGATTATATAAAGAACACCCACACTCAACAACGAAAAGACAAACAACCCAACTAAAATATAGGCGAAGGACTTAAATAGACATTTCTCCAAAGAAGATACACAAATGGCCAACATGCACATGAAATGCAATTCAAAACCACAATGAGGTAATACTTCCCACTCATTAGAATAGCGGCTATTTTTAAAAAAAGGAAAATAGTAAGTGTTGATGAGGATTCATAGAAATAGAAACCCTTGTATACTGCTGTTAGGAATATAAAATGTGTGCACTTGCTGTAGAAAACAGTTTGGCAGTTCCTCATAAAGTTAAATTTAGAATCATCTCATGACCCAGCAACCCCACTGCTAGCTATATATAACCAAATGAATTGAAAGGACAACTCAGACAGATATTTGTACACTAATGTTCATAGCAGCGTTATTATACACAATAGCCAAAAGGTGAAAGCAACCCATTGCCCATCAACAGATGAATAGATAAACAAAATGTGGTATATACCTACAGTGGAATATTATTCAACTGTAAAAGGAAGTGAAGTTCTGACAGATGCTACAGCATGAATGAACCATGTTGAATGATATAAGCCAGACACAAAAGGACAAATATTGTATGATCTCTCTTATATGAAATAACTAGAATATGCAAATACATAGAAACAGAAAGTAGACAACAGGTTACCAGGGGCAGGGTATGGTCAGGAAGAATGGGACATTATTGCTCAAGGGGTGCAGCGTTTCTCTTTAGGATGATGAAATTGTTTTGGTAATAGAGGGCGGTAGTGGCAGCAAAACATTGTGAATGTAATTAATACCACTGAATTGCACACTTCAAAGTGGTTAAAACAGAAAATTTGGGGTTGCTTATGTGTTATTGCAATAAAAAGTTTTTTTAAAGAGCTATTATCAAGTGCTGTTCTAAGAATTCAAATGTATGAATGTAGTTAATCTTCACAAAAGTACTGTGAAGGCATTACTATTATTATCCTCACCTTATAAGTAAGGAAACTAAGGCACAGTGAGGTTAAGTAACTCAGCATCCTATGGCCAGTAAGCAGTCGAGCCAGGACTGAAATCAGGCTACTGGCTGCAGAGCCTGTGCTGCTGAACATTGTCCTCATTGACCCTTCCAGAATGACCCGCTGGGGAACAGGGGCATGGAACCTGGTCTTCCCAAAATTGGGAAAATATAGCCCAGATTTTACAACCTTTGAATAAATACATAAAGCAATAGAAGTCTATTATTTCTTCATTTATTTAGCTCTTAAAAATACTTTGTTAAGGCTCAACTAAGAGTATATTAACTTTAATTAAACATATGCTATCTTGCTTTATGCTTACAGCATCCCCCTGAAGCAGGTATTGTTAGCCTTACTATTCCCATACCCCCATCATTTCACAGATGAAAAGGTTGAGGCTCAGCTAGGTTGAGAAACATGTCCAAGGCAGGGATTCATATCCCAATCTTACCCTAAAGACTGTGCCTCTCCCCACACACCTAACTTCCCAAGAATGAATGACAGAAAATACACGCTATGTTGTCCCAGGGTTTGGGGGAAATGTTTTGTCTGTGCTAGAGAGCTAGACTGAGAACCAGATTGGAGGCTTGAGCCAAAATAATAAATGGGAAAGATTTTGGAATCTAGAGTATTTAGCACTGTCCAAAACCTCCAGAACTGGGAAAGCCCAAAGAAATCAAAGCCACAGATGTCACCAAGCTCTTCCCTGTTGCAAAATCAATGGGGGACAAGTGGTGGACACCCTTCTGCTAAGCAAGAGGGCCAGAGAGGGCCAGTGGGCATCACTTGACAAGGGAGCTGCATTTGGGGACAACTCAAATGGTGCTTCTGAAGAGATGAGCCCTGAGCTATCCATTACCACTCAAACTGGGAATGCACAAGTCTTTAAAGGCTGTTCCCAGAAAACATTAGACCCGTGTGCTGCAGGCAGCCAAATATGCCAGCAAAGTGCACAGTCAGGGAGAGCAGCCTGGCAACCAAAGAGAGCCCATTGGCCTTCCCTTCTGTAACACTATATCTCACTGGCATCTGGAAATGCATATGTGCTCCTGGTTCCTGACCTAAATTACAGTAGAACAATGCTATACAAGTTCTATTATTGTCGGCAAGTCCTGAGCTCCTAAAATGAGCCAGGAATAATGCTAAGAACTTTTCATATAATTGAATCTCCTTTTGTTTTACTTTTTATTTTGAAATAATTTCAAGCTTACAGGAAAGTTGCAAAAATAATACAAAAAACAATACAGAGAACTCCAATATACCCCCTACCCAGATACCCAGATTTACCAACTTTTAGAGTTTTACCACTTTTGTTATATCATTCTCTCTCACGCACACACATGCATCATGCCCCTTTAATACTTAATACTTCCCATGTGTATTTCCTAAGAACAAGGATAGATATCATTCAACCTGACAACAACTAGTTGAGTATGTTCTGTCTCCCTTTGATGTATGCTGAGCCTAAGGCTGAGGGAAGCTAATAACATCCCCCAGGCCACACAGCTGATAAGTGGCCAATTCAGTATCTAAAGCCCAGCTTCTTGGACTCCAAAGACTCACTTTTTCCGAGATCAGGCCGGCCCCACAATCAGCTCTGCTCCACACTCCATGTTGCTCCATGGTCATGTCTACCTGCCTGCCTGAGTTTTCCAGCTGCTAAAACAAAAAACATCCCATGGGTGAGCTTAAACCATGAGAGTTTATTGGCCCATGGTTTTCAGGCTAAGAGAAGTTCAAAATTGGGGCATCAGCAAGGCCATGCTTTCTACCCAAAGACTGTGGCACTCTGGGGCTGGCTGTCAGCGATCCTTGGTCCTTGGCTTTTCTGTCACATGGCAGTGCACATGGCAGTGTCTTCTCCTTTCTCCTCCATGTTCCAGTGACTTCCAGCTTCTTACCATGGCTCACTCTATGTCTGAATTCCATTCTACTTATAAAGGCCTTCAGTGATCTGGATTAAAGCTCAGCCTGATACAGTGGGCCACGTCTTGACTAAGAGTATCATCAAGTGGTCCTAGTTACAATGTTTCCACACACATAGGAATGGATTAAATCTAAGAACATGCTTTCCTGGGGTACATAAGTCAACCTACCTCACTGTGCTATGGTACTTCCCACCATTCTCGTCCAGCCAGGTTGCCAAGTGACTGCCTCTTTCCCAAACCCACTTGGCTCCCTCCCACATTGCAGGCTTAGCTTCTCCTTCTGCTTAGCCACCCCCGGGAACCACTGCCACGTCAGCCCCCAGCAAGACACCATGCCTGGAGCATCCAGGACCACCATCAGCACAAGTCTGGCAGCCAAACCTTAAGCATCAGCTGACTGCAGAAACCAATATGGCAGTGAATAATTGGTTTCCTTGTACAATTCTCCAATTCTTTCACTTCCTAATTAAGCTATGCCATCTCTGAACACTGATGCCAGGCCCAATAGCCCTTAGAGCAAGGGGCAGTGGAGGGGGAGGTGAGGAAGAAGGGGGACAAGTTGCAGGTGCCTGAGTAGCATGGGAAAATGCTCCTCCAAGAGGAAATACAATCCATAAATGTAAGTGTGGGTGGTTTAGGGTCAAGGATTGGGAATGGGCAAGGAGCACACCACAGCCCCATCTCCCCAGACTCATCCACCCCTCCAGGCCAGATTGAAAATAAAGCTGACCAGATATGCCAATAAATATTTGTGTCACTCCAATGACCCCAGGGAAGGTACAATCATCTAGAGAGAGAATCCTTGGACATACAGAATTAAATCAGAAAGAACCTAGCACTACGGCAGAGAAGACAAGAGTCCAAGTTACCTGCCTCTGAATCCTGGCTCTGATATGCATGAATTCTACAAACTAGACTAACCTCTCTGTGCCTTGTTTTCCTCACCTAGACAGTGGGGTCAATAAGGTATAATGGGAGTTAATACTCGTGAAGGTTTTTAAAAGTGCATGGCACATAATTCATGATCAATAAATATGATGTGTTGCCATTTTTGTTCCAGTTTTTCTATGCATGGAAAGCAAAAAGATGGCTGTGATTTTTTTTCACTATCAAAGTTGAAGAAAATTACTCACAACAAGCTGGACCTGATTTATTCTATTTCACAACTGCTTATTCACATTTAAAATTTTAACTTGTGCAAATGTGTCATGAATCAATCCCCAAAATGCATTGTAAAAATTGACATCTAGTCATATCATTGTTCCCATCTCATCTGAGCAGAGTGGCCAAATGTAATTTGCTAATAATTCCCACCTTAGTGTTGACCAGTGACTGTCATCTCCCACACACATCCATTATACAAAATTCCATGTGCAAGTCTTTGGCAGCCTGGTGGAAAATAAGAAAAATAAAAGCATATTCACTCACATTGCTTGATTCCATAAAACACAAGAATATTCTGTGAGATGTTCAGCAGAGCCTGCCCAGTAGCATTGGCCCTGCAACTCGTTGCCATGCCAAAGTTTCCATTCAAGAGGAAACGTTAATTTATTTCTGGGAACATGTTTCAGTGGAAATCTAAGAACAAGGTGCCAAAAAGCTGTATCAGTGAGAACTATCATCCAAAGCACTAGTTTTTGAAAAAAATTTTAAAGAAAACTAAAGATCAGAGAAAACCAGGTTCAGAAAGATTAAGTGATTTGCTAAAAGGCACATGATGAACTTTCATTGCCAACAATATTAACTAGATAGACTATTCTTCCCATTAAAGAGAATTTTTACAGATGGGCAAAAGACAAAGAAGAAAAAATCTTTTTGAAAGCATGAATCCACTAACAAGATAGTGAGGCTTATTTGGGTGAGATCCAGTAAAAGCTGGAACCCTGGGAGTTGAAGCCAGCACTCAAGGTTGATTTTGCCCTGGGATATTTGCTAATTCCACCGAGGTAGCCAAAAGGCTAAGCTGTACAGGTGAAACTTTGTGGGGCTAGGGGCACAGCCTTGGCACCAGCACAAGGACAGACTTATAGACCAATGGAATCAAACTGAGAGTTCACAAAAAAACTCCCACATCTATGGCCAATTGATTTTTGACAAGAGTACCAAGTCCCCTCAGTGGGAAAGAATAGTCTCTTCAGCAAATGGTGCAGGGGGAAAAGAATGAAGGTGGATCCCTACCTCACACCAAAAGCACAAGAAACAGAAGAAAAATTAGATAAATGGGACTTCATCAAAATTTAAAACTTTGTGCATCAAAGAACTGCATCATGAAAGGAAAAAGACAACCTACTCACTGGGGGGGAAATATTTGGAAAACACATATCTGATAAGGGCTTAGTATATAGAATATGTAAAGGAATCTTACAACTGAACAACAAAAAGACAATGCAGTTTTTAAAAAGGCAAAAATGAATAAACACTTCTTCCAAGAGGATATACCAATGGCCAATAAGCACGTGAAAAGACAATCAACATCATTAGCTATTAGGGAAATGCAAATCAAAACCACAATGAGGTACCACTTCACACCCACTAGAATGGTTGCAATTAAAAAATGGAAAAGGAAAACAAGTGCTGGCGAGGATTTGGAGAAATAGGAGCCCTTGTAAATTGTTGCTGGGTATGTAAAATGGTGCAGCTACTGTGGAAATCAATTTGCTAGTTCCTCAGAAAGGTATAAAAGTAACATATGACCTGGCAATCCCACTTCTAGGTATATATTCAAATGAATTGAAAGCAAGAACTCAAACAGGTATTTGCACCCTGATGTTCACAATGGCACATTATTCACAACAGCAAAAAGGTGGGAGCAACCCAAGTGTCCATCAACAGGTGATGGATTAACAAAATGAGGTATACACATACAATGGAATATTATTCAGCTGTAAAAAGTTTCCTAACACCTGACCTAAAACCCTATGGAAAACATTGCTTGCTGCTTACTCCATATGCTTTCTTGCCTTTAGCATTAATAGCAGAACCCCAAATTTGTTCAGGGTGCAATAAGCTCAACTAAAACTATTCACTATTCCTGATCCCTTTGAAACTATGATTGACCATGACACCCAGTTATGGCCAATGAGGAGTACATGGATATCTCTGGATAGGGTTTGTAGAAAAGCTTTTTAAGATTGCACACCTTCATTCCAGCATTTGCCCTTCTCTGTTTTTCTTCCTGTCTGGAACTCAGATGTGGAACCTAGAGGTGGGGCAGCCATGTAGCATACATGTGTCAACATGAACAAGGATGGAGGCTACATGCTAGAGATAGCAGAGAACAATATAGAAAGTGCCAGAACCTCTGGTGCATCGTTTAGCAGCCATACCAGCCCTGGGCTGACTTCCTCCATACTCAGGCTTTCCTAACAGAGTGCATGATTCTCAGCTGAATGCACACCTAGCTGATACACACAGATCCTCAAGAGTCCATGGCTACCAAGTTGATGGGGCTGACAGAGCATTGTCATGATAGCAATGAAAGATAATCTATCATGCACTACTGCTGCATAACAACCCACACAATCTCTTGCAATGCAACATGAGCATTTATTTCTGATGCATCCGTGGGTCAGCTGCAGTGATTCTGCTGACCTTGGGTGGGCTCAGGTTGGGTCCAGCTCTGCTACACATGACTGGCATATACCTTGGGCCAGTTAGGTAGCCAAGGCATGTTCTTCCCAAGGTTATAACAGAGAAGAGGTAGGGCAAGGGGAAACATGCGAAGCTTCTTATGGCCTGGGCTTGGAACTGACATGCAGTCACTTCCATCCACATTGCATTGGCCAAAGTAAACCACATGACCGAGTCCAAAGTCAAGGACCAGAAAAGATTTAGTGGGAGGAAACACAAATTACATGGCAAAGGGCATGGATGGAGTGAGGGGTGAAGAATTAGAGCCAATAATTTAATATGCCACAGATAGAGAATATGAAGAAGGAAGAGCCAATCATTTCCAATAACCTGTGCTAAGTGAAAATCTTGCCAAAGCATAAATGCTATATGGTCTCAGCTACTCTGTGTGTGTGTGTGTGTGTGTGTGTGTGTGTGTGTGTGTGTGTGTAACCCACATAAGATTTTGAAGGAAGGCAAAAAATTCAATAAGCAGGAAGGAGAGGGATGTTGGAAACTAGTAGAGACATGTGAACTCAAGTATCAGTGCAGACTGAGCCTGGCACATAAAGGACAATGGCAAAAACAACTGAAGGGTGTAGAGATCCCAAAGATCAAAACAGGTGCTCTGGAAAGGAGGACAGGGTTAGGACTCTGCCAGATGCAGGTTTAAATCCCACCAGCTAGGCCACCAGGACACCTTCTTAACTGCTGAGTCCCATTTATTCATTCATTCATTCAGGAAATACTTATTAAGCATTTGCTATGAGTAATAACAAACCTTAGAGTACTTGAGTCCATTAAATATGACTCAGTTTCCCCACCAATCAAAATGAGGACAAGAATACCTAAATTGTAGGGTTACTGTGAGAATTTGGGTATAATGCCTAGCATGTAGCCCATCACACTTGCTTGAGAAATGGTAGCAGTTATTGCAAGTTAGGCCTACAGGTTGGGGTCTAAGATAAGAGATCATGGAGGAAGGACTTAGGGTGGATTTCTACAACTTAGAAAGAATTTGGTAAAAGACAGAAACGAGGTGGGAATCTCCCTTCACCATCTCACCTCCCCCATCCCACATCAATTCCACAGCAAACACTCTTCAAGAACATAATGGGAACTGGGTGAGCAGCAGGTAGAAGACACAAAGCTGTCTGCTACTCCGAGCCATTTCCCATCCTCAACAATTCTGTGCTATCAGCAAAAGGCAGCAAAGTCTCCACGTCATGGAGCTAAAAGCTGTGTCTAGATTGTTTCCTCTAATTAATCAAAGCCAAATAAAGGACTTGAAAGTGGTTAAAACGGGACATTTTGAGTTGTGTATGTATTACTACAATAGAAAGTTTTTTTAAAAAAATGAATGGGAGACAATTTTTTAAAAAGAAAAAGAGAACTTGTCAGTAGGATATAACTGGCTATGGCCCCACAAGGACTATCATTGTCTTGGTGCTAAAGCCCAGGTAAAAAAGAATGCTCGCCTTCTGTTTCAAAAACAGGATGCAATGAGTGTCTTACACAGAGAGGAAGAAGAGGTTGTCAAGGGAGGGATTATGCTTCCTGTTGTTCGAGAGCCCCCAGGAGTATAAAGTGGCTCATCTGAAATTTAAGAACCAGGCAACTGGAATGTCAAAAGTTTGGCTCATGAAAGAACATGGAAGAGAAAGATGTTCCCAAGAGGGAAAAAACATTCATATAGAATTATGGACTTTCAGAGCTAGAAGGGACATCAGCCATTGAAGTCCTTCTTGAATAATTAAACCAACTACAAGAGACCAGAGAAGAGAAGCATCTTGCCCAAAAGAACCCAGCCAGAGAGGGCAGTGTCTTAGCGTGGGTTCCCTGGCAAGCCTGCAAGAAATGCTTGGGTGCAGTTGGTTTACATATGGGAGAGGGGAAACCTCAGAGAGCAGGGGCTAGGGGAGTGAGACAGGGAAGGAGGAAAAGGCAACGTCAGGGTGCGTTACCAAGGTCTCTGCCAGAGGCACCTGGAGCTTATATTCCATTGCAACCCCCTGAGCTGTGTACAGAATGCCCCCAGGATCATGTGCATGAAGGCTGAGAGGCAGAAGCATCTCTCCATCAGCTCCTGACCCCCAGTGATAAAGGCTTGCCCTAAAGGGGTCAACTCCCTTGCATTTCTGAGCTTCATTCACATTGGCAAGCTCCTGCTAATGCCCACTATTAGAGGAGCCCTAGGGTAGAAGAGGCCAGACACTGTTAGCAGAAAATGAATCAAAGCTTGCACAGAACTGCCCACCCTGGCCATGGCCGAAATCAGAAGCAAGGCTGAAAGGATGTAAGTTGAGGCAACAGAGGTGTCTACTGCAAACAGCAGGCTTTGAGCTAGATCCACCACAGCATATTCTGTGGGTCACAGGAGCATCACAAAGACCCAAATAGTTTCTGCAAGACTGCTGATACATGAAGCAGCCCCAGTGCCTGTCACCACCATCTAACCAGAGACTCAAGGTTCTAACCAGAGACTCATTTTTGTAAGACCAAAAATGTAAAGTTCCACCACTGTCTCCTCCTGACATAACTGTGTCTTGAGGTCACAAGGTGATTTTGGACGCTAATGTTATCAGCAAACTCTGAGACCTTTGAGTGCAGGGACAACATCTTGTCCTCAAGTATGTTGAGACAGAAATCTTTCACACCTGAAAGCATCCTTAAACCTGCCTTGATGTCAATAAATAATAAAGACCTGAAAGAAAATGGGTCAATTCTACTGGAACATTCAAGCAGCAGACTTCAAAAGCCTAGAACCAGTGCCGTCCTCTCTTTGCTGGGTGGTTCCTTAAATTCTTAAAGGAAACTGTTCTGCTTTGCTAATGCTGCTGTTATGCAAAATACCAGGAATGGATTGGCTTTTATAAAGGGGGATTATTTGTTTACAAATTTACAGTCTGAAGGCTATGAAAATGTCCAAATTAAGGTATCAGCATAAGTATACCTTCACCGAAGGATGGCCAATGGCATCTGGAAAACTTGTTAGCTGGGAAGGCACATGGCTGGTTTCTACTGATCCCAGGTTGTGTTCTACCTCCTCTCTCAGCTCCTGTGCATTCTTCAAAATGTTACTCTTGGGGCATTTTGTCCCCTCTTAGCTTCTCTGGAGAAAACTCTGGGCTAGCATCTCCAAAGATTCAGCAAAAGTGTTTCAACGGCCATCTCCAAAACGTCTCTCTCAGCTTCTCTTCAAAATGTCACTCTCAGCTGCTCTGAGATCCTTCTGTTTGTGATTTTACAGGGCTCCAGTTAACTAATCAAGACCCACGCTGAATGAGCAGGGCCACACCTCCATGAAAATCATCTAATCAAAGGTATTACCCACAGTTAGGTGGGTCACATCTCCATGGAAACAACCTAATCCAAAGATTCCAACCTAACCAACACTAATACGTCTGTCCTCACAAGATTGCATCAAAGAACATGGCATAATACATCCAAACCGGCACAGAAGCCCAATAGACAAATTAACTGTAGGACACTGTCTATCCCATACCAGTGGAATGTCTGGTAATGTCAAACAACTGACTGGAGATGCCAAAAATCTGTCATCCCCATTGACAATGGGGCGTGCTAACATGCAAACCAACCCAGCAGTTCAGCTTCATTGTTCTGGGAGGGCTGCCCAGTGCAGAGGCTTCTCAAACTGAGTCTGGCATGCTCCTGGGGATGTGCAGCTGTGGACCAGAGGTCCTGCAAAATGCTGGACAAATGTGCCCAGATCCCAGCAACATCTATTCTACTTACAACTATCAGGAGGTTTTATATTTTAAACACTATAGAGTAGAATGCCAAAGTGATATTAATGTTTAAGGTAAAGCTTATAACCATGAAGAATTTTCATATTGTGATGGGCACTTTGGACAGTAGCCCTCAGGTGCCCTGCAGGTATGAATTCCCTCTCCTCTGCCCTCAGGGTGATTTTAATGGAAAAGTTTAAAAAGCACTGGTGGGGAGAAAGCTCTTTGGAGCCAGACAGAACTGGATTCAAAGAATTCCTTGTAGCAGAGTCACTTTAAATGAGTTATTTAACTCTTGAGATTCAGTTTCTTCATCGACTAAGGTAGTTAATAGTATCTACTTGTAGGGATGTTGGGGGAATTCAGTGGGATAGTATAATAAAATGCCTTGTATATAGTTAATATTTGATAAACACTTTGCTTCCTTTCCCATTTTTATAAGATATAACCCAATGGAAACTCAAACAGATTCAAGAAGGGCTTAGGTAATAAATTTATTAGTGAATAAATGATAGTTCTGTGAGCTTAGGGTATATGACATGCTGATTGCATTAATGGCCCCAATTCTTCACACACACACACACATACACACACACACACACACTGTGATGGTTAATTTTTTGTGTCAACAAAAGTTATGTCAAATCCACTGGCCTAGATGTTGCTGTGGAAGTATTTTGTAGATGTGGTTAGTATCTACAATCAGTTGACTTTACGTAAAGGAGATGACCCTTGATAACGTAGATGGAATTAACCCAATCAGGTGGAGGCCTTAAGAGCAGGAACTGTGGTTTTCAGAAGAAGAAATTCCCTCAAAACTACACCCTCTACTGCCTTCTGAATGTCCAGCCTGCCAGCTTTCCCTAAAAAATTTGGACTCAAGACTTCATCACTCTTACAAGAACTTCCCCACCTTACAGAACTCAGCCTGCCTGACAGAATTTGGGTTAGCCAGACTCCACAATGGCAAGATCCAATTCTTTAAAATAAATCTCTTTATTATTTTATTTTATTTGTTATTTATTTGTTTATTTTATATATAACGCATATCCTGTTGGTTTGTTTCTCAGGAGAACCCTGAGACATCCCACATGCTCACTCTTTGCTGCATAACTTTGTGGTGCCTTCTACTATCACTCTGGGCTTGACCTCAGACTGGCTTTAGCCAATGGTATGTGGGCAAACATGGTGCAAGCACAGGCTTAAAAAGCATTTGCACTCTTGGATTTGCTCTGCTTTTGCCTTCCGCCATCACAGGACAGGGATGTGTCGGAGTTTCGCCTGCTGAAAGAGGAGATACAAGTGGAGTCGAGCCAAGCCAACTTGACCATCCCAGCCAAGGCCAACCCAGATCAGCTGACACCAGCCCACCCCTAGGAATGTGGGAGCACCAAGCAGGGGTCACCTAACCAGCCTGCTGACCCCTTACACAAGAGCAAGCCCAACCCAGTGGGGTAAGGAAATGTTTGCTATTGAATGCCACTGATGTGCTCGTTGGTGGTTGCACACAGGTACGGTGGTTATAGACACCAGATCCAGGGTCTCCATGGCTTAGATGATGAGCGGGCACCCTGCTGGGCACTTCTCCTATCTAAGCCATTGGGTCCTGAGAAGCAGCTCTACAGGGTGGCCTTGCAATCCTCTCCTCACAGAAAAGACAGCTGAAATCTGGGGGTTGAACAACGGGGCAGCTCCCCACAGCCAGAAGAGGCAGGTCCGGGGCACTCATAGGGTCCCCAGGGCTGGTTTTCTTTCCAAGGTGCAAGCAAGGAAGAGACGACAGGTGGCCAAATCTATCATCATTTTCACCCTGGTTCTTTGTCAAAATGAAATTCTCGTAATGTTTTTTAAAAAAAGTTTTTCACAGAAGTAGTGAGCACATGTCAAAGTTTTGGTTAACTGTTTAACAAAGAATCTAGCAGAAAAGCAAATTTGGTTCAAAAGAGAAGATGTGAAACTTGGCTTTAATACCCAAAGGAAAAATAAAAAGGAACATTGCGATAATATGGCTAATTTAGACATAAAACTGGATAATTCCTTGCAGGATAATAAAACCATAATTTGGGGGATTATCTTTTCAATCTGGCAGGAAAAAAAATCTTCCCATTTTACCAGTTTTACCAAATTGTAAAATATCAGAGCCCTAATCATCTGTGCAATTTTAGTTATGGAGCCCTACAGAAGATGACTCTTTAGCTTGTTAGAAAATGCTCAAAGAGAGAGGTTCTCAAGCTTTTTGGTCTCAGGATCCTTTTACTCTTTGAAATAATTCTTAAAAGTTACTGAAGGGTCCCAAAGAGCCTTGTGGATGTGGGTTCTATCTATCAATATTTCTCATATTCAAAATTGAACTGAGTATTTTTTTAATTTTTGTATTTTTGTTCATTCATCCTTAAATAATGATAAAAAGCAGATTCCATGTTACCATAATAACATATTTTTATAAAAACAAATATATTTTCCAAAATTAAAAATCTTTATTGATATGAGCAGAATTGTTTTACATTTTTGCAAATCTCTTTAATATCTAGCTTAATAGAGTGCAGCAGGATTGAAGGATCAGCTTCTATAGTTATATCTGTTAGGATAGGATGTTTTGGTTGAAGTGTAGGACGAAAATCCAGCCACATACGGATATGTTGTTGGAACAGGGAGGAGGTGTATTTTAATGGCCCTTTTAGATAATTGTGGATCATCTTCTTTGGGTCACACCAAAATTCAACAAGTGGTAGTTTCTTACAGGTGAGTTGAGACATACACTTTGAAACTATATCAATGAGCTGTTTGTACTCTATTAGAATAGAACCCACTGGTGTATCTTATACTTTAAATGGATTTTTTACCCATGCATGGTTTTCTCATAACTGGTAATTCAGAAAATACTGGTTTACCAAATTATGCAGATTTATAAAATGTTAACACATTTCATTAGACTCTATCAAAAAAAATCACTGTTATCACCACTGATCTTGCCAGTGAAACTTGCATTTTTTTTTCTTTTACTGTGAGTAGGTGGCAAGGTAAATACCATATGGTGCCACAGCCTTGGTTATTGCTAAGGCACAAGCAGTTTTATCCACCATTGCTTTTGTACCAATGTGCAAGTGCCAACCCAGTGTGAAAGGCAAACAATATCTTTGTCTTAGCTTTTCGGTTCTGCTAGGACAAATACCATAAACTGGTTGGCTTGAACAATGGGAATCTATTGTCTCCTGGTTTTGGAGGCTAGAAGTCCAATGTCAAGCCCTGGTAGGGCTTGTTTTCTCCCAAAGTCTGCGGTGTCCCACCACCCTCCATCCCATGGAGATCTGCCTCATTCTCTGGTTGCTTCTGATTTCTGGCATCTACTTCTGCTGCTCAGTCATCTGTATCTCTGTCTGGATCTTCCCTCCTTATGGGGTCTCCAGTCATAAGGATTCAGGCCCACCTGATTCAATTTGGCCTTATCTAAATAGGTTCTTCAAAGAGCTTATTCACAAGGAGTACACCTTAACTAATAGCATCTTCAAAGGTCTTAGTTACAGATGAGTTCCCACCCACAGGAACTCCAATTAAGACTTGAACTTGTCTTTAGGGGAGGAGTGAGCAGCATGACTTAATCCCCAACTTACAGTATTATTATGAAAGGATTGACCTCACAGAGCCCCTGAAAGGGTCTTGGGTTCCCAGGTGTCCACAGAGCCCACTTTGGGAAGCCCCGCTCCAGCATGGCACTGAAAAGACATGCAGTCACCTTTTTGCCTTACCTGCAAGTTTCAGATAATTTTTCTTAACACCTCTGACTTTCACAAAAATAGATCTCTCACACCCCAAGCTGGGAGCAGTGGAGGGGGTGGGCAGGTAGGTAAGGTGAGTGAGGCGGGGGTTCCCTGGCTGCCACTCCCTGATTTATGAAATGTGTCAGCAGGGCACTCTGAAGAAGGGACGTTTTCTCCAAACAGGCTCTGCAGAAACGAAGTGTAGAATCAATGACAGGCACTGAGTCGGCGAATTCTTCCCGAAAACAAATCCGACTACCCAAGAGCAAGCAGGGGTGGGCTTACAACTTTCAAAACAGCCAAATGCCCATTTACCATTAATCAACAAAGCTAATTAGCAGATAATCACTGACCCTGAGGGTGCTTGCTACGATGACACTCTCAGCAGATAAATTAATTTCCAAAAACAACAACCCACCTACCTCTTTAGAAATTAGTAGGAATAAAGTCTTTTGTCTCAAGCCTGTAAATAGTGCACTGACTATTTCTCCTTCAGGATTTCTAAGCCTCCCTGGAACCCTGTACTCATATTTTTTTAAAGCAGTTTTATTGAGATATATTCACACACTATACAATCCATCCATCGTGTATAATCCATGGCTTTCACTGTAATCACGGAATTGTGCATTCATCACCACAATCAATTTGAGAACAATTTCAATACTCCAAAAAGAGAAACCACTTGCCCCGTAGCAGTCACTTCTCAATCCCACTATCCTTCCCCAGCCCTACATAACCACTGATCCAATTCTGTCTCTATAGATGTATTTATATTTACATTTTATGTAAATGGAATCATACAATATGACTGTATGATTGTTTGGTTTCTTTCACTTAGCATAATGGTTTTTTGTAATTATCATTTTTTTTAATTAGAGAAGTTGTAGGTTTACCAAAAAATCATGTAAAAAACACAACATTCCCATATACTCCCCATTGTAAACCTTTGTTACAATGGATGAAAGAATATTAAAATATTACTGTTAACTATAGTCCAGAATTTACATTAGGTGTACTTTCCCCGTATACCACTCTAATACTAATACCTTGCAATAGTGTCATACATTTGTTATAATTCATGGAACAACATTCTTATATTTGTACTATTAACCCCAGTCCATCATCCACAACTGGGTTCACTGTGTTTTACAGTCCCATGTTTTATCTTCTAACTTTTATTCTAGTAACAGAGTTTTGGGTCTGGTGTGTACTCACATTTTTTATATGGAGCATATGGGGTGGGGTGGGGTGGGGTGAAGTGGGGTAATAATTCATTCATTCATTCACTTAACCAAGATTTCTATGCCCAATGCTGTGCTAGGAGAAAAAACAAAATGCTGAGCAAAAACAGATGTGGTCCCACTTACAGTCCAGTATGAGAGAGATTTCCTAATTACACATTCAATTATAGATGCATAATTATAAACAGATTGAGCACCCTGAGGGAAAAGAATATGGTACCATGAGAACATAATTGAAAAAATAAAACTATATGTGCTGGAGTAAGAAACCACTTCTGAAAAGCAATGTCTTCTAATCAGCTCCAGTGCTTGGATCACCAGGAGCTCTGGTGACAGGTTGGCAAGGACCAAGGGATGCCTTGAAGTGGCCCTATGTCAGAGCAGAGCATGGTGCATCAGAGGGTGAGGGGTCACAAGGTCTAAGGGATGGTGAAAGCCAGACAAGGCCAGGTCTTGCAAACCAAACCAAGGCATGGGTCGTTACTCTGATAGCAATGGAAAGCCAGGGATGGGTTTAAGCAGGGTCTGGGGACATGATTCAATTTGCATTGAGCATGCAGGGTGGACGACAATTGGATGATCCACCAGAGCAGAGGTAGGGATGCTACTTAGGAGACCACTGCAGAAAGCCAGTGAGAAGGTTAGAAACTTGGCCAAGGGTGGCCAATAGAGACAAGGGAGAGGAGGAGGTGTTCCAAAGATTAGGTGACCCAATCAACCAGGACTTGGTGAAGGAATGGATTTAAGTGTGGAGGGAGACAGGGTACAAAGGAGAACTCCCAGGTTTGGGACTTGCATAATTGAATGAATGTTAGTGGCTCTCATTAAGAGGTGGAACACTGGAGGAAGGCCGGCTGTGGCGGGAGGTCACTCTTGGCTGTGTTGAGTTTGAGGCATGGTGTATAACTGGAGATGAGATTCAGGTAAGCAGCCCAATTTATGGGTTTGGAACTCATGGGTGAGAGCCGGGTGGTAGACATAAACTTAGGTTTCCTAAGCCACTGACGTGGTGCCTTCCCTGGTGACACAACCAATGTCATCCTTCAAGGCTTTGAACCCCCAGCCTTTGCACACTTCTCAGGCTGTGTTGATGTGCTCATCCATTTACTGCTGAAATCTGGGGGCACTGGAGTACTGCAAGGCACCTGTCAGATAATCTGGTGCCAAAAATTCTGCCCAGTCCCATGAGTAAGAACAGATCTTTCTCCCCCTGGTGGCCAAGGTTAGTCACCCTGCTTCCTCTTCTTTTCTATTGGCATTTCCATACAAGGAGCCTAAGGCACCCAGACGGCAGCCACAGTTTATACTGTGCCCTATTATGGAAGTGTTCCTCCTTTGGGAACCAGGAACTCAGAGTTGCAGAGCATGAGAAAAAAAATCTGTCCAATGAAAGAGACCACATTGCTTCCAGCCCTTGGTTTCTGACCTTGGCCGCAGGCAATCCTTCCCTCAATGGGATGACCTTGATGGTTTTCTACAGGCAGCATGCCCAGGGACTGACAAATAAGCCCTTCCATCCTAAAAGGGGATTGAGCAGAGCAGCACAGCATCCACCCCAAGCAGCTTCTCAGTGAGGACTGAAGAAATGGAGGAGAGGAGGGGGACAAGTGTAAGGAGTTATAGATATTTGATTGTGGGAAGTTTTCCTCTGGTGAATTCACTATTCTCTGTGAAGAGGATCCTCTGTTAAAAATGAGGGGTGAGGGTGTTTGTGTGGGATGGCAGAGATGGCCGTATGTTCACGGAGAATGATGAAGACTTGAAATATCATTCAGACAGTGGGAGAATGCTTGGTGATATCTACAAGGTCAGTGATTGTTCTAGTTTGCTAATGCTGCTGGAATGCAAAACACCAGAAATGGATCAGCTTTTATAAAGGGGGTTTATTTGGTTGCAAAGTTACAGTCTTAAGGCCATAAAGTGTCCAAGGTAAGTCATCAGCAATTGGGTACCTTCACTGGAGGATGGCCAATGGTGTCTGGAAAACCTCTGTTAGCTGGGAAGGCACGTTAGCTGGGAAGTTCTGGTTTCAAAATGGCTTTCTCCCAGGACGTTCCTCTCTAGGCTGCAGTTCCTCAAAAATATCACTCTTAGTTGCTCTTGGGGTTTTTGTCCTCTCTTAGCTTCTCCGGAGCAAGAGTCTGCTTTCAATGACCATCTTCAAACTGTCTCTCATCTGCAGCTACTCTCTCAGCTTCTTTGCATTCTTGAAAGTGTCCCTCTTGGCTGTAGCAAGCTCGCTCCTTCTGTCTGAGCTTACATAGTGCTCCAGTGAACTAATTCAGACCCACCCTGAATGGGCGGGGCCACACCTCCATGGAAATCATCCAATCAGAGTTATCACCCACAGTTGGGTAGGGCACATTTCCATGGAAACAACCTAATCCAAATGTTCCAACTTAATCCTCACTAATATGTCTGCCCCACAAGATTGCATCAAAGAATATGGCTTTTTCTGGGGTACATAATACATTCAAACCAGCACAGTGATCAAGAACTCTGAGTAACATCAAGTTCACTCTGTTGGAGACACATGATGGTCTGTTATGGATGGGATGAAAACAGCAAGTTGCCTCAGGGCTGAGGTTTGGCCAGAGTAGAAAGGTTGGGGAGGCTAAGATATTAAAAAGATGGGCCATGGAATCCAAGCTCTGTAAGGAGAGACCGTGGATTGGGAGAAGGTGGAAAGGGGGTGGCAGAACCAGCATAGAGGGAATTTGAATGAGCAATCTGGAAGGACAGGAAGTGGTGATCAGACAGGAAGATGCTGGAATTAGCAATTGATGTGGAACAATTTCTGGTGAATTGTACTTTGGGATCATGGAAGTGGGTGGCTGAGATGGATTGGAGGAAATAATTACAGGGCCTAAGAGACCAGTTTACTGGAAGGACCATCTGCATACATGTTGGCCTCATCTGGGACCTTGACAGGCATGGCGTTGAGAGAGCAGACTATGAACCAGAGGCCAAAATCTTCTGTGGGAAAGATAGGAGAGGCCACAAATTATCCTTTTACCTCCCTGAATCCTTCCTATCAAAATAATTGTAACCAAGTGGTTTCACATTCATTATTTTATGTGATTTTCAAAAAACCTCTGTAGGATAGTCAGGGACAATGTTATCCATTTCCTACCAAGAAATTGAAGTTCTGTAAGCTTACATGGCTTCCTAAGGATGAGGACTATAAACTGATCAAGGAGCACTATCTCCTTTAGAAAGCCCTTCCTGCCCCTCTCCAGGAGGAAAGACCCTCTACTGGCCCTTTCTTCTTCTAATAGTTCAGACTCCTATTTACCTACATATCTTCTCCACCCTCAGCAGTGAGGTCTGTAACAACAGAAATTGCTTGTTACCCAGCGCTTAGTAAGTGTTAAATGAATGGTTCTGGTGTCTAGATCTAGGGAAAGGAGATATGGAATCTGGCATTTTTCCTTCATTCAAAATAGGGTCAATGTATAATAATTACTGTACTTGAAAATGTACTTGAAATGTTGGAGATGTTGGCAGATTTGGAGGTGAGTAGATGCCCAAAGACAAATATCTGTGTTTGTCATATTTATATAAACTATATACTCCACACTGCCCCCTTGACACTGAGTGATATAAAGGACAACCAAAGTCCCATTTGTTTTCAAAAGAGCAGTCTTCCAGCAAAACTCAAATAAGATGCTGGCGACTATGAGACTAGAGTTGGGAGAACAGACAAACTCAGAACAAAAGATGGAGGAAAGAGTTCACGATTTTGCTGAGAAAAACAAAACTTTAATCAATGAAAACAGTAAAATGCCAAAGACCTCTGTGATCCACCCTGGGTTGGCTGGTTTCTCAACCAGATGAGGCACTCTGATTGTCTGGTAATGTCTATAAAAATCCTGTAAAAACTTCACACACTCAGGGAAAATGATGGGAAACAAGAAACGAAAGAGAAAAAAAAGTAAGTGAAGAAAACGCAAGAGAAGGTGGCACTGACTCTAGCAGCAGATTTAGAGAACTTAAACTGCCATTAGCTTAAACTTAAATATCTGGAATGCATACTGCAGTTGTGTCCCAACCAGCCTCCCAGCTTCCACTCTTGCCTCCTGCAGTGTTTCCCACGAGCAGCCAGGGTACCTCACTCAGAGTCTTCCCCCACTGCACTTACAATAAAACCACTCAAAATATAAACCTGGGTAATTTAAACCCACAGAGGCAGAAAGTATTTCCCTTCCATGAAAAGCTGCCCTTGTCTGGCCCTTGCCTCATCACACACCATCCAGGCCTCCTCTTAGGTTACTTTGCCCTTCGCTTCAATGCCCTGCTCACACTTGCTAAACTCCTTCTTGCCTCAGGGTCCTTGCACATGCTCTTCCATCTGCCTGGAAGGCTCTCTACCCAATTCCACTCCTGCCACCCCTTCATCTGTCTGTCTCCTGGTCATTCTTCACCTCTCAACTAAAATGTCCCTTCCTCAACAAGCCTTAACTAATACCAAATATGATGAAAGCATGCTTTCTATTATAATCTTTCTTCTTCTGTAGCTCATATCCCAATATCTACAGCTGCACTTAATTCCTGATGATTGATTTAATGTCTGCCTCCCTCACTAGAACAAGATCCCCATGAGGCAGAGAACAGGTGCAGAGCTGTATCCCCACCATGCCTCACACTGCCTGCCAATCAACCAACATTTGAAGAATGAATGGATGAATGGGTGATGGCAATAGAAATGTTCTGGCAGCAGAGAAGTCCAATGGTAATGAAGAGCCAGAAGAAAGGATAGCTTCAGACCAAATAGCCCACCAAACCTCAGAGAATGTTGTCAGGACCTGCATACTTAAGGCAGATCTGTGCTGTGATTGGAGGGGAATGAGGAAAATCAACTTATTAGCAGCTCATGACAACCCATGCTTTAAAGCTAAGACCTCAGCTACCATCAATCCTGGATGATGCTGAATTACTCAGTTTCTCTCTGCTAACACATGAACCTGCCCTCAAGGAGCTTTCAATTGAGTTGGGAAGGAAAGGCCCTCAGGTATCAATCAGGAAGAGAATAACAGGCAATGTAACATCTAGTCCAAAAGGATAAGGGAAATCCTAACACTAAAATAAGCATAAAATTACCATGGACTGGGTATGCAGGGATGTCATGGAGGAGGCAGGACAGGAGCCAGGCTATGAAAATGGGTATGATTTCTCTCAATGAGAAAAAGACAAAAATTCCAATAGAAGGGAGATGGAAATGAACAAGAGATTTCCAAAAGAAAAAATACAGCTGCACAAGAATGTGTCAAATACATCCAACTTCACTTGTTACCAATGAAGGGCAAATGAAATCAATGAGATACAGTGTTTCAACTTAAAAATGAAAAAAAAAAAAGATATTTAAAATAACGATATCCTTGATAAGGACATTGGGAGCTTGTATGGTCTGCCGAGGGAATGCACGTTAGTGCATTCTCTCTGGAGGGCAGCTGCACACAATCTATCAAAAGACTTAAGATAGGAACTATAATTTCAACTATGGGAATTTTTCCTAAGAAGATGATTAAGGATGGATACAAAAGGATGCTCATTGCAGTACTATCTTTTACGATTAAAAAGTTAGAAACAACCTACATATCCCAAAAGAGAGATATTAGCTAAATAAATGATGGTGCACAACAGATATCTATGCACACACTGAAAACATAATCTTATACAAATACTTCTATTAATATGGAAAGATGATCGTGATTTAAGTATGAAAAATCAGATTATGAAACAGTTTATTCTGAGAGGTGTATAGCCTTTCCAGGCCAAATTTGAAGAAGTAAAAACAAACTTCTGCTGTGGGATTTTCAAAAAACTTTCTGGAAGTCTCTGCCCATCTGCCTCCTCCACCAAAGGGTGTGGCAAATCAGGAATGGTTGAATCTAAACTATTGCCTTAGACTCTTTTCCTCAGCTCAGTCCCATTGAAGGGAACATTCTTCTCTGCCCACTCTTGTTTCTAATGTCAACACCCTCCCATGGATTCTTGATAGATGCATCAGCTGTTTTTATGTTTGGTTGCAATTGTTAAAAGACCCAAATAACAGAATTTTTTTCACTCACATAAAGGGTAGTACATCGGTTTTCTATTGCTGCATAACAAATTACCACAAATGTAGCAGCTTTAAACAACACACAGGTATTATCTCAGTTTCCAGGTACAAGGTGGCTGTCAGGTGTGCTCTCTGCTTAGGGCTTGTCAAGGGAAATCAAGACATCGGCTTGGCTTGGTTCTTAACTGGAGGCCCTGAGGAAGAAACTACATTCAAGCTCACCCAAGTTGTTGGCAGACTTCAGTTCCTTGCAGTTGGAGGACTGAGATCCCCATTTCCTTGACACGTGGACCCCTCCATCTTCAAGCCAACAATGGGACGTCCAATGCTTCTCATGCTTTGAATCTGACTCCCCTCCCTGCTCCAAGCTGGAGAGTTTCCCTCTTAAGAGCCCATGTGAGTCACATTAGGCCCACCGGATAAGCAGGCTAATCTCTTTATATAAGGTCAACTGATTAGCCATCTTAACTACATCTGCAAAGTTCATTGGCCATGTAAGGTAGCACATTCATGGAAAAGGTCATGGCGGCCAAAACTCTGCGTACCACAGCTCATGAGGCAGCTCTGCCCTAGTGAGTCCTTGGGACCCAGGCTCCTTTAGGCTCGCCCCATCACCCTTGTCCTTGTCCATCATCCCTGTCCTCACGGTCTGGCCATCCATGGGCCACACAAGATGGACAGAGGGTGCGCTCTGACTAGGTTTGAAGGAAGGCTCCAGCAGCTGCCACACAACACCCCTGCCTCCATCCCATTGGTCCAGTTTTGTAGCTTGTGATAGCCTCACCTGGCTTCATTGGAGGTTGGAGCTTTATTCTGGATGGCAGTGTGTCCAGGTAAAAATTCCAACACTATGAAAGAAAGGGAGAATGATTACTCGGGGACAATATGTAAATACACAGTTTGGAGGATTCCAGTAAAACCCTTTTTCTCTCTTGCACACTTGGCTTTTAAGACATTAAAATCTTTAGTTTTAAACTCAAGTCCAAAACTGGCTTTTGGATTTGCCCTTATGAAGCTTGTTACTGCAAAGGAGAGGCTAAGCCTACTTATAGTTGTGCCTGAGAGTCACCCCCAGAGAATCTCTTTTGTTGCTCAGATGTGGCCTCTCTCTCTAAGTCAACTCTGCAGGTAAACTCACCGCCCCATGGGTCGTGACTCCCAGGGGTGTAAATCTCCCTGGCAACATGGGACAGGAGTCCGGGGATGAGCCTGGACCCGGCATCATGGGATTGCAAGCACCTTCTTGACCAAAAGGGGGAAGCAAAATGAAACAAAATAAAATTTCAGTGACTGAGAGATTTCAAATGGAGTCAAGAGATCACTATGGAGGGCATTCTTACGTGCTATATAGATATCCCTTTTTAGTTTAATGTACTGGAATAGCTAGAAGTAAATTTCTGAAACTGTCATACTGCAACCCAGTAGCCTTGATTCTTGAAGACAATTGTATAACTATGTAGTTTACACGGTGTGATTGTGTGATTGTGAAAACCTTGTAGCTCATACTCCCTTTATCCGGTGTATGGACAGATGAGTAGAAAAAAGGGGATAAAAATTAAACGAAAAATAGGATAGGATGGGGGTTGATGGAATGCTTCGGGTGTTTTTTTGTACTTTTATTTTTATCCTTATTTTTGTTGTTTTTGGAGTAAGGAAACTGTTCAAAAATTGATTGTGGTGATGAATGTATAACTATACGATGGTACTGTGAACAGTTGATTGTACACTGTGGATGATTATATGGTATGTGAATATAAAACTGAACTTTTTTAAAAAACTGGCCTTTTTGCTCCAGGCAATGGCCATCTTTTCCTTTCCCCAGTCTGAGCCTCATGGCCTAAACTTTATGGCAGAAAAGATGAGAGAAAGGAGTTCAATTTAGGCAGAAAATAATTATCCCACCATATTTGAATGAAGAAGAGTTGGGAGGGAACTATTACTCCCCATTGCGTACCTTCCACCACTGACTAGAAGTATTTGACCCCCAGCTTTCCTTGGGCTTGCACAAGAGGAAAAGAAGGGATATTGCAAGGCCACCTTTCATGCAAGTATTTGGTCTCAAACTTTGCAAATATAATTCCAGCTCCAAAGCCTAAAACAAGCAAGTATGTTTTTCTTTTCTTTTACAAGGAAGGAAAAATGACATCCAATAATGTCATGCAGTCATAACCCCTCCAGCACACACAGAAAAGCCATGGAAACAGAACCTGCAGTCTGTATGAGCAATTTTCCAATTTCAGCCATGCTTAAAGAAGACAATGGAATGGAGCATATTACAAGTGGCCATTCGCCCTCAGTTGCAGCTCTGTAGAACTGTAAGAGGTCAGACATGCAGGTTATTACAAGCCTGCCCAGGGAGGAAATGCCTGGGCTGGAGCTCTTCTGGCTAATTGAACCCCAACTGGAACATTCCTGGAAGAGGAGACCTCATAATGCAGATTCGCACCTCAAACAGTTTATTTTTCCTGGTTTCTGTTTCTTTGAGAAAGGAATACATTAGCAGTTTCTGAGCTATGGTGACTGTGATGGTAGAGTTCATGTGTCAACTTGGCCAGGTGATGGTGCCCAGGTGTCTGGTCAAGCAAGCACTGGCCTAATCATTACTGCAAGGATATTTGTGGCTGGTTAATAAAGCAGAAGGCTGGTTTATTAAATCATCAGTCAATTGGCTGCAGCTGTGACTGATTACATCAATGAAGATTGTGTCTTCCTCAATGAGAGAATTAAATCAGCTGGATTTAACCCAATCAGTTGAAGACTTTTAAGAGAGAAAGAGAGAGAACCTTCACTTCTTCTTCAGCTAGCCAGCAAACCGTTTCCTGAGGAGTTCGTCGAACACCCTCATCAGAGTTGCCAGTTCACAGCCTGGCCTATGGAATTTGCACTCATGCATCCTGCCCTATGGAATTTGGACTCGTGCACCCCCACAGTTGCGTGAGACACTTTCATAAAATCTTATACCCACAGTTGCGTGAGACACTTTCATAAAATCTGATATTTACATACATCTCTTGTTGGTTCTGTTTTCCTAGAGAACCCTAATTAATACAGTGGCCTAGAACTAAAAGCAGGAACTTTGGGTTCTGAAGACTGCAAAAGAGAAAATTGGTTCCGCCACTTTCCAACTGTGTGAGCTTAGCAAAACAGTTTAAGCCATAAGCTTCACAGCCTTCATTTCTAAGATTAAGATATTAGCCTGTATCTACCAGAGTCCTGTTCTAAGGCTCTGAGTATGTGATATTCCAGGAACATGAGCAGGTGTCCAGTACAATAGGTAGTTATTATTGTTATTATTTTAATGTGTCAAATCAGGATTATATCATTATTAAAAGTCAGCCTGGTCTGGCCCTGCTGCAAAGAAGCTTGATTAGGCAACCCAAGCTACTCATCCTAACTAGAGTCACTGAGTATGAAAAGAAAGCCGAGATGCTGGTGTTGATTTGCAGGGTGGGATGGCTCTCAGATGACATCTGGTCCAGCATGCAAAGAGCATCCCTGATAACTTGGCGTAGGAGACCCTTCAACCTGATCTGAAAATAGGCAAATAGCAGACTCCATTTGATACTTGTCATTCTTCAATTACAACAAGATCCATAGCAAGAGATCTTCAAATACCTTCCCACCAGTGCAGGCCAGAGGACAGGACTTTCTCCTAAGGATTAGACGCTTACAAGAAGGAATCCAGAGAAATTCTTGCTACAACAGCAGGCCAGGTGATCACCCCCTTCTCCTGTGATCTAGACCAGCCTTCACCAGACTCGCAAGTTCCCAGGAGAAGCTGCTGCTACTGGTCCAGGGACCACAGTTTGGGAACCACTGTGGCTTGACAAACCATAGCTCATCAGTGGGCCATTACTCACCCACCTGTGGGCCTAATCCAGTGTGCCTCCTGATTTGGAATTGACCCATGAACCCATGTATTTTATACATAATGTTTGGGGGGATGGAGAATAATATTTCACGATACTTGAAAGTTATCAAGTTCAACTCTGTGCCCACAAATCAAGGTTTATTGAAGCATAGCCCTGCTCATTCATTTATGTATTGCCTACAGCTGCTTTCATATTACAACGCATCATTGAGGTATGGTGACAGAGAGCATCTAATGCATAAATATTTATTCTGTAGCCCTTTAAGGGAAAAAAATAAAAGCCTTGCTCCAGGGTAGCAAATGTCCTCAAGTAACATGGGAGAGGAAAGTTTTATGCCCAGAACCTGGCATCTTGATCTCTGCCCAGGGCTTGGAGATCTTAAGATGCATGCTCAAAAAATAAATTCTTTAATGCTTAGGTATTAATAAAGGGAAAAGCTACATATATATTTTTAATTGCCTTTAATCTTTTCCTTTCTGCTCTTGTTCAAATGAGAGCAATTACCAGGCAGAGGCCTGCTAGGAAATATGACACATTTTACAGAATTAACGCTAAAAAGAGCTCAAAGCAAAGGTACTTATTAAAGTAACCTACATCATCAGACAGTAGCAAATACAAAGGGGAAAATAAATCCAGGAACCCATGATCCCTAAGCTGTATTTCATTTTAGTTTGCATTTAAATGATAACGTATCTTGTGGCAAATGATTTCAGACTTCTTCGATCAGGAAAAAGGAGAAGAAAAATGCACTCACGGAGGGAAAGCTCTGCAAGAGGCAAGAAAGTGATAAACTTCCCCCAGCCTATTTACAAATGCAGTCAATGAAACAGAATTTTAACGAATTGTGCCACATAATCTGGTGGTTAATGAGCTGCAAAAACCTTTGTCAATTGCAGTGACTGAGAACTAACTCTTTCAGTTGCAAGATCAATAAAAGAATTCTCAGTTGTGCACCACCCATAGGCGAACGCTGGGGAGAAAGGAAGTTGTCAGAGGCACGCCATCTCTGCAGATCACAGCAGCAAGGCTGCCATCTGTTTTCTGCTCTCCCCCTTGTATTTAAATCCCGACTTTGCACTGAGAGGAAGCCAGAGAGAGTTTGGAGATCAAATGGCACAACTCCAATACAATGCCAATACAAGATGACAGCAAAAAGGCTTGAATGACTCAAATAATCGTTCACAATACTTTAGAAGCTATGTTGAGTTCAACAGCTGGTATGGACCTGTGGGAGGGGGGTAAAGCCCTCAACATTCAGTGTTCTTGGTTTTCAGAGATAATGGGCAATGGGCTGTTAAGCACTGGCCCATGACATCCTACTAATTCTGTCTTCCATAATACTTCTTTTATCTACGAGTCCCATTCTCTATCAGAGGTCTGGGATTTTCAACTATTGTATTATCTGTCTCCATTACCCAGAATTGTTGCTATGGAGATGCAATTGTTGCTACAGTCCCAATGCCACAGAAGATAAGAAATCACAGGTGGGAGAAAACCATCTTTCAATGGCAAGGCCACGACATTTATTGAGCACCTACTAAGTGGAGATAATAAGGAATCTGGGGAATGTGGAGAAGAATGAAACCTTGAACCTGCCCCTAATTTGCTCTCAGACTACTGAAGGAGACACTTATATTTGTTGAATAAATTAATCAACAATTGAGTAATAAATTTCTTCTTTGTCAGAGACCTTAAAAGGATTGTATCTCTTGTTAGGGGCCCAGGGAATATGTTTCCAATGAATGGTAAAGAACTTGCATGACATTCTGACACCCACATCCACACTAAGTGACGGTATTCCTCCCACACCCAATCGCAGAATTGACTTAGAGGAAACTTTCCAGTGCACTTCTGTTTTCATCCATTAACGTTCTCTCTCTGGCATCAAGGTATGGGAGCATTAGCAAAAGCCACCGAAAAGCAATTTCAGGGGGTGAGAGCCTCAGAAAATGCAAAAAATTAAAGTGGTCCTGAATGTTACGCAGACAAAATTGCCCCAAGCAATCCTATTCTGTCAACAGAATGTTCTACTCGGCTGCAATCAAGACACAGGAGAAATGTTTTAACAGGTGATGCGGCAGAGGGGACGGAGAGTGAGGTACTGGTGGGGAATTGGGCTGCTGCAGCCTTCCAGCATTCATTCAGATATTCGGTAAACTTTTAATAGATACAAAGAGATTAAAAAAAAAAAAAAACAGTCCCTGTTATCAAGGTATTTACATCTGGTCAAAGAGGCAGGCTGGTATGCAGATATCCATCATAAAAGGGGGAATGAAACAATTCCTAAAAGCAGCGTATGGTTGGAGACCAGAAAACAAGCAGTTGATACTGGGTTTTCCATCAGGAAGATCCGAAAAACAATAGTAGCCTTCCTGAATAAGGGAAAACCGGTATTCCTGAGACTGCCATGGACGAGGCTCAGCCCAAAGGGGGAAGGGAACAGCATCCCAAGCCAAGGGAGTGGCCTGTGCAAAGGCACAGAGGCAAGAAACAGCATGTTACAGTCAAAGAACCACAGCCCCTTCAGTGTAGCAGGAGTGACAGTTCTAAGGGCAGGTTGGAAAAAGATAAAGCTACAGTGTTGCGAATGATCCCATGAGTTGAGCTGATGAAGTTGGTCTTCATTCAGAGGCCAATGAAACCCCAGAAATGGTTTCTGTCAAGGGAGATTTCCATGTTCCGAGAGGACCCTGGCAGATCTGAGAACCTCAGGCTGTCCTGGTCCCCTCCTGGTGGTCAGCTCTGATGCGGAGAGGGATGCGGACGGGGTCTGGCTATTGTGATGGTCCTGGTGAGCGATGCTAAGGCTGGCAGGAGGGCAGTGATCACAGCATCAGGAAAGGAGGCTGTACACAAGCAGTGTTCAAGAAATGAATATGCAGCACTTGGTGACTGCCTGAAACTTGGGTTTGAAGGAAAGGCAAGTACGTTTATGCTCAGTCCTTCCTCTGATACTGTGTCCATGCTATTCCCCAGCCTGAAATGCCCTCCCTTCATTCCTCATCTATCAAGACCCAGAACTGCTATCACTACCTCCAGAGAGCCATCCCTAACGATGTCCACCCAGGCTGAGCTCTCCTTTCTCCTCCACCAGTTTCACACATTGCCATGACCACCCGTTGAATCTGAACAGAGGTGGGTTGCACTTTTTCTCATTGCTCCATGTGCTTACCTGGTGTGGATCCCTAGGGGTAAAGTCCCATCCGTTACTCCTCAGTGTCTTTCACCTCTTTCAGTGTCATCTCATCCCCATTTACATATACAAGTGCCACACAGCCACATCAGTGGATGCAATAATAATTAGCTATCACATTATCATCATTCTTTGAGAGGCTGGTATAACAACCCTTCAAGGTAGGGAGAATTACATGCTTTTCAAAGACCCAGCACCAAGTCAGAAACTTTGAAGGGTCTGCGATTTTACCCTACTTGCAAGCTAACAACTTAACGGGCCACCATTTTACATACATGTGCTGACAGAAGACACAAGATTCCTGGGTCAAAGACAAAGACTTCTTATAACTCATAGCAAAAGACACAGTCAGAGTAACATCTTGTGTCTGCTCCCCAAGTCCCAATCCCCAAAGGGCAAGGCAGTGAGAGCCAGATGGCACCCTCAAATGCAGTGGGTGCATCACAGGAAAGTAACCCCAAGATTAGGAAACTGTTCTTATTTAGGGCTGCTGATAACTGCCCTTCCTCCAAGAGAGAGACAGAGAGAGACAGAGAGAGAGAGAGAGAGAAAGAGACCCTTTTTTACTTGGAATGTAAGCAAATCTCTCCTGGGAGAGGAGTGGGAGTTTACCAAGCTAGAATGTCTCTGAAAAGAGCAACATCTGTAAGCTTTGTCATCTCTAGCTTCAAACATCCTTCAACGGACAGTCTGAGAAATGAAGGCACAGCATGGAGAATTGCTTCCCAATTCCAAGTCATTATGTGCTATCCCCAACCTTGTCCTCAGATTGTCCATGGTTTACAGTTCTTTCTTCTAGGACCCGTATCATCCTCCCCAAGAGCTGGCCTCTCTCTACATGCTACATGCCATGCTATATGCTTAGCAATCCTTATCTCCAATTCCTGCAGCAACCCAATGAGGTAGATATCAGTAATAGCCACCACCTACCTGACCCTTCCCATCTGCTATGCTCCACGCCAGGTGCTTTGCAAACATTATCTCTAATCCCTATAATAACCCATTAAGGTAGGTATCACCTGCCCACTTTAAAGACGAGAAAATGATGACTGGGAAGCAGTGAGTGTCTTGTCCATCATTATACTGTACGCAGTGGAAACAGGATTCCTTGCCTGCTCAATCTGACTACAAAAGCTCTGCTTTTCTTCTGTTCTTAAAGCGTGGAGGGTCTCCTGGGGTCACTAAAGAAGAGGTCAGGCTTCTCTCTGCTCAGTGGCGTAGTAGCTTTCTTGCTCACTACTAATTAAGAATAAAGCCATTACTTAACTACACCCTTCCTAGCAAGATGGCCTTTTAAAAATAGCCAACATTTTATAAGCAGATCCAATTTTGGAGCAGGGCATGATAAAGGGAACAAGATCATTAGCTTAAAATGCCATGCTACTTTTGCTAACAAAAGAATTTTTTTTTAATCCAAGTGCTTTAAGAAAATTAAAACGGCATCCAGGCGGCTCGCTATATGCAAACTAAACACAACCACATTACGACCACGTATGCCGAAGCTATGCACGATAATGCCATCACCTTCCCAGGTACAGAGCAGATGGCAATGGGACAAAAGCAGCAGTTGGTGGAGCAGAGGCACCTCAGAACTGTTCCCACAACCTGTTCTGCCTGTGCCACGCTCATCCCAGCCAACCCACATCACCAACAGACAAGTGCCTTGGGCCCCAGTCAGACTGGCATGCAAAGAAAAGTCTGGAAATATTTGTTTTATGATTATTGCTTTTCAATCCCTACCACCCAACTCGCATTCCTCTTTCTCAGGGTCAGAACCATTAGTGGCACCTGATGGGCATTTCATTAGGCTTATGTGAAGACATTAGACATCTGCCAGGTTGGAAGACAGAGCTGTCTGTGTCAAAAAGGACAGTCGCCGTGTACCGGCTGTGGAGATCCAGCTCACTGCAGGGTCTGCTGTCGCTGGAGCCATCGATTTTTGGCTGCTGCTACAGTTCTCAGCATTCACGGACAAGGGGCATGTCACCTACATCATTCCACCATGAACCAAATCCCTTGAGGACCTATTCGCAATGGGCCTCAATTGATTGAAGATTGATGGGAACGCTAGGCTTTTCCAAGGCCACTTGGCCTAAAACCACAGCTGGGGAAAGTGTCCAGCATTTTCCTCCCCTGGCAAATCCCAGCTCCTCCACCATGCTCTTTATGACCCATTAGTTGGCCCCCTAAAATGAAGATGGCTAAAGAAGATAAACTTACCTTTCCTGTTTCTTTTACCTTGCTGCTGTATTCTTTACTCGGGTTGAAGAGCAACATATCATTATGGAATAATTTATGGCAAAGCACAGATTTGGCAAAGTTCTACCTCCTCTGCCTCTCTTGCTTTCACTGTGTCAGTTACACCTCTCCCCACTTAAGCACAACTCATTCCTGGGACACCCAATGCTGTGTTAAAAGCTGTCAATGGGAAAAATATTTTCATTAATTTCAATCAATTTTTTCCCGTTTTTACAGATAGAAAAAATACATCATTTGGACACTGGAACTAGTTTAAGTAATAAACAATGCTTTGAACATAAATAAATTTAGTTTGTACAGAAAATGCTATTCAATGAAGGTTTATTGTACTTGCCAGAGAGGGAAAGAGGGAGTTGCAAGGGGGCCCTTCCTTCCTTGAAGGGGATAGAGAGTCAGGCTGTCAACTTTCAGGCAGGTATTTAGGTTCAAAATCAGACAAGCTTGACACTAACTTCCTTCTCCTTAAGACTCTGGCCCTAGAGGAAGCCCCTGAGGCAGAAGCCATGTCTGTAGAAGTGGAATTTGTTGGTTGAGAACAAAAGGGTTTCAAGGTGGAGGAAACGGCCGTCAAATTCCACAGACTGAGGAGAAGCCGAAGATCTGACCTCTTGGCCCCTCTCACCTGGCAGATGCACACACACACTACAGTTGGGGTTCACTTGTAATGCACAAATTGCACGGGTTCCACATGAGCTCCTCTGACTTGAAACCATCCCATCAAGTCCACTGGTGAGTGGATCTTTGCCTGACCCTACAATACCAAGATACCACTTCTTATTTATGTAGTGTGACTGGGGTGAAAAGTCATTATACTGGAGAAAAAAGAATCGTTGTACGAAAAGTGACGTAACTGCCCAAACACCATGATGGCAAAAGGCATTAGCAGGCTCGCCACCTTGTGAAGTGAGCTATTTATTCTCTGTGAGCTGGCCCCGGGCACTGGACTCTGCAGAAAGCCACGCCAGGCTCAGCACTGCCCTCTTACCCTCAGACTTGTCATTTCCTGCCCTCAATTCTTGGCTTCTCCTTTCACCCATAAGGTGCCTGGAGCTCTGCTAGCACCTGCTAGGTGCTTGATAATTGAAAGTTTCCATTTACTGAATAGTATTTTCATATCAGTAAGGAACCCACGCACGTAGAACTTCCAAAAGGCATTAGCATTGCCTGGGAACTTGTCAGCAATGCACATTTTCAGCCCCACCCAAGAATGACCCAATGGGAAACTCTGCAGATGGAGCCCAGCATTTCCTGTTCTAACAAGCCCTCCTGGTTAGACTGACGGAAGCTAAAATTTGCGAACCACCTGTTCTAAGGAATTAGAAGGCATTTGATCCAAAATCCCTTTAGGGAACATCAATAGCCACCCACGGGAGCTCAAACCAAATGCTGCTAGAAAAGTTAGGGAACCCTTTGATTTGCTAAGCTGGCTGGTATGGTCATCTACCACAAGTGTTGATTGGCCAGTGACTTGCTACAAGCTTGAAGGTTAACAGTAGGGAAAATGAATGATTCTGTCCAGTGTTTTTTATGCACAGAGAAATGTAAGGAAGTTGTGTCCTTGTACAAAGCCTCACCCATGCAAATCACCACGTGAACTCAACTGTGAGCTACTTCAGGGCATATATCATGTCATTTTCACCTCTGGATCCTTATGGACAGCACAAACCCTAGCCCAGAATGAATGCTTGTGGAAGGAAGGAACATGTAGCTAAAGGAAAGAAATTAATGCGGTAAAAGTGGAAATATTGGTTTGAAGGAGTTTGTATCAGCGAAATAACTGTCACCTTGTCCCAACCCCTACCTCTGAGCATTGATTCCGGCCCATTCTAGAATGAAATTTCAACGGCACTGGGAAAGACATATTACTCTGGTAATACCGTGGCATTGTGTAGACATAACCTAAATTTGAGAAGCTCTTAAAATAGAAACATTGATTCCATCTGTCTCTTAAAAAAGAAAAACTCAGAATGGTTTATAATCTGTTCATTTACCATTTTCGCAAATGCTTAACAGCTGGTGGGGGGCGGAGGACAGAAGGGTGGAAAGAGACATGAGTAATTAATAAAAGTCGTTATCCTGCCTTGGTTTAAAATGTTCTCAGTGTTCAAAATGTCAAAACTCCGTCCCCACCTTCCTCAAACAACTTGCTTCAAACGTGTCATGGCTAAACCCACTACACCAACCCACATTTTTCACCTCTGGAAAATTCCGAAGAATGAGTGTTAGCTATTTAACTTCTTCTTCTAAAGGACTTTCAGAAGGCTCTGACTAAGAGAGAGTCATTTGCAGAGAGAATTCAATTGACAAAGAACAATATATGGCAAATATTTATGTCTTAACATTCAAATGGAGCTTCTCTTCAAAACTAGGAATTTAACCAGCAGGAAGTTGGACCTGGTAATGCGTCTGTTTCTGCAGGGAAATTTAATTGCTGTACACCTAATGATTTAATTCTGTATGTGTGTATTTATAGGGCTGGGATACCTTTCAGGAGGAAGGTTTCAAATAGATGTGTTCCCAAGCAACACTGCAGCCATAGAGTATCTTGTAGCACACAGAGGAGAATGTTACCGATGGAATCGTGTCCACCACAAAGACGGGGCAAGTCCCAACCCCTGGTCCTGCAAGTGTGAACCCATTTGTAAATAGGACCTTTGAAGATGGTATCCATTAAGGTGAGGCCACACTGAATCACGGTGGGCCTTAATCCAATATGGCGGGAGTCCTAGCAGAGGGGGACAGAGATGGCCATGTGACAGAAGTAGAGATCAAGTTACAGATTGCTGGCAAACCACCCCAGAACACTGCAGGCTTCAGAGGAAGCAACACCTTGATGTTGGACAGCTAACCTCCGAAACAGGAGTGAGACAATAAATTCCTGTTGTTCAAGCCAATCAGTCCGTGGTATTTGTCATAGCAGCCTTGGCAAACTTAGACTGGCTGTACCCTGTCCACCAACATTCCCCAGAGCCAGGTATGTGGACCAGGAACACAGCACCTGTGAAGCTTGTAGTCCACAGTTGCTCACTCCTGGCCCCCCAGATCTGCAGAACTGGATCCCCAGGGAGTCCCTGGACTGCACACCAGCAACTCCCCAGGGGATTCTGATGCAAGGTCCAGTCTGGCACCACTGTAGTCTGGGTGGCTGCTCCCGGGGCCGCTCACAGAGGGCACCTGCACCTGCCTGTAGCAGTGAGGTAGGAACCCCCACCCCCCATCTGGGTAGTTCTCTGCAACCATACCTGGAGGTAGTGTTCAATCCACTACTTTATGGGGACAACAAAAGGATTTGTTGAAAATGCCTCCACACACACAGTCAGGAATGGGCATTATCTGCAAAGTTAACATCAGCACGATGATAAACGATCATCGCTGGGGTTCCTGGGTAGCCTCCTGGGCCTTTCTCCTAGGAGAACAATGAAGACCTTTAGCCTGGGTGACCAAGAGCATGGCCTCCGTCTCATCCAGTCTGAAGGCTCCTGGTGACCATCAGGTTCTGCTCAAGTTTTTTCCCAACCCAATCTCCTCCCATGCCAGTCTGCTCTTGTTTCAGAGCCCCTATTACTATGGATGAATCCAGTCTTCATCTGTCATTCTCAGCCTCCATTTAAGTAGATGTATCAGGAGGAATAGTGATAGTATCTGTCTTTTATTGAGGGTCAGGCCCCACATGAGGGCTTTACAGGCACAGCACCCTGAGAGGGGCTGGTATTCTGCATATTTTGTAGTAAAGGAATGGAGGCACAGAGAGGTTAAGACACTTGCCCAAGGACACATAGCTGGTCAACACTAATATAGCAAAGCAGTTTACTTCAGAGAAATGTGTGCTGGTTTGGACATATTATGTCCCCCAAAACACCATGTTCTTTGATGCAATCTTGTGGGGGCAGATGTATTTAGTGTTGATTAGATTGGAATCTTTTGATTGAGTGTTTCCATGGAGATGTGACTCAATCAGCTGTGAGTGAAACATCTGATTGGATAATTTCCAGGGAGGTGTTACCCCGCCCATTCAGGGTGGGTGTTAATTGGATCACTGGAATTGTGTAAAGGAATTCACAGACAGAAGGACCTCAGAGCAACTGAGAGTGAAATTTTGGAGGAGATGCAGCTTACAGAGACATTTTGGAGAATGCAACCCAGGAGCAAGCAGATGCCTAGAGAGGAATGTCCTGGGAGAAAGCCATTTTGAAACCAGAACTCTGGAGCAGACGCCAGTCACGTGCCTTCCCAGCTAATAGAGGTTTTCCAGACACCATTGGCCATCCTCCAGTGAAGGTACCCAATTGTTGATGTCTTACCTTGGACACTTTACAGCCATAAGACTGTAACTGTGTAACCAAATAAACGCCCTTTATAAAAGCCAATCCATTTCTGGTGTTTTGCATCCCAGCAGCACTAACAAACTGGAACAAATGGGTTGGGAGTTATCTTTATCAAGGGTCCAAATCCTGGCTTTAGTTCTTACCAGTGGATGCTGGGCATTTTACATAACTGCTCTGAGTCTTGTTTTCATCATCTTGGTGGAATTATAATAATAGAATTGCTGTGGGGCTAAAGAAGTTGACCTGTAAAATGCTTAGAACATTGCCAGTACATGGAAAGCATTCAACAAGAGTTGGCTGTTATTCTGTAGAATTCCTCGGGGGCCCACTTCCGTCAAGTGCTGTCTGTCAAATGTCTGTGCAAATAACCCGCACCCCAAGTTGCAGTGACCCTTCCCACACGTGCTCAGGGCTCCTGCACCGAAGGTCAGCCTGTGGGCCCTGGGCTCCCTGGCCTGAGACCTGCTTCTGTTTTCTTCCCCTCTGAGCTGCATTTTGCCCACCCAGGGACAATCAGAAGGGCCCATAGCCTGCAGGCATGGTGGAAAGGGCACCTCCTTGGGAATTACCTTAGCCAATGTATTGGTCAGCCAACAAGATGAGAGAGAGAAAAAGAGAGAGGATTTTACTGTCAGGAACTGACTCACACAATTCTGGGGGCTGGCAAGTCTAAACTCTGTAAGGCAGACCACAAATGGAAACTCCAAAACAGGTGACACTCCTGTCCTTAGTCCAAATTCCCCAGGGGAAGTGAGCTGGCTGGAAATCCCGGCAAGAGCCAAGCCTGAAGCAGAGGCAGAAAGTCTTCTTCTGACCCTGGAACCCTCAGTGCTGGCTTTCAAGACTTCCGGCTGATTGGCTGAGGAGACTACCCACACTGCTGAGGGCAATCTCTATTGTTGATTGTAGATGCAATCAGCTAATTATAGATGCAAATCCCATCTGCAATTAACAAGCATTAACTAACAAGGTGGATACTGCTCAAACAACTGGACACCATCACCTAGCCAAGCTGACACATGAAATTAACCATCACAGTGAAAATGGACCTTCCCCCATTGCACAGAAATACAGCTGCTGTGGCTTTTCCTCTCTGTGTCCATTAAACATCCCACCTCTCCCACCCCTCCTTGCTGTAGCAGTTTAACCTCCCATATCCATTAGCGTGTGTTCCAGCCCCACAATCTACACAGTATCTGAACTGCTTATGAAAACTGTGGTTGCCTCTTCTTCACATCCCTGAGGCATGCAGGCTGCAGCCAGGCTGCAGAGAACAGAGGCCTGTTCCTGTTCCCTCCATACAGGGTGTCCTCCCCTGTGTTCAATCTTCCTTCTTCCAGCCTAGCCTGAGGCCTTCCTCCTCCAGGAAGCCTTCCTGCCTACTCTACCCTATACCACAGCTCCCTTCTCTGAATTCTAAGAAGCTTCTACCATTTCAGGTCTCAAATGTTCTGAACAGCTTCAACTTCCCAACCGGATTTGACTTTCTCCTCTGAGCATTCCAGGTTGAGGGCCATCCTTCATGCAAGAGGATGGGCTGGACCAGATGTGGCTGGAGAGGTTTTCCAAAACCCAGGGCATTGAGGACAATTTTTTAAAACGCTTGGGCAAATTGGTGCTTTCATCCACTGTTGGCAGAGGTGTAGAAGGGTCCAGCCCTTCTGGAGGGCAGCTTAGCTTTATCCAAAAGTAAAATGTATGCATCCTTCCCCCCAGCAACTGCCCTTCCAGGGATCTGTCCCGGGGAGATCCTTCCCTGGGTTCTCAAAAAAAACATATTTAGAACCATTCACTGAAGCATTGTATATAATAATAAAAAAATTGAAACAACAAATAGGAAAATGATCAAATTAGGATTCTACCAAACTGTGCTGAAATTAAAGAAATTGGTGTTTGTCAGCTTGTACTGACACAGAAATATCTTAAAGCCAATTAAGTTAACACGGGTCAGCAAATATTTAAGTCTTTGCAGGCTGTGAGACATCTGCTACAGCTATTCAGCTCTGCCATTTTAGCACAAAAGCAGCTGTAATAGATAACATAAACCAATCAGCTTGTCTGTGTTCCGATAAAGCTTCATTTACAAAAACAGACACTGGGGCTGGATTTGACCCGCCAGCCATAGTTTGCCAACTCTTGAGTTAAATAAATTTTTAAAGAAAGCAAATTTCAGATCAATATGTACAAGTTAAAGAACAAAATTATCCCATTTATGTAACAAATATGAATCTATATATATTCATATTTAAGAGTATGCATGCATTTTTAAAGGTCTTAAAACATTACCAAAAATAATTTTAAAAATCCTTGGGCCACCTTCAAACAACAACTTGAGGAACTTGGTCAACTGTTTCTTTTGGGCATGACCTCTACCCACCTACAGCCATCATTTAGACGGTAACCCAAACACATTATTCTTCCAAGAAAGGAAGTAAAAGAGATTTTCTAGCCCCCTCATGAAAGATCAATTGGCAGGTGACCAAATCTCAGGCCTCTCCTGGCATCAGAATGGGCCAAGGCAGCCAAAACAGGGGCCAAAGGCAACAAGTCAGCTGGTGCTGGGTCTTTGGTACCTGGTCTTCACTCTTAAAAGATTCCCCGAGCCAAAAACAGGGATTTAAAAACCAAAAAAAAGGTAATTCATTTGAAGTATTAATTAAAATGCAAATTACTCCAAGACGGCTTGGTTTTAGAATGTTGCTCCGAAGTTTGCATGAATGTGGGGCACATGGCAGCCTTCTGTTTCGAAAGATCCCCAAAATGGCCAGCCATGGGAAACTCGCTTAGGTTGAAAATAACCAAGGGAGGCGGTGAATGCCGAGCAAAGCAGGGAAGACTTTACCAAAAGCTGCTCCCTTACAGGGGTTGAGGAACAAGACTCTGCTAAGACTCAGCCTCCAGCGGAGTCCCTCTGATGCGGTGGAGAAGGGGCACCAGGTTACCTGGGGGAATGCACAGCCTCCATGGGATTAGCAACTTCCGCAAAGCATTGACCCAGCTTCTTGAGTCTGGGGAGAGAAGCTGGGAACCAACCGGGTGCTCCTGAGTGGGAAGGAAGGAACCCATCAGAATCCTCAAGGAAGGGGAAGAGGAACTCACTGTTTGTCTGCATCAACTTTGCACCCAGCCCCATACAAAGCATCGTGACCTTCCTGTCTCAAATTCATCTACTACTCCCCAATAGATCAGAATTAACATTCCCATTTGACGGAAAGAAAGCTGAAGCAGAAGCATTAAGCAACTGGTCCAGGATTGCAAAATTAAAGGAAAAAGGGAGGGGGGATGAAAGAGAAGAAATAATAACGAGAAAAACAATAGTAACAGCGTTATCAAAACATCTGCTGAAACGCCAGGAGTGTAATCAGGTACACGGCTTCAGTTATTTTGGCATCTCGTAAGAGACAAGGCTTAGAAGAGATGCCCCGTGTGACTGTCCCACTGGTGGGGCCGCCATGCTAACCTCAAGACAGGTGGGAGCTTGAACCTGCACCGTGACTGGGCTGCTGGCCACGGCGCTGCCATGAGGAGTGGCTGGAACAGAGCACACAGTCCCCGCACTGCCCACCGGAGTTCAGGCTATGCGGCATCTATGTGGCTTCCCATGCAGGACTCTGGCATGCTGGTCTACGTCACCAAGCCCCAGCAGGTCCCAACATCTCCTGAACAGTTCCAAGCAGCCTCACATAATGGGGAAAAGCAGGCCTTTAGTTTCCATCATCCGCCTCAGTCACCACCACCTCACACCAGTTCAGTGAAACTGGCTTTCAGAAGAAAGTCCTGCTGATAAGGTTTCGGCCCCCTGTTTCTCTTTATCCTCCATCACCATCTTCTGTCGCCTGCACCCACATTTGCTTTGCTTTCTCTGGGTTCATCCAGATGTAGAACTCACCCTCTTTGTGTTGCCTTCCAAAGAATCTCCTCACTCAAAAGCAATGAGTGAGCTACATGCGTAGACTTTACCGGAGATACCACCGGGGAGATGGAGGAGGGGGGTTGAGTGACCTCTTCCACAGCAAACAGCTTTAAGTTCTTCATTTGCTATGTCTGTTCCCAAAGTCCCTCTGGGGTCACTCTTTCTCCCCACAGGCTGTTGTCTGCTTCCACAAGAAACCCAGCTTCCCTGAGTCTCTCTGCCCTAATTTCAAACTCCTGCCCCCTGCATTATTCTGAGACATCTACCCTGACCCAGTTCACACCCTGCAGTTACTTGCATATCACACTTATCGTAAACAAGTCCCACTCCTATGGAAGAGAGCTTCTCAACCACACCACCCCTCCCCCCAAACCCTTATCAAGGCATCTCTCCCAAATGCAAACAGTGCTCTCCCAAGAACTATTCGGGTGAAAGAAATTGCGCCCTTCAGAAAATCTGAGAAGATGGGCAGAGAAGATGGAGGAGGATGACACAGCCCCTCTCCCCTTTTGACCTCACTCCCTGGAGAACCTTCCCGACTTTGGACACCATGAAAGGCACAGAGGCCCAGGAGAGCTGCCTGCAGGTCTCTGAGGAGCTGTCTCATGCCACAGGAAACAGTCCTGCTATATGGGGCTTATAGGGACAAAGGATGCAACAATAAGTGTGGTCATCCTGGAGATGACAGAACCTTCTGGTCACAAGAGCTATGCAACCACAGATCAGGCACACACAGTGGCTGCATTCCAGGCCACTGCAGATTGTTGGTGGAGGCCCACAACCACGTGGCATGGTCCCGCCTCATGTACAGGTTGGATTGGATGAACTTCCAGCTTCTCCCACAAAAGGTGCAAGACTCTACATACTCACAGCTCGGTTCTGGAAGAGAAGAAACTGACCTGAAGGTTGATAGTATGAAACGGTACCTAACTGCTTCCACGTGTCCGCGTGACCACCTGTTCTGGTTTGCTAAAGCTGCCAGAATGCAAAATACCAGAAATGGGTTGGCTTTTTCAATGGAAATTTATTAGGTTACAAATTTACAGTTCTAAGGTCATGAAATGTCCAAATTAAGGCATCAAGAGGAAGATACCCTGACGCTGAGAAAGGCCAATGGCATCTGGGGTTCCTCTGTCACACAGAAAGGCACATGGTGACATCTGCTGGCCCTTCTCTCCAAAATGTCTCTGGGCTTCTGTGTGTCCTTACTCGTTCCTCCTGGGGTGTTTCTTTTTAAACATCTGGGGGTCCTCTCTTAGCTTCTCCAGGGCAAATTCAGGATTTCATCTTTGAGCTTCACATCTCCAAACATCTTTTTGACTGCATCTCCAGGCATCTGGGTCTGTGTGGGCTCTCATCTCTCTTAAGGATTCCAGTAAACTAATAAGTTCCATCTTGAATGGGCGGGTCACATCTCCATGGAAACAACCTAATCAAAAGGTCCCACCCAGATACCTGAAACTTTTAAACTACAACCCAGAACCCATGAATCTCGAAGACAGTTGTATAAAAATGTAGCTTATGAGGGGTGACAGTGGGATTGGGAATGCCATAAGGACCAAACTCTACTTTGTCTAGTTTATGGATGGATGTGTAGAAAAGTAGGGGAAGCAAACAAACAGATAAAGGTACCCAGTGTTCTTTTTTACTTCAATTGCTCTTTTTCACTCTAATTATTATTCTTGTTATTTTTGTGTGTGTGCTAATGAAGGTGTCAGGGATTGATTTAGGTGATGAATGTACAACTATGTAATGGTACTGTAAACAATCGAAAGTACAATTTGTTTTGTATGACTGCGTGGTATGTGAATATATCTCAATAAAATGATGATAAAAAAAAAAAAAAAAAAAAAAAAAAGGTCCCACCCAACAACAGGTCTGCTCCCACAAGATCAGATTTAAAGAATATGGCTTTCCTTGGGGACATAACAGATTCAAACCAGCACACTGCCTGTCTTTGCTGCTAACACGGTCGTGCCAAGTAGACATTTGCTAGTCCAGCTGGAATGAATAAAAACCCATCTCACGTTAGCAGTCTTCACTTAATTAAAAGCAAAATAGTCTGTTCTTTTAAATAGGTTAAACACATCTCAATAGTGTTGAGATACAGAAGTACACACAGGAAGCCCTCAGTCTAAAATCTCTGAAACAGTTAGGAAACAGGTCTACTCCTTAAAAATATTTTGAGCATTTACTGTATGCCAGACCTGGTCCCCACCTCGGAGGGCTGACAACCCAGTGAGGGGAAGAAGATAAACATAAAACCCAATATAGAGTAGAATGATTCAGGCAATTTAGTCAAAGGAAAAAGAGCCATAGGAGAGTCGCCAGGTTTAACAAAAATACAGAACTCTCAGTTAAATGTGAATTTCAGATAAACAACAAATAAATTTTTTTAGTCTAAAATATCACATGCAATGTATTGCAATATTTGGAACACACTTATACAAAAAAAATTATTTGCTGTTTATATTAAATTCAAATTGAACTGGGTATCCTGTATTTTATCTGGCAACCCCACTCTAGTGGGCTGGAGAGGTGGCCGGGCTTATCAGAGGAAGCAGGATGTCAACCAACCGGGATCTTAAAGAGTGGACAGATTTTACAGAATCTATGAGGCATGTTTAGGATGGGCGGGTGGGAAGGTCTGCAGCTTCAAGCTGGACAAGGGGCAGAGGAACAGATGACAGAGGATGTTGAAATTGACTCAGTTGTGTGAGTCTATCTCAGACAAGGAATTGTATTCATCAACCCATGTTTGAATGCATGAGAACAGTATCCCGCTAAAAGGAAAGCTCTATGGAAGCTTCTGCAAAGTCAGGCCTCCTGATTCCCAATTTACAACTCCCAGTTACTATTTTGGATTTGAATCACGTCCCACACAGTGACACGTTTGAGTCCTGAGCCCTGACTCTGCCGATGTGAGTTCCTTTGTAAACTGGATCTTCGAAGATGCTGATAGTTCAGGTGAACCAAACTGAACCAGGATGAGCCTTAATCAGGTACAACTGGAGTCCCTTATAAGCAGAGGAAATTTGGACAAGGGGGAGAGAAAGATGCAGGAGACAGGCGGCCATGTGAGGGAACAGGGATTGAATTATGGACTGCTGGTCAGAGAAAGCATGACCCGTGACACCTTAATTTTGGACTTCTAGCCTCCAAAACCGTGAGACGATAAAAGACTGTTGGTTGAGCCAACCCATCTGTGCAACTGGTTATGGCAGCCCGGGCAAGCTAAGATAGTTACATTTTGGAAATCACTATCATTGATCCAAGAGAGACCCACATGGACTACATTTTGGACAAGAGAAATTTCATGCTCAGAAATTTCTTGAAAGGGCCAGTTCAAGAAATTGAACTGAGACGTGCCATCAGGGAGTTTGGAGAACCATCAGGGCCTAAGCAAGTGTGGGCTGGCTCTGCTGGTAACACTCCACCCCTCCAGCTCATCCCTAGGGAGTCTTGGAAAAGTCCTGGAGCCTCTCTAAGTCTTAGAGTCCTCATATGTGGCACCAGTTAGGGTGAGGAGCACGCAGCAGAAGGCAGGACGCAGTGGACCCTGTACATGGTAATGTTGGCAGGAACCTAATTTCTAACATCATTCTGCTGAGTGCATGCAGATTTCTGGGCTACCAAACAGTCATCTGAGCAGTCTTCAATTTCCCTTAAATAAAACTTGACGAGCTGCATCCTCCCCTTGCTTGCCATCGCTTTTTAACGAGAGCTTCATGGGCTGCAGCTGCACAGCCTCGTTAGCAGCAGAGAGTGCCAAGGGCCAGCCGAGCAGGCTACGTGCCTCCTGCCAAAGCTCAAGACCACGAAGGAAGCACATGGCGGGCCCTGGCAGACAGCCGAGCTCTGCCATTTCTCCTTTGCAGGACAAACTAAACATATCCCCAATCCTCAGTGCTGCCATGGTGCTTTTAATTAAAAGATCCTTTGATGGGAAAACAACGGTCCTATTTTTCTGAGTTGGTCTGAGCCTCCCTCCCGTCTCCCCACTAATGTCAAGCTCTGCCTTTGGCTCCAGGCCATGCTGTTCCCAGCAGCTCCTCAGATTCCCTTGCTGCCAGCAACAGGTGGCTCACCTGCCCACACCTGAAGGCTTGGCACTGTCACTGCAGGGGGTGGCACCTGCTCCAGCAAGAATCCCAAGTAACACCAGCCATGCACCAGCCACATTTTCTGCATGCCCTTCCAGAAGATATTCTGGGTTTATAACTAACTCTGTTGCTTACCAGCAGCCCAATCACAAGACGTGACATAATGTCAGGCTCATCTGTAAAAGGGACATAATATCACCTGAGAGCTATAGCAATGCCTAAATAATTAATATATATGTGTCATCTAGCAGAGCACCTGGCACAGTCCGCGCTCAGTAAATGGTAACAATGAGAATCACTAACATTCATGGGCAATCGTTTCAGTATTTTGCAAATAGCAACTCAATCAATCCCTGCAACAACCCTACAAGGAAAGTGCAATGATTATCCTTTTTTTTTCTCCTCTGTGAGCACTTGGAGGCTCCACGAGGTTCTGTGTATTGCCAAGTCTGGGCAGCTCCTGAGTGTCTGCTGGGATAGGAACTCAGGTGGCCTGGCTCCAGACTCCAGTTCCAACCACACCATAAGGTAGCAGTTATCACCTAAAGGTGGTCATCTTTCCATACAGGATGGTCAGCCTGCAGCTTGGCCTATCTCAGGACCCTGGCCTGGGACAGGATGAGGGTTCCCCTGCCCTCCCACTTCTGCTGGCAAGCTCAGCACATGCTCCCAGCCACAGCAAGCAAGCTGGCTCCCTGCCGCTGATGCCATCACCTCCTGTTTCTTTCAAGGCTCTGTAGCACGGGTGTCACTTGGAGATGCTGGGGGATTAGGGTCGGGCTCTCAGGCTTAGACGCTTGTCCCTGTCTTCACGGCACAACCCCTCCTTGCCTGGAGAGCCATGTGATCTCCCTTCCTTATTTTTTCAAAAGGCACATAGCCTTCTTTGCCATCCTGCCCACAGCCTCCTGGTGGAACCCACCCCACCACATTCCCCAGAGCCATGGGAATGGCCAGCTGTCACCCCACGTCTCGCACAGCCTGAGCTCCTACATTCCCCTCGCCACTACTGGGCTCTGTTCTGTCCTGTCCTGCTGAGCCTGAGGACTGAACTCACATCGTCATCTGTGTGCCACTCCTCAAGTTCATTTCTCAGCATCGTTGTGGCAGCCCTGCCCCGGGCTTGGGCTGGCTTCGGGATGCTGTGGAGGAGAGACCTCTTTAAGCCCAGATGGCTCTGACACCTCCCGCTTCAGGCAGCCCCCACCCTGCCAGCAGCTCGCTCTGCAGTGGGGGGAGCAGGAAGCTGGCACAGCTGTGGCCCCCAGCAACGACCTCTGCCAACCCCACAGACACAACCCCACAGCTCTCCCACTCGCCATCAATCGAGTTTCTCTTTTTGAGATCTGCCCTGAGACTGGAAAGCTTGAACACAGGGTCTACCAACATCCCAGCCCCTGGAGAGGCTGCGAAGTGCTAAAAACGCTCTGTCTGAAATACCTGTCCCTCCTTTTAACAGCTCACCATTAAAAAAATTCCAGGAAATTGATTTTAGGTTCCCATTTCTTCAGCATTTATATGATTTACTTTTTATTTCCGCAGGACAGGTGATAAAATATAGTGAAAATACAAAACTTTCATCTGTAAAAAGGACCACATAACTACTGTTCCCACATACCCACTCAAAAATTAATAATAATCCTTTACAAAGGGCCTGTTTTCCTGCATGGATGCAGCTGGCTGTCACGTTTGATATTCTCTTCTCTGAGAAAACCTGACACCAGCCTGAAGTTCCACCACTGAAGATGTAGTTTCTGGATAAATCCCCTGTCAGTCCTCTGAAACACCGGTATGATTGGTTTATCTACTTCCTCAGTAAACAACTCTAACTGCAAGAAGTGGGAGTCAAGCGGAAAACGGACGAAGCGAGGAAGGGTGAAGGGATGGAAATAGCACCACCAAACCTCAGTGGCTTCAACCAAACTTCAGGGAAATTTCTCGACTGCTCTGTTTCCTTCACAGGACACCGTCAGTCCATCAGCAAGTGGGGTCAAGCTCCCTCTTCAACACCCCCTTCTCAGCCCACTTTTTCCAGCTCTGCACCCTAACTTTCGTCATCTCTTGCCTAGTGCTGCTTCTGCTTTCCTCCTATCTGCTTGCTTCCAGTCCTGCCCCCTGCACCCATGTTCCAAGAGCAGGCAGAGTGATCTATTTGAAATATAAATCAGAACAATTCACATACCCTGCCTTAAACTCTCTAAACTTTTCCCATTGTACCTGCAATAAAATATCGAAGCTCATATATGGCCTACAAAGCCCTGTGGATCAGATCCCTGCCACCTTCTCTGATCTGGTCAATTCTCTTTCCCCTCACTGGCTGCTCTGTGGGCATGTGAGACTTTTTTCCTCACCTGGCCAAGCTCAGTCCTGCCCCAGGGCCTTTGCACCTGCTGGTGCCTGTGTCAGAAATGCTCTGGGCTGACTCCTTCTCACCCTTAGGTCGAAGCATCCTTCTTAAGGATACTTGCTGGAACACACCAGCTAAAAAAGCCACCACCCCCACTCTGCCCCCTGACGCTCTCATGTCAGCAGAGGGAGGCTGTGCCCATGGGGCTGCACCCGGCTGTCACTGTCCTGCACTGCAGCTCACTTGTCCTCTGTCTTCTCCTGCTGCCTCCTCCTCCCTTCCACAGGCACCCATCCCAGGGGCACCCCCTAATACAACTCCCGCCCACTAAACTCCATCTCAGAGTCTGCTTCCAGGGAAACCCAACTTGCAACAAGCTCCTTCTATTGCTAAGCCATGCCAGTGCAGCAAACGACCAGCCCTCCCTTGTAGGAGCTCACACCTGGGGAGGGGAGGGGGCTCACGAGCCCACAGTTACATACAGCGAGAGAGCATCTGATGGAGGAGCACAACTGGGAGGTGGAGCACCAGAGACCCTCCCAGAGGAACAGGAGAGACAACCAGGAAGACAAAGCGGGGGGGGGGTACGGTGTAAATGTGGGCACAGGGTGAAAATGGGGATGTGGTGTATAAATGGGGTACAGCATGTAAATGGGGTGTGGGGTATAAATGGGCATGCAATGTGTAAGTGGGGGGTTGGAGTGTAAATAAGGGTACAGGGTATAAATAGAGGTGCAGTTTATAAATGGGGGTGCAGTGTATAATGGGGTGTGGGGTGTAAGTGGGGGTATAATATCTAAATGGGGATACAGGGTGTAAATACGGGTGTGGGGTATAAATGGGGATGCGACATGTAAATGGGGATGCAGGTTATAAATGGGGCATGCAGGGTGTAAATAAGGGGTGCAGGATGTGAATTGGGGTGCAAGTGTATAAGTGGGGATGCAGGGTATAAATGGGGGTGTTGGGTATAAATGGGGGTGTGGGGTGTAAATGGGCACAGGATGTGAATGGGAGTACGAGCATACAAATTGGGGTGCAGGGTGTAATGAGGGGTGCAAGGCGTAAAGAGGGGTTCAGGAAGATGGTACGCAGAAATCAGTGAAGGAGACACAGGAGGCCATACCCTGTGCTAAGGAGTACAGGGTTTATCCCACAGAGGAGCAGGGCACAGCTAAGCAGCTGAACATTGGAGGTGTCCCCTGCCCCCCACATCTGCAGTGTTGGTCAAAGAGAGCCTGGGGCTGCCCACCCAGGTCCCAGGGCACACCCCTCCTCTCCTTTCTCGCACAGCTGCCTCCTCCATTGCTCTGTCAAGTGCTGAGGGGAGGCTGGGAGGATCCCCCAAGCAGCTGCTCCCCACCGAGGCCCGGCCAGCCTTTCCACTCTGTGTCTCCGCGTCACGTCTCCTGACCGCGTCACTCGTGCTGAGCCAGACCAGGTCTCTGCTGCTCCCCTGACCTGCACTCTTTCCAAGTCCATCCATCAGAAACCCTCCGCCACTTGGCATTTCTCAGCAAACGGAGGTCCGTGGCCTTTCGAATCCAGCTGCTGCCATCCAGCTTGCTGTATTTCCACACTCCCATCCAAAATACATCATCTGCTCTGGCCCATGACGCTTGCTGACCTTCTCTGTTAATGAAATACCACGGGGATTAAAAACTCCTTTCAGCTTCATATTTGAAATTATCCATGGCTTTTTATAGAATGCACTTCACAAACTGTCTGAAAAATTCCCTTGCTTGGGAGAACTTCCTTTCCACCCAGTCTTGATATTGTTCCAGAGGGAGACAGGGACAAGAGAGGAGGGGTTTGGGCTTGGGGTTTTCTTTTGTTAGTTCACATCCTTTCCTGACTTTCCATAAAAGATTTCAGGGTAGCTGATATTTTTATTCTGGGAGCATTTCTATCTACACCAGACCACCGGCTTGGCTTTGGCTAATTAAACCTGTGAAATACGGAAGTGCTAAAGAGTGCAAGAATAAAAGTTCATTCCAGAGGTACAGGTTGATGAGATCCTGTATGCTAATTGAGCCTCCTGCCCAAAATAAGAGATGGAGCAGGTGCTATCCTGGCAATGACTCTTTTGCACAGCTCCAGGAGGGCAATGACTGGGGGTGAAACTGGATTGTAAAATCTACCAGATACTTTTCCGCCCGCTCCCACCTCCCCCCGGTGCCGCTCCGGCCGCTCCGCGCGCGCTCCGAGCTCCGGGCTCCCGCCACGCCAGCGCCGCTGCCGCCGCCTCCCTCCAGCCGCCATCATGATCATCTACCGGGGCCTCATCAGCCATGATGAGATGTTCTCCGACATTTACAAGATCCGGGAGATCGCGGACGGGCTGTGCCTCGAGGTGGAGGGGAAGATGGTCAGTAGGACAGAGGGTGGCATTGATGACTCGCTCATTGGTGGAAATGCCTCTGCTGAAGGCCCCGAGGGTGAAGGCACCGAAAGCACAGTCGTCACCGGTGTTGATATTGTCATGAACCATCACTTGCAGGAAACTAGCTTCACAAAAGAAGCCTACAAAAAGTATATCAAAGATTACATGAAATCAATCAAAGGCAAACTTGAAGAACAGAGACCAGAAAGAGTAAAACCTTTTATGACAGGGGCTGCAGAACAAGTCAAGCACATCCTTGCTAATTTCAAAAACTACCAGTTCTATATTGGTGAAAACATGAATCCAGATGGTATGGTTGCTCTCCTGGACTACCGTGAGGATGGTGTGACCCCATATATGATTTTCTTTAAGGATGGTTTAGAAATGGAGAAATGTTAACAAACTTGGCAATTCCTTGGATCTATCACCTGTCATCATAACTGGCTGCTGCTTGTCATCCACACGATACCAGGACTTAGATAGATGGACTGATGCCATCTTGAACTCATTTATTTTGACCTTGATTTATTTGGAGCGGAGGCATTGTTTTTAAGAAAAACATGTCATGTAGGTTGTCTAAAAATAAAAATGCATTTAAACTCAAAAAAAATAAAAAATAAAAAATAAAATAATAAAAAATAAAATCTACCAGATAAAACTCTGATATCTGGAACATTAGACTTCATTGCTTGCTTTCACCTTTTAGAATATCTTCCCCTATTCTTGTATGTAATACTGCCAACAAATGACATGGCAGAGGGGCCGAGACGGGAGACCCGGAAGACTTTGGTCTGGTGTCTGCATTTAGATTGACATTCAGAATTTACAGAAGAGCTCGGCTATTATTAGAACACTAGATTTTTATGAAACAGGTGTCTGATGTGCTCAATAACAGTGGTTACATTTAACAGTGACTTTGTGCCAGGTGCCACACACTTATTAGTTCTTATTCTCAGATCAGCCTTTCAAAGCAGGCATCATTATTTCTATTGTCTAGAAAAGGAAACTACAGTTCTGAGAGGACCCAAGGTCACAAAGCAGATGTGAACGTAACAGATTTGAACCAGGGTGTGCCTGACTTTCACGCTTTTTCTGCTGAGAGAGGCTTTAAAAATGGGTACCCCGAACTTGGCCAGGCACCTGCTTAAGAGGTAAGGAGATAGGTGGGAAGCCCAGCCCACGCAGGTGATAATTCTTTCCTCTTTGTTCCAAAGAGGAAGTAGCAGCTCTGCTACTAGGGACAATATTTTGCTTTTCCCCACTCCCCAGGGAACATGCAGATTGAGATGCTTCTGAAATCTGCCTAGTCAACTGATGCTGAACTCAGCAGCGGACACGATCCCCCTGCAAACGTGGGTGTTCTGCATGGCTCTGAGTGTCATCATTTTCCAGGAGTCTCACACCAGATGAAACCACGAATGACGAGCTGAAATCTTCACCCCGGTAACGGAGGGCATGTTGGCTGCCTTGAGACTCCCAGAGAGCCATGCAAAAGCCCTGTCAGAAAAAACATGCCAGAATTGCAAGGAAAATTGTGGGAAAAAAGAATGAGGATAAAAGCTACCAGATATTAAAATATATTCCAAAGCTATTGTAACTTTTTAAATTTATTATTTATGTAGGAATAAGCAATTTAATGAAAAAGAATAAAGTTGCATCTAAATGCATATTTTGCAGATGGAAATGTAGTGAGTAATAAAGGTAGCATTGAAATTGGCAAGAAAAATTAATGAATTCATAAAATGGGGATAGTAAAACTGGGTAGCAATTAGCAAAAAAAAAAAAGTACAGAAAGCTGGATCTAAAGGAGGAGGAGAAATGAGACAAAATCAAGTTTCAGTGGCTAAGAGATTTCAAATAGAGTAGAGCAATCATTCTGGAGGTTAATCTTCTGCATTAAACAGATAAACCTTTGTAGTTTTTAGTGTATTGGAATAGCTAGAAGGAAATACCTGAAACTGTTTATCTGCAACCCAGTAGCCTTGCTTCTTTAAGGCAGTTGACTGGATAACTATATAGCTTACACTGTGTGACTGTGTGATTGTAAAAACCTTGTGGCTCCCACTCCCTTTATCCATTTTATGTACAGATGAGAATACAAATGAGGACAAAAAGTAAATGAATAATAGGCAGGGATGAGGGTGTGGGATGGTTTGGGTGTTCTTTTTTGCTTTAATTTTTATTCTTATTCTTTTTTGTGTGTGGTAATGAAAATGTTCAAAAATTGAATGTGGTGATGAATGCACAGCTATATAATAGTGCTGTGTACAACTGATTGTACACCAGGGATGATTGTATGGTGTGTGAATATATCTCAATAAAATTGAATTTTTTAAAAATAGTTTTCCACTCCTCTCAAAGGATCTGAACCCTTCGTGGATCCTGTGTGGTCTGGCCTGACTCCACCTCTCCTTGCTTACCGGGTTTTCTTTCGGGACCTTTGCACATGGTATATTCCCTCCCTGTGACACTCTCTCCCAGTCGGCTTCCTCTCCTCCTTCATCTAATGAGCTTTTGCTCATTCTTCAGACTTCAGCTCATCGTCCTTGCCTCAGGGAAGCCTGACTTGTCCCTCCAGCCAGTTCCCTGATTAGATCCGCTCTATCTTTTCTATGTTCTCTTAACTGCCACGTATTTCTGTTTTCTAGCACTTACAAAAGTTATAACTTACATTTATTTAAATGCTCACTTGATTAATTTTTGTCTCCCCTTCTCGACCATAAACTGCACTGGGGAAAGAGCTCTGCCGTTTCCTTTTTTCTCTCCATCGTATTCCCGGGACCTGATATCCAATGCTTTGCATAAAATAGGTGCTCAAAAATATTTTTGAGTGACCCAGTAAATGAAAGAGTTGTTTCCTCCCGTGATAACTGGTGAATATTAGAAAGTGTGGTGAGAAATAGGCATTCTCACACACCACCAGCAGTAAAAATTGTAATGTAAACTTGCATTTAAATACATATTTTGCAGATGGAAATGTTGTGAGTAATAAAGGTAGCATTGAAATTGGCAAGAAAAATTAATGAATTCATAAAATGGGGATAGTAAAACTGGGTAGCAGGATGCATTTATCTATTTATATTTGTTAATGTACACAAAGATGTGTGAATAAAGATGCTGTTTGTAGCACTGTTTGCAATAAGAAGTGCCAAGAAACGGCCCATGTGGTCTTTGCAGAACCAGTGTGAAAAATTATGATACATCCACACAATGAAATACCGTCCGGCCATTTCAGAGAAGGAAGTTGATCTTTACGCTGATGTGGAAAGTTCTCCAAGAGAGAAAGTGAAGTGGAAAAGCAAATTGCAAAATGATCTCTATAGTGTGATCCTGTTTGTAGTTTATATAAAATAATATAATACATATGCTTTCATTTTCCTAGGAAATTTCTGGTCGGATAAACAATAGATGATTAGTTAAGGTCACTTCAAGGAGAGGGGGCTAGAGAGGAAAACTTATACTTTACCCTTCTAGACCATTTGAATTTAACCATTGCATTTTTAATATCACAAACTAGTTATTTTCTAAAACCAATTGTTCAATAAGAGATCCCAAAACAAATTCATTAGCTTCATGATGCAGAGCCACATTCTTTCCAATTATCTTTCTTTCTCAGTTATCTTCAAGTTCAGAGGTTATAAAGCCTGGATCTTCAGTGCCTCTGCTGTCTTGGCCCATTTTCAGCCTCATCGGTGAATTTTCAGCATTAAGGGAGTTTCAGTTTAAAGGGACGTTTTTTTAGAAAGCTAAAATTCCTCTAAAATTCAACCAAGTGCTCCCGCTCTAAAGAAATGCCCCTGTGCCTGGGTTTTCACTCACTGAGGCTCAATGAACACCATGAAGACCCTCCCACGATTCCCCATCCTTCTGAATGCCCACAGAAGGAATAGAAACAGCATGTTTATTCTACGTCTGAGTGGAGCTGTTTCTTCCTGATACCACTCTTTAGTGCATCGAATTAGCTTTCAAGTGGAGCTGCCAAAGCTAGTTACTCCAGAAATAAATATATACCTGAAGTAAAACAAATCTACCTGCAATAACCATATGGAGTATACCAACACTGTGTTCGGGAGGAGAAAGGAATTATGTAACAGCACACTGTGGTGTTGTAGAGCTTGTTTCCATGACTCTATAAATAATAGAACTACCCCCCGACGTTCCCTTAAGCGAGCAATGAAGGATTCTTGGTTTCCTCCTTTTCAGCTGGTCGTCTACCATCTGTCGTGCTGATCACACCACTAAAGAGAGTGTTAGCACAACTAAAAGCCTCCTTCACATTATAGCCTTCCCTGTGTGCTCTTCAAATACCGCACGCTGTTGGGGTACTTGTTTGGCTATATGTTTAGAATAACTCCAGAAAGGTATTTCCATCCATTTCTTTGCCTCCCCTCCATGCTTCTTAGCCAGCAGGTGGTGGGCACTTACCTCACCTGGGTCAAGCAGGGCAAACCTAATTGCTGGTCCAAGCTGATGCAAAAGAGGAGGAAGCCAAAAGCAAAGGATGGGTGGGGCAGGGGGACTAGGGGCGCAGGTGGTGAGCCCCCCAGAAGCAGGGAGAGCAAAGGAGAGTGCAGTCAACAGCCCCGCCCTCCAGGTGCCCACGTTTCCTTGCCACTTTTGGCAGGTGGGAGAGGAGAGCCCAGAGATTCTGCGGTCTGGATGAAGAGACCCTGCTCATCCAGCCACTGCAGAATATGTGTCTCCTGCCCCAAGGCCACAGGCTCCTTGGGCCCCACCTCTGCCCCCCTGTCACTCTTCTCTCCAAAAATCACAACACTCTCTTTCACACATCCTATCCCAAATCCTTCTTTCTTCTGTTCACAGAAGGGGTGAACTCTTTTTGCAACAAAAAAAAAAAATTGTAGAAGACTTTGGGGTTTACTTTTGGGCTTCCTTGGGGCTCACGTCTACTAGCTAATTCACTGATCACAGGCGTTTCTGTCCAAATGTATTTGTCCCTGCAGGGTGACCCATAATGCACCACCCACCCCTCCCCCAAAAATCAAAATTCCCTCTGGGGAATTGGGATTATGCAAAGCAGGGACACTGGCCTCAGAAGGGCCCTGTGAAAATGTCCAAGGGGAACTTAAGAGCCCAGGAAGAGGTAAGGGGAAGGAAGTTCTCTACTTTTGACTTGCCTGTGGTTGCCCATCATCAAGAGCTGCTGTGTGCCATGTTGTATGCCACACTGTGCTGACGCTTGGGTATGTTCTGGGGGCACCCTCTGAAAATTGAGGGGTGATAAACATTTATCCAAGGCCAGAGGGTCAGTGCAGACCCCCTAATAGCATAAAAGACACCAGAGGTGCTATCTGCTTGCCCTCTTCCCTTCAGAAATGTGGAGCATGGTAGTCAAGAGCACAGGAAACAAAAGCAAATAAAACTGGATTCAAATCCCTTCTCTGCCAGCTGTGTAGCTTTGAGTCAGTCCCTTAAACTCTCTATGAAATGGGTAGAGGGGAATCTATTTGATGGACCATTATGAAGATTAAACAAGGGCATGTGTTTAAAGGACATCATACAATACTTAGCTGTCCTTTCCTTTCTGCTGAGAAAAGTACAATCCACCCTGTTTCCTTCTTCACATTTGCTGCCAGGGAGCTCGGAGTCCAATGTCAGGTTCAATCAAAAGTAGCAAAGCAGCACTGCTATGGGTGCTCTTCCTCCCTTCTCTCCAGGTTGCTTATTTTTATTTCCTTGGACCTAAGTCTTTATTCTTATATTCATCATGGTTTTATTTTATGTGTTCCTGTTTTCAATCACCTCCCAAACTTTGAAGACAGAGTAAACATATTAATAGAGTCTTATGAAACTAAAAGAATGAGCTCACCTACCTGCCTGCCAAGCTGCAACTTTCCTCTGTGGGCTCAACTGGGAAATGACCAGTGTGCCAATTTGGGTGTATTATGTCCCCCCAAATGCCATTATCTTTGATGCAGTCCTGCGTGGGCAGACCTATTAGTGTTGATTAGATTGTAATTCTTTGACTGAGTATTTCCATGGAGATGCAACCCACTCAACTGTAGGTGATGAATTTGATTAGACAATTTCCATGAAGGAGTGGCCCCGCCTATTCAGCCTGGGCCTTGATTAGTTTCCTGGAGCACTATATAAGCTCAGACAGGAGTGAGCTTGTTACAGCCAAGAGGGACACTTTGAAGAAAGTGCAGGAGCTACAGATCAGAAACAGTTTGAAGACAGCTATTGTCTTCCTCCGGAGAAGCTAAGAGAGGACAAACGCCCTAAGAGCAACTAAGAGTGACATTTTTGAGGAACTGCAGCCTAGAGAGAAACGTCCTGGGAGAAAGCCATTTTGAAACCAGAACTCTGGAGCAGACGCCAGCCATGTGCCTTCCCAGCTAACAGAGATTTTCTGGATGCCATTGGCCATCCTCCAGTGAAGGTTGATGCCTTATCTTGGACACGTTATGGCCTTAAGCCTGTAACTTTGTAACCAAATAAACCCCCTTTATAAAAGCTGATCCATTGCTGGTGTTTTGTGAAAAGGCAGCATTATCAAACTGAACAACCAGTTTGAACTTTAAGATGACTAATATTCTTTTAGCTTGGACAGAATTCTAGTCTTAAAGCAATCTTGATTATCCAAATCCCCAGAAGGTATGTCATCTGCAAAATCATCTGAAATCCTTTAAGGATGAAAAATTAAAAAGCAAACAAACGAAGAGCATAGGGTCATGTCACTACTGTGGGACTGAGCTGCGAGCCTCAGTGTCCTAGATTCACCTAGGGAGCAACGTCAGCCACTTGATGGGAAGATGTACCTGCCTTGTTCCCTCCCTGTGGCTCCCAGCAGAGCTGAGCTCCATATAAGCTGCCCAGAGACAAGATGAGGTGACAGAAAGACAGAATTAGCCCGAGTTGCCATTGTGTCCTGAGGGGTCAACCTGCCAGGGCTGGAAAACAAGGCTGGGAGGCCCCAGGGAGATTTCTCACTTTACCTGAGTGCAGACAGGACTAATTAGCAGAGAACTTTGGTCTCTTGGCAGACCGTGAGCAGCCATTCCCACATGGCAGCCGTGAGCCCTGGCCAGTGGGAATGCCCCCTCCAATGATGGCTTGAGGAGCCCAGGAGACTGCCTTCCATTTGCTAAAACAGGGAAGCCAGCACACCCCAGCAAGCAAGAAGGGCCAAACAGGGGCACAAAGCACATTTAGGGAACTCCCGTTTCTAAAACTCCTGCTAAATGCCAGACCTTGGGCATGGGAATGCTCCTGCACCAGTCTGTTTAATGCAAGCATGAAATCTGCCACATTCACCCTCTGCTACCAGGCGACAAAGCAGGGGACCCACAGTTCCACCAAACTTCCACCTTTTCAGCTCCAAGTAGGTGAAACCCGCCAGGACCTAAAACTGCATTTTCTCGCCCTGCTGTGAATTTCGTCTTCTAGGCATTGTGCGCTGTGCCCTAAATTGAAGACGGACATTTATTTCTTCACAGTGTCTGGAGGATTCCTCTCCATATCCATTTCGAGATTGGGGGTGCCCTGTGGGATTGGGGACAGGGGCAGAGACCTTTCCAGGCTCGTGCTCCCTCCCATGGGCTTGGGCTTGCGGTCACCAGTCTCGCCAGACCAGCTCCTTACCTGCTGCCAGATTTATCTTCTATTAAAACTCCTTTCATTCGGTCACTCCATCTCCTGCTTCACACTGTCTGACTCTCCACTGATCAATCCCAGATTTTCAGCTATTTTACAGATGTTCAAAATCTGTTCAGATTACCTCCTGTGTCCCTGTCTGTTCCAGTTTGCTAATGCTGCCAGAGTGCAAAGCACCAGAAATGGATCGGCTTTTATAAAGGGGGTTTATTTGGTCACACAGTTACAGTCGTAAGGCCATAAAGTGTTCAAGGTAAGTCATCAACAATCGGGTATCTTCACTGATGGCCAATGGAGTCCAGAAAACCTCTGTTAGCTGGGAAGGCACATGGCTGGCGTCTGCTCCAAAGTTCTGGTTTCAAAATGGCTTTCTCCCAGGATGTTCCTCTCTAGGCTGCAGTTCCTCAAAAATGTCACTCTCAGTTGCTCTTGGGGTATTTGTCCTCTCTTAGCTTCTCTGGAGCAAGAGTCTGCTTTCAAGGGCCGTCTTCAAACTGTCTCTCATCTGCAGCTACTCTCTCAGCTCCTGTGCATTCTTCAGTGTCCCTCTTGGCTGTTGCAAGTTTGCTCCTTGTGTCTGAGCTTATATAGTGCTCCAGTAAACTCATCAAGGCCCATGATGAATGGGCGGGGCCACACCTCCATGGGAATTATCCAATGAAAGATCTTGCCCAGAGTTGAGTGATCACATCTCCATGGAAACATCCAATCAAGTCTCCAACCCAATCAATACCAATACATTTCCTGCCCACACAAAACTGCATCAAAGATTATGGCATTTTGGAAGACATAATGCATCCAAACCAGCAAACCGTCCTAATCCCCCACCGAGTCATGCCTGTTCCCCTCCCTTTCCTCCTTCCTCACACATCCCGAGCCATTTGCTTAATTCATTCAGCAAGGGCACCCACAGGAAGCCCTTCTAAGGCACTGTACTGGGCTCGATCTGGGGGAAACAGAGAGAAATCTGAGGCCCAGCACCAAAGAGCTGACAGTGTAATGGTGGTGAGGGAAAACAGCCCCATAGGTGTTGCCTCCTTGTTATACGATCTTGTTATATGCAGCCCTGGTTCTCCCACGTCAACAGGTTCTCAACCTCCTAGAGTAGACACAGTCTTTGCTGACCTGTATAAAATGTCCCCTCCTCTCATGAATAGAACTCTTTGTTTCCATCCCATTCTTAGCCTGGTGATTCAATGAGATTGAAACCCATCTTCATCTCTGCAATTCAGTGGATCCCATTCCTCTGGCTACCAACGATTGATCAGAGGAAAGACACATAAACTAATCGGAGCCAGTGAGATGCAAGGAGATCTTTTCTCAGGATCATGAGAGTAGAAACATTCTCTCCTTCTCTCTTCCACTAGATGATATAACATGAGGTTGCAAGGATTAAAACTCCAGCAACTATTTGAAACTACAAGGGGACCTCCTGAGGCAGCCAGGGACCCTCACTATAAACTGGAGGCAGGTGCCCTACCAGGAAGGCAGGGTGGGGGTAAGAAGAGCCCTTAGGGACTCTTTGGAGCCCTAGATCAAGCTTCACCTGATTCTCAGACCTGCCTCTGAGAATATCTGTCATATGACTAAGCCAGTAAATCTAACTGATGCTATCCCCCACAGAAGCATGGTAAGAACTGAGCGAGGAGAAGCACTCTGAAATGTACAAGAGCTCTGCACATCCCAGGTAGTATTAGGCAGTAGGAAGTGCCCAGCAGCCACCCAATGGCACTTTTCATATCTGGAGGTCTGATCACTCCTGCAGAGCTATTATGTCCAAATCTGAGGTGTCTCTTGGAACCAGAAGTTTCTGTAACAGCCTTGATCCAGCCAGAGCAGCTGACATTGAAAGTGACAGCCAGAGGCTTCTCAACTCCATGCCACCGGGAAGGCTCCCGAGCCCCATCACAAAAGGGGGTGCCTACCTGCGTTGCCAGGATTTAAGCCACAATCACAAGACAGTATTTCTGGAGAATAAAAATAATTCGAGGTAAATGAGCAAGGAACAAACTGTTGGTGGAAGGATGTCAATGAGAGAGAAAACAAGGCCCATTAGCCTTTGGGGGACAGAATTTCATACACACACTCACCCACAGAGCCAAAGACCTGTAAAATCCACTTACTGCATGAGTGATGGCCACAACCCCTGGATCAGCCTCTCTTGCTGAAAAGATGACTCATCAGCATTGATATTTCATGTGCATGGGGACACATCTTCAAATAAAATTGATCAACACATTGACACACGTTAGGAGGTCACGGCCTCCCCAGGGCGCTTGGCCCTTGCTTTGCCCTTTGCATGGAGGGGCAGGGGCAGCACAGCAGTGAAGGACAGCTCCGACAGCCCCCATACCCTGCCTTCTAGTTGCTGGAGAAGCACAGAAACTGCTCCAGGCCATGTGAGATGGGAGAAGGCCAGGGAACTTTGGTAGCCAAGATGCATCTACGACGCGACCCAGGCAAGTGTGCTTCCTAAGGGGTCCCTTTTCTGCACCTGCTCAGATGTCCCAGCTGGTCTGCACAGGAAGGTGGTCTCCTAAGTCCTCTCTCAGTTTGGACTACACAAGGCATAGCTTGGGAACCCACTCCTGTTCCCATGGAGCCTTGGATCCCCAGGGACCACCCCAGCCTGCTCCCACCCCAAAACACAAACACACAGTGGCTACAGACCAAAATACATCTCTTAGGCACACATGAACTTTTCTCCTCCCATAGCAATGTCAGGAATGCTGTGATAGTCTGCCCTTCTCTGAAAATCTGTAGATCTTGGTCTACCTGCAGGAAAACCTCTAAGAAATTCTGAGCTTCTGCTAAGTAAGTGAATTTTATTTTATGTAATGACACTGTGAGTTTTGCAGATAGTCTTTCTTTGCTTTGGCTGCTAGGAAGCTCAGAGCCAAATTTGTAACAGCCTCTGATACCTGCCCCAATCCTAGGACCAGCCTTTGTTCACCAACTTTAACCCAGCTGTGTTGTACTATCTTATCTGTACACCCTCATTTTACCATGACTTCAATGACTACATCTTTTTTTAACCTAATTGAGATTACATATACATATATAGAGAGAGGGAGAAAAAGAGAAAGAGAGACTGCCTCATGATCTTCTTGGAAGGAGATTGGAGAGAGTGAGGGAAAAGGGAGAATAGAGTCAAAAAGAGCAAAAATTGTAAATCATGTGTCCTTATGATACAATCTAAGCACAAAATGGGAAGAATAGTGAAGAGAGACTAAAGCCTCAAACTCTGGAACAATTTCAGCAGGCTCTCTGTCCACAAGTCCCCAGCACTAACCATGAAATTTCTTTTCTCAAAAATAACTTTATATGAGTTGAACATCCAAAGAGTCACTTTTGTAGGTTATTTATAAACATGGGTGATTCTCAAGAGAAATTAAACCACACTTTTTAGAGACATAAAAAAAAAAAAAAAAAAAAAGACCTCACAATGTAATTCAAAATTCCTTGGAAGAGAGGCAGACTAACAAGAAGTGGAAAGTCCATGAGTATGGAAAGGACATGCTTACCAACGAACTAATAATTAGCCCACCTTCAAACCAGGACCTGGAGCATAGAGCAAAATGCCATGCAGCTTAATTTACTGACACCCGTGCAAGGTCACTGTTGGCTGCACCATTCATTGGATTTAGGACAGTTCATAAGTGGTAGTTAATGGTCCATGCCAGTGAGTGCCCCTGAATACCTAATGGTGATGGTGACATTTTAGAAAATTCTCCTACTCAGAGTAGCATCCATAATCAAGCTCCTGCCATTTAGCCAAACCAATAGGGGACATGTTAGAAATGTCCCAAGCATTTCTAAGCACCTACTGTATACAGAACTCTGTATCCCTGCTTCCTTATCTGTCCGATGGTTCAAGTACCATCTATTCTCCATGCTTCTGGAGCTCTGCTGAACATCAAGAAGCATATACAGCAGGAGAGACAGCCAATGGGAGTATTTTAGTATCTTCTGGAAAGACATTCTGCATGTTCCACATCCCCTAAGGGTCTTGATTAAAGAGAGTGCCAGAAAAGTCAAGCAAGACAAGTGTGCACTTGAACAAGACCCACATGTGGCAAAGAAGACATCAAAGGCATAGTCTCTGTTCTCAAGGAGTTTATGTGCTACTTGGAAAAATGAAATAATTATCCACCACCCTCCCCCTTTTGCTGTGGAGGACACTGAGGCACAAGGGAGTGTGACTTATGCATAGTCAGGTATTTAGTGACAGATGGGGCTAGAATACAGAATCTGTGGTTATGCTGATTTGGTGAAGGATATTTAACATATCTGACCCTCAGTTTCCTTATCTGTATAACATGAGGATAAAAACATTCACTCAAGGGTTCTTGTAAGAAATAAATGAAGGAAATTGATTCATGCCTGGCATTTCTTTGCCCTCAAAAAGTATTATTCCCTCCCAACTTTTCCTTTTGCTTTGTTCCACACAATTCAGTACACTTAGCAATTTCTAGTGTGTAACTTGTTTGTGTGGAGTAAGTTACCTGGAGGTGGTAAATCTAATTCAGTCTTGGCTGTTGTCTTAGTTCACCAGGGCTGCTATGACAAATACCATACACCGGTCAGCTTAAACAACAGGAATTTATTGGCTCATGATTTGGGAGGCTAGAAGCCCAAAATTAATGTCTCTACAGGCCAGGCTTTCTTCCCAAAGTCTACCTCATTCTAGTGCTGTTGCCACAATCTCAGCTTGCATCTCTCCCTCCCCCCCACAGGGCCATCTCTCTCTTTGTGTCTGCTCTTCTGATTTCCACTGACTCCCTATGTCTGGCTTCTCTGGCTACATCTGAATTTCATCTCTTCAAAAGTCCTCCAGTCATATGGATAAAGGACCACCTTCATTCAGTGTAGCCACATCTAAATAGGATCCTACAAGATCCTATTCACAAATGAGTCCACACACTAACTGATAATACATCTTCAAAGGATCCTATTTGCAAATGAATTCACAACCCAGGAACACAGATTAGGATTAAGAACGGTCTTTGTTGGGGTACACAGTTCAATCTAGCACAGCTGTCCTTCTGTATTGATAGAATTACAGGAGAGGACAGCTTTGTTCCTAAGGCAAAACCTCAGAACTCTGCTTGGTTGAGCACAGAGGAGCGAACCCCAGTGACATCTCTGGGCAGGTTTTCCCAGCCGCCATCCCTGTGGAGAATGGCCACCTGTAAACTACCCCCTTCTCTTCACAGTCCCCCACATGCAATGTCGGCAGCTTAGACTCAGCCACACACACTCACCAGTGCAGGTGTCTGTACTTGAAGAGGGACTGATGGTTGGGGCTCTGTTCTACCATGATTGTCTTAGTCTGCCAGGCTGCTATGACAAACACCACACAATGAGTGGGCTTGAATAATGGGAATTGATTGGCTCACGGTTTTGAGGCTAGGAGAACTCCAAAACTAACATATCACCAAGGCTTGCTTTCTCCCCCAAATATGTAGCATTCCAGTGCTGCCTGCCAGCAGTACTTAAGGTTCCTAAGCTGTGTCTCTGCCTCCCATAACGCAGCAATGTCACCTTCTTTCATCTGATCTTCTGGTTTCCACTGACTTAAGTCTTCTCCATGCTGCCTGCTCCAACTTCTGGCTTCTGGTTTTTTCTCTTTACAAATCCTCCAGTGATCCAGATTAAGGCTGTCAATGAAAAAAATAACCAGGGGATTTGCTGCAAAGACAGGGAAAGAATTTTATTGAGCAAGACCAACATGCATGTGGGGCAGTCTCAGAATGGAGGTATGCTCAGAGAGTCGCAGTTTGGAGATGGCTTATATGTCCACTCAGGGGAGGGGGGGGAGGGGTAGGTATGGGTCATTCAAGGCAGAATGTCTTTGGGTAAATTGTCAGTTAATCAACAAGCCCCAGGGGCAAGATGTTCCTCAGCAGAAGTGTTTTTGGAGACAGCTAGCCAATTCAGGTATCACGGAGGCAGGATGTTTGCCAGCATATTTTTCTGTAATTAGTTAAACTCATTCTTTCTTGAAGAGTTACAGTTGTTGTAGATGCAGAAATGTCCTGGGCACTAAAAAGATCATGGGTATGTCAAGCTGGAACTGCTTCATCAGATTCCCAGTTGACTCGGTCCTTCCCTGGATAAAGTGAGAGCTTGAGCAAATCAAGATAGTTAGTATAGTCATTAACCATTCTGTTTTCACAAGACCTACCCTCATTCAGTTGGGCCACATCTTAACTAAAAATAACATCTTCAAGAGGTCCTATTGACAATGAGTTCACATCCACAGGGACGCAGATTAAGATTAAGAACACATCAAGTTTGGAGTATGTAGTTCATTGTACCGTGAGGACATTGGCCAGTTCTGTTGCTTGAAGGCTGTTCAGCAAACAAGTCCTCCACCTGTAAGAGCTCCTGACCCAGCCCAGCTACTTCCAGTCCATCCCAGGCAGGACCCCATATCCAACCCCCTTGTCCTCACCTTCGTCATGGCACCTACGTTCTCATCCTGCATGGGATATCCTTTGTCATTTCTAGGGGAAGAAGGAAAAAAAATTAAAATGTAAACTCAAGGTTGTGACTGAGTGAAAATATAAGAGGTACTGGAGGTGTCATAAAGGAAAACATCACCAGATGCACCTGGATGGTCCATAAAGAACCACAGGCTGGTCTCAGAAGACTGCTAAGAGCTTACCTGCTGGACAAGGGAGAGTGTTATTACTGGTGGAGGGAATAGCAGGGGAAAGACTTGGCAGTGGGAATGTGCATGGCACATTTGGGAAACCACAATTAGGTTGACACAACTAAAAAGCAGGTCCCATGTGAGGTGCAAGATCCATGAGATTTTGATGATCAATGACCTCTCCACTTCTGTATGAAGTATCAGTCTATATGCCACCGTATTTCCCTGGGGGAGATTAAAACTCTGTACCCTCCAGTATCTCAAACCCAGAGACAGACAGTAAAGAACCAGATTTTAAGCAGGGGCTTCTTTTGAATTAAGCCTATTCTGTTCGGCATGAGATAACTCTCTCTCTGGAAATTAACTTCCCGGGTTTGCCTCCTCTCCCTGGAGAGCATAGCTGAACCAAATCATCCAGGGCTGGGGTGAGTATCTGGGGTACAGTGATGGATTGGCATGGTGGTAGAAAGGTAAACCCACAAGGTCATGCCCTGGATGGGGTGGGGAGGTCAACCCTATGGGATCCAGGCCAGTTAGTATTATCAGTCCAGGGACTTTCACAAATGATGACAGCCAAGGACTGGATTCAGAGAAAGAGTGTTGCACCCTAAGATGGAAGGACAGTGGGAGGGCCGGTGAGGGTGATCAGTGTGAATTCTGGAGGCCATGTGGGATTGAACTCCCAGAGCACAGTGAAATGGACGAGCACACCAAGCAAGGCAGCCATGCTGGGGGAGTCCAGACGTGAGGAACCGCCACCAGCAAAGCCTTCATACCTGGGCTCTGCACGGAACCAGCCGTGGGTGGGCTGGCCTTGGGTGTGGTTCCGTTCCCTTCTTCTCCAGGCTCAGGCTCAGAGATCCATGGGGCAGGGGCCATCTTACAACAGCCCTCAGCACCAAGCCCACGGCAGACACCCAGCAGGGTTTGCCAAATGGATTCCCTTAGCTTTAGGCTCTGAGGCTCAAACAGATATTGGCATAAAGATGGGTAGCTACCTCCAGGGGGCTGGAGTGTGACTCGGTCCCCTGCCCACTTTGCCATAAATCCTTCTATTGAATTCCCAGCCTTGAAAAGGGCTTGATATGTAAGGTGGAAACATATTAACCCAAGGTTTACACTAATTGGGTCTAATAAACACAGCCTTGGGTTCCCCTTCCTACTACCTCTTCACTGCCCTAATAATTGTAATTTATGAGACTCGAAAAGTGCACAGTCTGAAGGATTTGTTTTACTAAAGTTTAAAGAAAATCCCTACAGGTCATACCAGTATGAAAATGTTATTTCCTGTGATGAGCTATGCCATTTATTGAGGGGATAAAAATCCTACTCAAGGAAAATGTCCTGTCCAGTCCTTCATGCCTTCTTGGGTGCTAGGAGGAATGGGAGACAGGTGAGAGAGGGGAAGGGCTGTCCTGCTTGCTTTCCTATCAGGTTTGCCTGTCACAGAAAGGGCTGCAAACAGATCAGGTTTCCAACAGATTGGGGCTGCTTTGGGCTTCTACAGTGGTTCACGTAGATCACAGGATGACAGGGTGGGGTTCTCCCTGCTTCAATTTCAACTGAGCACCAAGACAAAAGATGCCTAAGACCAAATTGTATGGGAGACAAATCACAAAGTTCAGAAGGTATAAAGGTCAGACCCTCGACCACAGCTTGAGAACTTCCTCACCCTCCCCAGGACACAAAAAGGAATCACGCTGAGCTGGGAATCTTGCCTCTCACACAAACTAGTGAGGTGCAGGGCGGTGGGGAGGACTTTGCACAGGGCTTCTTTGAGAGCTCAGTATGTGGCCCCTACTTTTGAAAGGTGGTGGGAAGGACAGGGCTCTGCAAACCCTCTGGGAAGTCTAGAAGCAAGAGGTGGGCAAGGAGAGTGCTGCTACGATAGGATGGGCAACAGGGCAAGGGAAGCGTGTTTCCCAAGGACCAGATGTGGTCACGTGGATGAGAAAGCCAGCTTGGGGTTGTCTTGGCACCAACAACACAGCCTAGAGGGCTGGGGAGATCTCATCAGCAAGAAGCCAGAGCGCAGATTACGCTCCCCTGGGCTGCTGGAGGTGTCACAAGGCATTACCCAGAATAGAGCCACATAGAGCTGCTCGGAAGAACTGCAATCGGGGGTCCCATCAGGGAAGCTCTGAAGAGGCTTCCAAATCCCAGCACCAGAGAGGAGTCTGCTCTCGGCATCTGCCAGGCCAGGAGAGCAGGAAGCCAGCTTACAGCAGAGCCAGCTAAATGAGATCCACCCTTCCTCAGCACTTCCACCATTCTGCTCAGCGGAGGCTGACACTGACTTGAGGCTGGAGTGGGGAGATACATATGGGAGACAGGAAGAGCAAGCCATGCATGTCCCCTACAGCTGGGCTAAGCCGGGAGAGAAGAGAATATGTGCCACCCAACTGAGCTCATCATTTGAGTCACTATCTTGGAGTAGACACTAATTACTGAACTGAGACTTAAGCATCCATACAATGCATGTGAACAGAAAACCCATGAACCCAATAGACCTCCACCCACTAAATAACTACCACTCAATGACTTTTTGCCCATCCCTTGCCAGTGCCTTTACCCTCCTCTGGCATCTCAAACCTGAGGGGCCACAGCCCATAACTCATCATCTAGCATCACTTCCAGAAAGCTTCTTGTACTCTCATTCACACTGAAATATAAAATACTTATATATTTGTTGATCCTAACTTGTTTTACAATCTTGCTTAACTAATTTGTTTGCCCAGAAAATTCCACTAAATAGCCAAAATAGATAAAGGTCTTTCACAGAAACATGGATGTGTGAAGCAGGCTGGCCAAGTGGTTAAAATCTAAGAATCATTCCAGTGTATTCTGGTGCAGATTTTTCCATAATTAATTGTGTGTCCTGGAAAGGCACTTCCCCTCTTTGGGCCTCAGTTTCCCCACCTATCTGAATGGATTGGAGTAATGGTATAAGAGGTCCTTTCAATTGGAACATTCTATGGTATGTGTGAAAAGACATTGAGAATAAAAAGTGTTATGTAAGTAGATATACACAACACCCATTTTATTCATTTTCTCTTTAACGTCTGTCACTGGAAATTTTAGAGAGGATCATTTGGGCAATTAAGAATGTGAATTATGCCTAGCAGACCACCAGCAAGGAATATTTGACTCTGAATTGAAATTATTCAACGGCCAAACCACATGGCTCATTAATATGCAAAAGTTCCTTCAGGTACAGGCTTACTCTATGTAAGCACAATAGAATGGCATAAATAGGATTTGTTTTGATGAGGAATTATTTGCTTCTCATCACTTAGATCTTTCTGATAAAATTACAGTTCTGTGAGTTGTCTCCAGCCTTCTGGGATCCAAGCAGGAAAGTGATTTTTCATAAAGGAATTGGTAGCAAATGATCATACATTAGTTCCTTTCCCCAGGGCTTACTCAGAAATGAGGCCACTTTATAAATCATTTGATGAGTATTTATTCTGCTTCACCCAATTTCTCAGCCTTGGATCCCCTGGAGATACAGAAAAAGAAATGTGTCTGACCTCAAAGAGCTTACAACACAGCTGGAAGTAATAGATAAATAAACAGGACATAGTATAAAACAAAACCAGACTGGTTAGACTGAAATGCTAAATGGCGAAACTGTGACTATGAGTGTTTCTAGTAGTGCAGAGACAAGAATAATCAGAGAGTCTGAGAACCAGGGCAGATTCCATGGAGAAATGGTAAAAGCTGGGAACTTTTTAAGTCTTTCCTCAAAATGAAAATACCTATTTTCCTGTAATCATATATGATCAGGTGGAAAGCTCCAATACCAAGAAAATGAAAGTTTCCTTGAAACTCCATACTCCAGAAAAAAGCATATTAATAAGTCAGTATTTGAATATACATCCATGGTAGACTTTGTGGGTTACCTACCCATTGGCCATGTCTCCTTCTCCTCTATCTTGTGAAGATAACTTCGATTTTGCTTGAGTATTAGGAGCCCAACTAACTTCTGAGTTCCCTTCCCAGCCCTAGCTGATAAATATGGACTAGTATAGTTCAACCTGGTAATTCCATAATTCACACCAGAGATTGGTTTAAGCTTTGGCATGTGACTCCACCTTGGTCAACTGACATAAGGGACATCTGCTATGGTGTCTTTGAGAAAAAGTTTTCCTTCTTGATAAAAGAGAAACACAAGAACAGATTGTTCTTCCTGACTATAGACATGGTCATATATGTAAAGGAAGCCTAGTGTGGCTTCAGCCATCTTGCAGCTTTTAGAGAAAGTCAAAAGAAGTGCTAAGCAAACAACTAGGAGCATTTTTGAGCTGACAAACTAACCAGCCACAGAAACACCATGCTCAGACTTCCTATTGAACAACCTAATAAAAATTTCTTAACATTTAAGGCACTTCTGATTGGGGATCCTGTTACTTGCAACAGCGAGCATCCTAAAACACTCAAGTTTTCTATTTATAAATATACCTATTTATACATAAATGAGACTATATAAGGTGTCCTGTGACCTGCTTTGTTTCATTAATCAATGCATCATAAGGATCTCTCCATGTCATTACAGAAAGTTTTACTTCATCCTTTTAAGTCATAAGCATCTGAAATGTTTCAATAAGGATTCTAAAAAGTCAGTGCCCCCTGTTCCAGTTCAGAGCAAGATAGAGAAAGCCCACTACATTGTTTCTCTTGCATTGCATGAAGCTAAAAAAACACTTGGACAGAATGCATGAAGCAGTTACTTGAGGACAGCAAAAAATAAATAGTATCAGGAGAATTAAGGAAGACCAGAATTCAACGTACTATCCAATTGGCAGTGAGTTCCAGCATTTTTCCTCCAGTACCTGCGAGCATGGACTCATGGCAGCCCAAAATCCAGAAATCAGGGCATGAGCCAAGATAGCACAGAGAGAAATTCTTTAGCTGTGATTCAAAGAGTGGAAAAGGAGTCCCCCAATGCTCAAACACAGTGGTAGAAACCCCCCATTTTTTCTTTTTATTTTTTTTATTCATTCTCTTATGCCTCAGCCCCAAGGGAATTTATTACAGCAGTGGCTGTGACAGGGATGGCACCACAGGGTCCCATACAACCTAAAACTCTGAGTGAGGGGAGCCTTCTTCTCCAATCAGAAGAGCTGTGCTCCCAGGGCCATGGGGTGAAACCTCTTGCTTTTTCCTCTCTGCATTTTCACACTTCAGAGCCCTCAAATCAGGGGTAGTCACAGGAAGTGTGCAGTAGAGCTGGGTAACTAAAATCACAGCTTTCTAGTCAGAGGACAGAAAAGAAGAAGCCCATGAAAACAGAAAATACCAGAGATATCACAGAGAGGGGAATGCTATAGAAAGCTTGAGCTGGGCTCACACTCAATATACATGCATGGGTATAATCTTAAATAGCATACCAAAGACTTTGTAAGCTGCACTAAAGACCAGTTTACCACCCAGTCCCAAACTGGCAACTGAGTGGTGCACATGTGGGATAGGTCTTAGTAGCCCTACAAAAGGCTTCACAAATTGATCTGACTTTGAAATCATATACACAGATGCCTGGTCAGCACTTGAAGCCTAAACTCAACCAGGTCATTTGCTACTGAAATAAAAGTATCAATGTATGTCACAGGATTTTAAAAGATCCAGAGTCTCATAATATAATGCTCAAAACATTCAGGACATTATCCAAAATTACTCAACATATAAATAACCTGGAAAATCTCAATTTGCAAAGGAAAAGACAACACACCAAGATGACACAGATGTTAGAATTATCTGTTGTATATTTTAAAACAGCTATAATAAAAATGTTCCAAGAACTAATGGTTAACACTCTTGGAATGGAAAAATAGAAAGTCTCAGCAAGTAAATCTAAGATATAAGAAAGAATCAAATTGGAATTTTACATCTGAAAAATACAATAGCCAAACTAAAAAGATCACTGGAAAGACTCAAAAGCAAAATGGAAATGGTAGACAGGAAAAAAAATAGGTGAATAGAAATGATCCAGTCTGAATATGAGAGAGGAAAAGGGTAGCGAAAAACTGAACAGAGTCTAAGAGGCCAAAATATCAAATATTAATATCATCAAAGTCAAAGAAGGAAAGGAAAGAGAGTGTGGTCTAAAATAATATTAAAAGAAACACTGGCTGAAATTTTTCCAAAAGACATAAGCCTACACATTCAAGGAGATTAGCAAACCAAAAACACTCCACAATCAAACCATCATCATCAAACTTCTGAGAACTAAAGACAAAGAAAAAACTGTGAAAGCACAAGACAAAAATGGTAAGTTAATTATAAAGGAACAATGATTCAAATGGCTGCAGATTTCCCATCAGAATCCGTGGAGACAAGAGGGTGGAAAACCATTTTTAAAGTGCCAAAAGAGAAGAACTATGAAGTCAGAATTCTATATCCAGCAAATATATCCCTCATGAATGAAGGTGAAATAAAGACATCTTCAGAAGAAGGAAAATTAAGAGAATTTGTTGCCAACAGGTGTGCCCTAAAATAATTGCTCATAAAAGGTGATTGATGCTATTGTTTAGCTCAAAATCTATGATGATTATCTAGGTTGATTTGGTGCAAATTGCTCCACCCAATAACAGAAAACACATTCTTCTCAAGTGCACAAGAAATATTCACCAACATAGACCATATTCTGGGTCACAAAACAAATTTTAACAAATTTAAAAGAACTGAAATCATGCATGAAACACTGTCTGAAAATAATGAAAAAAATAGATATCCATAACAGAAAGATAACTGGAAAATATTCAAACATTTGAAAATTACACAATATACTTCTGAATAATCTTAAGGTAAATTAGAAAATATATTGAACTAAATGAAAACTCAGCATATGAAAATTTGCTGGAAGCAGCTACAGCATTACTTGAGGGGAACTTAGAGTATTAAATGTTTAAATTAAAAAAAAAGAAATGTCTCAAATCAATAACCTAGGCTTCCACCTTAAGAAACTAGTTAAAGAAGAACAAAATAAAACCAAAACAAGTAGAAGGAAAGAAATAATACAGATAAGAGCAGAAATCAATGACATGGAAAACCACAAAAATGATACAGAAAAATCCATAAAACAAAAGCTTATTCTTTGAGTAGATTAAGAAAATGGATAAATCTCTAGTAAGACAATAAAAGAAAATGAAAAAGAAGACACAAATTACCAATATCAGGATCAAAAAAGAGGATATCACTACAGACCCCATAGATATTAGAAAATATAATAAAGGAATACTGTAAATTGTTCTATGCACATAAATTTGACAACTTAAAGGAGATGGACCAAATCCTCAAAAAACAAAACTACCAAACTTATCCAAGATGAAATAGATAATCTGAATAGTCCCATAACTATTAAATAAATTGAATTCATACTTTAAAACCTTCTGGGAAAAAAATATCCAGGCCCAGGTGGTTTCACTGAAAATTCTTCTAGCCATTTAAAGAAGAAACAGCACCAATTCTATACAATCTCTTCCAGAAGAGAGTTTGACTCATTTTAAGAGCCCATCATTAGCCTGATCACAAAACTAGACAAAGACAACACAAGAAAAGAAAAAGCAATGTCCTTCATAAGCATAGATGCAAAACCTTAACAAAATTTTAGTAAATTGAATCCAGCAATATATAATCTCATGATCGTATCAATTGGTGCAGAAAACATTTGATAAAATTTAATATCTTTTCATGACAAAAACTCTCAGCAAAAAAAAGAAGAGAAGAGAATTCATCAACCTGATAAAGAGCATCTACAAAAGTCTGCAGCTAAGGTCATCCTTAATGGTGAAAGCCTGCATGTTTCTTGCCTTGGGGACAAGGCAAGAATGTCCACTCTCCCAACTGGAACATTAAGGCAAGGAGAAAAACATATAGATTAGAAACAAAGAAAAAAAACTCCATATTCACAGAGAACATGATTGTCTACACAGCAAATCTCAAGGAATCTCTGATCCTTTCCAAAGGAGGAAATACCAAGTCCTGGACTTCAACTCTTCTCAGCAGGGATACAAGGTACAAAAGAAAACAAACCAAGATGTTCTCCTCCCACCTTAGTCTTAGGTGTCATGGATACCTCAAGCACTAGGCCCTAAGAAAAATTCACAGCCCACTTATTTGGTTGGGCCAACACAGTATTTTATTAGACTATGAAAGTGAATGCTTTTAGATGCCTTCTAATTTGCCACAGTCCCCACCACTCCCTAATATCTTAAACCCACACTTGCATGTGACCATTCTGGCCACCACAGCCTACGAGTGTATGACCACTGCAAGTTTCTGCATTCTGGCAGTCTGGCTTTTTACCATACTCCTCTGTGATGGTTAGTTTCATGTGTCAACTTGGCCAGGTGATGGTACCCAGCTGTCTGGTCAAACAAGCACTGGCCTAACAATTGCTGTGAGGACATTTGTGGCTGGTTAATAAACCAACAGGCTGGTTTATTAAATCATCAGTCAATTGGCTGCAGCTGTGACTGATGACTCACCAAAGGGCATGTCTTCCACAATGCTAGAATGCAATTGGCTGGATTTAATCCAATTAATCAGTTGAAGACTTATAAGCGAGTCAGATAGAGGACCTTCACTTCTTCTTCGGCTGCCCAGTGAAGCATTTCCTGAGGAGTTCGTCAAAGTTGCCGGTTCATTTCCTGAGGAGTTCTTTGGACATCTTCCTTGGAGTTGACAGTTTGCTGACTGCTCTACAGAATTTGGACTCGTGCATACCCACAGTTGCATGAGTCACTTTTATAAATTTATAGTCATAGACACCTCTCATTGATTCTGTTTCCCTAGAGAACCCTAATACACCCTCTAAAAGGAGACTCTCAGAAGATGAGAGCCCAAGGAGGTTATCATCTTTTATCCCTCATTGCAGAAGACATCTTGGCCATCCAGTGCTCAGTCACTTTGAAGTGCTGGAGTAAAGAGCAGTCCAACCGCAGATCCTCCCAGCTCCCCCAGAAGGACCTCAAGTCACCTGCCACCAGTGGATCCTACCTTTTCCCAGAGCCCAAAGCTCCAGGGGCCAAGAGCTGGGGGAGCCTATGGCTGGCTCAAGTCCCACCCAGGAGGTCACACCCAGGATCCAAAGGCATTCACAATCCATCAAGTGTAACTACCACAGATTGTATCCATGGACTGGGTGGACTTAAGATGCTGCAGGATAAAGTGAGTGTTTTTCTGATTAGAATTTCTCAGCCCTGAGCTACTGAGTGTAATGAAAATCATCAGTGAAAAAAATAAAAGGAAGGAGGGAGGGAGGGTGCAGGAAGGAGAGAAGGAGAGAGGGAAGAAGGGCCCCAGGCCTCCTGCCCATTTGTGTCTTTATCCCCTAGAGCTGGCTGCAGCAAGATCCCTCAGGGACCTGACTAAAAACAGGCATCCCCAAGCCCCACCCCACACCTACAAATCAGCATCTCTGGGGGCAGAGCCCAATAAACGGCAGCTGAACACACTCCCAGGACAATTCAAACACACAGTCAGAAATCAGAAGCCCTGAGCCAGGGAAAAACAAACAGTAATAATAAAGACTGCCTTTTGAATCTTTCTTGGATGTTTCATGAAGAGTTTGACACATTATGGCACAACTACCACTCAAGGGCCCCCAAGATTGCAGTACCTGTCTGTCCACAATTCCACTAATTCCCCCCTATTTTTGTGTCTTGCCCTATACCCCGTATGGGAGATACAAAGATAAATAAGGTACAATTGTTCCCCTAGGGAAGCTCACAGTGAACTCAGAACAAAAAACAAGAAACAGAATTAGAGCACTGTGAGTTTGTGCTAAGAGACTAGGGGTCCTCAGAGTTCAGAGGGCCTGGGGCTAATGCAGCTGCTCAGTGGAGTCCCAGGAAGGCTTCCTGGAGGAGATGATATGGAGATGGTCTAAAGAGTGAGGCAGCTGGAAAAGGGAGCAGGGCTTCCCACACAGGAGGACATCGCCAACACGGAAAAGAGCCTGGGACCTGCGGCCGAGGCAGCTAGCTGACCACCATGTCCATTCTGCCCTGCTTCCAGGGTTACGGCGTTGTCATTGCTGACCGCATGTCTGCACGGATAAACAGCACGTTCCCAGCTCCCTCTGCCCTCAACAGAGCGACGTGCACAGTTCCAAGACCAGCACATGGAAAGGCTCTAAGCGAGGAAGCGCCACAATCTGGTGGGTGTTTTGGAAAGTTCTCTGGCAGCCAGCATGGAGGGTGGATTGAGAGAGGGAGATGTCCAGGGAGTGGGGGGAATTCACTAGTGGAGGAGGAGAAGGGAGCCCCAGGACACCCGACAACATGCAGGGAGGCGAAGTGGACAGAGCCTGGATGTGAGGGGTGACAGGGAGGAGGATGGTCTGAGGGGCTGACTGCTCACCCAAACTCGTGTCTTGAAAGAGAGCAGTGCACACGTGTTCCTTCCCACAGCTCCATCCTCCCCATCTCCCTGCCCCACCGTGAGACAGCACCCAGCACTGACCTCCGGTAATGGGGAGAGCTGGGACCCACAGGGCACCATCCCAAACACCCCTCACCCCCCAGAGAGGGCCCTGCAGCTGCCCGCAGCCCAGAGACTTTGCTCCTTAATCCGCAAAGGAGATACTCAAGGCACGGTCCGTCCGAGGGAGTTGCAGGTAAATTGAAAAAGTCAGACTTCCAGGATCCTCAAAGGCGTGGGGGCTTGGGGGAGACATAAAATCTCCAAGCAAATGAAACAATCTATACAGCAAGGGCACTGGAAAAGAAAATGCTGGATTTCTCCCGAAAATGGTGAGCTACAGAAGGCACATCTGCCCAGGAAGGCAACTAAAGGTTTAGAAGAGAGAGCAGGAGCAGCTCACCGCAGACTTCACACGCTGATCTTCATCCATTCCCCAGCATCTCTGCTGTGGGGGGGGGGGGGGGGGGGGTCTCTTTCAACTGGAAATAAATAACTCAGGGATCGCAGATATAATCAGAGCTCTTGATCTGGCATGTGGCCTTCAGCTTTTATTTATTTTTGAGATTAATCAGTCTTTACTCAGCTCATGTCAATAAACAACAGGCTTTTCCAATATATACCACCTTCACCTCCAATATATCCAAGAAAATAAAAATATATCCACAGGGATTAGTAGCCATGAATTACCAGGAGCCCAGGCAAAATGCTGTAGATTTTAATAACCCAACTATCTGTCTTTTCTAAATGGTAAAGAGTCAGGCCAACGAGCCGCAGTTCATGAATGGGAAATGTGATATGCCCAGCCACGGTTTTGACAAAACATTCTCTTGAAGAATAGCTGTGTTTTGATGACTGTGTTGTGCATAAAACAGGACTCTAAGAAACTTGAGCCTAAATGGAATAAAGAAGAAAAAGGCGGGAAGGAAAGAAGGCAGGAAGGCAGGCAGGAAGAGAAGGAGTGAGAAGTGAGAAGAGAGGAAAGGAAAGAGGGATGGGGAGAAAATAACACCAGGGAGCCGATAGTCTTCTTCATGGAGTGGTTGAGAAATCCTCGGGCCTCAGATGAGGATCCAGGCTTCCAGTTCTGCTCCCACTTCCACCTGTCACAGAAGATGAACTCAATGTCAAGCAGAGGGTCTCCAGGGATCAGGGTGGGCTGGTGAGCACCAGATAGTGAGCCTATTCAAAACAATATAAATCCATTATATTCGCTATATTCATATTGAATTTCACACTTTTGCAAAGCATTTTCCTATATTGTTCAGCATTTACATTAATTTACATTAATCATGAGGAAGACAGAACAGATGTTCCCATTTTGCAGGGAAGAAAAGTGAGGCCAGAGAGGTTAAAAACCCAGAAGTTATTAACTATAATAGTGTATATTGCTTACAATGTGACAAGCATGTTCTAAACTTTCCAAATAGGAGCTTATTTAATCTTCTCAATCATGCTACAAAGCGGGGCTATTATTATTGCCATTTTATGATGAGAAAACTGAGTCTCTTTCCACTCACCCACAACCTCTTCACCACCAGGAAGAGTGTTTACCAGATATGGTTCTTGGTTATAAATTACAGAAACTGACCATCACTGCTTTAAGCAAAGAGCATATTTATTAAAAGTATATTGAATTTGGATGCAAATGACTCCTCGGGGTCAGATTCTATTGATTTCATAGCTCTTCCTTATCTTTTAGATTCATTATGGTTTCATTTGAATTTTCTCCCTTTTCTTGAACAAATAAATCTAACATTGACAAAAGGCAATAGATATCCTTCATACAGGTCTCAATGAGGATTTTGTAATTTCTCACTTGTTTTATTGGACTGGCCTAAAACACTTTTCCAAATTGTAGTACTTTGATTAAACTTTTGAATAAATTTTGCATCCCATTTGGGAAAAAATAAAAAAGCAAAAAAAGTATAGTGGGCGATTGACAGACACTCAGAAATAGACGGGGAAGCTCTGGGCAGCCGGAAACAAAACCCAGGTTGTGGCCGCAAACGTGGCCAGGATGGCCTGCACAGCTCTCACGCTCACCACCCCCGCCAGGATGGGGTCTGCAGCCCCCGCCTCCCCTTCGTCCTGGGCAGCCTAGCGACTGGCAAAGCCTACGTCCCATGCCCCACCCAGGCAGTGAAGGAGGCAGATAGTGGGAGAATCTGGCACTTTCACCTTGGATTATGGGAAGTGAGCTCTGATCCATAAAGTGAATTCCGATGCGGGCAGCCAGAAAAAAATGGCCAATGTGCACACACGGACGTGGCAAAGGCCACTGCCGACCGAGCACCTCATCCCCTTAACCGTGTGGGTTTGGTTGCCCAGGGGCCGGGGCAGAACCTCTGCTTTGCTCAAACAGCCCCTCCCACAGTTTCCCTCTAGGATATAGGAAAGGGTCTCAGCTTCCTAGAAACACCTGGCCTGTCACGCTGGTCCACCGGTCTGCGGGGGACTGCTGTTCTGAAGGTGCTAGAGATGGGGAATGTGGCCTTCCTGGTAGAGGAGGTGGAGGAAGCAAAAGAAGGAGGGAGGGCGTGAAAAGGGGATGGGGAAAGCCCCCTCTCCCGGCCCTCTCCAGCCCTCCTGCTCCCCAGGTGGTGGACCCCAAGGCTCCCTGGTGGCATGCCCACCCAGAAGGCACCCAGGACAGCCAAGGCTGAGAAGACCCCTCCCCAGCTCCTGCCTGTTCTCACAGGGAGACCCCCCAGGCAGCCACGAGATGGCCCTTCCTCAATCCCACCTCACCATTTTCTTGGCACCCAAGGTGGCAAAAAGTATGGAGTGGAAGAAAGCCTCCCTGGACCACCGACCCCTGACCCCTGACCTCTGAACCCAGTAGTCTGTTATTAAATCTCATCTCCTCCTCCATGCACCCCGGGTATTTACTATACTGGTTATCTGTAAGTAAATACTCCATTTTAATCATGTTTGACACATATGTCTTGAAGCTCCACAGAAGCAGGGATTATATTTCATTTCCATGTGTGATTCCAAGGCCTAGAACTATGCCAGGAACATTTGTGATCCCAGTCGGTAAAAATGACCCAATCTTCACTTGCAAGGACTTACTAAACGTAGGGCTGAAGGTGCTGACCGATTTCTTAGACTTCTCAAAGAGCAAAAACTGGACATCTTCCTGCTTTATAGTTACCAATAGCTCAGCTATAGAAGACAGTACTTATGGAGGGTTGCCTGGATAATTTCAGTCCATTCATTTTTCTAGATCAGAAGTCACAAACTGGCAGGCCAAGGATGAATTTGGTCCTTGGGAGCATTTATTTTGATCGTTATGATATTTTTTATTATTCTTCTTTTTAAATTTTTATTTAAAAATTTCCAAAATTTACACACTCTGTACCCACCAAGCAATATCTCCCCTTTCTCCTCCCCCTGACTCCTGCCTCCCCAACCCCTGGTCACTTCTAATCTACATTTCCCCCACCCCCACACAAAATTTTTTTTATTTTTTTTTTCTTTATTAGAGAAGTTGAGGGTTTACAGAACAAGCATGCATAAAATACAGGAATCCCATATATGACCCTATTATTACCACCTTGCATTGGTATGGAACTTCACGATATTTTTTAGTGTGATTCAAATGTCCTCACCAGATCTGATACCCTCTAATACCTGATGCCCATGGGGCCACCACACCTTGCCATCCCACATAGCCCAGACACAAAAGGCATTTGACCTTAGACCACTCCTGCTCCAAAAATGCTTCAGTATTCTTTCAGAGGAAGTTGAAGAGCAGCATGCTGAACACCTGGGCTCACTGTTCAGCTGCCTGTCAATGTGCCTCCACTGAACCGATCTTAAGACGAGACGGTGTGCCCTCAGCCAACCTGGAGGCTGCAAGACAAAGTCCTGCCAAAGAACCCCATCCCTGCACTGCGGATTTTGATGATGCTGACACGGAGTGAGGAGCCCACGGGCCCTCTAGAAGAACTCTTAGTGACATTTGTGCCAGGAGTAACTGCTCTCCTGATTCCTTTCATGGAAGTCCATAAATCCTATAATATTTACAATGTAAACGAGTGTGTTTTCCTCTTGGTGTTGGTGCACAGAAAAGCTCAGAGCTATAGCTTTGGTCCATCTCTAGAAAAACATCTGGAATATTATGGTTGCATTTTGAATAAGAAACTTACCGCCAGCTACTTTGAGCCTTGTCCCGCGCTTGTTTGGCCATTCTTACTGTTTTTTTTCATTGTGTTTGAACTGCAGTCTACCTTGGTAATCAGCCCTCAAGCCTTCTAAAAAGGATGTAAACAGAAATGATAATACTAAAAGACTAGACGACTAATTGATGTCATGGGAACTGTCAAGAGGATACAAGAGAGAAGACCAAAATCTAATCAACCCCCGGTGGAGAGCAGAAAGCCTGATGTGGGGTCTGGCACCACACTGGGTGCTCAGTGTTATTTCTATCAAGTTGAAAAATATTAATTAGATGAATGAATGAACCTAGACTCTGAATCAGACATGGCAAGAAATGTCTTCCACTTCCCAGTGTGCTCAGACTATCTGGCCCATGGTAGGAAATCGGTAAATGTTTGTTGAATGAATAGATGAATGAATGAATGAACAGACGGGTGATGATCTGAAGAGACTGACCCATGTAGACCTGCAGAGCAGGAAGAAGGGGTCCCTGTGTGTGAACATGCCAAGCCCACCTGGAAAAAGGTCAGCAGAAAGAAGAGGGCCTCCTGCACCTTCAGGCCAGCCGAAGGCAAGAGTGAGCACAAATCCCAGCCACGCAGAGGAGGATGGTGGTAGAACCAGAATGGAGAAAGCCTGGATTGAGCTCAACCACCCATGTCCCTCCTCAACACTTCATTGTTTCCTCACACCCTGCCCAGTTCAGTTTTCACTCTGTAGAATTGCTTCCTCTGAACTTGGCCAATGGGTTCTCTGGAATCATCTAGACAAGCAACCTGGAAGCTGTTGTAGCCACACCATCAGCCCAGGGTCTCCCAGAGGCCACCAATTCCAACCAATTTTGACATTCACAAGGGCAAGTGTCTCCTGGGACGTTTGATGATCCCCAAATTTCTGAACACCCCCTAGCATACAGTGCCCCCTTAAATGCACAATAGAGCCAAAACATTTAAGTAGCCTCTTAAATCCTTAGTGAAGAATATTATGTGCTCGCAAATGAGCAAAGAACACTGAAACCAAATAAAGGGTTTATCGGACTTGGCCACGTTCACTCGCTAGGTCCCCCAGGCCAGCCTCACTCCACTCAGTACTCAGATTTTGCCCCTGAAAGTACAACCATTCATGTGCCAAGGGCCCTGAGGTGCTTTGCAAATAAACAGTTGAAACCACAGATATTAAACCAACAAATGCTAAGGGTCTCAAGTCACCCTTATCCCAAAATTAACTGGCCAAGCTTTTCCCTCTCTCTTCCTCTTTCCCTCTGTCTGTCTCTCCAGCCTCAGAAGAAAAGCTACTAAAGCCACACACATTAGCATCCTGAGCAATAGCTTTCCTAATTCTGGAGAGGCCGGCACCTCAGAGTATACTAAAAAGAGCATCAAAAAGAAATCAAAATGATGCCAGCCACAATTCTCTTCATTGCCGACTTATCAAAATAACTCACCTCTCACTCAATTTCATTTGTGCTTTCTTCCTTAACTTTGAAGTTTGCCTCATCTCATTTCCCTCTCTCCCCTCAGACACATCTATACTACCTTGTCAGTAAAGTTTGGTGTAAAAAGAGAACTCAGACTTCAAATATTGAATCTGAGCTTCACAAATAGAGTCGTAATGGAAAACTCAGACAGAAAACCTTTGTCCGATAGACTCAGACAAAAGTAAAGCCCTGAAATCAGCTGAAATAACCAAGTGTAAATTGTTTATGGAATCGTTATGCTCTTGGAGCCGTAGGCATCATCACTTTGATTTGGGCTCTGGTATGTGTGTGTACGTGTGTGTGTGCACCTGGGAGAGTGTTGTGTGTGCATGCATGCATGTGTGTGTTAGTGTGTGTGCACACATGTGCATGCATGTATGTGTGAATGCATGTGTGCATTGTGTGTGCATGCCAGAGAGTGTTGTGTGTGTGTGTGTGTATGCACATGTGTGTGCATGTGTGTATACACATGCATTGTGTGTTGTGTGTGCATGTGTGGGTGTGTGCATGAGGAGGGGTGAGAACTCTGGTTTCTGAAAGCAGCTGCCAAAACTGCCTCTAGGTTCCCATCAGGGTCTTCAACACCCCCTTCTCCCTGTCCCCCTCCCTGTCGTTACCCCAGTCCAATCATTTCTCTAATTTGTTCCTCATTTAGGGCCAAAGGCCTCTGGGTTTGTGGTAGCCCCTTCTGAAAAGGAGTCCACAAATTGATGCTGTCCCTGAGTGTATAATAAATGCCTCCACAGTTCTGGTGACCCCAAGATTAGAGAGGTCAGCTGGGAGATAGGAAAATAAATATATTTTGGGCATGTGTTTTATTACTATCTTGTTCTGCCTACAGAGGCACCCCTGACAAACTCAGAAAGTTTATATGTTTTTCCAGAACTGAGGCTGAGAACAGCAGGGTCCAAAAGAAATGGAATGCAGGCCACAAATTTCATTTTAAATTTCTAGTAGCCACATTTTCAAAACTCCGAAGAAACAAGTGAAATGAATCCTAATAACCTATTTCATGTAACCCAATATATCCAAAATATCTCATTATAACCTACAAACATATGAAAATTATTTATGGGATCTTTTACATTCTTTTCTTTCATAATGAATCTTCAAAATCTGGTGTGTGTTTTACACTGACAGTCCATCCCAACTCAGACACCAAATTTGCCTTAGAAATACTTGGTTGGTATTTAGAGCTCATAAAATTTACCTTGGAAGAGTAGTCTCACTACTCAACTTGTTCCAAATGTACATGAAAGTTTTCCAGTAACCGAATGGAAACAGCAGTTTTTAATTCTAAATTTAAATTAATTGAAATTTTAAAAAAATTAAAAATTCAGTTCTGTTGCACTAGCCCCATCCCAAGCGCTCAATGGCCCCTTGGGGCTACTGGCTACCGTCACAGGCAGTGCACAGATAGAAGGAGGCTGTCTTTGCAGAACACTATAAGAGTTGGGCTTTTCTGACCCAACCTAGACTGAAATCGTGGCTGGCCCACTTGGCTGTGTGATTTGGGGCAAGTCACTTAACCTCTCTGAGTTTCCTTTTCCTCTCCTGGAAAACAGGGCAAATAATACCTACCACACTGAGCTGTTAAAAAATAGATACTCATTGCAAAAGAACCCTGAAGCAGGTATTTAATAAATTTACCTCCCACTCTTCCATTTAAGCACCCCCACTTCCTTTTTCTGAAAACTGATTCTGTGAGTGAATAAGGTTGATAGACAATTAGCATCTAATTTATATTTAAGGAAGCAGAAAGGCTTTTCCATGTAGGGCTTTGAAGATTTAGCTTAGTCTTGGGAAAACCAGAGAGAGAGAGACAGGAGCTCCCCTTAGGCCATCTGGGCCCTTCTGGTTCTGCCAGTGGTGCTATAAGTATCTGCTTATGGATGGATGGACTAACAAGATCTTGAAGGGTTTCAGCTCTGCAGAACCGACACCTGGCATATCCCAGGACCCATCCAAAAAAATGGTTTTTGATTAAATGAAAACTATCTATGGAAAAGGGCAACTATCTTAGCATCACCAATTGGAAGAAAGAAACAAAAGATGACTTCTAAATTTTCAGAGACCCAGGTCATCCAGGAAGCCTTCCCCCAAATTCTCTGGCTCATAGTGTTCTCAAATTGTCCTAAATTCCAGTAACTTTGGGAAAACAGCCCAACAATTTTGCACATAAAGCTATGGAATTGTTTTCCAGTCCTTCCAACCCAAGTGTTGCCTCTCCCCCTCTTTCACAGGCTGGATCCTGTGTGGAAAAAGTCCTTCCTTCTCCCCATCGGGCAAACACCTCTTTAATCCTTCTGAGTTCAGCATATTCAGGTCTTCCTCTGACACACCCACACCCACTGGGTCCTTTGCAGCCTTAGACAGGGTTGTGTACTGCACTTAAAGCACTGCACTGGAAACTGATCACTGAAACATCCATCCTTCTCCTGGGACCCAAGTGTGAGCACCTTGAGACCAGGAGCCCTGCATCCCAGCCCAGCTCAGCACCAAGTACACAGAGAGGTGGGGTTGGCATTTGCAGAATGGAACCAAACAGAACTGAGTCTTCCCAGGCCTATGTTCAAGTTTTTCAATGGCTAAAGGTCAGTGAATTGAGTTTCATAGTTTTCTGTAGGCCTTTTCCAGAATTTTATTTTATTTTTGTAGCAGTTCATCTTTCCAGGAAACAGGGCTGCCAGCATGTGTTCCTAGACAGCAAAAGGGAGACAGAGATGATCGATGGGTGTGTGTGATGAAGGAAGGGGGGACTTCACTCACCACTCTGAGCTCCACACCCAAGTGCCACTTTTCATGCATCATGTCATCATTTCTTCACAATAATTCTCTGCAGAAGTTGCTATTATTCTCATTAAACAGATGGAGGAACTGAAGTTTAAAAAGGCTGAATCATTAGACAGAGCTTTCAGGACTCAAATCCACCTTGGCTGACCTGCAAACTGAACACTCTTTCCATGACACAGTGCTGCTTCTAAATCTGGAATGGGGGCTCAAAAAATAGGGAAGACACAGCAAAAGGGGAGGGGGGATTTCAAATTTTGCTCCCAGCCAACCAGGAAACAAATTCACTCTGTCTGACCATACACAAGAGAAAGAAAATGGCCGGCCACTCCATTCATTCATTCTTCACATATTTATTTAGTTCTTAGTGTGGCATAGGGGTCATGAATGCAAGAGGCACTTGGCAAAAGGAAAAGCACAAATTTGAATCGAACCTCTGCCATATATACCTAATGTTGGACAATGTACTTAACCTCTTAGAGCTTTGGTTTCCCTCTCAAAGATTGATAATAATAGCTACAAAGCAGATGAAGGTTAACATATGTAAAGAATTTAATATAGAACATGGCTGATAATAGGTGTGTTAGTTTCCCTGGCTGATGTAACAAATCATCACAAACTGGGAGACTTAAAACAACAGAAATTTATTTTCACCCAATTCTGTAGGTCAAACACCTCTGGAGGCTCTAGGGGAGAATCAGCCCCTTGCCTCTTCCCACTGTGGGGGCTGCCAGCATCCCTTGGCTTGTGGCTGCATCACTCTAGTCATCAAGGCCAGAACCCTCAGCTCTCTCTGCTCTTCACATCACATTCTCTTCTGTATGTGTCAAATCTCCACCTGCCTCCTTCACACAAGGACCCTTGGGTTGGCCTTTAGAGTCCACCCAGATTATCCAGAATAATCTCCCCGCTCAAGACCCTTAACTCAATCTTGCAAAATGTTGGTCATATAAGGTGTAACAATTGAATCGTGCTCAAGTCCAAACCCCCAGACCTGTAGGTGTGAATCCATTTGTAAATAAGACTTTTGAAGATGGTATTAGTTAAGGTGAGACTGTTACCATCAGAAAACAAGGGCTTCAATAGTCAGGCCCGCCTGATCCCACGTCCAACAGAGAAACAAGTCTTTGTTTTGAAGAGAAGGTGAGTTTATTGCAGGTGCACATGTAAGGAACTGGAGGAGATATTTTGCAAGACCAGTTTGGAGTGAAAAGGGTGATTTGGGCTTTTATAGCTCAAAAAGAGAAAGAAATGGCCAGGATCCAGAAGAAAACAGAATTTAAAAAAAAGAAAAACAAAGAAAGAAAAAGAAAAGGAAAGAAGCTGTTTGGTCAGCATATCCTGTTACCTTAAAGGTCCTCCCCTCTTTCAGGCTTTGATCCTGTTTTTCAAGGAGAAGGTGCTGATTATCAGGCCATTGGTGTTTCTTTGGCATCACTCTATTCTGCTTTGGACTGAACTCTCATCCCTGCAGGCAACACTGGGAAGGATACTAGGAACAGAGAGTAAACTTTTAAGATCAGTTCAACAGCAAGCTAGTTCAACAAAGGCTTTTAGGCTTGAAATAACTCAAGGCTGTTTCAGTGAAGTGATCATAATAAACATGTTTCTAGTTACTGAAGACTATACTAAGCATTTTCCAGCTAAAAGATTATATTGAGTATTTTTTTCCTAACTTTCCTGCTATCAAGGCCAAACTGAATCAGGGGGACCCTTATCCCATAGACTGGAGTCTTTATAAGCAGAGGAAATTTGGGCACAGGGAGTAGGAGACAGTAGGAGGTGGATGGGGAGAGAGACAGCCAAGTGACGGAGGCAGAGATTGAGTTATAGACAGCTGGCAAGTAGCTCCTACCAGAACACTGCAGACTTCAGAGAAAGTGTGGCCTTGCCAAATTTGGACTTCTAGCCTCCAAAATTGTGAGATAATAAATTCCTGTCATTTAAGCCAACCAATCTGTGGTGCTTTGTTATAGCCACCCTGGCAAACTAAGACATCATGTAACGTTCACTGGTTCCAGGGATTAGAACCTGATATCTCTGGGGGCCACCTTTCAAACCTCCGCGGTACGTATCAGATAAATAAAAACTGATATAATCATCCTGTGGTTGCTATTATTACTATTATTATTGCAAAGTCAAAACATGACTCTTGCCCTCCATGATTTTATAGCCTAGGAAACTAATGATTACATAGAAAAGGATAAACTATTATCTAGAAATCAAGGAGGAACCCAGACCCTCTAGCACCTCCCTGCCCCCATCCATGGGATGCATTCTTGAGTCCCGTCATACCATTTTTTTTTTTTTTGCTTTTTAATTTTTATTGGGATTGTTCAGATACCATACAATTTTCAAAAGATCCAAAGTGTACAATCACTTGCCCCTGGGTACCCTCATACAGCTGTGCATCCATCACCACACTTAATTTTTGTTCAATTTTTAGAAACTTTTCATTACTCCAGACAAGAAATAAAGTGAAAGAAGAAAAAAGAAAATAAGAAAAGGAAACTCGAATCCTCCCCTATCCCTAACCAACCCCCCTCAATTGTTGACTCATATTGTTGGTATAGTACATTTGTTACTGTTTATGAAAAAATGTTGAAATACTATTAACTGTAGTATATAGTTTGCAATAGGTATATATTTCTTCCCTATATGCCCTTCTATTATTAACTTCTAATTGTATTGTCATACATTTGTTCTGGTTCATGGAAGCGATTTCTAGTATTTGTACACTTGATCATGGACATTGCCCACCACAGGATTCAGTTTTATACATTCCATCTTTTGACCTCCAACTTTCCTACTGGTGACATATATGACTCTGAGCTTCCCCTCTCCACCTAATTCACACACCATTCGGCACTGTTAGTTATTCTCACATCTTGCTACTGACATGTCTGTTCATTTCCAAACATTTAAGTTCATCCTACTTGAACATTCTGCTCATACTAAGCAACTGCTCCCCATTCTTAAGCCTTGTCCTATATCTTGGTACCTTATACTTCATGTCTATGAGTTTACATATTATAATTAGTTCCTATCAGTGAGACCCTGCAATAATTGTCCTTATGTGTCTGGCTTATTTCACTCAGTATATTGCCCTCAAGGTTTTGTCATCAACCCATTTTTTTTCATATGGTTTTGTTCACTCACCATACATTCCATCCTAAGTAAATAATCGATGATTCTCTGTATGGTCATATATTTATGTGTTCACAACCTTCACCACTATCTATATAAGGGCATCTACATTTCCTCCACAAGGCAGGAGGGAGAGTCAAAGAAGGCAAAGAGGCAAAAGAAATAGGAAAAAAAATGACAGCTAGGAAGCAGCAAAAGGAAAAATAACCTTAAATCAAAGTAGAGTAAAGAATCAGACAATACCACCAATGTCAAGTGTCTAACATGCCTCCCCTATCCCCCCCTCTTATCTGCATTCACCTTGGTATATCACCTTTGTTACATTAGAGGAAGCATAATACAATGATTCTATTAGTTACAGCCTCTGGTTTATGTTGCTTTCATCCCTCCCCCAATGCCTCCCCATTTTTAACACCTTGCAAGGTTGACATTTGCTTGTTCTTCCTTGTAAAAGAACATATTTGTACATTTTATCACAATTGTTGAACACTCTAGATTTCACCAAGTTACACAGTCCCAGTCTTTATCTTTCCTCCTTTCTTGTGATGTCTCACATGCTCCCAACCTTCCTCTCTCAACCATATTCATAGTTACCTTTGTTCAGTGTACTTACATTGTTGTGCTACCATCTCCCAAAATTGTGTTCCAAACCACGCACTCCTGTCTTCTGTCACCCTGTAGTGCTCCCTTTAGTATTTCCTGTAGGGCGGGTGTCTTGTTCACAAAGTCTCTCATTGTCTGTTTGTCAGAAAATATTTTGAGCTCTCCCTCATATTTGAAGGACAGCTTTGCTGGATACAGGATTCTCGGTTGGCAGTTTTTCTCTTTCAGTATCTTAAATATATCACACCACTTCCTTCTTGCCTCCATGGTTTCTGCTGAGAGATCAGCACATAGTCTTATTAAGCTTCCTTTGTATGTAATGGATTGCGTTTCTCTTGCTGCTTTCAGGATTCTCTCTTTGTCTTTGACATTTGATAATCTGATTATTAAGTGTCTTGGCGTAGGCCTATTCATATCTCTTCTGTTTGGAGTACGCTGTGCTTCTTGGTTCTGTAATTTTATGCCTTTCATAAGAGATGGGAAATTTTCATTAATTATTTCCTCTATTATTGCTTCTGCCCCCTTTCCCTTCTCTTCTCCTGCTGGGACACCAATGATACGTACATTATTGTACTTTGTTTCATCCTTGAGTTCCTGGAGACGTTGCTCATATTTTTTCATTCTTTTCTCCATCTGCTCCTTTGCGTGTAGGCTTTCAGGTGTTTTGTTCTCCAGTTCCTGGGTGTTTTCTTTTGCCTCTTGAGATCTGCTGTTGTATGTTTCCATTGTGTCTTTCATCTCTTGTGTTGTGCCTTTCATTTCCATAGATTCTTCTAGTTGTTTTTTTGAACTTTTGATTTCTGCCGTATACATGTCCAGGGCTTCCTTTACAGCCTCTATCTCTTTTGCAATATCTTCTCTAAACTTTTTGAACTGATTTAGCATTAGTTGTTTAAATTCCTGTATCTCAGTTGAAGTGTACGTGTGTTCCTTTGACTGGGCCATAACTTTGTTTTCCTTAGTGTAGGTTGTAATTTTCTGTTGTCTAGGCATGGTTTCCTTGGTTATCCAAATCAGGTTTTCCCAGACCAGAACAGGCTCAGGTCCCAGAGGGAAGAAATTTTCAGTATCTGGTTTCCCTGCGGGTGTGTCTTAGAAAATTGCTCCACCCTTTGATGCCTCGGGTCACTGTGCTTTTCTGCCCAGCAGGTGATGCCTGTTAGCCTATAATTCTTGACTGGTGTGAGGAGGTATGGCTGTGTTCCCCCAGGCTCTGGGGTCTGGTTCTGAATGGAAAGGGCCCCACCCCTTTCCTCCTAGAGAAGACAGACCCCCAGGTGGAGGTCGTTAGCATTTCAATGGTCTCGCTCTCTGCTTGTGGTGTCTCCACCCTTCCCAGAGTCACAGCCCTGGAAACTGAAAATGACTGGGGCTTTCTCCACTGAGAGATTTCATGCTGTGATCTTGGGCATTCCTCCTAATTCAATTTGGTGTATATTGAGTGGACGGTCTCGTTTGTCCCCCCGCAGTTACTCTGGATTATTTATTAGTTGTTTCTGGTATTTTTTAGTTGTTCCTGGGGGACTACTTAGCTTCCACTCCTCTCTATGCCGCCATCTTGCACAAGCTCCCCCACCATGCCATTTTAACTTTTCCCTTCTCCTTTTTGCTCCCAGCCTAGACATGCCCCAGAAGTGAGTTGAAAGCTGGACTCCAATGCCCTCAAAACTGACAGGATGACTGTTCAGCCAGCAGGCACCCAGCCCCCACACACCTAGGAAATGGGAGCCCACCTCCCCTCAGCCAGGCACAGGCCACCACCAGGCCTCGGGTGTGCTGGTCGTGTGTCACGTGCTGTCTTAATAGCAGGCAGGACAAACACTAATTAAACCAACCAGCTTGGCCCAGGCACTCAGGCATATAGAATGGGCCTTCGTACAGAATCAGTTCCAGAATGATTTGCATAGCCTTTCTTTTCTTTCTCTTTTACCCTGACAACATTGTGACTAATGGCTTTACTTTTGGAGTTTCTGGATCACTGAGTAAATTTTAGAGTCATTAGTGAGGGGGAAAGCAGCCTTTTCATCCTCAATCCGTTTGCTCTCAGAATATTTTTCTACCCCATCTGCAACACTGCTCTCTATACCAGCGTAAGTGCTTTTCACATGGGGTATAATGACGTTTGGTTTGCACAGCTTTCACAGACAAATAAGTAGCAACAACAGCAAGTGTAGACCATTGCAGCGTGAAAGCCCAGAACTGAAATTGATGCATCAGTCAAGTGTTTGCCTCACCCAGCAGCCCTCACTTCCTGGCCCTCCTGACTCCCTCCCAGGGCCTTTCTCAGGGAATCTGCTCCTGCCACACCTGCTGAGCAGGTGGCAACCAAAAGACTCCACTCCCCAGCCCCAGTAGATTAAACCAAAAGTCAGTGCCTGGCTCGGCTTCAACCAACCCCCTGGCTGGCCAGCACCACCGTCTCTCCCTAGAATCACAATTAAGAGATGTGGCTCTGCTAATTGGTGATGGATGATGGGATTGCTATGTTGCATCCGCTCATCCATCTCAGCTACATCCCCGTGCCAGGAGCAGACATCAACAGAAGCAGGGTCAGGGACCACCCAGCCCAAGGAAGGGAGTTCCAGAGAGAAGCCACCGGGATACTTCCCACCGCCTATGACTAGGGCCAGGAGGTCCTCTGGATAAGGCAAGAATGTTTTATCCAGAGGGCCCAGGAAATCTCCCTTGTTCACCTCCCTCTCTTAGAGATGGAGAAACTGAGACCAGAGAGGAAAACAGTTGGCCAGGGCTATCCAAGATGTTAATGATGGAGCTAAGACTGGAACCTGGATCTCCTGCCAGTTTTCCTTAACGGGGTCCTCTAGGGGAAAGAAATAGACTTCTTCACACTGATACATGAAAACATTCTATTGTGCAATTTCTGAACAGCAGCCAACACTGCACAGATAATACACACCATGGTCATGAACACAGCCTGAGGGTTCACTCCCTGTTATCTGAGAGACTTTGGGTCACTACCTCTCTGTTCTTCCATTTTCTCATCCGAAATTGGGGGTGGTGGTAGGACGTGCCTCCAGGACCATTGTAGGGATCAAATGAGTTCAACCTGTAAAGCTCCAGTAAGTGCTTAATAAATGTAACTACTATTAATGTTGTTCTTGCCAATTATAATAACTGAAAGTACTTTGAGACATTTACTCTCTCCATAGTACATATTGAACACTGAAACAGTCAAGAAATTTTCCATTGTGGGTGGCAAATACTGACTTAGTAAAAGAGGGGGTTCATTGACTCATGGAACTGGGAAATGTACAGCCATGGCTGGTTCCAGGTGTGGATCTAGGGCTTAAGGATGCCAGCTGCCTATCTCTCTCTATATATATATGTATAGATGGATATGGAGATGGAGATGGAGAGAGAGAGAGAGAGAGAGAGATGTTTGAATGTACCCATCCAACTCTCTCCTCTTTCCTCCTCTGTTCTCAGGCAGGCTCTCCCCATGAAGGTCCAAGGTGGCCACCAACAGCTCTACATTTGGTCTCCTCTGTACCAGCAGTTCCAGCAAAAGTCTCAAATTTGAGTACCATTGGTCTGGACTGGGTCATATGCCCAGATCAGAACTGAATTCTGTGGCTCTGATTGGCCAGGCTCCGTGCACCCACCTCTGGAGCAGGGCATCAAGGAGTGAGAATTCTAAAGGAAAATTTGGATGGCACTTGCAATAAATTGAATCACATTCACCAACAAACACATGTTCTAAATCTCAATCCTTGCCCCCATGGGTACGAACCCATGTGACTAGGACCATTAGAAGATGCTATTTTCAGTTAAGAATTCGGACATCTCCTAGCCTCAAAACTGTGAGCCAAGAAATTCTCAATATTTAAACCATCTCATTGCATGGTATTTGCTTTAGCAATGAGGAAACTAAAACAGACACCCCCAACAAACCTTAACACCTAGTAACAATTCTTCTGCCAGAATGTCAAACTCTGCCCTTACCCCAGATCTGATCCTACTCAATCCCACACCTCCACCTACCTCCACACCTTGATAGCTCCTTCCTCAGCAGGAAACAGGTGAGAGACCAACTGACTGAAGAAGTAGCTGATCAATGTTTCCAGTTATAGTTACACACCTGGCTTCTTACCACTGGCTTCCCTTAACCTCTGATTTCTACAGGCTCCTTGACTCCTGGCTGCCCACCTGAACCCTGATTTCAATTTGACTATTGTCTCTTGGGCACCATCTCCATGCTGGGCTTCCATCTCTTGTTCCCAACTGTATCTCAGCTCCCCAGTCCTCTTCGTGTTCTGTCTGCTGAGCCTTCCAAATGCCCTTTGTCTCACTGAGGCAATGGCAGCTCATAAAGCAGCACTCCACTGTCCTGAGATCGTTCCTGCCCCTCGGTGTCCCTGTGGAGTAGTGTCTACACAGTCTCACCAAGAGGCTTGCAGCCAGGCTGTTTCCCAGGTTGGTGGGGTGGGCGAGCTCTGCACTAAATTTATAAATAGAGCATCCCTGCCTTCAATTATCATCATCTAGCACATCATCAGAGAATATTTATGGAAAACCAAAACTGAGCCAAGCAGATTGATTGAAGGTTTCTCTCTCTCGTCTCTGGGTTATTGCATAGTTGTCATCTACAAGAAAGGAAATGAAAATGCAAAGGTGGCAGCTTAAGAGAGTTTTCTTGCCCCAGAAGACTAAGCTAAGCCCAGTGAGGGCCCCAGCATCCCTAACCATAAACTACAAAGAACAAGGAAAGAAAAGAGAAAGTGACAAGAAATGAGGGGAGAGAAGAAAGACAAAGAGAATCAAAATCTGAAAAGCCATATGTGTAACTATAACTGGAAACACTGATCAGCTGTTCTGCAGTCAGGTGGCCTCTCACCTGTTTCCTGCTGAGGAAGGAGCTATCAAGGTGTGGAGGTGCGTGGAGGTATGGGATTGAGTGGGATCAGATCTGGGGTAAGGGCAGAGATTGACATTCTGACAGAATTGTTACTAGGTGTTAAGATTTGTTGGGGGTGTGTGTTTTAGTTTCCTCATCGCTAAAAAAATAAAAAATAAAATCTGGCAAGGAGTAATGGACCCTGTACTGTTTCACTGCCTATGAATCCCCAGTCTTCGTAAATTAAGGACAGGACCAAGCTATCAGCCTTCTAAGGTCTTTCCTTAGGAATCAACCAATTCCATATGCAAAGCAATGGGTTTAGCCATCTGCTTACAGTTGATCAACCAGTCAGATGCCAGTGCCCAGGAGATTTTAATGACAGCCAACATGCATTTATCTTTATATGGCTGGCACTGTGCTAAGCGCATTATGTGAATTATTTCTAATTCTCACAAAAGCCTATGAGATGGGCATTATGATTATTTCCCATTTTACATATGAGGAAATATCTTGCCATGATCACTTAGCCATTAAGTGAGAGTCAGAACAAAAAAAAAAAAAAAACCCATTCTGACTGATTTTAAAGGCCAGCTGCTGACCACTCCATTTATTTTTATACCAGATCCACGGAATACCATCATTCAGCAGGAAATGTTTAAAGGTGAAGAGGGAGGATTTAAATATATAAAAAGAAAGTGGCTGCAAGTGAACGCTGAGACACACAGGTAGATTTGGGATGTTCCTAGTTGAAATTCTGAATTCTTCTCCCAAGCAGTAAAGTCCAAAAGTCAAATTCCTGGCATCTTCTTTGACTGTGAAAATATTCACTCTCTCTAGAACCAGAAGACATTAGTTCTGGAGTGTCGATGTAGAAGCATTGTTTCCTTCAACTCCAAAGAGTATTAATGATCCCATACAGGAGAGCATCTTGTTCAAAAGGCCACTTTCAGCCATCATTTCCCACAAAGACTTAGATAAGAAATAAACATATGTCAATGATCCAGCAGAGTTTATTTCAAAAAGGTAAATGGGAATTACCTAGACATGCATCTAATTGTGGAGCCAGTGGGGCTACATTTATCGAATCCAGGTACCTGGAGTGTCCTAAATCCCTAATGTCCTCTCCAAAGTGATGGCGACTGGCCACCTGCATCTATGGAGCACTCAAAACAGGGCTAGTCCAAATTGAGATGTGCTGTAAGGATAGAGTGCATGCTAGTTGTGCTGGTTTGTGTGTATTGTGTCCCCTAGAAAAAGCCATTATCTTTGATATAATCTTGTGTGGGCAGATACTGTTGATTAGGTTGTAATTCTTTGAGTGTTTCCATGGAGATGTGACCCACCCAACTGTGGGTGATAACTCTGATTGGATAGTTTCCATGGAGATGTGACCACACCCATTCAGAGTGGGTCTGAATTAGTTTACTAGAGCATATATGAGCTCAGACAGAAGGAGTGAGCTTGCTTCAGCCAAGAGGGACACTTTGAAGAATGCACAGAAGCTGAGAGAGTAGCTGCAGAAGAGAGACAGTTCGAAGACAGCTGTGGAAAGCAGACTCTTGCTCTGGAGAAGCTAAGAGAGGACAAACACCCCAAGAGCAACTGAGAATGACATTTTTGAGGAACTGCAGCCCAGAGAGTAACATCCTGGGAGAAAGACATTTTGAAACCAGAACTTTGGAGTAGACGCCAGCCACGTGCCTTCCCAGCTAACAGAGGTTTTCCAGACACCACTGGCCATCCTCCAGTGAAGGTACCCAATTGCTGATGACTCACCTTGGACATTTTATGGCCTTAAGACTATAACTTTGTAACCAAATAAACCCCCTTTATAAAAACCGATCCGTTTCTGGTGTTTTGCATTCCAGCAGCATTAGCAAACTAGAACACTAGTTTCCTAGGACTAAGCACAGACATGCTGTAGCAATAGAGTGCATGCTAGTTTTCTAGGACTAAGCACAGAAAATGAAAATGCCTGATATTTTTCTAGTTTGATGACTTGATGGATCTATTGGGTTAAATAAAAAATATTACTAAGATTAACTTCACCTGTTTCTTTTTATCTTTTCAAATGTTAGCTACTAGAAAACTTAAAATTACATACTATGTGGCTCATGTTTCTATTGGGTGGTGTTCTTCTAGACAGTGAAACCACTGAAGGGATCATAGGTGTTCTTAGTTGTGTGATTCCTCTCTCTTCTCTAAGCATCATGGGTGGGTTGATTGAGGCATGGAAGACATGCACCCCCAGCCTCAACCCCGAATCTTACCCACTTCTACCTTTCTAACCTTTGTCCATCCTAACATGCACTTTGGGTTTTAAAAGCCAAGAGCCTAGCAAAGGACCTGCGACAAAGCCATAGCAGAAGCACAGGTTTTGGACTCAATTGCACTCTTGTTTGAAACCTGGATTTGTGTGAATTGGGGAAAGTTATCCCTGTCTTTCTAAAATTCTTCCATGATAGGAGAAGATTAATATTTACTTTATTGCCCAGATAAGAGCTTGAGATTCAGCAGGCCTGCCTTTACCATTTGTGGGGCTCAGGGCAAGAGTATTGGGATCCGACATGCCATATGTCCAAATATTTCAATGATATAAAGCAAGCTAACAAACTACCTGATATGTTCTATCCTCCTATCTTGATAAATACATTATCACTGCACCCAAGTTGTTAAATACCAGTAGTCCTAGGGCTTTTATTCTACTAAAAGTTAGAAAAGACCAACGACCATTGATTGCCATTACTGAGCCTATCTGGGTGTTCTACTGAAGGGTAGATAATGTTTGGATGGATAATGTTTTGGTTTGCTAAAGCTGCCAGAATGCAATATACCAGAAATGGGTTGGCTTTTACAATGGGGATTTATTAGTTTACAAATTTACAGTTCTAATGCAATGAAAATGTCCCAATTAAGGCATCTACAGGATGATAACTTCTCTGAAGAAAGGCTACTGGTATCCAGGGTTCCTCTGTCAGATAACAAGGTACATGGCCGGCATCTGTTGGTCCTTCTCTCCTGGGTTTTGTTGCTTTTAATTCCTGGCTTCGGTGGCTCTCTCAGCTGCTCTGGGTGTTTCTCTCTCCGATCTCTCACTTTTTTCTGTCCCTTATCCTCTCATAAAGGACTCCAGTAAAGGATTAAGATCCACATTGAATTGGGTGGGTCACTTCTCAATTGAACCAAAAGGCCCACCCGCAATTAGTCTGCACCCACAAGAATGGATTAAAAGAACATGGCCTTTTCTGAGGTATATAACATCTTCAAAGCAGCACAGCTAATACTGAAAAAAAAATTGAATTCCTAAATTATTATACGTTTATTCCATAAAACTTACTATTTTTATCATTTCAGCAAAATCCTTCCTTGTATTGCTATAATAAAGATTTATTTATAATTTGTGTTCTATTGTCAGTAATGATCTGAAGTATTAAAAAATAAAACAGAATCCATTCTCTTCCAAAATGTCAGTGAAAAATTAAAACCACTTTTCTTAAGTTTTTCCAAGTTATTTGTCTTCTAAAAGATTCAACATTACCTACTAAAATTAAAAGGCAATATAATAGCTATCATTAATGAATATTAACTTGTAAAATCAAACTTTTTAAATAGAGCTACTTTTTTAACTTTTTGAAAGCTTAATTAAATCTTATAAATTATTAACCTAAAAATAAAACCATTCATGATTCTGGCATTCACTGTCCATCTAACTGCCAACGTAAAGAATAGGTACCATGTTTTATGCTGTTATGTCCAGATCTACATACACAGAATTTTAATATTGCAGAAGTTCCTCATCCAGCATGTGCAACGTTTGTGAAGACTGGCCTAATTGGTGAATACCTCCAACTGAACATGAAAAGAAGCAAGAAGACGGAAGTTGGCACCAGTGAGAAATGATACTTTGTTTTTCAAGATGATGCTGTATTCACCTGATCTAAGAGGAAGAATTTGACAATTTAATTAGTCTTTCTTAGAGGGAAAACTTGACAACTTAATTAGCTTATCTTTTCCCTTACCTAAGTGCTTCTACAACTCCAATCCTCCCCATCCTCCAGAACAGTGTTTGTCTCCAAAGTCTTCAGTGGCACAGTCTGCGGAGCTTTGTTATCTTCCAATATGGCTATTTTGAAGCCATAGGGTAAGATGTGAAGAAACGTTTTCTTGGGACCAGGACAGTGTTAGTCATGAGAGTGGATGTGTAGGGATACAAGTCTATTTGTGCCAGTGCTAAGCGCAAGAGACAGAGGGACCATGTGTTCTCAAATAATACTGTTTCATGTGTTTGGGACAGGAGAGGCTTCTAAAGCACAGGGCCAGGACAAGGGTCACTGGTGAGTGTCTTAGGGCAGTACCAGATTCAAAGTCAGTCTCTTCCCTGAACTCCACCATTTTTTAGCCTGTACAATTGGATGAAACAGTAAGCCTATCACACACCACTCGACTCCTCTAGATTCCAAATTCCACATGGCCAAAAACTGTGGCTGAATTTTCCCCACTGTATCCCTAGTATCAAGAACAGTAACTTGACACATAATTGGGGCTTAGTATGTAGTTAACTAATTAACTAAGCTACTAAGCTCTCTGGGAGCCTTAGTTTTCTCATCTGTGATATAGGGACAATGATACTGTACCCCATTCAGACCATTTTGAGAATTAAATGAGATAATATTTATAGAATCTCAGAATACTTTTTGACACCTAACAGGTGCTCTGTTAATACTTGATGAATTAATTATAATAAATAAATTTAGTATGCTTTCTAGAGGCCTGTTTCTCATTTACAAAACGAAAGAAGTGACATCTATGTCAAGACTATTTTGCAAATCAAATAAGATAACATATCTGGCATATAGGAAGGTTGCAATAATTAACCAGTGACGGTGCTGATTATGACATGATGAAGGGGAAGATGATGAAAATGACAACCACCACAAGCACAGTGCCAGGCACATCTCATTTTACACACTCCTTAAGACCATGAAGCACTTAGAAAGAGCATAACAACAAAAGCAACAAAAGCCAAAATCAAAGCTCTGCCCATAACCCTATTTAGACCACAATGCTGATAAAAATAAGTTGTCATTCTTATCATTATTAGCCAGTCATGAAATATTTCTTTAATATTCACTCGTGAAGGGAGCATGGAGCAGAGAAACAAAACTCTAGATTCTTTTTCATGGGCAGCTTAGATTGGAAAGATGACTCTAAAACACACTAATTCATTTTTTAAATTATACAAGACAATGTATAGCACTATTAAGCCAAATGTAAATTGTGCAATGCCAACCAGCATAATAGGAATGCTAAAGGAAAGGTGATGAGTGGAGCTGGGGTAGTCAAGAGGGTTTGTAAGTGAATGAAAAAAGAAAGGGAGGAAGAGAAGAGGGAAGAAGGAAGAGAGGCAAAGAGGTAGGTCAGCCAGCAAGAAAGGCAAGAGGGAGGGAGGAAAATACTAGAAGTGGGTCGGGTGGACAAAGATGAGTAGAGAAGTGAGAAAACATGGTTCTGTTTCAATAACCAAATAGGGAAAATGGAAACTAATATGTTAATATAAACATTTCTCTTCTCAGTAGTTCTAGCTATTTGTTTTCTCAGAATTTAACGTTGCGGCCCAGTCCTTTCGATGTTGAATGATGCTGGATTGAAAAAGCAGATGGTCCTCGTGTAACAGAAATAAACACTGCAGCAATCCTGGATCCATATGGGAACTTCAGATAACACAAACTTTGACAAACCCTCTTGTTCTTTCTTTTCCCATTATTACCGAGTTTGTTCACCACACCTCCCGGCGTTTGAAGTACCATCAGGTAGCACTGTAATCATTATTCACCATTAATCCCCCCAGCATTCCATGGCCACATCAGTTATTAACCATCTGGTACATCCTTCCACTGCTGCATGTTATTTACATATGGCAGTTACCGGAGTTAATGTGGCTGTTTAGATGGCCAGGTTTTCGCTCATTTCCAAAGCACAGTTACAGGAATAATCCTTTGTAAATATTAAACCATTGCGTTTCAACCCCATCGCCTCATTTTCCATTTGTAACCTCCCACTTCCTGGGACGCGTCTTATGGCTCCAGAGCAGAGACAGCAAGACCATGGCCTCTTTAACCAGACAGCAGGCTTAAAGTCAGGTATTACAGAAAGAGAAAGAATTCCCTAAATTTCTTTACAAGCCATTTGATATATCAAAAGGCCAGACTAGGGAAACCAGATTTCAGGACCTCTCCAAGAGAAGTAGAGGGACCGGAAATGGAAAGGAAGTCCCGCCTCTTCCGGCCCAGGGGATTGTGGGAAGAGGAGGCAAGAAAGCTTCGGTGCGAAGGAGGGGGAGAGGGTGTTAGAGGAGGGGCTGGGACTCTGAATGCCGGACGGCCCTGCTCCATTTGTTGTGTAGGACTCTTGGAAGGAGCCACCTGATTGTCTTTCCAAAGAGTCCCTCTTTTTCCTACACTCCATACTAGATGAACCTTGAAAAGGAGGTGGAAGGGGAGGAGACCAGAAAAGAGACTGAGCATTTTTTTCTAAAAGATTGAATATTACCTAACGAATTAATCAGGCCAGACTGTCTCAAAGCTTGAAGGACTTAAAAGTTAATTTGGAGGAAAGTTACATTATTTATGGACAAAATAAACTACATTTTATTTACACATCCGAGTGAGTAAATTTGCAATCTAACAACATACAGATTTTTCTCAGTTCAGATTTTCTTCACTAATATTGAACCCATGTGAATTCAGATATACCAAATCAATACATCCATCTAGGGACAAAATAATTTACTTTGCTCATTGTATGGAGTCAATCAAATTGCAGGAGGGATATTTAACTGCTTAAAGAATAAAACTGTTAAACATCTTAAACACCTTTGCCGCCAAAGAAAGTGATTCAGCTAAAAAAAGACAGGGTGTGATGCTCAGGCTAGTGTTTGATATGCTAACTATGTCAGTCATTTAATATTAATTTATTATTAATGTTAGCTAACATTTACTGAGCTTTTATTATGAGCCAGCCTAGGTGCTAAGCACTTACATTAACTCATGTTAACCTTGTGACAACCCTTTGAATGATGCTATTATGATCCCCCTTCATAGTGTAGGAATCGAGACTAGAGGAAGTATTTGTTATATTTATTTAACCACATATAAAATTTTACACTTTAAAAGGATGTTACTGGTTGGCAAGATAGTCAAATCTGTGTAACAACAAAAAACATAAGATAATCAATGGTATGAGGGTCTATTATTTGAGGAACAAAATGACAACAAGAGCAATATTTGGATGAATGACCTGAGCAGTTTGTTTGAGGGCCATATAGCCCATTGCTGGAATGCGACTACTTCTGGTGTAGAGATAAATGGGCTCTTTACCCAAAGACAGTAACCTCAGAATCTGGTTTGGCCAAAAGTCTGTCACAGGCCAGGGTTACAGATATTATTGCTCATTGGGTTACAGATATTATTGCTCATTTTTTTCTTGACTAGTTTTTAAGCTCAGAATGGAAGACTTCCTTCAATAAGAAAATCCGTCTTTATTAATTCTAAAGTCTTGGTTAAAATCTTCCAAGAAGCTGCCCCATTGGGGTCCCCGTCCCAGGGCTGCCTCCCTGACTGCCCAGAGGAATCTGCGGGCGTAGGGTGGGGAAGGGAGCTTTGACCTGGTTTTGTATCCTCCCGAGAATGAATTGGAACTTGAGTTTTGATCAGGCAAACCTGGCTTGAGTCCCTGATTTGCCACTTACTAGCTGTATGGTCACTGGGATTTGGTTGCTTTCGTCATTAAAATTGAGGTAATAAGAAATAACTCATTCCTAGGGTTGTTGTACTAACTATGCAAACACTTCTGTAAAGTCCTTAGCATCATATCTGACGTGATGAATTCTCAGTGAATAGTAGCTTATTACTGGTTTTGCTGTGAATAATAATCACTCCTCAAGTAAAAACAGTTGCCACATCAAATACTTTCCTGAATGCAGATCATGTGGGAATAACCCTGACGTAGTCAACTTCTCCATGATGTTCAGGCTGCAAGACTAAATAGATCTTCTGTTTAAGGCTGGCACTGACAAGTAGTAAGTCAACTTTTTCAGGTCTGTCCTAGAAACAGGCCAGTAGAAAATGGATCTTAGTAATTTAAGGAACAGTACAATGTTGTGTCTCACCCCAGGTGGAGACAAGGCCACCCCATTGTTTTAATAAGCATTTTATTTTGAAATAATTTCAAACTTACAAGAGAGTTGCGGAAATAATTCAAAACCCATATGGAGAATTCCAACATATTCCCCATCCAGGTACCCAGATCTACCACTCTTAACATTTTGCCATATTTGTGGCATCATTCTCTCTATCCCTCTATCTACTGTACCTAATTTCAATCTATCCATCTTTCTGTTCATTGATCTATTTATCTATTTTCTAAACATTTAAGAGTAGGTTGTATGCATCGTGCTCCTTGAACACATCATACTTCAATGTACTTTTCCTAAGAACAAGGATATTAAGAACAAGGATTTTCACTTACCACCTTAAGGAAAGCTATCAAGTTCAAGAAATTTAACATTGATATAAAGTTTATAATCTACATTCCAATTTTTTCATATGCCCCAATAATATCCTTTTAGATCACCCCATTTTTTAAGGAAACTTTGTAAACATCCTTGGGGAGGCTTCCAACCCAATTCCTACTCTGTTCAAAAAATGAGTTGGTGGGAGGGTTTTGGCTATCAAGTAAATGTGTAAACTCCAGTGTTAGTTTAATAACTTTAATGTTCAAAATTAATATGTATATTGTAGAAAACTGCAAAAGAGTCACAATAAATAGAACAAAAATATTCACACTCCCAGGGGTATGGTTGTTGACATTTGGGTGTATGCTCTCGTCTTAAGTCTATCTTCACATTTCTCTGTTCCCTTATATGGCAAAGTCCTGAAACAATTGCATGATTCACGATCTCCAGTTTCTTACTTCCATTCTTTTTTAAGCCACTCCAATCAGGCTTCCACCACTACCTTCCACCAAAAGCACTCTTGTCCAGGTCACTCATGACTTCCCTGTTGTGAAATGGGAAGGCCAATTCTCAGTTTTCTTCTTTACCACCCTCCCCACAGGGTGTGCCTCCATTTCTCTCTCCTGCTTCCTGGAAACACTTTCTCCATTCCTCTTCCAGAACATCAGCTACTCTGGTTTTCTCCTATCTCACCAAGCCCCTCCCAGTTTCCTCTCTTCTTCCCAGCTTCCCCTCTTCTCTCAACCTTTCAATGTATGAGGTCCCAGGACTCAGGCCTGGTCTTCTGCTCTTCTCTTCTGTCAGGCCCCTTCTCCAGACTCACGGAGTGCCCATGCTTACTGCCCAATCTATAGCCCCAGCCCTGACCACTCTCCCAACTCCAGACTCGCCTCCTCAACCCTCTACAGAACAACTCTGCTTGGATAGGTTGTCGATATTTCAAACTTAATGCGTCAAACACTGAGGCCCTGAGCTTTCCCAAGTCCATTCTAACTGTTGCTCAGGCTAAAGTCTTTGAGTCATTCTTGACTCCTCTTTTTCTCGCACATTCCATTCAATCTGTTAAAAAAAAAAAAGGAAAAAAACACACACACCTTGTTGATTCTTCATCCAAGATATATCCAAAACCCTGCCATTTTTCACCTCTACCACCATCACCCTCATCCAAGGCACCATCATCTCTCATCTCTATTAAGGTCATCACCTTCCCCTGATCCTCTATAGAGCAACGCTGGCCAGAAGAAATAAGTGGCGAGCTGCATGTGTAATTTAAATTTTCTAGTAGCCACCTTAAAAAAAGTGAAAAGAAACAGGTGAAATAATTCTACAATATATTTAACTTAACCAGATATATCCAAAATATTATCATTTCAATAGATGACCAGTATAAAAAAGTATTAATAAAATATTTTGCATTTTTTTTCATTCTAAGTCTTCAAAACCCAGTGTGTATTTTACACTTATGGAGCACCCGCATTTGGACTAGCCCCAACTCAAGTGTTCAATAGCCATGTGTGGCTAGAGGCTCCCATATCGGACAGTGAGACTATGGAATATTCTAAACATAGCTTTCAGAGTGATTACTCTTTCATTTGTTTATTTTTGTTTCTTGGTTTTTTAAATGTTTTTTAATAGAGCAGTTGTAGGTTTATAGAAACATCATTCAGAACATACAGAGTTCCCATATACACCAACCCCTCATGCACATAATTTTCCCTATTACTAACATTTTGCATTAGTGGGGTGCTTTTGTTATGATGAATGAAACAATCATCATGATAATTATATAATTAACTATAGTTCATAGTTTACATTAGGGTTCACTCATTGTGTTGTACAGACCTATGAGTTGTCATTTTGTTGTTGGTTTTTGTTTTGTTTTTTTTTTCCATTTTTATTCTGGTAACATACACACAACCAAAAATTTCCCATTTTAACTGCTTTCAAGTATACAATCCAGTGGTGTTAATTACCTTCACAGTGTTATTCTACCACAGAATGATCACTTTTAAATGTAAACCAGATCGTGTCACTCCTCTACTCAGAACTCCATGGTGGCTCCCCATTTTCCTCAGAGTTAAAGCCAAATTCCTTCCAAAGGCCAGCAGGAACCTTAGTGATCTTTATCTCCCTTACCTCTTTGTCCTCACCTCCCCACTTTCCCCCACTCCAGCCACACTGGCCTCCTTGCTCAGCCTCGTACGGGTCAGGTACACCTGTACCTGCATTGCTTATTCCCTCTGCCTGGAAACTCTTTTCTTCCAGATGTCCCTGTGACTCACTCCTTTGCCCCCTTCAAGTCATGACTCAGATATGATGATCTCAGGAAGCCCTCTCTGCACCACCCTTTTTTTTTAGATTGCAACTCCTCACCCCACCCGCAGAGCTTGGCATTCACTATCACCATCAGACCCATCTATTTTCTTTCCATAATACTGTTAACCTTCTAACAAACCATAAAATTAACTGCCTGTCCCCACTGCAACATAAGCTCCACAAGGAATTCAGGGTTTTTGTCATTTTGTTCATTGATGTATCTCCAGGGTCGAGAACGTTACGTTGGCTACACACAGTAGGTGCTCAATAAGTACTTGTTGAACTGGATTGTACCACATAACATATCCTGAAGATTGTTCCTCCACCATTAAATACATCTTTAGCATCTTTTAATGACAGGACGCTATATCAAATGTGAAAGTAGGGAATTTTTATTTAACCAACCAACAAATAAGATGTTTCTAATTTTTTTTGCCATTGTCTGATCATAGTTAGGATGTAGATAAATGTTTATTTGCAAATCTGAGTATGCCAAGATCAAAAGGAATACAAATTTTGGGGTCATTTGATGCATATTGACTATATGGTTTTTCTGTCCTAGATTTCCCTTTGTAAGCAAAACTTAATGAACACTCTTGTTAAATAAAATTCAGTGCGCATCTGGGACTGTCTCCTTTGAAGAAACTTCTAGAAATGAAATAACTGGATCAAGGGGCATGTATTTTTATCGCTTTGGCACACATGGGCTGTACTGTTCTTAATTGTTGGCTAGCTTTAGCTAAGTTATTGGCTCTCAAGCCTGGCTGCACAGCTTAATCACCTGTGTAGTTCACACACACTCAAGTCTCAGCTCCACCCAAGGGCTACTAAATTCTAATCTTCATGCATAGGCTCAGGCATCTGTAGTTTTAAAGTTGCTTGGGTGATTTAGACATGCATCTGAGGCTTAGAACCACTTGCCGAGGGTCTGAGTCCTCTGCCTTGGGAGGCAAGCTCTCATGGCCCCCAGTTCCTGTTCTCTGATCAGTGATTTCCCCTGCATCTTCACTGCACACCTGAACAGGAAGCTGCCAACATTGCCCAGGGAACAGCTTTTAGTTCAGGGGGACCCAGATGGGCAAAGCTAACATAGTCATACAGAACAGGGATGGAGTTTCTGTATTATGGCTGTCAACTCTGCCCAAAGGACTGCCAGAAACCTCTGTTGATCATGCAGAGCTGTGTTTATTACACGCCCTGCAATAATGGAGAACTCCACGTTGATAAAGACTTAGCAGTGTCTCAAAATGGGAAATCAGGAAAGAATATTTGTAGTGTTCAAGGCCTAGGCTGGGCAATTTTAAGTGGGTATGATGAGATGGAGAAGTGAGAGTGGTGACACAATAGCTCTAGTCGGGTGGGAATAGCAAGATGCAGGTCTTGAATCAAGCACTGAGAAAGCTATTAATCTTGTCGGCTCACAGTCTTATCTTCCTTGAGGAAGCAGCTAAGTTACTTTTTGTCTGGTTCCAGGATTGCTTCTTATAAACTTCCAGGATTGTTTAGCACAAGGGTGGGTAAGGATCTTTGTCCCCTGTACTATTTAACAGGGTTAAACTGGTTTCAGTTCGCAGGGGGAAGGCTCACATCCAGTCTTCTTGTTCGGGGCTTATAAAATACAAATTAGGAAATCTTTAGTAAATCAGTGAATCTTATTAAAGTAAAAAGATTTATCCTTGAGCAGAGTCTAGACTAAAGTTCATAATTACAGGGGTTAGGGTCTCTGGTTGGCACCTGGCACAGGCCTCTTTATAGCCTACAAAGACCCCTTAGGGGTGCTGTGTGTGTGTGTGTGTGTGTGTGTGTGTGTATGTGTGTGTTTGCATGTACACACACACATGCATGCATATATGTGTGTACACATACACTCACCACCCCAAGCCAGAGTGGGTGATCCCCCGGTGCTCCAAGAACCCTGAGAGTATGTTTCTGACATGGCATTTAACAAAAGCTATTGTAATCACCTGTCCACTTGTCCAACTCATCCACCAGACTGAAAGCACCTGATGAGCAAGGACTGGGGTCTTCTGTCCCTACAGTTAACAGTACAGTACAGTTAACAGTTACACAAGAGAGGAATTCAATATATGTTTTTTTAAAACCAAACCTCTTAGATCTTAGGGCTTGTGGTAGATTGAATTATGGCCCCCCGACAAACACATGTTCGTTATCTTAATCCGCATCCCTGTGGGTATGAACTCACTGTAAGGAGGACCTCTTGAAGATGTTCTTTATAGTTGAGATATGGCCCTACTGAATGAGAGTTGGTCATAATCCAGATTCCCGGAAGCCTTACAAAGGTGAAGACTCAAGGAGGAGCCAGAAGCAGGAAAGGAACCTGGAAGGGAAAGCAAAGGACACCAGCAAGTGACGTGAGGCAGAGATGCAAGCCAAGGAACCCCAAGGACTGTGGCAAGCCAGCACCAGAAGGCTACAACCCCAGGGGGAAGCCAGCCTTCTAGCCTTCAAAGTCATGAAACAGTAAATCCCCATTGTTTAAGCCAACCCATCATGTGGAATTTGTCATAGCAGCTTGGCAAACTAAGAAAGGGACAGTTCTGCAATGCCAAGGGACAGAAGACTCCTTCAGAAATGTCCATTCTTGAAGAGCTAAGTTTCAGGCTGTGTCCCCCAGAATGCAGCCAAAGGCAGAGAACCCACTAGGGAACCTAGAGAGGTGAAATGCTGGCCTCGGGGCTGGCTTCAGCCACCGGTGCAGACTCTACCTGCTGGCAGCAAAAACAATTTTGAGGAGGAGTGGCAGAGAAGAGGCTAATGGACTCTAATGTTCTACCATCTATGGCTTCTTCTCTTTCTATTTTCAAAAGAGGTTTTTATCAGACCTCTGCTGCTTTCAGCTATTGAGGTTTTCCTTCCAGAATGCATGACGTAGAGGCTAGAATTTGACTCAAGCAACTGCACAGAACTCTCCCTTCCAAGCAAGCAGTTTTCATCCTCAGAGCTATGGTAGAGGAACAGCCAATGCCCCCAACCTCCACTGGTTTCAACCACATCATCAAGTCAGTATGGCCTGCTCTGGGGAAGCAGGGAGCTGGAATCTAGGGATCTGCCTCCCAGAAAGTATTTAAAAAGGAAACAGACACCCAATTGTCTGAAAGACTTGGGTGTGGTTGCCAAACAAGGAGGATTACCCAAAATCCTGGACTTCTATGATTGAAAATACCGCATGTGGCCACCTCTATGGACAAGTTCCTTAACTTCTCTTTGCCTCAGTTTCCCCATCTACTAAGCACCCTCATAGAATTGTTTTGAGGATTAAATAATACATGTAAAATACTTGGAGCAGTGCCCATAATGGAGGGCACATGCTATAAGGGAGATCTCTTATTATTTTCTAACACCTTCTGTGAATCTTTGTCCTCCTCTATATCGTTTTTCAATCTAATGGCTTTTGGGGGGACATAATATATCCAAACCAGCACACATAGTGCAAAGACCTGGCTCTGTTTACATATAGAGCACAAATACACATATAGACCTAAGACATACATGCTGTATCTGTGGTATTAAACTTTCATGGTGTGGTGTGGCAATTAGGAGGAAAAAAAACTAAAAAGTCTCCTTAGCAGAAGCAATAATGAAGAAAAGGTTGAGAAACGACATGGCCTTAGACTGTGTGCTCCTGAGAGCAGAACTGCTTACTCTTGGAATCCCCCAGCCCCCAGCAGAGTGCCTACAGGAAGCACGGAGCCCACAAATAAACACTACAGTCTTTGATGAGTTCCTTAAAATTCCCATTTTCCCCTCAAGAGGCAGCAAGGCATTTCTATCTCTGGAGTCTTAGGGTTCCATAGACTACACCACCGGGGGCAGGAAGGAAGATATGAAGAGAAAAACTTTGAGAAGCGATTTATCAGCGACTATTGTCTGGAAACCGCAGGGATTTGCACCCCTACGTTTCTGACCTGGCTCCACCAGTCCCATCCTCACGCACTGCCCTTGGAGGCTCATTCATGCCAGTTCCTAGGAAAATACTAGCCCAGCAAAGGGGGTCTACAGCCCCCCAGCAGCTCCCTGGGAACTCAGGCCCAGTCTCACCTCAGCAACTTCAACCTAAACTACCCAGTGTCCACCCCCCTGGGGCTACTGATCAGGTAATAAAAGTAAAGCAGACATATAGATGACTAGGACGAATTTAATGAGTCTGCATCTACCCTTTGCTAGAATGCAAAAATGGTGGGGCTTCAGGCATCTACAATGAGTCCTTCATGAGGTTTGGGTTTGAGTTTTTGTTGTTTTTGTATTGCTTTGTTTTGTTTATAACAGAGATGCCTGTCTTAGCATCTTAAATCCCGTAATGCAACTAAATTACCGAGTTGCTTATGGATAAGGCTGGCCTTGGTAATAACACCCCTTAGAAAACTGCTAAAATAAGAGTAGAATGCCCCAGCATCAAAAGACAGAGCCCCCCCCCCCTTCCCACTTCTCATGGAGTTCTTGTTCAACAGATGCTGTCGATTGTAAGTGAAGCACGATCTTTTTTTAATCATGGCTATCTGTTACACTTATCTTTTATTTTACAACAGGGAGAAAAATCCAAGAGAAATCCAGACCATGTCACTTGCCTGAGTCATTCAGCAAATCACATCAGGCTCCAGTAGTGCTACCAAGAGGTGGCCCTGGAATGGGGTCTGCAGCACTGCCCGGGCTGTGCTCGGTGGGAACATGAGCCCCTAATACCTGAAAGTGGTAAGTTCATCCCAGCCTTTCTGAAAAGTGCGTCCTCAACCTGTCTGCAGGTTCAATGGAGACAAGACCCTAAGAGATCACATATATCGGGGTGCAGAGAAGGAGAGGTTTGGAGGCTCCGAGCCCAGGAAGATCTTTTTTTAGCTGAACCCTAGAGAGAGGCAGTTAGACATTCAGTTGTAATCACAGAGAGCGGGATTCTTTATTTACACTTTCCTTTCGTTCATCCTTCTAATGAGCTCCTGCTAATGGCACGTGGGAACTGAAAATGTGTTAACTGTGGCTTTCTACACCTTGTCATTCTTATGAGCCAATTATAAGGAACTGTTCATAGCTGATTGTGGCGAATTCCAGGTTCACTGTGCTGAGCAGGGGTCTTGCCAATAATAGTGGTCCTTATAATCGCCAACAGACAAGAAAGACAATGGGAGGGCGACCCCCCCACACACACCATCACCCCAGCCCTGCTAGTAACAACTGGTGGCTCTGTGTTGCCCCACATCCCAAATGCACACCCTCACTTCACACAGATGCCACCAATCCTTCAAAAGTCGGTTCTCCTCACTCTTTCCATCTCCCATTGACTATATTCCATATAACTGTTCTAGCTAAAAAATAATAATAATATGGCACTTCTATGTTCTCAAGGGGTGGGGCAGGAAGGAAACTTCTGCTTTCCTTCCTCCTGCAAGCCACAGGCTGGGCTGGAATTTTCCGTACATTCTCCAAATTTTATCTTCACCGCAACATTAAAGGTAAAATTATCACCCCCATTTTACAGTAGAGAAACTGAGGCCATTGCTGTACTGCAATGATTCTCAAACTCTAGAGTACATCAGATTCTCCTGGGGTGGGGGGGTGTCTTTTAAACAGGTTGCTGAGCCCACCCCAGGCTTTCTGACTCAGTCAGTCTGCAGTGAGAAAAGCGTTGCGTTTCTAACAAGCTCCCAGGAGGTGATGCTGATCCCCTGATTGCTTTGAGAACCATTGGACCCTTGGAGTAAGTATGAGCTGAGGTTTTACATAGACTTAGGTTCCGATATAAACCCTATTTGTTGCTCTCAGTATGCTCACTGGCAGGTCACTAACTCTCTCTGAGCCTCGATCACAAATGGAGCTAAAGGAATGTATTTGCAGGGGTGCTGAGAGGGTTAACAGTGTGTGCAAAGGGCCCAATGAGGCCCCCTTGTAGCAGGCACTCCACAGGGTACCACTGCTGTCAGGGAAGCCGAGGCCCTGGCCACTGTTGTATTAGGAGACAAGTGTGAGGGCCAGAATTGAAGCCCAAGGCTTTCAGCAAAGCTTGGCTGCTACTGTCCTCCTGAGGCCTTCCTGAACTTTCATGGCCCATCCCCTCCCCTGATGCCCCGGTGCACTCACAGGACATACCGCAAATAGGGCCCTTAGTTCTAAACAGTCTGAATCAGCCAATATTGTTTCCTACGTGTCTTGAGTTCCTTAGGAAGGAAACACATTTGCTGCTGCTGCTGCATCCCCCATTGCGGGAAAGCTGCCACCGAGGCCCTCCATCCTCCTGGGGCGAGGAGGCGTCCCTCACTGTCCCCAGGTAGCTGCCCCAACTTCGTCTCCAGTTGTACTTGTGTTTGTCAAAGCTCCTAACACACTCATGGTATTGCATATACATCAGACATCACACACACACACACACACACACCAATTAGGACCACCACTGTCTTGTTTGCCATTTAGATGTCTGCTAAAAGGACAATTAAAGTCACCAGGTGACCCATAGGAAAGATTTTCTTTCTCCCCCTGTGGGCTAAGGGAAAACTCTGGAAGTGGGAAGACAACGTGAAGCTTCCTCTGCTGTACTGAGTGTGAGAAATCACCAACTAGGGTGCCCATCCATACATCCCAGGGGACCCCGGGCGGCCCGGGTCTCACTTGTTATCCAATGTGATTAACACACTGTTTCACTCTCAAAAGTGTCCACATTTAGAGAAAGATTCGTGTGGCCGTTTTATCATCGGTCCAAATGAGAGCAGGTGACGACACGGGTCTGGGGTCCGAAAGCAAGTCATCCAGACCTTCGAGGTCCCAGCGGGGCACATTGCTCAGAAAAGAGCAGGTTCTTTGAGATGACTGGCAGCGAGAGAAGCACAGATGGGCAAAGAGCCTCTCACCGACCCCTCCCAAGCCTCTACCCTTCACGGCTTTAAAACCAAGCACAAAACATCCTCTCTTCCTGGCTTGTCTCGAGTCACGAAGGTCACCGTGTGAAATGACAGGCTGCTTGCAACGCGTTACCATGGACCATGGACCAAAGAGGAAGCCATGCCTATTATATTCCCTGACACCTCAAGGAAGCAAGGCACATTTATCAATGGTTTTACTTCCCCACCCTCTGTCTCCATGGCACAGGCTATAAATTAAAGAAGCGGAGGGGGACAGAGACAAGGAAGAGGAGCTGCTCTGAGAAGCAGGGTCACCCGTCCCCCCCCCCAAGTAGGGCTTCTTTCAGAGAAGCTATTTGGGACAGCTGGGAGAGTGGCAGCTACGGCTGACTCTGCTGGCCACTTAGATCCGTGCAGAGGTCCACACATCCTTCAGCCAGGGCACTCCCAACGCCAAGGGCTCAAACTGGGACAAGTGCTGGGGAAACACTGGAGACGGCCTGCACCGGAGATGTCGACGATCTGGGAAGGATGACAAGGTGCACACACACGTGAAAAGGCTGGAACAAAGTCCAGTCCCCAAGGACTTCACTGGGCAGAAGGGGAACGTTCTGATGTCCAAAAGGCCTATTTGGGGAGCTGGGTCACTCAACAAATATTTACTGAATGCCAGGCACAGGCCAGGCTGTATTCTGAGCACAGAGCACTGGGAAGGGGTGGGAACTGTCCAGTAATGAAGATGCGGAGCTGCACGTGGGGTCACAAACCCAACATCCAAAGAGAATCCCCCAGATTCACTGTAATGGCACATTCCCCAGGCAGGCCCTGGGCTGCTTCATCAGCATCACCACATCGATTTCTCACATGCCCAGTTATGATCCATGCACAGGAAAGGATGCTGTCGAGGACAATGGTGTTAGGAAGGAGAACTTTTTTGGATCATGAGTACCTGTGATTACAGCTACTCAGACTTTATTAGCTAACAACTTGTTACAACCTTCAAAGTTCTGAATGAAAATTTCCATGTAGGGAAGTCCATGGTCCCACTGGGCTTGGCAGGCCAGGCCATGACTATCTGAGGCCACCTGGAGGAAAGGTAAACTGAACAAAGAAGTGCAGAGATCACTTACCTAAAGCCTCCGTGGTACTAGGACTACTGAAAACCCAAGTTCCCATCCATCCTAGTCTTTTGTGTCAACATTGTGAGCAGGTCAGTGTTGTGTCAGCGAGCCAAAGCTTTGGCTACAACAGACTTGGGGCCACATACTGGTATGACATTGTGCAAGTTATTTCAGCCTTGGAAACTTAGTTTCCTCATCTGTAAAATGGGAACAGATGCCTTACGAGTTCATTGAAAAAGAAATAATATATGTAAATTGCTTAGCACATAAGCACAAAACATTTGGTAGTTACAGCTACTGCTGCTGTTATTGTTAGTAACCATCACTAGTGATCATAGGAGAGATAAATCTGCTTTAGTAATTTATCTTGTCTATAAGATGCTTTAAAATATCTCAGTACAAATGAGTGATTTTTTGTAGCCCCCCCTATGAAAAATATGACATAAATGTGTGCAAGTCAACATTAACCTACACCCAGGGCTGGTTGAATAATATTTGAATCATCTAATCATAAATTCACACTTCAGAGATCTTGCCTTTCAGATATTTTTGTCTATATCTGCACTAGAGGATGCATTAGTTAAACAAGGGATGAGAGATAATGCAAAATATCAACTTGTCAAATGAGACACCTAAGAATCAGAGATTTCACCCGGTATCAAGACTTGCCAGTAATTTCAAGGGTACAAGTAACTGCAAAGCATGGGCAAAGCAGAGAGGGGCTGAAGCCCCCAGCATAGCACCCCAAGTCCTTTCTTGATACGTTAGGTTGCACTTCGAGGTCTCTAAGTAATGTTGTGACTGCATCACTTACACAGAAGGAAGCTGTTTAGGTTATGAAACATGTACACTTTTGTATCAGATAGTTTCATAGCCTACATAACACTTTCTGGAAAGCCATGCACATAAATCCATAGATTCCAAGTTTCTCTTCCAAAAGCAACCCTACACAGACCAGGTACACCCTGCTAAAAAGCATCCCATAGATAAGGGCTCTCTTAGTAGTAAAATATCATTGGTTGCTTTGCAGGAGCTCTGTTATTAGCATGCTTACAAAAGACATGACCAGATTACCTTCCCTGTTCCTTTCCCGGAGGAATCCCAGATCCCCTGCCCAAAGAAAAGGAGTAGATTGCAGGCCTGCTGTTATTCATTCTTTCCACAATGTTAGAAATACATTTTTATTGGTTAAATGAGTGGTGCACAAGGAATGTGGTTGGCTAGAAAGACTGACAGATACAACTGCTCTCGTGCAAAGGAGGTAGAAGAAACCATCTGACAAACCCAACAGCTTCACCTACAGAACCATGTTCCAGGACTAGAGTGTGTTCTTCTCCTACCCCCAGCCTAAGATTCTGTCACATCACCGGACTGGAACATTGTCTGATGCTACCATGAGAATACCCATGTCTGCCTCCAAATGGACCTTTCAAAGAGCCTGAGAACTGGGTGTGGGCTTGACCTGAGCTTAGAGTAAGAAGTCACAGAACTCTTCCTTGCCTGCTTCAAATAAATGTGGCTTGGTAATAAATGTAGTATATAAAGCAGAACTGGTGCTGAGACTTGTATTCACTGTGATTCACTGCCTGATGATGGCCAAGCAAGGGAAGGGAGATCATGTCCTACTTTCCTCAAAATATCAAATTCACAAAGGCTCTGGGAGTTATTAAAAGGACTGATTAGCTGCAATCAGTTGGCAGAAAAATCCAGAGACCCTGGTCTTTGTCCTGCTCTGCCATTAAGTAGCTGGGCTGCCTTGGCCCAGGCAATGCCCCCTTTGGCCTCAGTTTCCTCACCTGGACTGCATCCTACTCAGATCTCTGTTGCACAGCAGTTTTCTCCCTGCTCTGAGCACTTTGGGCCCCTTTAATGGTGCTATAATTTTTACAAAAAACGGTATGTGTGGAAGGGAGACAACAGGAATCTGCTTAAATGAAAACTGAGCGATAAAAGGGGAAACTAAATATAGCCATGTAATTGTGTGGGAGAGGGAAGGTCTGGATGGGATGGGCAGAAGGCTCTTTTCTAATGTCCCTCTCTCATTGCTGAGAAAGTTTAACTGAGGTACTACGAGGTAATCCAAGTCAGTAGAAGAACAAAAACCTGAATATCTAGAGCAATCATACAATTTATTGTCCAAACCAGGATGTTTTAATGCAGATGAGGAGATAATTAATAATTACTTCAGAACAGGCATAAACTGGAACTGTCACAGGCACATCAGGGTGAAAGATCACCTCAATCATAGCGGGCCCTCACCTGGTCATCGATTTACAAAATTTCACCATGCATCCAACGGTTCCTACCATTAGGATGAATTAGCAAAGAAAACAACTGTATCTTTCAAAGCTGACACATTTATAAAAAAATAAATGGGAACATTCAAGTAAATATGGAAATAACAAAAGATACTTTGTTTGACTTTTAAGTACCATGTTTGCTTAGTTAATGGTCCTATTTTTTTTCTTTTGTCCTTGATGAGGGATTTTTTAACTCTCAAGAAAAATAGGATATTTTTTCCCTCACCAATGGTATGAATATTTTAAATAAGTAGACCAGAAAATATCTCTCAAGCTTCAATAAAAAAGCTACTCAAATAACCAGACTCTCTTCCTGTCATAGTCATCATTAAAAATTAATCTACTGATTTCATCTCTTCAAATACTATTAGGGAAAGTAGCTACCCTTTTTTTTTTTTTTCAGAAAAAAAACGGTATTTGGGAAAGCGAGACTGAACAGGAGTGGAAATACTAAATCAAAATGGGTAGAATATAAATGTCCAACAATAAGAAATGGTTAAAAAGATTCTAATATATTCATACAAGGGGAAATTATGCAGCCATTAAAAGTGATCATTTAGAATTGTATTGGCATAGGGGACCAGCTGCTGAGACGAACACTTCACTGGGTCAGTCTCCATATATCATGGGGAGATAGATGCTGCTGCATTTGATTGGCCTTGGTCCTCACCTTTCCAAAAGGAAACAGGATCTTGATGGGCTCTATGAGCTGAAATCCAAAGCTTAGCAGATTATGAACAAGTCTGACCCCTCAGCCTTAATCAACCTTTCCGATTTCTCATCTATAAATCCAGGACCAGCCAGCACTCCTCCACAAGGCTCCATGGCCAATAGCACTACAGTAGTAATGATACCGAGCACCCAAAGAATAGAAGGTCATCTCAGCCCTGAAAGTAATCAGGTATTGACCAAGAAGAAATTGTAGGACTTAGTAAGAGAACTAGATCCTCATGAACAGTTGGATGCAGATGTGGAGGAGACAGCTATGCTGCTGCAGATTGCTGATGATTTTATCCAAAGTGTGGTAACAACAGCCTACCAGTTTGCTTGGGATTGCAAGTCCAGCATCCTGGAGGCGAAAGATATCCAACTGCATCTAGAGTGCCAGTGGAACGTATGGATCCCAGGATTTGGCTCTGAAGAAATCCGACCCTACAAAAAAGCTTGCACCACAGAGACTCACAAACAGAGAACAGCACTGATCTGGAAAATAACCAAGAAACAACACATGGAAAGTTTAGGGAATAGACAACAATGTATGTGGAGATACTTGAGCCATGGAATTATTTCTTTAATGCTTTACAGAGAAGCATATATTTTTTATCAGCAGTGCAGCAATATCTATAATGACAGAGAGGGTCTGCCAAAAGAATAAAAGCCTCCTATCCTTCCCACAAAAAAGAATTCTATTGACATAGAAAGATGCTTTATGGTACATTATTTTCAAAAACAAGGTACTTTGAAATACAGCAAACATGGTCAAATCTTTGAGTTCATAAGGATACTGAAAACACAAAAGGAAAGAAACTTTATTGTTGACCTTTGGGGAGTTATGGGAAAATAACACCTTATTTTGAAAACTGGAACCCAAGGGGAAAGAATCAAGCATTTATCCTTCTCTTCCTATGCAAATTATAGCTCTGCCTAGCCAAATAGTTGGCGAGGGGAAATTTATCTTTACAGAAGTCTTCTAGGTGGCAAAGAAAGAAAGATATGATTGAGTTAGAAAAGAGAATATCACCATTTTAGTGGTGATAATTAGTGAATTAACAGCTCTAGGTCATAGATCTAGGAAACATCACAAAAAGAGATGCTAGACGTTCTGTGACTCCTATGGGATGTACACAACACCGCTGATGACGTCGTCTTGACTACTAAGACTAAAGCCTGAATCTGATCAAGCTTTTAGATCTTACTAGCAATTGACAGGGACTACACTGGGCAGGGGAACATTATAAACAGCACCACAGGGAAGGAATGAGCAAAATCAGACTGAGAAACTTCACAGAGCAGAAGACCAAATCCGCTATTGGGGGAAAATATTAGAGGAGGAACCTATGGATTAAAAAGATTTAAGGGACATATCAACCAAATGAACCAATTGCAAGTTTGCCTTATTTGATCCTGATACAAACTGAAAAAAAAATTTTAGAAAAAATTTTAACAGTAATTGGATATTTGAGGAGAAGATATTGCTGTTAATTATTTAGGCATGATAAAGTTGTTTAAGGGTCTTTATCTTTCATAGGTTCATACTGAAATATTTACTGATTAAATGATATGGTTGCAAGGATAATCTGTGTGGGTGTAGTTGAGGTACAGATGAAACAATTGGCCACAAATGGAGATTCAATATATTGTTCAGTCCATTTTAGTATATGTTTGGAAACTTTCATAATTAATGTTTCTTTTAAATGTGAGGAGGGAAACAGGTTGCAACATATTTAGTAAAACTTCAAAATCTTCCCTCATGGAAAAAAGTGAAGAGGGCCCACACATACACGTGCATAAGCTTAGGAAGTAAATCAAATAGTAACACAGCAAAATGTTTTGAGGCACTCTCTGGGTGGTGAAATTATGGGTGACTTCACTATTTTTACACCCCTCTTCACTGTGTGCAACTTTTTAGTGAGCAGGTATTATATTTACCATCAGGAAAAACAAGGTATTTTCTTTTTTAAAAAAGTCTTTGAATAAATAAAAGGTCTGCCATCTTCAGTACCTCTTGCGGGCAGCATTTCTAGAAAGTGATGCTGATGGATGAAAGCGTTTTGCTCTACAAATCCTTTTTGTTACTGGAGTTTGGGGCTATTAAGGCACATTACCCTATGGAGTAATATAATATCTGAGATCATGTCAAACAAATGTTCTAATGCTGAAAATGGCATGTTTCACAGACATGCCATAAAGAATATAATTGGACCCATTAAAAATGAAGCACGCGGATTCCGAAGGTTACTGAATAAATAATGTTATTTAACGAAGTGAAATTGGAGTGTGAATTGACTGTAATTGGAGTACATTTGCCTTCTGAAAATTCCATCTCTTTCTTCGAAGAGCGAGCTGATCAGGGCACTCCATTCAGCACAGCCCTCTCCTATCTAAATTTTAAGAAAGTATGTGTTGACTTTGGCAATGTTCCTTCCTTCTGCCTACGTGCACCAGAAAGCTCCATCCGGGGTTGTTCACATGCAGTTATTTAGTGCTGAAAGTGCAAAAAGCCCTATGTTTGCAGGTATGGAGAAGGCTGGGGGGAACAAAGAAGTAATTAAGGGGTTGAAAAAATTCCTTCATAAGATTGCAGTCTACTTGGGGTCAAACACACAAGACTGACACTAAGAAACCAGTTGCAGACATCCCCTTGTTTCCATGCATATCTTCACTGCTCAGGAATGGCCCCTCCGTCTAGAGGATCCAAAGAAACTCCTCTGACTTGCCCTCAACCACTTCCTCCGATCCCCTTCCAAACTTACCCAGGTCCAGAATGGCCAAAGGCAGGAATATTAGCTAGCCTGTGCGGAGCCTTTGTGGGAATTAGCAAAAGGCCCCTGCTCGGAATCAGTATAGTCCTGAGTGAACATGGCGTAGGGAGCAGGCAGTACCTTTCTGACAGTTAGAAAATGGTGCTCCTTCCAGGCTACAGACCCAGACTCAGGCCAAGGTGCACAGCTGGACAAGCAGAGCACCACTTGGCAGCAGGTACTTGTGCAAGGTCAAAGGCAGAGCTTGGCCTGACTCCTGGCCCACGTGTTCCAGGGCTGGCTTCTCACCTCGGCCCAAGGCTGTGAGATGGGGGAAGAGGCCTAGTGGTAGAAGTAGACCAGGGTTAGTCAACTCCTGAAGTTCCTACCCCCAATGCCCACACCTCACCAGCCCTGGCCTGCGACTACAGACCACGTTCCACAGTCCCCACCCTCTCCAGAACCTCAGCCCAGCCCATCTGGGGATTCCTCTGACCATCAGATGGAAGCCTGCTGCAACCCTTCTCCTCTGGGTGCCACTGTCATTCCCTACAAGGTAAAAGGGCAATGGAGTTAATGTCCGCAGGATACTTAGCAGGGAACATCTTCCATTGTTTCCTAATTGTTACTGGTAGAGAATCTTCCTGGGAGGCTTCATGGGGCTGAGGTGCATGGAAGGGAGGGAGGTTGGGAAGAAGCTTGGACCATCACCTCTCACCTCCATCACTCCTCAGCTCCATTGACCTTCACTCCATCACCCTCAGCTCCACTACCTTCAACTTTATTGCCCCCAGCTCCATTTCCCTCAGCTCCAATACCTCTCAGTTCCATCAGACCTCAGCTCTATCACCTCTCAGCTACATTGCCCTCAGCTCCATCGCCCCTCAGCTCCCCTTGGGCTCTGCACCCCCTGGGGTCTCTGCCCAAGCAAGGGCTGTAAAAGTTCTTCGAGGAAGGGCCACCTGTGCCAAAATAACGTCCTAATGCCACCCCAGTGGTCCAAGAAAAATATAACTTCCAATCAGAAGTATGTCCCATCTAAGCACAGACTGAAGAACCTCTCTTGATGCTTGATTTTCAAAAGAAATGAAAATGTGAATTCAGTGAATAAGAGTAATTAGGATGGAACTCCTACCTTAGTTCATTTTGTCCATGAACAGCTCATAGCTGATGAATGGGAGTAACATACTTCCCCCTGGATGTGACCAAGGACTGAGCTTATCAGCAGAGAAGAAACTGCCCCAAAAGCTTGGTGTGATCTGAAAGGCAGCTTTGTAAAGACTTTCCAGCTAAGAGCATCTTCCTCACCTCCCTATCACAGGGCCACCATCCTGGCTTTCGGCCTAACTCTTGTCTCTTTTAATCTGTAACCATTTATGTGAGCAGTGATATGTTGGGCTCTTGCTATTACACCATGTGAGGCAGTAGCTAAGAGAATGGTCCCTGGCACCAGTTTTGCAGATTCAAATGCAGGCTCTGCCATTTGCTGGTTGTGTGACCTTGGGAAAGTTACTTATCCTTTTCTCGAATCCATTTCCTTGTCTGTACAATGAAGATAATCATTGTGCTTTCCTCCCAGGCCTGCTGAAAGTACCAGATGAGTTGATATGGAAGTTGATTAGCACAGTGATAGCTCAATAAATGCCAGCTATTATTAGTCTCTCATGCCTAGTATAAATTAGTCTATTGGCTCTGTTCCTTAGAGGATGATGGAAATTTAGACATGTCTGTTTTTAAATTCACTGGTTCAAGAGGCAGGGGTTCCAGCCTCTCCCAGTTGTCACCTGCCTTGTCTCGGGGTGCCACCCTTCTCCCTCCAAGCTCAGCCATCCTCACCACAATGGCATTTCCTCCCTATCCCATGGGTCCCACTCACAAAGTAAGGGAGATTTGCCTGGTCCGAAGTTCAGTCAAGGATCTGCCACAGGCCTTGCCTGGAAACTGGGATGAAAGGCATAAAATACTGAGAGTTGTCACTGAAGGCAAGGTGAATATGGCTGAAATCCTGTCCCCCTCCAGTGGCTGTAAATTTGATTTACTCCAAAAAGCACAGGTTAAGGATTTAATGGAAGCCTGTCTCCAGCTTGGGGGAAAAAAAAGAGTAAAAAGAGAGCGGCTATTGACATTTTTACTGCCCAGCAGGAGATGCACGTCTGGCCCAAGTGAGTGGAAAATGGATGAGGCGCCGATCAATCTCCATCCCACTAACCCAGAGCCGGGCATTAGCCCCAGTCGAGCTGTTCACCAGGCACGTGCCAGCTTTGCTCCTAGGCTGATGAAGCTGGGCTGGAATTTCATTGAAAATCAATTAAGGGCACTTATTCTGTCCCCTCTCTTATGTGGCCAGCCTTCGAGACTTGAAGCTGAATCTGTCTAACGCAGAGGTGGAAGAGGTGGTCCCCTGTAAATTACCTGAAGATAGCAAGAATCCTCCCCTCCATTCCAAAACACCTGCTCTGCCATTAGAAAGTCTTTGCTTTGTGTCCTCTTTAGGCAACATCCTGGAAGTGATGATGGAATAAAATGACATCAGCTATTAATAGCAGAGGGTGACTTGGTTTATCCAGTCTCTTACTCTGTGGCAGTGAGTCAAAAACTGGTTGGGGAGAAGGGTTTTGGTATTAGGTGGAGTGGCAGAGATGGCCACTGACCAACAAAATCCTATGCTCCTCTCCCTGGCAACGTGGGATGTGACTCCCGGGGATGAGCCTGGATCCTGCATCATGGAATTGAGGAAGCCTTCTGGACCAAAAGGGGGAAGAGAAATGAAACAAAATAATATTTCAAATGGAGTTGAGAGGCCATTCTGGAAGTAACTCTTATGAGTTATATAGATATCCCTTTTTAGTTTTTAGTTTATCAGAATAGTTAGAAGGAAATATCTGAAACTGTTGAACTGCAATCGAGTATCCTTGATTCTTGAAGGCAAGCGTATAACTGTATAGCTTATATAGTGTGACCATGTGATTGCAAAAGCCTTGTGGCTCACACTCCCTTTGCCCAGTGTAAGAACAAATGAGTAGGAGGATGGGTAAAAAAGTAAATGAATAATATGGGGGAGGAGGGGTATGGGATGTTTTGGGTGTTATTTTTACTTTTATTTTTAGTCTCATTTTTGTTTTTTGGAGTAATGAAAATGTTCAAAAATTGATGCGGTGATGAATGCACAACTATGTGATGATACTGTGAACAATTGTTTTATACTTTGGATGATTGTATGGTATGTGAACATATTTCAATAAAAAATAAATAAACACATAAAGTCCTATGCTCCTCCTCTATAGTGCCAAATTGTTTCTGGGGAGCCTGCCAGGGACTCTATCCCTAGCTCCCCTTGCATTTTGGTGGCACTATGACTAGTCTTGCCAATGGTGTGCCATTGGGGCATGGCCAAATATTGGATTCTGGATTCTCCACACCCCTCCCCACATGTGCCAGCTGGGGGCACCAGGTTGACTTTGCTGGAGCACAAGATGTCAGAGACGTATAATGGAACAGCTTGGAACCCTGTCACCCACTGTGTACCAGTTTGAATATATTATGTCCCCCAAAATGCTATTATCTTTAATGCAATCTTGTGGGGGCAGATGTATTAGTGTTGATTAGGTTGGAACCTTTGGATTAGGTTATTTATATGGGGATGCGACCCACCCAACTGTAGGTGATAATTCTGATTGGATAATTTCCATGGGGGTGTGGCCCCATCCATTTGGCATGGGCTTTGACTAGTTTACTAGAGCCCTATATAAGAACTCACAAACAGAAGGACCTCAGAGAAACCAAGAGTGACATTTTGAAGAGGAGCTGCAGCTAAGAGAGGACAAAACACCCCAAGAGCAACATTTTGGACAATGCCATTTGAAACGTAACCTGGGAGCAAATGGACGCCAGCCATGAGCCTTCCAAGCTAACAGAGGTTTTCCGGAAGCCATTGGCCATCCTTCAGTGAAGGACACTTACCTTGAACACTTTATGGCCTTAAGACTGTAACTTTGTAACCAAATAAACCCCCTTTATAAAAGCCAATCCATTTCTGGTATTTTGCATAACGGCAGCATTAGCAAACCAGAACGCCCTGGGAAAGAACTGCCTGACTCAAGAGGTTTGGGGTGGTTTGTTGCAGCAGTCAGTCTTGCTTACCTGGACTGATACAGAGGGAATGCATGGGTGGAGGGCAGGCCCGGGGCTGCGCTGCAGCAGATCCTGCTGTGGAGAATGAGGGCAATGAATGAGATCAGTGCATACTTTGCAGGAAAGGAGGGAGAGTGAAAAGTGCACATGAGTTACTCCTTCTGTGGTCTGGAATTCCCAGACCCTAGCGACCCCCATCAGGTCACACGAGGTCGTTTGGCAAGCAGAAGGAACAGGAATCCAGCATTCTAAAGAGGAGTTGCTTTGTCAGAAGAAACTTTTCTGTCTTTGGTTGAAGGGGATGGGTTGTTGTAAGTTTTCATTTTGGTTTTGATTTGGCTTTCACTGGCCCTGAAAAACCATTCCAAATAAGATGCAATTCTTTACCCCTAACCTGCCCTGAACACTTGGACATACAACTCCAAAAAAAACTGCCTTAAATCCATGTATATTTAATGCACTCATTTCAGCTGTTTTTGAACCTCCAAATTTAGATTTGGACCCGGTGGTAAAGGTCATGGATGGCATATGTTATCCTTTAGCCTTTTACTCCCCTGCCCCTACTCTGTCCCATGGTACAGGTACTAGTCAAAGAACTTGGTATGTATCAGTAAATGTTTGTTGAATAAGTACATGAAATAATATTCAAATTATTCACCTTCTTAGTTAATCTGCCAATCCATCTTTTGGATTGGCATTGGGTATGCAATCAAGACTCCCTCCGAATCCCTTCTCTATAAATTTTTGGCAGATGGGCAGGAACATGAAAAGAAGAAGCCATCTTAAACAAAAACCTCCTACATCAGAGTTGAGAGTTGGTTGGGAGTTGGTCCAGATCTAGACCAGCCCAATTATCTATCCCACTGACAGTACCTTTCTAAAACCTTCCTAGGATGACTTGTATAAATGAATTAACTTGCTTGTTTTCCCAGTTAAGGGTTTTGCATGTCTCTGTTGCTAATTCTCTAATCTCCTGAATAAAAGAAGTGAATGAAGTGATAACTGTCCCCCTTCATTTTCTGCAGTAGTAGGTTTTCAGAGACTACTCAGACAAAAATTATGTGTCTGTGACAGTCAACCCCTTTGGCTCCCCAATGTTTCCTCACTGTTATTCCCAAATTTACATTTCCTAAAAATATTTCTGACACAACTCTCCTTTCAAATATCCTCAACCCTTGTCAAGGTAAAGCACACATAGTACATCGGCTACTCTAGTTCAGAATCTGGGATTTCTGAATCACATGCACTCTGCTTTTAGTTCTGTGGTCACCCTGTCTTGATATTCTGCACCCTAAGGACTAAATTATAAAGTAACTACCATAGTCAATGTGCTGGATTGAACTGTGGACCCTGTAGGGACACATTCTTGGTCTTGCCCACATTCCTGCAGGTGTGGACTCGTAAATAGGATCTCTTCAATATGTTAAGATGTGGCCCAACTGAATCAGATTGGACTTTAATTCAGATTACTGGGGTCTTCTATAGGCATGGCAAAAGCAGTTGGAGAGAGACGCCATGGGGAAGTCAACAGAACCCGGAAGAGAAAAGAGAAGACACCACCATATGCATTGCCATGTGACCAAAAAGCCAAGGAACCCCAAAGATCGCCAGCCAGCCAGAACACACTACAATAGCAGAAGAAAGCAAGCCTTCTAGCTTCTGAAACCATGGGCTAATAAATCCTATTGTTAAGCCAATCCTCTGTATATTTGCTTTAGCATCTAGGAAATTAAAACAGTCAGAAATGAGTCATCTCAGACCTAGTGTTCAATATTTCTGAAATGGACTGAGTTTTTCCCTGTCCCCAGTGCATAGTTTCTTTAGCAAATAGATACAGCCTCTTTGCAAAAGTTTTGAGAAAGGGTCTACACTTGATCACCAGGTCTTTAGGGAATTTTTGTTTTGTTTTATAGATCAAGGAGAATCTTAGTGGGCTGCCTATCTGTTTCAGTTCTACAGTTAGCCCCCAAAGATCCACATAGTTTGGAACATTCTGATCACTGCTCTGGCTATGCACTAGTCATATTATGGTAACCATTTTCATTCTCTTAGTTCAGGTAGCTCTTTGGCCTTTGCCATTCCAAAATTCTCTTGCTCCCACTGAAGTCAGGGAACCCATTCAATGACAGTGTCTCCCAGCAGTACATACAGGAGCCTCACTACAGTCCTTTTCAATGAAGCTGGTACTCCCCCTCACCAGTGTATTTCTTAATGCCTTAATGAAGAGTAACAACCAGGCCTTCTTGAGGGGCCCACTCAATACTACCCTTAGACCCAGGCAACCAGGGCCCCTGTGCTGGACTCTGTACTATAAAGGGCCTGATCCTGACCCTTCTCTGACTATACACTGAGGAGTCTAGCTCCTGGCCAAAAACCTATGTATGATCTTTCGTGCTCAACCATATGCGATTAGAAAGGCTTTACCTGGCAGGCTCACTGAAGAAAGCTGCCCTCCACGTCAGATCCGGTGCAAGCACAGTGCACTGTAGTCTGTGCAAGAAGTTGCAGTCAAGGACTCAGCCCCCTGCCATCCCCTAGCCAGTCATGCTCTTTTTCATATCTGCATTCCTAGCCCAGTCATCTCCATTTGGAGACCTCCTTATGGGCGGGCCAACCTTGAAGACACTTTCCTCCACTCTGACTCAGTACTCGGTGCTTTTCTACCCCTAGCACCTCCTCTTCCCCCTGCCATCTTCCTCAGATCCATGAATTGGTAAAAGCCTTTTGTTCAGGACTCCCTCAGGAGTGAGACACTTCCCAACGTCTGCCTGATCCATCTGACCCTCGCTCAGCCCTATTCCATGAAGAAAAACGGAAGAATTGAGAAACCATCACTTTTTCCAGGTTAGTTTCTTGCTTGTATTATTGTATTATTGCAATAAATGATTAAAGGCTTAACTGTTGCTTTCATTTTGGCCCGTTCTCTAACACCTGGCAGCTCCACTCCCTCAGCTCAGCTCAGCTCTCGACATATCCCTTCCCTTGGGCTGAGGAGTCTGTGAAGCCAAGGAGACAGGCCCACTTGGATTTCATGCCTCCCCTCACCTGGTCTATGTTTGGGAAACCAGGACTCCAAAATTCCCTTCCAAATAGCCCTGAGTCATATTTTCATGGCATGTGCCCTTGGTACTCTGCTCTACCTGGAATGCTCACCTCCATGATGATGGTCTCTCAATTCTACCATCGCAACCACAAAAGATCTCTGGCAGTCCCCTGTACCTCTGCTCCCCTCCCTCGAGATTCAAAGTCCTGGGCAGAACCATCTCAGGCAGAGATGATCTTGAGTCACAAGCCTGAGCCTTGGCTTCCAGAGAGCTGGAAGTGGGGACAACTGGTCTCTTTTGCATCAGTTACCTATTGCTGCATAACAAATTACCCCAAAAAAGAGGATTAAAAACAAGCATTTATTATCTACAGTTTCTATGGGTTAAGAATCTATGCATGGCTTAGATGGGTGCCTCTGGCTCAAGGTCCCTAGTCAACTATTTGTCAGGGCTGCAGTTTCATCTGAAGGTTCAACTGGGATGAGGTGTGGCTCTACTTCCAGGCTCACTCATATGATTATTGGCAGGCCTCAGTCCCTCGCTACATGGGCCTCTCCATGGGACAGCTCACAACATGGCAGCTTTTTTTCTAGAGTTTTTTCCCAGAGTGAAACATGTCAGAGAGAGAAAGAGAGAGGTCCCCCAAGATAGAAGCCACAGTATTTGTATAACCTAATCTCAAAAGTGACATCCATAATTTCTGCTATACTCTATTCATTAGAACCATGTCACTAAATTCCAGCTACACTCAAGGGAAGGGGGCTATACAAGGACATGAATACCAAGAGGCTGGTATTGGGGACCAGGAGGCTGCCCATCACTTCTTTAGTAGGGGTCAGTAGTGCCCCAAAATAGGAAGATTCTGTGTCTAGACAATAGAGCAGCAAATGTCTACTACTGGTATCTAGTTAAATTAAGTACTCAAAGATTAAATAAATCAGCATAGACTCTGAAGAAATAAGGCTAGGGATCTTAGAACAATTTTGGAAATTCTCCATCTCGTTTTGTTCCATTTTTACTTAGTTCCTTTGGGCGTTTTTTGCAGGCCCAGCCATTTGTGTGTGCAGACTAGACAATGCCCAAGTGGTGTGATTCAAGACACACAAAGAAATACGTCTCCTGTGACCCAAAAGAGCCAGCTCCCATGCTTTCACTCTTTTTTCCTCACACTTTTCACTTTGTACATTCCAAACTGAGGATAACGTTCTTTTAGCATAAGGCTTCTTGATGTTCTTTTAGCATAAAGCAAACACCTCTGAGACTCTTAACATGTAAAAGTTTTATGTTATTAGTACCCTGGTTTGAATTTTGTGACTCAGATCATTTCTACAACATGAAAGGAGAGCCTAGGGAATAAGGTAGAGCAGGAAGATCCCTAGTGATGGCAGTGGGATGGTGACACCAGCCACTGGAAGAGAAGGGCATTGACAGGACAATGGACCAAAGCCATCCTTCATCTTCTTCACCATTTTGCCCACAATTTTGAGTCAGCAACAAACAATAATACTATACTTGTGCATAGCTCTTGCTTTATTTGACACTATCCTATGACAAGGTGATTTGGGGCAATGTGCCTTGGGAAAACACCTGTGGGTGTGAACCCATTGTAAACAGGAACTTTTGATAAGGTGACTTCAGTTACAGTGTGGCTCGCCTCAGTCAGGATGGGTCTGAATCCTATTGTTGGAGTCCTTTATAAGCAGAATGAAATTCAGACAGACAGAGAGCCACAGGAAGCAGGAAAGAGAAGGTCAACGGAACCTCGAAGAGAAGAGAAGGAAGAGGCCAGGAGAGGCCGCCATGTGCACTGCCATGTGACAGAAAATCCAAGAACCAGGGATCACTGGCAGCCAGCCCCAGAACGCCAGTCTTCAGAAAGAAAGCATTGCCTTGATGAGGTCTCTATTTGGAGTTTTCCAGCCCCAAATCCAGGTGCTAATAAGTTCCCATTGTTTAAGCCAACCCACTGCATGGTACTTGCTTGAGCAGCTAAGGAAACTAAACCAGTAGATATCATTTCCCTATTTCGTAGAGGAGGTTAAGTGACTTGCCCAAGGTCAATACAACCAAAGGGTGTTGAATCTAATATCAATTTTCTTTCCTCTACATCTTCCAGTCCAAGGAAGAGGGGAGAGTAATAAAGGAAGTTTCCACAGAGCAGTCACTGGGCGGAAACTCATTAGTGACAAGGAGAGCTGTCACTCCAGTGACACTGACAGCAAGTAGAACAAATTCCTATTTGGATGGATGGAAAACAGCTTTGCAGGCAGTAAGGGCTTTGGAATCCAATCTTGAATAGTCAAGCTTCGATTAGAAGGCACGGTTTGGAAAAGCACAGTTTAAGTTGAATAGGAAGCAGTTTAGTTTTGGTGGTAAATCATGTCTGCAGGGAGCTTTAGAATATTGTGGCTCCTGTAAGAAAAATTTCTGTTACAGCAGCAATATTTTAAAGGCTAAAGCCACTTCATCATTTCAATGACCCAGACACAGTCAAAGATAAGACTCGTACTAGGGTAAGCAAGGAGTCTTGAATGATTCTCTTTTAGTTCTTATTTTAATTTATGTTGGAGATTTAATCATGTCCCCCCACAAAAGACATGTTCAAGTCTTAATACACATTCTGGTGGGTGTGAACCTATTTGTAAATAGGACACTTGAAGATGTTACTAATGAAGGTGTGGATTTTTGAATAGGATCTTTGAAGACTCTACCTTGAGGGGACCAAATCAAATCAGGTTGGCCTTAATCCACATGACTGGAGGCCTTGTAAGCAGAGGAAATTTGGATGCTGTCAGTCAGTAGAAGGCAGAAGTTGTTGTAGAAGCCACAGGAGGAGACCAAAGAGACTGCTAGCCATGTGACAGAAGCAGAGATGCAAGCCAAGGAACCCCAAGGACTACAGCAAGCGAACACCAGAATGTTACAGACTCCAGGAGAAATCACGACCTGTTAAGACTTTGATTTTGGACTTCTAGCCTCCAAAACCATGAGACAATAAGTTCCTGTTGCTCAAGCCAACACAGTGTGTGGTATTTGTCATAGCAGCCCTGGCAAACTAAGACAACTTATCTTCCAAACTTGATAGTAAGGGGCCTAAAATCTTCTGCTCAAGAACAAGGGTGGGCAAACGTTTATTGTGAATGGCTAGATAGCAAATATTTCAAGCTTTGCAGGTCAGATAGTGACTATCACACCTACTCCATTCAGCCATTGTGGAGCAAAAGCAGCCTTAGACAACAGGCAATACACAGGTGTGGCTAGGACCAACCTTTAACTTGCAGGATCCAGAGAGTCCGTGCCTCCTTAATTTTTGCACCCTGGCACTTTGCTTGTCTCACCTGAGTCCCAGCCTTGGGCATCGCAGTGTTGCAACAAAATTTTATTTATAAAAGCAGTGGGTGACTAGGCAGGTAAAGTCACTGCCCTCCCAGCGATGTGGGACTTGACTCCTGGGGATGAGCCTGGACCTGGCATCATGAGATCGAGAAAACCTTCTTGACCAAAAGGGGGAGGAGAATGAAACAAAATAAAGTTTCAGTGGCTGAGAGATTTCAGATGGAATCGAGAGTTCATTCTGGAGGTTATTCTTATGCACTGTATAGATATCCCTTTTAGTTTTTAGTGTATTAGAATAGCTAGAAGGAAATACCTGAAACTGTTGAACTGCAACCCAGTAGCCTTGATTCTTGAAGATGATTGTATAACTGTATAGCTTACCGTGTGTGACTGTGTGATTGTGAAAACCTGGTGGCTCACACTCCCTTTATCCAGCATATGGACAGATGAGTAGAAAAATGGGGACAAAAATTAAATGAAAAATAGGGTGGGATGGGGGAGATGGGATGTTTTATGTGTTCTTTTTTACTTTCATTTTTATTTTTATTTTTATTTTGGAGTATTGAAAATGTTCAAAAATTGACTGTGGTATTGGAATAGCTAGAAGTAAATATCTGAAACTACCAAACTCCAGCCCAGCAGTCTGGACTCCTGAAGACAATTATATAATAATGTAGATTACAAGGGGTGACAGTGTGATTGTGAAGACCTTGTGGATCACACTCCCTTTATCTAGTGTATGGATGAGTAGAAAAATGGGGATAAAAACTAAAGGACAAATGGGGTGGGATGGGGGGACGATTTGGGTGTTCTTTTTTCACTTTTATTTTTTATTCTTGTTCTGGTTCTTTCTGATGTAAGGAAAATGTTCAGAGATAGATTGTGGTGATGAACGCATAACTATGTTATCATACTGCGGACAGTGGATGTGTCCACAGTATGTGTATACCATGGATGATTGTATGGTGCGTGAATGTGTTTCAATAAAACTGAATTTAATTAAAAAAAAAAAACTGGAAAAAAAAAAAAACTTCGGTATCACCAAAAAAAAAAAAAAATTGATTGTGGTGATGAATGCAAAACTATATGACGGTGCTGTGAACAACTGATTGTACACTGTGGTTGACTATATGGTATGTGAAAATATCTTAATAAAGCTGGAAAAAAAAAAAAAAGAAGAGCAGTGGGTGGGCCAGATTTGGCCACCAGGCCCGTTTGCTGACCCCTGCTCTAGTAAGAATTTTTTAAACACTTCATCTCCTTCATCTTCACAGCAAACCTGGGAGGCTGGTATTATTTTTGAGGCTCAGAATGATCAGTCACCTGCCCAGGGTCACTGGCTGCCTCAGAGGCATGCTATTTCAGAGCATAGCTGCTGGGCAAGAAGCCTCCCTGTTCCGGTTTGCTAACGCGGCTGTTATGTAAAATACCAGAAATGGATTGGCTTTTATAAAGGGGCTTCATTTGGTTACAAAGTTACAGTCTGAAGGTCATAAAGTGTCCGAGGTAAGGCATCAACAATAGGGTGCCTTCACTGGAGAAAGGCCATTGGCATCCGGAAAACCTCTGTTAGCTGGGAAAGCACGTGGCTGGCATCTGCTTGCTCCCAGGTATGTTTCAAAATGGAGTTCTCCAAAATTTCAGCATTGGCTTTCTATAGCCATCCTCAAAACGCCTCTCTAAGCTGCAGCACTGAACTCTTTCTGTCTGAGCTCTTATAGGGCTCCAGTAATCTAATCAAGACCCAAGCTGAATGGTCAGGGCCACAACTCCTTGGAAATAATCTAATCAAATGTATTACCCACAGTTGGGTGGGGCACATCTCCATGGAAGCAACCTAATCCAAAGATTCCAACCTAATCACTACTAATATATCTGTCCCCACAAGATTGCATCAAAGAACATGGCGTTTGGGGGGACATAATATATCCAAACAGGCACACTCCCTAATATTTTATCTCCTCCAGAGTGTGGGGCCCAGAATCCCATGTATGGTAAAGGTGCAATAAACTGTTTATTGATTTGGTTTGCATTTGGAGAAAAAACATAGTGTCATGGTTAAAAGTATGGGCTCTGGAGGAAGACAGCCTGGATCCAACTTACAGTTCATTAGCTGCATGGCCTGGGGCAAGTTACCTCCCCTCTCCATGCCTGTTCAGCCATCTGTAAGGGTTCTACCTCGTGGGATCGTTGTACTATCTCACGAGTGCTGAATCAAGAGTGCTGAATAGAGTTTGCTGCTGTAACTTCCAAGCTCTACTTCCAGTGGGTATTGAATGCAATTGGTTCAAACGAGGGATGTTCTGAGCATCAACTACAGGCCAAGGCAGAAAATACTTGAGAATGGGGAAGATCTTGGCTTGGGTCAAATCGCATCGTTAAACAGATCTGGTTCAACCAAATGCACAGCCAGAGAGTTCAACCAAACTCACAACACCCCCAGCATCTAGCTTTCCCAGTTGGGCAGGGTCTTTGGGGTAATGGCATAGCAATACTTGGGCCACCTGGAGCCTGAGGAAGAATGAAGATACCAGGCTCCCGCCAACAAGCCCCGCCTGGCTGAGCTCCACACTGCATTTACCTTTTAATAGCAGATATGAAAATTTCACCAGGTTTTCTGCTTTACTCTTGTGAAATATTAAACATGAATAAATTATTAAGCCCAATGTAAAATACTACAAATGTTCATAGATTTCATCAAGAGGTTCTTCAGAAGCATGTCTGGTTACAGGGCTATTTTGGGTGAAGCAAATCTACTCTAATAGGGGACTCTTTTTACTTCTTCCATTACCTGGGCTCCTTAATAAGAAAATGTTTATTCTTAGACTCAGATGCTACAAATAAACACATAAAGATGCAGAAGTTTGGTATATGTAGTAGCTTTACACGTTCAGAGATGTCTGCTGGAAGGACCAGAACCTGCATTTGGGAGGAGAACAGGGCTGAAGAGGATGGGAACCAAGCTTTGGAGAAAAATGAAACTGTGCTGGGTGTCTCCAAAGTGGCCTTTCTCTTGACCTCTGTGCCAGTTCAATGTATTATGTCCCCCAAAATGCCATTATCTTTGATGCAATCTTGTGTGGGCAGACATATTAGTGTTGATTAGATTTTGGAATCCTTTGGGTGTTTCCATGGAGATGTGATTCAATCAACTGTAGACAAGACTTTTGGTTGGATAATTTCCATGGAGATGTTGCCCCACCCATTCAGGGTGGGTCTGAATTAAATTACTGGAGCACTATATAAGCTCAGACAGAAGGAGCAAGCTTGCTACAGCCAAGAGGGACACTTTGGAGAACACACTGGAACTGAGAGAGGGGCTTCAGCTTACAGAGAAAGCCTTTGAAAGCAGACTTTTGCTCGAGAGAAGCTAAGAGAGGACAAATGTCCCAAGAGCAACTAAGAGTGACATTTTTGAGGAACTGCAGCCTAGAGAGGAACGTCCTGGGAGAAAGCCATTTTGAAAGCAGAACTCCTGAGCAGATACCAGCCACGTGCCTTCCCAGCTAACAGAGGTTTTCCGGATGCCATTGGCCATCCTTCAGTGAAGGTACCCAATTGTTGATGCGTTACCTTGGACGCTTTATGGCCCTAAGACTGTAACCGTGTAACCAAATAAACCCCCTTTATAAAAGCCAATCCATTTCTGGTGTTTTGCATTCTGGCAGCATTAGCAAACTAGAACAACCTCTGAAGCAGGAAGCTCATCTAAGGTCTGAGTTGTGGCCATGGGGGTTCTGATGACCGAAGGATTTGGATCAACAAGAAGCAGCTACATCAAGTCTGTTCTCCCAAGGAGCTAAGAGGATCCTGAGATAGAAGTCAAGCTGGATGTACAACCAGTTTGTGTGATGAGTTGGCCCAATGGAAGATGCCTATTTCCTGGAGAGCTGAGGAGCCTCTCTGCAAAGTGCTCACCCTGAGAACAATGAACTAAGCCTGCGGTTGGAAGAAGGAATTCTGAGCCCAGCCCTGTAGCTGCTTTTCTGTTCTTCTCCTGGCCAAGCTCCTGGTTGGATGTCTAGATCAGAAAAAGAGAGCTGGCTCCTAGAGAAACAAGAAGGAGCAGTCACGTTACCCTGGGCTCCACATCAGTATACAAGCAGCTCTGCTTGGAGGCCCCTCCATACAGGAAGTCTTGGAAAGGGGAGAGGGGCACTTTCCCTGCTTTGTCACCGATCACCACAGTTCAGCACATGGTGACAGTCAGCTGCAGATGGGAACACTGGACAAAGAATGATATGAGTAACAGCGAGGCCTGGTGGCAAGGCCGTTCCTGGCAGGGCTCCAGCCACTGGTGGAGGTTTGAGCATGCCGAAGGAAGCTAGACAGCAAAGAGGCAAGGGTACCTGGCAGGGCACCCCGAAACAAACCCTGCTTTCATGTCCACTCCCCTCGACACCCAAGGCTGCACCTTCTCATTTGTCCTCTACCTGCCCCACAAATTCTTCCTGATTCCCAGCCCAAGCAGTCCTTCAACCACCACCCACATCATGCCCTCATCCCTGTCTGTCTCTTTCTGTCTCGCTCTCTATGTATGTGAGTAAGTGTGTTGGCTCATTTTATGTGTCAACTTGGCCGGGTTAGGGCGTCCAGCTTTTTGGTTGAACACTGGCCTAGCTGTTGCTGCAGAGGTTATTTCATAAATGGAATGAGCATCAACAATCAGTTGACTAAGAAAAGGAGATTATCCTGGCCAACGTGGGTGTGTCTAAATCAGTCAGTTGGAGGCCTTAAAGAGCCAAGAGCTGACAGTTCCAGAAGGAAAAGGAATTCTGCTTCAAGGCCACACCCTTCACTCCTCTAGAAATTTCCATCCTCTGACTTGGCCTATGGAATTCAGACTTGCCAGCCCCTACAATTGCATGAGCCAATTTCTTATAATAAATCTCTTCTACGACATGAACGGCGGTCCTTTAGATGTGGTATCCTTGGGCAGTGCACAGACTGCTCGATAGAACACAGCAGCCCTGCCCAGCTTTCTGCTTGCAAGTCCTAAAGTCTCACCCTGAAGTCTGGCCCCTTCTCTCTCCTCCAAGGCATTGGTAGCCACCCAGCATGCACATACACACACAAAGATAGATGAACTGACAGCTCATCTGAATTCCAGAACCTCACTTGGACATCTTCCTTGCCATACTCAACCAGCACCAGAGGTTCCCCTGATCCAGCCTGAACTTCAGACAGTCTACCTCCTGCCCACAGGACTCCCATGGATCCCACCTCTGCCACCTCTGGAGTCCAATGTCCCCACATGTCCCCTGGCCCTTAGCATTCCTCAGCACCCTGCTCAAGCCCCCTCCTCTGGGATCTGCGCTCTGAGCCCCAGGCCCCACCCCACCCCCACCTCTACTGTATGATTTACCAGCCTGTGCCTTAATTTTTTGTTTCCATTTATCTACCTGCATCGGAAGATGGGCTTCTTAGAGGGGAGACCAGTTCCTTATTCATACTTGTAGCCACAGGGTCCCCCAAGCCCCACAGAACTGGTGATCAACACATGGGGTGGGGTGGGTGCCTTGGACCACCAAGACACACTCGTCTCACTTGGCACCTACTCTGCACAGTGCATGGAGGGCTCCAGGGCTGGGGGGAGCAGAGTGGAGAGACCCAGGCTTTAGTCCTCAAATACAAAGGAGAAGGGCAGGCAGAAATTACACAGCTCTGGAGACCACTCCAAATTTAGTGATGCTTAGGAAACAAATTTGCTTTCTTAGGTTGCTCCTTCTCAAATTACCCTCCTTCCAGAAGACGATGCCCTCCCAGGACACCCCCCACCACCACCACCACCGTGTTCTCCAGGTAACCAGGCCTCCCGTGTATTCCATTTTCACATCCCTCTTGGCTTCCTGTGCGTGGAGGACATGGAAAGCCATCCTTGCTTCCCCAGGGAGCAGAAGCTAATGGATGCCTAATTCAATAGCTTTCACATTGTAAAGCGCCAGCTAATAAAAAGCATTTATAGAGAATTCAGTGGAGAACTTCACATCCGCACTCCCCAATAAAAGCCTGATCGTCTCCAAATGTTACACGCTCACGTGGGACAGAGCCGCTGGCCGGGATGGGCTCCAAACTCATAGCCTGAGCATCCAGCCGCAGCCAAATATTGTTGCACAGGCACCAGCCTTGACTAATTTCTCCCTGTGGCAGCCCTTGGGTTTTAATGCCTGTGCCTTGCTGGGGCCTGTCTTCAGGGCCGGAATTTGCCTTCTGTGTTCTCTGTCCAGCCCCAGCGCAGGAGGTAATAACCCACCCCATTGCACATCTCACGGCTCAGTCACAGCTGGCCACATGCTTCTGACCTGCCTCAGTGCCTCATCTGTTGGCACTGCTAGCAAATGCTAGGAAGAGCCCCATTTTCTGGAGGGAAACACTGAGGCTCAAGGAGCTTAAGCTGTCTGCCCAGAGACAGATACATGGCAATGTGACATCCACTGCTTTAGACTCAACTGATCTGGGTCTGTTTGGGGTGGCTTGCCCAGGCTTTGCCTTCCTCCAAGGCAGCCCTGGCTCCACCCTCCTACTGGTTCCCACAAAAAGACGTTAGGCTCCCAGGGCCCACCTGACCCCTGCCCCACACCCGGGGATTGAAGTGGCCAGCTGAACAGCCGTGGGTGCCCTTCAGAGAGCCCCAGCAGCCGTCCCAGCCAGGCCCTGCACCAGCCCGCCAGGCCCTGCACCAGCCCACCAGGCCAGCCTGGTGCAGGCCCTGCACCAGCCCGCCAGGCCGGCCTGGGGGACACGCTCAGAGGCATGGGCAGGGTGAAGGAAGGGGCAGCAGCCCTCTGGGAGGGAAGACAGGCCCACACCATCCCTTTCGCACCACCCTGGTTTCCATTCCCACCGAGAACATTTCAGGCCCCAGAACAGGGCCGGTCTCAAGTGGGAGGGAGGCCTGGAGAGGAGATAAGAGGAAGAAAGAAGGAAACTGAGGCTCAAAGGGATCTTTCTAGTTTGCCCAAAGCCTCAGAATCCATTAGAATCCCAGTCAAGACTAAAATTCCTGCAGTGGCTCCCAACCTAACCTCCTTACTTAATATTACAAAGTGCTACAGAGAATATTTTATCCCTGCAGAATAAGACCTACGGTGCCCCCTGATCTTCCATGCACAGGACCCTCAAACCACTCAGAGTCACCCCATTCCAGCCAGGACTTTGTTCTTGCCCTACCTCTGCCTCTGGGACCTAATCATTCCCCACTATGTGCTCCCACTGCTTGGACGTACATCCCCGTTCTATCCCTTACCACCCTGTACTGATGTCCACTGGAGCTCTGTCTCCCTTGCAGGATGAGAGCTCCTGGGGGGAAGGGTCTGTGTCTTCAGCAGCTTGTGCTCCCAGAAACTGCCTCAGTGGCTGGTACCCAGACACCCAAGTATATGCAGCAACACCCTTTGGTCCCGGGTGGAGAAAGCCTTTAGCACTTTCCGGCCAGGAAGCAGCCGAGGGGCATGCTGTCACATGCCAGAACTCAGAAAGCAGCCGTGGGCCACCCCAGGAACCAACCCAAGATGTGGGGAAAGCTCCAGGGAAGCCAGTTGTGCTTGTCATAAAATCAGAACCTTTAGCTAAGAAACAGAGAGTCAACTCCGTGAGAAAAGGGCCCCTGACTGCCTCGGTCACCCCCCAAAGCTAAGGGCCCTGAACAAAACGCATATATTTATACTCAGTGATACTCCTGAGAGCTGAATTGGGTCCCCCAAAAAGATATATTCAAATTCCAGCCTTTACTATGACTATGCCCCTACTTGGATATAGGATTTTTGCAGATATAACAAAGTTAAAATGAGGTCAAAATGGACAATCTTATGTCTTTAAGAAAACTAAAGCTGGGGAGACCCAAATCATCTTTGTCTGAAAATGGTGAATTGAAATGCCCAAGATAAGTGGAAAGGGAATGAGTCTACTCACAAGTTCTTCTTCTCTGTCAGTAGAACTTTCCCCTGTCTATTAGAAGCAGGTATTGAAGTTTGTGTGTCTGGACTGTTTTGGTTAAGGAGTCTTGCAGGCCTACTGGGCTGCCAGCCCTTGGCTTCTACTTGCTTGGGCTTTTATTGCTCAGACCAACTCAAGGTAATTCTAGGCTCTTAAGAATTTCAGAGGCTCTTTAAGCAAGCTAATTCATTGTGAGGCTGTTAGTAAAGTTGCTGTTTGTAGTGAAGGTGAGGTTTAGGAGTTATTATTGTACAAGTCGAATATTTCAAAATCGGGCCTCCATATTATCTTTTTAGCACTGGCTCGGAGTGATCAGTTTTAAATTTTGAAAACTGGTTGGGAAGGGAAGTATGTATGATTTAGAGTCCTGTATCCACATGATTGAGCTGATTGTTCTCCAGTCTAGTGGAGAATATTATAAAACAGGTATACCAGTGTTCCAGTTTGCTAAAGCTGCCATTATGCAAAAATACCAGAAATGGATCAGCTTTTATAAAAGGGGTTTATTTGGTTTCAAATTTACAGTCCCAAGGCCATAAAAGGGTCCAAACTAAGGCATCAACAAGAGGATACCGTCACTGAAGGAAGGCCAATGGCATCCGGAACACCTCAGTCAGCTGGGAAGGCACATGGCTGGAATCTTCTTTGCTCCTGATTGTGTTTCAAAATGGCTTTCTCCAAAATGTCTCAGCTCCTCTCTCAGCTCTTCTGTGTCCTTGCTTCTTTCTCCTGGGCATTTCTCTCTAAGCATCTGGGGGTCCTCTCTTAGCTTCTCCGGGGCAAACTCTGGGCTTCATCTCTCAGCTTAGCATCTCCAAACCTCCTTCTGTCTGCATCTCCCAACGTCTCCAAGCATCAGCCTGTGTCATTTCTTAACTCTCTTAAAAACTCCAGTGAACTAATCAAGCTGCTCTGAATGAGTGGGGTCCACACCTCCATGGAAATAACCCAATCAGAGGTGTCACCCACAGATGGGTGAGTCACATCTCCATGGAAACGCTCAATCAAAATGTTCAATGCAACAAGATTGAGTTAAAAGATCGTGGCTCTTCTGGGGTCCATAACAGTTTCAAACTGACACAACCAGCCAAAAAAAAAAAAAAAAAAAAAGAGGCCAAACTGTATTGAGGTGGGTCTAACCTGATATGACTGGTGATTTTATAAGAAGAGGAACACTGGGACACAGAAACAGACAGACTCAGAGGGAGAAAGCCATGGGAAGATGGAGGAGGCAGGGATTGCAGTGATGCCACCACAAGCCAAGGAAAGCTGGCAACCACCAGGAGCCAGGAAGAGCCTAGGCAAGTTCCTCCCCCAGAGCTTCAGAAGGAGGGCAGCCTGGCTGTCACCTTGATTTCAAGCTTCAAGCCTCCAGAACCGTGATACAGTATAAGTATCTACTGCTTTGAGCCCCCCTAATTTGTGGTACCTTGTTACGGCAGCCCTGCTGTCGAAGGAAGGAAGGAAGAATGAGCAAACAGAGACAATGAGCTCCTAGTTGGAGGAGACATTCGAGTAGAGCCCGGAACACAATCTGCCAAGCCGAGGGCCTTTGCCATGGCACTAAGTCAACACTGGTTGAATGAATGTCTCCTAAGAAGCATTCCCAATCCAGGACGGAGGGACCCTCTAGCCCTGGCCAAATGAGCCTGCAGGGAAGCACCCTAAGAGTGACTCTTCCTCTTGGTGAACTCTGCCAGGTCTAGCCCAGGGCACGTCCCCGACAAGGACTCCACAAATGTTTGGAGCTTGCTTCATTCTGGGTTACAACAAACCAAGCCAATCAGTCTAGCGGGGCTTGACTGTAAGATGATTCCATTGTCATATTACAGCTACAAACAGCTTCTTGGTCAAGCCTGATCATGCTAAAATATTGCAGGAGACATGGTGGAGGAGGGGTGTTGGTTTATTATATTGTCTAATTATTGGAACCAAACCTTATAAGCAATTCCCACCACCCAAACCCTGTTTCCTCGACCTGGGATCCTAATGTTTCAGCCAATAGTAAATATCCAATCTCTGAGTCTCTGAGGTTGGATTTTAAAGCTCACTGATACCTGAATTGAATCACCTTGGCCCTTAGGTGTTCTCTAGTTCAACCCACAAGGTATGACAGGAGAGCCTGTGGCTGGGGAGAAAATGGCCAGTTCCCGTGCCTGCCCCTCCACTTACTGGCTCCATAATCTTGGTCAAGTTACTTTTCTGAACCTCCATTTATTCATCAGTTCACAAGTTTCGTTTCTAACTATTTCCTGGGATGGTGGAGAGAATGTGCTGTCAGATGCCTCTCCCACAGTAGATGTTCACGAAGTGGTCGTTATTATTTGGAGCATCAGGAGCCCATCAGAGCCTGTTCACAGGGGGGTCTGTCCTGTTGGGGTAAAGGCTGGGGTCCCAGAGCCTCAGGGCCATCTCCTAAGGTCCCCAATCCCGGTACCAGACCCGGAGTTTCAGTGTGGGTCCCCACTTCTCCTCCAATCCAGCACCCTGCCCCATCCCTTCTTCCTCCTCTCCTAGTCAGGGAGGATTTCTGCCCACCTGGGGCTCACAGAGGCTTGCTGGGAGTCCTTTATCAAGGCTTCAGCCACCGTGGGTTAAAGTCTTGATGAGGTTTGATTTTTTTTTTAAGTAGGTGAACCCAACAGGAGAAATTTTACCTCTTTGAACAGCCCGCTCAGAAACATTTGCTTCATTGAGCTAACCGAGATTAAATAATTTACATTGTTTTAAAAAACTCCATGCTGGAGAGGCATTGTCTAAATCAGTGCCTTGACCAATTAAAGAAAACACTTCACAGCAATAGTTTCCAGCCAGCAGGGCTCTTATGAGGCGTGGAGGATCCCGACTTTGTGTGGGAACAGAGGTGAAGGAACTGGCATTTCAATTAGCTTAATTTTACTTGGGGGAATTTATACCTTTCTCTGGCATAATTACATCCTGAGCTTGTCTTCAAATCTGTCCCAAGCCCCATCCCCCTCCTTAAAGTGAATCTCCAGCTTTACCTCTTCCTTCAGGAAGCCTTTCTCAGGTCCCTCATCCCCACAGCCTCCATGACCCCTCTCCATTCTAGGACCCTAGAGATAGTTTCTCATATGGCCCCAAAAACAAGTCAGCTTTCAACCCATGCATTCCCACAGGCCATGGACGTGCCCAGCTGAAGCCCCTTTCCTTACACAGTCTGAAGAGAAAAATCAAGAACAGCAGCGATGCCTGCAAACACCCCAGTTCTAGGCAGACCTTTAGGTGAGCAAACAGTGGAGGCGTCCAAATCACCCCACCCAGCCCACTGGACGGCTCCCAGGTCAGAACACTCAGTCCCAGAGAGGCTTTGGGGAGCAGAAGCGCATCTTTGCCTCCCGCCCTGTTACAGGTATGAGCTTAGGTCCTGGGGCCGGAAGCCCTGGGTTCAAATCCCAGTCCTGCCTCTTGCTTGCTGGGAGACCTTGGACAAGTCACTTCACTGCTCTAAGACCCAGAATAGAGACCAAAATAGCTCCTATCCCATAAGATGAGCAAGAGGGTTAGATGAGATGATCAGTGTAAGATTTTAAAACAGCACCTGGCATGGCTTCAGAGCTCTTCATATGTTAGCTCTTAGTATCATAGTCCTCTCTCTCTGCAGTCTGGGATTCAGGGCCCTGGCTTCACCATGGCCTCCCTATTGTAGAAAATCCTTTAGGAGCCTCGGCTCTGTGCCCCTTTCCCTCCTCAGACTCACAGCCCAGTTCACAGAGTTCCTTTGTCCATGAGCCGCTGTCTGCTGTCCTTGCCTGGTACATTAGCATGAGCTCCACCAGGATGACCACTGATACTGAGTTAACTCCTCAGGCTGTGACACCAATGTCACTATCAACTGTAATAAGCAGGATGAGAAAACTGAGGCTCAGAGAAGAAAGTGAGATGGCTGGGCTCTTATGGCTGGACAAGGGCAGAGCCGGGATTCAATGCCAGGTTTCTCTAATTCAGGAAAAGATTAAATTCCTTCTATCAAGTAATCATGCTTTACCCCCAAAAGGAAAGAGTCACTAGCACCCACTTGGTTCTGCTCAAGGCTGGACCTCCTGACACCATGATACAGGACTGAGATGTCTTCCTGGCTTCTTCTTGCACCTGTCAGCTCCATGTATCCCCATTCCCTGGGCAGTGGGAGAAACCCAACTCCAGTTGATTTCTCTACCTTTCTTCACCACCCTTCCCACCACCACTATCCCCTGCCTGTTTCTTCCAGCAAACTCCTATTCATTCCTCAAAACCCAAATGAAATGTGAGCTCCTCCAAGAAAACTTTACAGGTGCCTCGACACTTTAGGCTGGATTAGAGATCCCTCCTCTATGTTCCTAATTCCTTTCTCTATCCCCCAGTTTTTAACTTTCTTTGTAATTGATGTCTATTCCTCCACACAGGATTCTAAGCTGCATTAGGGCTCTGTGTTACACCTAAAAATCACCAAAATAGAGCTTTTCTTCCCAGTCTAAGGAGCTGATCGTAGACAAATTGTTCCCAAATACAAGGTGGGGAATAATTACAAACTTAAGAGCCTGACTTGAAGATGCAAACAAACCCCAATTTTGAGAATGGAAAATGTCTTGGATTAGTCAACATCATGAATTTCAAAATTATATAAAACTCTGCAAAATGTATTCAACTCTTCTTTCTAGGATTGTTTTCAACCACCTCCCAGCCCCAGCTTCTGCTGCCCAGATTAACTGCCTTCTCCCACCACCACTGTCAGCCACCCTCCTCCCAAAGGCCTTGGCGTCAGATCAGTTCCCCCCAGAGGAGTTTCCAGTCTGAAGCCCAGTTCCGTGAATCACAGGCCCTTTGGGAAGCTCAAGTGCTTTGCTCTATTTTTTCTTGAAATAAAAGGAAAGGAAATTACATACACAGCAGAATGCAACATCAAGATAAAAATAAATTCATAAGCATGGAAATAATGTTAAGGCACTGCTAGTGTTTTAAACATGGGCTGTAATATTCTTTTTTGCAAGCGACTTTCTGTGCCACAGTTGAAAACACCACATCACCAAGCAAGAGACGGAACACGGAACACGGCTGCAGCTTCTACAGGGGGTTCACTCCCTGGGGAAAGGAAGTCCCTGATCTCCAGACCCCAGACCAACAGCAGCCAATGTTGGGGAGTCCAACTAGAAGAGTTTTCTGCCCTAACTGCACCTTACAATCTCCTGGGAAGTGTTTTTTGTTTTGTTTTGTTTTGTTTTTGAAATACCAATGCCCAAGCCCCACACCCAAAGTTTCTGCTGTAAATGGTGTTGCCTGCTGCCCAGCCCCCATGCCCATCTCCCCCCTCAAGCCCCTACATTCCAGGCTGTTGCCACTTTGCCTAAGAATCCCAAGCAGGGGGTGCCCACCACAGCCTCAACCCATGCTCTGACCTCTCGGGGACAGGAAACTTCCCCCACTGTGGCCCCAGACCCTCCAAGAAATGTAAAATGCCCTCCCAGGCCCAGCCTCCAAGGACACAGAGACCCCTGTCCCAAAGACATTCCCGGGGGTGACCAGGGTCCCCACCCCATTATTTTTAAGGTCCTGGGGCCGGCCAGCTCTTGAGCGAGGGTGCAGGCAAACGCAAAACGAATGCAGAGCAACTAGCTCTCTGGGTCTGTCAGTGCTTCTGGGGAGCCTGCCACAGGGCAGAAAACGGGGAAAGTCTTCCTGGATTCTGGTCCTCAAACTCAACAATGCATCAGAATCACCCGGGGGTGAGGAGCTGTTAAAAACCGGACAGCTAAACTCACCCCCTGCATGTCCGATTCAGCAGGTCTGGGGGGTGGGGGTAATTTACATTTCTAAAAGCCCCCCAGAGGCAGCAGCTGCTGCTGGCTTTAGGAGGCCAGTCGTTCTCAGTACTTTAGAGGCACCTAGGGAGATTTCCAAAAATTCCATCCTCAGCGCACCCCCCAGAGATTCTGATCCATCTGGGGTGTGCGTGAGCCTTGGGCATTTTTAAGCTCCTGGGTTGATCCTAACATGTAGCCAGGCTCTGGGGCGGCAGTTTGCACAATCTGGCCCCTGGCAGGCTTTCTCACCTTGATGACACTCGCCCTCCCCCATCACATCCCATCGCCCCACCCTGCTGCGGCCTCACCCCCTGGCACCCACACGTGGCTCTGAGGTCTTTGTCCATTGTTTATGGCCTCAAGTGTTCTGCCCCTAAAACTCCACCTCCACCCTGAGATGCTGCCCAAGCGCTCCCACCTCCGAGCACCCTGCCTGCCCCCCAGTTCCTGCCTTTTGCTGTTCACACTCCTTCCCAGCCCCCATTGGAGAGCGAGGCACTTCCAGCTCTGCTCCAGACCGGCCTGCAGGCTGGGGCCACATTTCGGATTTGATCTGTGTTCCTGGCACTGGGAGTAGTGCCCGGCTACAGGGTGTGCCCGTCATCATGTGAATGCATCTTGAAACGACAATCCCTGGGCTCTGACCACACATCGCGGGCTCTAGACAATCCTAGGCATCATCTCTTAAGAGACCAGCAGCTCTGGCCGGCGGGGAATGTACTCATGGGAGATGGAGCAGGAGAGCAATCTTCAGACACCTGAAGGCTGCAGTATGAGGTGAAAGACGATCTTTTTGGTGTTGCTCCAGGGACACATCACTGAAGCACTAAGCAGGGGTCATGAAGAGCACCAAGTAGCAGAGCCAAGAAGGGAACCCCGAGGCGGCTGAGTCCAACAAGCAGGCACTTTCTGCTGTGCCATTCTGTTTCAGTCTGATTTTATTTGAGAGATTTCATCTCTAAGAAGTTTCCCCAGACCAGAGAAAGCCGGGGAAAAATGAAGCATTGATCTTGGGTTAAAGGCACACTTCACCCCAGGACGCCCCCTCTCCTTGCCCACAGCAGCTTCTCGGGGACCATCCAACTAATAATATTGAACACTCACACTCTCACGGGCGCTATCATTGGCTGACCCCATCCACAGTTCTCTCTGCCTCGCTCACGTCCTTAAAGACACTAATAGATTTTCTTTAGCTGCCAGCAGAGCAAACATCTGCTGATTTGAACTCATGTAGACATATTAGAAAGGACTGGTCCTAGGAATTCTCTTATTTCTTTTCCTTATTTTCAGCGCAAATCTGCCAGATACCTTTGAAAAGAAGGAACCCCAGGGAGGAGCACATTAACCACCCATACAGCCTAATTAACTATTATGAAAATACTGGAATTGTTAACACTTTGAATAGGAAGTTGGTGGTTACAGTTCTTAGGGCATTATCCCCAAACACGTATGGTCAGTTTTATAATGCAAGAAAATATTTCCAGATATTAACAATTATACAGGGTTCCCCAATCACTCTTGGCATGTGAGAGCCTCCTGCAGAGATAGACGTTTAAATCACAATCAGAACACCCCCAAAAGCATCCTTGGGGAACTGCAAGTTGTACAAAGTTGAGCTGCAAATGCACAGCCTCCTTTCGCTTGTGAAGACTATGGCAAAGGAGCCTTAGGGAGAAATGTGGCTTTGCTTCAGTCCGTTTGCAAATGCACACACTGGTTCAAGAAATTTGGCTGGACTCACCAGGTACTGACCCTGTGTTCAGCTGAACTGACTTGTCAATCAAACAGCTCTGAATACTAAAACAAAGCACTTTTTAACAAAAGTATTTTTTGCCCACCTACGTGTAAAGGACAAGAAGTCAATAGGCTGCTGCTCAGAGTTTTCTATCCATGCACTGGTTCAGGACAGTGTTAAGTCTTTGTTCTGTGCACATATCCATGCCAAACAGATAGACCCAGTAGTTTTCTTTAACATCTAACAAAGCCCAAGAACCCAGGGCTGTGTGAGACAGGCATCTGGCAACTTCAACCAGAACAGCCATGGCTTTGACATTTGAAAAGACAACCTTCTGCTCCATCTGCCTCCAGCCCCACCTTCCATCAACCTCCACCAGCGAGACCTGCCTTATGGGTAACCTCACCTGCCCCAGGTGAGTCCACCAACCTTGGTCCACTGACCCGAGCTGGGCCGATCAGAATCCCCATTCCAGAAAGTTGGAACTAAGAAAATCTAGCACCTTGAAAACCGGGAGTGAGGGCGGCTGTGAGCCATGGTAGGGCCTGAGAGGCAGAGAAAGTGGTCTACAGAGCGGAGGAGAGAGAAGAGACAGACAGACAGTCTTTACAGAGCTGGAAACCCCTGTTCCTGAGGCCAGGCTGAGCCCAGCAGTGCACGGGCCACCTTTCAAAGCCTCCCCTCTGTCCTAGGATAAACTCTCCCTTTTTGCTTAGGCTAGTTCACAGGGATTTCAGTCACTAGCCACCAAATTGGAGTTTGTCTCTATGTGATGGTGCAAATGTTAAATAAAAATTTAGGAGAAATTAATCCAAGAAGTCCTTCTTTGTTTATTCCTAAGGTATAATTTTCAGGTACAGTAAGTAGACAGAGGAAGAGAGAGTGTGTGCAGATCCCTTTCTCTCCTTTTTATGCATCAAAACCTAATTTGCTTAATGGCACAAAAATATTAAATAAATACTAGTTTCCCTCCTCCCAGCTATCAACATTTATGGTAGAGGTTCTCAAAGTCGGATCCTCAGACCAGCAGCAGCCCCTCAGAACTTGTTAGAAAGGCAAACTCCTCCCTGGACCTTCCAACTCAGGATCTCTGGGGACTGGGGGCAGCAAGCTGTGTTTTCCAACAGTGCTCCAGGTGATTCAGGCACCCACTAAAGTTTGGGAATCACAGGTTTATTGGTTTCCATATGCTTTCACATGCATTATCCCAGCAGACCCTCAGAACCACCTGGTGAAATAACTACCTCATCCCAGTTTCTCATCGAGGGACTCAGAAGCTCCAGAATTCAGGTGACCTGCCTGAAGTCATGTGCCTGGAAGAGGCCCAAGAGGGCCTTGCAAAGGGGCATCTGGCTTTGCATGGGAAACAGCTGGCCTTGCACAGGGCACATCTGGCCTTGCACAGGGGAACATCTGGCCTTGCTGGAAAAGATTGCAAAGGATGCTCACCCAGACTGTAGGCAGCAGTTCCTGTGAGGACTGGGATGGAAGAGGGATTAGAGAGAATTCTCACTTTTTATGCTTCATAATGTATCACTTTCAAACCATAAACACACTTCTTCCACACCTCTCCTTTCACTCCCCCAATGCCTCTCTTCTCCTGCCCACCCCTGGAGAAAAAGTCACCTTCCAAGTCCAGCTGGGGCCCACAGTGATTGTCATTTTTCTGCCACCAAACACAGACTTCCCTTTAAGTCCCAGGGGCTGCTCCCTGCTGACCCCACTCATAGCTGCCTTGTCCTTCAAGCCACCAGACGCAGGCTCGGGATTTTGTCCTACCAGGCTGGAGATTGCCTTCTTCACCCAAGATCTCTCCCTGTCTCTAACTGGGTCCTGACACTTAACAGTTCCCTACTGCAGGGCTCTGCTCGTCCCTAAATAGGCAGGAAGGGGTGTCGGGGGGGTAAAGTAAATCAGATTTTATCCCCATTCCAGACACAACAAGGAAACAATATGGGAATGTGCCAGGAAGCAACCATAATTTTAAGAAATAATTGACCAGAAGTAAATAATAATAGTAATAGACTTATCTATTATTATATATAAGTGAAGTCTGTGTTTGGTAGCAGAAAAATAAGAATTAAAAGAGAAAATGATCATGACCATTTATGGGACACCTACTACGTACCAGGCCTTGTGCTGGATCATTTCCATGCAAAATCTTATATCTACAACACCCTTAAGGTAGAAATTATTGCACCCATTTTACAGGTGAGGAAACTAAGGCTGGGCAAGACAACACAACGTGCCCAGGGGCTCACAGCAAGTAAGCTGTGTGCTGGCTCCTGCCAGTGAGTTTCTCTCTGGAGCTCTGTGCACCTTCCACCCTCAGTATCCTCACTCTTGAGGCCAGTCGCTCCGTGTTCTGGCTGGCTGCCCACCCCCTGCAACCTCCCCAGTACAGTCCCCACCAAACGCCTGCCCTCCCTCCTTTCTGGAATCTTTCAAGTTTCACCTCAGCCTCCGGGCCACCTCCCCCATGGAAGTTGCCACCACTCACCCAGCCACGGAAGCCCAGGAGCTGGCCGTGGTCTTTGCCCCCCAACCCCCTAACTATACCCAATCTGTGGCCAGATCCCCTCGGGTCCTACCTCCTTAGCACAGCTCAGATCCCCCCTCTTTTCAGCATCACCTCTCGCCTCAACAACTGCTTCTCCACTCCTCAGCTAGAGAGACCCGCTCAAGATGCCAACCACAACCTGTCACTTCCTGCAGGAGCTTTAAGAGCTACTAGCAGCTGTCAGGAGAGTACAAAGGCCCACCGCCCGATCCCCTCCACCTCCCCTTTCACCAGGCCCTGCAGACCCTGACGATGCCCTCCGGTGCTTTCCAGCTCACCGGCAGCTGACCCTCTCCCTCACCAGCCTCATCCTCCCTCTTAGCCAAATGCCACCCCAGCCTTCCCTGGCTCATCCTGCCTGAATTGAAGGACCGTCCTCTGGTCACCCTTTTCTCCCCAGACTCACCCATCAGAACATTCGCCACAGTGCCCTGTAATTGCTCTTGTGCTTGGCTGTTTCTTTTTTCACATTTTTTTATTCATCAGAGACACACAGAGGGCCGCCAAGTGGGACAAGCAGAAGACCTAGAGTCAATGCAACTCCAGCACCAAACAAAAGGCCTATAGTTTGTTTTGTTTTGTTTTGTTCCACTCAAACCATATTATCCTGTGTGAAAAAATGTGAAATAGTACAAGGGTCCACTTTTTTTTTTTTTAATCTATCACTGTCTATGGAAAACCATGAATTTACACCAATAACTCTGATTCCCAGCCCACACAGCTGGGTTAATTCTAGCCCTCTGTCTTTCCTTTTTACGATTTTTTTGTATTTTCGTATTTTTTTACAAACAAATACTCCACCTTCACCCTTTTACCAGTAACCTCTAATCTGCTCACTATTTCTGCAAGAAATTGAAGAGACTGTTCTTTCCCCATTGCAGGTACTTAGCAGCCTTGCCAAAAATCAAGTGACCATAGATGTGTGAATCTGTTTCTGTTTTCTAGTCATCTATCTTAAGTGATATCATATTTGTCATTTTTGTCATTACGTATCTTGCTTGTTTCACGGAGCATAATGTTTTCAAGGTTTTTCCGTGTTATATTCCTTCTTCTGGCCAGAAAAACATTCCATTGTGTGTATATACCACATTTTTTAATCCATTCATCTATTGATGGGCATTTGGGTTGTTTCCAGCTTTGGGCTATTGCAAATAATTCTGCTATGAATATTGTTTATGCAACCCTGTTTTCATTCTCTTTCAGAAGTGGAATTTCTGGGTCAAATGATAAATCTATATTTAACTTTCTGAGGAGCCTCCATATTGCACCATTTCATTCCCACTGACATTGCACTAGAATTCCAGTTTCTCCCAATCCTCTCCAACACTTATTTTCCATTTTTTTAATAATAGCCATGCTTGTGGGTATGAAGAGTTATCTCATTGTGGTTTTGATTTGCATTTCCCTAATGGCTAATGATGCTGAGCATGTTTTCATGTGTTCATTGGCCAATTGTATATCTTCTTTGGAGAAATGTCTATTCAAGTCCTTTCCCAGTTTTTAATTGTATTGCTTGTCTTTTTGTTGTTGAGTTGTGGGAGCTCTTTATATATTCTAGACATCAGACACTGTTTTTCAGTTTGCTAATGCTTCCATTATGCAAAATACCAGAAATGGATTGGCATTTATAAAGGGGGTTTATTTGGTTACAAAGTTACTGTCTGAAGGCCATGAAAATGTCCAGATTAAGGCATCAACACAAGTATACCTTCACCAAAGGAGGGCCAATGGGTTCTGGAAAACCTGTTAGCTGGGAAGGCACATGGCTGGCATCTGCTGATCCTGGATTGTGTTCCAGCTCCTCTCTCAGCTCCTGTGCCTTCTTCAAAATGTTGCTGTTGAGGCATTTTGTCCTCTCTTACCTTCTACGGAACAAAGTGTCAGCAAAAGTCTGTTTTCATTGGCCATCTCTAAAATGTCTCTCTTGGCTGCAGCAGCACTGAGCTCCTTCTGTCTGAGCTCTTATAGGGCTCCAGTGATTTAATTAAGACCCATGCTGAATGGGCGGGGTCATACCTCCATGGAAATAATCCAATCAGAGTTATCACCTACAGTTGAGTGGGTCACATCTCCATGGAAACAACCTAATCCAAAGATTCCGACCTAATCAACACTAATACATCTCCTCCCACAAGGTTGCATTAAAGAACATGGTGTTTTGGAGAACATAATACATCCAAACCAGCACAGACCCTTATCTAATATATAGTGAGAAACTGTATTCTCCCATTCTATAAGTTGTGTTCTCACTTTCTTGATAATTTCCTTCAATGCACAAGCTTTTAATTTTGATGAGATCAAATTTATCTATTGTTTCTTTTGTTCTCATGCTTTTGGCATCATATCTAAGGATCCATTGCCAAATCACAGGTTTTATAGTTTTAGCTCTTATATTTAGGTCCTTGATCCAATTTGAGTTGATTTTTGTATAGAGTGTGAGGTAGGGTCTAACTTCATTCTTTTGCATGTGGATCCAGTGTTCCCAATAACAGTTGCTGAAAAAACTATTCTTTCCCCATTGCATATACTTAGTAGCCTTGTCAAAAATCAATTTACCATAGATGTGTGGGACTATTTCTGGATTTTCACTTCTATTCCACTGATCTATTTGTCTGTCTTTCTGCCAGAACCACACTGTTTTGATTACTTTCAATTTTTAATACAATTTAAAAACAGGAAGTGAGTTCTCCAACCCTGTTCTTCTTTCTCAAGATTATGTTGCCCATTTGGGGCCCCATGCAGTTCCATATAAATTGGAGGATCAGTTTTCCCATTTCTGCAAAAAAAGGTGCTGGAATTTTAATAAGGATTGCATTGACTTTATATATTGCTTTGGGTAATAGTGACATATTAGCAATGATAACTCTTCCAATCCATGAACATGGGCTGCCTTGCCACTGATTAAGGTATTCTTTAAGTCCTTTCAGCAGCTTTTTGGAGTTTTATCAGTGCTGCCCACATTGCAGCCATTATGTTGGTACAATATGCTATTTTGGTCTTCCCCAGTACATTGTAAGCCCCTTGCACAGAGGAAGCATACCCCATCATCCCTCTGATTCCTGATCTCACAACCACAGTCCAGTCCTACTTCTAGTCTTCCTTCCATCCATTCACTCCTGTCCTGGCCCTGTCCATTGTCTTCCCTGAAATTCTCTCCCAAGGCCCAGCAAGAGGTCCCAAAGGGAATTTAAACATCTGAGCCTCTCCAAATAATCTCCAGCTGGGAAAGGGGCTGCAGGGGACAACACCATTTAATGGTGTGCTGAGCTTTCTCTTTCCATCCCACGGAGGAGCCTAAAGGCCTTGGCCTCCACAGAGCAGGAAATGTCAGCTGAGATTCATTTCTCCACAGCTAGTTTAAAGGGTGCTTTGCTGTCACCCAGCATCCAAGGATATGCACAAGGAATAAAATTCTCTTTAATGTGCTCCATTCAGAACAGCCGGTTCAAATGACAAAAGCTGCAACCTCTGCCCACAGATGCAAGCTGGCTTTTAGGGTGTATTTTAGGGTTGATGAGAAGGGGAAAGTGGGAGCTTTTCTGGAAGCTGTTCTCCTGATGTTTGCAGGTAGAGACTCCAGCTGCCCGCAATCTCCCCTGTCCCTGCAGCATTTGTTTTCTGCATTTTCAATTATGTTCAATTCAGCACAGTCATGAACCAAACTTCCTCAACCTTTTACTGCTTCTTAGCCTTGTGTGGGGATTGGGAAGGGGGATGTGGGGAAGCAGATCTCTAATGTCCTTGGGCAGGACCCCTGCAGTAGCCAGAACCAGGTTAAGCAAGCAGACAAATCCCCTTGCATTTTTATGGTATATTTATAGCTGCCAAGGTACTTATGCAACCACTGCCTTAACTCTATTATGTCATGGAGAAAGGCACCGGGGAGCCCACTGGAGCCCAGAGACTTTGTGCCCCCATCACCCAGGAAGCTGCATGGAGCAAATTCTAATATCCTGGTCTTCTGCCCCTTCAGCCCTGTCTATTCTACATGTGAAAACTAACAAGAAATTTCCAAATTTGGAAACCACACAAAATAGGGGAGATAATTTGCATTACAAAAGTATTTATTTTTTGAAGGATTACTTTAAACAATAAACAACTCTTGTCCTTTTTATTTGCATGTTTCCAAGATAGTACTTACTTGTCAAAATAAAAGCCATAGGTCTTTCATGAACTAGAACAACTGTGCAACACTACACAAGGAGTTAATAATAGAGGGGTATATGGGAAAATAGTACCTATTGCAAACTATGGACAACAGTCAACAGTAATATTTTAATATTCTTTCATCAACAGTAACAAATATACCACACCAATACTATGGGTCAATAATGGGGAATATCTAAAACCGATAGAAACTGACAAAAAGCCAAAGAATGCAAAGAGTTTACAAACAAAGAGTATCATTAATAAATATACATGTGAATTAAAACAACAGAAGATAGAGAGGGAAGAAGATGGCAGCATAGAGAGGAAGGGAAGTTAGTTAGTCCCCCCGGAGCAACTAACAAACAGCCAGGAGCAACTAGTAAATGATCCGGAATAACTGCTGGGGAGCAACCACGACTGTCCACACATCATGCATCAACCTGAACTGGGAGGAATGCCTGAGACCACAGTGTGGAATCTGTGAGTAGAAACTGCAGATCTGAGCTGGGAGCCCCCTTCCCCCACAGCAGCCAGAATGACAAAGCCTTGCTGTGATAGAGAGCAGCACTCTCTGAACAAACTAACATACCTCAGCCCAGCTCCATCTGGGGTTTTTACTGGCAAACATGGACTGCTCAATGCAAACTGCAAATCCCCAATAAGCAGACAGAGGCTTTTAGTGACAACTCACCTTTAAGAGCCAGGGGACTTCTCTGTCTCGGGAGGGGGAGCCCAAAGGACCAGGTGCTATCTCTCGCCGACATATGAAACTGGGGGCTGTGGAATGACCCTGAAAGGGGGCTTTCTGTCTCTTTTTCTCTCTCTCAACCTGAGCAGCTCAGTGGAGAAAGCCTCTGCTATTTTCAGTTCGCAGCACTCTGCAGTGGAGAAAGCCACAGTCATTTTCAGCTTGCAGTGCTCTGACTCAGACAAGGGTGGAGATAACAGAGTCAGAGAAACAAAGAACCTATTTAAATGCAAATAAAATCTCCCTGGAGGGGGGACTTCCCTAAGAGGAAAGAGGTGGTGCCCAGCTCTACTACCTGCCTTCCATTCAGAACCAGACCCCAGAGCCTGGGAGAAAACAGCCACAGGCCACACCTCCTCACACCAGTTAGGAGCTACAGGCTGACAAGCGCCACTTGCTAGACAGAAAAGCACAGTGACTTGAAGCCTCAAAGGGCATATCAATCTTCTAAGACACCCTCAAAGAAACCAGATACTATTGCATCTTTCCAAGACCTGAGCCTGTTCTGGACTGGAAAAACCTGATTGGGGTAACCAAGGAAACCAGATGCCTAAACAACAGAAAACTACAACCTACACTAAGAAAAATGAAGTTATGGCCCAGTCAAAGGAACAAACTTACACTTCAACTGAGATACAGGAATTCAAACAACAAACGCTAAATCAATTCAAAAAGTTTAGGGAAGATATGGCAAAAGAGATGAAGATTATAAAGAAAACAGTGGGTGTATATAAGGTAGAAATCAAAAGTTCAAAAAAACAACTGGGAGAATTTACGGAAATGAAAGGCACAACTCAAGAGATGAAAGACACAATGGAGACATTAAACAGCAGATTTCAAGAGGCAGAAGAAAACACTCAGGAACTGGAGAACAAGACACCTGAAAACCTAAACACAAAAGAAAAGACAGGGAAAAGAATGGAAAAATATGAGCAACATCTCAGGGAATTCAATGACAACATGAAACACATGAATGTACATGTCACGCATGTCCCAGAAGGAAAAGAGAAGGGAAAAGGGGCAGAAGCAATAATAGACGAAATAATCAATGAAAATTTCCCATCTCTTATGAAAGATATAAAATTACAGATCCAAGAAGCGCAGCATACCCCAAACAGAATAGATCTGAATAAGCCTATGCCAAGACACTTAATAATCAGATTATCAAACATCAAAGACAAAGAGAGAATCCTGAAATCAGCAAGAGAAAAGCAATCCATCACATACAAAGGAAGCTTGATAAGACTGTGTGTGGATTTCTCAGCAGAAACCATGGAGGCAAGAAGGAAGTGGTGTGATAATTTAAGGTACTGAAAGAGAAAACTGCCAACCAAGAATCCTATATCCGGCAAAACTGTCCTTCAAATATAAGGGAGAGTTCAAAATATTCTCTGACAAACAGACAATGACAGAATTTGTGAACAAGAAACCTGCTCTACAGGAAATACTAAAGGGAGCATTACAGACAGATAGGAAAAGACAGGAGTGAAAGGTTTGGAACACAATTTTGGGTGATGGTAGCACGGCAATATAAGTACACTGAACAAAGATGACTGTGAGTATGGTTGAAAGAGGAAGGTTAGGAGCATGTGGGACACCAGAAGGAAAGAGGAAAGATAAAGTCTGGGCCTATATAACTCAGTGAAACTTAGGATGCTCAACAATTGTGATAAAAGGTACAAATACATTTTTTCATGAGGAAGAATAAATGAATGTCAACCTTGCAAGGTGTTAAAAATAGGGAGGTATTGGGGGCAAAATACATCAATGCAAACTAGAGACTATAATGAACAGAAACATTGTATTATGCTTCCCTTAATGTAACAAAGGCAATATACCAAAGCTAAATGCATATAAGAGGAGGGGCGTAAGGGAGGGGTATGGGACTCTTGGCATCAGCAATGTTGTCTGACTCTTATTCTGCTTTAGTTTAATGCTATCTTCCCTTTTGGTGCTTTCTAGTGGTCATGTTTGTTTGTTTGTTTTTTCTCTTTCTTTTTTCTTTTTCTTTTGTCTCTCTACCTTCTTTGACTCTTCCTCCTGCTTTGTGGAAGAAATGGAGATGTCTTTATATAGATAGTGGTGAGGGTGGTGAATGCATAAATATGTGACTATACAGGAAACCAATTGTTTACATAGGATAGACTGTATGGTATGTGAATAAAACCATCTTAAAAGAAATGGATTGAGAGGCGGGGCAAGATGGCAGACTGGTGAGCTGTATGTTTTAGTTACTCCTCCAGGAAAGTAGGTAAAAAGCCAGGAACTGCGTGGACTGGACACCACAGAGCAATCTGTCTTTGGGCATACTTCATACAACACTCATGAAAACGTGGAACTGCTGAGATCAGCGAAATCTGTAAGTTTTTGCGGCCAGGGGACCCGCGCCCCTCCCTGCCAGGCTCAGTCCCGGGGGAGGAGGGGCTGTCAGCTCCAGGAAGGAGAAGGGAGAATTGCAGTGGCTGCTCTCATCGGAAACTCATTCTACTGATTCAAACTCCAACCATAGATAGACTGAGGCCAGACACCAGAGACTCTGAGAGCAGCCAGCCCAGCAGAGAGGAGACGGGCATAGAAGGAAAACAACACGAGAAGCTCCAAGGTGAGGGCAGAGGATTTTTGGAGTTCTGGTGAACACAGAAGGGGGAAGGGCGGAGATCAGGCCTTGAGGCGCATATGCAAATCCCGAAGCAAGGCTGATCTCTCTGCCCAGGGCACCTTTCCTTAATGGCCCTGGTTGCTTTGTCTATTAGCATTTCAATAACCCATTAGATCTCTGAGGAGGGCCGTTTTTTTTTTTTTTTTTTTTTTTTTTTTTTTTTTTTTTTTTTAAATCCTTTTTGCTTTTTCTAAAACAATTACTCTAAGAAGCTCAATACAGAAAGCTTCAAAGAATTGAAATTTGGGCACGTCAAGTCAAGAGCAGAAATAAGAGAGCTCTGAGACAAAAGGCAATAATCCAGTGGCTGAGAAAATTCACTAAACAACACAACTTCCCAAGAAAAGGGGGGTGTCCGCTCACAGCCACCATCCTGGTGGACAGGAAACACTCCTGCCCATCGCCAGCCCCATAGCCCAGAGCTGCCCCAGACAACCCAGTGTGACGGAAGTGCTTCAAATAACAGGCACACACCACAAAACTGGGCGTGGACATTAGCCTTCCCTGCAACCTCAGCTGAATGTCCCAGAGCTGGGAAGGGGGAGCAGTGTGAATTAACAGAGCCCCATTCAGCCATCATTTGAGCAGACTGGGAGCCTCCCAACACAGCCCAGCAGCCCAGAACTGCCCTGGGGGGACGGCACTCACCTGTGACATAGCACACTCATCCCTCAACAGAGGACCCGGGGTGCACAGCCTGGAAGAGGGGCCCACTTGCAAGTCTCAGGAGCCATACGCCAATACCAAAGACTTGTGGGTCAGTGGCAGAGACAAACTGTGGCAGGACTGAACTGAAGGATTAGACTATTGCAGTAGCTTTAAAACTCTAGGATCATCAGGGAGATTTGATTGTTAGGGCCACCCCCCCTCCCCGACTGCCCAGAAACACGCCCCACATACAGGGCAGGCAACACCAACTACACACGCAAGCTTGGGACACCAATTGGGCCCCACAAGACTCACTCCCCCACTCACCAAAAAGGCTAAGCAGGGGAGATCTGGCTTGTGGAGAACAGGTGGCTCGTGGACGCCACCTGCTGGTTAGTTAGAGAAAGTGTACTCCACGAAGCTGTAGATCTGATAAACTAGAGATAAGGACTTCAACTGGTCTACAAACCCTAAAAGAACCCTATCAAGGACAGCAAATGCCACGAGGCCAAAAACAACAGAAAATTATAAAGCATATGAAAAAACCAGACGATATGGATAACCCAAGCCCAAGCACCCAAATCAAAAGACCAGAAGAGACACACCTAGAGCAGCTACTCAAAGAACTAAAGATGAACAATGAGACCCTAGTACGGGATATGAAGGAAATCAAGAAGACCCTAGAAGAGCATAAAGAAGACATTGCAAGACTAAATAAAAAAATGGATGATCTTATGGAAATTAAAGAAACTGTTGACCAAATTAAAAAGATTCTGGACACTCATAGTACAAGACTAGAGGAAGTTGAACAACGAATCAGTGACCTGGAAGATGACAGAATGGAAAATGAAAGCATAAAAGAAAGAATGGGGAAAAAAATTGAAAAACTCGAAATGGACCTCAGGGATATGATAGATAATATGAAGCGTCCGAATATAAGACTCATTGGTGTCCCAGAAGGGGAAGAAAAGGGTAAAGGTCTAGGAAGAGTATTCAAAGAAATTGTTGGGGAAAACTTCCCAAATCTTCTAAACAACATAAATACACAAATCATAAATGCTCAGCGAACTCCAAATAGAATAAATCCAAAAAAAACCCACTCCGAGACATATACTGATCACACTGTCAAACATAGAAGAGAAGGAGCAAGTTCTGAAAGCAGCAAGAGAAAAGCAATTCACCACATACAAAGGAAACAGCATAAGACTAAGTAGTGACTACTCAGCAGCCACCATGGAGGCGAGAAGGCAATGGCACGATATATTTAAAATTCTGAGAGAGAGGAATTTCCAGCCAAGAATACTTTATCCAGCAAAGCTCTCCTTCAAATTTGAGGGAGAGCTTAAATTTTTCACAGACAAAGAAATGCTGAGAGAATTTGCTAACAAGAGACCTGCCCTACTGGAGATACTAAAGGGAGCCCTACAGACAGAGAAACAAAGACAGGACAGAGAGACTTGGAGAAAGGTTCAGTACTAAAGAGATTCGGTATGGGTACAATAAAGGATATTAATAGAGAGAGGGAAAAATATGGCAAACATAACCCAAAGGATAAGATGGCCGATTCAAGAAATGCCTTCACGGTTTTAACGTTGAATGTAAATGGATTAAACTCCCCAATTAAAAGATACAGATTCGCAGAATGGATCAAAAAAAATGAACCATCAATATGTTGCATACAAGAGACTCATCTTAGACACAGGGACACAAAGAAATTGAAAGTGAAAGGATGGAAAAAAATATTTCATGCAAGCTACAGCCAAAAGAAAGCAGGTGTAGCATATTAATCTCAGATAAAATAGACTTCAAATGCAGGGATGTTTTGAGAGACAAAGAAGGCCACTACATACTAATAAAAGGGGCAATTCAGCAAGAAGAAATAACAATCGTAAATGTCTATGCACCCAATCAAGGTGCCACAAAATACATGAGAGAAACATTGGCAAAACTAAAGGAAGCAATTGATGTTTCCACAATAATTGTGGGAGACTTCAACACATCACTCTCTCCTATAGATAGATCAACCAGACAGAAGACCAATAAGGAAATTGAAAACCTAAACAATCTGATAAATGAATTAGATTTAACAGACATCTACAGGACATTACATCCCAAATCACCAGGATACACATACTTTTCTAGTGCTCACGGAACTTTCTCCAGAATAGATCATATGCTGGGACATAAAACAAGCCTCAATAAATTTAAAAAGATTGAAATTATTCAAAGCACATTCTCTGACCACAATGGAATACAATTAGAAGTCAATAACCATCAGAGACTTAGAAAATTCACAAATACCTGGAGGTTAAACAACACACTCCTAAACAATCAGTGGGTTAAAGAAGAAATAGCAAGAGAAATTGCTAAATATATAGAGACGAATGAAAATGAGAACACAACATACCAAAACCTATGGGATGCAGCAAAAGCAGTGCTAAGGGGGAAATTTATAGCACTAAACGCATATATTAAAAAGGAAGAAAGAGCCAAAATCAAAGAACTAATGGATCAACTGAAGAAGCTAGAAAATGAACAGCAAACCAATCCTAAACCAAGTACAAGAAAAGAAATAACAAGGATTAAAGCAGAAATAAATGACATAGAGAACAAAAAAACAATAGAAAGGATAAATATCACCAAAAGTTGGTTCTTTGAGAAGATCAACAAGATTGACAAGCCCCTAGCTAGACTGACAAAATCAAAAAGAGAGAAGACCCATATAAACAAAATAATGAATGAAAAAGGTGACATAACTGCAGATCCTGAAGAAATTAAAAAAATTATAAGAGGATATTATGAACAACTGTATGGCAACAAACTGGATAATGTAGAAGAAATGGACAATTTCCTGGAAACATATGAACAACCTAGACTGACCAGAGAAGAAATAGAAGACCTCAACCAACCCATCACAAGCAAAGAGATCCAATCAGTCATCAAAAATCTTCCCACAAATAAATGCCCAGGGCCAGATGGCTTCACAGGGGAATTCTACCAAACTTTCCAGAAAGAACTGACACCAATCTTACTCAAACTCTTTCAAAACATTGAAGAAAATGGAACACTACCTAACTCATTTTATGAAGCTAACATCAATCTAATACCAAAACCAGGCAAAGATGCTACAAAAAAGGAAAACTACCGGCCAATCTCCCTAATGAATATAGATGCAAAAATCCTCAACAAAATACTTGCAAATCGAATCCAAAGACACATTAAAAAAATCATACACCATGACCAAGTGGGGTTCATTCCAGGCATGCAAGGATGGTTCAACATCAGAAAAACAATCAATGTATTACAACACATTAAAAACTCGAAAGGGAAAAATCAATTGATCATCTCAATAGATGCTGAAAAAGCATTTGACAAAATCCAACATCCCTTTTTGATAAAAACACTTCAAAAGGTAGGAATTGAAGGAAACTTCCTCAACATGATAAAGAGCATATATGAAAAACCCACAGCCAGCATAGTACTCAATGGTGAGAGACTGAAAGCCTTCCCTCTAAGATCAGGAACAAGACAAGGATGCCCGCTGTCACCACTGTTATTCAACATTGTGCTGGAAGTGCTAGCCAGGGCAATCCGGCAAGACAAAGAAATAAAAGGCATCCAAATTGGAAAAGAAGAAGTAAAACTGTCATTGTTTGCAGATGATATGATCTTATATCTAGAAAACCCTGAGAAATCAACGATACACCTACTAGAGCTAATAAACAAATTTAGCAAAGTAGCGGGATACAAGATTAATGCACATAAGTCAGTAATGTTTCTATATGCTAGAAATGAACAAACTGAAGAGACACTCAAGAAAAAGATACCATTTTCAATAGCAACTAAAAAAATCAAGTACCTAGGAATAAACTTAACCAAAGATGTAAAAGACCTATACAAAGAAAACTACATAACTCTACTAAAAGAAATAGAAGGGGACCTTAAAAGATGGAAAAATATTCCATGTTCATGGATAGGAAGGCTAAATGTCATTAAGATGTCAATTCTACCCAAACTCATCTACAGATTCAATGCAATCCCAATCAAAATTCCAACAACCTACTTTGCAGACTTGGAAAAGCTAGTTATCAAATTTATTTGGAAAGGGAAGATGCCTCGAATTGCTAAAGACACTCTAAAAAAGAAAAACGAAGTGGGAGGACTTACACTCCCTGACTTTGAAGCTTATTATAAAGCCACAGTTGCCAAGACAGCAAGGTACTGGCACAAAGATAGACATATAGATCAATGGAATCGAATTGAGAATTCAGAGATAGACCCTCAGATCTATGGCCGACTGATCTTTGATAAGGCCCCCAAAGTCACCGAACTGAGCCATAATGGTCTTTTCAACAAATGGGGCTGGGAGAGTTGGATATCCATATCCAAAAGAATGAAAGAGGACCCCTACCTCACCCCCTACACAAAAATTAACTCAAAATGGACCAAAGATCTCAATATAAAAGAAAGTACCATAAAACTCCTAGAAGATAATGTAGGAAAACATCTTCAAGACCTTGTATTAGGAGGCCACTTCCTAGACTTTACACCCAAAGCACAAGCAACAAAAGAGAAAATAGATAAATGGGAACTCCTCAAGCTTAGAAGTTTCTGCACCTCAAAGGAATTTCTCAAAAAGGTAAAGAGGCAGCCAACTCAATGGGAAAAAATTTTTGGAAACCATGTATCTGACAAAAGACTGATATCTTGCATATACAAAGAAATCCTACAACTCAATGACAATAGTACAGACAGCCCAATTATAAAATGGGCAAAAGATATGAAAAGACAGTTCTCTGAAGAGGAAATACAAATGACCAAGAAACACATGAAAAAATGTTCAGCTTCACTAGCTATTAGAGAGATGCAAATTAAGACCACAATGAGATACCATCTAACACCGGTTAGAATGGCTGCCATTAAACAAACAGGAAACTACAAATGCTGGAGGGGATGTGGAGAAATTGGAACTCTTATTCATTGTTGGTGGGACTGTATAATGGTTCAGCCACTCTGGAAGTCAGTCTGGCAGTTCCTTAGAAAACTAGATATAGAGCTACCATTCGATCCAGCGATTGCACTCCTCGGTATATACCCGGAAGATCGGAAAGCAGTGACACGAACAGATATGTGCACGCCAATGTTCATAGCAGCATTATTCACAATTGCCAAGAGATGGAAACAACCCAAATGTCCTTCAACAGATGAGTGGATAAAGAAAATGTGGTATATACACACGATGGAATACTACGCGGCAGTAAGAAGGAACGATCTGGTGAAACATATGACAACATGGATGAACCTTGAAGACATAATGCTGAGCGAAATAAGCCAGGCACAAAAAGAGAAATATTATATGCTACCACTAATGTGAACTTTGAAAAATGTAAAACAAATGGTTTATAATGTAGAATGTAGGGGAACTAGCAGTAGAGAGCAATTAAGGAAGGGGGAACAATAATCCAGGAAGAACAGATAAGCTATTTAACGTTCTGGGGATCCCCAGAAATGACTATGGTCTGTTAATTTCTGATGGTTGTAGTAGGAACAAGTTCACTGAAATGTTGCTATATTATGTAACTTTCTTGGGGTAAAGTAGGAACATGTTGGAAGTTAAGCAGTTATCTTAGGTTAGTTGTCTTTTTCTTACTCCCTTGCTATGGTCTCTTTGAAATGCTCTTTTATTGTATGTTTGTTTTCTTTTTAACTTTTTTTTTCATACAGGTGATTTGAAAAAAGAAGGGAAAGTTAAAAAAAAAAAAAAAAAAAAAAAAAAAAGAAAAAAGACAAACAAGGGGAAAAAAAAAAAAAAAAAAAAGATGTAGTGCCCCCTTGAGGAGCCTGTGGAGAATGCAGGGGTATTCGCGTACCCCACCTCCATGGTTGCTAACATGACCACAGACATAGGGGACTGGTGGTTTGATGGGTTGAGCCCTCTACCATAAGTTTTACCCTTGGGAAGACGGTTGCTGCAAAGGAGAGGCTAGGCCTCCCTGTATTTGTGCCTAAGAGTCTCCTCCTGAATGCCTCTTTGTTGCTCAGATGTGGCCCTCTCTCTCTGGCTAAGCCAACTTGAAAGGTGAAATCACTGCCCTCCCCCCTACGTGGGATCAGACACCCAGGGAAGTGAATCTCCCTGGCAACGTGGAATATGACTCCCAGGGAGGAATGTAGACCTGGCACCGTGGGACGGAGAACATCTTCTTGACCAAAAGGGGGATGTGAAAGGAAATGAAATAAGCTTCAGTGGCAGAGAGATTCCAAAAGGAGCCGAGAGGTCACTCTGGTGGGCACTCTTATGCACACTTTAGACAACCCTTTTTAGGTTCTAAAGAATTGGGGTAGCTGGTGGTGGATACCTGAAACTATCAAACTACAACCCAGAACCCATGAATCTCGAAGACAGTTGTATAAAAATGTAGCTTATGAGGGGTGACAATGGGATTGGGAAAGCCATAAGGACCAAACACCACTTTGTCTAGTTTATGGATGGATGTGTAGAAAAGTAGGGGAAGGAAACAAACAGACAAAGGTACCCAGTGTTCTTTTTTACTTCAATTGCTCTTTTTCACTCTAATTATTATTCTTGTTATTTTTGTGTGTGTGCTAATGAAGGTGTCAGGGATTGATTTAGGTGATGAATGTACAACTATGTAATGGTACTGTAAACAATCGAAAGTACAATTTGTTTTGTATGACTGCGTGGTATGTGAATATATCTCAATAAAATGATGATTTAAAAAAAAAAAAAAAAAAAAAAAAAAAAAAAAACCTAACAGAAACATGGATAAATTCAGTTGGTTGTATTTCACTTTATGGTGTATGACTTTGTGGCAAACAGCAGTTTGTGGCATTTTTCATTTCTTTATAAAAATATTTAGAAAATGTAATTTGATAGAAATAAAATACTTGAACAAAAAAAAAAAAATAAAAAAAAAAATAAAAAAAAAAAAAAAAAAAAAAAAAAAAAAAAAAAAAAAAAAAAAAAAAAAAAATGGATTGATGAAGAAAACTTGAGGGCACTATATTGAGTAAAATAAGTCAGACACATAAGGACAAATATTGCAGGGTCTCACTGACATGAACTAATTATAATATGTAAACTCATAGACATGAAATATAAGTTACCAGGATATAGAATGAGGCTAGTGAATGGGGAGTGGTTGCTTATTATAGGCAGAATATTCAACTAGTTTGAACTTAAATTTTTGGAAATGGACAGATGTGACAGTAGCACATTGTGAGAATGACTAACAGGGCTGAATGGTGTGTGAAGGTGGTAGAAAGGGGAAGCTTAGAGTCACGTATGTCACCAGAAGGAAAATTGGAGGTTAAAAGATGGGAGTGTATAAAACAGTGAACCTTGTGGTGGGCAATGTCCATAATTAGCTATACAAATATTAGAAATCTCTTGCATGAACCAGAACAAATGTATGACTCTATAAATAGAAGTTAATAATAGAGAGGCATATAGGGAAAAAATAAACCTATTGCAAACTATATACTACAGTTAGTAGTATTTTAACGTTCTATCATCAGTAGTAACAAATGTACTATTCCAATACTATGAGTCAACAGTGGAGGGGGGTGATTAGGGGTAGAGGAGGATTTGAGTTTCCTTTTTTTGTCTTTATTTCTTTTCTAGAGTAATGAAAATGTTCTAAAAATTGAAAAAAATATTAATGGTGGTGATGGATGCACAGCTGTATGATGGCACCAAGGGCAATTGATTGTACACTCTGGATCTTTGGATAATTGCATGGTATGTGAACAATCTCAATAAAAAAAAAAACAGAAGATAACCTATTTTGGACCTAAAAAATTAGCAAAAAATGCCCATTGCTTATGAAGATGTGGCGAGAGGGGCAATATAATACTACATTGCTAGCAGAAGCATAAACTGATCCAACTGTCCTGGAAAGCAATTGGCTATCTATGTATCATGTATCATAAAAAATACACTATTTTCCAAAGCTGAAAGAATTTAAAATGGAGAAGAGGCCAAAGACAAAAGTCTTCTCCCCAACACTAATTAAATTGACAAAAATTCTATTCTTCTTTCATCCCTTCTACTAAGAGTCCCAAGCAGTCTCTGAAATTTCCTCCCTTTAGATCTCTTGCAGAGCCTGAAGGTGACAACAGAAGTTCACGTAGGTGATGTCAGAAGAGTCCAAGGATGACTTCAGGCTGGGTCTCTCCTATGGCCATTACACTGTGGTTCTGAAATGTGAGTCTGCATCAGAATCTCCTGGAGGACTTACTAAACCACACTTCCAGAATCTCTAACACAACAGGTCTGGGGTGGGGACCCTGAAATTTACATTTGCATTTCTAACAAGTTCCCAGGTGATGCTGCCTGGCCTGGACCACATGTTGAGAACCACACATTGAGCATCACTGACCTACATCCCAGGCACCCATCTCCGTGCTCCACCTGAGCAGCCTGGCTCCTCCTCACCGGTGTGAGCACAATTGTGCAACTCTGAATGAATAGACAGATGAGTCACCCAACCCCAGCAGGGACATGGGAGGGAGGAATGGCCCCCAGCCCAGAACCCAGAGGCTTAGTGTCCCACAGCTTGGGCTCAGACGGAAACTGCCTGTTTCTTCTGAGCACGCACCTTCCCTTAAGAACAGTGGGAAAGGAATCAGTTGCCAGAGTCAATTGCCTGTGCGGTTTTCTCCCCTTTCTGTCTCGTTGCTCGGCAGCCCTCCTCGGGTTCTGCCTGCCCCCTTCCCACCCACCAAACACACACACACACATACACACACACACACACACACACACACACACACACACGCACACACACACGCAGATACTTGGAGGGCTCCAAACTGTGTCCCCATCCTGGCTCAGCCGCCTTCCATTTGTAAGCCCCAGAGTAAGTTCCTTCACCAGCACAGGAACAGGTTTTCCAACTGCAAACGGGCAAAGGAGCACCATGCGAGGCTGAAATGAAATAATGAACAAAACAAACACAAAACCCCTTGTTGAAGACTTGGCTGACTAGCAGTCAGTGAAGGCTACTCTCTGTTCATTCTTACCCACGGCTTTCACATTTTTCTAGCCTGTAACCCAATCTCTCCTGTTTGTTTTCCTTTGCTTCTCCTGTGCTGCCAAATGCTTTTATTTTCTTTATTGGTTTTATTGAGGTAATACCTCTTTGTGGTTTAAAGACACACATTATGAAGCGTAAAAAGCGAGAATTCCCTCTATCCACACTTCCATCCCAGTCCTCAGAGGCACTGATGCTAACAGTCTGCAGCCTTTGCCATCTCTTCCCACAAATATACAAACATATAGATACACATATCTATTCTTATATATTTATTTGTCATAAAAATGAGGGCCTTGCCACATATTTTTCTGCCATGGCTTTGTTTCCCCTTTTTATGCTGAAAGTAGCAATTAAGCATGTATCAATGGCCCATGATTATGTGACACTCTTTCACTGTAGTGTGGAAAGCTTTCAGTTTTTCAGAGGGGCAAGATAACTAAGGCGTTAGTATAAATAAGTGTTTAGATTTCCCAAGAACCACAAGGGTTCCTCCCTGTTCTAGTTTGCTAATGCTGCTGGAATGCGAAACACCAGAAATGGATAGGCTTTTGTAAAAGGGGGTTTATTTGGTTACACAGTTACAGTCTGAAGGCCATAAAGTTCCAAGGTAACGCATCAGCAATCAGGTACCTTCGCTGGAGGATGGCCAATGGTGTCCGGAAAACCTCTGTTAGCTGGGAAGGCACGTGGCTGACGTCTGCTCTGGAGTTCTGGTTTCAAAACAGCTTTCTCCCAGAATGTTCCTCTCTGGGCTGCAGTTTCTCAAAAATGTCACTCTTAGTTGCACTTGGGGTATTTGTCCTCTCTCAGCTTCTCTGGAGCAAGAGTCTGCTTTCAATGGCCTTCTTCAAAACGTCTCTCATCTGCAGCTCCTGTGCTTTCTTCAGTGTCCCCCTTGGCTGTAGCTCCTTTTCAAATGTTCACTCTCAGTTGCACTGAGTTCTCTCTGACCGTCAGCTCGTTTATATGGCTCCAGTGACTCAACTTAGACCCACCCCAAATGAGCGGAGCAACACACCCATGGAAATTATCCAATCAGAGTCATCACCCACAGCTGGGTGGGGTGCTTTCCAAAGAAACACTCAAAGAATTACAATCTAATCAACACTGATAACGTCTGCCCACGCAAGATTACATCAAAGATAATGGCGTTTGGGGGACACAATATATTCAAACTGGCACACTCCCCTTCTAAATTCTGTGGCAAAATGGTGGCCCATCCTGTGTACCTGGCAGGCGTCTGTGAACTTGCCTCCAGAAGCCAGGTTACCCATCTCTGTCCCCAACTGCAGCCAGGACGAATCTCGTTCCAATGTGCAGGGGGGGCAGGGGCGGAGTGGTTGCACGATTCTCTGATTTCTGGAATCTGATTACATTCCCGGTGCCAGGGTAAAATGTAAGATAGCCTAGGTGCTGAAAGCTGCCCAGAGAACCAAAAGAACTGGAGGAAAAGTAGAAACTATTCACAGCTCTTTTGAGAAGGCCTAGAAAAGGAGAAGCCACATCTAGCCACCAAATCCCTGGCTACTCTGGCCCAGCAAATGCCCCTTCCCCAGGTCTTCCTTCTGGGAAGCAAGTGACAGAGCCACCGCTCCCTTCCAGATGAAGTAATTAGATGGAAGGGTACTGACATTTCAGGAAAGACCGTCAGAGAGAGGATGATGTTTAACACGTCCCAACAAGTCCCTTATAAAGACATCAAATAAATAAAAAGACAGGACATGATGACAAAAGAGCCTCACAAAAAGATCCTTAATCACATGGACAGCATGCAAGACGGGGACTTTGCATTCAGCAGGATTGGAATCTGTTGGAGGCCACCAGCAACTGGCTCTCCTTCATTTCCAGGCAAGGGGATTTAGGATCCGCCTCTTCAAAGTTGGGCAGGGCAGCGTGACTTGTGATGGTCAATAAGTTTGTATTTAAGAGCCAGCATGTCTTTCTCCATCTTTCCTTCCCCCACCCTTGGTAACTGAAGATGTTCAGGATCCTGCAGGAAGAGGGCATGGCACAGCGCCCCCTGCTGGCCCACTGTGGACATGCAACATGGGCAAGCAATTAATTTTGCTGTTTGCAAAACTGATTTTTTACAGTCACCAATTGGTACAATTCACCAATGTGAATAAATCACCAATCCTCTGAGAATGCAGAACCAACATAAAACCCACTTCATATATATATACTAGTGGTTTAAATTAACACAGAGTTACAGAGGTCCTTTCACAGCTATAGGTAGCTAATTCCATTTCCTGCAACCAACGTATTTTATACCTTAAATGAATAAATACTATTTCCTTTAACAAATATGTTTTCCAAGCTTATGTGACTAAACCATTAAATTTACCAGCATTGCTTCTCATCAGTGACTAGTAGCATGGGGAGAGGATCTTATCTTTGAAAAGACCCAGCCTTACCTGGCTCTTCATTTTTCATTTTTGGTTGGTAACTGAGACCTGAGTGTCCCTTATCTTACTGAGAAAGACAATTGCAATACAATGGCAAAAGTCCACAAGGTTTCTTATTAAGTATAACTGTAGCCCCCTTTTATTGACTAAAGTCACTTGATGAAAAGAAAGCCTGCGATGTTGAACTTCCACAATAACATGATTGTGATTTTTTTAAAGAAGCCTATATATTTTTTTAAAATGCTAAAAGGAAATGCATTAAATTATAGATGGTTGTTGTCTTGAGTGGTGGCAATAAGTGAGTCTATTGTTCTAATATCTCCCTTTCTGTGTTTCCAAATTTTTTAATGAATATATATTCCTTTTATAATGAGCAAATACCTACCAATAATAGGCTCAATTATAAAATAGATGTATTAATCTAAAAGATGTATCTTTCTCTCTAATGCATACAGAATGTTGTATTTTGTGATAATCAGTCTAGAAGAAAAGTGGTTCTCAGTTAGAAAATTGGGTTTTAGAAATGCTAGTCCCATGAAGGATTGACAAAATCAATATGCTTTCTAGAAACAGAGTGGGGATGGAGAAAAAGACAAGTCAGTTAGAGGCAGAAAACTACAGCAATTCTCAAACTTGCAAATACAAAAGAATGAGGCTTGTTAAAAGACAGCTTCCTGGGTCCCGCACTTCGAGATTTGGATTGACGAGGTCTGGAGCAGTGATCCAGGGATCTGCGTGTTTAGCAGGCTTCCAGAAGATTCTTGGAGAAACATGCTTTGGAGAAAGCACATGGTGTAATCTAGCAGAGAGGCTGAAGTTTGGGCCAGAAAGTGTTATGTTAGCTCAGTGGGTCTCATCCCTGGCTGCAGGTTGGAATCCACTGGGTGGCCTTTTAAAAAATGACTAATGCCCCAGAATACAAATGGATCAGAATCTCTGGGCATCTGTGCATTTTGAAGCACCCCTGGTGAGTTAAATTCATGACACCTTTGAGTACAACTAAGACTGAACAGAAAAGCTCTGCACCTTTCAAACGACGTCACGGAAGTGGCACCTGCTCTGTCCGTGCCTGGCTGCCCACTCAGGCTGTCCATCACAGCCCCCGGGACTTGGCAGAAAACAATTTGGCTGAAAGCAAGCTGGCCAAAACACAGGTTCTAAATCCTTCAAACAGTGGACAAAACAGAAAGCACAGCCAAGACAGCAGAGCAGACATATTGGCTTTAAGTTAATTCAAAACTTTAAAGTGGAAGAAACGCCAAACCCTGAATACCAGATTGTTTTCTTTCTATTTTTTTTTTCTGCCATTTGGATTTCCTTGCTTTGCTTTGTTTTGTTTTTCTTCCTACAAGTGTGATCCATTTCCATGAAAGAAATGTGAAAATACAGACAAGCAAAAAGAAAAAGATCAAGACTACCCATAATTCCACTCACTGAGAGACACTCAATAAAACACCTGAGAGTGTATTTTTCCAGACAATTTTTAATGCAGATATGTGCATCCATTGTTTTCTAATAGGCTTTTCCAATAAATCATATTAGGCATGTACAGTGATCCAAATTTTCCCTGTTAAAAAGAGCACAGAAGAGGGAATAAATGGCTAAAAATTAATTTAAAATACAAAAGCAAAAATGTCAGAAACACTAAAATTCTGAAAAACTACCAAAAAAATCTCTCAAAGACACACAAGTTGCTGTGAAACCACTCAAATTATGTGCACATATTACCAAAAGTTGCAAAAACAATGACACACATTTTCAATGAAAAAGCATTTCTGTCAAATTGTGGTGAAGGGTCATTTGCATTTGGAAAAAATGCCTTTGCCTGCATTGCTTTCTGTCCAGTGGATCCCTCCCATGGTCACTGTCCTCCCAGCAGACCACCTCTTCCTGCACCCCTGCAAAATTATCCATGTGTCACCCTCTCCCCTCCCTTAAACTGAAACACCCTTCCTCCTCTTCAGTTTATCCAAATCCTTGCCACCAACCAAGGCCTGGATTAAATCCCACCCCTTCCCAAACAGCCCTCCAGGGTCCCTCCAACCACCCGTGCAGCTTCCCACCAGCCCCTCAAGGTTTATTGTACCAGCAGCTCTGGCTCTGAATCTGAATCCATTCCTGTTCCCCCCACCTCTGCGTCCCCTCAGCTTTAATCTGACCTGGTCCTCTCCCACTGGGCTGAATCAGCGTGTCCCCTTCAGTGTCTCTCACAGCAGGGAGCACGGTGCTGGGCACTCTGCACACAACCAATAAACGTTGAACGAAGTGGGGTGTTCTAGTTTGCTAATGCTGCCAGAATGCAATACACCAGAAATGGATTGGTTTTTATAAAAGGGGATTTATTTGGTTACAAAGTTACAGTCTTAAGGCCATAAAGTGTCCATCAACAAAGGGTACCTTCACTGGAGGATGGCCAATGGCATCCGAAAAACCTGTTACCTGGGAAGGCACGTGGCTGGCATCTGCTCCAGAGTTCTGGTTTCAAAATGGCTTTCTCCCAGGATGTTCCTTTCTAGGCTACAGTTCCTCAAAAATGTCACTCTCAGTTGCTCTTGGGGCGTTTTTCCTCTCTTAGCTTCTCCAGAGCAAAAGTCTGCTTTCAACGGCTGTCTTCAAACTGTCTCTCATCTGCAGCTACTCTCTCAGCTCCTGTGCATTCTTCAAAGTGTCCCTCTTGGCTGTAGCAAGCTCGCTCCTCCTGTCTGAGCTTATATAGTGCTCTAGTAAACTAATCAAGGCCCAGGCTGAATGGCAGGGCCACACCTCCATGAAAATGATCTAATCAGAGTTACTACCTACAGTTGGGTGGGTTGCATCTCCATGGAAACACTCAAAGAATTACAATCTAATCAACGCTGATAGGTCTGCCCACACAAGATTACATCAAAGATAATGGCGTTTGGGGGGACATAATACATTCAAACTGGCACATAGGGGGAGCCCTCTGTAGACCAAAAGAAGAAGACATCCTATTCTTCGGTAAAACCTGGTGGGAAGGGACTTAAAACCAGAGGACAGCCGCACAAGTACCGCACTGCTGCCAAGAGCAGGTCTCTGATAGAGACAGTAGCCAGGTGCTGCCCCAGGCAGGCAGCTGTGTGGAAATGCGGGGCCGCGGCTGCCGGGGGACAGAAGGAAAGGAATCGAGCTGCCTGTCTGTAGGTGGGTCCCGCGGACTGAGCCTGCAAGCAAAGGCTTTCCACGTCCTCTACACTGCTCTGGGTGGGACAAGGCGGGGAGGGCACCCAGACAAGCACTGGGTCAATCCTTGGAGGGTGAAGGAGCCACAAAAGACATACTGGTGACATCCGCAAGAGGCAAAGCCACCTAATTCCCACTGACAACAAAGAGCAGGCTGGAAGCTTCAACAGGTTGCAGCAACATCATCCTGGAATCCTGGAATCCCTGAGCGGGAAAGTCAGAAGAGTGGGTCAAAGGCAGCAGCTGTTCAAGACTTTGGGGAAAGGGATCGTCTTAGGCCATAAAAAGAAAAATATGTGCAAAGGAGAGGCTAGGCCTCCCTATATTTGTGCCTAAGAGTCTCCTCCTGAATGCCTCTTTGTTGCTCAGATGTGGCCCTCTCTCTCTGGCTAAGCCAACTTGAAAGGTGAAATCACTGCCCTCCCCCCTACGTGGGATCAGACACCCAGGGGAGTGAATCTTCCTGGCAACGTGGAATATGACTCCCGGGGAGGAATGTAGACCCGGCATCGTGGGACGGAGAACATCTTCTTGACCAAAAGGGGGATGTGAAAGGAAATGAAATAAGCTTCAGTGGCAGAGAGATTCCAAAACGAGCCGAGAGATCACTCTGGTGGGCACTCTTACGCACACTTTAGACAACCCTTTTTAGGTTCTAAAGAATTGGGGTAGCTGGTGGTGGATACCTGGAACTATCAAACTACAACCCAGAACCCATGAATCTCGAAGACAGTTGTATAAAAATGTAGCTTATGAGGGGTGACAATGGGATTGGGAAAGCCATAAGGACCAAACTCCACTTTGTCTAGTTTATGGATGGATGTGTAGAAAAGTAGGGGAAGGAAACAAACAGACAAAGGTACCCAGTGTTCTTTTTTACTTCAATTGCTCTTTTTCACTCTAATTATTATTCTTGTTATTTTTGTGTGTGTGCTAATGAAGGTATCAGGGATTGATTTAGGTGATGAATGTACAACTATGTAATGGTACTGTAAACAATCGAAAGTACGATTTGTTTTGTATGTCTGCGTGGTATGTGAATATATCTCAATAAAATGGTGATTAAAAAAAATATATATATATGAGCACATGTGGGAAGCTAAAAAAAAAAGGAAATCCTCACCATAAAATTCATGGATCCATTGAGGAGGAGGAGATACTACCTTACAAACCCAAAAGGTTCATTTGCCTGGGGTGCCTCCCAGATGTCAGGAGAAGTCATTTCATCAGGGAGGCTAAAGCCCCAGATGACCTGGCACCTGCAAAAGAAAATAAAGGCAGTAAAGGTAGCTTTCTAAAGAAGTAGATAAGAAGTGTGTTTACAGGAATTATTTGCAGGAACTGCACTACACTTCTTCAGAGGAAATTCCTTAATAAACCACGTGGGATAGAAGCTCTGGGCTGTAGCAAACTTGCCAAAAGCCGACTCAGAGACGGCTGATTCTCCAAAAAACAAATTGTTGAATGTTTAATTTACTGAACAATGTGTCAAAAAACGTCAAATACCATAAAACTGGTCCCCACCAGCTCTCCCTGCCTGTTCTATCACATCCTACCAAGGTTAAGTGTTTTGTGGCTTTTTCAATAGTTTGACTTTGTGAATGAGACTATCTTGTGTATTCTAATTTCAAGGCTTCGCAATGCCTGCGGTGTCCGTGGACAAGATTTCTGGCTTCTAGTATATTTTTGCTCGGTCCTCTACCTTCTCTACATTGCTTAAATCACAGAGGTATTAAGTAGCTACATCAAATGAATATTTTCAGTAGAGTTCACATTACAGGTAGTTAGTAAAGACATGAAAAGACAGCTTTGCTTTTCAACATTTCACATGGGTTCAGGTGCTCTCTATTTGTGGATTGCGGTTTTAGCCTGCCAGCCAGAAATGGGAGTATTATGTAACCTCAGACATAAAGTCCACGATACCTGACTTAGGCGTAAGAATGCAAAACCAGAGAAGGCAGTGGTCTGCCCTGTGGGGTAATGCACCCCATTCCTATCTGGTCAGTGGAATTAAGCTCAGCCTCTGAAACATGAAACATATACAACACCGACTCCCAGCCTAACTGCTCTGGCACCATAGCAAAACCACTGCAAAGCCAAAAGGAAGCTCCACTTCTAACTCATGCCATACACAAAAATTAACTCAAAATGGATCAATGACAATCAGTGATCAATTACCTACGGTTTTATGGCTAAAACTATAAAAACTCTTAGAAGAAAATGTGGAGAAATTCTTCAGGACCATGTATTTGGCAATAAAAGCTTAAATAATACACCAAAAGAATAAGTGATGAAAGAAAAAATAAATTGGATTTCATCAGAATTAAAGCTTTGTGTATCAAAGGACATCATCACGAAGGTGAAAAGACAACCTACAGAGTGGGAGAAAATTTTTGCAAATCACATATACCATAACAGTTTAATGACCAGATTATATAAAGAACTCCTACAATTCAATAACAAAAAGACAAACATTCCAATCTAAAAATGGACTTAAAAAATGATCGCATCACCTTCATGGTACCGTGGAGCTGGACTCCCTACACCTTAGAGTTTCCATAATGAGTTATCTAGACAGCAGATTTAGAGCCAAGCTTGCCTGTGTGCAGCAGGTTTTCTTGTGAGAAGATACAACCAGTCCTTGACTGCACTGCCCACCCTGGGCAAAATCCCCTGACATTGGGTAAGCCACCTGCACTCCTTGCTAGATTGTGTTGGTTCTCACACTGGTCCAATACCTATCACAAACGAAGGGCTAATCTCAATATATAAAGAACTCCTAGAAATCAATAAGAGAAAGACCAACAACCCAATAGAAAAATGATCAAGGATACGAACAGAAATCAAATACAAATTGTTCTTGAATATGGTAAAAGAAACAAATCTCAGTCATAATAAGAATGACATTGAGATACCGTTTTTCACCTATCAAAATTAGCAGAAGTCTACAAGTGTGATAATACACTTTTTTGGTGGGTGGGGCTATGAGAGAACAGGCAATCTTATGCATTGCTGATGAGAATATAAATTATCAAAACTTCTGTGAAGCCAGACACAAAAGGACAAATATTGTATGATTCCACTTATATGAAATATCTAGAATAAGCACATTCATGTAGACAGAAGGTAGATTAGAGGTTATCAAGAACCAGAAGAAGGTTGGGGAAGGGAGTTATTACATAATGGATACAAAGTTTTTCTTAGGGATGATGAAAAAGTCTTGGTAATGGATGGTGGTGATGGAAATACAACATTGTAAATGTAATTAATGCCACTAATTGTACACTTAAAAATGGTCCAAATGGCAAATTTTATGTTTTATATATACAACAACAATAAAATTTACCCAAAAGAAAGAAAGAAACACTGCCATGCCGCCTTATAATTCAGTAATTTGATCATCCAGGAAATTGATTTTTGGATGCCGTGCTGGGAGCAGATAGAGTGGTCTCCTGCAGGTGCAGAATTGCCAAGACAGAGAAATCATGGGAACCTGAGGCATCCTGGGGAGGGCTCTGGATCGTCATAGGCCAAAGAAGTTGGGTGTAGTCAAGTTCAAACCAGATCAGAGAGGCAGGGGACCCAGGCAACCTCTGGACTAAATGCCCTAAGAGAAGACAAGGTGAACCCCCTGGACTAAGAGACACCATGTATGTCAGTCACATACATATGTGTGGAGCAAAAAAGTGGACAATGAAAGGAAAACCCCACTGTTTAGGGCTGCTCTAAGGCTTACAAAATGAAAGGGAGAAGAACTACACACACCTGGCCTTGCTTTCATCTTTCCTTCCTAGGGGAACCATCTTCAACCTTGAAACTCAATCATGCAGAAAGCAAAGTGCAAGTTGGGTGTGATCGACAGAGAAATGAGCCCCAAAAAGGTGCCCACACCCTAATCCCCAGCAAAAGGGACTTTGAAGATGTGCTTAAGGATATGCCCTTGAGATGGGGAGACGCTCCTGGATTATCTGGGTGGGCCCAATCTAATCATGTGAGTCCTTAAAAATGGAGAACATTTCCTGGCTGTAATTAGCAAGATGAACTACAACAGTAAGCAAATCAAAAAAAGAGAGAAAAATGAAAGAAAGAAAAAGAAAGTGACATACGTACATCCCTAAAACTGCAAATCAGTTTGGATCGCTGGACCCACCTTAGTTATGGCCTAGAGGGTATAGAAAAAAATATGTACATTATATCCTCCTCTTAGAGCCTCTCAAAGCTCATTAGCATATTAAAGTTTCTGAAAAGTCCTGCAAAAAACAAATGCATTTTACTTTCTTTAGCCTACCTTTTCCAAAATTGTATGACTTTGAAACCCTGTTTTACCGAGTACCTGCTAACATCTATAGAAGCAGTTTCTGTGAGTTGTTACTTTTTCTAGTTTGCTAATGCTACCAGAATGCAAAACACCAGAGATGGATAGGCTTTTATCAAAGGGGGTTTATTTGGTTACACAGTTACAGTCTTAAGGTCATAAAGTGTCCAAGGTACCACGTCAGCAATCAGGTACCTTCACTGGAGGATGGCCAATGGTGTCCGGAAACCTCTGTTACTTGGGAAGACATGTGGCTGGCATCTGTTCCAAAGTTCTGGTTTCAAAATGGCTTTCTCCCAGGACGTTCCTCTCTAGGCTGCAGTTCCTCAAAAATGTCACTCTTAGTTACACTTGGGGTATTTGTCCTCTCTCAGCTTCTCCGGAGCAAAAGTCTGTTTTCAACGGCCGTCTTCAAACTGTCTCTCATCCACAGCTGTTCTCTCAGCTCCTGTGCTTTCTTCAAAGTGTCCCCCTTGGCTGTAGCTCCTCTTCAAAACGTCACTCACAGCTGCACTGAGTTCCTTCTGTTTGTCAGCTCATTTATATGGCTCTGCTGATCAAGGTCCACCCTAAATGGGTGGGGCCATGCCTCCATGGAAATATCTCATCAGAATTATCACCTACACTTGGGTGGGGCACATCTCCATGGAAACACTCAAAGAATTCCAATCTAATCAGCACTAAAATGTCTGCCCCACAAGATTGCATCAAAGAATGTGGCTTTTTCTGGGGGACATAATACATTCAAACCGGCACAATACTAGTAAGTGTACATTCAACCACATCACTGCACTGGCTTTAACCCTTCAGGGGCTCCTCAGGCCCTTAGCGTGGCACTCGAGGCCTTTGGTGACCTATCCCTGCCCATCTTTCCAGCCTACCTCAAGCACTCTCCCCAAACGTTCTTTAATAATTATAACAAATGAGTTCATTCTTTTGGGAAACACCTTTTCTAATTAGTTCTAAGATAAAACCCTGTCCCCTCAGCCTCCCTCATTCCCTGATTTTCAGCCATACTGAAGAATTTCCCCAGGGTTCCATTTTCCCTCATTTCCATTCCTTCCCCTGTGCTATTCTCTTATCCTGGAACCATATCCCCTACCTTCTTTGCCTTGATAACTCCTCTTTTCCCCCAAAAACTCTGCCCTAATGCCTCTTCCTCCAGGCAGTCCTCCTGACCCTCCACCGCCCTGCTCCTACAGCACCCCAAGCTTCCATCTTCCACTATCACCCCTCCAAATTCTCTGTTCATTTCTCTGCCCTTCCCATTGGACCATGAGCTCCCGGAGAGAGAAGTCTGAGCTCCCCTCCCAGCCAGCAAGAAACCACTGGCTATGAGCCGGGCTGGCCAGGAGAGGGGCAGTGTAGGATTAAGAACAAAGGGAAACAAGACAGAGAGAGCGTGGCTTGTTGCAAAGGAAAGGAAGCAAGATGGAGCCTGTGTGCGTGAGCAGGAAGAGGAGGCATTGTCCAGAAAGGATTCTCGAGGCATCGATGCACAAAAAAGGCATCGATTTGTGAAGCTTCATCTGCGTGCCAGACACTGTGCTACAAGGTGGCTGTGCAATGAACAGACCAGTCACAACCTCTGTCCTCAAGGAGCTTCTGTTCTAGAAGGCTTAGCCAAACAAGCATGAAATTAAACTAGAAAATCCCAGATCATAATAAATGCTAGAAAGAAGATTTAAAAGGGGGAGCATGAAAGTGACCGAGGAGGTCCGGGGAGTGAGGAATTCATACCAAGTGTTCAGACCATCAGACCAAGGAAGGTCTCTGCACAGGTGACCTTGTGTGGAGTCTTGAAGGACAAAGAGCCACCACATGATGGTCCAGGGAGAGAGAACAACCACAGCAGAGGCTCTGAGGCTGGAATCAGCAGGGTGTGTTCAGGGCAGAAAGAAAGCTGAAGAAATGAAGGGAAGCAGGGGACAAGATCAAGGGAAAGAGACAGACAGGGACCAGAGCATGCCTAAGTCAACCACGGTGTGCTCTCTACCCCAAAGAAGGAGAACAGTAGAGAACAGCAGAAAAACACATTGACAGAGAGAACGCAGAGTCTCCTTCCATCCTTGGAGTACTCGGTGCGCGCTGCAACCACTGTGCCTTTGGCCACTGGTGACAACAGGGATGGGGGCGCACAGGGTGGGACCCTCTGAGACGTGTGGGGGTTATTTGCAAAGTTGCTCTATGCTCCGTTTCAGGACCGGCGGCCCACCTTGTCTCTCCACTTTGAAATGCATCCTCCTCTGCTATAATTTTGCAGAACTAAAGGAGATGAATGGCCAGATGGAAAAAGCAGAAGAATCCATGCTTCTGCAAAGTTTAGTGGGGTTTGCTCTTCTTGTCCTTTCCCCACAGTGAGTTTTGCTCAACCAGCCCAGTCCAGTGCAAATGTTCTGGGGGATGTGACAAATGAGTCCATTCTCTTTGGAGACATTGTATTTGCTCATCGGTTGAAAGCAAAATTTCCAGATGCTGTTGGTGTCGCTGGCAGCCAATTCTGCCCCATTTAATCACATTATCTTGAGGGTAGAGAGGCAACAGGGTTGAAGGTTTTGCTTTTTTTTTTTTTTTTTTTTTTTTTTTTCAGTTGGAACTCCTACAGGCCAAGCACAAGGAAGAGGAATTACCCAAAAGTCTAAAATCAGAGAAGGAAATGGCAAGCTGCCCTGAAGAGCTGCTTCTCTCCTCTGCCTGCCCAGCACCTGGGTTCCAAGACTAACTGGAAGACCTGGATCTTTTTGGCAGGTAAAGCCTGCGGCGAGCCTCAGGCCAAATTATCAAGTAGGCAATTGCTTCCAGAAAGGAAATTGAGGTCCAGAGAGCAACTGGCTTGTGACAGTTTTCACCACATAAAGTAGAAAATAGGAAATGCATTAATTAGGGAGCATGGTTTGTACCTAAAGACTACTGTTGTTACAAATTCATCATGGATGAGACCCATGTCAAGGGCATAAGGGAAAAATCTATGGGGTGGGCAGTTTAGGAACTTGCAGATCATTTACCAAGGAGCCATCTGCTTAGCAAACCATCAGACCGGAGGATTTTCTTTACTGTTAGAGGCTGTGAACTGTGCAGCAGTTGGAGGTTCTAGGACTCCTCAGATTTAGGGTTTTTTTGTTGTTGTTATTGTTGTTGCTATTGTTGTTTAATATAATTTTTTATTAGAAAAGCTTTCAGTTTACAGAAAAGTCATGCACAAAATACAGGGTTCTCATATCCCCCAGCCCCACCCCATTTTTAACACCCTGCATTAATGTGGCACATTTGTTACAATTGATGAAAGAATGTTATTATAATTCTTCCTTTTTACTTTTTATATTATTTATTTTTTGTTTCTTTTTATTATAATTATGTTGTATAATTGTACCTATAGTCCATGGTTTACATTAGGGCCACTGTGTTGTACAGTCCTATGGTGGTTTTTTTTTTTTTTTTTCACTTTTTTTCTAGTAATACATATACAACATAATATTTCCCTCTTTAACCACATTACCAAAATTTTTCCATCACCCTAGAAACTCTACATCAATTAAACATTAGCTTGCCATCCCCTACTCCAGAAACTAGCCCAGGATAGGACAGGGAGATATTTTGGGTAGAATTCTAACTTCCCCATCCCTTCCAATTTGTCCTAACTTGCCAATTAGCCCTGAGCCATCTTTTGCAATTCATGTGTCTGTGGAAACAGCCAAAGTTTTACTGCTGGATAGGAGCCCCCAAATTTGAGAACCTCTCTTCTCTAGGCCAGGCTACTTCTCCCAACTCTCTTTCACTCACTTGTCAAAAAATTGCAAACAGGGGGACTGAGGTCCTCGGCCCTCCTGGCTGCTGGCTGGGAGCCGCGCCCGGGGCTGTGGGACCACTGCCTGCATATCCGGGGGCGGGAAGGGCCGGCCAAGGCCTCTCACTCCCTCATCAGACCTGCAGGACCGGGAGGAGGCAAACACGGGGCAGATCTGCAACCACCCCGGGGAGGACGGAGATGAGATCTAACCCTTTTTCCCACTGAAACAATTTTATAGTGAAGTGGGTCCATAATCTATTTCACAGGGTCATTGTGCTGGTTTGTATATGTTATGTCCCCCAGAAAAAGCCATGTTCTTTAATGTGATCTTGTGGGGCAGATTTATTAATCATTCTGATTAGGGTGTGACCTTTTGATTCAGTGTTTCATGGAGATGTGATTCAATCAACCACGGGCAAGGCCTTTGATTAAATTATCTCCATGGAGATATGGCCCCACCCATTCATGGTGGGTCTTAATTGAATCACTGGAGTCCTATAAGAGGGACATTTGGAGAAGAACAAAAAAGCTGACACTTGGAGTTGTGGACAGAAGGACATTTGGAGATGCTAAGAGATGCTAGCCCAGAGTTTGCCCCGGAGAAACTAAGAGAGGACGCCCAGATGGTTAGATGCATAGGAGCTGAAGAGGCTAAGTGAGACAAGCCCAGAGACATTTTGGAGAAAGCCATTTTGGAACACAACCCAGGAGCAAAGGACCAGCAGACACCAGCTACGTGCCTTCCCAGCTGACAGAGGTATTCCGGACGCCATTGGCCATCCTCCAGCGAAGGTATCATCTTGTTGATGTCTTAGTTTGGACACTTGTATGGCCTTAGGCCTTTAAATTTGTAACCAAATAAATGCCTTTATAAAAGCCAATCAATTTCTGGTATTTTGCATAATGGCAACTTTAGCAAACCAGAAGAGTCATTGTCAGGAAAAATGAAGAATGTGTGAAAAGTTCATAGTGGTCAGTGAATGTCAGTTCTCTTCCTCCACCTGCCCCTGACCTTTATGGAAAGTTTGGGATTGTACAAAAGGCATAAAGAAACAACAGGACTTTGGTGAAGCTGCAAGGTTCAGCGGGTAAAATCCAGACTCAGAGCAAACCAGATTTGGTTCTTGCACTTATTAACTGTATGAATTCGAACAAAGTACTCTCTAAACCTCAATTTTCTCAAAAGGAAAAAAATGGGGGAGATGATAATATCCTGCAGCTTCTTTGTCAAGGTGAGATAAAATATTGTAACAAATGTGCACCACTAATGCAAGGTATTGATAATAGGGTGTTATTTGGGAACTCTGTATTTTACCCGTGATTTTTCTGTAAACCTACAACTTCCCTAATAAAAGTGTGTGTGTCTGTGCATGTGTGTGTGTAGCAGACTCGGCCCTGTTGATGTTATTATCCCTTGGCCCCTGGGGGTGGGCGGCGTGAGAGGCCACCTCTGCCCTGTGTCCTGTGTTCCTGAGCAGGAAGCCGTGGGGAGCTCAGAAGCTTCGTTATTCTCTAGTTCTTTTGAAGGGATCTCCCCAATTTCTGATCTTTGGGGCCCCATCCTAAGCCAAATCAAGCTTTCTTTCCCAGAGGCAAACACATGCACTAGGGATTTGTAGTGGAAAATTCAATCCTGTCATTTATTCAGAGAGCCACAGGATGAGGCCATTCGCTTGCTTTAGAGCCCACGTCAGGTTGCGCTCCTCGTGGTGACCTCTTCTGTCATCGTCGGCAGACCATGGCAGCTGCTCTGTCCAAACCGGTCCCATTTTTCTCAGAACCTGGAAATCCTTGTCAGATCTTCAGAGAATTCTAAAATGCCACAGTTGGGCAGGAAGGAGGTCGAAAGATCATGCAGTCTACATTCCAGAATGTTCCTTATCTCTGAGCCTCAGTTTCCTCATCTGTAAACTGCCTCCTGGTGATAAGGCTCTGGGAATGAGGATGTGTGGGGCCCGTAGCAGACACTAGACACACAGAAGCAGGTGACAGCTGGTGGGAACAGGAAAGAGCGGGAAGGTGTTGCTGATGATACTCCAGGACTAATTCCTTCCAAACAAGGGAAAAGGAGCTATTGGGTCCTCAGCTCTCACAGCTGCACAGCAGCTCCCCTCACCCCAGTCCCCACATCACCTGGCTTCTCATGAACACGGGCTCTCCTCCCGTCCTCTCCCCACACCAGGGTCAGAGGTGTTGGCATGAGTGGGCTCCCCATGAGTAGCACCATCCCTGTGACAAGAACGTCAAGATGAGCTTTCCCAGGAGGGCACTTTCCCCACACCTAGCACACCCCGTCATCTGCCTCGTGGTTGGGAAGCTCTTCTGCTCCTTCCTTCACTTGATCAGCCATTAACCAAACACATCCCGAGTTTGCATTATGGGCACGGGTCCCGCCCTCGGAAATCTCACAGTCCGACATGACAGACAAACGGATGATGGACATCTGAAGTACCCGTCTCTCCCTGGGACTGAACACGAGTCTCCCCATTGGACAGATCAGAAAGCAAAGTTATGGCACTGCTCAACTAGAATTTTTTCCCATCTCTGAGCTTGATTCCTCATCTGCTAAAATCCACCTCGCAGAGTACCTGCAAGATTTCTATGAATCCTGGATTATTCTACAGCCCCGTTCCACCCCTACCAGCCACCCACAGGCACAACTCTGGAGCCCCTAAGCCAGCCCGCCCACCTGAAGGCATGGCCAGAACCCCAAGAGGTTGAATGCTGCCCAGTACTGGCAACTTCGTCCCGGCCTGCTCCTTGTGTGACCAGCCTCACACCCTGTTTTCCTGCCTCTTCTCCAGATGGCCTCAGCCTGCGCCCCTCACACCTGGCGTGTGACTGACCCCACCCTCTGGGCATCCCAGGTGCTCCTGGGTCACGGCTGCACCCCTCCCACATGGGTATCAGAGCCCAAGTTCCACCAGGTCCACGATAACCCTTTGCAAAGCAGAGCCAGAACCTGAGAACCGAGACCTTGTCTCGAGTCTTCCCATTCTGTCCATGACCTTGAGCATGAGCCTGGCTCCCCCAAGTTTGTGGGGGGGCAGGGAGAGGAGAGCAGGGTCTTCTGTGTGCCACAGCAGCAGTGACGGAGTAATTTCAGGGGCAGTGAAAAGCTTGCACCCCACGAAAGCCCTCCCTTACTTGCTCACTGATGCCTGAAATTACTTAGACAGAAAACAATGTGCTTTATTCCACAATTAGAAGTAAGCCTCTAAATGCAGATTTCTCTGGCAGAGAAAACACAATGATTACACTTACACTGAAGTATAAATCAATGATTCTCAAGGGAATGGAGGAGGATATCAAAATGTCCAGAGGATAAGGGGCCAAGGACACGTGCAATTCTTAGAAAGCTCATGAAATAGCATAACACAGGGTCAGAACTTCAGAGGGGCAACTTGGTGGTAGGTACTAAAATTTCAGAGGTAAATTCCCTGAGTACCTCCCCAGAGAAACCCTTGTTTATGTGCAGAAAGAGGCACGGAGCATAATGTTCCCTGAAGCATAGTTGGCAACAGTGAAAAATAAGAACCAATTTACATGTCCATTAATAGGGAACTGACAGTGCTGTTTCTGTCCTATGGAATATTACGTGGCAGTTAAAAGAAAATGAGGTGAAGCTATGTTTGTTGACTTTAAAAGACCCTCAAGACATTTCAAGAGTGAAAATAAGGAAGCTGCAAAACAGTGGACAAAGAATAACAGCATGCATGTTAAACTAAAGCAATCTTACCTATTTCTATGGACAGTTATATTAGTATATAAATGCATATGGAAAAATCTGGAAGGATACACACCAGACAGATACAGTTACCTCTTAGAGAGTCTTGGGATTGGGGTGGTGGTCAAAAGGTACTTTAGCTTTTATCTGAATTTTATTTACAGTGATAATGCAAACATGTAATACTTGCATAATTTAAATTTTTTTTAGTAAAATTACATAATTTTGCTCTTTATGATCATAATTCAAATGACTATGTTAAAGTTAGAAAAAAGTCTGTTTAGGTGTGGGTCATGGGCTTTAAAAAAAAGTTGAGAAACACCAAAATGATACCATTGTGAAAAGAATATTTTGAGACTTATTGATGTGCTTTTCTCTTCGGCCTTCCTGATTATGTGATCATGGGCTTAGGCAGCTGGATGTACTCATCTGCCTTGTAGAAGACATATTTGTTACAGAAAGACTGCTAAGCCAAAGAATGAGGGAATTAATAGTCTGTTTCTGACTAGCAAAAATGTGATTTTGCAGCAAGGCAATACACTTGAAAGACGGGATTTTTAGGGAGAGGGGGATTCCAGTCCTATATCTCTGGTTTAGCATATCAAGAGCAAAGCTTAGAGGGTCCCTCACATGGGATCCCCTGCGGCTGAAAGAAGATAATCCTTCTGCACGTGGCAGCCAGCTCATGGAGGTCACTGCTTCCCTGGTAGAAGGAACATAAATGAAAGAGTTTTTGAGAAGGGAAGGGAAGATGAGATCAAAGCTGCGGGCTGTTCGTTCCCAACTTTTCCCTCCAGGCTGCAGTGTTCAGCAAGCAAAGGGAGCCCTGAGAGTGTAAGTGGATGGCTTTGGAAAGAAACTTCCTCATGAAATACTCTGGATCAGCCGGCAACCTCAGGAGCCAGAGAACAGCTTGCCTAGGACCCCAAATCTTCCTGGTCCCCAAGAGTCCATGTCAGTTCCCCTCTAAGCTGTGCCCCACTCAAAGGCCATTTGGAGAGGAGCTAGAAAGGAAGTGGAAAAGCAGGAAAACCTGAGACAGAATTGTATTCAAGAAGGCTACACACAGCCTACGAGAGTCAGTCAAATCATCAAATGAGACTAAGCTGTAAACTAGATAGAAAGGAGTAGAAGCTACATATAAGCCAGATAAGGGCTGTGACAAATCACTGGACTGCCAACACTGCTGAGCCCTCACTGCACCCTATAATCACCCCCATCATGACTGTACACAGACGAAGATTAAAGGGACAGCATGCTTCTCCCTTGCTCCTCTGGTCAGGAAATACGTAAATGGGTATCAGGAGACCTTTAATGACTGCAAAGCTGCCTTACCCAAGAGAATTCAAAGAGAATTCAAAAAAAGGAGTTTATTTAAGACAAACAAGACTTTCTGGGGCCTCCTCTTTGGATAATGAGAAGACTGGCTGACCCAGAATGGAGCAAGATGCTCAGGAGAGACTGTCAGTAGCATCCCAGCCCCCAAGGGGAGACACATGGAATCACAGGGTGGGCACAGACATCTGCCTTGGTAAATGATGGCAAAGAGGCAGGGAGTGAATTGAAGGGAGAAGGCTGAGGCATCTGCACCCTTGAGCTAGCCTGTATTTCGGAGGTCCCAGGGCCTAAGTCTGGAAAGTGAATCTACTGTAAAACCGAAGAGGCTGATGAGTCTGTTTTTAAAGCATGCTGGGCCACCAGCCATGCCAAGCACCCCCTCCCACCCCAGAATACAGGAGCAATAGCTTATAAATATTAACAAGTATAGAAAGCTGGAAGAAGAGCAAATTAAGCTTAAGCAAGCAGGAGAGAGGAAATAATAAAGATGAGAGTAGAAATTAAAGAAACAGAGAATAGAAAAGCCATAGAGAAAAATCAACAAAAATAAAGGTGTTTCTTTGACGTGATCAACGAAATTAACAAGATTTCCACTGAACTGACCAAGACAAAAACAGAGAAGACTCAAATTATTAAAATCAGAAATGAAAGAGGAACTATCATTGCCATCTTATGGAAATAAGAATGAGTATAAGTGAATACTATCAACCAATGGATGTCAGCAAATTAGATAACTTAGATGCAATGAACAAATTCATAGAAAGGCACAAATTACTGAGACTGATTCTAGAAGAAATAGACAAGCTGAGTATACCTATAACAAGTAAAGAGATTGAATTAGTGATAAATAGATTAAAATCTCACCAAAAAAAGCCCCTCCCAAATGGCATCACTGGTGAATTCTAGAATTAAACTAGAATTAATACCAACTCCTCACAAACTCTTCCAAAAAAATAGAAGAGAAGGGAACACTCCTTAACTCATTGGTATTACCCTAATACCAAAACCAGGCAAAAAACAACACAAGAAAGAGAAGCTACAGAACAATATCTCTTATGAACATAAACACAAAAATCTTCAACAAAATATTAGGAAACAGAAGCCAGCACATATCAAAGAGATTATATACCATGACCAAGTGGGATTTTAACCCAGGAATGCAAGGTTGGTTTAACCATCAAAAATCAATTGTAATAGGCAAAAAAGTGAAAACAACCCAAATGCCTATTGACTGATGAATGGATAAACAAAATGTGGTGTGTCCATCCAACGGAATAGTATTCAGCCATAAAAAGAATGAAGTTGTTTGTGCTATGACATGGATGAACCTTGAAAACATTGGGCTAAGTGAAAGAAACCAGTCACAAAAGGCTACATATTGCATGATTCCATTTATAAGAAATGTCAGAATAGGCAAATAGAGAGACAGAAAGGAGATTAGTGGTTGCCTAGGTCTGGGGGAGATTGAGTGGAAATGTGGTGTGGCTGCTAATGGGAACAGGGTTTCTTTTGGGGGTGATGAAATTGTTCTAAAATTGATTGTAGTGATGGTTGCACAATTCTATAGATATCCTAAAAACCACTGAATCATAGACTTTGAAAGTGTGAGTTGTGTGGTATGTGAATTGTATCTCAATAAAGCTATTGAAAAAAGTAAAAGAAGTCTAGACAAGAGGGAATGAAGAGTGAGATTGTTCAGGAAATTGTTTTGGGAGCAAGTTATTTAAGGCAAACTTTGAAAGATGTATGAATGACTGTCATGGAATCTACTGTCACAGTTTTTGTAATTCACAGTTCTATGACATAATAATCATTCTCCTGAGACACAAATTGGGACATCCCATCCTTAAGGCTGTCTTGAAGGAGGAAGTTGCTAAGTCATGAGTAGAGCCGACTGCCAACATCCACTGTCCCAAAATGGTCATGTTGTTCTGCCTTCATTGTAACATACACAGTAATTTTGGGGAATGATGAATATGTTGTTTCTTTGTGAAAAATTATACCCAAAAGAAAGCCAAATGCAATTGAAGAGAACATGAAAAGATCTAACAAAAAAGCATGTGCTATTACAGTAGCATTTCTGATACGGAATGGTAAAGATCTTAGGTTAAGCTTACAAAATGCCAAGCATCTGCTTTAAGGGAAATAGATAAATGGACAGAAGCAGCAACTGGGAGACAAGAGGCACATGGACATAACGAGATGACAATCAAGCAAGGAAATCATGTTCCCTGAATCCTCCCCAAGCCCAGATGCTGTTCCGGGCATGGTGGGACCCACAGAACTTCAGATCACCCTGCCATCCAGGCACCTGTAGTTCAGTTGTAACATAAAACCCACCCGCTTGGAAAGCCAAATAGGAATTCAAGAGAAAAACAGCACTATGAGAGAGCAATAGAAGAGATTCACAAGGCAGGACATGAGTGATTGCCAAGTGAGCTGTGTGGCTGGCCAAGGCTGGAGGAGTTCAGAGGCAGAGCAGGTGGACACAGTCAGGCTACAGCCTCCGTGAGAGGAGGGGCGACAAGAGCAAGACAAATGCAAGAGGCTTTAAGAAGACTGGTATTGTCTGTCTCAGCCAAAGCTGCAAATAAACTCACTGCCCTCCGCACTACATGGGACATGACTCCCAGGTAACGTGGGACATGACTCTGGGGATGAAACTGGCCCTGGCATTGTGGGATTGAGAACATCTTCTTGACCAAAAGGGGGAAGAGAAATGAAACAAAATAAAGTTTCAGTGGCTGAGAGATCCCAAATGGAGTCAAGAGGTCACTCTGGAGGGCACTCTTATGCACTATATAGATGTCCCTTTTTAGGTTTTAGTGTACTGGAATGGCTAGAGGGAGATACCTGAAACTGTTGAAGTGCAACCCAGTAGCCTTGATTCTTGAAGACGATCGTATAACTATATAGTTCATACAGCATGACTGTGTGATTGTGAAAATTTGTGGCTCACACTCCCTTTATCCAGTGTATGGACAGATGAGTAGAAAAGTGGGAACAAAAATTAAATGAAAAATAGGGTGGGATGGAGGGGATGGAATGCTTTGGGTGTTCTCCTTTACTTTTATTTTTATTCCTATTTTTATTTATTTGGAATAATGAAAATGTTCAAAAATTGATTGTGGCAATAAATGCACAAGTATTTGATACTGTGAGCCATTGATCATATACTTTTGATAGATCTTACGGTGTGTGAATATATCTCAATAAAATTGTATTTAAAAAGAAAGAAGACTGGCCTGGAAATGTTTGCCCATTGACACTTTTTAATTGAACTCCTTCCCCCTGCAGTTTTTGTTCCTTCTTGTAGACCTTGAGGTGTGTTTTGCAACCGGGACTCCAAAATCCTCTGTGAGATGGCAAAGTCTTGAGAGGGAGGGGAGAGGGGCTTGTGTTAATTCCAGCACATGTCTCCAACAAAGCTTCCTGCTGCCCCACTTCGTCATCCATCACCTCCCTGCTAAGCTGGCTGAGCCAACATCTCTTTGGCTTCCTGCTGCACTTGTGAAGTTCTTAGCTACTTGAGCGAGTCAGAGCAACGCATGATGCAATCAGTCTTTGAGATTAGTAAAGCCTAGCCTCATTGTATGCATCCTGCTACAAATGCAGTAAGAATTGCAAGCTGGCCTTGAGGAAAAAGTGCTGGTGTCTCCATCCTTGGCTGCATGGTCAGTGTTCCCATTGGGGGCCACACTCATTACAAAGAGCCCAGGGCCTGTTTTGGGGCAGGCTATTGTGGAAACATGCATGGAAGAAAAAGGAAAGGAATTATCTATGTCCCAAATTATATGCTATAACCTTTACAAGCTCTTTTAATCTTCACAATAAACTTGCAAGTTAAATAAGATTACCCACGTTTTACAGTGGTGGAGACAAACTTAAAGAGATTAACTGGTGTGCACAAATTTACATGGATAGTAAGTGTTGAGTTAGGTGATCTGTCTAATTACCTAAACTGCCCTGAATCAGGCCAGGACCCCTCGATCTCATCTTCTGACTCTGCTGAAGAAATCGGTAAAAATGATCATTATAATAATAGCTGTTTTTGTTCTGTGGCAGGTGCTGTGCCAGGAACTCCCCATGTATTGCTGTTAAATTTCAAATAAGAAACCTATCACGGAGTGATTATTCTCCCCATTTTTACCTCCAGGGAAACTGAAGATTATATCGATAAGGTTGGGCAAGGCTCAGCTGCAGTAACAAGTAACCCCCAAACTCAGTAGCTTAGCAAAATAAGTGTTTACTCCCTCAGACACATGTTCAGCATCGGTCAGCAGGAGCTTCATTCTGCACAGTCACAAGAACTGGAGGCTTCACCTTCTCCACCATCTCCAGCATCAGCTTCTTCTTCACCAAGGCAGCAAAAGGCAAACACAGTGAACTCACCCATTCTTCTAAATGTTAGCCTCAAAGAACAAATTCCCACCTAAATACAAGGAAGGAGGCTGGGACACTGAGGAAGCCCATGGACATTTGGTGAGCAGTAAATGACACCACCACCAGTTTCAGTTGGGTTAAGAATCTTGTGCTAAACCACAATGCTGGTCCTTGAAGCATGGTCTCTCTCTCTGCAAGGCTCATCCTCTTTCTGCCATGCATTGGGGGGAGCTGCCCCCATCCTCTAGGCAGCCTAACTTGCTTTAAGTGACTCATCATGGAATCCAGAAAAGTACCTGCTCTGAATGGGTTGAAATCTCTATGTGGAGTCAGTCCTGTGACCCTTCCAAGTTAGAATTTAGCATCTGGGAAGGAGCACCCAGATTGCAGGAAATTGGATGTCCTTACTAACTTATGTCATGGGCTTTTGCAATGTCCTGCAGATCTCCTGATTTCTCTCAACTCCCTAGCATGATGCTCTCTGCCTTGCAGATTTATCCCAGCCTATATAGAGCTGCATTTATTTCCAATCTGCCAGCAAGAAGTTTTATGCTGCTTGTCTCTTAGTTTATATGTTTATATTGCACCACATTATAACCAAGATTTGCTGCAGCACAACAAAAATTGTATTGAAGATAAGTTTTAAAAATATATCTGAGAAAATCAGGGCTGAGGAAAATAAAGATGGGAAAAATAAGATGAAGCCAAGGATAATGATACTATACAAAGTGTGTGCTGGAGAATTCTGTGCATTTGCTTGGGGGCAAGTCAAAACATGTTTTTTGAGCTTCCAGGCAGCCAATGAAAAAGTGAAACAGATCACTACATAATTCATAAATATCCATAAGAAAAAATTTCAGCCAAATATTCAGGAGAAGCTCAGGTATTCCTGGTACTCAAAACTGACAGAAATCTTCCTCATGGGTCCATTAAAAGAGGATAAAGCAGAAGAGAGTGAAAATGTATTTATTGATTGATTGATTGATTGATTGATTCATATTTAAAGGCAATCCCAGAAAATAATGGCATACTAGGAATGCTGAATGAAGGGCCCTGGGGGACAGGGAATGTGAGTGGATCATTGTTAGAAAGCTTAAGGAAGGAAGCACTTCCACTGGAAAGGACGAAATATAGACCAAAAACTCAGAGAAAAATAAAGAAGAAAAATGTCAATATTAAACTAATTTAAATAATTTCTGCTGCCATTGACAGGCTAGGTGTGAGTTTAGCTGCATGAAAGACTAGCTTTGAAAATGCAAGGCAAAACAGTATGGGAAGAGGGAAGAAGACGGAAGCATAGAGAGGAGGGGAAGTTAGTTAGTCCCCCTGGAGCAACTAATAAACAACCAGGAACAACTCATAAATGATCCGGAATAACTGCTGGGGAGCGACCATGACTGTCCACACATCATGCATCAAACTCAACTGGGAGGAATGCCTGAGACCACAGCGTGGAATTTGTGAGTAGAAACTGCAGATCCAAGCTGGGAGCCTCCTTCCCCCACAGCAGCCAGAACGGCAAAGTTTTGCTGTGATAGAGAGCAGCGCTCTCTGAACAAGCTAACATACTACGCTCAGCCCAGCTCCAACTGGGGTTTTAATTGACAAACATGGACTGCTCAATGCAAGCTGCAAATTCCCAATAAGCAGACAGAGGCTTTTAGTGACGACTCACCTTAAAGAGCCAGGAGACTTCTCTGTCTTGGGAGGGAGAGCCCGGAGAACTGCGCTATCTCTGGCTAATGGGTGAAACTGGGGGCCAAGGACTGACCCTGAAAGAGAGCTTTCTGTCCCTTTTTCTCTCTCTCAACCTGAGTGGCTCAGTGGAGAAAGCCTCAGCCATTTTCAGCTCTCAGCGCTCTGCAGTGGCAAAAGCCTCAGCCATTTTTGGCTCACAGTGCTCTGACCCAGACAAGGGAGGAGATAGTAGAGTCAGAGAAAAAAAGAACCTATTTAAATGCAAATGAAATCTCCCTGGTGTAGGGGGAAGGGTATCTTCTCTAAGAGGAAAGAGGTGGTTCCCAGCTCTACTTCTTGCCTTCCCTTCAGAACCAAACCCCAGAGCCTGGGGGAAAACAGCCAAGGCCATACCTCCTTATAGCAGTCAGGAACTACAGGCGACAAGCACCACCATCTGGGCAGGTTAGGAAAAGCACAGCAGCTTGAGGCCTCACAGGGTGATCAATCTTCTAAGACAGACCTCAGGGAAACTGGATACTGAATATTTCCTTCTTCTGGGATCTAAGCCTGTTCTGGTCTGGGAAAATCTGATTGGGGTAACCAAGGAAACCAGATATCTAGACAACAGAAAACTACAACCTACACTAAGAAAAATGAAGTTATGGCCCAGTCAAAGGAACAAACTTACACTTCAACTGAGATACAGGAATTTAAACAATGAATGCTAAATCAATTCAAAAAGTTCAGGGAAGATGTGGCAAAAGAGATGAAAGCTATAAAGAAAACACTGGGCATATATAAGGTAGAAATTGTATGTTCAAAAAACAACTGGTAGAATTTATGGAAATGAAAGGCACAACACAAGAGATAAAAAACACAATGGAGACATACAACAGCAGATCTCAAGTGGCAGAAGAAAACACTCAGGAACTGGAAACAAGACACCTGAAACCCTACACAAAAAAGAACAGGTAGGGAAAAGAATGGAAAAATATGACCAATGTCTCAGGGCATTCAATGACAACATGAAATTCATGAATGTAAGTGTCACGGGTGTCCCAGAAGAAGAGAAGGGAAAAGGAGCAGAAGCAATAACAGAGGAAATAATCAATGAAAATTTCCCATCTCTTATGAAAGACATAAAATTACAGATCCAAGAAGTGTAGCATACCCCAAACAGAATAGATCTGAATAGGCCTATGCCAAGACACTTAATAATCAGATTATCAAACTTCAAAGATAGAGAGAGAATCCTGAAAGCAACAAGAGAAAAGCAATCCATCACGTGCAAAGGAAGCTTGATAAGACTATGTGTGGATTTCTCAGCAGAAACTACAGAGGAAGAAGGAAGTGGTGTGATGTATTTAAGATAGTGAAAGAAAAAAACCACCAACCAAGAACCCTGTATCTGACAAAACTATCCTTCAAATATGAGGGAGAGTGTAAAATATTCTCTGACAAACAGACAATGACAGAGTTTGTGAACAAGATACCTGCTCTACAGGAAATACTAAAGGGAGCACTAAAGACAGATAGGAAAAGACAGGAGTGGGGGATCTGGAACACAATTTTGGGTGATGATAACATAGCAATGTAAGCACACTGAACAAAGATAACTATGAATATGGTTGAAAAAGGAAGGTTAGGAGTATGTGGGACCCCAGAAGGAAAGAGGAAAGACAAATACTGGGACCGTATAACTCAGTGAAACCTAGAGTGCTCAACAATTGTGATAAAAGGTACGGATGTGTTTTTTCATGAGGGAGAAAAAATGAATGTCAAACTTGCAAGGTGTTAAAAACAGGGAGGTATAGGGGGAAATATACAATCAATGCAAACTAGAGACTATAATTAACAAAAACATTGTATTATGTTTCCCTTCATGTAACAAAGACAATATACCAAAGCTAAAGCATATAAGAAGGGGGCATAAGGGAGAGGTATGAGACTCTTGGCATTGGCAATGTTGTCTATTTATTCTACTTTCGTTTAATGCTATCTTTCCTATTGGTGCTCCCTAGAGGTCGTGTTTGGTTTTTTTGTTTTGTTTGGTTTGTGTGCTGCTTGTTTTGTTTTTTTTCTCTTTCTTTTTTCTTTTTCTTTTGTCTCTCTACCTTCTTTGACTCTTCCTCCTGCTTTGTGGAAGAAATGGAGAAGTCCTTAGATAGATAGCAGTGATAGTGGTGAATGCATAAATACGTGACTATACAGGAAACCATCAATTGTTTACTTAGGATGGAATGTAAGGTGTATGAACAAAACTGTCTTGAAAAAATGGGTTGGAGGCGAGGCAAGATGGCAGACTGGTGAGCTGTATGTTTTAGTTACTCCTCCAGGAAAGTAGGTAGAAAGCCAGGAACTGCGTGGACTGGACACCACAGAGCAATCTGACTTTGGGCATACTTCATACAACACTCATGAAAACGTGGAACTGCTGAGATCAGCGAAATCTGTAAGTTTTTGCGGCCAGGGGACCCACGCCCCTCCCTGCCAGGCTCAGTCCCGGGGGAGGAGGGGCTGTCAGCTCCGGGAAGGAGAAGGGAGAACTGCAGTGGCAGCCCTTATCGGAAACTCATTCTACTGATTCAAACTCCAACCATAGATAGACTGAGACCAGACACCAGAGAATCTGAGAGCAGCCAGCCCAGCAGAGAGGAGACAGGCATAGAAAAAAAAAACACGAAAAACTCCAAAATAAAAGCGGAGGATTTTTGGAGTTCTGGTGAACATAGAAAGGGGAAGGGCCCTGAGGCGCATATGCAAATCCCGAAGAAAAGCTGATCTCTCTGCCCTGTGGACCTTTCCTTAATGGCCCTGGTTGCTTTGTCTCTTAGCATTTCCATAACCCATTAGATCTCTGAGGAGGGCCCATTTTTTCTTTGTTTGTTTGTTTTGTTTTTTTTTTTTAATCCTTTTTTCTTTTTCTAAAACAATTACTCTAAGAAGCCCAATACAGAAAGCTTCAAAGACTTGCTATTTGGGCAGGTCAAGTCAAGAGCAGAACTAGGAGAGCTCTGAGACAAAACGCAATAATCCAGTGGCTGAGAAAATTCACTAAACACCACAACTTCCCAAGAAAAGGGGGGTGTCCACTCACAGCCATCATCCTGGTGGACAGGAAACACTCCTGCCCATCGCCAGCCCCATAGCCCAGAACTGCCCCAGACAACCCAGTGTGACGGAAGTGCTTCAAATAACAGGCACACACCACAAAACTGGGCTTGGACATTAGCCTTCCCTGCAACCTCAGCTGATTGTCCCAGAGTTGGGAAGGTACAGCAGTGTGAATTAACAAAGCCCCATTCAGCCATCATTTCAGCAGACTGGGAGCCTCCCTACACAGCCCAGCAGCCCAGAATTGCCCTGGGGGGATGGCACTCACCTGTGACATAGCACAGTCATCCCTCAACAGAGGACCTGGGTGCACGGCCTGGAAGAGGGGCCCACTTGCAAGTCTCAGGAGCCATACGCCAATACCAAGGACTTGTGGGTCAGTGGCAGAGACAAACTGTGGCAGGACTGAACTGAAGGATTAGACTATTGCAGCAGCTTTAAAACTCTAGGATCACCAGGGAGATTTGATTGTTAGAGCCACCCCCCCCTCCCTGACTGCCCAGAAACACGCCCCATATACAGGGCAGGCAACACCAACTACACACGCAAGCTTGGTACACCAATTGGACCCCACAAGACTCACTACCCCACTCACCAAAAAAGCTAAGCAGGGGAGAACGCTTGTGGAGAACAGGTGGCTCGTGGACGCCACCTGCTGGTTTGTTAGAGAAAGTGTACTCCACGAAGCTGTAGATCTGAAAAATTAGAGATAAGGACTTCAATTGGTCTACAAATCCTAAAAGAACCCTATCAAGTTCAGCAAATGCCACGAGGCCAAAACCAACAGAAAATTATAAAGCATATGAAAAAACCAGACGATATGGATAACCCAAGCCCAAGCACCCAAATCAAAAGACCAGAAGAGACACAGCACCTAGAGCAGCTACTCAAACAACTAAAGATGAACAATGAGACCATAGTACGGGAGATAAAGGAAATCAAGAAGACCCTAGAAGAGCATAAAGAAGACATTGCAAGACTAAATAAAAAAATGGATGATCTTATGGAAATTAAAGAAACTGTTGACCAAATTAAAAAGATTCTGGACACTCATAGTACAAGACTAGAGGAAGATGAACAACGAATCAGTGACCTCGAAGATGACAGAATGGAAAATGAAAGCATAAAAGAAAGAATGGGGAAAAAAAATTGAAAAAATCGAAATGGACCTCAGGGATATGATAGATAATATGAAACGTCCAAATATAAGACTCATTGGTGTCCCAGAAGGGGAAGAAAAGGGTAAAGGTCTAGGAAGAGTATTCAAAGAAATTGTTGGGGAAAACTTCCCAAATCTTCTAAACAACATAAATACACAAATCATAAATGCTCAGCGAACTCCAAATAGAATAAATCCAAATAAACCCACTCCGAGACATATACTGATCACACTATCAAACACAGAAGAGAAGGAGCAAGTTTTGAAAGCAGCAAGAGAAAAGCAATTCACCACATACAAAGGAAACAGCATAAGACTAAGTAGTGACTACTCAGCAGCCACCATGGAGGCAAGAATGCAGTGGCACGATATATTTAAAATCCTGAGTGAGAAAAATTTCCAGCCAAGAATACTTTATCCAGCAAAGCTCTCCTTCAAATTTGACGGAGAGCTTAAATTTTTCACAGACAAACAAATGCTGAGAGAATTTGCTAACAAGAGACCTGCCCTACTGGAGATACTCAAGGGAGCCCTACAGACAGAGAAACAAAGAAAGGACAGAGAGACTTGGAGAAAGGTTCAGTACTAAAGAGATTCGGTATGGGTACAATAAAGGATATTAATAGACACAGGGGAAAAATATGACAAACATAAACCAAAGGATAAGATGGCTGATTCAAGAAATGCCTTCACGGTTATAAAGTTGAATGTAAATGGATTAAACTCCCCAATTAAAAGATATAGATTCGCAGAATGGATCAAAAAAAATGAACCATCAATATGTTGCATACAAGAGACTCATCTTAGACACAGGGACACAAAGAAACTGAAAGTGAAAGGATGGAAAAAAATATTTCATGCAAGCTACAGCCAAAAGAAAGCAGGTGTAGCAATATTAATCTCAGATAAAATAGACTTCAAATGCAGGGATGTTTTGAGAGACAAAGAAGGCCACTACATACTAATAAAAGGGGCAATTCAGCAAGAAGAAATAACAATCGTAAATGTCTATGCACCCAACCAAGGTGCCACAAAATACATGAGAGAAACACTGGCAAAACTAAAGGAAGCAATTGATGTTTCCACAATAATTGTGGGAGACTTCAACACATCACTCTCTCCTATAGATAGATCAACCAGACAGAAGACCAATAAGGAAATTGAAAACCTAAACAATCTGATAAATGAATTAGATTTAACAGACATATACAGGACATTACATCCCAAATCACCAGGATACACATACTTTTCTAGTGCTCATGGAACTTTCTCCAGAATAGATTATATGCTGGGACATAAAACAAGCCTCAATAAATTTAAAAAGATTGAAATTATTCAAAGCACATTCTCTGACCACAATGGAATACAATTAGAAGTCAATAACCAACAGAGACTTAGAAAATTCACAAATACCTGGAGGTTAAACAACACACTCCTAAACAATCAGTGGGTTAAAGAAGAAATAGCAAGAGAAATTGCTAAATATATAGAGACGAATGAAAATGAGAACACAACATACCAAAACCTATGGGATGCAGCAAAAGCAGTGCTAAGGGGGAAATTTATAGCACTAAACGCATATATTAAAAAGGAAGAAAGAGCCAAAATCAAAGAACTAATGGATCAACTGAAGAAGCTAGAAAATGAATAGCAAACCAATCCTAAACCAAGTAGAAGAAAAGAAATAACAAGGATTAAAGCAGAAATAAATGACATAGAGAACAAAAAAACAATAGAGAGGATAAATATCACCAAAAGTTGGTTCTTTGAGAAGATTAACAAGATTGACAAGCCCCTAGCTAGACTGACAAAATCAAAAAGAGAGAAGACCCATAGAAACAAAATAATGAATGAAAAAGGTGACATAACTGCAGATCCTGAAGAAATTAAAAAAATTATAAGAGGATACTATGAACAACTGTATGGCAACAAACTGGATAATGTAGAGGAAATGGACAATTTCCTGGAAACATATGAACAACCTAGACTGACCAGAGAAGAAATAGAAGACCTCAGCCAACCCATCACAAGCAAAGAGATCCAATCAGTCATCAAAAATCTTCCCACAAATAAATGCCCAGGGCCAGATGGCTTCACAGGGGAATTCTACCAAACTTTCCAGAAAGAACTGACACCAATCTTACTCAAACTCTTTCAAAACATTGAAGAAAATGGAACACTACCTAACTCATTTATGAAGCTAACATCAATCTAATACCAAAACCAGGCAAAGATGTTACAAAAAAGGAAAACTACCGGCCAATCTCCCTAATGAATATAGATGCAAAAATCCTCAACAAAATACTTGCAAATCGAATCCAAAGACACATTAAAAAAATCATACACCATGACCAAGTGGGGTTTATTCCAGGCATGCAAGGATGGTTCAACATAAGAGAATCAATCAATGTATTACAACACATTAACAAGTCAAAAGGGAAAAATCAATTGATCATCTCAATAGATGCTGAAAAAGCATTTGACAAAATCCAACATCCCTTTTTGATAAAAACACTTCAAAAGGTAGGAATTGAAGGAAACTTCCTCAACATGATAAAGAGCATATATGAAAAACCCACAGCCAGCATAGTACTCAATGGTGAGAGACTGAAAGCCTTCCCTCTAAGATCAGGAACAAGACAAGGATGCCCACTGTCACCACTGTTATTCAACATTGTGCTGGAAGTGCTAGCCAGGGCAATCCGGCAAGACAAAGAAATAAAAGGCATCCAAATTGGAAAAGAAGAAGTAAAACTGTCATTGTTTGCAGATGATATGATCTTATATCTAGAAAACCCTGAGAAATTGACGATACAGCTACTAGAGCTAATAAACAAATTTAGCAAAGTAGCGGGATACAAGATTAATGCACATAAGTCAGTAATGTTTCTATATGCTAGAAATGAACAAACTGAAGAGACACTCAAGAAAAAGATACCATTTTCAATAGCAACTAAAAAAATCAAGTACCTAGGAATCAACTTAACCAAAGATGTAAAAGACCTATACAAAGAAAACTACATAACTCTACTAAAAGAAATAGAAGGGGACCTTAAAAGATGGAAAAATATTCCATGTTCATGGATAGGAAGGCTAAATGTCATTAAGATGTCAATTCTACCCAAACTCATCTACAGATTCAATGCAATCCCAATCAAAATTCCAACAACCTACTTTGCAGACTTGGAAAAGCTAGTTATCAAATTTATTTGGAAAGGGAAGATGCCTCAAATTGCTAAAGACACTCTAAAAAAGAAAAACGAAGTGGGAGGACTTACACTCCCTGACTTTGAAGCTTATTATAAAGCCACAGTTGCCAAAACAGCATGGTACTGGCACAAAGATAGACATATAGATCAATGGAATCGAATTGAGAATTCGGAGACAGACCCTCAGATCTATGGCCGACTGATCTTTGATAAGGCCCCCAAAGTCACTGAACTGAGCCATAATGGTCTTTTCAACAAATGGGGCTGGGAGAGTTGGATATCCATATCCAAAAGAATGAAAGAGGACCCCTACCTCACCCCCTACACAAAAATTAACTCAAAATGGACCAAAGATCTCAATATAAAAGAAAGTACCATAAAACTCCTAGAAGATAATGTAGGAAAACATCTTCAAGACCTTGTATTAGGCGGCCACTTCCTAGACTTTACACCCAAAGCACAAGCAACAAAAGAGAAAATAGATAAATGGGAACTCCTCAAGCTTCGAAGTTTCTGCACCTCAAAGGAATTTCTCAAAAAGGTAAAGAGGCAGCCAACTCAATGGGAAAAAATTTTTGGAAACCATGTATCTGACAAAAGACTGATATCTTGCATATATAAAGAAATCCTACAACTCAATGACAATAGTACAGTCGGCCCAATTATAAAATGGGCAGAAGATATGAAAAGACAGTTCTCTGAAGAGGAAATACAAATGGCCAAGAAACACATGAAAAAATGTTCAGCTTCACTAGCTATTAGAGAGATGCAAATTAAGACCACAATGAGATACCATCTAACACCGGTTAGAATGGCTGCCATTAAACAAACAGGAAACTACAAATGCTGGAGGGGATGTGGAGAAATTGGAACTCTTATTCACTGTTGGTGGGACTGTATAATGGTTCAGCCACTCTGGAAGTCAGTCTGGCAGTTCCTTAGAAAACTAGATATAGAGTTACCATTCGATCCAGCGATTGCACTTCTCGGTATATACCCAGAAGATCGGAAAGCAGTGACACGAACAGATATCTGCACGCCAATGTTCATAGCAGCATTATTCACAATTGCCAAAAGATGGAAACAACCCAAATGTCCTTCAACAGATGAGTGGATAAATAAAATGTGGTATATACACACGATGGAATACTACGCGGCAGTAAGAAGGAACGATCTCATGAAACATATGACAACATGGATGAACCTTGAGGACATAATGCTAAGTGAAATAAGCCAGGCACAAAAAGAGAAATATTATATGCTACCACTAATGTGAACTTTGAAAAATGTAAAACAAATAGCTTATAATGTAGAATGTAGGGGAACTAGCAATAGAGAGCAATTAAGGAAGGGGGAACAATAATCCAAGAAGAACAGATAAGCTATTTAACGTTCTGGGGATGCCCAGAAATGACTATGGTCTGTTAATTTCTGATGGATATAGTAGGAGCAAGTTCACAGAAATGTTGCTATATTAGGTAACTTTCTTGGGGTAAAGTAGGAACATGTTGGAAGTTAAGCAGTTATCTTAGGTTAGTTGTCTTTTTCTTACTCCCTTGTTATGGTCTCTTTGAAATGTTCTTTTATTGTATGTTTGTTTTCTTTTTAACTTTTTTTTCATACAGTTGATTTAAAAAAGAAGGGAAAGTTAAAAAAAAAAAAAAAAACAAGGAAAAAAAAAAGATGTAGTGCCCCCTTGAGGAGCCTGTGGTGAATGCAGGGGTGTTCGCCTGCCCCACCTCCATGGTTGCTAACATGACCACAGACATAGGGGACTGGTGGTTTGATGGATTGGGCCCTCTACCACAGGTTTTACCCTTGGGAAGACGGTTGCTGCAAAGGAGAGGCTAGGCCTCCCTATGGTTGTGCCTAAGAGCCTCCTCCCGAATGCCTCTTTGTTGCTCAGATGTGGCCCTGTCTCTCTAGCTAAGCCAACTTGAAAGGTGAAATCACTGCCCTCCCCCCTACGTGGGATCAGACACCCAGGGGAGTGAATCTCCCTGGCAACGTGGAATATGACTCCCGGGGAGGAATGTAGACCTGGCATCGTGGGACAGAGAACATCTTCCTGACCAAAAGGGGGATGTGAAAGGAAATGAAATAAGCTTCAGTGGCAGAGAGAATCCAAAAGGAGCCAAGAGGTCACTCTGGTGGGCACTCTTACGCACACTTTAGACAACCCTTTTTAGGTTCTAAAGAATTGGGGTAGCTGGTGGTGGATACCTGAAACTATCAAACTACAACCCAGAACCCATGAATCTCGAAGACAGTTGTATAAAAATGTAGCTTATGAGGGGTGACAAGGGGATTGGGAAAGCCATAAGGACCACACTCCACTTTATCTAGTTTATGGATGGATGAGTAGAAAAATAGGGGAAGGAAACAAACAGACAAAGGTACCCAGTGTTCTTTTTTACTTCAATTGCTCTTTTTCACTCTAACTATTATTCTTGTTATTCTTGTGTGTGTGCTAATGAAGGTGTCAGGGATTGATTTGGGTGATGAATGTACAACTATGTAATGGTACTGTGAACAATCGAAAGTACGATTTGTTTTGTATGACTGCGTGGTATATGAATATATCTCAATAAAATGAAGATTAAAAAAAAAAAAAAAAAAAAAGACATAATGCTGAGCAAAATAAGCCAGGCACAAAAAGAGAGATATTGTATGTTACCACTAATGTGAATTCTTTGAAAAATGTACAATGTTTTATACTGTAGAATGTAGGGGACCTAGAGATACCAATTAGTGGAGGGGGAAAGATAATCTAATAAGAACAGATAAACTATGGAGGGTAATCTCAATGTTATGGGAATGCTCAGGAATGATTATGGTTTGTAAACTTTCTTGGATATAGTAAGATCATGTTGGAAGCAATAGAGTTATTTTAGGGTTTTTTTTTCTCTTATTCCTTTGTTTTCTTAGGGGTTGTTAATTTTCTTGGGGTATGGTAGGAACATGTTGGAAGCAATGTAGCTATTTTAGATTATTTGTTTTTCTTACTCCTCTGTTTGGACATGGTTTATTAATTTTCTTGGGGTATGGTAGGAACATATTGGAAGCAAAGTAGTTATTTTAGGTTATTTGTTTTCCTTAATCCATTGCTTTGTTTGAAATGTTATGGGGTTTTTTTGGTTGTTGTTTGCCTGTTTGTTTTTAATTTTTTGATAAACAAAGTTAAAAAATTGAAAAAAAATCAGTAGAAAAATGGGAGTAAAAACTAAATGACAAATAGGGTGGGATGGGGGGATGGTTTGGGTATTCTCTTTTCACTTTTATTTTTTATTCTTATTCTGATTCTTTCTGATGTAAGGAAAATGTTCAGAAATAGATTGTGGTGATGAACGCATAACTATATGATCATACTGTGAACAGTTGATTGTATACCATGGATGACTGTATGGTTTGTGAATATATTTCAATAAAACTGAATTAAAAAAAAAATGGGTTGATGAAGAAACCTTGAGGGCACTATAATTGAGTGAAGTAAGTCGGACACATAAGGACAAATATTGCAGGGTCTCACTGATATGAACTAATTATAATATGTAAACTCATAGACATGAAATATAAGTTACCCGGGTATAGAACAAGGCAAATGAATGGGGAGTGGTTTCTTACATGAGCAGAATGTTCAACTAGTTTGAACTTTAATGTTTGGAAATGAACAGAAGTGACAGTAGCATATTGTGAGAATAACTAACAGTGCTGAATGGTGTGTGAAGGTGGTGGAAAGGGGAAGCTCAGAGTCATGTATGTCACCAGAAGGAAAGTGGGAGGTTAAAAGATGGGAATGTATAAAACAGTGAACCTTGTGGTGGGCAATGTGCATGATTAACTGTACAAGTATTAGAAATCTCTTTCATGAACCAGAACAAATGTATGATTCTATAAATAGAAGTTAATAATGGAGGGGCATATAGGGAAAAAATATACCTATTGCAAGCTATATACTACAGTTAGTAGTATTTTAATGTTCTTTCATCAACAGTAACAAATGTTCTATACCTATACTATGAGTCCACAATGGAGAGGGGGTGGTTAGGGGTATGGGAGGATTTGAGTTTCCTTTTTTGTATTTATTCTTTTTCTGGAGTAATAAAAATGTTCTAAAAATAGAAAAAAATTAATTGTGGTAATGTATGCACAGCTGTATGATGGTGCCAGGGGCAATTGATTATACACTTTGGATCTTTGGATAACTGTATGGTATGTGAACAATCTCAATTAAAAAAAATACATATGGCAGCCAGAGACTTCTTCACAGATATCAGAGTCCAAAAGGGCAGAAGTACCAAGAAAGTTTGGAGCTGTAATCCAGGCTCCTCTGTAGGCTAGCTGATTACAAATATATCTGGCTGAGGAAACATATTAATAAAATTCTGTGGTGAGTACTACTTCTAAATCTCAGATAGTCTCAGGAATACTAGGAAAGAAAATGCAAAAGAAAACATAATGAGTGTTGAGCACATTATATGCATTATCTTTAATCCAAATGGGAGGTATTGTCATTTTATGGGGACTTTGACCATAATGACAACTTTACCAATGACTATAATGAAGCTCAGCAATGTGGAGAAACTGGACCAGTATCATAGAGCTGGGAATGGGGAATGGGGAATTTGAACTTATGAATGGCTAAAGCCATTGCCTGCGCTTTCTAATAATGCAATAATGACTCTTAACACCCAGTGAAAATGAAGAAATGAAAATTAAAATAAAGAATGCACTGAGCTCAGACTTACATTTTTATTTCCTCCTGACACCCCACTAGAACTATAACAAATGAATTTTTGAAGGAAAAAAACCATGAATACAAAGAACAGAAGAAAAAATCACTGGATCAAAATTTTGAAAACTGCAAAGCAGATGGATGAGTGAAACTGATTTAGAAGGTCAAAGAATGCTGAATCATTAGCTGGAAATAAGGAGTCAAGAAACACCCAAATCACCCTGCACAGCCCCTAAAATGTTCAGGATTGTTAGCCTCTGATATCTTTGGAATTGGGGGTAAAAGTGGAACAATAAAAACAGAAGGATTAATAGAAAGATTGCTTAAAAGTAACAACCCAGATCTCCCCAGCTCAATACATCCCGGGATAGCTCCCTCCTCAGCCTGCAGAACCCTGGAGGCTTATTCTCTGGAGAGAATAAAATGGAGGGTCTCTGACCAAGGACACCAGGAATGGAAGGGAGAGTAACTGGTTTAAAATAATTTTTAAAAGAAGTGGTTCAAGTTTCAGTAGCTAAGAGATTTCAATTAGATTCAAGAGGTCATTCTGGAGGTTACTGTTATGCAAACTTCAGCCAGATACTGCAAATTGCCATGGTATGGCAAGCCCTAACCATCAGGTATTTCAGGCATTCCTGAAAACCCTAAAGAATAACCTGGGCTCTATCTAGGACTCTACAAAAGTTTTACCTATTAAGTTTAGTTTTTCAGAAACTTAAAGCCTCCAGATTTTTCCTTTGCCAGATAAGTCCTGAAACTCAGGGGTACCAGTCTCTCCAAGAACGTCAACCGGTTTTATTCCTCTACCCCATGATGTCAACACCCCTTTTTAGCACTAAGAAGTTAGAATGGACATTGCCCAGAGATCCCTGAAGATGGAGAGAATGATCAAATGAGAGGGAGGAGTTATAACAGAGAAGTTAGGATTTAACAAATGATGATGATTACTGACTCATTATATAGCTATTTCTTTTTAGTTTCCAGTGTATTCGAATAGCCAGAAGGAAATACCTGAAATGGTTGAACTGTAATCCAGCACAGTCTTCATCTTGTGACCACGCGACTATAAAAACTCTGTGACTGACACCCCCTTTATCTAGTATATGAGTAGATGAGTAATACAGTAAAAACATGCATGGAAAAAGAGAAGTGGTTCAAGTACACATTTGCAAAAGAATTCCAAAGCACCAGCCCTTTACTCCACTTGGCTCCTGGAGGACTGTCAGCTATATGTCAGTCCTCTAAGCCAGAGATTGGAAGGCTTTACACTGGGGAAAAGACCCAAAGATACTGACATCAGAGATTTCCCTGTGGAATAGCCCAGGCAGATCAGTCTATGTTGAAGGCTATGCATGGGTGCAAACTGCCCATTACCGTACAGCCTCCACTCTTGATAGTGAGAAAACACTGAAGGAAAAGCAGACATTTGAGGAAAGCAAGCAACATGCAAACCAGAGACCAAAACAGTCAAGGGAAAGCAAATTAGAAGGAACAGAGACTATGTAAGAGAAGACAGCATTTTTTAAAGTGTCATTAATATCATCAGATAAATAAGATAAGATAGCATCCATAAATTTAATAAGAACAGTACTTTCTATTTTTAAAAAGGAGGAAGGAGCCCCAATCAAGATGGCAGAGTGAGAAGCTTCAGGGCACTGCCCCCCCACACACACACACACACAGAGAAGCTTTGAACAACCAGCAGGAACTGGCAGAGACATCTTTCTTAAAGCTCCAGGAAACAGGTAAAAGATTGCAGTAACAGGGAAGTGTCCAAATCAGGAAAAACGCGACTTAAAAGAAGTAAGATTTCCTAGTTCCCCAGCTGGCCCCTGCCCTATCCACTTACCAGCTCATTGTGGAGCTGGCCTGTGCCTCCAGTGAGGTCCCTGGCCCCAGTTCTGAAAGGAGCAGAGTAACCCTTGTGCAGATACTGAGCACATGTATGTGTGACACAGTCTCTCTGGTTGTGGCCTGAGGGGCTGAACCAAAACACTCATTGCAGACTCGCCATCCCAGAACTTGCCTTGAGTGTAGAAGGAGGCTCAGTCCTACAGAATCATTGGGAAAGCTGTCAAGTTGTAGCTGTAGGACATACAATACAAGGCCCAAGATCATCAGGAAACTGTTTCCTAAGGGAGAGGGTGACATTAATATCCCTATAAACAGTGGAATTCCTAGGGCCACATGCCCAAGCTCAAGACAAGATGCATGTGCAGAAAGGATCAAGGTGGCCCCTGTGCTTTGGGCTCAAGCTATTCCCCTAAACTATTTGTAAATATAAGCTCTGAAGGAAAGTGCTCACACAGGTCAACCTGCAAAGACTGAGGAAGGTGTTCTAATTTTGTTGTTGGTGTTGTTTTGTTAGCTCCTGGCATTCAAGGAAAGCTCTGTCATAACACTAGCTGGAGAGAAGCTTAAGAATTAGACACCTCAAGACTAATTCCAGTGATCATATATTAAAATATCAAAATGCTCAGGTTTCAACAAAAGATTGCAAAATATATAAAGAAACAGGAAGCAGTGGCCCAGACAATGGAGATGATTAAAGCATTAGAAATGATCAATGAGAAAATAAGCCCCAGGATATACCAGAAAGGCAAAGACTTTTTTAATGGTCCTAAATATGCTTGTGCCAGTTCAATGTATTATGTCCCCCAAAACACCATTAACTTTGATGCAATCTTGTGTGGGTAGACATATTAGTGTTGATTAGACTTTGGAATCCTTTGGGTGTTTCCATGGAGATGTGATTCAATCAACTGTGGACAAGACCTTTGGTTGGATAATTTCCATGGAGTTGTTGCCCCACCCATTCAGGATGGGTCTGAATTAAATTACTGGAGCTCAGACAGAAGGAGCAAGCTTGCTACAGCCAAGACGGACACTTTGAAGAATGCACAGAAGCTGAGAGAGTAGCTGCAGATGAGAGACAGTTTGAAGACGGCCGTTGAAAGCAGACTCTTGCTCCAGAGAAGCTAAGAGAGGATAAACACCCCAAGAGCAACTAAGAGTGACATTTTTGAGAAACTGCAGCCTAGAAAGGAATGTTTTGGGAGAAAGCCATTCTGAAACCAGAACTTGGAGCAAACACCAGCCACATGCCTTCCCAGCTAACAGAGGTTTTCCAGATGCCATTGGCCATCTTTCAGTGAAGGTACTCTATTGATACATTACCTCAGACACTTTATGACCTTAAGACTATAACTGTGTAACCAAATAAACCCCCCTTATAAAAGCCAGTTCATTTCTGGTGTTTTGCATTCTGGCAGCATTAGCAAACTAGAACACAAGGGAAATGGAGAGTTACTGAATAATGTGTATAGGGTTTCTGTTTAGAAAGATGGAAATGTTTAGTAATAGAAGGTGGTAAGGGCACCACAATGTTGTAAAAGTGATTAATCCCACTCAATGGTACGCTTAGGAGTGGAAGAGATTGGAGTGTTTATTTTGCATGTATGTTTCCCCAATTTAAAAAAATAGAGAGAGCAACTAAAGAGATGATGACAATTAAATGCAATACATGATCCTGGACAGGATCTAATAAGGAAAGAGAGGAGACTCAAAGGACATTTTGGGGACATCTGAAAAAAATTGGAATTAGACTATAAGCTTTATATCAATGTTAAATTTCTTGAACCACTTAAGGTGGTTATACAAGTGAATATCCTTGTTCTTATGAAATGTACATGAAAGTATTAAGTGTGCACAGTGCCTGATGTATAAAACCTACACTCAAGTGTTTATAAAATGGATAGATAAACAGATAGACAGATGGATTAATAGACGGATGGATGGGTAGATGTTATGGTTTGGCAAATATGACAAAATATTAATGTTGCTGGATTTGGGTACATGGAGTGAGGGAAGGGATATGTTGGAGTTCTCTGTATGGGGTTTGTGTTATTTTATAACTCTCTGAATGTTTGAATGTACTTCAAAATAAAAAATTTTTAAATAAAAAGAGGGTATTGGATCATTTAGAAAACAAAAGAGCTCTTGAAAATTAAAAAATATAAAAAAACTATCAGGTACTCTATAGAAGATTTTGATTCTAAAGTTAAGGAAATCTAGAAAGTAGAGCAAAAAGATAAAGATAGAGAATAAGAAATGCAAATGTTAATATCATGCCTTTCATACAAATATACAATGACCCCATGTTGGAGGAGTCTAGACCCAGCATTGTGGGACGGAGAACATCTTCTTGACCAAAAGAGGGATGTGAAAGGAAATGAAATAAGCTTCAGTGGCAGAGAGATTCCAAAAGGAGCCAAGAGGTCACTCTGGTGGGCACTCTTATGCACAATGTAGACAAACCTTTTTGCATTCTAATGAATTGGAATAGCTAACAGTAAGTACCTGAAACTATCAAACTACAACCCAGAACCCATGAATCTTGAAGACGATTGTATAAAAATGTAGCTTTTGAGGGGTGACAATGTGATTGGGAAAGTCATATAGACCACACTCCCCTTTGTCCAGTGTATGGATGGATGAGTAGAAAAAATGGGGGGGATAAAGGCAACCAGTGTTCTTTTTTACTTTAATTGTTCTTTCTCACTTTAATTTTTATTCTTATTATTTTTGTGTATGTGGTAATGAAAATGTAAAAATAAAAATTTAAAAAATGATTCCATGTCAAATATTTTATTTCGCTCATCAATTAATGAAGGAACCAGTAATATGTAACCAATGATTTGGAGGAGAAGTCAAAAAGCAGACATATATATAATCAATTGGAGATGCTGAAATGAATTTGTTAATAAATGCAAAACTGGCTTCTTGGAGAAAGGAGATATTTATTTGCCCATCTACCAGATAAAATTTATTTGCATCTCTATGGACAAGAATCATTTGCATTACCATCAGCTTTCTACAACTTACAGAGTTATCAAATAGCTCATTATAAACTCAGGTAACCCAGAAGAATGCACTAGACCAGAAATCCAATACTCTTTTTCCTGAGAGAAAAAAAAAGATGAGAAAATTAGAGGACCATTCCAGGAAGTCCAACATCCAAATAATAGAAATTCCTGACAGAGAGAACAAAGAGAAGAGTAGAGAGAAAAATGTCAAAGAAATAATTCAAGAAAACATCTCGGAGCTAAAGGATTAAAAGGGCCCATATTGCATATACTTATCAAAACTCATGAGACTGTCTACATAAAATGTTTGCATTCATTGTATACAAACTAAACCTCAATAAACTATTTTAAAAGGTGGGGAGGGGATGCCTAACTAGTACCTATCACAGTGTATAAACTGAGACACAATTCCACTTCATGAAATTCAGATCTCTGGGTCCAAAGAGAAGATTCTCCAAGCTTTCATAGAATAAAAATAGATCACATAAAAATTATTTTCAAAAAGTAAAATGGTTTCAAAGTTCCCAAAATCTAGAAGGTAATAAAGTAAAGCCATCAGAATTATGAAAGAACATTATTTCCAATTTAAAATTCTACACCCAGCTAAACTATCATAAACATATATGCTGCCCCCAAAATTGCTCCTCCTTTACATTTCCCAGGAAGCTAATAAGGGTGCAAACTAAGAGAGTGCAGCTGGACTACAGCCTTGGGAGACAGCACAGGAAAGAGATGAGAGGACATCCTTGATACAATGCAGGTTCAAAGGACAACCATACAAACTGGAGCAAATCAGAAGGCTCCAGGAGGTACTTCTCGGAAATAAAACCAATAGGCTAACTGATGCATGTGCACGTCTTGAGAAAAGAAAATAATAAATTGACAAAGAGTTCTAGGGTTTAACTAGAGCTAGCCATATAAAAAATTAAATGAACAAACAAAGAAACCAAAAGCAGGACTATTTCTAAGTCCAAGGGGAAACAAAAAGTAACACAGGAAAGTAAATATGATTTTAGTGTATAATTTATTCAGTTATGGGTATCTTTACACATCATAATAATGCAAATACCAAATAATAATGTAACCAGAATTCTAATATATCATATTGGAAAGATGGAGGAGAAGAGAATAACGTGTTTGTATATATGATGGGATGAAAGAGTTGAATCCTTATACCATATTCCATAGAAGAAAGTCAATAGATACTTTGTAAAGTTTTAAAATCAAGAAGTAACAAGAGAAACATGTTATTTGGTGATATGAAAGTAATATAAAAAGAATTGGATAAAAGAGGTTAAATGTACTTACATGTGGAGATGAAAGCAATGGAGGGGTAGCAGGGCATCACAGTTAAGTGCTGTTTCTTATAGATCTATTTGTCTCTTTAAGTTATGTGCATGTACAACTTTAATAAGCATAATTTTTTCAAGAAGAGGAATGCATTGACAAAGCGGTTATTGTAAGTTTTCCACACACAGTGAAAATAGGATTTCCTTTTCTTGATTCCAAACAACCATCTACCATGTGTACAGGGCTACTCCATCTTAATATTCCAGGGTTATCTCCAAGCCACAGCCAGCCAAAAGCTGTCTGTGTCCCAAGCAGAGGCAAAGTAACCCAGTCTGAAATTTTGCCTTTAATAACAAAAAATGCAAACCTCTATGAATGGTAGCAGGCCTGACGTGAGACTCAGATCACCATTATTTTATTTCCTATTCATCAATCATTCACCACCTGCTAGCAAATGCACCTTTCAGGGAGGTGTCTGTACCAGGACAATCAATATTTTATGGTTGGGAGATGAAGTTGCTACACAAGCACATTATCCCTTGCCCAAGCATCACAGCAGAAAGAGCTCTTCTCTCCTCCAGGCAATTCTGGGAGCTCATGGCAGGCAGTGTGTGTCACACAGCTCCAACTCCCTGCGAGAACCAGCATCTGAACAGCACATGGCACAAGCACTTGCAGAGATGGACTTGCACAGAGAGAAGTAGGGGCAGCCCTCCAAGTGTCCCTACTGCTTTCTCGCCACTGCTCATCGTGCTTTTCCACTAGAACATCCTCTTCTCCCTGACCTTGAGCCTCAACAAAGGTGTAAATTAAAGCATCAGTTGATTTGGCCTAAAATCCCTTTCATTCATCGAAAAGCACATATCAAAAATTGACAACGTGCCAGGAACACAGAAAGATGCTGGGCTACAAGTATACATAAGGCATGTTTGTGGGCATGTCTGTCTCCATGGTAACAACTGTAACCACCATCATTTTCAGATGAAAAACACTTGTCATGTACAATGCCAGGGCATTTTACATACACTATCTTTAATTCTTTTATCAAATTAAAAGGTAATTAAATTAGATTTCAAGGTAGATAAAGAATTACTCTGAGAGACTTGAGTCAAGGTTTTCTTTTTTCTCCTTTTTAAATTTATTGGGAAATATTTTATACATAATAAATTGCATCCATTTCAAGAGTACAATTTCATGAATTTTGAGAGTTGCATACACCCCTAAAACCACCACAATCAAGATACAGGGTATTTCTATCATCGCCAAAAATTCTTGTGTCCTTTTGGGTCTACTCCTCTCGCTACCTCTGTCCCCAGGCAACCACTGCAGTGTTTTTTGTCACTATAAATTAGGCTGCATTTTATATAAATGGCGTCATACAGAATGAAGTCTTTTGTACGGCTTCATTCATCAGCATAATGATTTTGAGAATCAACCATGTTGTTGCTAGGTGTAGTCATAGTTCATTTTTTGTATCGCTGAGTGGTTTTCCATTGAACGGAGAGACCGTATTTTTTTACACCCATTCACCTATGGATGGACATCCGGATTGTTTCTAGTTTTTAGCTATTGTGAATAAAGCTGCTATGAACATTCGTGTCTATGTCTTTGTGTAATGTCCAGAGGTAGAATGACCAGGTCATGTGGCAAATGTATGAAGACTTTCCCCTTTAGTGCTTTTGTTAATCAAACATGCAGTTCTTCTGAATGACACACAAAGAAAAGATAGGTCCCAAAGCTACACAGTTTTATTTGCATTACATGATCAATAAGAATTTATTGGGCAACAGAAAATAAATGAATGAATGAATGAATGAATGAATGATGTAACACATGCATCTCCGAATATCATTAGTTGTTATAGTAATGTTTATCTGTATCATCAGATAAATTTACCCACGTAAATATGTAAATTTTCCAATAACTAAAACTTTCAGTCTCCTTCATCTTTTAAATATTATCTATTTCTGATAACATCAGAAAGATATTGACATTCCTAATCTTCTAGAAGTTTACAGCATTTACTTTCCTGCTTCGTTAACATGTATCCTGGCCATGCTACAAGAGATGACTCAGAAGCATCTCACTGGCTGCCTGGTGCTGTCCTGTCTCCCTCACCGAGGCAAGTGAAGCTCTTTATCACTGCACAAGGTGGCTCAGAGGGTCATGTCAATTTGCTGCTGTTTAGAGATTTACTGTGTCCTTTCTTCTGTCCTGGTCCAGATCCTCAGTTCTCTCAAGCCAGTCTACACATGCGCACATGCACACACACACACACACAAACACAGAAGCATTTCTGTTAAGCTATTTCTAAATCTCCATGTAGGCTAAAAAAAAAAGCAAATGAGTCTCGGGCAAGATGGCGGCATAGAGAGGAGTGGAAGCTAAGTAGTCCCCCTGAAACAACTACAAAAAAACAGAAACAACTAGTAAATAATCCAGAATAACTGCGGGGGGACAAACGAGACCATCCACTCATCATACACCAACCTGAATTGGGAGGAATGCCCGAGAACACAGCATAAAATCTGTAAGTAAAACCTGCGGAACCAAGTCGTGAGACCCCCTCCCCCATAGCCCGAGCTGCAAAGCCTCGTGGTACCAAAGAGAAGCTCTCTCCCAGCAAGCGAATATAGCTCAGCTGAGCTCCAACTGGGGTTTTAAGTAGCGAGTGTGAACTGCTCGCTACAGGTACGCAGCCCCAAAAACAGACAGAGGCTTTGGGTGACGACTGACCTGGGAGAGCCGGAGGGTCACCTTGGACTGGGTCTGAAGGGGACTGTTTCTTTTTTGGATCAGTGGAGAAAGCCCCAGTCATTTCCAGTTTCCAGGGCTGTGACTCTGGGAAGGGCGGAGACAGCACAAGCAGAGAGAGAGACCATTGAAATGCTAATGACCTCCACCTGGGGGGTCTGTCTTCTCTAGGAGGAAAGGGATCAGGCCCTTTCCATTCAGAACCAGACCCCAGAGCCTGGGGGAACACGGCCATACCTCCTCACACCAGTCAAGAATTATAGGCTAACAGGCATCACCTGCTGGGCAGAAAAGCACAGTGACCTGAGGCATCAAATGGTGGAGCAATTTTCTAAGACACACCCTCAGGGAAACCAGATACTAAATATTTCTTCCCTCTGGGACCTGAGCCTGTTCTGGTCTGGGAAAACCTGATTTGGATAACCAAGGAAACCATGCCTAGACAACAGAAAATTACAACCTACACTAAGAAAAACAAAGTTATGGCCCAGTCAAAGGAACAAATGTACACTTCAACTGAGATACAGGAATTTAAACAACTAATGCTAAATCAATTCAAAAAGTTTAGAGAAGATATTGCAAAAGAGATAGAGGCTGTAAAGGAAGCACTGGACATGTATACGGCAGAAATCAAAAGTTCAAAAAACCTACTAGTAGAATCTATGGAAATGAAAGGCACAACACAAGAGATGAAAGACACAATGGAAACATACAACAGCAGATCTCAAGAGGCAGAAGAAAACACCCAGGAACTGGAGAACAAAACACCTGAAAGCCTACACGCAAAGGAGCAGATGGAGAAAAGAATGAAAAAATATGAGCAACGTCTCCGGGAACTCAAGGATGAAACAAAGTACAATAATGTACATATCATTGGTGTCCCAGAAGGAGAAGAGAAGGGAAAGGGGGCAGAAGCAATAATAGAGGAAATAATTAATGAAAATTTCCCATCTCTTATGAAAGACATAAAATTACAGATCCAAGAAGCCCAGCATACTCCAAACAGAAGAGATATGAATAGGCCTACGCCAAGACACTTAATAATCAGATTGTCAAATGTCAAAGACAAAGAGAGAATCCTGAAAGCAGCAAGAGAAAAGGGATCCATTACATACAAAGGAAGCTTAATAAGACTATGTGCGGATCTCTCAGCAGAAACCATGGAGGCAAGAAGGAAGTGGTGTGATATATTTAAGATACTGAAAGAGAAAAACCACCAACCAAGAATCCTGTATCCAGCAAAGCTGTCCTTCAAATATGAGGGAGATCTCAAAATATTTTCTGACAAACAGACAATGAGAGACTTTGTGAACAAGACACCTGCCCTACAGGAAATACTAAAGGGAGCACTACAGGGTGATAGAAGACAGGAGTGTGTGGTTTGGAACACAATTTTGGGAGATGGTAGCACAACAATGTAAGTACACTGAACAAAGGTAACTATGAATACGGTTGAGAGAGGAAGATGGGGAGCATGTGAGACACCAGAAGAAAGGAGGAAAGATAAAGACTGGGACTGTGTAACTTGGTGAAATCTAGAGTGTTCAACAATTGTGATAAAATGTACAAATATGTTCTTTTACAAGGGAGAACAAGCAAATGTCAACCTTGAAAGGTGTTAAAAATGGGGAGGCATTGGGGGAGGGATGCAATCAGCATAAACTAGAGACTGTAACTAATAGAATCATTGTATTATGCTTCCTTTAATGTAACAAAGGTGATATACCAAGGTGAATGCAGATAAGAGGGGGGGATAGGGGAGGCATGTTAGACACTTGACATTGGTGGTATTGTCTGATTCTTTATTCTACTTTGATTTAAGGTTATTTTTCCTTTTGCTGCTTCCTAGCTGTCATTTTTTTTTTTCCTCTTTCTTTTGCCTCTCTACCTCCTTTGACTCTCCCTCCTGCCTTGTGGAAGAAATGTAGATGTTCTTATATAGATAGTGGTGAAGGTGGTGAACACATAAATGCATGACCATGCAGAGAACCATCAATTATTTACTTAGGATGGAATGTATGGTGAGTGAACAAAACCATATTAAAAAAAAATGGGTTGATGACAAAACCTCGAGGGCAATATACTGAGTGAAATAAGCCAGACACATTAGGACAATTATTACAGGGTCTCACTGACAGGAACTAATTATAATATGTAAACTCATAGACATGAAATATATGGTACCAAGATATAGGATGAAGCTTAAGAATGGGGAGTGGTTGCTTAATATGAGGAGAATGTTGAATTAGGATGAACTCAAATGTTTGGAAATGAACAGGGGTGTTGGTAGCAAGATGTGAGAATAACTAACAGCGCCGAATGGTGTGTGAATGAGGTGGAAAGGGGAAGCTCAGAGTCACATATGTCACCAGAAGGAAAGTTGGAGGTCAAAAGATGGGAATGTATAAAACTGAATCCTATGGTGGGCAATGTCCATGATCAACTGTACAAATACTAGAAATCACTTCCATGAACCAGAACAAATGTATGGCAATACAATTAGAAGTTAATAATAGAGGGGCATATAGAGAAGAACTATATACCTCTTACAAACTATATACTACAGTTAGTATTTCAACATTTTTTCATAAACAGTAACAAATGTACTGTATCAATACTACAAGTCAACAATTGAGGGGGGTTGGTTAGGGATAGTGGAGGATTAGAGTTTCCTTTTCTTTTTTTCTTTTTGCATCTTTCACTTTATTTCTTGTCTGGAGTAATGAAAAGTTTCTAAAAATTGAACAAAAATTAAGTGTGATGGATGCACAGCTGTATGAGGGTACCCAGGGGCAAGTGATTGTACACTTTGGATCTTTGGATAATTGTATGGTATCTGAACAATCTCAATAAAAATGAAAAAAAAAAAAAAAAAAAGAAAGAAAGAACACCACAAAAAAAAAAAAAAAAAAAAGCAAATGACCCAGGTTGTTAGAAGGGTGTGGAATCCAGTTAAAAGAAATATCTGCACTTATGCACCAAGATATTTTTAAAGGATATTCATGGCAGTGGTTTTTATATAGCAAGTGAAAATGGGGAAAAAAACAAAATACTTATTAATAGGGAAATGTACACATTTATATGAGATGGAATATTAAACCAGGAGTTTTCACTGAAGTGCCAAAATCTTATTGATGTCACGTAACCAGGAGAGTGTGAGAAAGATTATCTGGAGTAAGTTGTCAAAGTAGATATCAAAGTGGATATATTGGGATCCTTGGGTTCCTCCCCAAATACCATGGATGTATAAAGGGGATGAAAGGATTTGGAGAGGAGGATTTTTGGAAAGGCCATTAAATTCCATAAGGCTCAACCCTCACACCTCACCCCCAGGGGAAGGGACATATTACCTCCTCATCACAAGTCGAGGTAAACACTATGAGGAAACACTATGAGAGCTCGACATGAGTCCCTAGAGTTGGGGAAGCACAGTCTGAATCCTGCCCAAGAAATCTAGGTCAGGGAACAGGTGAGCTACTTGGGTGTTGAGGTCTGAGAGAGGCAGGTACATTGGGACAGGGGGGACTCCAGAAGGTATCAGGTAAGGGATGTAGGAGGGTTTCATGTGGACCAAATATGGGCCATTCGAGAAACATCACCAGCCTGGAGTACCACATGAAAAGGTGGTGGAACTTCACCTGTCCAGGTGGAGGAGATACCAGAAATGAGGGTCAGCAGGGAAGAGGCAGCCAGAGGAACCCAACATCCTGCCCCTGTCTAAGGAGTTGCAGTTAAAGGAGCCCAGGCAAGTGAGTTCACAGTCATCAGTGTTGAGCTTTATGCCCCCCATTCCCTTTCTCCCCTTCCATGCTTAACCCTGGATAAGGGGAGCAAGCAAGAAAGAAGAAAGTTACCCCCACATACTCTCTTCTCCAAAGGCTAGTGGCCCAAACATAGCCATGCTGTAGCCCGGAGGATGTGGGGGGACAGAGAAGATTGAAGAGTTAGTATGTTGGGCCAGGAGGCATTCTAATGCCTGAATCAAGATCATGTTTTCCTGCTCAGTGTAACCTGTGAATGATTACAACAGTCCACATAAGACATGGAGAGAAACACTCCACTGGGAACATTTTGAGAGACAGAGGGAAATAAAATGCAGTTGCATTCTGATAAGATCCCTCTAGTCATGCTGTTCAACAAGTGGTTAGGAAAACGGTTGATGTCCGTACTCTGGACAACTAGGCAGTGCTTAAAAAGCACCATCATCGTCACGATCATCATCATCACCATCATCAATATCATCATCTTCATCATCATCACCATCATCACCACCATTATCATCACCATCAGCAACATCACCATCATCACCACCACTATCATCATCATGATCACTATCATCACCATCACCATCCCATCATCATCACCATCACCATCACAATCACAATCATCATCATCACTCTCAGCACCATCACCATCATCATCTTCATCACCATCACCATCATCACCCATCACCATCATCACCATCACAATCACCATCACCATAATCATCAAGAAGACTTATTATTTTCTGAAAAAAGCTAGTTGAAAAACAATACTTAAGGTATAAGTGTGCTTACATAAAAATTATATAAATGTGCACATATGCATGTGTGTCTGGGTGTATGACATAGAACAGGATTCTTTGTTCCTTCACCCCCTTTGCTCAATCCATCCTCACTCCTAACGGCAAAGGGCTCTTTCAGTTCAGCACATCAAAGTTATGCTAGGAAAGGTGATCAGTAGGGCGAGAGAAGTGTCTTGACATTCAGGTGCTTTTCTCAGAAGGATGTGAAGACCCACCATTATCATCCAAGGACCAGCATTACCATCCTGGAGGCAGGAATGTGTCTTCCAGCCTCAGTCCTGAGGGGTGGTAGCAGATGTACAGGACACTGGCTGAGGAGTAGAAAAGGAAGGGAAGCAGGTAACGGGACTAACAGGCACCCAATGGGAACAGCAAGGAAATAGTTTGCTATTCCTCTGGGCTTGAATGTGTTAGGGACCAGCTAACGTGCACACGCTTCCAGACACTAACCTGTGCATGTTTAGGACGGGGTGTGCAGGATGCCCACTCCTCTGCTAACCATGCTCGCCTCTGGGGAGGGCAGAGGGTTGGGGGCTGGTTAGGACAGATGGGCAGAAGGAGCAATATAAAGAGACACTTGCACTCTTCCCTCTACTTCAGTGTTTCAATGTTTACAGCAAACGTGCTCATTTGTCGCTGCCTTGTTTTTGTTGCGTGGCAAATTTGCATTAACAAATTGACATCTGCAGGGTCCTTCCGTGACTCTGGAAAGGACTTCCAAGACTGAGCTTTTACTGGCCTTTGCAACAGAGCGAGTCTTCGTTTTGCACATATTTCTGAGCTCACAGTCACGTTCCCTTCAGCAGACTGCATCTGGGAGAAGTCTGACTTTACAGTAACTGGGGCATTGCTGTGTAGTGTGGAGGTCCCCATCGAGAAGAAGCATGAACAAAGGAGCTGCCACCATCTCCACTTTGAAATAGGGCCCCACTTGGCACCCCAGGGGCCTCACTTTCAGAATTCTATGGCATTAAAGAAGACTAGGGGAAAGCAAATCCCACCCTAATTCTGGAAAGAGACTTGCCCCTGGGAAATCCCCTGGTGTTTTCACACTGGATAAGTAAATGTTACAGAAATTGAAAGACCTTCTCTGATGAGGACACCACTCTGCCTTTCAGTTAATATAGGTTCAATACATCTGCTGCTGAATTAATGCCACAGCCCTGAGCCCCAGCCTGGCGTGGCAGGCCATTCAGTCTCTTTGATTATATTACATTCCAGCAGTCCTATATCTAAAAAGGAACAACTGAGAATACTCTAAATTATATTAATTTTATAAATTCATGTATTTACTAAAGGGTAGAATTTAAAGACTGTTCAAATCACAAAAGATCATGAGAATGGTGCAGCCACTTTGGAAAACAGTCTGACAGGTCTGCTAAACCACATGACCCAGCAAATTCTACTCCTAAGTACATATCCCAGAGAAATGAAAACAGGTGTTCACACAAAAACTTGCACACAAATTTTCATAGCAGCATTATGCATATTAGCCAAAAAGCGGAAGCAACCCAAATGCCCACCAACAGTTGGATAACATGGTGATGATGGTGATGATGATGATGATGGCAGTGATGGTGGTGGTGGTGATGATGATGGTGAGAGGGATCACGATGGTGATGATGATGACAGCTACCACGTATTCACTAAATCAGTGGCAAATCTGATACATAAACCCAGTTACCAACAAGGGAGGGGATGTGAATTCTGTTCCCCAAACCAAGCTGAACACCTTCTTTTCTTCTTTCTCCCTTTCTTCACAGTCTGCCTCCATTCCTACAAGAAATGTCTTTTCTTTAACCATGATAAGAAAACAGCTTTCCCAGAGGCAAAACTGTTGTAGAGTTCAGTGATGAATTTGGTTTGCTGTTGGCCCTTTTCAAGGAATCTGATCCCAACACACACAAAAGAAAGACGCTGATTTAAAGTGATGTGGGTGGGAGCTCCTGACCCTAAGTCTCAGAGCCTCAACTGCCTGCCCTTGTTATGGGGCTCAATATGCATAAGTGTACAGACTATGTCAGGAACTCCGACAAAGGTAAAATAAACAGATGACTGAATTGTTTTTAAAGAATATTTGCTTCACAGAAAGATTCACCACAATATGCTATTTAGAAAAATATTCAGTTAGAATTAATTTTACCACAAATCTATTTATAAGCAACTCTTTTCAGGAACATGTCTTGAAACCTATGGAGATTCTGACTGTCCCAGGCAATGAGAATTTTCATTTCCAAACCATATGTGGCAACTAAGAGGCAGCCCGAGGTGCTCTCGAGTCGAGGGCTGGGTTCCCATCCTGCCCCAACATTTACAGGCCCTGAGACTTGTGGGAAAAGTTCCATCCTCTGTAAAATGAGGGCTCTAATAACCGTTCCACAGTGTTCCCAGCAAGGTGTGTGTAAACAGCAAATACTTGTAAAGGGGTCCCCTTAATGAACATCTACTATGTGCCAGATCCTGCTCAAAGCATCTGTCATTCAATTCCCATAACACTCCTGACAGTCCCCCAAGGTAGATACTATTGATATCCCCATTTTACATGAGAAACCCTATGATTCCTTTCCAGAAGGATCCCCCGAGTCAGAACAGATGGGGCTTTGAGGAAAGGGAAGGAAGAAGATGGGAGTGAAGAGGGTGTCATTCTCGTCATTATCAGTAGAGGAAAAATGGCCAGGAAGGGTCTTTTCAAAGCTAAATCACCCCTTTTACCTGAAAAGTTAGTGAGGACAGAAAAGGCAAATCTATAGAGACAGAAAATAGATTTAGTGTTTGCCTGGGGCTGAGAACAAGGATTAACTATAAACAGGCACAAAGGACCCTATTGGGTGGAATGAAAAAGTTCTAAAACTGGATTATGGTGATAGTCACACAATTTGGTAAACTTACTAAGAATTATTGAATCATACACTTAAAATGAGTGAATTCTATGGTGTAGAAATTATACTTCAATACCTTTGTTCTAAAAAAATTAAAAAGTCTACATGGGATTTTTTTTTAAAAAGCTAAATTGGGGTGGGGGGAGTGATGGTGACAGTTTTAGAACATGGCCAAATATTTTTAAGGCATTTCCATTGGGTTCTATGTGCCTTCCCCCTTTGAATCTAGACAGATTGATGACGAGCTTTGACCGATAGAGTATTCTAGAAGTGGCATTATGTGACTCCCACCTGGTGCACTGTGAGCACTCTCCTAAAAGCCCTGAGCCTACAGGTGCAAGCTCTGATTGCCCTGGGACCCTCATGCTGTGAGGAAGTCAAACCACAAGGAGAGGCCGCATATAGGGGCTCCAGGCTATAATCCCAGTTGACCCAGCTTTCAAGTCATTCCAGCCCAGGCTTGAAGTAAAGGCATCTCCAGATGATTCCAGACCCCAAGTCTTCCCAGCTGATAACCAAGACATCACAGAGCAGAGACAAGGGCCCTCTTCCAATCCTTGACCTGCTGAATCCAAGAGCATAAGAAGATGGTGATTGTTTTACACCACTAGGTCTTGGTGTTTGTTATGCAGCAATAGTAATTAGAACATCAGGCCACCATGACTCCATGTGTAGCCTCCTGTTTGTAGTCTACGACTGTTAATAGGGTAGAAGAGCTGGGCTGCAAAGAGGGCTGGCTGAACTTCTCACAGCTGGGCCAGGCTGAGTCCATCCCAGCAGCCTAAGGCAGAACAGTCCACAGCAGCTGGTGCACCAGGCAGCCCACGAGTGCACCTGTTCTCTCCATGCCTCTTAGCAGATGGGGTTGTTTATATACTTGCTGCCCATTTGATTTGTAAGCCCTTCAAGACTCTGGCCACTCCCTGTGAGTCTTTGAGTAACTCTACTTACTTTCCCAACCTGTCTCCTTTGGCTACAGTGAGCATGAAACACTCAACCACGCAGTGAAGGACCTCTTGGTCATCATTTTTAGCAACTGCCATTATATACCAGGGACTGGTGTAGAGAAATGCCTAAGAAGTGGTGGCCCTTGCCTTTGAAGAGCTCACAGTCTAGTGGGAAGGACAAACAGATCTTCTTTACCATTATTTGCCTAAGTCACATCATTATTTTAATATCCGTCTTTCCCATTGGACTGTCAACTCCTTAAGGAGCTGGGTCTGTTCTGCTCTCTACATGTTATTACCAACAGGCACTTGATAAGTATTTGTGGAGTAATTGGCTCAAATTGCCAGGTAATAACCTCTTCAGCAGAGGTCCAAACAAGATATCCAGGGCATACAATGGCTTGTGTCACTTCTCAAAGCACGTCAGCCAATGGGAAGGTGCTCGGAGGAGAAATTAACCATCTAGAACCAGTAGGGGTGATACTGGTTCACTCCACACTCGTGAGACCACGTGTCACCCTCCTGAACTAAAGTCCCACTCTCATTTAGATCAGCTGCCACCAGGCTGTCTGTCATAGAGAAACAGATCAGACCCACCTGGACACAGGTGGCACTGAAAATAAGGCACTTGCTTGCATCGAGGCTCCCAAGTTCAGGGAACAAAGCTGCAAAACCATGAATTTATCTCCTATGTATGTTTTAAGTCACACAAATCATTACATTTTTTACCAGCTGTATAAAGAAGAACATCTTTTATCCCCCCTTATTCTAAAATTCCATCTGTTTCATGCTTCATGGGGATCCTCTTTCCACTCCCACCGGATCTGATAAACAAACTCAAATTTACGAGTTTATAATCATCATTTTTCTCCTCCATCAATGACGATGTCTCAAGACCAAAGCAACTTCAAGCTTTTTTTTTTTTTTTTTTTGGTGTGAACTCAGACTACAGGCTTTTGACTTCCCTCCTCCCCTCACTCATTTTCACTTTCGTGCTGAATTTTATAGACCTTGTCAATACCAGGGATGTGCTCAGCAGCTTTGGTGCAGGAGAGGCTCAAGTTCACAGTCCTCCAAGCCCACACTCCGCCCAGGGAGCTCCCGGGATGGCTGAGCTGACAAGCGCCCTGCATTTGAAACACAGTCGATTCTAACCAGGTCTGGGCAGACTCCGGTGGCAAAGATAATTACTCTGACATTTGGCAGGCTTCATTTCTTTTCCTTTGGTCTGGTGTTCAGTATATCTTCTCTCTATAATTAGATCACTGGAGACTGAGCCAATGAAAACGAGATTTATTCCAGCTGCCTCTCCCTCTCCAGCCGCACCTCTAGGACTCATGTTTGGCTCCTAAATTCCTTGAATCAGATCTCCCTTCTGGGGGCAGAGCGAGAAAACAGGGCGAGGAGATATTTCCTTCTACAGAGAGCTCCCTCTGCTCGTGAAATGGTGCCTCCTGGCTCCAGAGGTGGAAATCTTTCTTTCCTATTTCACTAAAGCCTTTTTTTCCCCCTTGTTCTAAATGGCTTTTAGAAAATTTTTCTTTCAAAAGTATTTTTTAAATAGAAGTTTTGGAAAATTCAGGAAAAGTTCAAAGGGTTTGTGAATTCTATAACCATCTACTAGACCTTCTTTTTATTTCCTTTCACCTGTTTGGTTTTGCAGATGGTGGCAGTTACTGGCTTTGTTCCCCGTCCATCTGCTCGGCTGGTGAGAAACCTCATCCAGACTGTCCCTGCCCAACCCCAACCAGGGCACAGGAGAGACCACCCGGGGTGGGGGACAGTGAGGATGCTGGGGATTGGATTGTGCCCCCCATGAAGACACGTGCAAGTCCTACACCCAGTCCTGAGGGTATGAACCCATTTGTCAGTAGGACCTTGGAAGATGTTATGAGTTAAGATGAGGCCAAACTGAATGAGGGTGGCCTTCATCCAATATGGCCCAAGTCCTCACAGGCAAAGGAGATTGGACAAGGACATAGGAGCCAGAGGAGGAGATAGGAAGAGACAGGTCGCCACGTGATGAGGATTATCCACAAGCCAGCTCTAGAACGCCTCGGACTCCTGGGGAAAGCACGGCCCACCAAGAACCTGACGTTGTACTTCTGGCCTCCAAATCTGTGAGCCAATACATTCCTGTTGTTTAAGCCAACCGGTGTGTGGCATCTGTCACGAAAACTCTGACCAACTGAAACAGAGGGCTTCAGGTTTCACAGGCCTGGTCCCATGCTGCCATCTGAGTTATTCAAGCCCTCTCAGCCTCGCTCTCCTCATCAGAAAGCCATAGCCACTCAGCGGGTTTGAATGGATTAAGCGAGACACATCCCATCCCTGGCACCCAATAAACACGCAGTAAATGTTATTATCTTCTGCTCCCTCATGATCCCACCCTCATCCCTGACCATTTTTAAACTGCTCTAAAGCTGGACTGCTAGGAAGATGGCAATTATGAAGCCAAATCCAAAAAAGAGGGAAAGGCATGGAAGGGACCAAAATATCTATTTGAGCAGATGACTGTCACCCCAGGTCTCCCCAAAACTATTTCTGCTCCTCCGATTCCCCTTCTTCCAATGCATGTGATGGCTGCCCCCATCTCAGACTCCTCTTAGGTCTTGTTTCTGAGCAGTGGCCCCAGCAGCGACCACACTGGCACCTGGAAGAGGGAAGAGGGAGAAGGAGAGCGCATTTGAATCCAGGGCACAGGGAGACGGCGCATGGCAGCGTGTCTTAGTTTGCCAGGGCTGTGACAAAGGCCATGCACTGGTCAGCTTAAATGACAGGAATTTATTGTCTCACAGCTTTGGGGCTGGAAGCCATAATCAAGGCAACGGCAGGGTTTGTTTTCCCCAGGGTCTGTCGTGTTCCGGCAGGCATCCATCCCATGGCGTCTCTCTCTCTCTCTCTCTCTCTCTGTTCTGCAACTCCAGTTTCCACTGACTTCTGGCTTCCACTTCTGTGACCAATTTCCTCTGCTTATAAGACCTCCAGTTGTATGAATTAAAGCCCACCTTGATTCAATTTGGCCTCCTCTAAATAGTCTTCAAAGTTCCAATTCACAAATGAGTCCACACCTTAACAAATAATAACATTTTCAAAGGTCCTAGTTACAGATGGGTTCACACCCACAGGAACTCGGATAAAGGCAAGAATGTGTCTTTTGAACACGGAGTACAGGATTCAACCCCCAACATAACAGATGAGGCTTGAAGGGAGCAAAGGGGAGAGAGTGGAGTTTGGGAGCGCTGGGAACATTCTTGCATGATTCCCAGTTTGAATTGCCAGGTGGCAGTGAAAACTTGAGAAGAATCGCCAGGGAGGAGATCCAGGGTGCTTGCAAATGCAAGTAAAAGGAGGGCCCTTAGATCCAAATGTCCATCTCAGAGGCACTCTCTTTCGAGACAATTTCAAAGTTCAGGGTTTTTTTTAAATGAACCTAGGGGCTTAAAGATACATAATCTGCGATAGGCAGTTTTGAAATACACAGCAAAATCCTTAAAAACATGTACGCACTTTGACCCAGCAATTTCACTTTCAAAGACTTATGACACAGATATAGTGACACCAAATGCAATGTGGAGATTTTGACCACCCACTTTAAAAAGACTAACTGCAAAAAGACATTTCTGAGACCAGCAAGGAAGTTTGAATTCTGGCAAGATATCTGATGATATGCAGAAATTATAATTAATTTTATAGGTATAATAGTCAAATTGTGATTATATGACTAAGAAAAGAGAAAATCCTAATATCTTACAGACACATACTGAAGTATTGATGGAAGAAATGAAATGAGATCTTAGATTTGCATTAAATCCAGCAGGAGTGGGAGAGGGTATGTATAGATGAAACAAGATTAGATATATGTTGATAATTATGGAAGGTAGCTGATAGGTAAGTAGGAGGTCACCACCCTATTCTCTACTTTTGTGTTTGAAATTTTTCATTAAAATTGTTTAGAAAGAGATATGATAATGGATGCAGGGAGGTATATTCATAGAAAAACTTTTAAAATTAAATATACAGCAGGAGGTTGTTAAATAAATTATTATACTTCTATACTACAGGATATTCTAAGCAACCCTTAAAAATGGTGTTACTACTTATAGGGATAGATGTTTATAATACATGATGAAGTGTTAAAAAAGCAAGCCTACAAAAATTACGTGCAATGTTTTCCCACTTTCGTTTAAAAACAAACATATATCTATTCAGCAGGATGTAGCCAAAATGTTATTAGAGATTTCCTAGGGGTAGTGAGATCAAGAGTAAGTTTTTCCTTTGCCTGTTGACCTTTTTTTTTACAATGGGCATGAATCACTTGTTCAGTGAAAAATATTTGTAAAATAAGGCATTACACCTGTATTCACAGACACCTCAACCATTTCACCCCACTTCTCCTCCGATGTACGTGTGTATATCTATGTGTATTTTATGCATCCTAATCCAAATATCAAGAAATCAATAGATGGTGTTTCAGTAACACCACATTCCTAACCTACAGGATTATTCATTTATTCATATATAATCTCATTAGTCACTTCAGCAAATCAAGCCATATCTTTGAGCCTAATAGGTAAAGCATGTTCTCTGTTAAAACCTTACCGGGTGCTTCCAAAAGTGTGGAACCCTTGGGGATCTGTGAGGACAGAGCTATTTCCATTATAATGCTAAAACATTATTTGCCTTTTTCACCCTCATTCTTTCATGAGTGTACAATGGAATTTTCCTGAGGCCACCTGAAATGTGATATCGCAACAGACTGAATGCAGAAGCAGAGATGAGAATCCAGCCATCTGCTATTAAGCTGGACAATAAAGAGATCTGCAAAACTTAAAATACTTGTAATTGGTATATTGTTAATTTCAATGAATTGATAAGTATCTTTTAAACTTCTCACTACGAAATTATAAATCTAGCAAATATCAATAACTATAATCCACATAAACAAATGCCCTTTGGGGTCCTCAATGATGTTTAAAAGTGTAAAGGGATCCTGAGACCAAAACTGTTTAAGAATGATCAGCTTAAACAATCAAAACAAAAAGAGACCTTTGATATGGATTCGCAGTTATATCACAGGACCAAGAGGCAGTTGGGTCCCTCATGGGACTAGACCCTAGAACTGGGAACTGGAAAGTAGTGGGACCCCCAGGCAGCCTTGTCTTGGGTGTTTCCCTTTCAGGGTTCAAGGTCTCTGTGGCACTCTGCAAGTCTGCCCCTCCTCCCCTCCTTGCTGCCCCTCTTCCTCTATTCCTCTGGGTAAGCAGGTAGACACCCCAAGAGCTGTATGCTTCAATCATTTCATTCATTATCCATTGAGACTTTGGCTGCCAGTTCCTTGCTGCCCCCTGCAAGCTCTGCCAGCCTCAGTGCCCTCCCCTCACCACCTCCCCGGCCCCCAGTACTGCCAGATAAGCCATCTGAAAGCTCAGCTCAGCTCAGCCCATTCCCTTCATCAAATACTTTGAATGATCCCCACTTGATGCCAAAATCCCAGTAGTCAAGGCTCATTGCAGCCTGACCCCAACAGACCATCCTGAGGCCATGCCCGTTTGCCCTCTTCCCAGACCCCGCACTCCAGCCATCAGGATCTCTGCTGTTTCCCACACACCTGCTTAGTCTTTCTTCCTCCCCGTGGCCAGCTTTGCCCCATCCCTCACAGATCCCCTTTCTCCATTCCTGAGTGTCTAATCCTTCCGCCTTCCAAACGAAGAAGCATTTCCCTCCCCCAGCCCCACCGGCCATCCATAGCCTCACCTCCTCCAAACGCCTCTTGGGGCACTTGGCTCAGCTCAGCCTGCAACACGGCTAGCTCTGCCTTATCGCCCTAAGTAGGTCAATTCCCTGGAGGGCCCCTGGGTGCACCCGCAGAGGCTTGCTCACTGTGACGGCTCCAAAAACATGGGATGGACTGGAGTGGAATGAAGTGGAGGGGAAACAGCCCTGTGGGGCGAGGAGGGCAGGAGCCGGGAACCCTGGCCTGAGGCTGCCCAGTCCTGTAACACCAGGCGAGCTCATCGTCTCTCTGTGCCTCATCTGTCCCATGAAGACTTGCAAGCCCAGTCCCCGGGGTCCCTTCCTGTCTAAAAGGGGTGAGTGCCAATGTGTGATTTTACGACGCCTTGGAACCTGGGTTGTTACTAATAACACTCCTTTGCACTATTGTATCTGATGAGCCAAGTGTCTATGCATACTGACTTGGGGGAGGAAAAAAAAGCACTCGATTTTTGGCAAAAACCGATTTTGGGGGAAAAAAATAGCAACAGTTTTTAAAAGCACATGAACTTTTTTTAGAAAACTGAATTTCACTGGGGGAAATTTTTTTCTCCTAAATAGGCACAGACTTGGTGATTAAACCTCTCCCGGGTTTTCCTTTTTCTGGGGAAGGCTCCCCTTACTTGCTGCCCATACATTTTCAACATCCTAATTTGGGTATTAATTTGTCAGTCCTCCCTGCTGCAGCTCCCAAGGCCTCCCAGTTCAGAATCGTTTGTGACTGTAACAAGGGCACTACTGGTGCCCCACTCCTGGATCATTAATAAAGGGGCTCGGGGAAGTGGGGGTCCCTGGCGTGATGGATGACCGTTGGTCTTCGCCCTTTGTTTCCACTCCTCTAAATTTCCAAACCACACAATCAAACTCCTACTGGAGCCCAGCAAAACCATCATTTTTCAGGCAGCTTCGAGGAGCTCGCTCACCTTCCCAGCTGCATCCGTTTCCCCTCCTGCATCTGTTTTCACTAGATCTCCCATCACTTTTCCCTCTGCTTCCCACATCTCTCTGTTAACTTCCAATGATGTAACTGCAGCCGCTCACTGACTGGGTTTGAAGAAATCCATGTGCCATTTTGCACTAATGCCCCATTTTTTTTGTCCTCCATGGTGGTAAAATCCACACTCCACAGCCCCACCGGAGCTCCTGGGTCTCAGAGCCGTTCAGAGCGAGCCAGGTGGCAGCAAGGACCAGAGCTAGTGGCTCCCCAAATGGGCACAGGTGGCAGTAGGCAAAGGACAGAGGCAAGGCTTGGTGAGAATGTGACACACAGAGCTGAGCCCAGGCACGTTTTACTGCTGCAAGCTCAAAGGGCACGGAAGAGGTTACACAGGGACGCCAGGCTGGCACGTGTTCAACCTTTCTCTAGTCTGCCGGGTTCTTTACGAGAGACACGCTCAGGTGGTGGGTTTGACTCTCACCTGCCCCATTGCCAGAAGCCCAAGGGGGTGCTAAACCTGCCTGCTGCACCCCAACCATGTGGTCCTGAAACTTTCAACCCCTGGATCCCAGGCCCCCCTCCAGCTCTGTCTGCAGTGTGGCTTGTAAGATAGTCATTAGGTATTGCCCGGGCCCAGCCACATTGCAACTTGGGTTTGCACAATGCATACCCTCCCGAATTTCAGGGCCTAGCGGAGTCTGCACCCAGCAGGCCTGGCCCACTGTCCCAGGGAGGAGAGGAGGGGCACACAACCTACAGACATGCAGCCACATGCTCGTAGCATTAAGCACCTTATCTCCTTGTCTAACACCCCTCCTCAACCCCACCCTCCCTCATCCCAGCCACTATCAGCCCCTGGAGGGTAGAGATATGTCATGTTCACCCCCAGAATCCCCAGCCCGCCAAGCAGGAGTCCTGAATGTGGCTGCAGTGAACTAGGGTTTGGGGAGGTGCAATGCCTCTTGGCTTTACCTGCTCTGGAGCACCCAAATGTTTTCTTCCCGCCAAAGCATACCTCCCGTGTCCCCCCTTGTGTCCTGCCAGCTGCACCAAGATGTATGTTCATTATTCCATGGCTCCAACCCATGGGGAAGCATGGCAGATGGGAAAGAGCAAATGGTGCCGAGCCTCGGTGCCTCAATTTTGTTATCTGCAAAATGGAATTGGTACTACAATTACATGGAACTTTGAATAGGAAGTGAGCTATGTTGGGTCTAGTGTAGATTAGAATGAAATGGCAACACATCCTTAAGTAATTTGGGTGGAGAATAAAAATACATATTCGGGGCCCCCCTGAAGAGCTGGGGTAGGATGCAGAGATATTGGACTTCCTCACCTGGATTGCTGCTGATGTTCTCACAAACACTGGGGACTGATGGCTTGATGTGCTGAGCCCTCTGTCTTGGGGCTTGCCCCTGTGAAGCTTGTTGCTGCAAGGAGAAGCTAAACCTACTTAAAAGTGTGCCTAAGAGTCTCCTCCCAAATGCCTCTTTGTTGCTCTGATGTGGCCATGTCTCTCTGGCTAAGCCAACTTGAAAGGTGAAATCACTGCCCTCCCCCCTACGTGGGATCAGACACCCAGGGGAGTGAATCTCCCTGGCAACGTGGAATATGACTCCCAGGGAGGAATGTAGACCCGGCATCGTGGGACGGAGAACATCTTCTTGACCAAAAGGGGGATGTGAAAGGAAATGAAATAAGCTTCAGTGGCAGAGATTCCAAAAGGAGCCGAGAGGTCACTCTGGTGGACATTCTTACGCACTATATAGATAACACATTTTAGGTTTTAATATGCTGGAATAGCTAGAAGTAAATACCCGAAACTACCAAACTCCAACCCAGTAGCCTTGACTCTTGAAGATGATTGTATAACAATGTAGCTTACAAGGGGTGACAGTGTGATTGTGAAAGCCTTAAGAATCACACTCCCCTTATCCAGTGTATGATGGATGAGTAGAAAAATGGGGACAAAAAAACTAAATGAAAAACAGGGTGTGGGGGGGGTGATTTGGGTGTTCTTTTTTACTTTTATTTCTTATTCTGATTCTGATTCTTTCTGGTGTAAGGAAAATGTTCAAAAATAGATTGGGGTGATGAATGCACAACTATATGATGGTACTGTGAACAGTTCATTGTACACCATGGATGATTGTGTGGTATGTGAATACATCTCAATAAAATTTAATTTTTTAAAAAATGGGGTTGGTGCTAGTCCAGCCTGTCTTTCAGGGTTCTGAGGAGGGAGCAGGAACTCAGGCAAAGCTCCAAGCCCAGTGCCTGGTGCATGGGACATTCTCAATGCCTGGTATTAATTGTCACCTTAATCCCCTCCTGGAACACATCCCTGCAGTCTCCTGTCCAATCACCCTAGGAGATCCCATCCTCGCTGTCCCTAACCAGCTACTTAAGGAACAAAGTGAACCTTCTCAGATGCCCTGGAGGTATGTGAAACTTGGGGTGATCAGATTTATCAAATAAAAAATGCATGATACATGGTTAAATATTAATTTCATTTGGAACATACTTATACTAAAAAATTATTCTTTGTTTCTCTGAAATTCTAATTTAACTGAGTGTCCTGTATTTTATCTGGCAGCCCTAGTGAAGCTCTCATTTGATGAAGTCTGAACTTTGGCCATTCACGTCTAATTCCAAAGGATCTGATCTGCTCTTCATGACAAGTACATTCTGAAGCTATGGTGAGAATTTCCCAACTCCTTTGAAACTGGTTTAGTGAGGACTTTCAGTGCCTTAGGGTATAAACATGGAATTTTTATTTTCCTGGTACTTGCCATTAGCTGGGCTCCTGCACAGCCCACCCCCATTTCCTGCCGGGAAGCACCTGCTGTAATGACATCACAGCTGGAGTCCATAATTTTGTGGTCATTTTCAGTTAACTAAACAACCTTATTCTGGCTTTAAAGGCTCCGTTCTACTCATTTTAGAACTTCAATCTCAATTTCCGTTCAAAGTGCCCCCCTCCCCTCTGACATAGGCCAAGTTCATGGACCTTGGAGCCAGGGAGATGCTGTGTTTTAAATTGTGTCCCCCAAAAAGACACGTTCAAGCCCTAACTCCTGTTCCTGCAGATATGAACAGGTTCGTAAATAGGACCTTTGAAGATGGTATTAGGATGAGGCCACGCGGACAGGACGGGCCGAACCCAATATGATGGGAGTCCCTCTAAGGAGAAGATATTTAGACAGACAGATGACTGATGCAGAGACAGAAAGACAGCCATGTGACAGCAATTGAGTTACAGATGCCCAGCCACTACCAGAACCCTACAGACTTCCAAGGCAGCCCTGCCCAGCCAACACCTTGCTGTTGAACCGACAGCCTCCAGAACCGTAAGACAATAAATTTCTGTCTTTTAAACCACCTTGTCTGTGGTACTTTGTTACAGCAGCCCTGGCAGGCTAAGATAAGGGGAGGGGGAAAGAATGGAGGTGCTGACCAGTCTCCATCCCTCCGGGGTGAGGGTGGCAGAGAGAAGGAGAGCAGCCGCCCCTCCTATAACTTTCTGTCCTGTCGGGAGGCAGGGAGGCCCCTGGCCCCACCTTCCAGCTGAACCCCAGCATCGGCCTCACTCCACATCCCTCCCATGACAGCACCGCCCCCTCAGGCTGCAGAGATCCTGCAAGCAAAGCCCATCTGACCTGTCTCTGTGGGGCCTGCAGCCACGAGCTCCTGTATCTTTAAGGACCCTGGTACTGGAAGGGGTGGTCTCTGCTCCCTGCCCCTCTGGGATCCCCTCTCCCAGCCTCTTGTCCCAACGACCAGCAGCAGCAGGCGCTGCCACAAGCCAGTTTCCCTAGAAACAGACTCTGAGGTGAGGCTTTGGAGCACATGAATTATTGGGAAATATTCCCAGAAGAACGTGGTAGGGGGTCAGGGAAACAGACAAGGAAGGGGATTAGAGCAGGGCACAGCTGGTGAGCCAAGTCAGCTCACCACCTGCTTCTGTAAGGCCTGTGAACCAAGAATGGTGCTCACATTTTTAGATGTAAAAATCTTTAGCCTTGCTCAATTGTGTCTCTTAACCTGAAAAGCTGAAACTACTCACAATCTGGTCCTTTACAGAAAAAGTTTGCCAACCCCTGGGAGATGTGTTGGCTCGAGCAATCTGTAACACATATTTTGGGGATAATTGGGTAAACTTTACTAGAAACTGGGGGCCAGGTGATATCAGAGAATTTATTAGAGATGTATGTTTGTTTAGTGCAATTTTATTGAGATATAATCACATAACATACAATCATTGAAAGTGTACAATCAGTTGTTCACAGTATCATCATATAATTGTGCTCTCATCACCATAATCAAACTTTGAACATTTTCTTTACTCAAAAAAATAAAATAAAATTTAAATTAAAAAGAACATCCAAAACATCCCATTTCTCTACTCCCCCCGTTGTTCAGTTACTTTTTTTTAATACAGTTTAATTGAGATATATCACACATCCTACAGTCATCCACAGTGTACAATCAGTTATTCACAGCATCATCATACAGTTGTGTGTTCATCACCAGAATCAATTTTTAAACCTTTTCTTGTAGAGATGTATGTTTAATTAATTAGGGTTGAAATGGTTGCAATGAGCGCAATTTACTTTAAATGCTCCCCAAAAAAGCAGATGAAGCAGATAGGGAGATTGTTAACAATTGGTAAATCTGGGTGATGGATTTCATTATACCATTCTATTACATGTTTGGAATTTTTCTAATTAGAAATTATGAAATTCATAGGCATCTTCCTCTTTTTCACCTTCCATAACTAACCTGTTATCTAAGTCCTCTCTCTGACTAAACTGTTTTCAAATTGTTCCCCCTCTTTCATTCATACTGCATGCTTTTTGCCCAGGCCCTCCTCAAAAACCACCTATGAGAACAGAGCCATTTATATGGGAATAAAGCCACCAAAACCCTCGAGAGGAGTCATTCTTTCAGCAAATACTTCGCCAAGGGCCTGCTGCATGTCAGGCGCTGTGCTGGGCACCGGGGGTGCAGCCGGGCCTCTGTCGGTACTGACCCCGCTGGAGTTCCCAGTTCCAGAAATCCCCCACCTGCCGCTGCACCCCGCACCCAAGTGTTCACGTGGTGTCCCAGGGCATCAGGAAGGAGTCACGTCGGGCCTGGTGTGTCCCAAGCAGGGGATCGTTTCACCCACTCAGGAAAGATTTCCAGGGAAATATTTTTAATTTCTTTTTTTCACTTTGGTGACTGAAAGTCGTGTACCCTCACCTGCCCTGAAAGTTTGCCCTCAGGAGGTGTTCTGCCAAGAGCTGACCTTCAGGGTTCCCTCTCCCACTGGGAGAACCCCACCACCATCCCACACATACCAGCTCTCTGGAAAGAGGAGAGAAAGCCCTGACTTGTGTGTTTGCCTATTGCAAGGGTGTAAATATTCCTATTAACACTGGCTATCAAAGGGACATCTCTGAACATAAAAGTGGGGAGAGATGCACAGTCACTTCCATTATAGAGCATTTCAACAGCATAGTTCAATTGATGTAAACAACCTCGAGAGCGCAGATAATATTAAAATGTAGTGAAATAATTAAGAATTGAGGCATTTTGAGGATTCTTTTCCTTTTAAAGTACAATTTATGTCATTAATTTTTTAACGATGGCTGAGTTTTACAACCGGCTTCAAAATTCCTAAATATTTGCCAAGCAGCTCTCGTGAGCTGATACGAGCTGGGGACAGCTCATCCAGGGTCCTACCCAAAAGGTACAAGATGTGTGCAAACTGAATGGTTTGGAGTTGAGCTGAACTGTGCTCCTTTGAACCAAGTTCTCCAAATTCAGGCCCTCAGCCCCCCAATCTGAACTAGCCTGAGGAGTAGCGAAGGCCTGGGTGAGTTCTCTAACCTCCTCTAGGTCCCTCATCTGGATCCAGGCAGTTCCAAGATCCTCTTTTCAGAGCTAGGTGGAGAATAAAGTAGATAACATGTGGTAGGTAGGCTCTGGGTTCCCAGTAAGAGCAGCTATAGTGACATATAGCAGATGTGCAGATGCCAGCGCTTCTGCTATAACATGTTCCTAAAGAACCCTGAGTTCTGCAAAATTGGGCATTAAAAAATTTTTAACAGGATTTATGGAAAAAAAATAGAATTTTAGGCAGACAGACCCCTCAAAACCTGGGATTCTTTACAATAAACAGAGCACTAATAGAAACAGTAACAATCTAATAAAAACATCCTCAGAGTTAAACCTCCGGCCAGTGCATGCACCCAGCATCACAGCCAGCCTGTGACTTGCACCCTAAACCTGGGGGCTTCAACTTGCTCCTCTGAGATGCTGGTCCTTGAGAGTAAAGACCAGGTACACCAAAATTAAAAATCAGTTCCAGGGTGAAGCCTTCTTCATTCATCTTTTTTTTCTTTTAACATAGTTTAGATGCTGTGTTACATGAGGCTTCCTTAGATACGCAGGATAGCTTGAAGTCATAGAAAGGATAGGTTTTTGAAGACACCGAATCAGCCACTACTTTCACCAAAAGGGAGCCCTTTCGCTGGGTTCTCCACCTTTCTTTTTCTTCAAGGTCTTCTTATATTGCTGAGGCCTTTTCTCTTTTATTATGAGAAACCTCCCCCACCCCACCCCAACATGGCTTCAAACCTTAATACACAGAGAAAGAAGGAGGAACAGCCCACGCATTTTGCTGGCGTCATTCCCCTACCTGCCAAGCTCATGTGAATTAATTCATATCCCAGAAGCACGTGTTGGAGCAGAGCTTGCTTCAGCTAAGGCTTAGGGATAGTTAAATCTGAATGAAAATTATTCCTCTTCTCTCCAAAAGCCCTACAATTGCTGAAGAGCCCACATGGAGGAGGGCGGGGCTTTAGGAATTATGGAATCAAAAACAGCCTTCTTTACTTAGCAAGATGCATCCCTCATTAAGTAAACTTATTTTTAGGATTGCACATATCTTCAGGGTAAACACTTGCTCTGCACCTGTTTGACATAAAGAAAGGAGAAATGAGTCATTGGTTTCCAAGAAGGGGCCACTTGGCCCCATTTTTCCATTCCAGAACCCCCAAGACACCCAACCCTTCCAAGGCTACAGTCCAAGAAAAAGTCATAAAAACCTAAATGAAAAGACCTGATTTCAAATCCTTAAGAAGCAATAAAAATCCCCAATGCCCCCCAGGGGCAGATTTTTCCATTGTTGATCATATCCATTTTGTAAAACCCTCTTTCATCCTCGTTATCAATTCAGTTTAACACCAAATGTTTATTAGGTACTTTCTGTGTTGGGCCCCATGCTAGAAGGTGGAGATCCAAGAAAGAGATTCTGTTTAGAAAGATAGGAGTTTGTATTTAGGAAGATTTAGGAATATTTTCATTAATGTTGTTTTTAATTTTTTTTTTAACTTTAGCCACCAAATGTGGTAGGTCCTCTAGGATGTTCTCTCAGGGATGGAGACCTGAGGTTCCCTCTTCTCAAAGAGAACAGGGAGGACAGACAAAGAAATGAATTACCACGCAGCTTAAGAAAGCAATATTCCAAATGTGTGCAAACATAGAGGTGGACAGAGAAGGAAGTAATTAAATCTCAGGGATAGCTTCATGGAGAAGTGATACCTGAGTTGGGTATTGAAGGATACATAGGAGTTCACCTGGCAAACTGGAATTGAAAGGTCATTTCAAGGGAAGGGAATAATAAGTGCTAGAAAGACAACTCAGGAGGCCATTGAAAGATCCTCATACAAGCCTCCAGGGAGAAGGTATCCCAGATGCTCTAGACCAGGGCTTCTCAACCTCGGCACTGTCAATATTTTAAATTGGAAAATTCTTTACGGTAGGGGTTGTCCTGTGCCTTGTAGGATGTTTAGCAGCCTCCCTGGCCCCTTCTCACTAAATGCCAGTAGCACTCGCCCCCAGGTTGTAACAACCCCAAACATCTCCAGACATTTCCAAATGTCCCTTCGTGAGGGGTGGGAGGTGTGGCAAAACCACCAGAGCTTGAAAACCACTGCTCCTGACATTATTCCTGCTATGACACTGAGATGGAAATGTGGGTGGAAGGGGTGCTATGAGAAAACAGATCTGCTCTCCCTTTCCCTGGAGGCCACCACATCCCGGGTGTATTTAAGGGGACAGGGAAATTGACTGAATCATAAATATCAAGGGCAGGTACAGAGGACAAGAGACCTGCCAAAGCGCTTGGACTCCAGGGGCAGTGTTCCCTCCAGGCCCGATGCCATCCATCAACCAGGGAGCTGCAAATGCCTCTCACTTCAGAAAGTTGTTTCAGGGGAACTGCCAGGACATTTTGTGGTGAAGCTGGAGCTGAGGTTGGAGGTTTTTTGTTCTCTGAATAAATGTTTTTGTTCTCTGAATAATGGCTGTGGCGGTGCTGGATCGGGGGCAGACTTCAGAAAGAGCACCACAACGAGAAACAGGTTCCTTACTGCAGCCGCTGTCCTCCAACTCTGGGGGGAAGTAAGGACCCATTTGCATTCCCCATGGGACTCAAGTCCTGGCCAAGCATGTGAAAAACAATGATGGCCACCGTGTGCCGGCAGCAGGGAGTGGAGGTGGAGAGCTCGAGGTGAGAATCCTGAACCAAGCGTCAAGCTCCCTCGTTTGTTGACAAAGAGCCACGAGATGCTGGTCCCACATTGCCCAAGTGATCAAGTTCCTAAGCAGAGTCGCTGAGGCCTGTGTGACCCCGTGCCTCTCTAGGCTTCTTGCTCAACCCCCACCCTTCATACCCAAGGGTCCCCATGGTGGGCTGGAGCTGCACATACCCCAGGAAAACATATTCTTAAAGCTAATCCATTCCTGTGGATGTGAACCCACTGTAAGTAGGACCTTTTAATGAGGCTACTTCAGTTAAGGTGTGGCCCACCTCAATCAGGATGGGTCTTAATCCTATTACTAGAGTCCTTTATATGCACAATGAAATTCAGACATAAGAGAGAAAGCCACTGAGGGACCGTCCAGAAGCCAAACCCAACAGAATCCGGAAGAGGAGGGAGATACCAGGAGATGCTGCCATGTGACAAGCTAAGGACCAAGGATGGGTGGCAGCCAGCCCCAGAAGGCCACAGTCTTCAGGGAGAAAGCATCGCCTTGCTGAGGTCTTGATTTGAACTTTCTCTTAGCCTCAAAACCACGAGCAAATAAATTCCCACTGTTTAAGCTGAACCATTGCATGGTATTTGCTTGAGCAGCCAAAGAAACCAAATAATCTCCCAGCTACAAAGAGCTATTCACAGTTCTCAGAATGAACCTTCTTCTCCTGCACCTCCCAGCCCTTGCACAAGCTCTTCCCTCCATCTGAATGCCCTCCTCATTTTCATCTCTGGCTGGCAAAGCCTCCACCCAGAGATTGAGGCCTTCCTGGAAACTCCCTTCAGGTAAAACTGTCCCTTCCGCCATTCCCCACAAGGTCTCCGTCAGCCCACCACCCTTTACCTGTTGGCCCTTGGAACTCAGAGGCCAGGTCTTTCTCCTCCTTCTGATTCCAGCATCAAGCACAATGCCAGGGAATAAATGGTGCTTGTATGTTTGCTGAGCAAAAGACCTCACTCCACGTCCCCTCACCATGCCTCGCTGTCTCCAAAGACAAACAGGAGGGGCACCTGCAGACCCTGGTGGCCCTCGCCCACAGCTGTCAATCCTCGCCCAAAAGTGTCAACCTTCCCCAGGCCCTCAGCTGTCAGGATCTTCCACTCCCACAGGGAGGTGTTCCTGTAGGGTCAATGTAATGACTTTTTCTACCTAAGCTATGAATGGCTACCAGTGCACATGCTCTTGAACCAGAGAACTGATGCATCCTAGCAGGCCCTTGAGCACCTTCACCCAGGGGAGGTGCTGGAGGAGAGTGTGAGATGTGGGGGTTCTCTAGGCTGGCACTGAGAGACGGCCGGCAGTGTGTTGGGATTGAACCATGGACCCCATAAAGGACAAGTTCAAGTCTTAATCTGCGTTCCTGTGGGTGTGTGGACCCATTAGTCAATAGGAACCTTTGAAGATAGAATTAGATATGGTGTAGCCAAACTGAATCAGGGTGGATCTTAATTCGTATGACTGGCGGTCTTATAAAGAGAGGAAATTTGGACACAGTTAGTAGAAGCCAGAAGCCAGCAGAAAATAGAAGAGCAGACACAAGCAGAAGCAAGTGACCAAGTGATGGAGGCAGAGATGCAAGCCAAGGATTGCACCAAGCCAGCACCAGAACACCGCAGACCCTGGAAGAAAGCATGCCCTGTTGAGACCATGGCTTTGGACTTCTGGCCTCCAAAACTGTGGGACAATAAATTCCCATCGTTTAAGCCAATGGGGTGTGGTATTTCTCATAGCAGCCCTGACAAGCCAAGGCATTGTGATTTTCTGTTTCCTACTCTGCCACAGGGAATAAACTGCAGCAGAGGGGGCCAGGGAAGAAGGAAGGTAGAAGATGCCAAAAGCACCAGAAATGCAAATAGCCTTGGGAAGGAAAGTGTGGGTGTTTTCACGGGGCATTTGGGGAATAAGCAACTGTCAAGTGGTTTATGTTGAAAGCTCCCTCTAGGAGGACCAAGAGAGGCTGTTGCTAAAGGCTTCCAGCTCCAGGAAAAGGTCTGACTTCCTCTTGTGTGACGGGGAAATGGCAGGACACCTTTCAGGATTTCCAGTGAGAAGTCGGTTTAGGTGGTAGACCATCTGCAGATGTAATGGTCAGTGTTGTGTGTGTGTGTTTTTAAATAATTGCCCCTCTCTCTTTATCCACATTATGAAGAACTGTGAATGAGAAGTACAAGCTCCACAATGAGACTGATACCCCTTGGAGGAGACAATGGAAATAAACTGAAGTGCCCATAACAGTAACCCAGGCCCTGGGGTCAGGGCATAGTTGGCAAAGGCTTTGGCAGGGATTTCAAGATGGGCACAGGAGCAGGAAACTTCTGCTTATGCCTTCCGCTGGCTCATACCTCCATGCAGTCAGGGACCCCATCTGTCTTATTCATCATCAGCACAGCATCTGGAACAGAGCCAGGGCTCCTTATGTCACATGAGTATCTATCATGTCATCTATAAATAAAGCCATTTCTGGCTTTATTGAGCAAGGAGGTAGGGAGAAGGATGGAAGCTGGGAATAGCTTGGAGGTGGTGCGCCAACTTGGGGTGAAACGCCCTGGGGGAAGGGGCCCCAGGCACAGTCCCTTCCATCTGGGAGCCTTCTCCACGCTTGGTGCTCCAAACCTGGACGGATATGGGAGAGTTGGTTGCGGGGTGCCCACCTGGTGCTGTCCCCTCGAAGTCAAAACCAAGGCAAGGAAAAGGGGGAAGAATATCCCACACTGAGAAAGGAGCCAAGCTCTGTGTTTTAAAAGTAGGACTACTTGAGCACAGCAATGCCCTTCTGACATTCAGACCAGAGAACTGATCGGAGAGCACTGCCTCCTAGCACAAAACACCAAGAAATGCTGGCACAAACACCCTTGTGAATCATGACACAGTCCCTAAGGAAGGAAGGGACTTTCCCAGAAGCAAAAAGAACAAGGGCTTCTGCTGTGAAGTCAGGGCAAAGGGGTAGAGCTAACCCAATCCCTGTAGGGGTAGTTTTCAAACCCTAGAGGGACTGGATTTTAATGTCCACATGGAGAGGAGATCTGAAAAAGAAAGAAAGGATGGACTAGAAATAAAGGTTCCCACCAACTCAGGCTGATGACAAAGAAATCTTAGCTTAGACTAAAGGTGGGAATTCATAACCACAGACTTGTCTTCACATAGATTTGGGGCTCAAATGTATACAACCCAAGTTGGTCCAAGACCCCCCAAGCTGAAATAATAGCATAAAAATTCTTTCTCAGCTAATGATGTTCCGGGGGACTCAGCGGAAGCAGACACAGTCTGAGGTGGAGTATATTATTGGAAGACTGAATAGTCTGAACATTCTTGTTCTCTCCAAATGGTCTTATAGTCAGTGCAGTCCTATTCAAACTCCTAGCAGGAGTTTTTGTAGAAATTGATAAGCTGATCCTAAAATGCATATGGAAAAGCAAAGAGTCAAAAACAACTGCAACAGTTTTGAAGAAGAGCAAAGCTGGAGGGCTTACACTACCAGGTTTCAAGATCTTTTATAAGCCATAACATTGAAAACTGTGCTATATTCATACAAAGAGAGACAACTAGGTAAGTGGGGGGAGGAGAAAAAGTCTAGAAACAGGCGTCCACATACACAGCCACCTGATTTATGATAAAGGTGGTACTGCAATGAAAAAAAAGTTTTGACCTACCTCACACCCTACAAAAAGCAATTCCAGATGGATTATAGATCTAAATGTGAAAGGTAAAACAATATAAGTTTCTAGAAAAATAATATGGGAAAATATCTTCATAACTTTGGAGTAGGCAACAACTTCATAAGCAAGACATAAAAGGCACCAACCACCATAAGGGGAAAAATTAATAAACTGGACTGCATTAAATTAAAATTTTCTGTAAAGGAAAAGAGGAAAGGTGAATCACAGAATAGAAGATATTTGCAGTACCTTTATCTCTCAAAGTACTCATCTCCAGAATGCATAAAGAACTCCTCCAATTTAATAAGAAATAGACGGATAACCCAACAGAAAAACAGACAAAAAACTTGAACAGCTACTTCATAAAAGAGGATAAGCAGATGCCAATAAACATATGAAAAACTGCTAAACTCATTAGTCTTCCGGAAAATTCAAATGCAGAATTATACACTTGAAAGTGGCTTAAATGGAAAATTTTGAGTTGGTTATATATTAATACAATAAAAAGTTAAAAGAAAAAAAGACCACAGTGCAATGCCAGTAATCAGCTATAAGAATGGCTAAAATGAGAAAGACAGACACTGCCAAGTATTGGCAACATGAGAAGACGGTAGAACTTTTATACACAGCTGGTGGGTGTGTGAGTCGGACCAGCCACTTTGGAAAGCTGGCAGTGTCTACTAAAGCTGAACATCGGTACACCCTGTGTTATGGATTGAATCATGTCCCCCACAAAGACATGTTCAAGTCCCAACTCTGGGTCCAGGGGACGTGAACTCATTTGTAAATAGGATCTTTGAAGATGTTGCTGTGCCCAAACTGAATTGGTGTGTGGGGGGACTTAACCCAATATGACTGGAGACTTTTTAAGTCAAAGAAATTTGGGCCCAGACATAGGAGATAGAGACACTCAGTCTGTGCTATTTATTATAGCTGCTCTGGCAAACCAAAACACCCCGTGATCCATTCCTGGATATTCACCCAACAGAAGTGCTTCATCTGTGTCCAAAGGATCTCTACAAGAATATTCACAGTACTGCTGGCAGCAACCAAAATCTAGAAACAATCCAAAGGTCCATCACCAGTATAGTGCATAAATAAACACTGGGGTCCTACATGGACTGCTATACAACCATGAAAATGAAAACTGTTATTACATGTGATGGCATAAAGGAACTTCACAACATTATGCTGAGTGAAGGAAACCAGGCAGGAAAAGATACGCACTGTGTGATTCCATTTATCTAGAGTTCCAAAACAAGAAAAATTAACCTATGTGGTTGGAAATCTGGATAGTGCTTACCTTTAGGAGGTTTGTGCCTAGAAGTGGGTGTAAGGATGCTTCTGGGGTGTTGGGAATGTTCTGTTTCTTGATTTATGTTGCTATACCCAGATCGAGAGATTATTTCCTGGAAATTCATTAAGCCATATACTTAAAACATGAGCACTCTTTGGCATGATGTCATACTTCAGGAAAAAGTTTAGGAAGAAAGCTGTTCAAATCTTTTTGGAGAGATTTACCCTCAACCCATACCACACAGGATTGCCATATACAAAGCCATAGGGAAGACAAACACAAGGAAATGAGCCACCAGGAGTGAAAGTCAGAAAATGCCAAAAGGACCCAAAAAAGGAGAATTACACTTCCAAAAACCTCAGAAAATAGAATTGTCGGATAGAAGCTATGAAATACAAGGTCAGTCGTTCTTCAAGTGAGGTCCCCAGACTGGCAGCATCAGCATCTCCTGAGAACATTAGAAAAGCAAATTCTCAGTAGCCCCCATACTGCATCAGAGACTCTGGGGGTATTTTAATAGGACTTCCTCATGATTCCTGCACATCTAAAGTTTGACAACCAGCATGCTAGCCACTTTTATGTCACTAAAGTATGACATATGCACTTTTCTTTAGATTAAAAAATATATACTTTTTCTGATTATTAAGGTACTACAACACATGTGGTTGTAGTGATTACAGAAAGCACAAAGATGTGCAATGAACAGATACACTTTGAATGTGTGTTTTTAAGAAGTAGTTACATCTTCTAGTCTATCTCACCCAATCTGACAATTTATTACCCACCGTCTTATGTGATTCTCTTGCTTCATGAGTAAGTCTTGCATCCCCAAAAAAGTCTGTAAGCTTGCAAGGCTCTGGAGCTTGAAGGGATCTGAGCAAGCTATGGTCCCACCTTCCCACCTTACAGATGAGAGAGCAGAAGGCTCAGAGCTATGTGATGCACCAAGTAGAGGCAGGATCATATCCAGAATCTGGGTCTCCAGGGCTCTCTCCAAAATATGTTCCACTGTGGGAGATGTCCAGCACCTGTAACACCCAAAACTGTGTTTTTGATGCCTACTGAGGTCACTGGCTCCATTCCTCTCCTGCCCCCATGATATCCCAACACAACATCAGGTGGTGTCACCAAACGCAGCCTGACCGACTCCAAGCAGACACCAGCCACCCAAAGACATCAAACCCATGGCATTGGTCCCACCTTGTTCTTGGTAGTGAGAACCAGAGTGCAAGAGCCAGGTGTCTGTTCCTCTTACCCAGCAGTTTCCCACTTGTAACAGTAAGTGACCTATAATTATTTCATTTCATTTACAGTCTTGAAATTTAATGCTACAAGACACTAGGACCAAAAATGTAATTAATTTTCCTTGATTGGAAGCTGATGAATCTCTGGTTGTGTCCAAAAGTATTTTAACTGCTCTGGCTTCAGTGAAGAACAAGATTACTTCCTTAACTGTGGGACAATGGAGCTTACAGATGCCTGAGAGGAAGTGGGGGCTCATCCGAGAAGGGATATGGAAGAAGTATCATTGGAGATCTGTTTCCCACCTAATGGAGAGCTCTTTTTTTCCCATGCAATTTTTTCTTTATTCTGGAAACATTTACATAATATAAAATTTGCCATTTTAACCATTTTTAATTGGACACTTCAGTGGCATCAATTACACTCACGATGTGCTACCGTCACCGCCATCCATTACCAAAACCTTTCCATCACCCCAAACAGAAATTCTGCACCCGTTAAGTAATAACTCCCCATTTTCCCTCCCTCCAGCCCCTGGTAATCTCTGATCTACTTTCTGTCTCCATAAATTTTCTTTTACTAGCTATTTCGTGCAAGTGGAATCATACAAGAGTTATCCTTATGTGCCTTGCTTATTTTTCACTTAATACAAGGTTTTCAAGGTTCATCTGTGTTGTATCATGTGTCACAGCTTCATTCCTTTTTACGGCTGAATAGTATTCCATTGTGTGAATAGACCACATTTTGTTTATTCATTCATCTGTTGATGGACACCTCTTGGCCACTGTGAATAATGCTGCTATGGTCATGGGAGTGCAAATCTCTGTTCGAGTCCCTGCTTCCAGTTCTTTTGGGTAAATACCTAGAAGTGGGATTGCTGGGTCACACAGTAATTCTATGTTCAACTATTTGAGGAACCGGGAGAGCTCATTTTTTAACTTGCATCCTGGTCGGGAGTTTGCCCTTCCTGCCAACTATGGAAGAACGTCATCCCATTCCCCAGCATCGCGCCATACTGAGTACAGACCAGAGCCAGGAACCAGACGTAGGCCCGGGCAGAGAGGCAGGCACACAGCATCATGAAGCCTGGGGCCACACCCAGGTCAAGAAGAGAGGAGCATCCCCCAACCATCCTTGGCAGACTCTCCTTCTTTCCGCGGGTAGCTCCATCGGCTTGTTGTATGAGAATAGTTGGCGTGTGTGTCTCCCACACCGATTGTGAGTTTCGCCATCTCTAAATCCCAGGACCAACCCCAGCATGAAGCGAATGTGGGTTTGCCATTAAAAGGAGGGGGGTTTAGTTCTAGCTCCACTTTCGCTCTCTGTGCGGCTCCTGCTCCGTTGTTTCTCCTTGCTGAGCCTCGGGTCCTTGTGCTTGAACAGGTCCTACCTCCTGGGTTTAAATAAGGTAAACAAAATTGTATTTAAAAAGCACAATGCCTGGTCCGTAGTGAGCACTCAATAAACGTTAACAGTTATTAATAAGACTTATTACGAGTCTAGCAGATGTTCGTTATTACTGCTGCTGCTGCCAAATAGGAGTAATTTACAGAGCATATCCAAGGGGACCAACCTCTACAGGAATCAAAAAAGATAACACTTAAAGCAATATTTGAGCAGCCTCAACACTATCCCAAGTGGAGACTCGGTGCAAATTAGAAAAAGGCTCCCACAAGACACTTCACTGCCATCTGCCAAAAAGTTGTTGCAGTCACTCTACAGTTCTGCCATGCCTGCCATTTCCAGGGCAAGCCCTAGAGGGGTGCAGAGTGGAGCTGCCACTGGCAGCTGGAGGGAGTCCACGGTCAGGAACCCAGGGTCAGGGCTGCAGGGAGGGAAGCCGTGGGCCAGCTACCCTCAGCAGACGAGAGCCGGGAGGCCCGACGTGCATCTGCTGAACAGGGGCTGCAAAAGGAGAGGGGATTCCAGACCTGGCCCTTGGCTCCTGGCTAAGGATTTGTCCACCTCCTGTAGGAGATTTCATATGATCCTATCCGAACTATTTAACATTGAGAGAGTAAATAAAATAAAAGGCAGGTGTTATCAAATTTTCTTGCTGAATGTGCTGGTTTGTATATATTATGTCCCCCAGAAAAAGCCATATTTATTTAATGCAGTCTTGTGGGGGCAGATGTATTAGTGTTGGTTACGTTGGAATCATTTGATTGAGCGTTTCCATGGAGATGTGACTCAATCAGCTGTGGGCAAAATGTTTGATTACATTATTTCCATGAAGATATGGACACTGTCTATTCAGGGTGGGTCTTAATTTAATCACTAGAGTACTATAAAAGAGCTCACAAACAGAAGGACCCCAGAGAGCAGCTAAGAGAGACATTCTGGAGATGGCGGCTAAAAGCAGACTTTTGCTGACACTTGAGAGATGCTAGCCCAGTGTTTGCTCCAGAGAAGCTAAGAGAGGACAAAATGCCCCAAGAGCAACATTTTGAAGAATGCACAGGAGCTGAGAGAGGAACTGGAACACAACCTGGGATCAGTAGATACCAGCCACGTGCCTTCCCAGCTAACAGAGGCTTTCTGGACGCCATAGCCCTTCCTTCAGTGAAGGTGCCCTACTGTTGATGCCTTAATTTGGACATTTTCATGGCCTTCAGACTGTAAATTTGTAATCAAATAAACCCCCTTTATAAAAGCCAATCCATTTCTGGTATTTTGCATAACAGCAGCTTTAGCAAACTGGAACACGGAATATTTTATAAATGTCTCTCTTTAGAAAAATAGAAGCAGAGAAGTTTTAGTTCTGGCAAAACGGTAGCATGAGCTAACACAAAACCCTTCTACCAAAAATAGAGAGAGATTCTGGATAAAATAAAACAAATATATTTTTAATAAACTATTTTTTAAAATTTTGTCCATAAATCAGATAAAGCAGTAATCAGAAGCCCCACTCCCAAACAGTGCTTGGGAGGGAATACACCAACGAGAGAGAAGTCCCACCTTCTAAGTAACAATCTCAGAGAAGCAGGGAAACGTGGCCTGGTCCAAGGAAGAGAATGACAGAAACATCAGCCTCAGGAGAGGATACAGGTGTTGGCACCTGTATAGTGAGGAAATTGGCCTCTCTTAGGGACTGCACAGTGTCCCCACAAAAGGCACGCTTAATCCCAACCCCTGGTCCTGGGGGTGTGGAGAACAGGAGCTCTTGAAGATGCTACTTCCATAGTCAGGGCTGGCTTGAGTCCAGATGACTGGAGTCCTTTATAAGCAGAGTGAAAGTCACACATGGGGAGGGAGAAACACAGGAAGAGCCAGAAACCAGAAGTCAACGGAACCTGGAGGATGAAGGAGAAGACACCACCATGTGCATTGCCATGTGATGTTCAAGGACCCCAGATTGCCACAGTCTTCGGGGAGAAGGCATTGCCTTTCTGACACCTCAATTGTGGACTTCTAACCTCAAAACCAAGAGCCAATAAATTCCCGTTTTTTGAGCTAACCCATTATAGGGTATTTGTTTTTGCAGGTGGGGAACTGAAGGCAGCCTCCAAAAAGAGGTCCGGGCTTTGTCCTGGCTCCTATGGGGTAACCTCTATATCCTTGGGGATTTCCGGTGATAGGAGTATTTTTGTGATTCATGCTAGGCCTTCTGGAACACACCCCAGAGTTTGACTCAAGGTGGGGGACTGGGCACACCAGAAGCACCCCGTGTGATTAGGGGCTTGGGGCTGTGAGCCGCCACCTGTCATCCAGAGAGAGGGCGGAGCTGGAGATTGAGTTCAGCCATGTGGGCAGTGATTCCTTCAATCACACCTACAAAAGACGCCAATAAAAACTCTGGCACCCAAGCCCAGGTGAGCTTCCCTAGCTGGAGATGCACATCGATGTGCCAGGAGAGTAACACATCCTGACCCCCAGGGAGAGGACCCCAAGCTTCACGTGGGACCCTCCCGGACCTTGGCCCCATGTGTCTCATCTTTTGGCTTCTTACCTGAATCATTTTCACTATGATAAAACTAATGATAAGCATAGCGCTTTCCCGAGTTCTGCAAGTCATCCTGGTGAACTCCCAAATCTGAGAGGAGGGTGGGAGCCCCTGAATTTGCAGCCAGTTGGTCAGCAGTGAGGGTGGCTCTGAGACGCCCCAACTTGTGGCTGGTGCCTGAAGGGGGATCTCTGAGGGTTTCTCTGGGAAGTTAGCGTCAGAAGTTATTGAGGTCAGTGTTGGGGGTTCCCGCAGCGCCCTTTTCCTTTCTGTCCACCACACCCAGACTAAAAGGTCCTTTTCTTGTTAAGTGCCTGATGTAAATAGAGCTCAATTTGACGCAGTGAGGGAGAGGGGCTTGAAATCGGCCACCTGGAAGTTTCCCAAGCTGTTTGCACAGTCACTTTGCAACCCTCCCTTCCCCTCTCCCCACCCTGGAGCCCGCCTTTTCTGACTTTTATTTGGGCCTGGATCCCCGACACTGCAAAGTCACCAAAGAGAGCTGTGTTGGAAAGGGAGTTTAAAATAATCTCTACCATTAGCCAACAGCAGCTTGAAATCTCACCAGCCAAGAGTCATCATCGGTTGGAGTTAAGCTTTTAAAGAGCAGATATGCCTGGAGGCTGAGGCGGGGGAGAAGGTGGGTCTGACTTTGCTCCAGGGTGCAGGGCTGGAGGGAGCAGCTGGGAAGGTGCAGACACACTGGAAACCCTCAAAGAATCAGGAGAGCCAGGGAGAGGGGTGTGAAGTCAAGGCCCAGAGTAAATCACCAGAGGGGAAATTAAGAGGATCAATAAAAGAGTTTAATGAGACATAAACAGGTCCAGGGAGGGCTTAAATAAACTTGTGGTCAATCCATAGCAGGTTGGGAAGGAGCCTCCCTGGCTCTTGGGGGTTGATGTTGTGGAAAACGACCGTGCCCTCCTCCCGGGCATCCCCGGGCTCTCCTGGCGGGAGAAAACCCTGAACCAACCTGCTGATGGGGAAAGGGGTTTTCCTCTTGTTAATTTGTCATTGTGGGGCCCAGAATGGGGGGCAGGGAGGCTGTCCCCTAAATGCTGCAAGGTGAGAAATACTTGTCATGGCTGGACGAAGCTGAGGACACTGATAGGGAGGGCTCGGCTGCAGCCAGGGAGGCAGAGAGCAGACAGACAGACAGACGGACGGACTCCCAGCTCTTCACCCTCGGCCTGGGTGTCCCCACCCCTCGCGCAGGCAGTTCCACTGCTCCCAGCTCACTTTCCCCTCCCAGACTGATGCAGAGACCTGGGGTCACCACCGTGCCACGTGGAGCCCAGGGCAACCCAGGGGTGCCAGCACGAGCCCCCTCCCTGCCCCCCACTCCCTCTGTCCCCACAGCCAAGCTCTTCCGTGTAGGGAACAACCAGCTCACACCCGTGGGGCGTCTCTCAAATCGCGACTTGTTTTCCAGGCATTTGTTCTCGTCTCTTCTCTCCACCAGCTGGCTTCAGTCTGGGCTCCTGTTTCCTCGTTACTTCAAAGTCCACCCACCACCACAGTCCTTTTTGGGGTCCCAGCCACTCCCTCGGAGGCCTGGCGACCGCTCTCTCCATTTCTTTCTTTCTTTTTTTTTTTTTTTTTTTTTTAGTTTTTATTGTAGTAAGTTATATACAAACTCAAATTCCCATTTAACCACTCTCAGGTATAATTCAGTGGTGTTAACTGCATTCATAATGCTGTGCTACCATCACCGCCATCCATTACCCCAACTTAGTCCTCACCTCAAATAGACACTCTGCATCCATTAAGCAATAACTCCCCCTTCCCCTCCCAACTCTCCCCATTTCTTGGTTCAAGTTCAAGTTGACAGAGAGTCTCTGATGGGTCCAGCTCAGCCTTTTTATGCCACCGCCACAGGTCAAGCATCACCCCTTAGCTGGCAGGGCTATGGGCAGCCAGTGCCCCCGGGACAGAGAGAGGGCCAGTCGGGCAGGGGGTGGAATTTCCAGCACATGCCAAATTGTTCCCAGGTTTAGGCGCGTGCCAAGCTCAGCATCTGGTGCACGGCAGGAGCACAGGGACTTCAGGCTCCCGCCCCTTCCCCTCCCCTCCTCCCAGCAGTGGGACACCCTTCCTGGAGGTCCCCAGCCTCCCTGGACAGAAAAACCACTGCCCCCACGCCTCCCACCTTCTGAGCCAGTACGACCAGTTGCACCTGTAACTCCAAGCAGAGGTGTTGCAAAGCTGGCCGTGTGCAGACAGCACACCTGCTCCCTGCTCGAGAAGGATGGGTAGAGGCTTGTAAAGAAGAAAAGAGGTGAAAAGAAAGAGGATGTGGCTCCCCAATGCTCTGTCGGCTCCCAGACTTCCTGAGCTCTGAGCCTGCAAAAGCCGAGCCTCCTCCAAGCAGCAGAGTACAAAGGGAGGTGTGTTTCCATTTCCTAGTCCCTGTTCTCCCCAGAACCCCTCGGGCTGGGAGATCTCTGCCTTAGTTTTCTAGAGCTGCTGTAACAAAATCCCACAAACCAGGGGCTTAAAGCAACAGTAACGTCTTGTCTCTCGGTCTGGGAGACCAGAAGTCTGAAATCCAGGCCTCGCAGGTCAACCTCTGCTGTCTGCAGGGAGGATCCTTCCCTGCCTCTCCCAGCTTCTGGTGGTGCCAGCCATCCTCAGCATTCCTTGGCTCGCAGCTGCAGCGCTCAGTCTCTGCCTTTGTCTTCCCATGGTCTTCTCCCCTGTGTCTGTTTGTCTCTCTCCTCCCCTTTCTGTAAGGACGCCAGTCATATTGGCTTAAGGGCCCACCTTTCTCTCAAGTGACCTCATCTTAACTAGTGCCATCTGCAACAACCTCATTTTAACTAGTGCCATCTGCAATGACCTCATCTTAACTAGTGTCATCTGCAATGACCTCATCTTAACTAGTGTCATCTGCTATGACCCTGTTTCCAAACAAGGTCACCTTCTGAGGTACTGGGGTTAAGAATGTCAACATATCTTTCTGGAGGACACAACTCAACCCATAACACTGAGCCATCCCAAATTTTAGTCCCTTCTCCCGGATCCTTGGCTGAGCTTTGATGAGGCCAATAGAGAACCATCAATAGCAGAGGACATAAGAACTGAGGTAACACGGAGTGTGGGGAGGGCAGAGATGGGGGCACTACCATGTTTCTGACTTTTACTTTCCCCAAACTTACAAGACTGGTTCTCTCTAGACCCTTAGACCTACAGCTTTGAGCATAGGTAATATGCTCAAAGCACCATTTCACTTATGTTGAAGGCAACATCACAGGGAGCTTCTGGAATTTAACTCTGGCTTCCAATCACACCCACTTATCAGCTGTTACACATCCTCAGGGTCCTTGTCTGTAAAATGAGGATAGCAGTAGCATTTAGTGCACAGAATTGATGCATGCTCTTAACAAGGTAATATAGGTACAAAGCTTAGCACAGAAATTGACGTTTATTAAGCACTCAATAAACGATGGCCATTTTCTACTCTAGTGGAGAGAGGCAACAAGTGAAAACGTTTTCCCCATTTGAAAAGTCTGCCCCATGCCTGCCCTGTGCCTGTCCAGTGGCAGGAAGGTACATGGCCATGGCCATATCCCATGGATGGCTATGTGCAGAGAAGCTGGATGTGCAGTATAGGGCTGTTGTCTTATCACTTTCGTTAATATTGTAGTCATCCGCAGAAAGGAAAGGATTGCCCTAGGACATTCCTCATCTTTGAAAGCCAGACATTGTATGGTTCTCCAACTCAGTTCTTTAGTTCTTCACCCGTTTCTGGAGAGGTGGCTCACCAAATATCTACAGATTTCCATTTTCTTTATTGCTTTTCTCTTCCTTCTTTGTATGTCATATCGTCTCCTCTTTTCATGCCTGGCTAAAGCGAAAACCAGAGTCTTATTAACATCACTGGCCCTTTGCCTTCTCCACAGAGCACCTTGGTGTTGGGATATCATAACCTGGGTGTCACTCAAACCTTCTCCCTGTATCAGGCCTCGTTTGCACAGTACCCAGAAGGACTTCAGTCATCATCGATGAAGGGAAACATGCAGCGCAGGGAGGGAGGAGTGTAATTAGTACCAGGCTTACAGGGCGGAGGAGGTACCTGCCCACTCCAGCTCCAGAAAGTTCCATCATCCACTGGCCTTTATCTAAACCCCTTCCATGGGGAATGCTAATGTTCCCACTGGGAAGGAGGACCCCCTTTTGCTATGGGCAGTATTTTCAGACCAGTGCCCGGAAGTGCCCTTGGTCAGTTCTCTTTAGTGCCAAGAAACATTCCGCCATCCCTGCCATTTGGGTCTCCAGACAGGGGTCCCTCTAACTAACAAGCCAGCAGGAGCTCGATCCAGACATAGCCCTATGCTTCTGAGAAAAATGAAGCAGGTCTCAAACTCAGCAGAAATGGTCTTTCCCAGCTCTGCAAGGCCATGGAGACCTCACTCAAGGATAGAGGAAAAGAGGAAATGGAAGAAAAAGAGGAAAAGAGAAAACCACAGAGAGGCTCCTGGCAACTACATCAAAATCCTACAGAAGGCTCACATCTGCGCAATTCTCCACAAACCCTGGGGGTCAGCAGGGAATAGAAGACAGCTGCCTGGGCTTCTACTCCCGTGCACATGAATTCAGCTGGGGCAGGAAGAGCCAGCCACCCTGATGCCAGCTCCTTGCACGTTGGAGCCTGCTTCTTTCGGTATTGTGTTCATCGGCTCACTTCCATTCTGTTCCTGTCCCACTTTTGGTTTCCTCGTTAACACGATGTTCTGTCAAGGATCGTGTGCTTCAGAAGCTTAGGAAGCAGCCAGAAAGTTTGGGTAGGACCTGGGTTTGCATGCATCTCTGAAAGCAGCTACGGCCTCTGAGCCTGGCGAATCATTTGTTCCTGGTGCCATCTTGTGACCATTTGGGAGAACTGCAGTTCTTTTTTTACTTCTAGTGTAGGGGAAAGACCAGTCCAACCTGGCAAAAAGACTGAGCTGGAGATCCCTTCTGGTGAAACGATGCTTTAAAACATTCAAGAGCTTAAAGCAGCAGTTACTGGGCCAGGAGGCAGGGCCAGGGCCTGGCCTACCCTTCTAGAACACTCTGCAAACTTTCTTAATGGTTAAGATTCGGCTCGTAACCCACCTCTCATTTTATGCCAAAACCTTGATAAAATCAAAATAACTCCCTGGTTTGCAGCCTTGAGAAGAGCTCAGCAGTCCATCTTTCAGCACCAATGCCCTCCAAGGCCCTTTTCTCTTCTAGCCCCTCCCACCATCTAGAGCTTCCTGACATGGGGTGTTGGCACAGAAACCACATCTCAGCGAGACTGTAGATGCTCTTAGTTCTAAGAGACACCACTGTTCCTGCAGGTATGGCTATGCACCTACGTTGTCTCTGCACATTTAGTGTCCAGATATGGTTTCTCCTGAAAAAGTCCAGCCTCCCACAGGAGCCATGAACTCGGGGGGCTGGTCCTAGGCACACTCTCTTTCCCGGGGCTTAGAAGGCACTGTCATGTGGTTGGAGTTTAAAATGCTATTACTCACCTATGTTGCCAGCATAATGTGAACTGGCACGACATCTATCAACACGGCAAACACACTCAAACCCAGCAATTCCACTTCTAGGATTATCTCCTCTAGAGGGCGGCACACATATGAAATGGCATTTGTATAAGGTTATTCCTAGTGGCATCATTTTTCATAGCAAAATGTTGGTAATAATCTAAATGTCTCTCAAGGAGAGAACAGTTACATTGTGGTCCAACAAGGTAATGAAATACTAGGTAGCCATAATAAAAGAATAATAAGGAAAGGCCTCTGAGATATATTGTTCTATGACAAAAGTGCACATGATATGTGTTTTAGTTTGCTAAAGCTGAGGAAATGCAACATACCAGCAGTGGACCAGTTTTTACAGTGGGGATGTATTAACTTACAACTTACAGTTCTGACACTGTGAAAATGTCCACATCAAGGCATCAGCAGGCAATGCTTTCTCCCCAGAGACTGGCTGCTGGTGATCCTCTGTTCCTCTGTCACATGACCATGCTCATGGTGACGTCTGCTGGTCTTCTCTCCCGGGTTCTGTTGCTTCCCGCTTCTGGCTTCGGTGGCTTTCTCTCTGTGTTCTGTGTGTCTTCTCTCGGTTTCTCTGGCTTTTCTCTCTGAGCTTCTCTGACGCTTTTTTCTGTCTTTTGTCCTCTTATAAAGGACTCCAGTAAGATGAAGACCCACCATGAATGAGGTGGGTCATATCTCAGCTTAAATTGAGATCCTACTCACCAAAAGAGCCTACTTACAATGGGTTCACACCCACAGGAATGGATTAGCTTTAAGAACATGATATTTTCTGGGGTACAAAGAGCTTCAAACCATCACAGTATGCTAGCACACACAAGCATACATTTGTGCACATACCTCTGTGCATATGTGTGTGCTTGTATATAACAGAATATTTCTTTGGAAGGCGCACAAGAAACCAATACTACTGGAGCCTTTGGTGAGGGGAACGGAGTGGTTCGGGGCAGAGATGAGAAGATTTCTGTACCTTTTCATTTTAAGCCATTTAAGTGTATTTGCCTTTTCAAAAGTAAATAAAGAAAAGAATAAATGGCCTCTATCTCATGGAGGCTAACCAGGAACCCAGAAAGGAAACATGAACAAGATACACTTTCTGGACAGATTGGCAGATTTTGTGCTCTTCACAACATTTGCTTTCCTTTGTTATTCTGGGGCTTTTTGTAAAGTACTGTTAGAACATCCCAGTCTTGTGCCAGCCGTGCTGTAGGATTTAGCTAGCAACACCAAAAATGCTAAGATTGGGCTCCTGCCTCAAGGAGTTCCCAGTTTCTAAAGGTAAGCAAACACTTATAATACCTTGTGACTAATAAGTTTGGGTTATCTGTACAACAAACCACCCCAAATCTATGCAAAAAAAAAAAAAAAAAAATCCCAAAACTTAATGGCCTAAGACAATAACTTCTCATTACTCCCTTTAGTTCTGTGGGCTAAATGGAATCAGCTGGGACATTCCTACTTGGGATCCTGCATGGGGCTGCAGTTAGAATGTGACCTGAGCTGTAGCTATATGAGGGCTCATGTGGACTGGACCCTCAGACGACTTCAGTCAAATGCCTGGCACGAAGTGGTGCCCACCGACACTGGGCTCTCTGTCCATGCAGCCGCCCCACATGGCCAGTTTCGCTTCCACACAGCATGGCTGCCAGATATGGTAGCTGGCTTCTTCCAAAGTGGGCGTTCCAAGAGACATGGGCAGAAAGGGCAAGGACTTAACCTTGGAAGTCATGCACTCTCTTGTTGTATTCTAAGGGCCCAAAGTAGTCAAAGGTCTAGCCCAGACTCAAGGGGAGAAGACTCTACCAGGAGGAGTGGCTTGTTAGGTGGCCATCTTGGAAAATGGCTCCCACAGCTTGCAATGGGAGCCAGAACTCGGCTCTGACTCAGAGCTTGTTCCACACCAGAGCTTTTTCATGCCTCTGAGAAAAAGGATTTGGGGAGATTTACCCTTTATGACTTCAAATTTCAAGGCTAGAAAAGTTAGGAGACTTTGTTTCTTTTTGAATGGTTTAGAAAGACAACTGGCAAAAATGCCACGTCTCAGAATGAGTTCGACCCAGCTCAAAATGGAGGAGTTTCTGGGATGTTAAGGCATAATTGAAGAAGCCCCCTGGATGGCATGTGGGGGTTCTTTAGGTATCAAAGCCATCCCCCTCTTTTCTCCACAAAGCCCAGGGACAAACAGACACACACACACACACACACACACACACACACACACATTCTATGTAACAAGATTGACTTTCTCAACCTTGTCTCTATCCTGCTCTCCATGAAACAAGACTCCTTTCCCTGCTGGCTTCTTGCTGTTTGTAATTACCCAGAAATGGGCCCAAATAACCAACAACAAGGAAGTTATAAGAACTGTTTAAAATACTAGTGGGGGGGTGGGGTGTCCAAGATGGTGGATTAGGAGAGACAGAACAAAATTCTCCTCCATGAAAAACACTAGATAAAGGACAGAAAGTGCTCCAGAACAGCAGCTCCACGGTTCCTCCGGCAGGACAGGAACTTCTACACCCATAGTGAACCTGTGCTTGGAGAAACCAAGAAGCTGCATTTAAAATGGGTGAATGTTCAGCCCGGAACACCGCTGGGGAACAGGTGGCTAAAGCCGAGTGACAGTGCAGAGGGGAGCAGCATTCCGATCCCTGGGCACCCTCCTCAGTACCAGGCATGGGTGAGAACCCTTCACAGACCCACAACCAAGACCCCCCATGCCAGGGACTGGCAGTTGGAGCAGGCAGAGGATCACAGAAGGGGACAGCTCTCCATGCCCCATGCAGTCATCTTTGAGTTGGCTGGGGAGATAACCCTTCACAGCCCCACGGCCAAGAGATTCCTTGAGGGAATTCAGATGCGGCGGGTTTATGACAGCATCCACTCTTCCTCCACAGAATCCTGTGGTGTGCACAGCCCAAAGGCAAGGCCACCACATGGAAGTGCCAGGAGCCCCTCTGCAATCCCAGGGACTCATGGTCCCATGGCAGAGAGGGACTGTGGGGCATTTGAGCTGGAAAGTGAGATGCGCAGAGCTCTGCAGCCTCAGAGTGCTCCACCTGCAGTCCTGGGAATGGCCAGGACCACTGTGTCCTGGAGCAGACCCCCTGCCAAACTGCACAGAGCATGCCCCCCACCCACAGGGTTGGCAATCCCCAGTGCACACAGAAAATTGGGCCTCCACATGGTTTGGACCCCCACTCAGTGCATAGATGAAATTGGGGAGAATTGGCTCCAGGGTAAGAAGTGGCTCAGGAGTGCCATCTGCTGGTAGATCAGGAAAAGTGCACCCCATCAAGCTGTAGCTCTTTCAAATTATAAATGTTCAAATAATCCTGCATATCCTAAAAGAACCCTATCAAGATAAGCAAATGCCAAGAGGCCAAAAACAAAAGAAAATTATAAAGCGTATGAAGAAACCAGAAGATATGGACAACCCAAATGTCCAAATTAAAAAGCCAAAGGAGACACAGAACTTGAACCAATTAATCAAAGAAGTACACAAAAACATTAATATCAAAACTCAGGATATAAAGGACATAAAGAAGACCCTAGAAGAACATAAAGAAGAATTTACAAGAGTAAATTTAAAATATAGTGGATCTTAAGGAAATAAAAGATACTGTTGATCTAATCATGATTTGTAATTGGTTGAGGTGACTTAAGGGTACACGGACTGAGGAACAGAATGGTGAACTGTGGTGTACGCATACAATGGAATATTGAGCAACTACGAGGAGTGAAGCTGTGAGACACACGAGGAGGTGAATGGATCCTGTACACAGTATTTGAGTGAAGTATGCCAGAAATAAAGGCAAACACTATAATGCCTCACCAGTATGGACTAACTACAATGTGTAAACTCAGAATTGAATCTTAGAACATAGCCTAACATGGACATGATTATTGTAACAGTCCCTAGATTGTAAGCTCTTACAGCAGTCAACTCTATTCCTGAATTGTAATGTCTATCTCTAAACTTTGAGATGCTGATCCCTTAGCATATAACCTGATTGATCTCTGGAACAATGCATATCTCTGAGACACCTGAAACTCAGAGCTAGAGCTTGGCAGATATGAATATCAGTATTAGTACATACAGCAACTGTTAAAAAAAAAAGCTGAAAAAGAATCCAGACTTCAATTAGTGATATGAATGAAGCAGATCTGGTTAAGACTAGGACAAACTGGGCCAAAGGGTAAAGGTTGAAACTGACTGTTTTAAAATTTCAAATTCCATGTGAGACCAAGGGAAGAGATGTCTATTTGGTGCAGGATCTACAAAAACAACAGAAAATTATAAAGCATATGAAAAAACCAGACGATATGGATAACCCAAGCCCAAGCACCCAAATCAAAAGACCAGAAGAGACACAGCACCTAGAGCAGCTACTCAAAGAACTAAAGATGAACAATGAGACCATAGTACGGGATATGAAGGAAATCAAGAAGACTCTAGAAGAGCATAAAGAAGACATTGCAAGACTAAATAAAAAAATGGATGATCTTATGGAAATTAAAGAAACTGTTGACCAAATTAAAAAGATTCTGGACACTCATAGTACAAGACTAGAGGAAGTTGAACAACGAATCAGTGACCTGGAAGATGACAGAATGGAAAATGAAAGCATAAAAGAAAGAATGGGGAAAAAAATTGAAAAAAATCGAAATGGACCTCAGGGATATGATAGATAATATGAAATGTCCAAATATAAGACTCATTGGTGTCCCAGAAGGGGAAGAAAAGGGTAAAGGTCTAGGAAGAGTATTCAAAGAAATTGTTGGGGAAAACTTCCCAAATCTTCTAAACAACATAAATACACAAATCATAAATGCTCAGCGAACTCCAAATAGAATAAATCCAAATAAACCCACTCCAAGACATATACTGATCACACTGTCAAACACAGAAGAGAAGGAGCAAGTTCTGAAAGCAGCAAGAGAAAAGCAATTCACCACATACAAAGGAAACAGCATAAGACTAAGTAGTGACTACTCAACAGCCACCATGGAGGAGAGAAGGCAGTGGCACGATATATTTAAAATTCTGAGTGAGAAAAATTTCCAGCCAAGAATACTTTATCCAGCAAAGCTCTCCTTCAAATTTGAGGGAGAGCTTAAATTTTTCACAGACAAACAAATGCTGAGAGAATTTGCTAACAAGAGACCTGCCCTACTGGAGATACTAAAGGGAGCCCTACAGACAGAGAAACAAAGACAGGACAGAGAGACTTGGAGAAAGGTTCAGTACTAAAGAGATTCGGTATGGGTACAATAAAGGATATTAATAGAGAGAGGGGAAAAATATGGCAAACATAAACTAAAGGATAAGATGGCTGATTCAAGAAATGCCTTCACGGTTATAACGTTGAATGTAAATGGATTAAACTCCCCAATTAAAAGATATAGATTCGCAGAATGGATCAAAAAAAATGAACCATCAATATGTTGCATACAAGAGACTCATCTTAGACATAGGGACACAAAGAAACTGAAAGTGAAAGGATGGAAAAAAATATTTCATGCAAGCTACAGCCAAAAGAAAGCAGGTGTAGCAATATTAATCTCAGATAAAATAGACTTTAAATGCAGGGATGTTTTGAGAGACAAAGAAGGCCACTACGTACTAATAAAAGGGGCAATTCAGCAAGAAGAAATAACAATCGTAAATGTCTATGCACCCAATCAAGGTGCCACAAAATACATGAGAGAAACACTGGCAAAACTAAAGGAAGCAATTGATGTTTCCACAATAATTGTGGGAGACTTCAACACATCACTCTCTCCTATAGATAGATCAACCAGACAGAAGACCAATAAGGAAATTGAAAACCTAAACAATCTGATAAATGAATTAGATTTAACAGACATCTACAGGACATTACATCCCAAATCACCAGGATACACATACTTTTCTAGTGCTCACGGAACTATCTCCAGAATAGATCGTATGCTGGGACATAAAACAAGCCTCAATACATTTAAAAAGATTGAAATTATTCAAAGCACATTCTCTGACCACAATGGAATACAATTAGAAGTCAATAACCATCAGAGACTTAGAAAATTCACAAATACCTGGAGGTTAAACAACACACTCCTAAACAATCAGTGGGTTAAAGAAGAAATAGCAAGAGAAATTGATAAATATATAGAGATGAACGAAAATGAGAACACAACATACCAAAACCTATGGGATGCAGCAAAAGCAGTGCTAAGGGGGAAATTTATAGCACTAAACGCATATATTAAAAAGGAAGAAAGAGCCAAAATCAAAGAACTAATGGATCAACTGAAGAAGCTAGAAAATGAACAGCAAACCAATCCTAAACCAAGTACAAGAAAAGAAATAACAAGGATTAAAGCAGAAATAAATGACATAGAGAACAAAAAAACAATAGAGAAGATAAATATCACCAAAAGTTGGTTCTTTGAGAAGATCAACAAGATTGACAAGCCCCTAGCTAGACTGACAAAATCAAAAAGAGAGAAGACCCATATAAACAAAATAATGAATGAAAAAGGTGACATAACTGCAGATCCTGAAGAAATTAAAAAAAATTATAAGAGGATATTATGAACAACTGTATGGCAATAAACTGGACAATGTAGAAGAAATGGACAATTTCCTGGAAACATATGAACAACCTAGACTGACCAGAGAAGAAATAGAAGAACTCAGCCAACCCATCACAAGCAAAGAGATCCAATCAGTCATCAAAAATCTTCCCACAAATAAATGCCCAGGGCCAGATGGCTTCACAGGGGTATTCTACCAAACTTTCCAGAAAGAACTGACACCAATCTTACTCAAACTCTTTCAAAACATTGAAGAAAATGGAACACTACCTAACTCATTTTATGAAGCTAACATCAATCTAATACCAAAACCAGGCAAAGATGCTACAAAAAAGGAAAACTACCGGCCAATCTCCCTAATGAATATAGATGCAAAAATTCTCAACAAAATACTTGCAATTCGAATCCAAAGACACATTAAAAAAATCATACACCATGACCAAGTGGGGTTCATTCCAGGCATGCAAGGATGGTTCAACATAAGAAAAACAATCAATGTATTACAACACATTAAAAACTCGAAAGGGAAAAATCAATTGATCATCTCAATAGATGCTGAAAAAGCATTTGACAAAATCCAACATCCCTTTTTGATAAAAACACTTCAAAAGGTAGGAATTGAAGGAAACTTCCTCAACATGATAAAGAGCATATATGAAAAACCCACAGCCAGCATAGTACTCAATGGTGAGAGACTGAAAGCCTTCCCTCTAAGATCAGGAACAAGACAAGGATGCCCGCTGTCACCACTGTTATTCAACATTGTGCTGGAAGTGCTAGCCAGGGCAATCCGGCAAGACAAAGAAATAAAAGGCATTCAAATTGGAAAAGAAGAAGTAAAACTGTCATTGTTTGCAGACGATATGATCTTATATCTAGAAAACCCTGAGAAATCGACGATACAGCTACTAGAGCTAATAAACAAATTTAGCAAAGTAGCGGGATACAAGATTAATGCACATAAGTCAGTAATGTTTCTATATGCTAGAAATGAACAAACTGAAGAGACACTCAAGAAAAAGATACCATTTTCAATAGCAACTAAAAAAATCAAGTACCTAGGAATCAACTTAACCAAAGATGTAAAAGACCTATACAAAGAAAACTACATAACTCTACTAAAAGAAATAGAAGGGGACCTTAAAAGATGGAAAAATATTCCATGTTCATGGATAGGAAGGCTAAATGTCATTAAGATGTCAATTCTACCCAAACTCATCTACAGATTCAATGCAATCCCAATCAAAATTCCAACAACCTACTTTGCAGACTTGGAAAAGCTAGTTATCAAATTTATTTGGAAAGGGAAGATGCCTCAAATTGCTAAAGACACTCTAAAAAAGAAAAACGAAGTGGGAGGACTTACACTCCCTGATTTTGAAGCTTATTATAAAGCCACAGTTGCCAAAACAGCATGGTACTGGCACAAAGATAGACATATAGATCAATGGAATCGAATTGAGAATTCAGAGATAGACCCTCAGATCTATGGCCGACTGATCTTTGATAAGGCCCCCAAAGTCACTGAACTGAGCCATAATGGTCTTTTCAACAAATGGGGCTGGGAGAGTTGGATATCCATATCCAAAAGAATGAAAGAGGACCCCTACCTCACCCCCTACACAAAAATTAACTCAAAATGGACCAAAGATCTCAATATAAAAGAAAGTACCATAAAACTCCTAGAAGATAATGTAGGAAAACATCTTCAAGACCTTGTATTAGGCGGCCACTTCCTAGACTTTACACCAAAAGCACAAGCAACAAAAGAGAAAATAGATAAATGGGAACTCCTCAAGCTTAGAAGTTTCTGCACCTCAAAGGAATTTCTCAAAAAGGTAAAGAGGCAGCCAACTCAATGGGAAAAAATTTTTGGAAACCATGTATCTGACAAAAGACTGATATCTTGCATATACAAAGAAATCCTATAACTCAATGACAATAGTACAGACAGCCCAATTATAAAATGGGCAAAAGATATGAAAAGACAGTTGTCTGAAGAGGAAATACAAATGGCCAAGAAACACATGAAAAAATGTTCAGCTTCACTAGCCATTAGAGAGATGCAAATTAAGACCACAATGAGATACCATCTAACACCGGTTAGAATGGCTGCCATTAAACAAACAGGAAACTACAAATGCTGGAGGGGATGTGGAGAAATTGGAACTCTTATTCACTGTTGGTGGGACTGTATAATGGTTCAGCCACTCTGGAAGTCAGTCTGGCAGTTCCTTAGAAAACTAGATATAGAGCTACCATTCGATCCGGCAATTGCACTTCTCGGTATATACCCGGAAGATCGGAAAGCAGTGACATGAACAGATATCTGCACGCCAATGTTCATAGCAGCATTATTCACAATTGCCAAGAGATGGAAACAACCCAAATGTCCTTCAACAGATGAGTGGATAAATAAAATGTGGTATATACACACGATGGAATACTACACGTCAGTAAGAAGGAACGATCTCGTGAAACATATGACAACATGGATGAACCTTGAAGACATAATGCTGAGTGAAATAAGCCAGGCACAAAAAGAGAAATATTATATGCTACCACTAATGTGAACTTTCAAAAATGTAAAACAAATGGTTTATAATGTAGAATGTAGGGGAACTAGCAGTAGAGAGTAATTAAGGAAGGGGGAACAACAATCCAAGAAGAACAGATAAGCTTTTTAACGTTCTGGGGATGCCCAGAAATGACTATGGTCTGTTAATTTCTGATGGATATAGTAGGAACAAGTTCACAGAAAGGTTGCTATATTATGTAACTTTCTTGGGGTAAAGTAGGAACATGTTGGAAGTTAAGCAGTTATCTTAGGTTAGTTGTCTTTTTCTTACTCCCTTGTTATGGTCTCTTTGAAATGTTCTTTTATTGTATGTTTGTTTTCTTTTTAACTTTTTTTTCATACAGTTGATTTAAAAAAGAAGGGAAAGTTTAAAAAAAAAAAAAAGAAAGAAAGAAAGAAAAACAAGGAAAAAAAAATGATGTAGTGCCCCCTTGAGGAGCCTGTGGAGAATGCAGGGGTATTCGCCTACCCCACCTCCATGGTTGCTAACATGACCACAGACATAGGGGACTGGTGGTTTGATGGGTTGAGCCCTCTACCATAAATTTTACCCTTGGGAAGACGGTTGCTGCAAAGGAGAGGCTAGGCCTCCCTATATTTGTGCCTAAGAGTCTCCTCCTGAATGCCTCTTTGTTGCTCAGATGTGGCCCTCTCTCTCTGGCTAAGCCAACTTGAAAGGTGAAATCACTGCCCTCCCCCCTACGTGGGATCAGACACCCAGGGGAGTGAATCTCCCTGGCAACGTGGAATACGACTCCCGGGGAGGTATGTAGACCCGGCATCGTGGGACGGAGAACATCTTCTTGACCAAAAGGGGGATGTGAAAGGAAATGAAATAAGCTTCAGTGGCAGAGAGATTCCAAAACGAGCCGAGAGGTCACTCTGGTGGGCACTCTTACGCACACTTTAGACAACCCTTTTTAGGTTCTAAAGAATTGGGGTAGCTGGTGGTGGATACCTGAAACTATCAAACTACAACCCAGAACCCATGAATCTCGAAGACAGATGTATAAAAATGTAGCTTATGAGGGGTGATAATGGGATTGGGAAAGCCATAAGGACCACACTCCACTTTGTCTAGTTTATCGATGGATGAGTAGTAAAATAGGGGAAGGAAACAAACAGACAAAGGTACCCAGTGTTCTTTTTTACTTCAATTGCTCTTTTTCACTCTAATTATTATTCTTGTTATTTTTGTGTGTGTGCTAATGAAGGTGTCAGGGATTGATTTAGGTGATGAATGTACAACTATGTAATGGTACTGTAAACAATCAAAAGTACGATTTGTTTTGTATGACTGCGTGGTTTGTGAATATATCTCAATAAAATGATTAAAAAAAAAAAAAAAAGCACTTTAGAAGGTAGGAATTGAAGGAACTTCCTCAATATGGTAAAGGGTATATAAGAAAAACCCACAGCCAACATAGTACTCAATGGTGAGAGACTGAAAGCCTTCCCCCTAAGATGAGGAATGAGACAAGGATGCCCACTGTCACCACTATTATTCAACATTGTGCTAGAAGTGCTAACCAGAGCAATCTGGCAAGATGAAGAAATAAAAGACATCCAAATTGAAAAGGAAGAAGTAAAACTGTCATTATTTGCAGATAATATGATCTTATATTTGGAAAACCCTGAAAAACCAATGACACAGGGGGACTTGGGCAAGATGGCGGCATAGAGAGGAGTGGAAGCTAAGTAGTCCCCCTGGAACAACTACAAAAAAACAGAAACAACTAGTAAATATTCCAGAATAACTGCGGGGGGACAAACGGACCATCCACTCATCATACACCAACCTGAATTGGGAGGAATGCCCAAGAACACAGCATAAAATCTGTAAGTAAAACCTGCGGAACAAAGTCATGAGACCCCCTCCCCCATAGCCCGAGCTGCAAAGCCTCGTGGTGCCAGAGAGAAGCTCTCTCCCAGCAAGCAAATATAGCTCAGCTGAGCTCCAACTGGGGTTTTAAGTAGCGAGTGTGAACTGCTCACTACAGGTACGCATCCCCAAAAAACAGACAGAGGCTTTGGGTGACGACTGACCTGGGAGAGCCGGAGGGTCACCTTGGACTGGGTCTGAAGGGGACTATCTGTTTCTTTTTCAGCTCAGTGGAGAAAGCCCCAGTCATTTTCAGTTTCCAGGGCTGTGACTCTGGGAAGGGTGGAGACAGCACAAGCAGAGAGCGAGACCATTGAAATGCTAATGACCTCCACCTGGGGGGTCTGTCTTCTCTAGGAGGAAAGGGGTGGGGCCCTTTCCATTCAGAACCAGACCCCAGAGCCTGGGGGAACATACCTCCTCACACCAGTCAAGAATTATAGGCTAACAGGCGTCAACTGCTCGGCAGAAAAGCACAGTGACCTGAGGCATCAAAGGGTGGAGCAATTTTCTAAGGCACACCCACAGGGAAACCAGATACTGAATATTTCTTCCTTCTGGGACCTGAGCCTGTTCTGGTCTGGGAAAACCTGATTTGGATAACCAAGGAAACCATGCCTAGACAACAGAAAACTACAATCTACACTAAGAAAAACAAAGTTATGGCCCAGTCAAAGGAACAAACGTACACTTCAACTGAGATACAGGAATTTAAACAATTAATGCTAAATCAATTCAAAAAGTTTAGAGAAGATATTGCAAAAGAGATAGAGGCTGTAAAGGAAGCCCCGGACATGTATACAGCAGAAATCAAAAGTTCAAAAAAACAACTAGTAGAATCTATGGAAATGAAAGGCACAACACAAGAGATGAAAGACACAATGGAAACATGCAACAGCAGATCTCAAGAGGCAGAAGAAAACACTCAGGAACTGGAGAACAAAACACCTGAAAGCCTACATGCAAAGGAGCAGAGGGAGAAAAGAATGAAAAAATATGAGCAACGTCTCCAGGAACTCAAGGATGAAACAAAGTACAATAATGTACGTATCATTGGTGTCCCAGAAGGAGAAGAGAAGGGAAAGGGGGCAGAAGCAATAATAGAGGAAATAATTAATGAAAATTTCCCATCTCTTATGAAAGACATAAAATTACAGATCCAAGAAGCGCAGCGTACTCCAAACAGAAGAGATATGAATAGGCCTACGCCAAGACACTTAATAATCAGATTATCAAATGTCAAAGACAAAGAGAGAATCCTGAAAGCAGCAAGAGAAAAGCAATCCATTACATACAAAGGAAGCTTCATAAGACTATGTGCGGATCTCTCAGCAGAAACCATGGAGGCAAGAAGGAAGTGGTGTGATATATTTAAGATACTGAAAGAGAAAAACCGCCAATCAAGAATCCTGTATCCAGCAAAGCTGTCCTTCGAATATGAGGGAGAGCTCAAAATATTTTCTGACAAACAGACAATGAGAGACTTTGTGAACAAGACACACGCACTACAGGAAATACTAAAGGGAGCACTACAGGGTGATAGAAGACAGGAGTGCGTGGTTTGGAACACAATTTTGGGAGATGGTAGCACAACAATGTAAGTACACTGAACAAAGGTAACTATGAATACGGTTGAGAGAGGAAGGTGGGGAGCATGTGAGACACCACAAGAAAGGAGGAAAGATAAAGACTGGGACTGTGTAACTTGGTGAAATCTAGAGTATTCAACAATGGTGATAAAATGTACAAATATGTTCTTTTACGAGGGAGAACAAGCAAATGTCAACCTTGCAAGGTGTTAAAAATGGGGAGGCATTGGGGGAGGGATGTAATCAGCATAAACTAGAGACTGTAACTAATAGGGGAAAAAAAAAAAAAAAAAAAACCAATGACACAGCTACTTGACCTAATAAACAAATTCAGCAAATTGGTGCAATACAAGATTGATGCACATAAGTCAGTAATGTTCCTATACACTAGAAATGACCTAACTGAAGAGACACTCAAGAAAAAGATTCTATTCTCAATAGCAACTAAAAAAAAAAAAAAAATCACGTACCTAGGAATAAACTTAAGCATGGATGTAAAAGACCTCTACACAGAAAATTATATAACCTTAGTAAAAGAAATAAAAGGGGAACTAAAGAGATGGAAAGATATTCTGTGTCCATGGATAGGAAGGCTAAACATCATTAAGATGTCAATCCTACCCAAACTGATTTACAGATTCAATGCAATTCCAATCAAAATTCCAACAACCTACTTTTTCAGACTTGGAAAACTAGTTATCAAATTTATTTGGAAGAGAAAGATGCCTCCAATTGCTGAAAACATTCTAAAAAAGAAAAACAATGTGGGAGGAATTACACTTCCTGATCTTGAAGCTTACTATATAGCCACTACAGTCAAAAGAGCATGGCATTAAAAATGGGGACAAAAACAAGATGAAAAATAGGGTGGGGGGTGATTTGGGTGTTCTTTTTTGCTTTTATTTTTTATTCTTATTTTTACTTTTTCTGATATAAAGAAAATATTCAGAAAATTGGGGTGATAAATGCACAACTATATGATGGTACTGTGAACAGTTGATTGTACAACACAGATGATGTATAATATGTGACTATATCTCAATAAAACTGAATTTGAAAAAAAAAAAAACAGCATGGCATTGGCACAAAGATAGACATATTGATCAATGAAATCGAATTGAGAATTCAGAAATAGACCCCCAAGTCTACAGTTGACTGATTTTTGATAAGGCCCCCAAATCCACTGAACTGGAGCAGAACAGTCTCTTCAACAAATGGGGCTGAGAGAACCGGATATCCAGAACCAAAAGAATGAAAGAGGACCCCACCTCACACCCTATATAAAAATTAACTCAAAGTGGATCAAAGACCTCAACATGAGACAGTACCATAAAACTTCTAGAAGATAATGTAGGGAAACATCTTCAAGACCTAGTATAAGGAGGTCACTTCTTAGACCTTACACACAAAGCACAAGCAATGAAAGAGAAAATAGATAAACAGAAACTCCTCAAAATTAAAAACTTCTGTACCTCAAAGAAATTTGTCAAAAAGATAAAGAGGCTGCCAACTCAATGGAGAAAATATTTGAAAATGAAGTATCTGATAAGAGACTGATATCTTGCGTATATAAAGAAACCCTACAACTCAATAACAATAGTACAAACAGCCCAATTATAAAATGGGCAAAAGATATGAAAAGACGTTTCTCTGAAGAGGAAATACAAATGACTAAAAAACAAATGAAAAAAATGTTCATCTTCTCTAGCTATTAAGATGAAAATCAAGATCACAATGAGATATCATCTCACACCAATAAGAATGACTGCCATTAAACAAACAGGAAACTACAAATGCTGGAGAGGATGTGGAGAAATTGGAACACTAATTCATTGCTGGTGGGACTGTATAACAGTACAGCCACTGTGGAAGACAGTTCAGCAGTTCCTCAGAAAACTAGATATCAATTTACCCTATGATCCAGCAATTTCACTTCTTAGTTTATACCCAGAAGATCCAAAAGCAGTGACAAGAACAGATACTTGCACACTGATATTCATAGCGGCATTGTTCACAATTGCCAAGAGATGAAACAATCCAAATGTCCTTCAACAGATGAGTGGATAAACAAAATGTGGTATATATACATGATGGAATACTATGTAGCAGTATTATGAAATATATGACAACATGGATGAACCTTGAAGACATAATGCTGAGTGAAATAAGCCAGACACAAAAGAGATATTGTGTGTTACCACTAATGTGAACTCTGTGAAAAATGTAAAATAAGTGTCTTACAATGTAGAATATAGGGGACTAGAGACAGTCAACAGCTAGTGAAGGGGGAACAATAATCTGATATGTACAGAAACAATAATGAGGGTGATCTTAATGATATGGGAATAATCAAGTGTGACTATGGTTCATTAATGGGATTATAAGTATCAGTGACACATTGAAGGTGAAAAAATATTTACTAGTGAGATTCTTCCTTGGTCATCATTCAAATAAAAACAAGATAAGTAGAATATTATATATATAAATATAATGGCATCTTATAGAAGCAACAAAAATAACATTTATTTAATGATAGGAGGAGGTGATCAAAATAGAAAAAAATACAAAACTATCCACATATTTATATATACAGAAAAAAGAGTAGAGGAAAATACACTGAAAATATTAACAGTGATTCTCTTTAGTGGTAGATTGTAGATTATAGGAGACTTTTCTTTTACTTTTTGATATGTTATACAATGAACATAAAGTACTTTTATAATCAGAAAAAAATCCATATACACATATGTATCTACTTTGGTTCCTTCTCTCAAACTCTCAAAATCCTCTTCCCCAATTTCCACATTAGAATTTCCTCCTAATTCATGTTTGAATGAATAGCTTGACTAGGGGCTGTTGGGAAAGCAAGTGGGATGTTCTAAGGCTGATATCTGCTCTCCTATTTGGATCTGCTCTGGTCCTCGACATTGGTATAAGGGGCTAGTTAAGAATTTGAGCTTTTGTGAACATGTATGTGGGGCTGGGATGAGGGGGTCAGCATGATAAGGAGAGCTGTTAAGCTAATAGTTTGAACAAAAGTGTTGTATGGCTAAGAACAAAGCCAAAGGGGAGACAAAAGATAAGAGCAGAAGTTCCCTTTAGGAACTTTCAATTTCCACCCACTCCACCCTCTGCCTCTCAAAGCTTGAACACTGCTTGCCTCCTGCACTACGACCAGCACCTGTTTTTGTTGTCACCATCATGATAAGTATCATCATCACCATCATCATCATCACCATCATCACCATCATCATCACCACCACCATCATCACCATCACCACCACCATTATCATTATCACCATCATCACCACCATCATCATCACCACCATCACCATCATCATTACCATCACCATCATCACCATCATCACCATCATCATCATCACCATCCTCATCACCATTGTTATCATCACCATCATCATCATCACCATCGTTATCATCATCACCACCATCATCATCACCACCACCATCATCATCATCACCATCACCATCATCATCACCACCTCCACTGCACCTGGGATGTTATGCGTTCTTTCATTTCATCCTTCTAACAACCTCTTGTATAGGGATTTTGGAGATGAGAAAACTGAGGATCATAGGAGTTAGGTGCCTGGCCTAAGGTCAAAGTGCAGGGTGGTTATACGCAGGGTCTCTGGAGCCAGAGAAACAAGTGTTTGACTCCCGTCTCTGCCACTTTTTCTTGGTGTGACCTGGGGCAAGGCACTCGATGTGTCTGTGCCTCTGTCTCCCCACAGGTAAAACAGAGACAACAACAGTAACTGCCTGGATTTGTTTCCTAAGACTGCCATAACAAATTACCACAAACTTAGTAGTTTTAAACAACACAGATTTTTTCTCTTACAGTTCTGGAGGTCAGAAGTCTGAAATGAGTCTTAAGGGGCTAAAATCTGAGTGTTCGCAGGGCTGGTTCCTTCTGGAGACCCAAGAGTAGGATCCATTCCTTGGCCTCTTTGGGCTTCTAGAGACTGCTCCTGGCCCCTCTCCTCCATCCTCAAAGCCAACTGCAGAGCATTTTCTCTTCTCTCTGACCTCCTGTCTCCCTCTTACAAGAACCCCTGTGAATACAAGGCCCACCCAGATAATCCAAGATACTTTCCTATCTCAAAATCCATAAGTTAATCACATCTGCAAAGCCCCTTTTGCCATGTAAGGTAATACATTCACAGGTTCCTGGATTAAGACATGGATGCATTTGTCATGGGGAGGGGAGAGGTTGCTGTAAGCATAAATGGGTTACTTATACAAGGAATGTTAGAAAACACTATCTGTCACAAAGTGTGTGCTATCTAGGGTTAGCTGGTGTTAATAATAGGAATCACTCACACACACACCAAGTGGTGTGGTCAAGATTGTCTCCCATGCCAAAGAGAAGCCCAGGATGCCATAGGAACCATAAAATCCCCAGGTGGGGAAATAAAATCCCTGGGTGGGGAAAAATCTTGCCTGGTTCTGCAACAGACCCAGCAGTGTCCGTCTGGATTCCATATTTAAAAAGCACCCACAATTTACCAAGCCAGTTGTTATGAACTCACCAAGACAGCACAACAGACCACATATGTCTTGGGAGTTACAGGTGACACTGGACTCCTCAGCTTTTATCAGAATCGTTATTTCCCTGAAGCTGAGGGAAGTCAAGCTGCAAACATAAACGGAACCACAAGCCATGCCTTTCAGTCCTACCAACAAGCCAGAGGCTTCTCCCATCTTTTGAAAGGGCAAATAAGTGCTCATTAATTTCATGCCATCACTTGGCATTTCTGATGCTTTTGACATTCTGAAATCATCTGAACTGATGCCTAGAAAAATATACTATTGGGAAAGCTGCCTGATGAAATGGAAGGAAAGGAGAACTGGACTCCATTCCATGTTCCGAACCAGCACCCTCTGCAACCAAGAGCTCCTCCCCAGTCTGGGCCTCAGTTGACTTACCTGTGAGATCCCTCCTAGTTCTTATATTGAGTCAACCATACAATTCATTTCTTCTGAAATGTTCTCCCCTATCCTCTCTCCCTCTCTTTCTCCACGAGAGAATCAACAGCTTCATATTCATTTTCCTTCCCCCAAGGTAGACTTCTTACTTTGGATAAACTAATTTCAAATTTGTACAGTGAGTTTAGTTGTTTTGAGTAGATAGTAGAAGAGATGTGGATCGAAGTTTTGGCTCTGTCATTTCCTAGCTGTGTGATCTTGAACAAATTACTTGATCTCTCTGCTTCTCCAGCTCTAAAATAGAGCTAATTTCTGCTCGCGGGATTGTTGTGGGGCTTGAATGATATGATGCATGGAAAGCACTTAGTGCAGTGCCTCCCACATTAGCAAGCAATCCATAAATGTTAACCATGATTACTATTATTATAGTGATTTTTATTATTCTCCTAGATCCTACCTGTTTTAGTTTCCTAGGCTGCTTAAGCAAAAACAATGAAATGGTTCTGCTTAAACAATGGGACTTTATTCACTCTCAGTTTTGAGGCTGGGAAAATGTCCAAATCAAGGTGATACTTTCTCCCTGAAGACTGTGACATTCTAAGGCTGGCTGCCAGCGATCTTTGGCTCCTCTGTCACATGGCAAGGCATATGGTGGGGTCTGCTGGTTTCTCCCTTCTCTTCCGGTTTTCATTGATTTCAGCTTCTCGCTTCTGTAGCTTGCCCTCTCTTTGTCTGAATGTCATTCTCTTATAAAGGACTCCAGTAATGGGATTAAGACCCATCCTCATTAAGGTGGGCCACACCTTAACTGAAGTAGCCTCATTGAAAGGTCCTACTTACAGAGTCCACACCCACAGGAATGGATTAGATTTAAGAACATGTTTTTCTGGGGTACCTGCAGCTTCAAACCAACACACTACCTATTGGTGATTTTAATTGAGGCATTTTGAAAGACGATTTCAGGAGAGAAAGTCTTCCCTCCTCATGCTTCTCTTCCAGGAAGAAAAGAAGGAAGGAAGGAAGGAAGGGAAGGAGAGAGGGTGAGTGAAACGGAGGGAGGGAGGAAGAGAAGAAGAAATTTCAAATGACATCACCAAATAGCTAAGGACCAGAGTGTTTTAATGACAAGGAAAGAAAAACAGCATTAAAACCTATGGATTTTGGCTTTTTAAGAAATTATATCCCTAAGAAAAGGAGTGTTGAACTTTTGCCTTCTTAGGAAAAAAATGAACAGCTTTCCAGAGAGTGGATGGATGTCTTCTTAAGACAATTAATTGTATCCTGGATGGGCATTTTGGCTACTATGCTATGAGAGTGTAGGTGCTATTTAATGCTTTTTTGTAGGCAGTCACCCTGCTTAGGTGTAGCATGCAGGTACAGGGTGGGTAGAAGTTCAACTCCCCACTGTGTCCCACTGACACCTCCCTGTGAAAAGCAGAGCATGGACACCATCAGGTCACTGCCACTAGATGGGGATGGAGACATTGTCTCTAGGCTCAGTGGCACCAGTTGGGTGGGTATAGTGGTCTAAGAGCCAACTTGCACCATGTCATTGCTCCTGGATGGGGGGACATCCAGCTCCCCACTGTGGCTTGTCAACACCATGGATGGCAGGGGAGCAGCTCGTTCTTTGGTGGTTGATTGGAGGAGGGCAGGTACTATCTGAAAGGTTTTCTGTCCTACTAGGTTCCCCTTTCTTGATCCTCTGGCTGGAGTGGACAGGCTTTTCTGGGGGCTTCTTTTATCTGTGCCTGATGACAGTTTCAGGTTTCAGGCTCCTCTGGCTCCCCATCAGGGATATATGGGAGGCAAAAAGAAAACCCCAGAACCCACCACCACGTCATTCCTCAAGTCCCACTGTCGTCGGCCAGTCTGCCTTCTTCTTTCCACCTTATGGAGTCTTCCTATGTGTGTTTGTGACATTGTGTCCATGTATATATATTATGTAGATGCACTGTGTTTTTAGTCATAAGAGGAACAACTAGAGAAGAATAAGGCTCTTGGCCGGTACCAGATGACCCCCTTATTATTGTACATATGAGGTACCATTTATACCCAGATCTAGGCCATCATGGAACAGCTTGAGCAGATTTTCCTACACGAAGCAGAGAGATTTTGGTATGGGCTGGAATTTCCTTTCTGAGTCTCAGTTTCCTCTTCACTATGCATGTAACAAGGATCTCAGAAGTGGCTGCCCAGGGCTAGTTCTCAAAGATGCTATCAAGGACCCCATCCTGCAATTGCCCTGCTTGCCAGCCCTAACATTTGGTGGTTAACCTCAAGATCGTAGGTGGCTGCTGCACTTTCGCCCCAGGCAGGAAGAAGCAGATGGCAAAAGTCCAAACCTATGCCAGTTAGATAGTCCCTTTTCAAAGTTTCCCCAGAAGCGCCACCTGGTGACTTCCATTCCCATCTTATCAGCCAGCTGGGTGACATGGGCATTCCCAGCTGCAAGGGAGTCCTGGAAGACAAGCATTTTTAACTGTGTCCACTGCTCGCCTGAATAAGATAGGGTTTCTATTACTAAAGGAGAGAGGGAGAGTGGCTATTGTGTGAGCAACTGGCAGGGCCTTCCAAAAATAAGGTGGTGGCAATGTAACTTCTCTAATGAGGGGCATCAGTGATCCTCGAGGAGGAGTGCAGGGTTTGTTGGGGAAATGCTGTGATAATTATTTGGGAAGGAAGCCAAATCTGGGCTCTGGGTGTCTGTTAACATTCAGGCATTAGAAGAAGGGGAAGCCACTCCTCAAAATAATGGGAAAACACTTGGAGCTTTCAGAGGGAGGGGATGTGGCAAGAAATAACCTTTGTATGATACTGACTGTGTTTTAAAACTTCAACTTCCATGTGAGACCAAGGGAAGAGACGTTTATTTGGTGCAGGATCTATTTTTTCTAAAAAATTTAACCTGTACAGTCAGTTTATTCAAACATCATAATTACATGGAAATTTGAATGGGAAGTGAGATATAGTAGGTTTGTATAGGTTAGAGTGAAATAGCAACACATCCCAAAGTAATTTGGGTGGAGAATAAAAATACATATTCGGGGCACCCCTGAGGAGCTGGGGGGAAATGCAGAAGTGTTGGACTTACTCACCTGGATTGTTGCTGATGTTCTCACAAATATTGAGGACTGACAGTTTGGTATGCCAAGTCCTCTATCTTGGGAATTGCCCTTATGAAGCTCATTAATGCAAAGGAGATGCTAAACCTGCTTATAATTGTGCCTAAGATTGTCCCCTGGGTGCCTCTTTGTTGCTCAGATGAGGCCCTCTCTCTCTCTCTCCAGCTAAGCCAACTAGGCTGGTGATCTCACTGCCCTCCCCTCTACATGGGACCTGACACCCAGGGGTGTAAATCTCCCTGGCAATGCAGGATATGACTTTTGAAGATGAATCTGGACTCGACGTCATGGGATCAAGAACATCTTCTTGAACAAAAGGGGGAAGAGAAATGAAACAAAATAAAGTTTCAGTGGCTGAGAGATTCCAAATGGAGTCGAGAGGTCACCCTGGTAGGCATTCTTACACACTATATAGACAACCTTTTTAGATTTTAGTGTATTGGAATAGCTAGAAGAAAATACCTGAATCTATCAAACTGCAACCCAGTAGCCTTGACTCTTTAAGATAATTGTATAACTATGTAGCTTACAAGGAATGACAGTGTGACTGTGAAACCCTTGTGGATCACATTCCCTTTATCCAGTGAACAGATGGATGAGTAGAAAAATGGGGACAAAAAAACTAAAGGAAAAATAGGATGGGATGGGGAGGATGATTTGGGTGTTCTTTTTTACTTTTATTTTTTATTCTTATTTTTATTGTTTCTGGTGTAAGGAAAATGTTCAAAAATAGATTGGGGTGATGAATGCATAACTATAAGATGGTACTGTGAACAGTTGATTGTACACCATGGATGACTGTATGGTATGTGAACATATCTCAATAAAACTGAATTTTTAAAAAAAGAAAGAAAATAACCTTTGTGGAGTGAGGGAGACAGAGAAGAGAAAAGTTAGATTCTGATGATCAGAGAGAAATAGAGACTTAAAATTAAACAATTAAAAGCCTGGGGGTAGAAGGGTCAAGATGGGGCTTTGGGAGAACAAAAATACCCAGATAGTAATTGGGTGCCATGGAGGGTACAAGGTAAACCCCTCTTCTCTTCCCTTTAATATCTCCTGAAAAGTCCACACTGTTCACTAATGGTTTTCTTGGAGGGGGTGGTATTTTTAGGGTACTCTGAAGAGGCTTCGGTTTGATATAAGAAACTGCTCAGGATCAAACCCAGGAGCTTGAAACAGGGAAGGATAAATGGTCAGGGCTTCACAGAAATTAACACTTTGGATTTTTAATAGATGGGGGCTTCCAGTTTGTTAATACTGCTGTTATGCAAAATACCAGAAATGGATTGGCTTTTATAAAGGGGATTTATTTGGTTACAAATTTACAGTTCTACATCCATAAAGGTGCCCAAACTAAGGCATCCACAAGAGGATACCTCCACTGAAGAAAGGCCAATGGCATCCGAAACACCTCTGTCAGCTGGGAAGGCACGTGGCTGGCGTCTGCTGGTCCTGGGTTGTGTTTCAAAATGGCTTTCTCCAAAATGTCTCTCTCAGCTGCTCTTGGGGTGTTTTGTCCTCTCTTAGCTTCTCTGGAGCAAACTCTGGGCTAGCATCTCAAAATGTCAGCAAGCATCTGGGCCTGTGTGGCTCTTTTTAAATGAGTCTCATAAACTAATCAAGACCCACCCTGAATGGGTAGGGCCACACCTCCATGGAAATAATCTAATCAAAAGTATCACCTACAGTTGGGTGAGCCACATCTTCATGTAAAGAACCTAATCAAAAGATTAATGACCGCCCTCACAAGATTGCATTAAAGAACATGGCTTTTGGGGGGGACACAATATATACTAACCGGCACAGGGACTAAGCCAAGGGACATGCAGATCCCAGCTGACATCTGGTCTTCAGAAAGGAAGGCCCAGGCTAGAAAAGGACACAATTTCTTTCTGGGATTCTTCCAGTAGCAGGTGACCTGGGTGAGAGGGGTCAAGGAATAGGGAGAGATGGCCCAAATCTGCTGTGCCCCAGTCCCTGGGTTTGTCCCCTGAGAGAATCTCCCAAGGATCTGTTCGTGGCCAACTTCCCTGATGGGAGAAGATTCCATAAACCCTCCCCCAGCTTTGTAATCTCTACCCTCCCTCCTTGCTTTGTATTTTACATGGTATTCCCCACCATCTGACCCAGCATATATTTTACAGATTTCTTCGTTGATAGTTTATCTCCCTCACCTTGAACAGAAGCTCTGTGGAGGCAGAGATCCTGTTTGTTTCTTCACAACCATTTTCTCAGTTCTTGGTTGATGCTCAGTGGATATTTGTAAAATGAATAAATGACATTAACTCCCAATACAGTATTAGCCGAGAGCCGACGAAGTCTGTGTATCCATCCCTAAGATGTTTGCCTTTTAACAAAGGAGTAATTTAAAGACTCAAATTAATTAATTGAGTCTTTATATGATGGAATCTCAAATAAGTTGATAAACACATGTGAGAGATATTTGAAAGCAGACATAACTTTCTGACCCACCTCCAGTCACACCATGGAATCAGCTAGAGGCATGAGTGGGAGAGGAGGGAGCTGGATGACCCAGGCATTAGCGGGTCATGGGCCCAGGACTCAGCATCCCATCTGCAGCCTCTGAGCCCATGGCCAGAGAGCCTCTGCACTCTGAGTGGCTGACACGTCCTTCCGGGGGAGTTTACAGTGTTATTAATATGGAAATATGCAATAGTGCTACACAAGCAGCTCGTCTCTTTATTAATAACAGTTCTTCACAACTCAGGAGTCAAAGGCATTTCCGCTTGGGCTTTCATTAAAACCGGCACCATCAAGAACGGGAAAATGGTGATGAATCAGCCCTGGATCTGACTAGCTCATGTTCCTGGGAGCTAGGGTCTGAATAACCAGAAATTGGGGTGACTACCGGAAAACACAACTTCAAATCCTGCTCACCAAGCAATAGACTGGGATGACTGGGCTCCCCCTGTTTCCTTGGCCCTTCCTGGTCTCCTGAGGAGGGAGGTCCAGGACCTGGACTTATCCTTCTGCAGATTATTCTCTGGCAATAAAGGAGTGCAGTAAGATGGGAGGGAAATCTGGAGTCACCCTAGAAACATCTGATTTCCACCCTATTTTCCCCTTCACACTAGTCCTGGTGAGAACCCTGGAATGAAAATCTTCTGTCTTTTAAAGGCAAATAGGGATTCAATATACATTTTGTGACAGAAAGTGAGGGACCATTTCCTTGACCCATCTCAGAGCCGGGGAAATAAATAACCTATGGGTGGAATTCATAGTTTACAAAACTGTGATGTCATTTATAGTCTCATTTATTTTTATGATTCTCATCACACTTCACACTCCACATATGTCAACTCAACTCTGCATCATGATAAAGATATAGTTATTATTATTACCACAATGGCCATCATTAGAAGGGATTCCTCTAGTTGTCAAAAACTTCAGGCAGGATTACAGAGAGAAGTAATACCAAGGGCTTAAAAGTTTCCAAATGACAGTAGGCTATGGTGTTCAAGAGAACACAACTCTGTCCATTAGCTGTGGCTGTATAACAAACTACCCCAAAACTTGGTGGCTTGAAACAATGATTTATTATTTGTCATGATTCTGTGGGTTGACTGAACTCGACTTCTTGACATAGCAACTGGAACTCAAGACGGTCCAAACAGAAGCTTCAAGGCCTCTGATAGTCTAGGCCAAGAAGTCACACGTTCTCTTAGTCAACGGAAGTCATGAGGCCAACCTATGGCCAAGGGGAGAAGAAAGAGACTCTACCTCCTGACAGAGGGGCAGCATATCCACACAAGGACAGACCACTGGACACCATGTTTGTAGTCCATCTACCACAGCTACATACCTTCTACAAGGTAAAATAATAATAACTTTCTCCCTGGGTCACCTTGTGCATACTACTTAGCTGAAATAGGCCTTGATTTCCTCACTAGTAAATGAGGACTCTGGTGTCTTGGCTGCCCAAAGGTAGGAACTGGATAGGATTACCTTTTACAATTCCCTTCTAAAGCTATGAGTCTGTGGCTTCCACTATTTCACAAATGCTTTTATTTAAAATGCTTTTAATTTATTCTTTGGACCTTAGGACATAAGAAGATGAAAATCTGTCTTCCCTCTACCACCAACCCTTAAAGTGTAAACCACGTTTAGGGATCTTTTTCTTACACAGCATGGTCAGAACCACCAAATTTATCTGAATTTGTTCCTCATATTTTCTTGGCATGTGTTTTTCTATCCAAAAGGAAAGAAGACAATTGAGACCAAGAGTCAAATGTAAAGATCCTTCCATGGCATTTCTTTGGGAAAGACTAACCTGACATATAAGAAGGAAAATGACCTCAGACTTGAAAAAAGAGAGAGAGTGAAAGAGAGATACTGCCAAAGGATTATTAAACCAAAATAGACATAAGTTATGGAAAATAGTTGGGGATATAACTGACCACCCAAACAATAAAGAGATGATCATTCCTTAAAACGTGCCCTGGTACTGGCCCATGCATACAACAACAACAAAAATCTTATTTTTCCAAAAAGGAAAATTTTAAAAGCATATGTAAATGTGCATTCTCTTATATGAAATGACAAATATTATTGATAAATTTATCCATGTAACTAACCAAAGACTCCCTGAAAATTCCAATTTACTAATGTAATCACTAGTCTCGACTCCTCTGCCTTACAGCTTGAGATTCTTTCTTTTGCTGTATCTTCACATAAAATATCAAAGCACCTAATAAATTTGATATGCAAATGTAGCCTGTTTCATCCCCATCACCATGGCCCTCCGCACACAGGAATCTCACAGATGCCCTGAATACATCTCTAGAACAATACCTGGAAGAGCTCATTAGCACAAGACTCTGCAAAAAAAGCAAAAGGATTTGTTATGAAGAACTCAGCTCACACTATGAAACGGGAACTACGTGAAACTGAGCATCAATATATACAAACAAAATACATAGCAGGATCCTGAAATTAATTTTGGTGCTTCCATCCAAGGAACCAGTAAAAACCCTTGACTGGCCATCCATTCTGTTCTTTCCCACATCTTCTACACAAGACCCTTTAAATCAAGGCCCATATTATTTGTTATTTGCAGGAATTCTCTGCCAAAGTTATAATACAAAACCAGGTATTTTCTGAGACTGCAATGCTAAGGTTGCTTCCTCCAGTCCAACTTGCAATCTGTTTTCACATTTTCCTGGGAATGGCTTTCTGTTCTTTTCCCTATAGCGTCATAATCAGTCTATGTTCTGTCCACACTCAACAGATGAGAGGGAAGGTGTTGAGCTTTGTCTTTCTTGCTAGCTAGACTTGCAGATTAGAATCCCAGGGAAACATGCCACCCTGTCTTGCTCTGTTTTTCACTGTCACCTCCTTATGTCACCTCCACTGTCACCACCCCATGGCCCCAGGACACTTCTGTGCAGCAGCCCTAACAGTCTCCTGAGTAAAGCCACTCAGGACCTCATGTTGCTGTGATATGACTGATAGAAAGACTGAATCAAACCACATAATTTTCTTGGCACTGGCAGAGACCCTTAGAGTTACCTAATCCACCCCCCTCATTGTGGAGATGAGGAAACTGAGACCAGAGAAGAGAAGTGATTAATTCACATTTGCACAAACGGAGAACACTAAGCATGTGTTTCCTAACATCTTAACATCTCAACCAGGACCTAATTTGGACCCCAAAGTAATAACCATAGAGGTTTGGCAGCAGGTGAGGCTCACTCTATCTATTGCACCCCTCTCAGGTACTGGCTTGGAGAGTGTCCCCCCAAAATTCATGTCCACCCAGAACCTCACAATGTCACCCTATTTGGAAATAGGATCATTGCAGATGTAATGTAAAGATGAGGCCTGACTGGATTAGGGTGACCCTGAAATCCAATGGCTAGTGTCCTTATAAGAAGGCCATGTGAAGGCTCAGGAGACTCCCACAGTGGGAACACAACCATGTGAAGATGGAGACAGTGAGTGGGGCTGCCACTGCAAGCCAAGGAACTCAGGGACGGCCAGCAACCACCAGCAGCCAGGAAGAGGCGAGGAAGGATCTTCCCCCGAGCATCAGAAGTCTTGGACTTCTGGCCTCCAGAACTGTGAAGAATGGAGTTCTGTGGTTTCAAACCACACATTTTCAGTGTTTCACTACAGCAGCCCTAGGAAACCAAGACAGGCCCAAGCCTTCCATCTGCCCCTGCCTTCTAGGCATCCCTTCCCACTCCCTTCCCTGAGCTTGGTTACAGATGTCCGGTAGGAGTGTCCACGGATGGGTCAGCTTCATGGCCAGGTATGCCTGTTTGGATATATTATGTCCCCCACAAAAGCCCTGCTCTTTAATGCATTCTTGTGGGGGCAGACTTATTAGACTTTTGATTAGGGTGGAACCTCTTGATTGAGTGTTTCCTTGGAGATGTGACTCACCCAACTGTGGGTGATATCTTTGATTAAATTATTTCCATGGACCTAAGAGTCTCCCACTGAGTACCTCTTTGTTGCTCAGATGTGGCCCTCTCTCCCTCTCTCTCTCTCTAGCTAAGCCAACTCAGTGGGTGAACTCACTGCCCTCCCCCCTTACGTGGGACCTGACTCCCAGGGGTGTGAATCCCCCTGGCAATGCAGGATATGACTCCCAGGGATGAATCTGGACCCGGCATTGTGGGATTGAGAACATCTTCTTGACCAAAAGTTTGATGTGAAATGAAACGAAACAAAGTTTCAGTGGCTGAGAGATTACAAATAGAGTCGAGAGGTCACTCTGGTGGACATTCTTATGCACTATATAGATAACTCCTCTTAGGTTTTAATGTATTGGAATAGCTAGAAGCAAATACCTGAAACTACCAAACTCCAACCCAGCAGTCTGGACTCCTGAAGACAATTGTATAGCAATGTAGATTATAAGGGGTGACAGTGTGATTGTGAAAACCTTGCGGGATCACACTCCCTTTATCCAGTGTATGGATAGATGAGTAGAAAAATGGGGACAGAAACTAAATGAAAAATAGGGTGGGATGGGGGAGATGATTTGGGTGTTCTTGTTTGCTTTTATTTTTTATTCTTATTCTGATTCTTTCTGATGTAAAGAAAATGTTCAAAAATAGATTGGGGTGATGAATGTATAACTATATGATGCTACTGTGAATAGTTGATTGTACACCATGGATGATTGAATGGTGTGTGAATATATTTCAATAAAACTGAATTAATTTAAAATATATATATATTTCCATGGAGATGTGGACCCTGCCCACTCAGGGTGGGTCTTGATGGTTCATTGGATTACTTAAGAAAACTCAAGAGCCAACACAGATGCATGCTGATGCTTGGAGATGCTTGGAGTTGTGGACAGAAGGACATTTGGAGATGCTAAGCTACGAGTTTGCCCCGGAGAAGCTAAGAGAGGACTCAGATGCTTAGAGAGAAATGCCCTGGGAGAAAGAAGCAAGGACACACAGAAGCTGAGAGAAAGGTACAAAGAAAGAAGCCTAGAGATGTTTTGGAGAAAGCCATTTTGAAACAAAACCCAGGAGCAAAGGACCAGCAGACGCTAGCCAAGTGCCTTCCCAGCTGGCAGAGGTGTTCCGATGCCATTGGCCTTTCTTCAGTGAAGGTATCCTCTTGTTGATGCCTTAGCTTGGACACTTTTAGGCCTTAGAACTGTAAATTAGTAACCTAATAAATCTCCTTTATAAAAGTCAATCCATTTCTGGTATTTTGCATAATGGCATCATTGCGAAACCAGAACACCAGGTAAATGTGCAGCTACAGAGGACCCTGCCCCTAGAAGGCCCCGCCCTTGGCTTCTAGTTCTTCTGTTGCAATCTCGAAATTCTTAATAGTTTTTGACCAAGGGAACCCACATTTTCATTTTGCCCTGGGCCCCGCAATTTGGGTAGCCACTCCAGTCCACAGTACATAGCCCATGAGATGGTCTCCTCTGACTAGCTAGCAAGAGGGACAATCGTAAAGGGCTCCCTGTCATTTCGAGCATGATAGAACCCAGACTGATGACGAAGCTCAGGGGCCTTCCCCTCTTTTCTCCTCCTGGGTGAGAAAAGGATGAGTAAGGAGAGCAGAAGTATTCATTGCTAAGCATCCCCCTTCCCTGGGCTGCGGGCTCAGGAAAACAGCCCCAAGCTTATGTCTGTGAATCTGCCCCCAGTGTGAGCTGGGGCTACTTGCCTGACCTCTCTGACCCCGTGCTCTTTTTCACTCCAATTGTAAAAACCATAAATTCTCATTATAGAAAAACTGAAAAGTGCCGAAATATAGGAGGTAGGAAAAGGTTGCTATCTAGGTACCACCACCGCTAACACTTTAGGGTTTTCCTTCTATGCTGAAGTAAGGAAAGTCCACCCTCTTCCCTCTGACCTGAAGGAGCAGAGAAAAAGAAGCTGGCAGGGGATGGGTGAGAGAAGGTGGGCACCCCCATCCACTGCAGCTCCCCGCACATGCTCTTTCTGGAAGGAGATGGGGCTGTGAAGAAGAATCCAGACAAGAAACCCAGCCCTAGCAGGGTCCATCCCAACACCCTGCCCCACCTGTTCCAATGGCACCAGAGACAGCCAGGGAGCGGGGAGAAAACAGGGAAATAGAAGCCTTCAGCTGTGAGGGTGAGAACTTCCAGGAGCTGAGTAGATATGATTGGCAGGTCATTTCTTCAAACCCCAGCCCTCCTACATCTAGGGGGAAGATGGCAGTTTCTAAGACTAGCCTCCCTCTACTACTAGAGGAAGGGGCTCAGATGGGGACTGGGTGCTGGTGGGCAGGGGGTGGGGAGAAGGGCGGAAGGAGCTGAAGGCATCCAGCACCCCAACTGTCCCCACAGCTGACGGCAACTGGGAAATATCCACAGAAAGGGCTTCTCTCAGAGTACATATAGTAGCATATCCTCTTTTTGCACATAACATTGCAAAACAGATGTCATTTTCCATCTTACTACAAATCTTCATAAACTTGGTAATTTTTCATCACGTGGATGTACCATAACTTATTTGACAAGGCAATGAACATCTATGTAATTAAAATTTTTCAACATGTTGGAAGCAAAGTAGTTACTTTAGGTTATTTGTTTTTCTTAATCCTTTGCCTTGTTTTGTTGAAATGTTGTGATATTTATGTTGTTTGTTTGTTTAATTTTTTGGTAAATAAAATTTTAAAAAAAGAGAAAAAAATTTTTTTCAATATTCAGGATTATTCTCTTAGACTATCATTCCAGGAAAATTATTATTAGATAAACAGTATTAGACATTCCCAGGCACTTGATACACTGCTTTCCAAATTACACCAACTTGCAACCCAGCAGCATTAGATAAGAGCCCTGTATGGATGGATATATATATACACACACATGTATTTATTACATATACTTATGTAACATGTATTGTACTATATGATATCATATTGCATTATGTATTATATACACATTAATATTTTTCTTACATGCATATGTTATATAATATAAAATTCACACACATATAAATATATGTATATTTATATGTATTTATATATTATATATGTGTGTATATATATCTTGCTTTAAGTTGCAGGAGAGTATGTAAAGTTTCTGTTTTGAAAAGTATATCTACTGGACAGATAAAGGATAAAGCAAGCAGAGGTAGTGGGTATATAGGTGTTCACTATAAAGCCTTTCAACTTTTTCCATGTGCTTGAAATTTTTCATAATGAAATGCTTTCTAAAACTGTATCTACAGAAACCATCAGGAAGAATATAATCAAACAGATCCAGCACTTATCTCTGAAGCATAGGGTTAGAGGGGACTTTCTCTTTCCACCTGATACAGTCCTCTAGCAAAAATAAAAGGTTTTTAAAATCTTACCGTATTTTATCCCATGTGTCGTTTCTCCACACTTCCTCCATGAGGCGTCAGGTGGGGGGTGAGTGGCAGAACAGGACGACCCACAGGCTGCTCGGGCCTTCTGCCACCCTCCCCTCCTTGGCCCACCACGGCTGTTTTCCTTCTACTGTCCTGCGTGGCTGGTGATCTTGGCACCTGATTGCCCTGGCCAGAGAGTTAATTCTTGAACGTGGAGACTGTGGTGGCGGCGTGGGGAGTGGAGCTGTTGGGGTGAGACTGCTGTGGGCAGGGTGGGATGGAAGGGCATTGATTTGGGTGTTCTTTTTTACTCTTATTTTTTATTCTTATTCTTTCTGGTATAAGGAAAAAGTTCAAAAATAGATTGGGACAGAACTGGGAACTGAAAATGGCTGAGGCTTTCTCCCCTGGGTCGAAAAAGGAACAGAGCTAGTCCAAGGCGACCCTCCGGCTCTCCAAGGAAAGAGCCATGAGGAAGAGTCATTTGAAATTCTGAGGATTTTACAAAAGAAAAAAAAAATGTGCTTTTTACCAACCTGGGCTGAGAAACCACAGAAGAAACCAAACCAGAAATGCACGACTGTGAATGCAAAATTCTTGTAGAAGAAATAGCATAAGAATTTGCACATTCGGATATAGGACCACCACCTGTGAACAAGGAGTAGCCTCTGGAGGTATCAAAACTGCGAACGAATAGTCGCTGGCTAAGACTGCCTGCAGCCCTTCCTGGCCACTGATGCCAACGCCGATGTGAGCACCTGCAAAGGAAAGGAGGAGCACAACAGACGATGACAATCTCTGGCGAACGTGTCACTCCTCTTTTAGGTTATTATTTATTTATGGAAACTTCACAGCTATCACAGTTACAATTTTTCCACATATATTATCTCATGAAACCCTCATAATAGGTATTTATATTGGTTTTACAAAAAGAAGAAACTGGGCTCAGAAAAATTCAGTAGTTTGCACAAGGTTCTACATAGTAAGTGACAAATCTGGAATTAAATCTAAGTCTTTGCAAGTCTGGGTCCAGTGTCCTTTCCTCTACACCATAGCTACTTAATTCCCCAAACAGTATCAGATTAGTGGTCTTTTCTAGCTTGAAAATACACAGATGACTTAAGGAAAGACAAAGAGAATTTCTGATAAATGCTAATAATAGTAGAAACATTGGACCCAGAAAGTATCATTCATTTTAGAGCCACTAGCAAGAGTAAATTTTAATGCCATCTCTATTCCTTATTACCAAATGCTGAAATTGAGAGCACTGTGTATGTAGTGTACCCCATAGAGTGAATGCCCTCTTACTTTTGATCATGCTGACATCATTGGCTCCATCGCCAATGGCCAAAGTGACAGCAATTCTGTGCTTCTTCACCAGTTCTACGACTTGGGCTTTCTGGAGTGGGGTGACTCGGCAGCAAACCGCAGTCTTACACATGCAGGCAAGTTCTAGGAGATCATTCTTGGCATCACTTTCTAGGGCATAGGCCTGTGTTATTAAATAAACAAATAAACTAGGTAACTAATGAGATAGAGATAGAGATAGAGATAGAGATAGAGATAGAGATAGAGATAGAGATAGAGATAGAGATAGAGATAGAGATAGATAGAGATGATAGAGCTATTCCAGGAAGAAACAGAAAGCAATGAATGAGAGATGTCATTTGGGAAGGAAATTTTGTGTTTCTCAACTGATACTTGCTATACAGTTTAATTATCACCCGTCATTGTTAATTCAAAGCCACATAAGCAACAAAAACTAAAGAAATGAATATGAACTCCTACTAAGAGCCAAGAATTTCCTTCTGTGTCCTCTTAATACCTTATCATGCTGCATCAGAGAGATGCAATTAAATAATGGAGAGTTTCTAGAAACCACTAAAATTAACTAATACCTCAAGTTTAGAATGAGCTATGAAATGAGGGTGATTTGTTTTTTCTAAGTGATAGAATGTTTGTTTCCTTTGCATTGCTGTTTTGTATATTTGTGTTTTGTGTTGTTTGTTGTGGTGACTGTTAATGTGCAGGCAAGGTGAAAACCAGATGATCTGGATAATGGTGCTTGAAGAACGTAATGATTGAAATCAAGAGAGGCCTGTGCAAAAGGGTGGCATGCAACGTGGATCTCAGAGAGGGTTCCCCAACCATCTCCACTTTTGCTTGCCTCTGAACACACAGGAACCTTTAGATCTGCCAAGAAATTTCTTTAAGCAGAGAGCATGGTCTGTCAACATTTAAAATTAAATTAAACATTAATTAATTAATATTAAAACATTTAAAATGGAAAAACAACATATGGTACAATGGAATATTATTCAGCTGCAAAAAAAGAATGAAGATCTGATATATGTGACATGAATGAGCCTTAAAGTCATCAAGTTGAGTTAAATGAGCCAGACACAAACGGACAAATATTGTATGATATCAATGATATGAGCTAATTAGAATAAACAAATTCATAGAGTCAGAAACTAGAATACAGGGTTCCAGGTGCCAAGGTAAGGGTAGGGAATGGGAAGTTAATGCTTAAACTGTACAAAGTTTTTGTTTAGGGTGATGGACACATTTTGGTAATGGATGGTGGTGATGGTAGCACAAATCCTGAATGGAATTAACAGTGCTGAACTATATATTTGAATGTGGTTCAAAGGGGACATTTTAGGTTGTGCATATGTTACTAGAATAAAAATTTAAAACAAACAAACAAACATAGGACTCTGCAACACAAACAGTGAACCCTACTATAAATCATGGTCTACCGTTAATAGTACAATTATAATAATATTCTTTCATCAATTATACCAAATGTAGCACACTAATTAAAGGTGTTAATATTACTATGGAACCTATATGGGAACTTTGTATTTTCTGAATTATTTTCCTGTAAACCTACAACCTCTCTAATTAAAAAAAAGAAAAAAGAGCACATGATCCCTTCCAATTCACTGTGCAATTTTTCTTCTGGAAAACATTTCTCTGTGCATTATTTAATAAACACTTTAAGAAGAAATAGCAATCAAAAAATAGATTGGGGTGATGAACACATAACTATATGATCATACTATGAACAGTTGATTGTACACCATGGATGACTGTATGGTATGTGAATATATAGCAATAAAACTGAATTTAATTTAAACAGTAAATAAATATAGCAGTCAAAAAGTTGCATTAAAAATTTTGAAAATAAATTTAAGACTATGAAGATAAAATTCAAGAGAAATATCAGCAAATCCTCAATACCAATCTAGCAGAACAATATGAATCTTTTGTGAAATTCACAAATGATCAGATTATGTGACGATTTGGGACAAGGCCAACAAGCTACCTGTCCTGAAGGTTTCTCACATATCTGAGTACCACATTTGACCTCAAGAGATGGCTGCTGTAAAGTTTTTGCACCTGGATTGATATCACATTTCAGCTCCAACTTTGCATCCTGAGAACACGTAACCATTTCTGCAGGTCCACTTTATACAACTTGGAAGACCTTGAAACTTTCTGGTTGACACAAGCATCTCTTTCTTTCCTGCTCGTCCAATAAACAGCTGTGCAGTGTGGTGATAGATTCTCCAAACAAAAAAACCTAGATCAGCAGTTGAGCAAAATTTGCCTTCGGCGGCACTCAACAAATGGAGTTTCCCCAAGCACAGTTCTGTAGGAAGTGTGTGAGTGTGTGAGTATATGTATATGTGTGCCTATGTTTTTTAAGTTATTTGTGTTGTGCACATTTTTTGATTTGGGGGCTTCTGGCTGTGAGTTTGATGCATGACAATTATGGTTAAAAGCATTTGCTTCATCTACAGAAGATCATTAATATTTTGTGACATCTATTTTGTAACAGTGGATTGTTTTATGTGTAGGTATTATTTTTAAATACAGGGAATGTTCCAGGCACAGAATATGAATCATAAGTTAGGGTGGACATTAGATGTGTTTATGATGACATAGCAAAGGCCTATAGCCCAGGTCCACAAGTGCCTGGTGAGGAATTAGAACAAACTGAGGATGGGCCATTTGACATATGGTGCCTAGCCATGTTAGAAAAATACTTTGACTCCAAGCCTTGAAATACCCACATGGAGTCTCCACTCGCCTCACTCACACAATTATAGAGTGCCCTGGACACGAAAACCCTCCAAGGAAAAAGATCTCCCCTCGAGCAGGAACATCCATGTTTGTTCCATAGCATAGCCTGAGTAAGCATGGGGCTGGGCCAGGCCCCAGCGGCACTGATGCTTGGGCAGAATTTGGCTCCTTTAGTGAGTGTGCTGGTTTGGAGCTGTTATGTACCCCAGAAAAGGCCATGTTCATTTAATCCATCCCTGTGGGTACAGACCTTTTGTGGGTGGGACAATAGCTGAAACTAAGGAAACTCATCAGCAAAGAGAAAAAGTATTTCAAGCTCCTATGACACACAGCATTTTGATTGTACATCCCTAGTGAAATACATCCTAAGAACAAAAAGGCCATGAAGAAAGTTTAAACCACATTCAGTAAACTTAATGTTAAGAACATAATTGGACAAATCTATGAATGACAAATATAAATGTATAACTAATATTAGAAAGTTTTTTGTGATATGTTGATTTAAAGAAATGATTTCAAAATAGCATATATAGCAACTAAATTTTAAAGAGGCATAATACAAGCATTTATATATTTGTACTGATGCATAGAAAAATGTCTAGAAGGTCAAGGCCAAATTGATAGCAGGGATTATCTCTTCATGGTGGAATTAAGGGTAATTTTGTTTTTATGTTTTATTCTTGATACTTATCTGCATTTTCTAATTTTTTTCATAAACAGTTATACTGTGTATATTAGAGAAGCAAGAAACATTTAAAAACTTAAATTAAGAAATATTAAAAAATGCTTATCAAATAAAATCCCATTAAAAAAAGAACATAATTAGAAACAATATTTTAAAACTATCACACAGAGCGAGGGAGAGAGGGATATAGATAGGATAGGATAAAGCATATGAGAAATTGTGGCAATATCATAAGGCACAAAAATGTTTAGGATAAGAGAAAAAGGGTAAAATTACAAAATTCAAAAAGTTAACTTAAAACTTAAACTGTAATCTGGAAATTAATCTGGGAATATCAGAATAAACTCATGGATTATTTTTCTATTTTAAAAAGTATAGATTTCAGACTTCCTGGTTGACCAAGATGGCAGTGTAAGGAGCTCCAGAGTTCGCTCCTCCCACAGAATCTTTGAACAATTAGGAAAAACTAACAGAGTCACCTTCCTGAAAACTCCAGGAAATAGTTAAAGAGTTGCAGTAATAAAGTGAGTGATGAATCAAAAATCAAAATGTAAAAATGGTAGGAGAAGCTCATGGGGCCTTTCGGGACCCTCCCCATACCCTCCCCAGGGCAGTGTGGAGCCCGCCCATGCTCCCATCGTGGGTCCCTGGCCCTGTTCAAGAGGGAGCAAAGAAACTCCTATGCACATCCTGGGGTGCCTATACGTCAGTGCTAACATATCGGGTAGCATGCCAATCTATCTGTTCAGCCTTGAAGGCTGAACCAGTACTACTATATTGTATTTTTTGGTATGTAACTCCACTTTTTACTTCTTACAGGTGCTAAAATGCAAATGTATAAAAAGTAATGATAAATCTACAGTTGTGGACATACAATGTACAAATATAATTTGTAACAAGTACAAAAAAGTGGGTGAAACAGTGTATGGGTATGGTCCTGAAGTTAAGTTGGTATCAAATCAAATATGATTGTTATAGATTTAGGACGTTAAATTTTAACCCCATGATGCCTCAAAGAAAATATATGAAAAATATATCCAGAAAGATATGAGAAGGGACTCAAAATGGCACAATACAAAAAAAAAATCAAATAAATATGAAAACAGTCATTAATGGAAGAATTGAAGGTTAAAAAAGGTATTATTTAAAAAGACAAAAGAGCAAAATGGCAGAAGTCCTGCATTATCAGTAGTTACTTTAAATGTTAATGGATTAAACTCTTCAGTCAAAAGATAGAGACTGGCAGAATATATTAAAAAAATAATAAAATAAAAGCATGACCCAACTATATGCTGTTTATAAGACACTCACATTAAATTCAAAGACACAAGTAGGTTGAAAGTGAAAGAATGGAGAAAAAACATACCAGCTGGGGTAGCTATACTAATATCAGATAAAATAGACTTTAGGTAAAAAATTGTTACAAGGGACAAAGAAGGTCACTATATACTGATAAATAAGTCAACTCAACAAGAAGATATGACAATTATAAATATATATGCACCTAATGGCAGAGCCCCAAAATTTATGAAGCCAATATGAAGTAGAAGACTTTAATACTTCAATACACTATTTTCAATAATGGATAGAACAATCAAAATGTCCTTCAACAGAGTAGTGGATAAACAAAATGTGGTATATACATATGATGAAATACTACTCAGCAGTAAGAAGGAATGAGGTCTTGAAACATGACAACATGGATGAAACTTGAAGACATAATGCTGAATGAAATAAACCAGACACAAAAGGAGAGATATTGTATGTAACCACTAATGTGATCTCCGTGAAAAATGTAAAATCAGTGTGTATAATGTTGAATATAGGGGACCTAGAGATAGACAGAAGCTAATGAAGGTGGAATGATAATCTAATACGTAAGATATAATAATAAGGGTGAACGTAAAGGTATGGGAATGGTCAGGTGCGACTATGGTTCATTAATGGGATTATAAGTATCAGTGACACATTGAAGGTGATCATGTTCATAAATGGTTGTTTAAAGGCATGTAACCCAAAGAGTAGCTCACAAACCTGCAGCTGATAAGAGCTCTGGGATGTTTTATGTTATGATAATTGTTTGAAGTTGAGAGTTATAATGATTGTACAACTAAGTGAAGATAATGTAAGAAACTTACTGTTTATCTTGGGATAGAATATATATTAAGTCAACTTAAGAACCCACTACGTAATAAATCAGGCCCTCAACTTGAGGCTTGCTCTTGGGCTTAGGACTGTAAATAGAAAGCTGAGCCTTCCTATAATTATGCCTAAGAGGCACCTCCAAGGGACTTCTCTGGTTGTTCAAATGTGGCCTTTCTCTAAGCCCAACTCTGCAAATAAATTTATTAACCTTCCCCCACCCTCACCACACACACAAAGGACATGACTCCCAGGGGAATGAATCTCCCTGGTGACATGGAACATGTCTCCCAGGAATGATGAGCCTGGCCCTGGCAGTGAGGGATTGAAAATGCCTACTTGACCAAAGAGAGGGGGAAAGAAAGGTAACAAGCTGAGATCACAGTGGCTAAGAGACCCCAAATAGAGTCGAGAGGCTATCCTGGAGGTTTCTCTTATGCAAGCCCCAGCTAGACATTACCAAAAGTAGTCCCAAAATACCTAGGTCCCTACCTGAGAGTCTATAAAAGATTCACTCACTAAGTTTTTCTCTCAGAAACTTAAATCTACCAGAGTATGGATTTAAAAGATGGTTCTTTGAAAAGCTCAATAAAAATCAACAAACCCTTAGCTAGACTGACAAAGAAAAAAAAAGAGGAAAAAATAACTTAAATCAGAAATGAAAGGGGGACATTACTACTGACCCCACAAAAATAAAAAGGGTTATAAATAAATGTGTTTTAGTTTCCTAGGCTGCCTCAAGCAAATACTATGAAATGGGTCAGGTTAAACAATGAGAATTTATTAGCATATAGTTTTGAGGCTGAAAGAAAGTCCAAATCAAGGCATCAACAAGGCTCTGCTTTCTCCACAAAGATACACTTTGGGACTAGCTGCCAGCAGTCCTTGGCTCCACTGGCAGGGCATATGGCAGCATCTGCTGGTCTCTCCCTCCTCTCCGGGGTTTCACTGATTTCAGCTTCTTGTTTTTGTGGTCTTCTCTTATAAAGTGTTCCAGTAATAGGATTAAGAACCATCTTGATTGAAGTGCGTCACACCTTACCTGAAGTAATCTCATCAAAACATCCTACTTCCAATGGGTTCACACCCACAGAAACGGGTTAACTTTAAGAACAAGTTTTTCTGGGGTACATGCAGTCCAAAACCACCACACAACTGCATGACAACAAATTAGATAATATAGATGAAATAGACAAATTCCTAGAAACACAAACTACCTACACTGACTCTGCAAGAAATAGAAGATCTCAACAGACCAATAACTAGTAGAGAAGCTATCAGTAATCAAAAACCTTCCAACAAAGAAAATCCCAGAACCAGAAGGCTTCACAGGGGAATTTTAGCAAACATTCTGTGCTGGTTTGAAACTGTTATGGACCCCAGAAAAGCCATGATCTTTTAATCCAGTCTTGTTGGGTGAGGACTTTTGATTAGGTTGTTTCCATAGAGATGTGACCCACCCAACTGGGTGAGAATTTTGATTGAATATTTCCATGGAGTTGTGACCCCACCCATTCAGAGTGTGTCTTGATTAGTTTACTAGAGTCCTTTAAGAGAGTTCATGGACAGAAGGAGCTCAGAGAAGCTGAGAGACATTTTGGAGAGAAGCTAAAATACGTAATCCAGAGCTTGTCCCTGGGAGAAGGTAAGAACTGACACAGAAACAGATGCTTGGAGACACTGGGAGATGCAGACACAAAGACATGTGCAGATGCTAAGATAAGAGATGAAGCCCAGCCCTTGCTCCAGACAAGCTAAGAGAGGACCCCCAGATGGTTAGAGAGAAACACCCTGGGAGAACAAGCAAGGATGCACAGGAGCTGAGAGAGAGAAACTAAGAGATACAGAAACCTGGAGACATTTTGTAAAAAGCCATTTTGAACCCAGAACCCAGGAACAAAGGACCAGCAGATGTCAGCAATGTGCCTTTCCAGCTGACAGAGGTGTTTCAGACACCATAGGCTTTTCTTCAGTGAAGGTATCCTCTTGTTAATGCCTTAATTTAGACAATTTTATGGCCTCAAACTGTGTGCCAGTTTGGATCTATTATGTCCCCCCCAGAAAGCCATGTCTTTTAATGCAGTCTTGTGGGGATAGACTTATTAGTCTTTTAATTAGGATGTGACCTCTTAAGTGAATGTTTCCATGGAGATTTGACACCACCCTTTCAGGGTAGGTCTTGATTAGTGTAACAGTACTTTAAAGAAAGATTACACAGAGAGAAGAGAGGTGAAAATGCCCTGGATATGCTAAGCCAGGACATGCAGAAACTGCTGGAGCTGACAGAGATGCTTAGAGATGCTTGGAGATGTGGACAGAAAGATGTTTAGAGATGCTAATCTAAGAGACGAAGCCCAGAGTTTGCCCCAGAGAAGCTAAGAGAGGACTCCCAGATGCTTAGCGAGAAACATCCTGGGAGAAAGAAGCAAGGACACAGAGGAGCTGAGAGAGGAGCTAAGACAGATGTCTAGAGACATTTTGGAGAAAGCCATTTTGAATCACAACCGAGGAGCAAAGGACCAGCAGAAGCCAGCCACATGCCTTCCCAGCAGACAGAGGTGTTTCGGATGCCTTCAGCTGTCGGCTGTTCTTAGTGAAGATATCCTCTTGCTGATGCCTTAGTTTAGATACCTTTATGTCCTCAGAACTATAAAACTGTAACTTAATAAATCCCCTTTATAAAAGCCAACCATTTTTGGTATTTTGCATAATGGCAGCTTTAGCAAACTGGAACGCATTCCAAAAAGAATTAATACAAATCCTGCTCAAACTCCTCCAAAAAATTGAAGAGGAGGGAGCACTCCCTAATTCACTCTATGAGGCCAACATCACCATAACACCAATTAGATAAAGATACAAGAAAAGAAAATTACAGACCAACATCACTTATGTATACAGATGCAAAAATCCCCATCAATATACTAGCAAATGAATCCAATAGCACTTTAAAGAATCATACACCATGATCAAATGGGATTTATCCCAGGTATGCAAGAGAAGTACAACATAAGAAAATCAATTAATGTAATCTACCACATTAACAGAATGAAGGAAAAAAACCACAGGATCATCTCAATTGACATAGAAAAGACATTAAAAAAAAAAAAAATCCAGTACCCCAGCTTGACAAAAACACTTAGAAAATTAGGAATAGAAGGAAACTTCCTCAACATCATACAGGGCATATATCAAAAACCCACAGCTAATAAGTAAGACACAAAAGGACAAATATTGTATGATCTCACTAATATGAACTAATTATACTATGTAAACTCATGGACATAGAATCTAGTATATAGGTTACCAGGAGATAGAATGAGGCTAGAGAATGGGGAGCAGTTGCTTAAGATGTGCAGAATTTCTAACTAGGTTGAATTTAAATGAGTGGAAATGATAGAGGTGATGGTAACACATTATTGTAAGTATAATTAACATTGCTGAATTGTGTGCAAATGTGATTGATAGGGGAAGTTTAGAGTCATATATGTCACCAAAAGGAAAGCCAGAGGTTAAAACATGGGACTGATAACTCTAAATCTTGTGGTGGACAATGACTGCAATTAACAATACAACTATAAAAAAATTTCCTTCAAGAACTAGAACAAATGTAAGAAAATATTCCAAGAAGTTAATAATAGAGTGGTATATGGGGGGAAAAGCTCCTCTTGCAAACTATGGATTACAGTTAACAGTAATATCTTAATACTCTTTCATCAGCAATAACAAATGTATTACACCAATGCTAGAGATCAATGATAGGGTCAGGATAAGGGATATGCAATGTTTTGTATTTTTTCTGGAATAATGAAAATGTTCTAAAATCAATTGTGGTGATGAATGCACAACTATAGATGATACTGTGAGCCATTGATTGTATACTTTGGATGGATTGTATGTTGTGTGAATATATCTCAATAAGATTGCATTAAAAAAGAAAAAAACTCACAGCTAACATCATACTTAATGGTAAAAGACTGAAAGCTTTTCCTCCATGATCAGGAACAAAACAAGGATGCCCACTGTCACCACTGTTATTCAACATTGCACTGGAAGTTCTAGTCAGAGCAATTAGGCAAGTAGAAGAAATAAAAGGCATCCAAATTGGAAAGTGTTTCAGTTTGCTAAAGTTGCCGGAATGCAATATACCAGAAATGGGTTGGTTTTTTCAATGATTTATTAGTTTACATACTTACAGTTCTAAGGACATAAAAATGTCCAAATTAAGACATCAAGAGGAAGATACCTCCTCTGAGGAAAGGCAGCTGGCATCTGGGGTTCCTCTGTCACATGGGAAGGCACATGGCAATATCTGCCTGTCCTCTCCTGGGTCCTGGTTTCAAAATTGCTCTCTCAAGTTCTGTGGGTCCTTCTTGCTTCTCCTAAGGCATTTTCTTTCTAAGCTCTCTCTCTCCATGAGCTCTCTTGAAGGACTCCAGTAAAGGATTAAGAACCACCTTGAATTGGGTGGGTCACATCTCCATAGAAACAATTTAGTCAAAAAGGTCCCACTAACAACAGATCTGCACCCACAAGAATAGATTTAAATACATGGGTTTTTCTAGGGTACACAATAGACTCAAAATAGCACAGAAAGAAAGAAGTAAAACTTTCTCTACTTGCAGATGACATGATCCTATATATAGAAAATCCTGAAAAATCCAAAACAAAGCTACTAAGAGCTAATAAATGAATTCAGCAAAGTGGAAGAGTACAAGATCAACACTCAAAAATCAGTAGTTTCTGTATGCTAGTAATGAACAATCTGAAGAGGAAATCAAGAAAAAAATCCATCTACAATAGCAACTAAAAAAATCAAATCTCTCAGGATAAATTTAACCAAGGATGTAAAAACTTGAACACAGAAAACTACAAAACATTGCTAAAAGAAATCAAGGAAGATCTGAGTAAATGGAAGGACATTCCATATTCATGGATTGGAAGACTAAATATTGTCAAGATGTCAATTCTACCCAATGTGATTTATATTTTCAGTGCAATTTCAATCAAAATTCCAACAACCTTCTTTGCAGAAACAGAAAAGCCAATGAGCAAATTTATAAGAAAGGGTAAGGGGCCCCAAATAGCCAAAACTATTTTGAAAGAGAAGAATGAAGTTGGAGGACTTACACTTCCCAATTTAAAAACTTATTACAAAGCCACAGTAATCAAAACAGCATGCTACTTGACCACAGACATAGGGGACTGGTGGTTTGATGGGTTGAGCCCTCTACCACAGGTTTTACCCTTGGGAAGACAGTTGCTGCAAAGGAGAGGCTAGTCCTCCCTATGGTTGTGCCTAAGAGCCTCCTCCCGAATGCCTCTTTGTTGCTCAGATGTGGCCCTGTCTCTCTAGCTAAGCCAACTTGAAAGGTGAAATCACTGCCCTCCCCCCTACGTGGGATCAGACACCCAGGGGAGTGAATCTCCCTGGCAACGTGGAATATGACTCCCGGGGAGGAATGTAGACCTGGCATCGTGGGACGGAGAACATCTTCTTGACCAAAAGGGGGATGTGAAAGGAAATGAAATAAGCTTCAGTGGCAGAGAGAATCCAAAAGGAGCCGAGAGGTCACTCTGGTGGGCACTCTTATGCACACTTTAGACAACCCTTTTTAGGTTCTAAAGAATTGGGGTAGCTGGTGGTGGATACCTGAAACTATCAAACTACAACCCAGAACCCATGAATCTCAAAGACAGTTGTATAAAAATGTAGCTTATGAGGGGTGACAATGGGATTGGGAAAGCCATAAGGACCACACTCCACTTTGTCTAGTTTATGGATGGATGAGTAGAAAAATAGGGGAAGGAAACAAACAAACAGACAAAGGTACCCAGTGTTCTTTTTTACTTCAATTGCTCTTTTTCACTCTAATTATTATTCTTGTTATTTTTGTGTGTGTGCTAATGAAGGTGTCAGGGATTGATTTTGGTGATGAATGTACAACTATGTAATGGTACTGTGAACAATCGAAAGTACGATTTGTTTTGTATGACTGCGTGGTATGTGAATATATCTCAATAAAATGAAGATAAAAAAAAACAGCATGCTACTGGCACTACAATGATAGACATATAGATCAATGAAATTGAATTGAGAATTCAGAAATAGACCCTCACATCTACGGCCAACTGACTTCTGACAAAGATGTCACATCCACCCAATGGGCATAGAATAGTCTCTCTTCAACAAATGGGGCTGGGAAAACTATATGCCCCTAAGCAAAAGAAGGAAAGTGGATTCCTACCTCAAACCAAATACAAAATCAACTCAGAATGATCAAAGACCTAAATATAAGAGCCAGAACTATAAAACGCCTAGAAGAAAACATAGGGAAGCATCTTCAGGTCTTGTGTTAGGCAATGGTTTCTTAGACTTGACTTCCAAAGCACAAGCAACAACTAAATCAATAAATCAATCCTTATCAAAATTACAAGTTTTCATGCATCAAAGGACTTTATCATGAAAGAAAAAAAGACAACCTACAGAAGGGGAAGAAATATTTGGAAATCACAAATCTGATACGGGCTTAATATCCAGAATATATAAATAAACTTACCACTCTGTAACAAAAAGACAACCCAATTAAAAATGTGAAAAAACAGTTAATATATTACTGTATATTTTTCTGGATCTTTTTCTATGCATAGATTTTAGTAAAATGAGATCCTACTACACATTATTTTATCACCTGCCTTGTTTAATTAATAATTGTCATCTTTCAATGTTAATAAATTTTCATCTTATTTAATACCCAGTCCATATTCAAATTTCCTAAAAAAAAATGTGACAAAATGTTAAGTCAGTGGATCTGGGAATCTGAGGAAGGGGGATATGCTGGAGTTCTCTGTATGGGTTTTTTTGGGTTTTTTTGTTTGTTTGTTAGCAGAATCTTTTTTATTCAGAAAAAAAAACAAAAAACACAAAAAAACAAAAGTTTTTCAACCACACACAGGAGGGGTATGGGTAGGGGGAGGTGTCTGTACATCCAGCCCCAGCCCCCGCCCCATGTGGTTTGGGCAGCAATAAGGGATGTGGGGTAATGGCCCCAAAAATAAAAATGGTATGTGTGTGTGTATGGGAAGGAGAGCAGTGCAAAAGCAGTGGGGAATGGTGGGGGGAAGGGAAGGATGAGGTTAAAATATGGAACACTTCACGAATTTGCATGTCATCCTTGTACAGAGGCCATGCTAATCTTCTCTGTATCTTTCCAATTTTAGTATATGTGCTGCTGAAGCGAGCACTCTCTGTATGGGTTTTGTATTATTTTTGCAACTATCCTGTTAAGTTTGAAATTATTTAAAAATAAAATGTTTTTTTAAAACGTCTCTGCCTCATCAGATGTGGTCTCTTTCTTCAGCCAACCTTGCAAAAGAAACTCGCTATCCTCCCTGCTACATGGGTATGTCAGTTTGGATATACTTATGTCCCCCAAAAGCCATATTCTTTAATGGCAATCTTGTGGGGGCAGATTTATTAATCTTTTTAACTAGGGTGTGACCCCTTGATTAGAGTATTTCCATGGAGGTGTGGCCCTGTCATTAACTGTGGGTCTTGACTGGTTTACTGGAGTCCTTTAAAAAGAGAGCTCCAGGCCCAGATGCTTGCTGTAGCTGAGAGAGACATTTTGGAGATGGCAATTGAAAGCAGACTTTTGCTAGCCCAGAGTTTGCCTGGGAGAAACTAAAAGAACACTCTCAACACCCCCAGATGCTTAGAGAGAAACATCCTGGGAGAAAGCCGTTTTGAAACCAGAACCTGGAGCAGATAACCAGCCATGTGCCTTCCCAGATGACAGAGGTTTCCCAGACATCATCACTGTTCTTCAGTGAAGGCACCCTACTGTTGATGCCCTTGTCTGGACATTTTCATGGCCATAAGACTGTAACTTCATAACCAAATAAACCCCCTTCATAAAAGCCAATCCATTTCTGGTATTTTGTATAACAGCAGTATTAGCAAACCAGAACAATGGGACATGACTCTCAGAGGTGTAAGTCTCCCTAGAAATCAAGGACAAGACTCCCAGCGATGAGCCTGGCCCTTGCCTCATGAGAGCGAGAATGCTATCTTGACCAAGAGGGGGAAAAGAAATGAAACAAAATAAAGCTTCAGTAGCTGAGAGATCTCAAATACAGTCGAGAGGTCAATCTGGAGGTTATTCTTACACATTATATAAATATTCCTTTTTAGCTTCTAGTGTATTAGAATAGCTAGAAGGAAGTACCTGAATCTGTTGAATGGTAATCCAGTAGACTTGATTCTTGATGATAATTTTATAACCCATATGGCTTTTATCATGTGATCATGTGATAGCAAAAACCTAGTGACTGACACTCCCTTTAACCAGTTTATGGGCAGATGAGCAATAGAACAATGACAAAAAATATATATAATTAATAGGGGGGATAAGTGATATGGGGTGGCTTGGGTTTCTTTTTTATTTTTTTATTTTTTTCTTTATTTTGGAGTAAAGAAAATGTTTAAAAATTGATCATGGTGATAATGCACAACTCTGTGACAATGCTGTGAGCCACTGATTATATAATTTGGATGGATTATATGGTGTGTAAGTATATCTCAATAAAATTGCATTTAAAAGAAGTCTCTGGCTCATAAATGGCTAGATCCAAACGCACTTTCCTGTTGAGTGCCACTTAACAGAGAAATTGCCAGTGAACACTGGGCATTTCAGGCCATGTTCCCGGGAAGCAGCTGTAACTAGATTTATCCAGAATCCTCACATTCCTCTTTGAGCTTTTGTGCCTTTCACAAAGGCTGTAATCACAGCTCTCACTGCCAACTTGTGCATCGATTCTTCCGTCTCCGCTTCAGCACCCTTCAAGGCCACCCGTAGCAGCAGGTGAGGCGGCCCCACCAAGTGAGGGAGACCTTGAGCCTGGGCATCTTGTAAGGTGCAAATCGTGCCACCATCAGTGCCATGTTGCAGCTGTGGGTGGTGATACTTGCAACTAAAGCCCTTTACTGACCACGAGGAGTTACCAAATGTCCAATCTGCAGTATATTCCCAGAAGAAAAGCCATCTCAGTGAGCCAGAGATACCATTAAGCATATTTTTCCCACTCTCTTCAGTGTATCCTAGAAGTGGAATTGTTGGCTCATATAGTAGCTCTAGATCTACCTTTTTGAGGAACCATCAAACTGTTTTCCAAAACAGCACAAGTTTTGAAGCCGTTTAATACTGAGAGGTGAAAGTGGCAATCCAAATTTAAGACCAGAGAACAAGCTGACTGGCTTGCAGGAGGATGACGACAGAGAGCAGAGGGTAGACTAAGGAAGAAAAGTGAATCACATTGACAGGGAAACCGCTGGGGAAACTTCCTCCTTGGTTTGCCAGGGCCTCCACCTCCTGAGGTGTCAAACATGTAAACCCTGCTCAATTCACCTTACAGGACTGCTTTGAAAGTCAGATGATGGGATGAATGTAAAAGTGCTGTGACAACGCAGAAAATGCATAAAAATGCTTTCTAATCTCCATAGAAATACGCAGTTGTAGCATGTTTGTTTCGATAATGCCCGCTTTGTACAGAAGGGGCAATGAAAACCGTGTTGTGGAAGGACAGAAAGACGCCCAACTGGAGGACCTGAGCATCTCCACGGAGCTTTTTGAGAACTGGAGACCAACATATCCATCTGTACTTTTGTGGGAGAAGCTCAGAAAAGAAAAGCGCCATTCACATGAGCAGTTAGCTAAGTGGAAACACCACTAATCAAAAGTTAACGATAGAATCCATGATCTCGAAAAATAAAGTTTTCAAAAACTAATAGTATATTTTGGATAACTCACAATGCATTATATACATATGTATACACACACACATACACACCTTTGTCGTGGTTTGAAGCTGTATGTACTCCAGAAAAACATGTTCTTAAACCTAATACATTCCCGTGGCTGTGAATGCATTGTAAGTAGGATATTTTGAAGAGGTTACTTCAGTGAAGGTGTGACCCACCTCAATCAGGACAGGTCTTACTGTAGGCCTTTATAAGCAAAATGAAATTTAGACAGAGGGAGAGAGAGTCACAGGAAGCAAGAGGCTGAAATGTAACAAGGAAGAGAAGGAAGAGGCCAAGGGACACCATGTGCCTTGCCATGTGACAAACTAAGGACCAGAAATCTCTGGCAGCCAGTCCCAGAACACCAGTCTTCAGGGAGAAAGCACCAACTTGATGACATCTTGATTTGGACATTTTCCCAGTCTTGTACCATGAGCAAAAAAATTCCCATTGTTTAACTCAACCCACATCATGGTATTTACTTGAGCAGCCCAGGAAACTAAAACAATCTTTATAATTTCTTGTAATTTCCCAATTTTCTTTAGTGATTACATAATCCTTCTATAATCATAAAAATAACACAATCAAAAGAATAGTAAAATTTGCAGAGCATCTTATAAAACAAGAGTATGCACATTTAAGTACTTCCCCAAAAGTGTGTCCATGACCCCTGTCGTTCCCCTGACTACCACGTAGTTATCAGCTACTCCTTCCTTCCAATGTGCATAAAATATACATGACAATGAAAATCAGTTCTCCTTCTGGGGTCAGCTCACAAAACGCATGTGCCAGTTCTGTAACCTTTTCTTTGTTTTTCCTCAGTGAGGGTATTTTGGAAAACAATCTTATTTGCAAACTGTTTTTAGTTTATGAAAAGGTTAGAGAGCTGCTTGATATTGCTAAGCAGGCTATAATCCCAAGAACAGGGAAGATCCTAGGTGTCCATTAGGCCAGTTCTGTTAAACAACAGTTATTTCCTTGCCCTTTGAGGAGTGAGATTGCAGATGAGACAGAAAAGGCCCACTGAGTCACAAAACCTCCTGGGCAGAGTTGCCTGCTGTTTCCCTCCTAACATCCATCTCCAGGACCGGTCCCAAGTCTGGTGGCCAAGCTCTCCTAAGCAGAGTTGAAGAAAGAGAACTTGGCTATCAACGCTTATCCTTTCTTCTTTCTCTTTAGAACTTGAAAGTTAGTTTCTGAGTGCAAAAAAATAAAGTCTAAAAGTTTACTAATTTTTAACACTGAATACGGGTCTTTGTCTTAATGGTATTGGTTTTGGGTCTAAGTAACTTTTTAACTGCTCCCAAAACAATCCCTTAAATGATTAAAACAATCTTGCAGTCTTCCTCCAGAAAGCAAATGCAGTTAGAAAATACATAGAGTAGGGGTTTTGTTTCAGCTTCACTTCAGTTGTCCAGGTGAGCAAAAGGTTCATCAATGGGAGGTTTGACAACAGGAGTATGGCAGAAGCGGAAGGGGAGTCTTTTCTGATTTCTGAACTGGTCTTGCTGACAGGTCCAGCTGGTATGTCCCGATAAGGAGGCCAGTATTCTGCCACTGAAACACTCAGCTGATTCAAATGAATGAAGGCAGCACTCCAGCCAGAGCAGATGGCTGTGGGTAAATGTTAATTAATATTAAATGATACCAGATGATCCTGAGTAACTGATGCAAGTGAGAGAGTAGATAAGTTACTCCTTTTGTCATTTTCTCTACCAAGCCCAAATTTCTTGTTTGGGGAGTATATATTTTCATGGGGTTTTTTTTTTGTCTTTTTTGTTTGTTTTTTTTGTCAAAACCCTGTAAAGTTATGTTTCCAAAATTTTAAGGAAAAAAAGTAACTAAAGAGACAATGACAAATGCAATACATGATCCTGGACTCGATCTGACAGAAAAGGCCCAGAAGGACATTATTGGGACACATGAAAAAATCAGAATATAAACCTTAAGCTTTGTATCAATGTTAAAGCTCTTGAACTTGGTAACTCTTAAGGTGGTTACATAAGTAAACTAATTCTTATTCTTAGGAAAAGTACACAGAAATATCAAGTGTTCAAGGACCACAATGTACACCACTACTCTTAAAGGTTTAGAAAACAGATTAGGCAGATTGAGCAATGGACGGATGGATGAATGGATGGATGGATGGAAGGAAGGAAGGAAGGAAGGATGGACAGACAGATGGACAGAGAGTTAGAATGATATGGCAAATACGGCAAAATGTTAGAAGCTGGTACACCTAGGAAGCTGTGTTGGGGGTAAGCTGAACTTCTCTTTATGTTTTTATTTTTGCAACTGTCTTGTAAGTTTGGATTTCCAAATAAAATGTTTAAAAAAAAAAAAAAACCGTGAAATCTTCCTGATAAGTATTTGTATGTGATAAGAGGCACTGCACATGCATCCCGTTCCTGTCAGTGCCAGCTCCAGCACAGACGGGCTCTGACTCCTCTCCCATCTTCCCCTCAATGTCCTAAATGTCTCCAATCACCACCAGGGACTCCTGAGGTGGACACTTTTCTCCATACACCTCTCCCTACCTCAAAAAGCTCTTTCACATTCTAAGAAATTCAGGTGAAGAAAGGATGAATCTTTTAAACTGGCTTCTTAATGTTTCCACAACCCTAGCAACTAAGCATTGACTGCGGATTTTTCAAGCTCTTAAGTAAAACCCATTTTTTCTAAAATTGCAATCTAAAACAGACTTGCCAATTCCGGCAAACTAAAACCACAGTCAAGGCTTCTCGACATCTTCAGTTAAAATATATTAATTCTCCAATCAGGTAAACCAAACAAACGTTACCTGCCTCTTCCAGTAAAGCAATCTGATTATGTGGTAACTATTACACAGCAGTATGTGCTTAACAGAAAAGTTCTCATAGCAGCACACTAAGTTACAAATAGACCCCCAAAAGTTTTATTGCTTTACAACAAGCCAGCAACAAATACAGCTGAATTATTATAAACACAACACTTAAATTCTCAAATGGAATGACAAGACCAGAATGTACTCCTCCACTTAAAAAGCTTTCATTAAAACTAAAGTCCACAACTTCTGCCAAGAACTTTAATATTCTCAGGCAGAATCAATGAAGAGGCAAAGGAAACTATTAAGTGAGTTACAGTATGTCTGATCATGTCAGTGACAAGCGTTTTATGCACAATCCAGCCTGGGCTGCCACTGCCCATTTCAGGTGACCATCCTGGGCACTTTGAGGAACTTGATGCTCTTTTCTTTCTACAAACTTGTCTGCAGAAAAAAAAATTGTCAAGAAAATTGTTTGGAAATCCAACAATGCATAGCAACTTGTGCCTAATTTCTACTTCTTTCCTCAGGATGGAAAAATGACTCAGTCCTTAACTTGGCTTGAGATAAAAAGCTCTGCTGGCAATGCCACATATCCTATCATACAAACAGGGAGTCTGAATGGGTATGAGGCATGAAATACTTTGTATTATTCTGGAAACACTAGCACCTTCCTTGAAGTGAGCTGCAAGTGACTGCTGATTAAGTCACCATCTTAATAATAATTTCAATTCAACAGCAAAAGTTACCTGGTAACTAATCTTAGTACTATCTGAAAAATGGCAAGGGAGGTTCTTGGGAAAACCAACAAGATTTAAATGACTTGCCCAAAAGTGTAAATCTAAAACCTGACTATATCTATTGGGATAGCCATTAACAATCTGAAATTTCTTACTGTTAAAAAAAAAAAAAAAATTACCAAATCCAGCTAATTAAAAAAACAAACAAAAACAAGAGGTTTTATCTTTCTTCCACACAAAGCACAGCATTTTTCTCTAAGAACATACTAGACAGGGTACTGCTAATTTAAGAGGTGTGGGTGTCTTTCTTCTCCCAGACCAAACTGTCTAGCTACTTGCTGGATAAAAGGTTTCATAGCTTAGAAACAAATCACAAGTGTTAGTTCAGATGTGCATGAAGATGGTTTTTAAGATGAAAAGTTTGCTGCAATAGCAGAATGTTAAGACATCATAAAATAGAAACTACTTAAAATATTAAGCCATACTCCCCCATCTGGTAAAGCATTCCTTAAAATACAGCCAATGACAAAACATTTCTAAATCCCTTAATACAAAAACTTCCCAAAATAATCTGTTGAGCTGGACTCTGCAGTTTAAATTTTTTATATTTTGATGGCAGTTAAAGAGAGCCCTGGGCCTATAACTCCCTTGCAAGAACTTTCAACGTCTGATTTACTCACAAGGCTTAAAATAGAGGAGGAAGAATATAAAATAAGTTCTTCTTTCCCTTTGCTTGGCAACCATCCTGTTAATTATCTATTTTTATACTGGATCCAGGCTATTCCCTGGGTATGGATGGCTGGCTTAGGATATAGAAAACATCGAAGGTCACATCTGGAAGAATGACAAGACAATAAACTTCTCAGTCAATACATCAGCAGAGTCAAGGCAAGCAAAAGGACTTTACAAGAGACTGACATTTACACTTTTTGACATAACTGAAATACACTGGATTACAGAGCAAGTGCACTGAAACAACAAAGAAAATTTTGTCCTTTTGAAGGCTTTTTTACTCCCCACGAAAGTGTTTCACTTCCGATACTCACACCACACAACTGGTTAAGAAAATACAGCGCAGTGTTTAGCAACTGGGTGTCCTAACTACCCTAGGAGGCACTGTGCTCCCCCTCCCTGGCAACCACTGAGGTAAATGAGGGCAGGAACAGGGGAAAGTCTCCTATTTTTCTGCACAAGCAGCTGCCATTTCCTTATTGAAGCCACGGATCGAGAGATCGTAGACCACCTCCTCTACTTTCTTCACGTCATACTTCAAGCCATCATAGCGCTTCCTCAGAGAATCGTTCTTCAGGTTGAGAAGGCGGAAACCAGAATCCAGCTCATTGATGAAGGTGGAGATGTGAAGGGGCCGCGAGTAGTCACCAGCAGTCACGCTGTTGACAGACAGCCTCGACTACACAGGGAGAAATAAACAGGGTACCCATTAACAACATGGCTCTTACTTAGAGCTTCTTCCCCAAAATCACAACTATGAAAAGAAACCAGAGGCCCAGGGAGCTACAATGATGTCATATCCCATGCTAGATGTGAACACAGATAACATATAAATGCCATAATGGAAAGAACTCCACTGAAATTGAGGCAACAATTTTAGCCAAATAAAAGCTTAATACAATTAACATCATCTAAAATTTCTCTAATTTCATGAACTGGCTGTTGTGTCATAAAGTGTGTTAAATTATGTGTGTGTCAACTTTACAGCTCACTTCTGCTAAAATATGAAAGAAGTTGCAGAGGAACCACAGCAGTTCTACCATCTTTTCAAATTTAGGCCAAATGATTACGTTTCTAAAGCTCTCCTACTGAGCTGCAACTCCAGTCACCTAAAGGTAGTAAAATAGAAATGGTTTAAGAAGCTAAAATTAAGTCACACAACATAAGTAAGATTTACTTCAATGCCCAACTCAAGGTACCCCATCTCCAAAAATCCTACCCACTATTCCTTCCAGGCTTCCCTAAGCTAGCCCTTCCCTGCATTGCTACTACATGTGGTCTTAAACACATCTCACGCTTGACAAGGTGCCTCAAGTTTACTGGTCAGGACTCTCCAGCCAGATAACAAGCCTGAAGCAGGTGGCCCAGACTGCCAGCGGGCCCCAGTATCCCCATGCCCCTCAGCGAAAATTCCTCAGACACACACACATCCGTGCAGACAGGCCACTGGAACATTAAGAAATTGTGTGTGCAACTTCAAAGAAATGACATTAAGTGAGGGGGATACCTGTCCCCATTTCCTCCTCCTACTGGCTAGAACTCATGGGAATGACCAAAGCCAGAGCAGCATCCTGAAAGCCAAAGCGGGAAGCTGCAAGCTAGAAGGACCCAAGGCCAAAGGTCAAGGATCAGCATACCAGCCTTGCACTGCTTTCCTATAGAGCAAGGATATGCAAACTTCTTCTTTCAGAGCCAGATTGTACATATTTTGGGTTCAGCAGGCCTTACGGGCTCTGTTGCAATTACTCCACTCTGTTCTCGTAAGGGGAAAGTGGTCAGAGACATTAGGTAAACCAGTGGGCATGGCTGTGTTCCAACAGAACTTTATTTACAAAAGCAGGCAGCACAAGCCACAGTTTGCTACCTCTGTTCTAGAGCAGTGCTTTTCAGACTACCTGTGGAGAAGGACCAAGCTTTTTTATTTTCAATCTGTCATGGACAATACCAACACCAATACAATCATAATTACAAACACAACAAAATGTTCCATACCAATCTTCATAATATCCATGTTTAACAACTGCTTAATACTACTTACCAACTTACTTAATAACTGATTAAATCATTCCCCTTTTATGGAAGTTCCAGCGGCCTACAATTTTTTTTTTATAAATAAAATGCTTTAACAGCTTTTTCCTTCTTTTGAATTATTTTTATGGGACAAGTTCTCAGGAGGGAGACTAAGCAGATAAGGGACAAGAGTGATTTATACAGCTTTGTAAATTTTTCTTCAAAAACCATTATATGAATTAACACAGTTACGACCAATATTTCTGTCTTGTCACTACTCTGAAGGAAGAGTTATCATCTTTTAATAGTTCACGAATTAGTAAATACATACAGCTACTTCACTGAGTGAACCCGCATTTCTTTGAAGACCCAGAAGATGTGATAGAAGCAGTGCACAGTCAACTGACTCCCTGGGGACTAACAGATAATCAGACTTTCTGAATTTCTGTATCTTTTAAGAAACTGAGAGTGAAGCAGAAGATTAAAAAAGCAAAAGGCAAATTATTGAGCTTCTTACCAGTTCACTAGCAAGAATTAAAACTCCTGAAAGATAGTCTTCTACATCCAGATGAAATCCTTTCTCCCGATCTGGTTCAACTAAAAAATGTATGAAAGTAAAGAGAAGGTCACAGTGTGAAGGCAATTTAGGCCTGAGAATATCTACATCTATCTATCTATCTATCTATCTATCTATCTAGGTATATAAGTAAGTGAAATGAAGAAAGGATGTATCTTTTAAACTGGCTTCTCGATTTCAAAAGACTGACAACTAGACCTCACTACAGATTTTCAAGTTTTTAAGAAAAATTCAACTCTTCCTTCTATTCTTCTCTTAAATAATAATACTGCCAAGAATACTATTATAGTAACATCAAGAGAAAATGTCCTTGTTTTAGGGAGACGTGTGCAGAAGAATGTAAGGAAGAAGTCATGTCTATGGCTTTCAAATGGTACACATACACAATAGTGTGAGAAACTATGCAAATATGGCAAAATGTTATTAACTGGTGAATCTCAGTGGGGTGTATGCAGATGTTCAATGTACTAGTCTTTCAACTTTTCTATAGGCTTGAAATTTTTAAAAGTTGAAGGTTGCAAAGAAAAAACACTTTTAAAATATACCCAAATGAAAATAGCAAGCCACTACATATTTTCAGTTTTTGTGTTTCCAGGTAACTGGTTTTCCATTTTGTTCTCATTCTTTTGCTTTAATAAACAAAGTACAAACAACAGCCACTCGCACCAAAAATTAAAATACCATGCCTAATTACACAGCTCACCACTTAAGAAAACACTTACTGCCAAGAATTTCTGTAACCGCTTCTCGAGTCACTAGTGTTTCTGATTCCAAATACACAACAAATGCTGCCAAGAAGACCAAGCGTTGCAACACAAACCTCCAGTGCTCATGAAATCTGTATTAAGGAAGCATGTTTAGACCAAAGGTTTAGGATTTAGAGACCTCGAGCAGGTTTAGTACAGTCACCTTCAAACATTTTAGAAATGTAAGCCTTTTTCAAATAAAATCTTACTTCACGTAAAACCCTAATACATAAGACAAGTAAGAGCAATACAACATTGAAATATATTAAATGAATTTATTATAAATTAATTTTACAAGTTCCAATTTATAAATTTCCTTATTACAATTAACGAAAAGCATGAATACAATTTTGGTGAATATAAAAATTTACAACTGAAGACTATGGATGATAACAGGAATTGAGTTTTGTAAGTTTAATCAATAAGAACAATATTGTTCTGAGGAAAATTAAATGTGCAAATGAAAATTATGGATGACAACTGCAGCTGTACATCTGCCTCAACATTTACTTATTCCTACATTTTGATTTGAGAATATAGTATCAAAAAAATCCTGATTCACATGTGTAAGAAACAATTACCACTTGCAACCACTAAATAATTGGACTGAAAACCTCAGGATACTGCAGTTAAACTGAGCCAGAAGCCTAAAAAAGGAACAATAGAGAATTTTATACAACCACTGGCTATTGATGCTATGCCTTCTGATTTCCACGTGTGGCAACCAATTCAAAAATTTGTCAAGACAATGTATGTCAAACAAGCCACTTCTGAAAGGTCAGACCAGATGACCTCTAAAGACCCTCCGAATTCTATTGTCCTACTTCCCTGTGCTCCAGTTATTAACTTAAAGCAGGGGTTGGCAAACTTTCTGTAAAGGGTCAGACAGTAGACATGTTAGGCTTTACAGACCACCTTTGGTCTCTACCACATATTCTTCTCTGGTGATTTTCTTTTGTAAAACCTTTAAAATTCTCAGGCCTTCCAAGGCAGTGGATCACTAGCAGTTTGCTGACCTCTGCTTTAAAGACTCTTTTTCACAAAAAACTGTACTAGCCCTCTCTGTTAACTTGGGTGATACCATGTTACAAGCGGACTAATCAGGAATCTTTTCACCTAGAGATAATGTACAAGCCCTGGAACTCCTTGTTCTCATGTTGCTATTTATGTACATGATTAAAATCTCAAGTGAAAAAATAAAGACTCTTCTTCTGAGGTGACATGCTACACCTCTTCAAATACTCATCCTATTTACCGCTCATATTCATAGCAAAAAAATGAGAATAAGCAGAAATTCTTGCTTTCCATTTACCATATTTCACCAATACTCAGATGCAATTTTTCACTTTTTTTTATTTGATAAGTTTGTTATTGGGGACATATTTACCATTTGCACCAGTTTTTCTATTTTAACATCTCTGAAATCAGAACACATTTTATAAACTACATATTTCACAATTTTAAATGGCAGCATTTTTTCTCTTAGTGGTATGTAAAAAGGTGTGTCTTAAATTTATGGCATTGTAGATTTAATGAAATATGGCATAAAATATTGGCTAAATATGTCACTTAGCAGTGAAATTCAAACTTTGAGGTAAAATTCAGCTCCATATATATTCTACCACATAATCTGATAACCTAATAGCATAACTCTAGTTTGTACAATTTCACTGGTAATTTAAATAAAGTGAAGAGATATTCTCTACTTTGTCTTTCATACAATAGATGCTTTTGGTTTTCTTTTTTTCATTGCAAAATTAATACACGGTCCTTAAAAAATGTTGAAAGAAGAAAAAAAAATCTGTCACCATTATAATACAATCATTTATAGTTTGATCCATTTCCTTTTTGTTGTTTCTTCTATGCAGAGAGAAATCATTCAGCAGATACAATTTTTCTCCTTTTTTTTCTTAGTTAACATTAAAGGATAATGCTACTTTTCTTACAAACCTGTAGTACTGTTCAGCAGGAAACTTGGTCTTCAGAGACGTTAGATGTGTTTTTACAGTACCAAAATGTTCTCGAGCTTTCAAACACCTCTTTGGAACTGATCACAAAAAAGATAATCAAATGAAATAATGAAAGACTTAGTAAACTTCAAATACAGTTCTGGCTTAATAATCTATGTAGTCTCCTTGGAAACAAATAAACTTTTTTAAAAATGTCATTACCAAATATAGGGTACATAACACTGTTTTTCCACCAGGCTCTCAAAATATCTCATTTCCCTACAGATTAAGCAATACTACCGAATAAACAAAAACTTGCTAAAAGGAATATGTTGGGAAAAACATTAGCAAACTGTCATAAATGACCTCATCTGTAAGGAGCTGTGTGCCAGCTACTCTTGTCATCCAGTCCTGAGAGGACGACTAGAAATTAAACAGCCACCAGCTCCCATGATTTGATCAAAAAGAGCCTTTAACAATTATTCTTGATCTAACAAACTCCCTACCATTGCGAAAAAAGACCTAGCTACTTGCTTCTGATACCTGAAAGTTACATTATTTTAACATCTCTACCTAAAAATATATTTTAGCTGAGTTGGCTGCATCTTACAATAGAGTGACATACTTAATTTTCATAGTGAATAGAGACTCGATGTCTTCTGAATGGAAATTAACTCTCTAAATGGGATATTTATAAAATGGATAAAAACTTTCAAAATCAAAACAAAGGTAAGGAAAATGTTCAGAGATAGATTGTGGTGATGAACACATAACTATGTTATCATACTGTGGACAGTGGATTGTATATCATGGATGATTGTATGGTGTGTGAATGTATTTCAATAAAACTGAATTTAATAAAAAAAAAAAAAAAATCAAAACAAAGAACTTACTGTCTTGAAACCCAGCACCCTGATGGACCCCTTGCAGAAGAGTTAAAATCTCTCGAGCTGTTTGTTCTAAACTCTGTACAACTTTTCGGATTTCCTGGAAAGAATTAAAAATTAAAATGTAAGATAAATTCAACAAAACAATTATCAAAGCCTCAAACAAGATATACTGGATAGCATATTTGATCTATCTCACCTTACCATATATTCATAACACTACTGATCTATACAAGGGCTGAATTTGTACCCAAAATAACCAGGTTAGAATCCTTACTCTTTAACTTACTTCCTCCCTGGGACCTTTAGCAAGTAACTAAGTCTTGAGATTTCGCCATCTGTGCCTTCAAAAAATAACAGACACCCATCCTCCACCCCCAATTATCCCACTGGGACACTATAAAAATTAAAAGAACATGTATGTGAACGTAGTTGATAACAGTTCAATTCAATACAAGTATTAGTATTTTTAATTTATTTATTTTGCAAATATTCACTAAGCAACTTTTGTGCTGGATGGTGTAAACACTGGGGAAGCAAGCAGTTTCTACCCTCTTGCAGTTCAGAGTATAACAGAGAAGACAGACATTTTAAAAAATAACCGCACAAATTAAAAAATGTTTTAAGTATTGAGAGAAAATGTAACAGGAAAGACAATTTAGACTTGGAGGTTAAAGAGATGAATAACAGATAACCAAGAGGGGGTGCATTCCAGGAAAAGCAAGGAGTATATGCAAAAGATCTTGAGGCTGAAAACTATCTGGAGCAGTGAAAGAACGAAAGGGAGGAAGTTGAACATGACATGCAAAGGGAGAGGAGCCTAAAATGAGATTAAGAAGAGAGAGAGAGAGACCTTGGAGGCCAAAGTAGAATCTAGACTCTTATCCTCTGGAATGAGAAGTCGTAGGAGAATTTTAAACAGGGCGGGTCACATGTGCTTTTAAGAGTCACACATATAAAAGGCGCCTTGGCTAAGTCCCATGCGCACACCGAATCTTCAACACAAGCAAGTGCAGAAAAGAAGGAAAACTGACACTAAAAAGAGGCAGATAATATTGGGGAGTCGAGGCCCGAGCACAGGGGCCCAAGATAAAGAAGCAACGTAGGAGCTGGGAGGAGGCACCTTACACAAAAAGAAAGCAACAAAAGGAAAAGCAACCCATCCCCACGTGATCCCCACCCCCCGAGACTGAGGGACTGAGGAGGCCCCGACGAGGCGGCCAAGCTAGGCAAGGCAAAGGAGGAAAGGGAAGGGATAGGGCTCGCCTCTCGAATGTCCTGCTCAGCAGCCAAAAAGCCCTGCAGCTCCACGAAGATCTCGCTCACAGACATGGCGCCAACGGTAAAACAATCAGCCTGTGTAGCGAAAGCGGCCAGAACAGTAGTTTCCAGAAACAAATAGCGCAGTCAATAGCAATGCCGCCACCGCCTCCAGTCGGCCCTACGCCACGACCGTCGCCGGGGTCCTCCGAGGCCCGCGGCGCGCCGGAGGCCGGGCTGCCCTTCGCAATGCCTGAGGCACCACCGCGCGTCGGTAGCTGAAGCCGTAGCGCCAACCCGCCCAGAAGGCAGGGGAGGGGCTGGGGGAGGGACTTGCGTCCGGGGCCTTTGGACAGGCATCGCTGGAACAACCTGGGAGCGGGGGCCTAGGAGCACGTTGGCCCTGGAGAAAGGGGGCGGGTTTGGGAGTGGCGTGAGTGATGCACTGTATATGGTTGTACAGTAGTTACCTGTTTTGTGCAACAGCGAAGGGGAAAATGCCTCAGTATATAAAAAGCCAGGTGCATAGGGAACGTAGAGAAGAGTGTAGAGAGGTTGCAATTTGTGTGTAAAATAGATACTCAAATAATATGCATTTGTATTTACAAAGAATTCACGGGAAAATAAGTGTTGAGGGAGACTATGTAAATGGGAGATGGATTAGGAGGCAGAGATTTCTCCATGTGCATGCCTTTTTAAAATTTATTCTGAGAAGTCTGATCTGCGTGATTGTATTACCTGTTTAAAGTTACATGAATTTTTTTACATTTTTTATTATGAAATTTAACAGTTATAACTTTCAAAATACGATTTAATAAGTAGAGAGCAAATTTCAAAGAATGTTATGGGTTACAGGTCCACCTTTTCAGTTATTTCCTTCTAGCTATTCTAATACCCTAGCATCTAAAAAACATATTTATAAAGATTCAGTATTCCTAATCCTTTGTTAAATCCTTTCTTGTTTGTTGCTACCCCTCCTCTCATTTAATCACATTCTCGTTTAATCACATTCTTGTGCAATCACATTCTCGATTTTCAGAGGTGTCTAGACAAAAACCACCGTAACTTGTTTATATTGAAAAGGAGTGTCAACATTATGGGGAAGGGAGTCGCGTCCGATTGTTGTTCTTAAGGAGGCTATTGCCTCTGGGTTTTAGACCTTGTCTGGCATAGGAACACTTTGGTGGATTTAAGTTTCTGAGAGATAAACTTGGTGAGTGAAACTTACAGAATGTCAGATAGGGACCTAGGTATTTTGGGACAACTGTTGGTTACGGCATGGCATTCTGTGCTCATATGGGATATCTAGCTGGAGCTTGCATAAGAGAAACCTCCAGGGTAGACTGTCAACTGTACATGAATTTTGTAAGTGTGTGCAGTGAAATACAAGTTTCTTTTCCACTCACCTTGCATCTCTTTCCACATTGTGCAGGCAACCATTATGACAGTTTATTGTTTGTCATTCCAGAATTATTCCATACAAATACTGTACAAATACAAATGCATATATATGTGTATGGTATACTCTTCAAATGAATTAAAATTATTGCTTATCCTGACATCTTAGCAAGGCTGCAGTGGCAGCAACTGCTCTCTGAGCTTCACAATGCCCCCCAAGGAAGACAAGAAGAAAGATGCCGGAAAGTTGGCCAAGAAAGACAAAGACCCAGTGAACAAATCTGGTGGCAAAGCCAAAAAGAAGAAGTGGTCCAAAGGCAAAGTTCAGGATAGGCTCAATAACCTAGTCTTGTTTGACAGAGCCACTGTGACAAACTCTGTAAGGAAGTTCCTGACTATAGTACAAGTTTATAACCCCAGCTGTCATCTCTGAGAGACAGAAGATTCGAGGTTCCCTGGCCAGGGCAGCCCTTTAGGAGCTTAGTAAAGGACTTACCAACCTGGTTTCAAAACACAGAGCTCAAGTAATTTATATCAGAAACACCAAGGGTGGAGATGTCCCAGCTGCTGGTGAAGATGCATGAACAGGTCCAACCAACTGTATATTTTGAAAAATAACACTTATTAAATAAAAAAAATTATTGCTTATCAATGAAATGATAAGCACTAAGGAATATTTAGTGCTTGTTTCATGCCCAGCATTATTTTAAGCACTTTACAAGAAAGATCATATTTAATTCTCATTGAAATCATGTGAGGTGGATTCCATTGTTACCTTATCAATAAAGGAACTGTTCTACAGAGAGATTGATTTGCCTAAGGTCATGTGCAACTAGTAAGTGTCAAAGCTGGAATCCAAATCACTAGGCAATTATCCTCTATCTACTATATAATGATAACAGTCACTTGAGACTTTAAATACTTTATCTAACTTGACCCTAACAGCCCTATGATGTGACAGACTAGAAAATCTCAATTTTAGTAGCTTTTCCAAAGACAGTATTTTTTACCTGTGTACATCTGAGATCAGGCACTGTTTTGTGGTCCAAAAATTTAGGCAAGAGAATCTCACAATTGACACACAAAAAAAGATAAATATAACAATAGCTAATATTTGTTGAGATTTAGTACCTGATAAAAATGTTCTAAGCACCACTTTTTGTGTATTAACGACTTCATACAAATGCAAATTCACTTTTCAGATCCTGCAACCTTTGTCTCCATTCCAACTCAAAGCAAATCTTGTGACTTTTACAATTCTAGCAGGAACAGCAGTCTGCAAGATCACTTTTTCCGAAAATAGAAGGCAGTTTTTAAACATCCCTTGCATGTGTCTTTTCTCATCTGTCATGTTAAGATTGGTAATAACTAGCTCTAAAGTTGGGATTACCAACAATGCAGGCAAAAGACTAACAGTGCCCTTCCTTTTACTATTAAATAATCCAAATTCAGCATAAGTGAAAATGATTGAGTAAATTTCCAAGTGCAGATAAGCACAGATAATGATTATCCTGGGCAACCAGCATGGAATAAATGTTTAATAAACATTGGTTGAATGTTATCAAGGTAATGGTTCCTTACTTAAGAATGTGTAACAGACAGTAAGAAGGGTGAGAAGAATAATCTGGGTAGAGAGACACATAATAAATGTTAGGAGGTGGAAAACATCAGTATGAAAGATGGATTAGGCATGCAGGGAAGTCTGAAATTGTTGGGCACAGTATCTCCCCTAACACCGATCCCCCTACTTTACCCTACTTACGTTTCATCTTTCCAGTGTACTCATCAACTAGGACTACACATTGGCTTCATCCTCAGGCAACCAATGAGAAGCATCACCCTGATAACAAAACCAGAAAAAGGCAAGAAATCTACAAACCAATATCCCTCATGAACGTATAATGCAAAAATTCTTGTATTCGTTTTCTATGCAGCTATAACAAATTATCACAAATTTAGTGCCTTAAAGCAGCACAAATTTATCATCTTACAGTTCTGTAGGTCAGAAGTCCAACACTGTCAGACAGGGCTAAAACCAGAGTTGATGGCTTTAACTAGGGTGGTGGCATGGACAAGGCTGGGTACTCCCTGGCGCCTTGTGTCTGACCCATCCTTTAAACTAGCAGAGGCTGTGGATGGAGGAGTGCAAATTAAGGAAAGGCTCACCCTCTGGGCAGCCCAGCCCCTCAAGCACCAGGCTTGGTGGTAGAGCAGAACATCAGCTGGATTTCCAGCCCCCTGCATCCACTGAGCCAGAAGCCTTTGTGCAGGGCACAAACAGCACAAGCATTTGCAGCATCCTTGCTTCTGTCTCAGCTCTGGGATCAGAGTCCCCATAGACCAGTGCTCAGGAATTGTTTGAATGCAGCGATGGGGCAATTCACAATCATGTTAAAAGTCTCCAAACTGAGAAAGAAAGCCTCTTTGTCATCCAGAAAATCACAGTTTGAAAGGGAGAAGCAACAGCTCCAGCAGAAACTTCAAAGCTTTCCTGAATCTTATTGAGAAACAGAAAGAAATTTTCATCAAATATTCAGTTTAGAGCGAAATTCACAGGAGAAGATAGAGAAGCACATAAAAGAGGTCAGCCATGTATGTAAAGCTTTGAACCCTTCTACAAGGCAAGACAAAAGTCTTCCAGAAAATGAAATAAGCTATAGTGGCAGAGAGATTCCAAAAGGAGCCAAGAGGTCACTCTGGTGGGCACTCTTAAGCACAATATAGACAACCCTTTTTAGGTTCAGTGAATTGGAGTAGCTAGCAGTAAATACCTGAAACTATCAAACTACAACCCAGAACCCATGAATCTTGAAGACGATTGCGTAAAAATGTGGCTTATGAGGGGTGACAATGTGATTGGGAAAGCCATAAGGACCACACTCCCCTTTGTCTAGTTTATGGATGGATGAGTAGAAAAATGGGAGAAGGAAACAAACAAACAAACAAAGGCACCCAGTGTTCTTTTTTACTTTAATTGCTCTTTTTCACTTTAATTATTATTCTTGTTATTTTTGTGTGTGTGGTAATGAAGGTGTCAGGGATTGATTTTGGTGATGAATGCACAGCTATGTAATGGTACTGTGAATAATCGAATGTATGCTTTGTTTTTTATGACTGCACGGTATGTGAATATATCTCAATAAAATGAATTTAAAAAAAAAGTCTTCCAGAAAAATTGGGGAGAATCACTAGATGTTAATCAAAGCCAACTTATTACCCATGAGAAAAATGGGATCCTGACTTGGTGGGGCTCAGGTTTCAAGTCTACTTTTTCACTCTGGTCTGAACCTCATTGCAGGGCACAGGCTGAGAGAGAGTGGCCTGGGTATGTTTTGCTCCAGGTGGATGGCACAAGATGGTGAGGAAACGGGGGACACTTCTTTAAGCTTCCATTCAGAACTGATACAATCTGCTGTCTGCCCACATCCCCCTGGTCAAAACAGGTCACATGGCCTAAAGTCAGTGTGGCCAGGAGATCAGCTCCAGGAAGAATAAACGGGACAAATAATATAATCAACACAGTGGACTGTCCCACTCAGTGCATTCACAACAGCCAGGTGCTAAAGGTCAATAACACCACAAGTCATGATGAAAATTCCAGATGCCCTGAATATTTCCAAATGCTCCTAAGGGGGCTGAATCACCACCACCACCCCAATCCCATTGAGGGTCCTTCTCAGTGCCTGGCAGACAGTCAATAGATACTTGGTGAATGAATGAACTTTGTGAAATTACTCTGCAGAATAGTTGCAACTACTTACACGCTGACTGGTGTTAGCTCAATGTCTTTTAAACATTAAAAATCCGATCAGGGCATAAAGGAATCTCATTTAACTTCTCCATGTATGCCTGAATGATTTTTCTTATGCGAACTGAAATTTCTTGGAGGAGGATTCTCTATGGATTTTTTGCACATTTTTCTATTAAAGTGTTCATCTTATTCTTATTCATTTCCAATGACCCTTGTCACATAAAAATTGACATTTTCTCAATTTGTTTTATAATTTATTCAATCAATTTTTAAAATTAAGTTTTATTAAGTATATTCACATACCATACAATCATCCATGGTGTACAATCAACTGTTTACAGTACCATCATATAGTTTAATAACCCCAATCAATTTTTGAACATTTTCCTTACATCAAAAAGAATAAAAATAAGAATAAAAGATAAAAGTTAAAAAGAACTCCCAAATCATTCCATCCTCCCCATCCCACCCTATTTTTCATTTAGTTTTTGTCCCCATTTTTCTACTCATCTGTCCATTCACTAGATAAAGGAAGTGTGAACCACAGGGTTTTCACAATCACACTGTCACACCATGTAAGCTACATAGATATACAATAGTCTTCAGGAATCAAGGCTGCTAGGTTGCAGTTTAACAGTTTCAGATATTTCCTTCTAGCTATTCCAATACACTAAAACCTAAAAAGGGATATATATATATATATATATATATAATATATATATATATATATATATACACACACACATACATATATATTGCATAAGAATGCCCTCCAGAGTGATCTCTTAACTCCATTTGAAATCTCTAAGCCACTGAAACCTTATTTTGTTTCATTTTGCTTCCCCTTTTTGGTCAAGAGGATTTTCTCAATCCCACGATGCAGAGTCCAGGCTCATCCCCGGGAGTCATATCCTGCGTTGCCAGGAAGATTTACACCCCTGGGAGTCAGGTCCCACATGGGGGGAGGGCAGTGAGTTCACCTGCCAAGGAGGCTTAGTTAGAGAGAGAGCGAGAGGGCCACATCTGAGCAACAAAGAGGTACTCAGGGGGAGACACTTAGGCACAATTATAAGTAGGCTTAGCCTCTCCTTTGTAGCAACAAGCCTCATAAGGGCAACCCCTAAGATCCAAGGCTGGCCTACCAAACTGTCAGTCCTCAATGTTTGTGAGGAAATCAGTAATAACCCAGGTGGGGACATCCAACATTTCCGCATTTTTCCTCAGCTCCTCAGGGGGTCCCTACAAATATATTTTTATTCTCTGCCTGAATTACTTTTGCATGTATCGCTATTTCATACTAACCTGCACAAACCCACCAGATCTCACTTCCTATTCAAAGTTCCATTTTTTATGGTGTTTGAATAAACTGACCATACAAATTAAATTACTCAGTGTGCTGTAGAAGACATATATCCTGCACCAAATAAACATCTCTTCCCTTGTTCTCACACAGAAGTTTGTTTAATCACCTTGTAAATGCAGACTTTTTTCTTGTTTTTTTCTCATTTTTGTTTATTTCAAAGAAGTTTTATTCACACACCATACAATTCATCCAACGCATACAATCAATGGCTCTCAGTGTAATCACAGAGTTGTGCATTTATCACTGCAGGCAAATTTAGAACATTTTCATTGCTCCAAAAAGAAAAAAAACCTACACTTTATCCCCCCCCCCATTATTGACACTTAACCTTAATGTGGTACCTTTGTTACAACTGATGAAAGCATATTGAAATATTACTGTTAACTATAGTCCATAGTTTGCATTAGGTGTATTTTTCCCATATACCACCCTAATATTAACACCTGAAATGCAGACATTTTTAATGTGATTTTATCCATCAATTGGACATGCCATGTTTATTAACCCAGTCCCTTATGTCATAGGCTATTTTGGTTGTTTCCAGTTCTTTCTATTATAAGTAACGCTGTATGTAATTAAAGTCTATGTAAGTTCTTATCAGTATTTCAGATCATTTCATCTGATAGGTCCTATGTTTAAAGTTCTTGACACATTTTGCTAAATCACCATCCAGACAGGTGGAAGAAATTTCTACCCCCCTGCCCACTGGGAACTATGTCAGCCAACTTTGGCTATACCCTCCCCAACCTGAAAGTTAACCCTGTAGACATCCGGGGCTAATTTAATGGTGAAATGATACCTCATTTTAGTAACCCAGAAGGTTACATAATTGGTGCTGCACCTCTGCAAGTTTCCTTAAATGGAAAGAGGGGTGGAAACCAGAAGGAAGGGAGGAAGGAGCAACCTGTGCCAGCTTATCCCATCACCGGCAGAGGCCCACCAGCTGCTAGTCTTATTATTAGTTAAGAACACACTGGTAAAGAGCACAATGTACCACGGAGGAGACCTTAACATCATCTCCGCCTACCTCTTCTTTTATAGACAGGATACTGAGGCCCAGAGACAACCTGCCCCAACAGGTCATTCCAACACCTGAGATGGGCCCAGGACCTGTATTTTCCTCAAAAACCATTTCAGGCTGCTCCCACTATGGTGACTCACACCACAAATCTCTACTCTCGCTCCTCAAAGTGTGGTCCATGGAGCACCAGCCTCACCAGCAAACATGTTAGAAAAAGAAGCTATGGCCCTGCCTCAGACCTGCTTACCAGAACCTGCTTGTAATGATCCCCCCAGGTAATCATGTGCTTATGCCCTCTTAGGAAGTGCTGGGCTGTGAGACAGAGAGCAGGTTTGCCAGCTCTGGTGCACCACTCTCCTGGGGGATGTAGGGCAAGGCCAGGAATCCCTGGGAAGGAGGAGTGGGGGAAACTGGAAAGAGGATTTATGGGAGTGAACTGTAGCTTGCTGTCTTCCTTCCCTGCTCCTCTCCACCCTCAGGAGCTATGAGATCTGTCAAGAGTCCATCCCTGGGAAAAAGGAAGGTTCCCACCCCAGCATACACACTGAGGGAGGGGCCTTCAGAGAACCAGGGAGCTTGGTCATGTCCTCTGGACTTTGGGGTTACAAGAACCAGGACCTGCCCAACATTGGGGCCCCAGGACCACCTGCAGCAGCACAAGTAGGAAGAGGCCTCTCCCGCCAACAGTGATGGCCCAAAGGTGTGGCCATTACTGAAGGACCATACGGGACAGCCTAGAAAGGCCCTTCCCATGAGGAGCCTGGACACAGAGAGGCCCTCAGCAGACAGTGGGACCACTGGCAGGGGGCCGAGTCTGGAGCAGCCCATGAGGGAAGCCTCCAAAGAGCTCGGAGAGAAAGAGCCAGCAAGCTGGGATGGCCCCCACCAGAGTTCCCAGGCCATGTGCCACCACCATCACATCACCCTTCCTGGCCATCCCTGAGCTCTCAGGGGCCCCACCCTGAAGGGCCCCAAACAGCAGCTGGGTGCAGGGAGAGGATGAGCCAGGAAGATGACAGTGTGGATCACGACCCCTTGGGGTGTCCTTGGCTGAAGTGGACTGGAGCTGGGAGGGCAGACCAGTGATCTTAGATTTGAAACACTTGGAAAAATGCTTCTTTTCATTAATAACTGAGGGGCCATCGAGGAGCAATGAGCTCACCCCAAAATTTCACTGGGGGAGCAGGAAGAATCCCAGAAGGAGTAGCCCTGAGGAAGAATCAGGCTGCTGCCTCCCACCCTCTTGAACCTCCAGCCAGTGCATGAAGACCTGACGGGAGGGACAGTCCAAGAAAGAGCTGTGGTCACTGCAGGTCAGGATGCTTCCCGGAGGTGACCTCGTGCCGAGCTGGAGAGGATGCAGGCGAGGTTATGGGGTGGGAGGTCCCCCTTCCGTGCACAGCCCTCCACCCCCACCCCAGGCCGCCCCTCATGGGCACACACACCCGAGCTGTTCCCCGAGGCCTCTGCCTGGGCTATCCCTGTGGCCTCCTCTCCACTCCCCACCCTTACTTGGGCAGGATTTGAACACTCCAAGTCAGGAGAACCAGAGCCAAGCTTAAAGCCCTCACATGCCCCAGCGTTAAAATAAAATCCCAGCTCTGCCCCGGGACGCGCAGAGCCCTGGAACTCCAGCCCGTCCGCCTCCTACCACCCCTCCCACACTCTAGTCCCCATCGCACTGCTGTCCTTGAGGTGCTGTCCCCCATCCCCACCTGCCCGCACTGCACCACCGCCGCCTGCCTGTCCCCTCTGCCCGCACTGATACCCTGCCTGGACGTGGCTCCTAGCTCCTTCCCGTCGCCTTCAGGTCTCAGTTCCTTTACGGCCCCCACCCCCCGGGAGGCCCTGCTTGGCCACCAAGCGAACCTCTCCGGGAGCTCTCAGGTCTCCCGCAGCCCGCAGCCCACCCTCAGGGGCGGCTTTATCTACCCTCTTTTGCCCGCCCAGTCTGTAATTCCCTAAGGGTTAGTCGGCCAAGGACACGTAGGAGAGGCTCAGAAACCAAATGAGCAAAAGAAGGAAAGAATAAACGAATGAAGGAATGGTTAGCCAGACCTGAAGAGCACGGGTGTTGTTTTGGAGATTACTTTTAATCCCCCTTTGAAATTGGCGGGCAAAAAGTAGGCGTGACCCTCTGCCATTTCGGACCCAAGGAAGGTGTGGGACCACCGCCAGGCGGCGCCGCGCCAGCAGGTGGCGCCCGAGCTCGCCCAGGCCCCGCCCCCTGCGCCGCGTTCCGCGCTGCGTCCTGCAGCTTCTACTTCCGCCGTGGGAGAGTGGCCCGCACCTAGTTTCCGGGAGTGCCGCGTGGAGGGCTTCGGGTAGACCGCTTTGGACATGGCGGAGGTTTCCGGTCCGGCCAAGCCGCTCCTGTCGCTGGACCCGCAGGAGCAGGCCAAGTTTCAGAAGAAGGTGGCGCAAGTCCGCCAACGCTCGACCCAGGTGAGCGGCCCCGCCGCCCGGAATGCGAGGGGAGGCGGCGGGCGCGGGCCCTGCGCGGGCCCTGGCGGAGAGCCCCTGTCCCTCCTCACTCCTCGACCCCTTCCAAGGTCTCCCCGTCGAGTCAGGAAGCCACCTCGGGAGCTTGTAGGCCGAGGCTTCCCCGAGACGTGTAGGTTAACGCTCGTCGAGAACTAGTGGTGGAGCTTGGGCTCGGAGGTCTAGAGGCCCTCGGGTGGAGACAAGGGGTAGGTATTGGGCTGCAGCAGGAGGCCGAAAAAGAGAGCCAGCTGGTGGGAATGGCTCTCTTTTACTGCAGATTAATTTGGGGTTAAAGCTGTTACGCTTCCGCTTTGTCCCCGAAAATGGGGGCCCAAGACATGCGTCACCCACCATTCGCAAGGTTTGTGTGCCCGGTTGTTGACTTTGGAGATCTTCAAAGACGATATTTGCCAAGTCCCACTTGCTTACTGGGGCCCTTAGCATGAGGTTTGTAATTTGATTTTTTTGTTTGTTTGTTTTTTTGTGTTTTGTTTTTTAAATGAACAACGGCTTCAGCAAGTACTTTTTTTTTTTTTTATTAAATTCAGTTTTATTGAAATACATTCACACACCATACAGTTATCCATGGTATACAATCCACCGTCCACAGTATGATAACATAGTTATGCGTTCATCACCACAATCTATCTCTGAACATTTTCCTTACATCAGAAAGAACCAGAACAAGAATAAAAAATAAAAGTGAAAAAAGAACACCCAAATCATCCCCCCATCCCACCCCATTTGTCCTTTAGTTTTTATCGCCATCTTTCTACTCATCCATATACTAGATAAAGGGGGTGTGATCCACAAGGTCTTCACAATCACACTGTCACCCCTTGTAATCTACATTATTATGTGATTGTCTTCAGGAGTCCAGACTGCTGGGTTGGAGTTTGGTAGTTTCAGGTATTTACTTCTAGCTATTCCAATACATTAAAACCTAAGACGTGTTATCTATGTAGTGCATAAGAATGTCCACCAGAGTGACCTCTTTGTAATTTGATTTTTAGCATAAAATACACGTGTGGAAAAAATTGTTATAGGAGGTAAGGGTGCAGTGGCTGAGATGCTGAGAGGTCCGTCTGCGTTGTGAACGTTAGCAAACTAATCAAAAGTGGTTAAGTGCGAGTAAACAGTGATCTGCATAAAAATTTGAAGGGAGCAAAGCTTGGTACATCTATGCGGAGTTCTCTGGGCAGTAAATTAAAATGACATGTTCAAAGATGTATTTTCTTACCCATTGAGTAAACACACATTTACTTAGTACTTACATTGTGTTCAGTGTTTGGAAATAAAACTAAGACAGTTGTCTGCTTGACGATTGTCCTATTGGGGAGATGGGCATTAATTAGCCAGCTAATTCTTTAATTACAGCTATGATAAATGGAAACACAGAGTAGGTTCTTAGCCTCTTTGGTGAACCAAAAGCAGGGTTGAACCTAGAGCTGGGGGTTTTACAAGTTTTGTTGTAATGTCATTGTTCTAATTTAAAAGATATTTACTTACTTGGTCTTTATATCTTTAGCAAGAAAAAATTACTCCTGGAGTAGTGTATGTGGGCCACATACCTCGAGGACTTTTCGAACCCCAGCTCCAAGCATATTTCTCCCAGTTTGGCACTGTCACAAGACTCAGACTTTCCAGAAGTAAAAAGGTAAAATTTTTTAGAGTTGAATTATTTTGTTTTTCAGATGTATAAAATCCTGGACAGTTTACAGAGCATTTTCACACATTATTGCTTATCAGACTTTGCTCAGAAAGGGGTGGCAATAGAGGAGAGTGGGACTTGGAACCTGAAACAACACACAGGAGCACAGTCAATATTATTTTGAGTCATTTATTTTTTTATTAAGAAAAGAAAGTATTTGCTCCAAATCCTCAAATCAAATTGATGGTCCTGTTCAGTGAACCTCACTTTGAGAAGCTTGTTCATATATCATCTGGCATTGGCATCCCTGTAATAGCCAGAGTTTGTATGGTAAGTTAGTTAAGAGTAAGGACTCTATAGTCAGGCTACCTGGGTTTGAGGCCTGGCTCTTCAGCTTGCTACTTGTATGACCTTAGACAACTTATGTAACCTCTGTACTTTGGTTTTCTGAACTGTAAAATATGAATAATAAAGCACTGACTTCCTAGAAGTATTTAATCAAGGACTAAGTGAAGTAATAAATTAGAACAATGCCAGGCACACAATAATCACTATATAAATGTTGTTAGGTTGATTCTGTCTCCTAATGAAAGAGGTTTATGTGGTTGATTTGAGTGATTTAGGAGTAACCCACTTTATTTTCTGCCCCCCTACCCCTGATTTCTGTTGATTGTAGCCACACTCATCTCTTTGTTGGAATCCCTGTTTTCTTGATAACACTTTTTTCACATTATCCCTCTTAAGTTGCATTAGATGAAAATTAAAATTTATATTTGATTTGACATACGATGAGGTAAGTTATGTATCCTGTCGTCTACCAGTTGTCATGAAACCACAGATTAATACCTTTTAAAAATTGTATGTTGTCAAAGCAACACCTCAACATTGAAGAAAATTTTAAATTAAAAATTCCCTGGTATTTTCTCCATCCTAACCAAAATAACCTATTTTCTCTGTATTCCTTTTAAGTTTTTTCTATTTATCTACTTGTAACATTTGCTTATTATGTTTATTAATTTTAAAACTATATATAAACATTTTTACTCTGCAACTTAGTTTTTTTAATTCATTTATTTGCTGAGATTTATCCATGTAACTTTTGTACATTCATTGTCTTTGAAGTCTTCTTTTGCTTGCATGTCCTAAAGTTTATTTATCCACCCTTGTATTGAAGATTTGGTTTTAAATTTTTCGCTTTTATAGGTGAAAGTGAACATTCTTTGTGCAGTTGTGGACAAATTTCTCTATGGTAGTATGGTTTTCAAACTTTGACCCACAATAAGAAATTTTATAGTACAAGGTAGCACACATGTGTATGTGTGGAAATATAACAGAAATAAAAGTTCTATGAAATAATAATTGACTTTATATTGTGTGATTGTGCTTTGATTTTCTGTTCTGTTTTTTTTTGTTTTTTGTGTTTTTTAAATAGTTTTTTGACCTGCTGAATTGGTGTTGTCCTCCCTCTAAAAGGCCAGACTCGGAGTTTGAAATATCACTGAGCAGAGAGGGTCATGGTCTTTGGAGCTGCCTGGCTCTTAGTGAAGTTGTGGCTCTGTTATTTATTGACCATTGGAATTTACCATTTCCAGCACTGTTGCATAGTAAAGTTAACCACCTTCCCCACCCCACCTGAATTTTTACTTTTTGCTTGGTATTTCCACTATTCTGGGATTACTGGGTAAAGGTATTAATACTTTTTTGACATGAGATGTATTTTCAAATCACTTTTTAAAAGTTTACAATAGTAGTAGATTGAGTTGGATTTCAGTCTCTCTTTTCCTCTCCTACACCTTCTTTTGGAGTTGGGATCATGGAATCGGTCTAGTTATCACTAATAATTGGTAACATTTATTGAGTGTTTAATAGACATTGCGTTGAGCTCTTGTGGATTATTTAATATCTTCAGAGCAAACCTAGGATAGTAGTTATTTTATAGAGAGTAAAAAACCAAGGCGCAGAACGCTTAAAGGCTACTTACCCAAGTAAGTGTTGATTTCAGAATCTGGGCTTTCAGACTTCAGAACCCATTCACTGAGGTCAGTGAGAAAATCTGCTTGGTGGGGTGTGCTGAGGTCAAGATGTTACAGAGATCTCCAGCAGTTCCCTTGCTCCCAGTCTAGGAAGGTGGCCAGTTGCTGATAAATGTGAAAATGTATACAGTGTTTTACAGATGAGCTGGGAGATGCTGAGGAGTTAGTTTCTTCTCAGCTCTTACATAGGAAATGGGAATTATATTACCTGAATTCTTTGAAGCATCATACTGTTTTGGTGAATTAGATAACAAATAAAGGACTGGGACCCTCCTATATCTCTTTTATGCAATGAGGTGTTGCTATTGAAGAAATTCCAGCCATAGTCATCATGTATTTATCATACATAACAAAAATTTCAGGAATGCCTGAAAATCAGCTGCATGTTCAGACTGTTTTGGGTCTTTTCTTTTCCCATACCAGGCTCTGGTCTGTGAGTTGAAGTTGGAATTAGAGTTGTCATGTTATTTGGGAATTGAATTAACGTAGTGTTTAAATTAATGACCTTTTAGGGCTTTAATAGCACATTAGAATTTAATTGGTCCACTTATGAATTTTCCCCTACAGACTGGAAATAGCAAAGGCTATGCCTTTGTGGAGTTCGAGTCTGATGATGTTGCCAAGATAGTTGCTGAAACAATGAACAACTACCTTTTCGGTGAAAGGCTCTTGAAGTGTAAGTGCCCTTATCTTACCTACAGGTTGGCACAGATGTCCCCTGCTGCGAGGTAACTGTGCTGGGAAGGACAGATTAACTGCCTGGACTTGTTCCCTTAAGGAAGGCTGCGAGGATTTCAGGGCATTTTCCAGAAATTTGGAAATTTTTAAAATGCCAAGATGGAATCAGGACAAGTTACTTTGAGATATAAGAAGAGCAGCTAAACCATTCTTAATGGCACGTGGAAGGCTTGCCCGAGGAAGTATTTAAATTGAAATTTGAGGAGTAAATAGGCATGAGCCAGTAAAGGGGGTGGGCATGAACAGTTCTGGCAGAGGGGACAGCAAGTGCCAAGCCAGTGCTTATTTAATAGTATTTGCCTGTGAGGAATGTGGTGGCGAGTAGCAAGAGAGGAGCCAGAAGTAAGTTATAGGCCAGATCATTGCAGGTCTTATCATTCTGAGTAAGGTGTTTAGAACTTAACCCTGAGGGCAGTGGGGAGCCCACTAGCGGGTTCTAGATAGATGACACTAAAGATAGGGAACCACATTTTAGAATCAGTCTAAATAATACTAGCTGTCAGTTGTGCACAGAGAAGCCGTAAGGAGTAGAAGAGAAATGATGACACCAGATTAGAGGTTAGTCCTGCAGAAAGCAGCAAAAAGAGCCACCATCTCTGCCTTCCCAAGGGGTATCAACAGATCCCAGGGCCTTAGGAGGCGGGAGTTCCATTTCTGGCCTCTCTGGGCCATGGCGGAGTGTGGCCATCCAAGGTTCCCAACCCACGTGCATCTGCTCGAGCAGCACCTCTCTAACTATTTCCATTCCGTGAGAGTCTGGGTGGCCTGGCTGATGTCATGAGTCGTCGTATATTAAAACTTGGCTCCTGCCAGGAGGGAATGGGCTGGGTAGGTGGCCTCAAAATGTTGACCACATGTGTAAGATGAATACTATGTGTATCTGACTTTTGAAAAACAGCAAAATTAGGTGCAAGCTTGTGGGATTTTATCGCTCTGTCCTAAAGCATTAAGTCACTCCATTTGAGTAGAATTGGCTCCTTAATCACATTGATAAAGAGATTAGCAACATCTTTATTATGATCCATGGGCAACAGATGATCCTTGGGAAATTCTAAAGTTATTACCCTTCCCTCTTACTTGGTTGAAAACGTTTTTCTTTTATTATTTATTAAAATATAGGTGAGTTTCTAGAATCTGAAAAAGTACACGAAGAACTTTTCAAAGACTGGGATGTTCCGTTTGCAAAGCCATCACATCCAGCAGTGAAACGGTATAATAAGAAACGGACACTTATAGAAAAGCTACGGATGGAGAAACGATTTAAAAACAAAGAAAAATTACTCAGGAAGAAATTAGCTCAAAAAGGAATAAAATACGATTTTCCTTCATTGGTAAATATTCCTTCTTGAAATATTTTTTTTTTGTGTGGTTTTATTTTGACAGGGGAGGAGGTTTTACCTCACTAGATATAACATATATCTACATTTTCTGTTATGATTGTATGTAAAGTACCTGACCCAATGCTTATTACATACTAGGTTTTAACTAAATTTTTGAAACACTGCATTGCATTTAAAGTTTTTCCTAAAAGCCTGTCAGAGCAGATCCTATTATCCCCATTACACAGAAGAGGAAACTCCTTAAAGAGATTACCTGATTTGCAAAACTTCCGTGATCTGATGTAACCAAAGACTGTAATGCTCAAGGATTGCTGTATAAAGTGCCACTACCAGCATCAGTGGAGAGCTGTATACATCTCTTAATAAAAAACAGGAGTGCATGCATTTAGGATGTGGCTAAAAGGCAGTTATCCTTGTTTGGCCTAGTACCTGATTGTTAATTCTTTGTCCAAATCCCAAACACCATCTTCACCAACACTGGAACATCGTGGTGGGCCCTGTCACTCTCATGAACCATTGAGGAGCGGAGGCAGCAAAGCCTGAAAGGAAGCATACAAAAACTGCTTTTCCGGTAGCCTGTTTGTTACTTTGAGGAGAAACAGGCCTGCCACAATCCTGATCTTGGCCAGGACAGGACTTCTCCAGAGCCTACCTTTTCACATTCTTAATGCCACCTTCCTCATCCAGGATTCTGTATGACGAGCTCCAGGTTTTGGCCCTCCCTTCAACCTGTTCAGCTTTTGACAGTTCCTCAACTGGGTCCCTCTTCTTGTTTTGCTCTTTATGTAAGACCATTTTTAAACTCTGTGTTTTTTGAGTTTTAATTTTTAAATGGAATGTTTCTGTCATTTAGGGAGGTTTTACCAATATGTATGAGGATATAATGGTACGTGAAAAAAGTAAAGATGCAAGACTAAAGGTTTATAATTTCTTTATATTTAATTAAGATTTTACGGAAAGAGAAAAAAAGAAATGCTTCAAACACTGTTCTTCAGAAGTCTACGAATAGCCAGGTAAAATTTTATCATAATAACATGCCAGATGTTGGCATAAGAAATAGTAAAGTATATTCAAGACTACTGTGGCTGATAAATATGCAGATTCATAAATCTTTTTAAATTTATTGAAGGTTTTCCCAGACAAGAAGAAACAAAAGGTTTCAGGAAATCCTACCACTCCTAAGAGCACTGGAGATAGCCAGGTAAAATTGTTGTCTTTATTCTGGGCTCCAGGTAGTTTAGAAATAACTTTGGAAGATGAAAAGCAGTTTCAACACTATTAATGTTTTGTTAATCTTGACTTGTGACATTTCTGGTGATTGAGCAGATATAGTGAACTTAGCAAGTTATCTCAAGCTTATTGTAGTTTTTACCTTTTCAAGCAGAGTGAGTCAGGAGAGAGAAATGAGGCCATTATTTTTATAAATGTATGCTTAAGAGTTTTCTACCCAAAACCCTGTAAGGGAAAGTATTCATATTCCAGTTAATTTTGAATTTGCATACTGAGCTTGATAAGCATCTAAGTTCTTTATTACATATGATTGTGTCACCAAAAGATAGAAGTAGTCCTAAAATAACAACCGCACAACTTAAAAAAGTAGGGGGGAGGTGATATTTTTCAGTAAATTTATTCTAGTTCTCACCTCACATTTATGTGCCATAATCTTTTTCTTGTTGCATCCAGGGCCCCACACCAGTTTGTACACCAACGTTTTTGGAGAGACGAAAATCTGAAGTGACTGAAATGAATGATAATGATGAAGATAATGAAATAGTTTTCAAAGAGCCCATATCTGGTGCAAAAGAAGAAAAACAAGAGACTCAAACACCACCTGCACGTTCAGGGAAAAAAAGACGAAGGAAAAGCAAACAGTGATTTTGAATGTATTATGCATAATGTTTCTTCTGACAAATGTGATTTTGTTATTAGGGCTAATTCTTTAAACTTGACTAGGTGCAATGAAGTGCATCTGTTGGCGAGATTTTCAGAAGAAAAACATACTCCTGGTTCAAGTAAATAAACACAGTCAGTGACATTGGCTTGCCAATACAAGGACACATACCAACTGGCAGCAGCTCCACCCACGTGGCCTTTTTGTCCTGTTGGATGTCTCGGTTTTCTTTGCAGGTTTCATAATTGGCAGGTTTAAGTATAAACTGTAGCCTTTGTTGTAAACAAATAAACACCACCAGTCTTGCTTTCCGCTACATAGTTCTCTGTGTTGGGCATTGTACATTGATTCAATAAGAATTCAGCATCAAATGGTTGAAATTGAAAGTTAAACTGCTGAGTGAGAACATGAAATATAGTCCAAGTGTAAACGCAGATTCGTTTATGTGTATATGACTCATTTTTACCAGTAATGTTAAATTAGTCTTTGATGGGCTAGCATGAATTAATAACTAACATTTTGTATCTGTTAGTGTGGAATTATATTCCAAAATTCAAACAGTGACCAGCAAAAACACATCTATAATTCATTTGTATGTAAGTGGGACTTGGGAGTCTTGAAATAAAATAGTTTTTCGCCTTCTCAACTACTTTGAAAAGTTTCTGGTGCCCTTGAAATGTGTTTTTTTATATGGTAATCTGAATTCATGAAGTCATCCATTGCCATCAGGGATGTTTTCCAGCCAATGTTTGTTAAATCTTTTAACACTGAACAAGGTGTTCTGGTGCAAAATGCAAAACAGAATTGGTTTTAACTGTATATAAAGAGCAGATTATACCATTAGAGAAGTACCTGACACACAGAAGATGCTCAGTATATATTTATTGAATGATTCAATAACAGAATTGCCTCCCTTTTCAAACCATCTCTGAACTGTGGATCCAGTCATCCCTCTGGTTGTCCCCTCTAGGAGAGCATTAGATGAACTTAAACACATGGGCGTAAGTCTGACTTGTTTAATCTCCCCAAGGAGCATGTGCACTCAAACATATTTCCAGTGTAGGAATATTTTTCCCCATCCCAACCTGCCACGAAAACTTCCTTCCAAAAGTATGGTATCTTCATCATCTCTTAAAGAAGTGTAAAGAAATTCAGACTATAGGAGAAACTCGGGCCAGGGTCTGGCATGAAAGCCTCTCAGTGAATAAAATTTTGCAATAATAAGGAGCAATGTGTTCGAGTAAGTGAAAAGGGTAAAATTCAAAATTGTACAATCATTATGGCCACAAATATGTAAAAATGCGTTTTTTAAAAATGGAAAATATACATTGAAATACTAATGGTGTGGAATTGGGTTATTTTTGCCCTTTACTAATTTTTCAAAAGTTATGCAACCATGTGTTAACAATAGAATATTATTCGGCTATAAAAAGGAACCAAGTTCTTACACATGGTACAACATGGATGAACCTTGAAGACATCTGGTTGAGTGAAATAAGCCAATCAAAAAGACAAATATTGTATGATCTCGCATTTTTGAACTACCTAGGATATGTGAATTTTAGGGACTAGTAGCTTACAGGTTTTCAGGGGGCAGGGAGGGGAAGGAGTTATTGCTTCACTGAGTGAGTTTCTATTTGGAAAAGTTGGGGGTAATGGATGTTGGTACACGGTAGCACAGTATTGTGAATATAATACTAGTGAATTGCATACTTGAAAGTAGTTAAAATAGGGAATTTTTAGTCATATAAATGTTATTAAAATATAAAGTTAAAAAAAAAAAAAAAGGAACCCACAGATGGTTCAGTTGGAGCCAGCCATTTCACAAGCTGTGTATTGGCTGTAAGAATGGGTGGCAAGCAAATAATTGCTGAACACAAAGTCTATTGCTGGCATTATTTGGAATGTAATGCGACCATATCCGTGGCAGCTGGTCACTGTTGCTGACTGTGGATTGCAACCCGGCTGATGGATGATGTGAGACAGAATAGGATGGGCTGTGCTAACACGAGTTCCAAAATCTCAGTACACCCAAAAACTGAAGCAATTTAGGCAATTTAGAGCAGCCATCTTCCGCTGTGACTGGGATGCAAACTGCTGCTCTCCTCAGCCCAGAACTGATCATGTAGCATTTCCACTTATTGCAAGCCAGAAATAACCATAACCTTACCGCTCAAACCTCACTGCAACAGGCATCGTCTTGGAGCCCAGAGGGTGGCAGTAGCACACAGACCAAATGCAACCCGCTGCCAGTACAGTCCCTGAGCCGAGAATGGTCTATGTTTTTAAGTGGTTGCAAAGAATCGAAAAGAATTTTATGATAGGAAAATTAAATGAGGTTCAAATGTCAGTGTCCATAAATAAAGGTTCATTTTGAAGAGCCACCTTTGTTTATGTATTGTCTGGGGTTGTTTTTGCGCTACAGGAGTTCAGCTATGGCAGAGGTGATATAAGGTGCTTTCATTGCTTAGCACTGCTGCTCCGTGCAGTACAAATTGCAACGATGCAGTTGTAATTAAATGCATTTTGAGTGTCTCTCATATCACGGTACTGTGAATTTCATTTATTTTTATTACCAGTACATAAACATCATGTCAAAACAGGAAAAGAAAAGTGATCTTCCAATGTCAGGCTTTTAAGGCACAGTGGAGTGTGCATTATTTTATCAGATGAGATGCCACAGCATCAGGTTTATTTTGCAATGACATTTTAGCTATGCAAAAAAAAATAATACATATATTCATTACCAGACCAAGCACACATCACAATATCCCCAAATCCCAGGAAAGCAACAGTCAGAAAATGGAATTTCTTCATAAAAATAAAGTGACAATGTGGTTGCAACCAAAGTAAGTTTCCAAGTGGTTCATTTGTTAGCAAAGAAAGGCAAGCCATTACCAGTGAGTTAATTATATTGGGTTTGATTGCAGCAGTCCGAGAAACACGTCTGGAGAAAACAAATGTTTTAGGCTATTTACCTTTGGGTGAGATCAGTTGCTTAAGAGTTGAGGACATTGAAAGCAACATCAACAGCCAATATAAAAATAGGGCATCCATATCTAAAAGAATGAAAGAGGAGGAAAGCAGGAGTAGCAATATTAATCTCAGATAAACTAGACTTTAAATGCAAGGATGTTAGGAGAGACAAAGAAGGCCACTACACACTAATAAAAGGGGTAATTCAACAAGAAGAAATAATCAAATGTTTATGCACCCAATCATGGTGCCAAAAATACATGAGACAAACACTGGCAAAACTAAAGGATACAATGAATGTGACCACAATAATTGTGGGAGACTTCAACACATCACTCTCTGCTGTAGATAGATCAACCAAACAGAAGACCAATAAGGAAACTGAAAACCTAAACAATCTGATAAATGAATTTGATTTAACAGACATAAATAGAACATCACATCCAAAATCACCAGGATACACATTCTTCTCTAGTGATCACGGAACTTTCTCCAGAATAGACCATATGCTGGGACATAAAACAAGCCTCAATAAATTAAAAAAATTGAAATTATTCAAAGCACATTCTCTGACCACAATGGAATACATTTAGAAGTCAATAACCATCAGAGACTTAGAAAATTCACAAACACCTGGAAGTTAAACAACACGCTCCTAAAATAAATGGTTTATAATGTAGAATGTAGGGTAACTAGCGATAGAGAGCAATTAATGAAGGGGGAACAATAACCCAATAAGAACAGATAAGCTATCGTGGGTAAATTTAACATTCTGAGAATGTCCAGGAATGAATTTGGTTTGTTAATTTCTGATGAGTATGGTAGGAACAACTTCACAGAAATGTTGCTATATTAGGTTATTTTCTTGGGTTAGAGTAGGAACATGTTGGAAGTAAAGTAGTTATTTTAGGTTGGTTGTCTTTTTCTTACTCCCTTGTTATGGTTTGTTTGAAATGATTTTTTATGAATATCTTTAAAAAATTTTTTTTTTGATATAGTTAATTTTAAAAAAAGTTAAGAGTTAATGACAATCAATGCAATATATGATACTGTAGTGGATCTAAGAATGGAGGAGAAAAGCTCAAAGGGGGCATAAGGAAAAACTGGAACATAGAATTTAAGCTTTATATCCATATTAATTTTCTTGAATTAACTGCAGTTAATAACATAAGTGAATATCCTTGTTCGTAGGAAATGTACATGGAAGTGTTATGAGTTCAAGGAGTATGATACATGCAACCTGCTCTCAAATGTTCAGAAGATGATAAAAGGGTAGAGAGATAATTGATAGAAAGATAATAGATATAGTGGAAAGAAAGGGGGTGTTGGAGAGAGGAAGGAAGGAAGGAAGGGAGGAAGGAGAAAGAAAGGTATGCAAAGGTAGCAAAATGTAAAATTGGTAGATATGGATATCTGGGGGTGGGGGGGTGGGGGAGTTCTCTGTATGGGGTTTCTATTGTATTTGCAACTGTCCTACATGTTTGAAATTATTTCAAAATAAAAATTTAAAAAATTAAAATTAAAATTAAAAAAAAAGATGACAATTAAATGCCATAGATGATCCTGGATGATATCTAAGAATAGAGGAGAAAAGACTCAAAAGGACACAATTGGGACACAAGAAAAAAATGAAATATAGAATGTAAGCTTTATATCAATGTTAAATTTCTTGAATTTCTTAATTACATTTAATGTGATTACATAAATGAATATTCTTGTTCACAGGAAATGTATATGTGAATTATATTATTTGCTCAAGGATGTGTGCAACCAGCTCTCATATGTTCAGAAGACAGAACAATAAATGGTGGATGATAGATAGGGAGGGAGGGAGGGAAAGAAAGAAATGGTAAAGTGAAAAAATATTAAAGTTGGTAGATCTGGGTATCAGTGGAGGGGGGGTTGGGGTAGGCTGGAGTTCTGTGTATGGGGTTTGTATTATTTTGCAACTGTCCTGTAAGTTTGAATTTATATCAAAATAAAAAGTAAAAAAAAAAAAAAAAAGGTGGAAAAAAAGGGAAAAAAAAAAAAAAAAAAGAATGAAAGAGGACCCCTACCTCACACCCTAAACAAAAATTAACTCAAAGCGGATCAAAGATCTCAATATAAAAGACAGTACCTTAAAACTCCTAGAAGATAATGTAGGGAGACATCTTCAAGGCCCTGTATTAGGAGGTCACTTCCTAGACCTTACACCCAAAGCACAAGCAAGAAAGGAAAAAATAGATAAATGGGAACTCCTCAAGCTTAAAAGTTTCTATACCTCAAAGGAATTTGTCAAAAAGGTGAAGAGGCAGCCAACTCTATGGGAAAAATTTTTGGAAACCATGTATCTGACAAAAGACTGGTATCTTTTTTTTTTTTTTTTTTTTTTTTTTTTTTTTTTTTTGATCATTTATTGGTTTATTTTGTCTCTACTAAGCACATTAGTCATTCATCATTTAAATATCTGACTTCATTAGAAACCATTTGAACACTTTTTCTCCCTCCCACCATAAAAATACAGTAATTTATTTGCTTAAAAAAAATCAACTATGAATAAACATTCTGGTTTTCTCTCATTCATCTAATATATACCTCAGTGACAACTGAGTAAGACAGTAGGCTAAACACTGAGTTTTCAAATGATTTTCCACTTAAAAGTGCTGAGCTATGGAACCTATTCTCTCTACCCATCTTATATGTACAACCAAAACTACTGGCTTTTAAAAACCATTAAATAGTGTTGAATTCTGTCTAGTCTATTTAAATGAGTGCAACTTACCTTTAGCATTATATTCAGAAAAATACTTAAGCTTCAAGGTCCCCAACAATTTGGAGTACTGAACTAGATAACCACCCTAAAGACACTTCTGACAGAAGTAATGCATTACTTAAAGAGAGGTTTCCAAAACCTGCTGTTAGAACCTAAGTATACAGGAAAACACTGGTATCAGTCATTGTTCACACAGCTTTACTCTTCAGGCAGTCCTCTGCCATTGGTCAGCTTTAATTAGGCCAGAGTCCAGCAGGAAAGTGCATGGTGCACCAGATTCACCATCTCTTAAGTTGCTACTGTTTTCTCTTCTTTACTGAAAGGTTGTACTGAGCCAGGCTTTACCCATGACAGGCCAGCAACATGCACACTTTTATTGTGCTGTTCTTCAGGCTTTTTCTGAGTCAGCATCTTGTCTCTGGCTTCCTCATGTACAGAAGGATTCCATGGAGAAAAGCTAATTGCATAGGGATCCTCTATTTTAGGTTGGTCAAACAAACGAGCAGTGCACATCTTAACACTTTCAACCACTTTACTTTTAAAGAGCTGAACATCTTTTTCATACCTCCATTTTGCAAATGCTCTCTTCACATCCAGTTCACCTGAGGTGGGATCAACTAGCGGGTGAAAGACGGGAATATCAAACACCAGGCGTGGACAGTCGCCATCTGGGTAGTTATCAGGGATATAAACTGTAAACTTAAATACACCATCTTGATAAAGTCCATGCCGGATGAATATTACTCCAAACCACATTAATGCAGAGCGATAAGATGGCTGCACATAGACACCAGGTAACTTCTGCTTCACAACCAAGGTAAATTCTGCAAGAAGAGAATATTCCAGGTAGAAGGGTCCGTAAGAAGCATGTGTGCCATTTGTTGACTGTGCTGCCGGGGCAGGAGATGTAGGCTTAGTTATGGGCAAAGCATTTTTGGGAATAGAAGGCAGCTGTTTCTTTGGAGCGGTGCGTGGAGGACTGGTTTTCACATCCCCTGTTAATGACTTCTCTTCACCATCAGATCGTTTGCGTACAGAGCTTGTAGACATGCTCCAGAAAGGGTTCATAACGTGTACTCCAAACAAATAAATTCAGCAGTCTCTGTCATCAAACTCTGACGTCCTCAGCATTCACTTTACCAGACTGCCTGCCAGTGCGCCACCACCCTGCTGCCTTCAAAGCAGTGCTCTCGGCTGCCGAGCGCCGTCGCCGTGCGACAGCATCTCCAGCCACAGCGCCCGCCCGGCCCCAGCTCGCTCCCGGCCCCGCCCTTCCCTCCCCTCCAAGACTGGTATCTTGCATACAGAAATCCTACAATTCAGTGACAATAGTACAGACAGCCCAATTATAAAATGGGCAAAAGATATGAAAAGACAGTTCTCTGAAGGGGAAATACAAATGGCCAAGAAACACATGAAAAAATGTTCTTCTTCACTAGCTGTTAGAGAGACGCAAATTAAGACCACAATGAGATACCATCTCACACCAATTAGAATGGCTGCTATTAAACAAACAGGAAAGTACAAATGCTGGAGAGGGTGTGGAGAAATTGGAACTCTTATTCATTGTTGGTGGGACTGTATAATGGTTCAGCCACTCTGGAAGACAGCGTGGCAGTTCCTTAGAAAACTAGATACAGAGTTACCCTTTGATCCAGCAATTTCACTTCTCGTTATATACCCAGAAGATCTGAAAGCAGTGATGCAAACAGATATCTGCATGCCAATTCATAGCAGCATTATTCACAATTGCCAAGAGATGGAAACAACCTAAATGTCCTTCAACAGACGATTGGATAAATAAAATGTGATATATAAACACAATGGAATACTAAGCAGCAGTAAGAAGGAATGACCTCGTGAAACATATGACAACTTGGATGAACCTTGAAGACATAATGCTGAACAAAATAAGCCAGACACAAAAAGAGAAATACTATATGCTGCCACTAATGTGAACATTGCTGGGGGAGAATGCAGGGGTGTTGGGCTTCCCCACCTCAATGGTTGCTGATGTGCTCACAGACATTGGGGACCAATGGTTTGATGGGCTGAGCCCTCAATCATGGGACTCACCCTTGGGAAGACGGTTGCTGCAAAGGAGAGGCTAGGCCTCCCTATAATTGTGCCTAAGAGGCTCCTCCTGAATACCTCTTTGTTGCTCATATGTGGCCCTCTCTCTCTAGCTAAGCCAACTTGGCAGGTGAAATCACTGCCCTCCCCACTACATGGGATCTGACACCCAGGGGTGTAAATACCCCTGGCAACATGGAATTTGACTCCCGGGGAGGAATCTGGACCCGGCATTGTGGGATGGAGAACATCTTCTTGACCAAAGGGGGGATGTGAAAGGAAATGAAATAATTTTCAGTGGCAGAGAGATTCCAAAAGGAGCCGAGAGGTCACTCTGGGGGGCACTCTTACACACAATATAGACAACCTTTTTAGCTTCTAATGAATTGGAATAGCTAGCAGTAAATACCTGAAACTATCAAACTACAACCCAGAACCCTTGAATCTTGAAGACAACTGTAAAAAAATAGCTTATGAGGGGTGACAACATGATTGGGAAAGCCATGTGGACCACACTCCCCTTTGTCCCATTTATGGATGGATAATTAGAAAACGGGGCAAAAACAAAAAAACAAAAAAACACCCAGTGTTCTTTTTTTACTTTATTTGTTCTTTTTCACTTTAATTTTTATTCTTTTTACTTTTGTGTGTGTGGTAATGAAAATGTTCAAAAATTAATTTTGGTGATGGACGCACAACTACATGGTGGTACTGTGAACAATTGTGTGCTTTGTATGACTGCATGGCATGTGAATATATCTCAATAAAATTGAATTATTTCAAAAAAAAACAGGGCAAATGATTTGGAATGATTTTCCTTGGCTTTTGATGAGTTAACATGTCACAGATACTGCTGTGTTGTTTATTCAAGGAGTTAGATGGTAAGTTTGAAGTGTTAAGGTAACCAACTCACTCCAGTTTGTTGAGGGCCTCTCTGATTTTAGCACCCAGAGTGCCTGTTCCAGGCACACCTTTAGTCCTGGGAAAACTGGGACAGTCTTTCACCCTAGAAATGACTGAAGAATTAGCCTCTATGAATAGTCTGTGTGGAACAACTCTAGGCAAGAATATTTTAAAAGGAGTTGAGAAAAAACTTGAGTATCACCTGAAGTGGAATCTGCTAAGATGTGTCACAACTGATGGTGGTAGAAATACATGTGGAGCAGTTTGTGAAAATGCAAGGTGTTTAAAGTCTATTATTATTAACTGTAATATTCACCAGCAGGTGATGTTCAGAGAATGCTCAAATCTGTTGCATGTTACTGAACCAATAGTGTCACCACTGTGCGTCATGTGCTCTTGTGGCCTTGGCCACCATCAGTTCCGTGAATTTGTACAGAAATAGGAGCTGAATATCCTGATTTGCCCTACCACCCAGCAGTTTGATGGTTTAGGACCAGTAAAGATTGAGATATTTCTGAGCTCAGGGTCAAGTTTGAAATTTTTCTGAATGAGAACCTCCCCTAATCACTGTTATTGAACACTGAATGGCTTTGGAAATTCGCTTTTGCTGAAGATTTGATGATGTTTCTTAATGAATTAAGCTTAACAAATTCAACCAAAAATTACAAGGCAATACAACACCCATATCTGAAACTCATATGGCAGTAAAGTCATTTTGATGACAACTAAGGTTTGAATCAAGTAATGTCAGGCTGCTTTATATACTTCCTGTGCTGTCAACAATTAAAACAAGAAGTGAAATCTCCATACCCACAAGAATTTACAGCAGATGTATTTTTCCAAGCTCAAATTACAATTCCCAGCAGTGTTTTTCAGACCTTAATGCAAATACAAAAGAAATTGCCATATTTCAAAATCCATGTAAAGCTTCCACCTGACATTCAATTGGAAGTGAATAATCTGCAATGTAATGACATGCTAATAGGCAAATACAAAAGAAGAATCTAATAGAATCCTATAGATGTCTTCCAGGAGAGGAATATACTCAATTAAAATCATATGTTTGGGGGTTGATATCAATACTTGGCAGTATCTATATGTATGAAAAGATATCAAAAGATGAAATACGTAAAATCTTACTGCATATTAACATTAACAGATGAACATTTACAAATATCTTTGATAACAGGAAACACTAACTTTACACCTTATACAAAATTTAACTCAAAATGAATCATAGACTTAAATAGAATGTAAAACTAAAAATCTTTTAGAAGAAAACAGAAAAATCTTTGCAATCTGGGGTTAGGTAAGGAGTTCTTAGACATGACACCAAAAACTTAAGCCATAAAAGAAAAAGTTGATAAACTGAATTTAATTGATGTTAAAAACTTTTGCTCTGTGAAAACACTGTTAAGGAATGAAAAGACAAACCACAGACTGGGTGAAAATATTTGCAAATCACGTATCTAACAAAGGGCTTTTTATCCAGAATAGACTTCTCAAAACAAACAGCCCAGATCATCACAGGGAACCCAACTTCTGTCTTCTGACCTTAAACATGAAAGTTATACAGACTGTTTTCAACACTTGTATTCACGTTTAAGGACTCAGGCATGATATGAGCTATGAGATGTTACTTAACATTTATTAAATGTTTGCATGTGTCAGATGCTGTTCTAAGCACTTAAATATATTAAACCATCTGTGATGGTTAGGTTCATGTGTCAACTTGGCCAGGTGATGGTACCCAGGTGTCTGGTCAAGCAAGCACTGGCCTAACCATTACTGCAAGGACATTTCTAGCTGATTAATAAACCAGAGGCTGGCTTATTAAATCACCAGTCAATTGGCTGCAGCTGTGACTGATTACATCAATGAAGGGCGTGTCTTCCACAATGAGAGAATGCAGGTGGCTGGATTTAACCCAATCAGTTGAAGACTTTTAAACAAGACAGATAGAGGACCACTTCTTCAGCTAACCGGCGGAGCATTTCCTGAGGAGATCATTGAACACGTTCACAGACGTTGCCAGTTCATTTCCTGAGGAGTTCATTGAACATCTTCATTGGAGTTGCCAGTTTGCTGCATGCCCTACAGAATTTGGACTAGTTTTTACCCACAGTTGCATGAGACACTTTTATAAATCTTATATTTATAAATACCTCTTGTTAATTCTGTTTCTCATAGAACCCTAACAGCTCATCAGAACAACCCTTTGAGGTAGATGTTACTGTTCCCATCTTAGCTCGGAGAGCTTGCATAGCCCTCAGATAGCGTACGGTGAGCCAATACTTGAACACAGGCAATCTGACTTCAGAGCTGATTAGGCTGGCTCAAGCCATTAAGGTTTACTTCCAACAGGGTGGGAATGAAAGCTAAGTTGTTAGTGGCAATAGAAAGGAAGGATGCAAAAGCCTTGCGCTAATAAGACCTGGTGGTTTTTTGGAATTGGGGGCAGGAGTTGGGGATAGGAATCCGGGAAGGCATGGGAGAAGTAGGCAACGGGTTTCCATTCTTATCTGCTCGGCTTTGGAAGAACTGAGAGCAACACTACACTAGGTGGAAATAGATCCCGGGCACTTAAAATCTGTAGTTTACTCATTTCATTTAAAGAAATCGGCAAACATGCAAAATTACTAAGGGGATCTAGGCCCTAATGTTGACATATTTTTAAAACTCCATCAGAAGTATCTATCTATCTATGTATCTATCTATCTAGATGCTATTAGATGCTGTTTATAACTGTAATACATACATATATACTGTATACAGCACCAATTTCTAGACAACTAGGGGGCAGAACTACTTCTAGCAAATGACTTTCAGCAACTAGGTACTTAAACTTCTTTTCTGTTAATTGATAAGTGTTTTAAAATATATTTGCCAAAGAATTTCAGATAGCCAGCAGTGCAATCATACTGATGCTACAAACCATGAAATGTTTACTTTATGAAATTGTGCCTAGTTGTGAATAACATGGATATATATATTAGAATTTGCTCAGGTCTATTTAAAACTTTGTATTCAAGAGAACTTTGCTTTACAACATAATTAAACACAATCCTTAGCCTGCGGGGTTCAAAGTATTTCCTGTTTTCCATTCACTGTGCTCATTTAAGTTTTATTCTTTATTCACGAGGCCTGAAATATAAGCACGAGATAAACACTGGCCTTGGAATTTGGGGCATTTTTTTTTTAACTTCACTTCGTGAAGCTCAGCGTTTGGGAATTATTTTTCAAGGTCTATCTAAGTGATACCTTTCTCACCTTTTTTCCCCTCTCAAAACAAAAACAAATAACAGCCTCATTTAGGTCAGGAGTTACTGTTCCACTGACCCAATTAGAGAATGTTTCACAACCTACCAACAAATTCCTCCTGTCCCCGTAACAAATCTGAGTTTTATCATTAAATTGCTTGCCAGTACCTGGGTGTCCTGCTCTGCTGCTCTTTGTGATAGCAAAAAGAAGGAAATGCATTTGCAGCCGTATCATGAAAATTACTTTTCTGCATGGATGTGGGCCATTTTTAGAATCACCCCTGTTATAAATAAATGCCGTCAACCCTACGATGCCCAGGAAAAGAAATTCAGACATTTGATACTTACCAAACATAGTTTCCATAGCAGATGTGCAGTGTGTGAGCTGTTGTTCTTGGCAGCTCCATCTGCAGGGCTCTTCTGTGATTTGGTTATTCAAAGCGGGGGATGCTAGGAGGTCATTTTGGGAAAAGCAGGACTTGTGTGAAGGGAACCAAGGAAAATATCCCGAGCATCTGTCCAGAAGTCAAACCGTTCGATTGTTTTTCGGCAATGATACATGGGAATCACGGGCAATTTTTTCTTTCGAAAGAGTGAATGGATTTTTCTTATAACATCCATATCTGTTGTAACTCTTAGCTATATGATAAATATTGTGGCTTTTTCCAATGTTTTTTGTTTTTTTTTAATCACTGCTAGTTCCAGTTTGCTAATGCTGCTCTCATGCAAAATGCCGGAAATGGAATGGCTTTAATAAAGGGAGTTTATTTGGTTACAAAGTTACGGTCTTAAGGCCATAAAGAGTCCAAGGTAGGGTACCATCATTGGAGAAAAGCCATTGGCATCTAGAAAACCTGTTAGCTGGGAAGGCATGTGGCTGTCGTCTGCTTGCACCCAGTTTGTATTTCAAAATGGTGTTCTCCAAAATGTCAGCTTTCAATAGCCGTCTTCCAAATGTCTGTCTTAGCTGCAGCGACTCCAAAATGTCACTCTCAGTCGTTCTGAGGTCCCTGTTTGTGAGCTCTTTATATAGGACTCCAGTGAACTAATCAAGACCCATACTGAATGGGCAGGGTCCACACCTCCATGGAAATTATCCAATCAGACGTTTCACTCACAGCTGATTGAGTCACATCTTCATGGAAACACTCAGTCAAAAGATTCCAACCTAATCAACACTAATACATCTGCCCCTGCAAGACTGCATCAAAGAACATGGCATTTTGGGGGACATAATACATTCAAACCGGCACACCGCTGATACCTGATATAATAATAAACAGTGCATCTGTAGTTTAATAAATGCCAATTGTAGAAATGTTTGCCACCCTGCAAATTTATGTGAAGCCAGATATCTGGTCTGATGTTAATGTGGAAGGAGTTCTATATAAGGGTGTAAGTTACAAATTTGGCTCATTCGTTAGGGTTTTCCAGTGACTTTTTTCTTTTACTTAGTTTATGACCTACATAAATCTTAATGTATTAATTTAATTTATTAGCTTTTGTAATTTCATTCAATTCATTTTTATGCTATACATGCAAATGGTACACAAATTCAAATGGTCCAAGAGAGTGCATGATGGAAAGTGTCTGTCGCACAGGTTGAGGGCTCCGCTCCAGTCCCTGCTGCCTTCGGGGTGCTGGGGCAAAGAAGGGCTCTCCCAACCCCCTGCCTTGCAGCTGCTATTCCCCAGCTCTCCAAAACTCATTCCTTCCAGGATGCTGCCCTGGTCACTCGCATGAAGTGACCCTGTATGTTTCCCCTTCACTATCTTGTTTATTCGTTTTCTAATTTATCTTTCTCCCACCCCAGACAAAGGACATATATTCCCTAAGGGCAGGGGCTGGGACTTGTTTGTAGGGGATCTCACTCTGAAGGTGACATTTGAGCACAGGTCTTAGGGAAATGAGGAGTGGACCAGGCCGAGGTCTTGGCGGAAAAGCTTTCCATGCAGAGGAAACAGCAAGTGCAAAGCCCTGAGGCAGGAGCAGGTCTGGTTATTCCAGAAACATTAAGGAGACCAATGTAGCTGGAGCAGAGCGGGCAAGGAGGGAGGTGGTAGAAAATGAGGTCTTCAGTACAAAGGGAAAGTAAAGACAGCCAGATGGGGCAGGACCATGGAGACCATTGTAAAACTTTTGGCTTGGCTGCTGAGTGAGATGAAAGGCATTGAAGGATTTACATTTTTTTTTTTAACTTTTTATTTTGAAATAATTTCAAACTTACAGGAAGTTGCAAAAATAATACAAAATCCATACAGAAAACTCCAACATACCCCTTACCCAGATCACCAACTTTTAACATTTTGCCACATTTGCCATATCATTCTATCATTCTATCCTGGAGGGTTTGTTTACATTTCACAAAGGTCTCCCTGGGGGTCTGCTGTCTCTAGAACAGTCTATAAGGACACAGGGAAGAAGTTGATGCTGTTGTGATCATCTAGGAGAGATCCGACCAGGGTGATAGCATCAGTGGAGGTGAGAAGGGATCCTATTCTGCATGTATTTGGAGCTGGACAAAGCACTTGCTGATGGTTTTGATATGTGCATGAGAGAAACAAGAAAGGAGTTAAATTTGACACCAAAAATTTTGGCCTGAGCAGCTGGAAGAACGGACCTGCCATTTATGGAGAAGAGGAAGACTGTAAGAAGATGTTTGAAGGGAAGGTGGAGGTCAGGAGTCAAGTTCTAGACTTGATAAGGCTGAGGTGCCTCTTAGGCAGCCAGGTGGAGATGCTGAGTACACAGCTGGAGCTACAGGTCTGAAGTTCAAAGAATTCAGAGCTGGAGACATCCATGTGGGTGACAACCAAGAGAGAGCATGAGATCTTAGAGTAGCACGTGCCCTGTGGCACTCTAATGTCCAGAGGTCAGGGCGATGAGGAGGAGCTGTGAAAGTCACGGAGAAGGAGAAGCCAGTGAGGTGGGAGGTGAAGCAGGGCAGAGGGCTCCAGAAGCCCAGCAAAGGGGAGACAGGGGCCAACCTGGTCCCGTGCTGCTGGGCAGGTCAAGTGAGAGGGCATCACTGGATTTAGCAATGTGGCAATGACCTGGCAAAAGGAGACCTAAGCTCCTTCCCAACCCTGAAAGTCCACAGTTATTCAAGTTTATCCAAATTATTCTATTGAGAATTAAACAATTAAATAATAAGGGAAGAGCCAAGTCAAGCCAAAACGGTCCCCTGCTCAAAGGTTACTTAACACCTCCCATATTGTAGAGCACGGGCATGGGAGCCTCCAGCTGTTCTCAAAGCTACTACTGCCTCGTTCTCTAAGTCTGCCTGGGGACCCTGAGATGGGAGCCAGGATTCAAACCCAGGCTGGTTCCAAAGTCCATGTTCCTTTCTTCTCATTACATTTTTATTTCTTCTTAGAGCAAAACGTTTTCAGCCCCAAAACTTCTGGAAGTTTCCCTCTTCATCTTTGGTTTGGCTTTAGAAAAATTTGAAACTATCATGGAGGGTCCCTTCCAAATACTTTTGTTCTTGGTCTGAAAAACACAATATTCCTTTGTTTTGTTTTGCTTCATTAACTCAAGTCCATCGTTTATTCAGATTTCCTTAGTTTTTGCCCAATATTCTTTTTTTTTTTCATTTTTTCAATTGTGATTTTTCACATACCATACAATTATCCATATATCCAAAGTGTATGATCAGTTGCTCCTGGTACCATCATACAGCTGTGCATCCATCACCACAATTAATTTTTGTTCAATTTTTAGAACATTTTCATTACTCCAGAAAAGAAATAAAGACAAAAAAAGGAAACTCAGATCCTCCCATATCCCTAACAACCCTCTTCCATTGTTGACTCATAGTATTGGTATAGAACATTTGTTACTGATGATGAAAGAACGTTAAAATACTAACTGTAGTATATAGCTTACAAGAGGTATATTTTTTCCCTATATGCCCCTCTATTATTAACTTCTAGTTATAGTGTCATACATTTGTTCTGGTTCATGCAAGAGATTTCTAATATTTGTACAGTTAATCATGAACATTGCCCACCACAAGGTTCACTGTTTTATATATTCCCATCTTTTAAGCTCCAACCTTCCTTCTGGTGACATTCATGACTCTGAGCTTCCCCTTTCCACCCCATTCACACACCATTCAGCACTGTTAGTTACTCTCACAAGGTGCTACCTCTGTTCATTTCCAGACACTTAAGTTCAACCTAGTTGAACATTTTGCTCATAATAAGAAACCACTCCCCATTCTTTAGCCTCATTCTATATCCTGGTAACTTATATTTCATGGCTATGAGTTCACATACTATAATTAGTTCATATCAGTGAGACCCTGCAATATTTGTCCTTATGTGTCTGACTTATTTCACTCGATATAGTGCCCTCAAGCTTTCTTCATCAACCCGTTTCTTTTAAGACGGTTTTGTTCACACACCATACATTCCATCCTAAGTAAACAATCAATGATTCCCCGTATAGTCATGTATTTATGTATTCAACACCCTCACCAGTATCTATATGAGGACATCTCCATTTCTTCCACAAAGCAGGAGGAAGAGTCAAAGAAGGTAGAGAGACAAAAGAAAAAGAAAAAAGAAAGAGAGAGGGAAAAAAATGGTAGCTAGGAAGCAACAAAAGGAAAGATAACATTAAACTAAAGTAGAATACAGAGTCAGACAACATCACCAATGCCAAGAGTCCCATACCTCTCCCTTATGCCCCCCTCTTATATGCATTTAGCCTTGGTATATTGCCTTTGTTACATGAAAGGAAGCATAATACAATGTTTCTGTTAATTATAGTCTCTCATTTGCATTGATTGTATTTTTCCCCCAGTACCTCCCTATTTTTAACACCTTGCAAGGTTGATATTCATTTGTCCTCCCTCATGAAAAAACATATTTGTACATTTTATCACAATTGTTGAACACTCTAGGTTTCACTGAGTTACACAGTCCCACTCTTTATCTTTCCTCTTTCCTTCTGGGGTCCCACATGCTCCTAACCTTCCTCTTTCAACCATATTCATAGTTTTCTTTGTTCAGTGTACTTACATTGCTGTGCTACCATCACCCAAAATTGTGTTTCAAACGTCTCACTCCTGTCTTTTCCTTTCTGTTTGTAGTGCTTCCTTTAGTATTTCCTGTAGAGTAGGTATCTTGTTCACAAACTCTGTCATTGTCTGTTTGTCAGAGAATATTTTGAACTCTCCCTCATATTTGAAGGACAGTTTTGCCGGGTATAGGATTCTTGGTTGGCAGTTTTTCTCTTTCAGTATCTTAAATATATCACACCACTTCCTTCTTGCCTCCATGGTGTCTACTGAGAAATCCACACGTAGTCTTATCAAGCTTCCTTTGTATGTGATGGATCGCTGTTCTCTTGCTGCTTTCAGGATTCTCTCTTTGTCTTTGACGTTTGATGATCTGATTATTAAGTGTCTTGGTGTAGGCCTATTCAGATCTATTCTGTTTGGAGTATGCTGGGCTTCTTGGATCTGTAATTTTATGTCTTTCATAAGAGATGGGAAATTTTCATTGATTATTTCCTCTATTATTGCTTCTGCCCCTTTTCCCTTCTCTTCTCCTTCTGGGACACCAATGACATGTACATTTCTGCATTCTGTGTTGTCCTTCAATTCCTGGAATTGCTCATATTTCCATTCTTTTCCCTATCTGTTCTTTTGTGTGTAAGCTTTCAGGTGTCTTGTTCTCCAGTTCCTGAGTGTTTTCTTCTGCCTCTTGAGATCTGCTGTTGAATATCTCCAACATGTCTTTTGTCTCTTGTGTTGTGCCTTTCATTTCCATAGATTCTGCCAGTTGTTTTTTCGAACTTTCGATTTCTGCCTTATGTACACCCAGTGTTTTCTTTGTAGCCTTCATCTCTTTTGCCATATCTTCCCTAAACTTTTTGAATTGATTTAGTATTAGTTGTTTCAATAAGTATATATTTGAGACATTCATGGACAGGTTAGGAATGCAAGAATCCCATTGGAGGGAACGAGGCAACAAGGACCCAGGTTCTCAGAAGACAATGATTTTGTTCTTAGGGAGCCTATCTCCAACCTCCCCTGTGGTGTTTGTCGTCCAAACCTGCATAACGACAGTGATTCATACTATGTGAGTCCTTGGCCTCCCTGGAATGTCAGAGCATCCCTCATCTGTCCTTAACCCTTGTTCTTACCCTCCCTTGGAAGGTGGGGTTCCATCTACATACAACAGATTTGACAACAGGAATTCATCAATGACATATCAGAGTTTAATTGGCAGAGTGTTTTCTTTCTTAATGGAACATAAAATAAGCAAGTGGCTCACAAGCCACAAGTGTCTCAGATTCGAGGATCTATGACACCATCACATGCAAACTCTCCTTGGTCCTCTCTAAGTTGCCACAGGTGCCCCTTCTGTAGGCTACCCAGCTCCCATGCTTACCTCTGTCTTCGCTCCCAGTGCATCATTTATTCTGATCAACATTAGCTACTCATTATTTTTGTATTTCTTCCATTTGTATGATAAAAGTATTTCTCAGTAACTCATCTTCCTGTTTTGGAAATGGCACTCTGTAAACCAAAGGCATGCCCCCAAGGAAATGAAATCAACATATGTAAGGAGGAAGGGCCAGCTCTGAAAGACCTGGGGATCTGGCCCATACTGGCCATGCAGTACCTCAATGGGGGGCAGGCAGCTGGCCAGCCCCTTCCCCTCTCTGAGCCTAGACAGGTGTTTGCATTGGGGGAAAAAAGTGCTGAATAAGCCAATCTCTTAATCTTCTAGAGTTTTTCACCTGAGTCCACCGCAGATCCTCATCGGAAAGGAAATTCTGATTGGACCCCAGTCTGCTCCGGAGAGGGAGGGAGGCTCCCTGACCCTTCTGGCCTGAGCAAAATTAATGCCTCTCCTCTCTGGTGCTGAGTTAGCAGCCAAAGAAAAACATGCCACAGATGACCACCCCCCAACCCCCACCCCCTCCACATGTTGTTCTCCAATCATCCATCAGCATCTGTTCCAGTTTGCTAATGCTGCTGGAGTACAAAACACCAGAAGTGGATCAGCTTTTTTTTTTTTTTTTTGGGGGGGGGGGCGTCAGCTTTTATAAAGGGGGTTTATTTGGTTACACAGTTACAGTCTTAAGGCCATAAAGTGTCCATCAACAAAGGGTACCTTCACTGGAAGATGGCCAATGGCATCTGGAAAACCTCTGTTAGCTGGGAAGGCATGTGGCTGGCGTCTGCTTGAGCCCAGGTTGCGTTCTCCAAAATGGCGTTCTCCAAAATGTCAGTGTCAGCTTCCAAGGGCCATCTTCAAAATGTCTGTCTCAGCTCCAGCTCACTATAAGCTCCTTCTGTCTGAGCTTTTATAGAGCTCCAGTAAACTAAACAAGGCCCATGCTGAATGGGTGGGGCCACACCTCCATGGAAATTATCTAATCAGAGTCATCACCTATGGTTGGGTGGGTCATGTCTGCCCCCACAAGAACACATTAAAGAATATAGCTTTCTCTGGGGGACATAAATATACAACCCGGCACAGCATCTAACGTCCAGAGAGCTATTCCCAGGAATCCATATGGGGAACACAGCAAAGGGAGCAGGTCCTGTAGGGAGCTGAAGGGCACTCCCCACTGTCCTTGCCTGTCTGTCCGTCTTGCATGGACTTGGGGTCTGCCCTCGCCCGCTCACCACACTCAGCAATCAGCTGCCTAGAATAGGTACCCAGGAAATGCTGAGTGAGTGGAGAGTTCACATGTGGCTGACCAGCGACAGTGTAAGCGGGAGAAATGCCGAAATGACTAATGAGGAAGAAGGAATAAAGCAAAGAAGGAAAACATCTGATTCGGTTGTGGTGATTAAGGAAGACCGAGGGGTCAGAACACTGATGGAAAAAGCCAGGAGGATAGGAAATTACTAAGAAGCAAGGAATTATAGCTGAAATCTGTTGTTTTTTGCTTGCCTGGCATCCCTTCCTTGTGCACTGGCCCCCCAGTTTTCCTTCAGTTCACCACTTCTCCGCAGTACCAACCCCTTGATTTGAATGGAGTGACCCTGCAGGAGGTCTGGCAGGTGACCCCGTGGCCCAGGCTACTGGGACAGGCATGAGAGAAATAAACAAAAGAGAATCCTCCCTGGGACCTTTGATAGAAGGATTGGGAACACGCATCCTTTCCCCAGGGGTTTCTGTGTGGCTCATACCAACCACCAAAGGGAGATCCAGCCTGGGAATAAAGCCAACCCAAAGGAAAACTGAACCAAGAGGTGTAAGGAACCAGAATCTTGACGCTCTCGTTTGATCCTTTGATCCAGCTATGCCCCGCCCATCCCCTGAACTTTCAGTAATGTATGCCCATAATTTCTTTTTTTCCCCTTTAAACAGTTTGAATTTCTGTGACAGACAACCAAAAATATCCCAATTAATACAAGCACTAGATTGTGAAAAGAAAAAAAAAAAGATTTGAAACAACCGCAGGCTTAAAAGATTAGTCTTATGACGACAAATATCCTCAGTAATTATATTGTCAGAGACAAGCCCGAGAGCAATGCTGGGAAAGAACTAAGCTTCCAGAGCCAACCCTTTTGTGCCAGGCTGACTGCATCCAAGGGCAGGGCGGCAGGGGCAGGAGAACATTCCTTTCATCCCAAGGAACTCAGGAAATAGAAACCTCGCTCTGTGTGTCATCCTCTAAGCAGGTGTTGCTGCCATCAAAGAGTGTTGCAGAAGTCTCAGGAAGCTGAGAGCAGCAAGTCTCGGAAGCCAGTGGGGGGTGTTTAGCACCCGTTTTGTGAGTAACACAAGCAAGCAAGCCCTGGCTACCCTCTGGGGGAGGCCCATGTGTGGGGAGTCTCTCCCCTACCCCCTTTTACATTGTAAACGTGTCTTGCATAATTTAAAAGCCTCTCTTTCCTGGCTAAATATTACCCACAGCTGCCTGCTAGATGGAAAAATGGCCAAAACATCACTGAGGGGGTTTGTGCCAGGGAAGAATTTCCCACTCACCGGAGGGGATATTGACCCTCCCTTTTAACACCTGGGGGTAGGGGGCCGCAGAAGCCACTTGCACAGCAGGTGTGGGTTTGCACACCATCGCACACACATGTGACAAATGTCAGGAGCCAGGGCTTCCTCTGATGGCAGCCCGTCCCTACATCCCACTGGCATGTCCTTTAAGAGAGACAACACGGGGCCAGAGGCAAAAGTTTTTGTCTGCTTTTCCTTCCAAAAGCCATGTTTTCAGAGAAGCTTAAAAAACGTGCTCTGCTTTTTAATGCACTGAAGCTTCACCTGCGTTCCTTGGAAACGGGACATTCTTTGATGACACATTCTTTATGGAACTGGACCCTGGGGAGGTGGTTGTTCCTTAAACTATATACCAGGTAGCGAGAGGCTTTCAACATACTTCTCTCACACGTGGGCCCAAAAAATATATACATGTGAATATGAGTTTTATTTTTTAATGTAAAAGTATCGTTCAGACAAGCAAACATAGGCTCAGACAGGCTGAGCGACTGGTTGCAGATCCTGCAGCTATACGTAGGTGAGGGGGTTTTCAAACCCAACACTGCTGAACCAAAAACCTCCACGTTCTTTCTATTTTCTACCACTTCCTCCCCATCCTCACCCCCACGCCCCTGAAATGACAGAATGGCAAAATTTTAAATTTAAGTGGGGAAAAAAAATTGTGAATTGATTTTCCCCTTTTTGGAATTCTAAAAGCATGTACTGTCTTTTTCTTCATTTTTGAACATTGGCTTTATTGAGACATAGTTTACATATAATAAAAGTCCCCCATTTTAAGTGTACGTTGGATGAGTTTTGACAAAGGTGTATATCGAGTAACTAACACTACAATCAAGATACAGAGCATCTTCATCACCCCAAAAGTTCCTTGTGCCCCTTTGCAGTCTGTCCCCTCACCTCAGCCCTTGACCCAGGCATTCACTAACTTCTGTCCCCATAGTTCTGCTTTTTCTATAATTTCATATAAGTGGAATTGTACAGTATGTAGCCACGTTTTTTTCATTGAACATAATGCTTTTGGGACTCATCTGTGTCAGTACTTTGTTCCTTCTTCTTGCTGAGCAGTATCCCACTGTGTAAGTAAAGGACAGTTTGTTTGTTTACCAGTTTTGATGGATATTTGGGCTGTTTCAAGTTTTATACTATCCGTTAATAAAGCTGCTATAAGCTTTCACGTTCAAGTCTTTGAATGAGCATGTTTTCATGTCTCTTGGGTAAATACTTGGGGGTTGTATGATAAATGTATGTTTAGCTTTATTTAAAAAATGCCAGACTGTTTCCAAAGTTGTTTTACATTCTAATCAGCAATGTAGGGATTTCCAATTGCTCCACGTTCTTGCCAGCACTCGATATAGCCTTTTTAATTTTAGCCATTCTGGTGGGTACTTGCTGATATCTCAGCATAGTTTTAATTTTTGCTGCTCATTTTGGCAGAGGAAAGTAGGCAGCTTTGGACTCTGCGCCTCACTCTTGTCCCAGGGTGGGGTGGGGGTGGGGGGTGGGCATAGGCGACTCCTGTGGTCCCAAGTGAGAACAGCTGGAGACGAGTCTTCCCTTTAAAGGACAAACCCCACGCCAGAGTTAACATCATCCAGTCCATTTGTTTCAAGCTTAGTTTACTGGGGAAACCCATTATCCCCCAGCCTGTTACCCAGAAGACAATAAAAGAGCAGCTTCTCTGGTTTTGAAATGGGAGGGCTGGCCTGGAGCTCCTCCCACTTGGCTGCAGTCCTGACCTCCTCCCCAACCCCCCTGGGCATCTCTGCAGAACGCTGGTCAAAGGACAGATGTATTAACTGCGTGTCAGACACTGCTGCAAACATGGGTGACCTGGTCCCTGTCCTGACGGAATCTACTGCCTGGTGGAAAAGACAGAGACCAAACAAGTCGTTTAACAACAATGCATGTTATGAAAGGCAAGTACAGTAAGCAATAGGCACAAAACCAGGGGGGCCTAACCAGTCTTGGGGCACAGAGAGGTACCCAAGCATGCCAAGGAGAGGGAAGAGGGCACATGAAGTGCTGAGGGGGAACCGGCAGGGGAGTGTGATGGAACAAAAGAAGAACAAAATGGCTGGAACCTAATAAAGAGCACAAAGGCACGAGCTCCATAGGGCCCGGGTCTTTTGCCAAATTCCCCAAGCTGTCCTGATACCCCCCAAAGTTTGAGGACCACAGCCTTAGAAGAATACTACGCTGGAATACCACTCCCACACCAGACCCTCGTTGGTTGGAACTTGACAGTCATGAGTCTCCACATTGTGCAGCCTTCTATTATTTCTTTCATCTTTTTCTGACTGTGGAATTTGTTTCTTTCATTATTGTATGCCTTTATTAACTTTTTAAACAGCTTTATTCAGGTATCATTGACATACAGCCGAATCCACCAATTTTAAATGAAACATTCAATGAGTTTTGACAATTGTGTACATTTGTGAAACCACCACCACAACCCAAATATAGAACATTTCCATCACCCCCAAAAAATTCCCTCCTGCCCCTTTGTGGTCAATCTTCTGCCCCCACACCCAGTCCTAGGCAACCACTAGTCAGCTTTCTGAAACAATAGTTTTGCCTTTTCTATAAATTCATGTAAACGGAGTCACACAGTGTGTAGTCTCCTGTGTCTAGCTAGGTTCTTTCCCTTAGCATAATGCTTTTTAGATTTATCTTTGTTGTTGGGTCATTGGTAGTTCATTCCTTTTAATTGCTAAGTAGTATTCCATTATATGGATATACTACAGTTTGTTCACCAGTTGATGGACATTTGGGTTGCTACCAGTGTTTGGCTGTTACGGATAAAGCTTCCATGAAAAAAAACAAGTACAAGTCTGTGTGTGAACATGTTTTCATTTCTCTTGGAGAAATAACTAGGAGTACAATTGCTGGGTCATGTGCTAAGTGTATGTTTATAAGAAACTGCCAAACAGTTTTCCAAAGTGGCTGTACCATTTTGCATTCCCACCAGCAATGGACATGATCCATTCCCCCATAACCTCACCAACTCTCAGCACATCGGTCCATTTCATTCTTAGCGTTTTCAGGTTGTGCTTTAATAAAATTATTCTTCCTGCAGAAAGGGGAATGGGTTGAAAGGGGCCAAAGACCAGTTAGGAGGATTTTATAGAAGTCTAAGTGAGAGGCGCTGAGAGACGGCTCGGAAAACACTGGCCAACTGTCACGTCAGTGGACAAAGGGGCTGCAGGAAGAGGGACAGTAAGGGGGAAGGTGCGGACACACTGAGCAAGAACCAGAGAGGAGACGTGGACTTGACCAAGGTTTGACCACGTCAAGGTTTGACTGAGTGAGTCTCAGAGCCAGAAAAAATGCCCGTCATGGTGAAGACTTGCTCCTGACGCCACTGGGGGGTTTAAGGACCCCACCAATGAGGGAGCAGGCCAGGCAAAGAGATGGTTCTTGGGTACTTGGTGGAACTGTGAAATAATTGCTCACAGAAATGGAGTTAAAAACAGTGGTCAAAAAGGGGATGGGAAATAAAGTTTCAGTGGCTGAGAGATTTCAAAGGGAGTCGAGAGGTCACTCTGGTGGACATTCTTGCTCACTATATTGTTAAAACTTTTTAGGTTTTAATGTATTGGAATAGCAAGAAGTAAATGCCTGAAGCTATCAAACTCCAACCCAGTAGCCTTGACTCTTGAAAACGATTGTGTAACAGTGTAGCTTACAACGGGTGACAGTGTCACTGTGAAAACCTTGTGGATCGCACTCCCTTTATCCAGTGAACGATGGATGAGTAGAAAAATGGGGACAAAAACTAAATGAAAAATAGGGTGGGATGGGGGGGATGATTTGGGTGTTCTTTTTTGCTTTTATTTTTTGTTCTTGTTCTGATTTTTTCTGGTGTGGGGAGGATGTGTAGGGATGGATTGGGGTGATGAATGCATAGCTATGTGATGGTGCTGTGAACAGTTGATTGTACACCATGGATGACTGTATGGTATATTTCAATAAAACTGAATTTCATTTAAAAAAGTGGTCAGTTATCTGTTGAAATAATACCAAGTTAGAACAGCAGTTAATTCAACATGAATTTATGAAGCGGCTCATCTTGTTGGCACCATGTCCCATCTGGGGGCACAGACACGGGTGAGGCACCCACTCTAGGCTCGAGTTGTTTACAGTTTAGTGAGTGAGTGAAGGGAACTGGCCCTCATTTCTAACGTTGTTTCCACAGGAGACTGTTTCTCTCATGCTGACTCAAGCATCTATTTATAACCTCCCGGAGTGGGCCCGGGAGTGAGAAAGGGCAGCCCTATCAGCAAACATCAGTGGCAGCTCTGTTGGACAAGGTGACCTTCAGGGCACTCACTAACTTTGCAAGGGTTAGTTAACATAGTTTCCATCCTCCTGGATCCCTGGCTTAAGGCCCCCGCCCGGGTCCCCTCCATCGCCAGCGCCCCCAGAAGCCCTCAGGCACCTGCTTCCACCCGCGGTGAAATGCGGCTGCCCACAGAAAGGACACTATAAAGACAGAGCAGTGGTTAGAAAAGGAAGCCAATCAACCGCACGGCTCCCAGCACCCCCGGGATTGGTCAAGGGGGCACTCAGCTCCACGTGTTCCCCTGGAGAAAAATGCTCATTTATTGGGAGAAGAGAAAGTCGAGTTTTGGCTCGAAACCACTTTGCCTTCAGCAGCGACTTTTTAATCCTTTTGTCTGGAACACCAAATCGGTTCCCAGAACACAGAGGTTATTAAGATCTGTGGGACTCCTTCCCAGCGTCCAGATCAATTGGCAGAAGCTTCTGGGCTGTTTTCCATTCTGGATGCTTCTGTGAGTTGCAGCTGGGAAGTGGCCTCCTCCTGGAAATTCGTATATAGTTGTTCTCCCAGCTTGGAAACCGCACGGCACCACCCAGCACCCCACAACACACGAATCCGCAGCCTCAAGCAAACCTCGCCCCCTGGGGCCCCTGGCCGGGTGCGGCTCCGCGCGGGGACCGGCGCCTGTGCTTGCGCCGCGGTGCCCGGGAGCGCCTTCCCCGCCGCCGCTGCGGGCTGGGGGCAGGGAGCCGGGGAGCCGGGGAACCCGGCTGATGTAGGGTGAGGTCACCTTGGGAGGCCCGGAGTCGGCCGCTGGGCAGGTGCCGAACGAGGCGAGGTGTCACTGCGGGGACCTGGGGCTCCCGCAGGAGCTCCCACCGCAGCAACAGGTCTTCCCCCCAGCCCTCGCCTCTTTGCCCCTTCCTGGGATCTAACCCCGCAGGAAATTCTGCTTCTCCACGCGACCCTAGCCTTCCTTTTTTTTTTTTTTTTTTTTTTTTAATTTTCAAAGTATGAGTCAACAAGCAGTTATAGAGCAAATTTCAAAGAATGTTATGGATTACAGTTCCACCATTTTAGTTATTTCCTTACTGTGATATATAAGATAAATACAGAAATGTGATAACTCTGAAAGTACTGTTTAACAAGTAGCTACAGAGCAAATTTCAAAGCATATTGTGTCACAGTTCCATGTCAGTTGTTTCCTTCTAGCTATTCTAGTAACCTGGAAACTAAATATATATATATTTATACAAATATTTGTAAACAAATAATATATATTTGTATATAAATTATATATATTATATTTGCATATAAATAAACATCTGTTGCTACTCCTCTCTCTTGTTTAATCCCTGTCTCAGTCTTCAGGTATATCTGAGCAGTGACCACCCTAACTTGTTCATATTGAAAAGGGGTGTCAACATTATGGATAAGGGGGATGCATCTGGTTGATGTTCTTGGAGAGGCTGTTGCCTCTGGGTTTTGGGACTTATCTGGCATAAGAACACTCTGGAGGATTTAAGTTTCTGAAAAGTAAACTTAGTGAGTGAAACTTTTATAGGGTCTCAGATAGGGATCTGGGTATTCTTTAGGGTTTTCACGACTACTGTTGACTTGGGCTTCTCCTACTGTGGCCATTTGGCATATCTAGCTGGAACTTGCATAAGAGTGACCTCTATCATGGCCACTTGACTCTATTTCTCTCCTTCCTTTTAATCCAGATGCCCACTCACCTGCTGGCCCTGTGGTAGAGAGCATCCACTGGCCCCCGACCTTGGGCTCCACCCTGGGACTGCTCCTGTCCCCGCCCCTGTTTGCACATCGGCGAAACTATACTAGATCATCCTTGCAGGGTGTGACCGTGTGAGTAAAGGGCCTCCTCCACACAGCAAGCTGTAGATGTGTGCTCAGGCATCACGGGCTTTAGGAGCACTGTCACCCCCGAGAGCTGATGTCATCCTTTCTCACGAACCTGCTCCTTCTCCTCCACTTCCTGGCTCAGACTGAACAACGAAGCATTAGTCTTGGATGGCTTTCACTGTTTTTTTTGTTTGTTTGTTTTGTGTAAATTCAAAGCAGATTTATTTTGGTTATATATTTATATGTATACATAACATAAAATTTGCTATTCTAAAGTATACAATTCAGTGGCATTAATTGCTTTTACAATGCTGTGCTATCCCCACCTTCCATTAAGTGAAACTTTTTCATCACCCCAAACAGAAACTCTTTACCCATGAAGCAGTGACACCTCACACCCCTCCTCCCAGTCCCTGGCAAACTTGAATCTACTTTCTGTCTCTATAAATTTGCTTATTTTAGATATTTCATATATGTGGAATCATACCATGTTACATGTCTTTTCACTCAGCATAATATTTTCAAGGTTCATCCAGGTTGTAGCATATATCAGAACTTCATTACTTTTGATGGCTGAATCATATTCCATCGTATGTATAAACCATGTTTTGTTTCTCCATCCATCCATCCGTTGGTGGACTCTTGGGTTTTTTCCACCTTTTGGCTATTGGGAATAATGCTTCTATGAACATTGGTCTACAGATTTCTATTTGAGTCCCTTTTTTCCATTCTTTAGGATTGTTGCAGTTTGGCAACTGGAAAGCAATATACCAGAAATGGGTTGGCTTTTACAAAGGGAATTTATTAATTTACAAGCTTACAGTTCTTAGGTCATGACAATGCCCAACTCAAGGCATCAGTAGGCAATGCTTTCTCCCTGACGACCAGCTGCCAGCGATCTTGGGCTCCTCTGCCACAGGGCAAGGCACATGGTGACGTCTGCTGGTCCTTCTCTCCCAGGTTTCATTGCTTTCAGCTTCTGGCTTCAGTGGCTTCCTCTCTCTGCTTCTCTGGGGCTTTTTAGTGTATCTTTTATCCTCTTATAAAGAACTTCAGTAAGATTAAGATGGGTCACATCTCGGTTGAAATAACCTAATCAAAAGGTCCCACCTACAGAGGCTTGTTGCTGCAAAGGAGAGGCTAAACCTGCTTATAATTGTGCCTAAGAGCCTCCCCCTGAGTACCTCTCTGTTGCTCAGATGTGGCCCTCTCTCTCTAGCTAAGACCACTCGGCAGATGAACTCACTGCCCTTCCCCCTACATGGGACCGGGTGTGTGAATCCCCCTGGCAATGTGGGAAATGACTCCCGGGGATGAGGCTGGACCTAGCATTGTGGAATTGAGAAAATCTTCTTGGACCAAAAGGGGGAAAAATATGAAACAAAATAAAGTTTCAGTGGCTTAGAGATCTCAAATGGAGTCGAAGGTTCACTCTGGAGGGTATTCTTATGCACTATATAGATATCCCTTTTTAGTTTTTAGTGTATTGGAATGGCAGAGGGAAATACCTGAAACTGTTGAACTGTAACCCAATAGCCTTGATTCTTGAAGACAATTGTATAACTATGTAGCTTGCACAGTGTGACTGAAAAACTTGTGACTCACACTTCCTTTATCCAGTGTATGGACAGATGAGTGGAAAAATCGGGACAAAAATTAGATGAAGAATAGGGTGGGTTGGAGGGGATGGAAAATTTGGGGTGTTATTTTTGCTTTTTTTTTTTTTTTTGAGTAAGGAAAAGGTTCAAAAATTGATTCTGGTAATGAACGCACAACTGTATGATGGTGCTATGAATAATTGTACACTGTGGATTATTGTAGGGTGTGTGAATATATCTCAATAAAGCTTTATTAAAAAAAAAGTCCCACCTACAATAGGTCTACATCCACAGAAATGGATTAAAAGAAACACTCTCTTTTCTGGGGTACGTACAGCTTCAAATCATCACAAGAGTATATACCTCAGAGAGGAATTGCTGGGACATATGGCACTGGTTTTGTTTTTTAAAAAGGGATTTTGGATAGGAAATAAACATGCTGACTTTTAAAATCCACACATCACAGGCGAGTGTCCAGTGGAACAGTCTCCTCCTAACCTCCTACAGAGCGTCCTCCCAGCCTCCTCTTCTCTCTGTGCCCCGACTGTCAGTGCCAAGCCCTCAGGTTGGTGCCTTGGTAGCGTCTTTCCAATTTGCCCCTTCCTTTCTGTTCCCACAGCTGCAGCCCCAGCCTCTGCCCCCAGTACGGGTCCTTGGGGGCCTTACTGGTTTCTCCTCCCCAGCCGCTGCCTTCTGGAAGCCATCCTGCCTGGGCTGCCAGACCGGCTGTGCTAAGGCGGAGCCCTTTCCCGTGCCTGCACGTCCACTGCATGGTCCCAACTGACTGGCACAACCTCATGTCCTACCAACCCTGCATCTGCTTCCTTCCCCAAACCCCTGGAAATACCATCTTTCCCACAAGACTCAACATCAATGCCTCTTTCCTCAGAAAGGCCCTGAACTCCTCCCTGTCAGCCATCCTAAAGTGACTTTCTCTCGCCCTCCTTTGTGCTCCTCCAACACTGACCCAATTGTAACTCGGGCTGTAGCCACTTGGTAACTACCCAAGGCCTCCCAGCCTAAGTAAATTCCTAGAAGGAAAAGACAAATGCCATTTATTTTTACTTATTTTTTTGAGGCTAGTGCATGTTGTAATACATGTTAGTAGTCCCTTTTTTTTTAAATGCAATTTCATTGAGATATATTCACACACCATAGAAACCACCTGAAGTATACAATCACTGAAATGCCATTTATTTTTGAATGCCCCCGGGATCAGCCAGTGCCCTGCTTGTGGAAAGCTGCAATCAATGCCTGTGGAATGGAGAGGAAAGTGCTTGGATGTCGTCCTCACGCAGGCCTGGGGTCGGAATCTGGCCTGCTTGCTATGTAGTGTCTCTGCATCTCCGTGTCCTCGTCTATGGACAGGGAATGGTTTTTCTTTGCAGGCTTGCTGAGAGTTGGTGTTTAATAAATGTGAGTCCTCCTGGATAAGGGAACAGGACCAGCTGTCAGGTGCCATGGGTCTGTGAATGTCACCCACCAGGACATTCACATGCAGGGGTTAAGTGTCCCCTTTCCCCATGCAACTGGAGGAAGGGTCCATCCTTGCAGCAGAGAAAGGGAGAGGGAGTGAGAGCCTCAGTGGTAACTCCAGTCTCAGGTACTGCCTAGGCCCCTGTGGAATCAGGCTGAGGCCTGTGCAGAAGCTGCAGCCCACCATGCCCCAGGCTTGCTTCCCTTTCCTGGTTCGTTCCCAACCATCTTCTCCAGCTACTCCTATTGGCCAGCGCAGGGGGAAGACCAAAGGGAGTCACTGCTGAGGCCTCGTACCTGAGGATGGAATGGGGGTGCACTTGGCCCCTGCACCCCAATCCTTTGGTTGCTTCTTGCTTCTCCATGGCCTCAGCCCCTGGAGGGCGTAAACTCAATGCCTCTAATGTAGAAGTTCATCTGATGCTTTCTTGTCTGACAGGGGCAATGTGAGGCCTCGGTTCTAAAAGGAAGGCTGCTCCCTTACTCATTCAACCATTCATTAACAAATACTTCTTAAACACTGTATTGGATTGAAGCTGTATGTACCCCAGAAAAGATCATGTTCTTTTAATTCATTCCTGTGGGTCTAGACCTACCATGGGTGGGACCTTTTGATTAGGTTAGTTCAACTGAGGCCTGTCCCAGGTGGGTCTTAGTCCTCTTACTGCAGTCCTTTAGAAGAGGATAAAAGAAGAGAGAACACACAGAGAAAAGCCCCAGAGAAGCTAAGAGAGCCAGAGAAGCTGAGAGAAAAGGACACACAGAAGCTCAGAGAGGAAGCCACTGAAGCCAGAAGCTGGAAGCAACAGAACCCCGGAGAGAAGGGAGAGACCCACAGGTACCTTGCCACGTGACAGAGGAGCCCAGATATCCTCTGATGATGCCTTGATTTGGATGTTTTCACAGGTTCAGAATTGTAAACTTGTAATTTAATAAATCCCCATTGTAAAAGCCAGCCCATTTCTGGTATATTGCATTTCATCAGCTTTAGCAAACCAAAATAAACACCATAATATAATATATACTTATTAACAATATAAGGTATCAGGCACTTCTGTGGGGCATAATCTGATTTTTTTTTTTTTAATGCAACACCCAACACAGGATTTGATATTAGGTAGGTGCTTAGTTATGTGTGGGATTTTTTTTTTTTTTATATAGTGGTAACATTTGTCCTTTTGTGTCTGGCTATTTCACTCAAAGTGATGCCTCCAAGGTTCGTCCATATTTAACATGTCTCAGAACTTCACTCCTTTTTATGGCTGAATAAATATTTCATTATATATATCACATTTTGTTCAATGGTGTTTCTATACACCAACAGGAATAATGCTAAAAGGAAATCAAGGAAACAATTCCATTCACAAGGGCAATTAAAAGAATCGTATATCTAGGAATAAATTTAATCTAGGATGTAAAGGACTTATACATGGAAGACTACAAAAAATTGCTGAAAGAAATTAAAGAAGACCTAAATAAACGGCAAGACATCCTGTGTTCATGGATAGGAAGACTGAATATTGTTAAGATGTCAATATACTACGCATGGTGGATTGAATTGTGTACCCCAGTGTGCTGGTTTGGATGTATTATGTCCCCGAAAATGCCATTTTCTTTAATGCAATCTTGCAGAGGCAGACATGTTAGTGTTGATTAGGTTGGAATCCTTTGATTGAATGTTTCCATGGAGATGTGACTCAATTAACTGTGGGTGAGACATTTGATTAGATAATTTTCATGGAGTTGTTATCCCACCCATTCTAAGGTGGGCCTTAATTAAATCACTGGAGTCCTATAAAAGAGTTCATGGACAGAAGGCTCTCAGCAGCAGAGAGTGACATTTTAGAGAGCAGCTGAGAGACACAAATTTGGAGACAGCCATTGAAAGCAGACTTTTGCTGATGCTTTGGGGAAGCTAAGAGAGGACAAAAGCAACATTTTGAAGAATGCATAGGAGCTGAGAGAGGAGCTGGAACACAACCCAGGATCAGCAGGTGCCAGCCACATGCCTTCCAGCCAATAAGAGGTTTATCAGAGGCCATTGGCCTTCCTTTGGTGAAGGTATACTCATGTATATGCCTTGGTTTGGATGCTTTTATGGCTGTAGAACTCTAGCTTTGTAACCAAATAAACCTCCTTTATAAAAGCTGATCCATTTCTGGTATTTTGCATGACGGCAGTATTAGCAAACCAGAATACCCGGTTTGGACATTTTCTTGGTCTTGGTCTGCATTCTGGTGGATGTGGACCCACTGAACAAGATCTCTTGAAGATGTTACTTCAGTTAAGGTGTGGCCCCACTGAATCAGGTTGGGTTTTAATCTGGATTACTGGAAACCTTTATAAGCAGAATGAAATTCAGACATAGTACAGGTGGGATGAGGAGGAAGAAGCAGGAAGTTAATGGAACCTGGAGGAGGAAGGAGAAGATTCTGTCAAGTGCATTGACAGGTCAAGGAAAAGCCAAGGACCGAGGGTTGCTGGCGTCCAGCCCCAGAATGCCACAGTCTTCAGAAAGAAAGCATCACCTTCCTGATGCCTCTAATTTGGACTTCTAGCCTCAAAACGGTGACTCAGTAAATTCACATTGTTTAAGCCAACCCATTGTATGGTATTTGTTTTAGCAGCCAGGAAACTAAAACTACCCAAAGTGATTTATAGATTCAACACAATCCTAATCAAAATTCCAATAGCCTCCTTCACAGGAATGGAAAAGCCAATCATCAAATTCATATAACCTGCTTTTTATACAGACTTACAACCAACCCTGTTGTCAGCCACACCCACCACCCCATCCTTGTCCAGTACCTCCTTTTCTTCAGTCTGGCGACTTGCACTCCTCCAGCTGCCAATCAGGCTTAGGTTTCAACTTTCTCTATATAATGCTAGTCTCTTCCTTTCTGGCTTCCTAAATTTTATGGACGTCTCTGCTCTATTGACATATCTTTCCCCATTTCTTTGTCTTTTGGACTTATGCCTGTTTTTATCCTTTTGTTAACTTTTAGTGATGCTTCAAGGAGGAATTGGAGATAAATTCTTGTGTCCAATCTGCCGTATTTATCTAGAAGTTCCTTCCAATTTAATTTTCATTTGAAGTATTTTTACAATGATTTATGGAGTTTGGATTTTTTTCAGTTATAAATAGGGTTTATTTTAGAAATTTGGAAAATGCACACAAGTATAAAGAAGACTATAAAATTCACTCATAACTCCAGAAATCCAGAAAGAATCACCCTTTACATTTTGCTATATGTGTATATACTCACTAAAGGGAAAAAAACAACCTTTTTTCTGTTTTTGTGGATTCATGCTAACACTTGGGTGCTTCTAGTTCCATGAGGGCTTTTTGTTGCTGGGAGGTGCCTAGCCAAGCTGCCCAGTGACACACAGAGTATTCATTGTTATGCTGATGTTGGTGCCTCTCACCTGGTGCCTCTCACCTGTCCAAGAGTCTGCCTCCCTGCCCCCACATCACTCCCGCCCTCTCCCCGGGCTGTCATTTCACATCACTGGAGATGCGGATCCTAAAGTCATTTACAAGTCAAAGCTATGGTTCTCACCTGCAGAACCCAAGTGAGGGTGATAATGGAACATGGGGGTGCCCTCCCCAATCCTGTCATCCTTTGGGAATGTTCTGCAGGCTTTGAGAGGAATAGGAAGAAGTGGCCAGGTATGACCTATGTGCATTCCACAGGCCTACTCTTGCCAGATAGGAAAAATATTCACCCAAAGATCAAAGACACGCAAATTAGAAAAACTTGAAATGTGCTGCCTACCCCCCAATAATTTGCAGATATTTTCAAAGGAGAGTAATCATTGAGACAGGACTCATATTGCTAGTGGTGTATGTACACTTGCAAAATGCTTTTGGAAAGTTAATTCTTTAATAGGATGAAGAAACTTAAAAATGTTCCACCTTTACGTCTTACCTTATACAAAAACTAACTCAAAATGGATAAACAACCTAAATATAAGAGGTAAAATCTAAAACTCTTAGAAGAAAGTATAACAGTAGATATTCATGCCCTTGTCTTGGCAATGGATTCTTAGACAGGACCCTCAAAGCATGAGAAACAAAAGAAAAAATAGATAAATTGGATTTCAAAACTTAAAACTTTTGTGCATTAAAGGACATTTTCTGGAAAGTGGAAAGACAACCAACAAAATGGGAGAAAACATTTGGAAACCATACAGGTGATAAGGGCTTAATATGCAGAATATACAAAGAACTCCTACAACTCAACAACAAAAAGACAGACGACCCAATTTAAAAATGGGCAAAGAACAGCCATAAAAAGGAATGAATTCTGATACATGCCACAACACAAATGAACCTTGAAACCATTATGTTGAATGAAATAAGCCAGACAAAAAAGGATAAACATTGTATGATTCCACTTATATGGAATATCTAGAATAAGCAAATTCATGGTTGATTAGAGTTACCAGGGGCAAGGGGGAATAGGGAGTTATTGCTTAAAAGGCACAGAGTTTCTGTTTGGAGTGATGAGAAAGTTTTGGTAATGGAGGTAGTGATGGTAGCACAACATAAATGTAATTAATGCCAGTGAATTATCTACTTAAAATGGTTTTAATGGCAAAAGACGTTTTCTTACATAATCATGATACAAAACCATTGTTACACTGAACAAATGTAACAGGAATTCCTTAGTATACATCTTAGTCTGTATTCAGTCTAGTGTACTAGCTCCCAGGTGGCTATTATTCTTTATTTTTAAAGAGCATTACATATATATATATATATATATATATATATATATTTTTTTTTTTTTTTTTAGAGCAGTTGTAGGTTTACAGAAAAATCATGCAGAAAGTACAAAGTTCCTACATATACTCCATTGCCCCCCCATAGTTTTCCCTATTATAAACATTTTAGTTGTTCTCTTAAACAAAGATTCAATCAAGGATGTACATTATATTGATTGTTGGGTTTTGAGTCTCTTTTCCACCTGAAACAGTCTCCTTGCCCTTCATTTTCCCCCTATGACAATGACTCGTTGAACAGGCCAGACCAGTTTTTTTTTTTAGAATGTCTCAACTCCGAGATTCATCTTGTTCCTCTCGCTCCTATATTTCCTGCAAACCAGAAGACATTCAATCCAATGTCTTGATTGGATTTATTTAAATTATTTTGGCAAGAATTTTTTCATGGGTGATGCTGTCCACTTCATAATGCATCACAACAGGAGGCCAGTAATGTGTGGTCGTTTCCACTATTAGCTACGTTGACTGATCCCTGTGGTAAGGTGGTGACAGCACTCATTGAACAAGCAGGTGTATTAAGGGATACCAGTTTGGCCCCATGCAAATGTCAGATTCTCCATCAGCCTTTCACCTAATGATCTGACATCTACTGATGAGTTCTGTCTGAATCAACTATTTCATAAAGGTTGGAAAGACTTCAACTTCCCAGTTCTACCATTCATCCTACATTTCTTAGCTGGCAGACTTCTGTATAAAAGTGCTTTTTCTCATCACCTGGGAATGTTTGGTTATGCTGAAATATGTTTCTTACTGGGAAGTCAGGATAAATGCTTAATCCTTTCCCCATAATTAACAATTTTCTGAAAAGGGCTTAGTGTAAATTGTTCTCAACTCTTGCTCTTGTGCCCTTTGACACAATCATCTTTGAAAAGTTCTTTGCTTTCTAGAACAGTGTCCCAGGCTCACCTTGTACATCCCCTGCTGCACCCTTGAAGGAGCCATTTCTCCAAGGGACCCTGGTTCCTTTTAGTAAGCATTGGTATTTATACATCAATATTTGGGTTTAGCTGGTTGTTTTGATCCTCATTCTTTTGGTGCACTTTTTGTCTTCTCCAAGAACAAAAGTAATGCTTTCATTTATTTAGTGTTGCTCACACACAGGTATTCTACACACATTAGATTAATGTAACCAGGTTATTGAGATGTTTCAACTCAGTAAAGCAGAAACATGAGGTCATTTTGGTTCTTGCCCCACTAACGCCTTCAACTGTGCTTTGACAAGTCCTCTTTACCAATCCCTGAATGACATTTGGGGCATATGTCATTGCATTTCAGTCACTTCCAGTCAGTAAAACAACTCAGTTTAGTTGAAATCTTCATTTTTCATGTTCAGAGCAATCCCCCTCCCTCTCCATAGAGTGGACTACAAGGAACTAGTATGTGGCATGATCTAATTCACTCCCTCGTCCTCATCCTTCTTCTAGGTTCTAGCTCGTTGGGGGCTGGAGAATGAAAACAGATGGTGAAAAACTGAAATTGTCTTTTGTTTTCTCAGGTGATTTATTGTTTTTATTAAGATGTAATTCATAAACCATAAAATTCAACATTTTAAATTATTCAACTCAGTGGTTTTTAATATATTCATAAGGTTGTGCAACATCACCATTAATTCCAGAATATTTAAATCACCCCCAAAAGACACCCAGTACCCATTGGCCCCCCATCTCATCAGGCCCTGGCTACCACTAATCTACTTTCTGTCTCTCAAATTTGCCTATTCTAGACATTTCATATAAATGGAATCACACAATATATGGTCTTTTGTGATTAGCTTCTTTCAGTTGGCATAATGTTTTCAAGGTTCAGTCATGTTGTAGCATGTATAATTACTTCATTTTCTTTTATGGCTGAATAATATTGCATTGTATGGATATACCACATTTTGTTTATCCATTCATCCACTGATGGTCATTTGGGTTGTTTCCACTTTTTGGCTATTATGAGTCACACTGTTATGATATTTATTTACAAGACTGTGTGGACATATGCTTTTAATTCTCCTTGGCATGTAACTAGGAAGTGTTGGATTATATAGTAACTCTATGCTTAACATTTTTTAAAAATTCAATTTTATTGAGATATATTCACATACCATACAATCATCCAAAGTGTACAATGCTCACGGTATCATCATATAGTTGTGCATTCATCATCCCAATCTATTTTTTGAACATTTTCCTTGTACCACAAAAAGTAAAAAGAAGAATAAAAAATAAAAGTAAAAAAAAACACTGAAATCATCCCCCCACTCTATTTTCAATTTGTTTTTTGTCCCCATTTTTCTACTCATCCATCCATACACTGGATAAAGGGAGTGTGATCCACAAGGCTTTCACAATCACACTGTCACCCCTTGTAAGCCATATTGCTATACAATCATCTTCAAGAGTAAAGACTACTGGGTTGCAGTTTGATAGTTTCAGGTATTTACTTCTAGCTATTCCAATACATTAAAACCTAAAAAGTGTAAATCTATATAATGCGTAAGAATGCCCACCAGAGTGACCTCTCGACACCGTTTGGAATCTCTCAGCCACTGAAACTTTATTTTGTTTCATTTCACATAGCCCTTTTGGTCAAGAAGATGGTCTCAATCCCACGATGTCAGGTCATATCCTGCGTTGCCAGGGAAATTTACACCCCTGGGAGTCAGGTCCCACATAGGGGGGAGGCAGTGAGTTCACCTGTCGAGATGGCTCAGTTAGAGAGAGAGAGGGCCACATCTGAGCAACAAAGAGGTACTCAGGGGGAGACTCTTAGGCACAATTATAAGCAGGTTTAGCCTCTCCTTTGCAATAAGGAGTTTCATAAGGGCAAGTCACGTGATAGAGGGCTCGGCACATCAAACTACCAGTCCTCAATGTTTGTGAGAACATCAGCAACAATCCAGGTGAGGAAGCCCAACACCTCTGCATTTTCCCCCAGCTCCTCAGGGGGACCCTTATGCTTAACATTTTGATGAACTTCTGAACTGTTTTTCAAAGCATCTGCACCACTTTAAATTCCCATCAGCAGCATATGATGGTCCCAATTTCTGCACAATTGTTTTGCCCGGTGTAGGGGAGATTATAGCCATTTCAGTTGGTGTGAAATGGTATCTCATTGTGGTTTTGATTTGCATTTCCCTAATGATTAATAATTTTGAGCATCTTTCCATGTGCTTATTGACCATTGGTATATCTTCTTTAGAGAAATGTCTCTTCAGATCCTTTACCCAAATTTAAATTGGTTTATTATGCTTTTCAGCTGAGTTGTAGGGGTTCTTAATATATTTTTGACACTAGAGCCTTATCAGATATATAATTTGAAAATATTTTCTCCCCTTCTCTGGGTTGTCTTTTCACTTTCTTTATAGTATCATTTGATGCACAAAAGGTTTTAATTTTAATGAAGTTCAATTTGACTATTTTTTCTTTTCTTGCTTATGCTTTTGGTGTCATATCTAAGAAACCTTTGTCTAGTTCAAGGTCACAAAGATTTACCCGTTTTTGTATTAGTTAGGGTTCTCTAGAGAAACAGAATCAATGAGAGGTGTCTCTGACTATCAAACCGTAAAAGTGACTCACTGCAACTGTGGGTATGCACAAGTCCAAATTCTGTAGAGCAGTCAGCAAACTGTCAACTCCAAGGAAGATGTCCGATGAACTCCTCAGGAAACGAACTGGCAACTTCGACGAACTCCTCAGGAAATGCTTCACTGGGCAGCGGAAGAAGCAGTGAAGGTCCTCTGTCTGTCTTGCTTATAAGTCTTCAACTGATTAATTGGATTAAATCCAGCCAATTGCATTCTCTCATTGTGGAAGGCACGCCCTTTGGTGAGTCATCAGTCACAGCTGCAGTCAATTGGCTGATGATTTAATAAACTAGCCTGTTGGTTTATTAACCAGCCTCAAACATCCTCACAGCAATTGTTAGGCCAGTGTTTGCTTGACCAGACAGCTGGGTACTATCACCCAGCCAAGTTGACACATGAACTTAACCATCACAGTTTTCTTCTAAGAGTTCTGTGGTTTTAGCTCATATGTTTAGACCTTTGGTTAATTCTCAATCAATTTTTGCATGTGGTGTGAGGGAAGGATCCAAATTCATTCTTTTGTCTCAGAACCCTTTGTTGAAGAGACTTTTCCCCCTTTTGAATGATCTTGGCACCGTTTTCGAAAACCAATTAACCATAGAGGTATGGGTTTATTTCTGGACTCTCAATTCTATTCCATTGATCTGTATGTCTATCCTTATGCCAATACCACACTGTGTTGGTTACTATAGCTTTGTATTTAGTTTTGAAATCACAAAATGTGAGTCCTCCAACTTTGTTCTTCATTTTCAAGATTGTTTTGGCTCTTCTTGATTCCTTGCATTTCCATATGAATTTTAGCATTGGCTTGTTAATTTCAGCAAACAAGTCAGCTGAGATTTTTATAGGGATTGCAAAGGATCTGCAGATCAATTTGGAGAGTATAGCCATCTTAACAATATTAAGTCTTTGATCCTTTAACATGTCTATTCATTTATTTTGGTCTTCTTTCAACAATGTTTAGTGTACAAGTCTTCACTTCCTTTATTAAATCTATTCCTAAGTATTTTATTCTGTTTGGCGCTATTGTAAATGGAATTGTTTTCTTAATTTCAGGTTTCGAGCAAATATCTGTTTACTTCACTAAGAGCAACTGGAATCCTCTCTGCCGGTTGCTGCTGTTTGATTTAGTGACACTGACTGACCACAGAGGCCCTCTGTGGGAAGGATCCAAGGCCTGTATCTCTCACGGGACACATGGGCATTCTCTGAAGAGCCCTGCAGGTCTCCACAGGGCACAGTTCCCTGATTTGGGAGACCGATCTCCAGTTCCAGCATTCCCAGCTCCCCACTCAGCTAATGGCCTAACAGCACTTCCCAAAGGCTCTTTCTGGGTTACCCTCCCTGCAGTACGCATCTTCTGAGGAGGGATTTGAGATAAGTAGCTCACATCCAGCTGCCTTGCATTATTCCCTTTAGACAGGTGGAGGAGGACTTAACCTTCCATATACTGAGGCTTGCTATAAGAGCCATGGTAATTAAAATGAGCAAGGATGGAAGGATACCCTAATGGAACAGGACACAATTCATACATGGAAACTTAATATATGACAAAAGTGGCATTGCCCGCAAGTGAGGAAAGCATGGAATTTTCAATGAAAGGTTTCAGAATAATTGGTTGTTAGTTTGGGGAAAAAAAAAAAAACAGGTTGGATGGATGGGTGATCCCAAATCCCTGGACAACTTCTAGGGATGCTATGCCTATCATATGCCTAAGTTAAAAGTACAAAGAGTCCAGTTTACCCCACCTGCCACAACAAATGTCTTGCATTACATTTGCAACTTATCCTAGCAGTTATTGGGCAAATCCCTTGAAGTGACTGGTAGTCTCATTACAATAAATTTTTTCTACTTTTCCCCTGCATGGCACTGACAGAAATCAAATTTGTTTTCTGAGGTATGATCCAAATACTTTGTAATTAGATTAAAAGAGCATGTTATTAGAGGGAAGCAGAAAAAACCAAATAAAGTTTCAGTGGCAGAAAGATTTCAAATGGAGTCAAGAGGTCACTCTGGAGGGCATTCTTATGCACTATATAGATATTCCTCTTTAGTTTTTAGTGTATTGGAATAGCTAGAAGGAAACATCTGAAACTGTAGAACTGCAACCCAGTAACCTTGATTCTTGAAGACGACTGCCTAACTATGTAGTTTATACGGTGTGACTCTGTAATTGTGAAAACCTCGTGCACTCCCTTTGTCCAGTGTTAAGGGTAGATGAGTAGAAAAATGAGGACAAAGACTAAATGAAAAATAGGGTGGTATGGGGCAGGGTGGAATGTTTTGGTTGTTCCTCTTCACTTTTTAGTTATTTTTTTTTTGGAGTAAGGAAAATGTTCAAAAGTTGATTCTGGTGATGAATGCATATATGATGGTACTATGAATTGATTGTACACTGTGGATGATTGTAGGGTATGTGAATATATCTCAATAAAACTGTGTTAAAAAAAGATGTTAAGATAAGAGTAGGCTGGGTGAAGGGTGCACAGATCTCGTACATTTCTTTGCAACTTCCTGTGAATCTATAATTATTTCAAAATAAAAAATTTTTTTCTTAACTCAAAAAAAAAGGCATATTATTATTGGTTGTGGTGGTAAATGCATAAATATGTGATTATACCAGAGCCACTGATGGTACACTTTGGATGGATTGTATGGTGTGTAAATAAAACTGTTAAAAAAAAAAAGAGAGTATGTTATGACTGGACATCGAGGGCCTGTGGATAAGAAAGGTATTGTCCTGCTTTTTGAATGCATAAAAAAATGTAAGATATCAAAGTCAGTGGGAGTTAGAATTGTCAGTTTCTAGTCAAACCTGTTAGTTGCAAGAGTTGACACTACCTGTTGCAGTCAGGAATTACAGGTGGAAGACAAACAAGGTTAGTTCAATTCACTGTGTCTGAACTCAAAAGAAAGGAAACGGGCAAGTGTAGGAGTTTAAATATTACACATTCAACAACTGGGAGAATTAGGGAGGTTGCCTAATCCCAGATGACTCATAATGCTGTGCAGTGTAGTAGATGCTGCAGAGAAATTCAGTACAAAGAAAGTGCTAGGGAAGTGATATAGCTAAACCATGCACAAAGGAAATTATGGGAATTGATGAAATCAAAATATATTAATTAGTTTAGCGACTCTGAATAGACTAATGAGAAGTTATGCTCAATATTGTGTATGCTGTGATTTTTAAATAAATGAGGCAATAAGGAAAACCAGAAAACATGATATGAATGAAAACAAAAAGTAGTCTAAAAAGAAGGAAAAGGACTTGAGTTACTGTGAACAGCAGAAGAATGACAAGAGAATTTCATCCAAGTATAGGATACTAAATAAAGGGTTAGAAAGACTAGCTAGGAAATATGGCAAATACAAATCTTAGAAATAATTAAACAATTTGCTGATTTTCTAATGCATCATTTAAAATTTTAAACTGCAAACTTTAAGTCTTTGATCCTTTAAACATGAGATGTCCAACTCCACCTTTATTTCAAAAACTACGTAATATAATTAAGGTGGCAAAAACAAAAGTAGGAGAAACACAATTGTGCAACTGTTGGAGTAGCAAAGATTCCCTATGCATGACAATCAGGAATTACCCTGAGCTTTACAGTGAGAGGTAGTTGGGAGTATTTTATCCTTCCTAAAAGTGGGCAAAGAAAGGCAGAGGTCTATTTTCACAAAAGCAGAAATAGTAAAGCAGTTTCATTTACACATTATTTTCTAGTGAACTCTTTTTTCACTTTTCTGTATGAAGGGGACTGTGAAGTATGTGCGTGTATGTGTTGATACATGTCAAAGTATGCTCATTTTTTTTTCGGGAAAAATTATCTGTAAAACTCTAAGTGACTTTGTAAAATGTGAAAGATTTAGGGTTAAAAAATAAGAGCCCAAATGGGAACCAGTTTAAATCATCAGTCTGGTTCTGAGAGTCTGAATATGTCACTGGGGTGAATTTTAATGTTTTATTTGGCTTAACTTAAGAACATTACTTTCATTCCTCCTCAGCCTTCTTTGATACCTATCAAGTACCCTTCTTTTGTGTACCTAAAAGCACGCTGTACACAACTCCATCACTGTAATAACTATATAGTGATTGTTGGTTTGTTTCCCTATGAAACTGCCTTCCTTGAGTGTAAAAAATTGTGTCTTTTTAGGCATGCATGACCAGGGGTTTTATCAAATTCTGGCAAACAAGAGGCTATTAGATTAGTGATAAATGAAAGCAAATTGATCCTTCATTTGTTTTTATGTTTTATTTTGGAATGAAGTCATTTTATTCCACAGATTTAACTGCAGCTTGAGAAGTTCTGAGAAGCCTCTTCCTTTGTATTGGCCAATGGAACAAAATGGGAAGAAATACCTTTTCCAGGTACCTTCATTTGGTTTTAATGCCTCTAAACGGCTGACTGGACAACTGGCACAGGAGACCATCTGTGAATTGGCATGGACCCACGTTGCTTGAGAGACCTCACTGATGGCAATTCAAAAGGAAATTCCAAAACTAAAACTATGTCGGCTACTTACTTTGTGGCATCTGCTTTTGGTCCTTACTAGGTATACGGAATAGCCTTCGAAAAGCCTGAACAGATCCACATCATGATACACGGGGCCACAGGACTATCCAATCATTTGCTTTGCATCACAGATGTCCATAGAACTGGGACTCATCACGCTTCTCATGTTAAGAGCAAGGACTTTCAAACTGTGATATGGAGAAGTGGGTCTCTGCAATATGCAAGTTCTCTAGTTGCGGTGACATTGGGAACTAGAAGTATCCTCTCCATGACAAATGAAGTGACCGTGCTGCTTGTGATTAGGCTAAGTGACTTGTCTGGGTCACACAGTGAGTTGCCAGCTGTGAGGTCACCCTGACTCTATCAGTTCTCCAGTAACTGTCACAACAGTGTCTAAAGAGGGGCACACCAGGAGCACAACACTTTGCCAGGTGAAAAAATCCATGAGAGTTAAACCAGAAACCTGTGCCGTCTCCTTCAGTGGGTGATACTTACCAGGTAAGAAGAGTAATGAGAGTAATTGCACTCCAGGGAGTGGTTACTGACATGATTTAGCAAACTGGTTTCTAATCTCCTGTGTTCATCATATACAAAAGACACACCCCACCTTTGCTCACGCATGTCTGCCACACACCACTTCTCCAGCAAGAGGCTGCCAGCTTCCCAGGCAGTGCGAATCAGATTCCACATGGGCTACGACCCAGAGGTTGACAGTACAGGCTGCTGTTCTTCCTGAATTTTAATTTCTGTAGGCATAAAACATTTTCTTTCTTATTAAGCCTCTAATCTAGATTATAGAAGAAGATTAACTAGACTATCTAATTAAATGCAAGTACTTATTACTAAAGTATTTAGGTTAACCTAGACTGGAAAACACTGCCTAACTGAATCATGGATTAAATGGAAGAGAAAGAAATCTTCCTACCTTGAATTTAGTGGTTCCTGTTTATTAGGACATATATCAAATCCGTTAAGAATATCTTTTTAAAAAATTACAAAAATACATGCTCATAAAATAAAATTACGAAGACAGACTTAAAGTTTAAAAAGTGCCCATAATCTTACCCCCAAGAGGTAATTGCTTGCTAATATTTTGATGTATTTCCTTCCAGAAAGTTTTCTCTGCCCAAGCTGAACTTGCTATATGAACTGATACCTAGGGCAGACTCCCACCAGTCAGTTGCTGAGTAGGACATAATCAGGATGCAGGTAAAAACATGTAGAGCTATAACTATAAACAAAAATATGCTCAAAACTGTGGGAAAAGTAAGAAAAGGCATAGATATAAAATCATAAAGCACAATCTTTTACCCTATGGACAGGACCCAGAGTGGAAAAGTGACCAGCTGAGTACACATGTAGTCAGGACTAGAATCCAAGACATTTGACCTAGTTTAAGGCTTTTTGTATAATCTTCCCATACTCACAGTGCTTTTAACTGACTGTTATATACCCAACTGGATTTAACAACTGGTGTACTTTAGCTTTAAAGTGAACCCTCTTGGTTTCAGATGGGAAGAATAATGTAATGCCAGAAGATTCTTTTTAATCCACCCAAATCATATTTGGTAGAGATTAAGTCCAGTACTTGAGCCATTACTCAGAGAATGTTAGAATAGCAAGAAACCTTAGATATCTCATACAGTTTTATTCCCCCATTCTATAGATGAGGAAACAGGCTTAGAGAGAGATGACCTGCCAAGGATGCTCACTTTGTTGGTGGCAGAGTTGGGAGCAGATTCCGAATCTCCTGACTCCAAAACTCTTCAAATAGCATAGAATTTAGTGCTTCTGATCATCAAAAAAGAACTTTCAACAGCTCCCATATATCCTGGATCAGTACTCACATACTCTGCCTTCCCTGTCTGTGCTCCTTTTAAAGTCATCCCCTCACTGTGCACTAAGTCGTATCCTCTCTCAATTACTTGAGAACATCACTCACTCCAGCAATTGTCCTCTCCTGCACCTTCAACTTTCCCTATCTTTTGGACTATTCCTAATGATGTATAAACTCACTGTAATGATTCCCACTGTAAAAAAGCAAACAGCATACAAACAAAACTTCTGCACTCACTGTACAAAGATGGGTTGACCTGAGTATCAAAAATGATGATAATGGTGTGAATCCTAACAAAAATTTAAAAATTCATGAGTTCATGATACAAAACATCATCATCAACAACAACACACCTAAACAACAAAAGTAAAAATCAAACAAATAAAAAACTCTCCTCATTGGCCATCCTGGTGTATGCTAGGAACCGAGTCATTACCTGGAAAGCAGTAAATGCAGGAAAAGACTCAAACACTTAACCTGCCTTTCCTGCACGAACCTTACTTAAGATACAGTTTTTCCCTTTAGACATGTCCAGCTAATAAAGAGGGAGTGGCAAAATTAGAGTATCATTTTTGCAATAATGGACCTAGGCAATGATCACCAATGGCTGCCAATATCAAAAAAAAGAGACAATTGGAAATCATGTGTCTCCTGATGGCTGTCTGCAGGTTTGTAAAAATAGACCTGAAACAGAAAAAAGCATACAGAGCTAACTATAAAACATCCAGGGTACAGAGGAACATGTTAGATTACTCCCAGAGATACAATTAGAAATATCCAGAATGTGGGAAATCAACAGGACAAAATCTTTGTTTCTTCAATAAATAAATATCAAGGAAAAATGAGATTGAGGATGAGACTGAGGATATTAAAAAAGACCTAAAAGACAAATAAATTAAATGCAATGTATGGATGGTGTTGGGATTCTGATTTGAAAAATTAAAAAACATGATGAGAAAGGGACAGTAAAGCAGACTTTAAAGAAATAAAAATGACTAAAAGGAATATTATGAACAATTGTGTACAAATCTGATAACTTACATGAAATGGACAATTTCCTAGAAAGACTTAACTACTGAAACTGATTCAAGAAGAAATAGAAAATCGGAATACATGTAAACAAAGATATTAAATGAGTTATCAATTAAAAAAAAAAAAGCCCAGGCCCAGATGGCTTCAATGGTACAATATATCAAACACTAAAGAATTAATACCAATCTTTCAAACTCTTTCAAAAAATAGAAGAGGAAGAATACTTCATAACTAATTATATGAGGCTAGTATTGCCCTGATACCAAAACCAAACAAAGACCTCACAAGAGAAGAAAACTACAGACCAGTATCTCTTATGAATATAGACAAAAATATACTGAACAAAATACTAGTAATGTAAAAAAGTAATTATACACCATGGCCAAGTGAGCTTTAACCCAGGAATCCAAGATTGGTTTAATGTTGCAAAATCAATCAATGTAATACACCATATCAATAGATTAAAGGACAAAAACCACATGATTATCTCAATTGACACAGAAAAACCATTTGACAAAATCCTAATACAGTCAACAGACTAGGAACAGAAGATGGTGATACTCTCCAAATGGAGCTATAGATCATGCCTTGCATTACCATGTAAATTTTAGGATCACTTGTCAATTTCTGAAAAAAAAAAGGCAGTTGGGATTTTGATAGGGATCGCATTGAATCTGTAGATCAATTTGGGGAGCATCTCCCTCTTAACAATATTAAGTATTTCGATCCATGAAAATGGGACGTCTTTATTTAGGGCTTCTTTAATTCCTTTCAATGGTGTTTTATCATTTTCAGTGTATAAGTGTTAAACTCCTTTTGTTAAATATATTCCTAAGTATTTTATTCTTTTTGATGCTATAATAAATGGAACTGTTCATTGCTGGTGTATACAAATATGAGTGATTTTTATATATTGGTTTTACAACTTGCAAATTGCAGAACTCATTTACTAGTTATAATAGCTTTCTAGTGGATTCCTTAGGATTTTCTATATAAGACAACATGTCATCTCTGAATAGAGGTGATCTAAATTCTTCCTACCCAATCTGTTTACGTTCCCTTCCTTTTTCTTGTCTAATTGTCCTCGCTAGAACCTTCTATATAATGCTGAATAGAATTTGCAAGAATAGACACCCTTGACTTGTTCCTGATATTAGTGGAAAGTTTTTAGTCTTTCCTCACTAATACGACATAAGCCGTGTGTTTTGGTAGATGGCCTAGAATATATAAGGAATTCTTACAACTCAACAATAGAAAAACAACTACCCAATTTAAAATGAGCAAAGGATTCGAAGATATGTGTTCTTCAAAGAAGATATACAAGTGGCCAATAAGCACATGAAAAGATGCTTAACATCATTAGCCATCAAGGAAGTACAAATCAAAACCACAATGAGAAACAACTTCACTCCCACTAGGATAACTATTGTCAAAAAGACAAACAGGTCTGGCAAGTGTTGGCAAGAATGTGGAGAAATTGAACTCTTATATTGCTGGTGGGAACGTAAAATGATGCAGCTACTTTGCAAAAACAGTTTGGCAGTTCCTCAAAAGATTAAACAGGGTTATTACATGACCCAGCAATTCTACTCCTAGGTATTTACCCACGAGAAATAAAAACATATATTCATGTGAAACTTGAACATAAATGATCGTAACAGCATTATTCATAATAGGCAAAAAGTAGAAACAACCCAAATGTTCGTCAACGGATGAATGGATAAATAAAATATATACCCACATAACTGAATATTATTTGGCAAGAAAAAGGAATGAAGTACATGCTACAACATGGATGAACACTGAAAACATTATGCTAAGTGAAAGATGCCAGTTTTAAAAGACCACTATGTCTGATTCTATTTCTACGAAATGTCCAGAATAGGCAAATCCCAAGAGACAGAAAGTAGATGAGTGGTTGCCTGGGACTGGAGACTGGGGGAAAAGGGAGAGTGACTGCTGATGGGTATGAGTTTCTTTTTCAGAGTGACAAAAATGTTCTAAAATTAATTGTGATGGCCGTGCAAATCTGTGAATATACAAAAAAAACAAAAAAACATTAAATTTACACATTAAATGGTGAATTGTATGAATTATATCTCATAGGTGAATTATATCTTATAAAGCTGTTATAAAAATTATGAGACAAATCAAGGTTTATCCGATAATATTAAGGAATTACTGTTAGCTTTTGAGGTGTGCTAGTGGAATATGGATTTTATTTTTTAAAATTAATTCATACCTTTTAGGAATCTAAAATATTTATGGCTAAATGATTAAAAAAACTACTCTCACATATTTCTTCAAGTATCATCCTATTTAAAAAATTTTTTATCCTTGCAACCAAACTCTTCCCCCAAATTATCCATCATCCCTCTCTCCATTTCTTTTCCTGCCATTGTCTTTAAAAAAAAAAATTTTTTTTGGTGTTAATATACATACAACTTAACATTTCCTGTTTTCACCACTTTCAAGTATACAATTCAGTGGTGTTAATTACAGTCACAATGTTGTGATATTATCACCACCATCTATTACCAAAACTCTTCCATCACCCCTAAGGGCAACTCTGTACTCAGTGAGCATTTATTCTGCCGTCCTCTTTTGAAACCCCTCCAGCCAGGCTTTCATTCTTACCAGGTCCATGTTATAACCAACAGTCAATTCCTTGACCCTATCATGTTTGCTCCTTCTTGAATCCTTCTCTCTTTCCCCCACTTGGATTCCTCTCCTTATATTTCAGTGGCTGCTCTCTCTAGCTCCTTTGCTGGCTTCATTACCTCCCCAGTCCATGAACACTGAAGTGCCCCACAGCTCAGTCCTCAGATACTTTTTCAAAAGGTCTTGCTCATCTTGCTCATGGCTTTAAAAGCTATTAATATGCTGATCATTCCCAAATTTATGTTCTCTCTCCTGGATCTTTCTCCTGAATTCTAGACTCATATAAAATCAAGAATGGTCTTCTTGATCTCTCCATGTGGCTATTTAATAAGCATCGCAAACTTAAATCTCCTAAATGGAATTTCTTATCTCCTTCCATCCACAACCTGTACCTCCTGCAGTCAAGCTCATTTTGGTAGATGACAACTCTATCCTTCAAACTGGCCAAAAATCTTGAGTTACCCTGAGTTGCCTCTTGAGTTACCCTGCCTTCCCTTTTTCTCACACCTTACATCCATTACAGCAAATCCCATGTGCCATCCTGTCTGATACCTCACCTCTCCACTGTCCCACCTTGGCCTAAGCCACCACCGTCTCTCATCTGGAGAACTGCCATAACTTCTTACGTGGTTCCTCTGCTTCCACCATTGTTTACCAACACTCTATTCTCAAAAAAAAAAAAAAAAAAGAGAGAAGCCAAAGTAATGCTTTAAAAACATACATCAAATCATATCACTCATATGCTCAATACCTTCCAATGTTTCCCCATGTCACTCAGTAAAAGCCAAATCTGTACTACAACTATGCAAAATTTGGCATTTTATTTCCTCCCTGACCTAATTTCCTACCTTTTCCCTCCACTACTCTACTTCTTTCTGTTCTGGGAATGTAGGAGGCATCCTCCTGCCTCAGGATAGTCTCTACACTTGGTATCCTCTCTGCCTGGAATGCTGTTCTCCCAGATTTGGCACATTTCTTACTCCTTACTTCCTTCCGGTCTTTGCTCAAAGATTACCTTCTCAGTGGTGCACTCCCTGTCTTTAAACAGAAATCTCTTTCCCTACCTTCAGCACTGCCTATTTCTCCCTTGCTGCTTCATTTTTTTCCCATAACACTTATCCTACCTGACATAGTACATAGTTTATGTATGTATATTCCATCTCCCCATCTATGAGGGCAGGGATCTTTGTCTGCTTTGCCAAGTGGCACATGGTTGGTGAATAGTATTTGTTGAGTGTACTAGCTTATGTTGCACTAATGTTCAACATTAGTTTACTGCAATTAGCTTCAGAGGAGCTTTGGCATGTAGCTGAGAAAGATGAATGGGACTGACTGAACAGAAAGATTGTTCATTCACTCCGACTCTTGTAAGGGAGACCAAAGCACACAACGGGAATTCTGGAAGCCCAGGTATCAGTACAACCCTGGTATTAATGTGCTGTGTGACAAAAGGTAAGTAATTTTTTCTCTGAGGCCCTCAATTTCCTCATCTGCCAAAAGAAATCACTTCCTTAAGCAATCTCAAAAGATTTTAAGAATGTAAATTGAGAGATGAAGTGCTGAGTAGGGAAGGGTGTGTCTTACTAATTTCTCTATTCTGTACAAAGATATACTTCTCTGGCACAGAATAGGTATTTTATATTTGCTAAAGGCAATTAATAGACCTGAATCAAATCCCAGGGTTCTTTTAGAGACCTTGGAAGACTCAGTTTTGCTGTACAAGCCCTAACACATTAATAGTAATTTGATACCGAATGCTCTTGATGTCAGCCTATTCTATTTCCTGAGAAAAATGACTATTACATGTGAACTGGTTCAAGTTCCTTTCAACCTGTTTCAATCAGTGAATGGTCACTGTGGGGTTCCTGGGTGCCCATTTCCATGGCAATTTTCTAACCACTCATTTGTTTGTATGGCAGTGAGCCTCCCTTTAGCCCATCTGAAACCCAGAATCTTGGTTAGTTCATCAGCAAAATGAGGTGAATAACCACTGACAGGTTAAATTTGATGGATTCAATGACATATCAATAATTTACATAAAGCAGAACTACAATTCCTGGTATGCCTTCAGGCCATAAATATTTTGTATAAATACAGTGTGTATTTAACTTCCACTGCCAGAACCACTTTCACCATGTTACTACCCCTACTCAAGGAACTGAAACGTATGTATCAAGTAAGGATTTCTCTACCTAGTTTCAAAACCTTCCCCATTCTACTTAATGAATCTTACTTTCCACTCTTCCCCTGTATTTTTTATTTTTTCCATTTCAGTTAGGCTGCTCTCTTCACTGTCGTCCCAGCATTCCACCCGATCCTTCCTGGCCCTCTGCCCCATGGTGTTTTTTCTCTGGAATGTTCTTACATCAGCATCCACCCATTTTCAAAAGGTTGCTTGAGCTTTGAAACAAAAGATGTTCTTTTCTAGATCCAACCAGGAGTCACATCCTCCATGTCATCCCTACTCGTTCAGCCCACAGTCCTCTCCCTTTTCTGCACTCCTGCAGATCTTTAGTTTTAATTTGGTCTCTGCAACCATAACTCCTAAACTCCTGAGAATCAGGGCATTACCTCAGAGTTCTCCTGCATCCTCTCCCAACACTCCACTAGCAAGAAACTCGGCACCCAGTAGCCCCCAGTGAAAACTCACTGCATCGGACATAAGTCAACTCACACGCTAAGAGTGACTTTCCACGAGGCAGTGCATAAGCTCACACCAAAAGCTTTCAGTATCATAATACCGGCAAGCGTCCGGGCTTAAGGCAGCAAAATTGTGGGTTCTTAAATGCAGCTTTCTACTCTCCAAAACTTTCCAGCATATCACCCGAGGGTACCGCGGGAGGGAGGACTGAAGCAACGTAATTTGCGGAGGAGCTCAAGTAAGAGAGGGATTACAATAGGTAGTCTCGATGGTTCCCAGCCTCCACGCGTCCGGTCTGCTCTCAAAAAGGACAAGAACCGTTAAAAGGTTGCGTTTCCGGCACAAGCATCCGCACCTACTCCAGAAAGGAAAGAAGCGCGAAGGCGCAGCCGGGTACGGGCAGTCGTAGGGCACAATTTCCTTCACCGTGGTCGCCAAATTGGGGGTGGGGCGAGGTGGGGGAGCAGGGACAGTACCCCAGTAACCCAGAAGTTAAAGGCCGTTTCCTTCAGGTATTAGCTCCCGACCAAAGGAAGTTCCGGCCGGAAGTCTCTTATCCCAACTTTCCTGCCTCCTCTTTAGTTTTTCTCATCACATTCCCTGCTTCCTGGGTCCTTATTGCTGTGGCTCCTTACATACGACTCTCTGCGTCTAGCCTGAGTTTTGCTTCAGCTCCTCCAATGCCCAAGCGACATCCTCACCACCCTTTCCTTAAAAACACCTTTCCCCCTACGGATGCCCATCAGGGTCATCCAGCGTTCTAAGAGGCGGCAAAAGCTACAGCGGCTGCTAACTCCCGCAGCCCAACACAGCCAGGCCGGCGCCTGCGCGGGACATTACCATAGAGAGGCAATTGCCTCTCTGGTCGCGGTTTACAATCTCTGTGGTCCAGCCGAGATGGTGGCGGTAAGGGAAAAAAGGGGGACCGCACTGCGCAGGCGCATTCGGCTTCTTAATTTTTTTTTTTTTTTTTTTTTTTTTTTTTTTTTTTTAATCCCCGCACCAAGCGCTTAACCTCATTGGGGTGGAGGAGAAAGCGGCGGCAGTCTGGTCTGCAGCGGCAAGAGAAGCGAATAGTGTGGCCGTAAGTAGCCGGTTAGGGCGCGGAGAGGTGGGACCCAGCGCTCCGAGGCCCCTGCCCCTCCCCCGCGGTGGCGGGCGCCGGGTCTGGGTGGGGGATGTCCAGCGCTGTCAGCGGCTCTTGGGTGCACTTTGGGGGGAGGGGGGGGCCGTAGGTGGGAGCCGGGCGAGGAGCGGGTTGGGGGGGGTTGTTTATCTAGTAGTAGGTCGCTGATCCCAGTCGGCCGTGCAGCGGAGAGGGGGCTGGTGGGGTCAGGCCGGCTTTGTGCACCCCCTCTCCCTCTCGCAGACCCCACCCCGGGCCCCTTCCTGACCCGACCCTCCTCGGCGGGTGGGAGCAGCCGGCCAGCCCCGGGTCGCTTTTGAAAGGAGCGGGACTGCGAGGGGAGGGGGCGAGGGAGAGAGAAACCCATAACAACTAGTCATCTGCGAGTGATGGGTGTGGAGAAAGATCCAGAGGGAAGGGGTGCTGGGGAGGCGGGCGGCCGGGGCTCCCAGCCGGGCCAGACAAAAGCTGAGCGCGCGGCGCCGGGCGGGATGCGGAGGGTCCCCTCGGTCCCCGGGGCCCGCCGAGAGCTTCTTTGCAGAGCTGGGAAAGCGGACCAGTGCTGAGTTAAGCCTTGTTGCAGCCTCCTCAACTTGCCTTTGTTATTCTTTGGTATTGGCAGAGGCGCTCTGACGAAGATGAGTGAGTGTGATCCTGCACGTTAGATTGGTTGAGTACAATGGAGCTAATCGAATTTTGCTTTACATTTTCTGATCTGCTCGGATGAGTATGGGGTTTTCCAGAGTCTAACTTATTACATCATTTATTTAAAATAGTTATGTTTATTTCTAAAGTTAAAAAAAATTGGGTGGAGCCTTAAAACACCTTGTGTTGCATCTGGGTGAGTTTCAGGCTGTCTGTAGTGGGGTTCGTTCATGAAATATTGACCATTAGTAGAAACTGTGAGCCCTTTAAACATGATACTTTGATTTGTAGATGTGGCAGTGAGAGCTTCATATTCTCTAGTCCATTGGGAAACAGCGATGCAGGAGAATCAGAAGCCAGAGATGGTTGTGCTGTACCATGTGCCTTGTGGCCACAGTCCGTTATCAGTTCTGGCTTTAAAAATTGTTGTTTTTATTCCTCTTATTATTGGTGACATTTTCTGAGCTCTTGGTTTGTGTCTGGTAGGTGGACTTGATGAGGGACCCTGGATAGTGGGCTCTGTTTGCTCATCAAGCCGGTGGGAGGATAGTAACATTGATGCAGAGACCATATAGATAAGAAAAATAACAGGGCAGTGTCCTGAATGACCGAATATTTGTCTTCTCCATTTGCTAAGAAAGCTTTAAATTTCAGTGAGCTGCTTGTTCATTTGTCCTTGTGAAATTGTGTAATTGCACCTTTTTAGCAGCCAGTTATTCCAATCTCTATTTCTATACTTCATTGTTGGTTATTGTCTAAAGTGTAGCACTGCATTTTAGATTTGAAAAGTTTTAATTTTTATTGAGGAGTTTTCAGGCAAAGCTTTTAGCTCTTCCAACTCAAGTTAACTGAAAGTCCGAGCTCCTCTGAAGAGACTTCGGAAGTGGTGGAGGTGTTGAGTATCGTATCTCCATGTTAGAATTGAAGTGGCAAAACAGAAAGCCTTTTGCTAAGTTTACACTGTAAATCTGTATTAGAACTGGAAACCTAGATCTCCTAGTGTCAGGGTTTTGAATTAACTCACAGACTCAACTTTATTTATATAAATAGGGAAATTTTTTTTGCTGATAGCAAGCAAAAAACCTGAAGCTTGGTGTGTTATGCTTCAATAAGTACCGGCATAGAATCTCTCTAAGTGTAGTTCAGATGATGGGAACTTGCTTTTTATAGAGCAAGATTTCAGATCCTTAAAATAGTTTGGCAGGGTTGTTGAGAAAGGATTGGCCAGAAGAACATCAAGTTAATTGTTTAAATGTGTTATATTTTGTCTGCTGGTTTTGGATTTAGATTTTTTTGCTTCGGTATTTTGTTATTTCTACTTTCTTAGGTAGCTCAGTCTCACGATTTACAAGTTGAGTGAGAGAGTTTCTTAAGCCTGACATTTAAATTCATTGTTTGAGACTCCATTTGTCCTTAAACATCCTCCACTTAAAATTGTAAGTTTTGATTGTACAATATAACACTGTTTGCTTCATTGTTGTATTGGGAAGTATAATTATTTAAGGAATTATAAATATTAGGCTTAGAGCTCTTTTTGGGCTTCTAAAACTCAGTTTTGATAACTGCAATTCTAGTTGTCAAATAATGGAAATATGGTCACATAGTAGACATTGGGAAAAAATAACAAATATTGAAAAACAGAATCAAGATCTGTTAGTCTTAAAAACAATCCTAAGCCAAAAAGAAATCATTGATGATACAATTTTTGGTTTGTATACTGCAATTGTAAAAATAAGTTAATCTTCTTTACCCATTGTGAGCAGAGGCATCTTCCATAAAGTGTGTGTTTGGGTGTTTGACTAAATGACCTCAAAAGGCCTTCTCATCATCAGAATTTACTGAGTGTTTCTAGCTCATTCTTCGCCACCCCAGAGCTTTCCTGCCTTCTTTATGCTCAGACCATTACTGCTACATTGAATGTTTTCTTTCCCAAATCCTTATGGTGGCTCCCATTCCTTCCCTGCCCCCATAGATCTCCTAAGAGCTGGCTCAAACGGTATTCCTTCCATAACACCTTTCTTGACTTCTGCCCAGAAGTCACCTCCCTGTGTGCTGTTGCCTCTTGTACCCATCGCCTTCCTCCTTGCGCAAGTTTCACTCCTGTGCATTTTCTCTTTCCTAAATCCTTGAGGGCTCAGGGAATTTGTAGAACACATTGTGGTGCCCTCCGTTGCTTACTGCAGTGATTTGTATAACTGGTGGAAACTGTAGAATATATGAAACAATCAAAGAATGTATTGTAATTTAGAATAATAGATTGTGAGCTTTGGCAGAACTCTTAGGGGACTTGTAGTTCAACATCCTATTTAATGCTTGCCTCATTCTGGTCATCAGCCTCCAGCTGGAGGGAGGCTTCTCTGTTACTAGATGGGTCTGTTTGCTAGAAGTTTTAAAAACTGTACCAAAATCTGTCCCACTCCCCCGTTTACCTCTTGACCTTAGTTACCCCTTGAAGAAATATGAAATAAGCGTTTCTTCTCCTCTTAATAGCCCTTTACATTTCCTAGGACAGTCGTGAGGCCTTCTAGTTTTTTGTTCAATGAATTTGTCTATTAAACCCATTCTTGAGTTAAAATCCAGGTACCAAGTGGGTACAGTTGAAAAGCCATACACGGTGCCTGCCTAGCAGGGGCTCATAGTCTAGCAGAGAAGACAAACATAACATTATGAATTAATGTGAGTTATGCTGGAGGTATGCAAACAGCCCTGCCTGGTTTAATATGGGTTTCACCAGGCTTTCTTTAGGCAACTCTGTTTTGTTAGTGTCCTTTAAATGCAATGCCTGAAATAAAACAACAAGACTTTGATATGACTTGACCAGGGTAAACAGCTGTATTCTAAGGTTAGGAAACTGTATCAGTGATTTTTAAACTTTGTTTTACATTCTGGCCTGGAGATTTACTGGTCTTGTGACTTTGGGCCAATTAAATAACCTCTTTGTATTTTTGTGCCCTCATCTATAAAATGGAGCTTAATAATTGTCCCTGCTTATAGGGTTGTTGTAAGGATTAAATGAGATAATCATGTAAAGTGCTGAGAACAGTGGTTGGCCTGGAATGAGAGGGTGATACATGGTGGGATTAATAACATATGTTTATGTATTATATACTAAATAAGAATGTAGTAATAGTTGCAGTAATCAAGTCACCAGAATCACCTGGGGAGCTTGTTAAACTACAGATATTCTGGCCTTCTTTTCTCCCTTCCACCCAGAGATTTTAGTCAGTTAAGTTTGCATGGGGCCTGGGCTGCTACAGCTTTAATAATCTCCCCAGGTGATTTTTAAAGTACCAAAAAGCGTGAGAGCCCAACACTGTGTATTAATGTTGCCAATGACTGCATTAGCTTTACGAATTTAAATTTAAAAAAGTTTCTCAAGTAATAGATGAATACATTCTCCTAGAAAATTCCAACCATGCAGATGAAGGGAAAGGCACAGCCCCCGATCTCAGACTCCTTCCAAGGGACACTCACTTGGTTTGGTTTTGGGATGTATCCTTCTAAACACTGTTAGCCATTTCTGTGTAACTGTCTCTATATACCTGTATATCTCTTTATCTGTCATCCCTATCTATCTACCTACCTACCTACCTACCTGCCTATCGCTGTATATTTTTCTAATAGTAATAGCTAGATTTAAAAAAAGTTTCCAAAGCACTTTAACATTCATAATCTCACCTGCTCCCTTCAGAGTCCTGTGAGGTGGTCAGGGGAGAGATCATCATCGTCCTATCAATTTACAGATGAGAAGCCGCGGCCTGCAAGTGAAGTCTCAGGACGTGCTCGAACGAGGATGGGAACTGGGCCTTCTGTCTCTCAGCCTAATGTTCTTTTCATTTAAACCACACTGTCTCTTCGCTACGTAATTTCGCTGGCTTTTATTGAAGTTGTGGTTCACGAAAGTCTTCTGATCTTTTTGTTAGGTGACTAGCTGCCAAACCAGATTTCCTCCTATCCTTTAGTGCATACATACTTGATTTTTTAAAATGGTAAATTCAAGGTTTTACACTTACACTTATGGGTTAAGATTTATCTTTTTTTTGGAGGGGTGGGGGTTGGCATCTAGAACTGGCCTTGGAGTGGTTCTGTTAGTTAGCACTTTGGGTTAGTCTTTCTAACCTGAGAGAGCTGAGGTGGATGTAACTATTTGCCTCTTTGACCTGTCTCTATAAATGTCATCCCATGAGCTCTCCAGGTGGAATAAAATTTATTGAAAGTCTTATGACTTATACAGAAAGTTAGGAGACCAGAGGAGGAAAACTCACAACAAAACCATCCTCAAACAAATTCTCTCTTAATGTTATCACCCTTTGAGACTGCCCACATGTTCATGCTTTTTAGTAAGTAGTTTTGGGTCTTGCATGTTGTATGCATGGTTTTCTATATAACTACATAGTATGCATCATTGGAATTATAACCATTGTGTCATAATTGAGTCGATATGGCAAATATTGGTAAGCTGTTCAGGGACTTTGACACGTGGATATCTTGTTATTGATATTACATATAATGTATCAGTTAATATCTTTTTGAATATAGTTCTTTTCTTTTGTATTATTTCCTTAGGAGACGTTCAAATAAGTGGGATTATTGGATTGAAGGGTATTATATTTATATGACTTTTTATACTTGTTGCATGATTGCTGATCTGAAAGTTAGACCAGTGGTAATTTCACCAGAAATCTACCAACTTCTGGTAATATAATTTAAATATATTTTTTGCTACAAAAGAGGTAAAGAATGCTATACTATTTTTATTTTTGGCTACTCATTTTGTATTTATTTAAGAAAAGAATTAAAAATAATGAAGAACTTAAATATGAGCAAATGATATGAAATTTGTTTTAAGTGATTAAGTGGAGGTGATCTCTCTTGCTTCCTTGGTTACTGCATTTCTAGAAAAGTATGGAAGGAAATGCAGCCTTTGCTTTGTGGGACTGAATTACTCTGTTTATATCATAATGTCATAACATTTTTGTGACCTCTCTTCAAGTGTTTCTTTAAACAGTTGTGCTCCAGTGCCCTGCCAGAAATGTACTAAATTAGAGTATCTGGGGGTGGGACCGAGGCTTCTGTCTGCTTTTCTAACAGGTTCTCCACGTGAATCTGAGGTGCACCGAAGTTTGCGAGCTGCCTCTGGGAACTCCTTTCCGGCTCTCTGTGTCACAGATTGTGTCTTTCCTGTGAGTAGGGGCAGACTCTGTTATGAACAGTTGCTCAGACATGGTAACAGAGGCCTGTTGTGCAGAGAGAATGAATTGCGGAGCATTGCCTTTCCTAATCAAGAGTAGCTGAATCGTTCTCTGAACAGTAAGCCAGTCTTTCTAAGAGCAGTTGAACTGCATAAAAGCTGCTCCTTCTCTGAAGTCGTCTTGAGGTGCTGGGAGCAGAGTTTGATTTAAGTTCTGATAAGTCATGGCGTTCTCCTGGCCCAAGCCAGGTTGGCCCAGGATTGGCACCTGGACCTAGTGTCACACTAGCCCAGGCACTGGGCTGCGTGCTTTATGCAGACTTTTGTCATTTCTTATAGCAGACTTTAAAGGTCGGTGGTATTTTCTTTGATCATGAGAGAAAGCAGAAGTCGAGTAGTTCGCGATCACCCAGTTTGGCTCTTAGATTCTTCCGTTTCCTTTCCATTTATCTCTGTTTTGTCTAGTTCAGGTTGTTCTTCCTTCGTGAAAGGTCAGTGGGTTACTTGCAGAGAGGGTCTGCACCCCTATCGGCCTTATCTGGAAACCAGCCACGTCCCTAGTCAGGAGGCTTGTGGAAATGGAGGCTTTGCACTAGGGTTTCCATGCGAGTTAGCTCAGATGACCTCACAGTCCCTTTGAGATTTGAGTCCCTGGTTTGAAATCTACTCTCGGACAATTCAGACCACTGGAGACCTGTTATGAACTTTTTAATTATTTATTTTCTGACTTGCTCAACTGGCATTTATATTTTGCTTTGGGTTTTTGACTTCACTACCCACTTCTGCACCCGAGTTTTCTTCCCTTAACAAAGGATTTTGTGTGTGTGTTCCTTTGCTGCATGGTATATATGTGACAATAAATGCGAGTTCCCTTCCCTTCTCTTAATTTTGTGCAGTTATTTAATTGAAGTGATTTGTGTTCCCAAAATAGATTGTCAATAGCTCCATCACTGTACCACCTGGTCTCGTGCCATCCAGTTGGTATATTTATTGACTGAGAAGTTCAACATAGATCTTTGTGAATTCATTTGGTGTAGTTGCAGAAAACCCTCCTTAAAAGATTATTGATCAGTGTATTGTAAATTGTTTCAAGGTTTATTATTCAGGTACTTGTAAGTCATTTTCTTAAGTTTGGAGATTGATAATAGTATCTGGTTCTTTCAGATGCCTTGGGAATATTCTTGTGTATGACGTGGCATTTGGATAAACCTCAGTTGTGTTAAATAATAAGGGGTTCACTGCATGAAATAATAAGGGGTTCACTGCATGAATGGTTGAACATTTTAAATTTGTTGTTTAAGATTATGGTGACTGAGTTGGGCATTTTACTCATTTTCAGGGTGATTTTGTACATCTAGACTCTAGTGCCTTTTCATTTTTGACACATGGTTTAGTTTCAAAAATTATTCTTGACTTTGTGCAAGGAGTGTGTATTACTTTCTTAACAAAAAAATTACATCTCATGAGAAAATCTTCCTTTTAACCTAGGAATTCCAAAAGTTAGATTAGTGAAGAAGTATCTGATCTTTCTCCCTGGGTCTGTATTATCATATTTCCGTACATCACACTCTCTAGTGTTCGGTAAGGTCTAGGATTACTTGTCCTAAGTGATCAGCCCCCTTTGGGAGTTCATTTGGTAATCTCCAGTCCAGATGTCAGTGCAGGGAGGGCTCTCCTGAAGGCTGGCCTTGGTGTTTTGTTTTCCGGTTGGTTCTGACTCCTAAGCAGATATCTCAGTCTTGTTATGTAAACAGTATCATCATCTGAGCTACTGGTTACTTAACCAATATTTATTTTAGCAGATCCTCATTATTAACAGTGAAAACAAGGAAAGGAATTATTTTATTCTTCTACTTTCTCTTTCCAAGCAATGTAACATCAGAGGGGCCAGAGAAAATACAGTTTCAGATACTCTGAAGATAATTGTCAACAGGCAGAGTTCTTTAATTGAAGAAGAGCGTTGAAATCTCTCAGTAGGAATAATGGTTTATGAGTACGAAGGAGTGAGGGGGACTCTTTTCTTTCAACCCCTGTCCCTTTTTTAGGGAGAAGTTTGGCTAGCTTACATCTGAACTATAGCTGTCTCGATATCTTCATGTATATATATATATTTGTCTACAAGTTTGTTTCTGGAAGTATTGTTTTAACTTGAAATGGGATCCTGTTCTGGGGAGGGTGGTCCTTTAAGAAGAAATGTCCTCAGGCACCATTTGAGCTGACTGGTGTGGCGTCTCAGCCTAGTGTTGTTTGCAGGGATGGGCACACGGGGCAGATTTCCTAGGGCCTGGGACTGTTTTTCTAAAGTGAGCATAGTGGAAGAAGCTTCCCACTCTCACGTGACTCAATTTCAGCCATTGCCAAAGGAGCAATGGTTTTGACAAAGTCACAAACTTTGGCTGAATTGTGTAGTGATGACTTTATGGGATCATGAAAGAACAACTGAGCCCCAGAGGATTGGGAAGATCTCATTGGAATTTTTCGATGACTAAACCTCTTTTGGAGCTGGTGGTGGGGATGCAGAAAGGAGTGTGTTTAAGGTGTCAGTGAGAAATGGGCCTAAAATAGAGCATGAACACGCTGTGTACCTTGATCAGGGTCTTTGTTTCCACAAACGTTGTTAGACATGCTGTGCCCTGTGCTAAGGATAGCAGGAGAACCTGGCCTGCCCCCGAGAGCCTAAAAATGGAGGTGGACAAGCAAGCACCTGGCTGTGATTCTACCTGTAGAAAGTGTTCCTGGAGGAAGTTCCTCTTGGGGGTGAGGCGGGGAGAGAGGTGTCAGCTGCCCGTTTTGACTGAGAGTGGGGTGCTCTGGGGCCTGTGTGTTGCCTCTGTTTAGGTGACAGTTGTGTTGGCCGGGGCCTAGCTGTGACTGCGGGGCAAGGGGACTGACCCTGGCCATGCTCTTGTTTTGTGACGTGGCCACAGATGAGAGGCAAAGAAGCACCTTGTTGAGAGGAGGTGGTTTGAAAGGAGCGACGAGCAAAGAGCCCAGGTCTTGATGAAGACAGCACTCTTCTGTTTTCAGAGCTTTACCTGAGGGATCAATTGATTGGTGATTTGATTTTGGAAATGTTGAGGGGAGGTGTACTTTTCGGGAAACTGTTGAATCTGGTTCTGGATAGTGGTGGGATTATTAAAATTATGTAATTTTTACTGTAGTCACAAGTTGATTACAGGGATTATTGACTACAAAATTTTTTAAAAAGGCAACTAGGAGATATACTTGTGTTTCTTTTTATTATGCACGAATTTAAATGTTTTTAGTTGTGTATGAGGAGTCTTTTCATCTTGTCTAAATTAACTAGAAATGAAGAATAGGAGGATTGTTAAATGTGTTAATTTTTTAATTATAAAATGTTTATTTTTTGAATGAGTAGTATATACACATGACTTAAAATTTAAGTTTCCCTTCTATGTGCCATTCCTCCAGTTCCCCTTCCTGGAGACACTGATGTTATTATATATGTGAAAAAATGTGTGTGTATTTTGCACAGATGGTAGCCCATTATGATTACCTTTTTTATTTTTCTCACTTAATGTATCTTGGAAATCATTCTATGGCAGTATATTAAAGGCTTTCTCATTTTCTTAAATGGTTGAATAGGATGCTCATTTATAGCATTCCATAATTACCCAGCCCGCTGTTGATGAACATTTTGTTATTTGCATTTTTTGCCTTTCTAAATAGTGCTGCAGAGAATCATCCTTAAGAATGTTATTTTGAACTTGTATGAAATAAATACCCAGAAGTTGACATTTTGGGTTAGAGGTTATATGCCATTAAGTATTTTGATAGATATTGCCAAATTACCTTCCTTAGAGGTTTTGATACAACTCTGCCTGCAATATGAGAATCCTGTAGTAAATACATTAAAAAAAGGAATTAATAAAAGCATGCACCCTTTCTCGTATGTCATTTTTAAATTAAAACAAGGCTATCTTTTATTGATCAAAAGTAAATTGAGTATTTGTCTTCTTCCCAACTTACTTATTTTTCTATTTTTGACTTTGCAAGAATTCTATGGCTATATGAGATTCAGAAATAAGCTTTGTTTCCCTATAGGTGTTAACAATCCTAGTTTCTAGAGATGAGTATTACAGATGGAAAATATAATTTGCTGAATCACTGGCTTTTTATATTTTTCAATATTTGGATTAGTAATTGATGATGCTTATGGAACCAGAATTGCAGTTCCATTTGACCCTACAGTTTTCTGGTATTTATTGGATAAAGTATAGTTTAACTAGAAAAAATTTTAACACATACTTTTTAGTGTCTTGATTTTTTTCCCCAAGTAGTCACCACATCCTTTTTTTTATTCTAATGAGTAGGTAATATATACTTGGTAAAAAATTTAAAAGGTATAAAAGCATTAAGTGAAAGGTAGGTCTCCATCCCACCCTTTTCTCCATTCTCCCCCATCCCATCCATTCTCAGAGGCAGCCACTCTTTCTAGTTTCCTAAATAGTCTTCAGATATTTTACCCATATACAAGCCTATATGTATATGTATCTTTTTTAGTTTCACCTTCTGTAATACACTTGATAGCATCTTTTCCACATGTGCGTTTTGCTTTTTTTACTTAATATATCTTAAAGGTTGTTCTTACCAGCAGTACCTGGAGAGTTCTCTCTCTCTCTCTTAACTTTTCTTTTGAAATAATTACAAGCTTACAGGACAATTGCAGAAATAATACAAATTCCATAAGAAAACTCTAACATACCCCTACTCCCCCAGAAAACCAGATCCACCGATTTTAACATTTCGTCCCCTTTGCCTTATCTGTCTGCCTGTTATCTATTATCTTCTGAACATTTGAAAGCAAGTTGCACTTATCATTCTCCTTGAACACATGATTCTTCCATGGACATTTCCTATAAACAAGGATATTCACTTATGTAATCACCTTAAGTGCAGTTATCAACTTTAAGAAATTTAACATTGATATAAAGCTTATATTCTGTATTCCATTTTTTTCTTATGTACCAATAATTCCTTTTTGAGTCTTTTCTTCTCCATTCTTAGATCCCATCTAGTACCCATGTATTGCATATAATTTTCACTTTTCAATTTTAAAGAGATTAACTAATCTCTTTAGTTTCTCTTTCTTTCTTTTTTTAATTGTGGAAACATATACAACATAAACCTTCCTATTCTTACCCCTCCCAAGTATACCATTCAGTGGGATTAATCACATTCACCATGTTTCAGGACCCTCACCACCATCCATTACCAGAACTTTCCCTTCACCCCAAACAGAAACCCTACACTCATTTTGCATTAACTCCTCATTGCCCCCGTCTCCCCCACCTCTGGCAACCTGTGCGTTCATCTCTGTCTCCATGAACTTGCATATTTTCTGCTATTTTCTTTGTAGCTACCGTGGTGCTTAAATTTAACACCCTAAATCTGTAATTCTCTTGTTTGCTTTGATACCAATTTAACTTCAATAATATACATAAATTATGTTCCTATACCCTTCTGTCCCCTTGCCTTTATGTAGTTCTTATCACAAATTACATATTTTTACATTATGAGTCTCAAACCACTGATTTATCATTATATTTTCTGCATTCACCTTTTAGATCCTGTGAAAAGTAAAAAGTGGAGTTACAAACCAAAAATATGGTAGTATTGGCATTTATATTTACCCATGTTGTTACCCTCAATGGAGATCTTTATTTCTTCATGCTGCTTTGATCTATTGTCTATTGTCCTTTCCATTCAAGGGGCAGAATTCTCTTTAGCATCTCTAGTAGGTCCAATTTAGTGGTAATGAACTCCCTCAGCTTTTTTTTTTTTTTTTAAATCTGGGAATGTCTTAATCTCTCCCTCATTTCTGAAAGACAGTTTTCCTGGATATAGAATTCTTGGTTGGCAGTTTTTTGCTTTCAGCACTTTCAGATGTCATCCCACTGCCCTCTTGCCTTCATGGTTTCCAATGAGAAATCGGCATTTAATCTTATTGAGGCCTTCTTGTAGGTGACATGTTGCTTCTCTCTTGTGGCTTTCAGAATTCTCCTTATCTTTGGCATTTGACCGTTTGATTATAATATGTCTCCATGTGGGTCTGTTTGAATTTATCCTGTTTGGAGTTCGTTGAGCATCTTGGGTGTATATAGTCATGTCTGTTGTTAAATTTGGGAAATTTCCTGCCATTATTTCCTCAAATAGACTTTTTGCTCTTTTCTCATTTTCTTCTCTGGGAGTCACACAAAGCATTAATTGATAGGTCTGATGGTATCCCACAGGTTCCTAAAGTGCTGTTCACTTTTCTTCATTTTTTCTTCTTTTTGCTGGATGATTTCATACTGGATGATTTCTGTAGGCTTGTCTTCAAGTTCGCTGATCCTTTACTCCGATCTGCTGTTGACCCTTTCTAGGGAATTTTAAATTTCTGTTATTGTAGACTTCAGCTCTGTTTGGTTCCTTTTCATAATTTCCATCTCTCAATTGAAATTTTTTTTGTGATCATCTGTCATTTTCTTGATTTCCTTTAGTTCTTTGTCCATGTTTTCCTTTAGCACTTTGAGCAGATTTAGGACCGTTTTTAAAAAGTCTCTGCCTAGAATGTCCCAGGCCTGATCCTCCTTGTTAATGCTTTACTCTCCTTTGCTTGGGGTATCATTCCTGTTTTTTTGTTTGTTTTCTAATCTTTTGTTGAAACTTGGACATTATGATATTTTAATGTACTATCACTGGAATTTAGACTCAGGCATCTATTCCTTGTACTTGTGTCCAGCTAGTGTTAGTACAGAGCTTTCCTTAAATGTCAGAAGCTAACAACAACAACAACAAAGGAACAAAAGAAAACACCTTTCCCAGTCTTCGCAGATTGATCTGTTCCAATGTTCTCCTTCAGAGTTTATCCATACTAAACTAAATGAAACTCATTAGTTTAGACAATAGCTCCAAGTCAAACCATAGGGGCCTCCCTGGTCCTTTCTGCAGCGTACTCTTGTCTTGGGCATGCACAGTTTGTGTAGAAATTGCCCCATTTACATGGATAGGATTGTCCCCTCATCCCTAGAAAGCAGTTTCCTCACAGTCGAGTCACTGTACTGTGTATTCTACAGCCAGCAATCCCTGGCCCCAGGCAGTACGGCTTGACTTTTCTCCCATATTATTCTGTAGGAGAGCTCTGTGTGCCTCTTTCTCCATGCAGGGCAAGTTCTAGGACAGTGAGTCTCCAGGCCACCACCAGAAAGATTGGACCAGATATATATGCTCCCAGAATGTGCTCCCAGAGGGTTACTCTGCTACCCCCAGGACTGGGAGCGCGGGCTGGGAGCCGGTGAGGGGGGATGGAGCGGCCAGCCAGGGCACTGGGAGATCTGAACTCTTTTAAGTGGCCTTTTTCTTGAATTGGCACTGGTTCTGTTACTGCAGTCCTTTAACCATTTTCTGGAGCTTTGAGAAAGATATTTCTGCCAGTTCTTACCAGTTGTTCAAGCTTTTGTGGGGGGATGGAGCCCTGAAGCGTGTCACTCTGCCATCTTGTCTGAGGCAGAGGCTTTTCCCTCTCTTTTTTAATGCCTGCATAGTACTCAATTACATGGATGTACCAAGCTTGATTCGGTCAGTTCCTGTTGTAATGAATACCCATGTACTTTGGACACTTTTGTGAGTGTATCTGTAGGATAAATTTGTAGAAGTAGAATGCTGTGATATGAACATTTTCATTTTGTTGGATATTACCAAATAGCTCTTTATAAAGATTTCATTAACTTCTTTCAAACTTATTTTGTAATTTGAGCTTTCTATTTTTAATTTAATTTTTTTTATTAGAAATGCTGTGGATTTGCAGGAAAATCATGCATACAGTAAAGGGTTCCCATGTACCACTCTATTATTATTATTTTTTTTACCATGCTATTAACACCTTGCATTGGTGTGATATATTTGTTACAACTGATGAAAGCACATTTTAAAAACTGTACTATTAACTATAGTCCCTGGTTTACCTTAGGGTTCACTGTTTGTGTTGCACCATCCCATGGATTTTTTTTTTTTAATTTTTATTCTAGTAACATAGACTAGAATTAAATTAAATTTCCCCCTTTTAACCACACTCAAATATGTAATTCATTGCTGTTAATTACATTCACAGTGTTGTGCTACCATCACCACCATCCATTACCAGAACTTTTCCATCATCCCAAATAGAAACTCTCTACAATTTAAGCATTAACTCCCTATTCCTACTCGTATTCTGTCCCAAGGTCACCTTTATTTTCGATTTGGACTCTACGAATTTGCTTATTCTAATTATTTCATATCAGTGAGGTCAAAATAGTTTCCTTTTGTGTCTGGCTTATTTCATTCAACATAATGTCCTCAAGGTTCATCCATGTTGTCACATGCATCAGAACTTTGTTCCTACTTAGGTTGCATCCACCTTTTGGCATTTGTGAGTAATACCACCATGAACATTAGTGTGCAAAATGAGTTCAAGTCCCTGCTTTCAGTTCTTTTGAGTATATATCTAGAAGTGGGATTGCTGGGTCATATGATATTTCTATACTTAAATGTCTTAGAAATATGAGGAATATTTCAGCTTTCTTAAGTAAATTAATGGTTTAGAAATTGTATGTTGGGAACAGTCATCTTCATCTCTTAAAAATACTGCAGTATTGTCTTCTTAGTACCACCTCTATTATTTTTAATGTTTATTACTTTTTATTATATAAATAGTGCATTTTCATTGCAGAAAATGTAGTGCTAACATTTTGTTGTATTTCCTTACATACTTTTTCTATGCATGGAAAATATAAATGAATACTTTTTTATTTGATAAGCAAAAATGACATTATAAAAATCCAGTTTTCTAGTTCGCTTTTTTTCACGAAGCCTATTGTAGATATCTTTCCTGGCCAGTAAGAACTTATTTTTACTATTATGGTCAATGATTGCATGATTACTGTTCAATGCACTGTAATTTATTTCCGCATTCCCTATTTTGAATATTTAGGGTTATTTTGATTTAAAATTTATGAACAGCTATGATGAACAAGAGTTACATTTTTGAGTGATTTTTGTTTAAATGTATGAGGGTTTAAATAAAGGCTGGATCTTTCGGTATCTTTAAAGAAATCCATTTTAATGTTCAGTAGGAATAATCCTTTGAATTAGAGAGACATTAGCCCTCTGAATGTCTATAGGTTGTACAATTCTGTATATAATAACCTAATTAAGACACAGATCACTTTGTGCTTTTCTTCTTAAATCCAGAAAGTATAAATGTAAAAACACCATTTTAATAATAGTGGTGGTGTCTTGTTACAGTTGATCTGAGAAACATAGCAAGTTTTCCATGGCTGCTATGTGTGAGCTTAGTAAGGTACAGATTTAAAGTTCATTTGCTTGAACTCTTGTTGAATGGCGGTTGGTAAGAAGCAGTATGTGAAGTTGTCGTTTTCAGTAGGTTTCATCATTGCTCAGCTAATGTTCCAACTTATTTTTCTCACCAGGTCACTTATATTGTATTGAAAAGATTTGAAGCTAAATGTAATAAGATCTGATGTGTCAGCGAATAAATGAATCTGTAAAGCCCTCTCATTTCCCTTCTCTTTCTTCAGGAAGAACATGGTTCCTTATTATTGAAGAATCTGTGACTATGGAGGTTTTCCCAGTCCATCCGGGTCTTTGTTCCTGTATAAATCTTGTTGGACCAAGGAATGGAAGGAAGGAGAATGTTTTTGGAGGTTGAGGGCCAATAAGCAGAAGTGTGCATTGTCAGGCCCAGGGGTTCTGTTACATTTGTATCACTCTTGTATTCATTCCTGTATTCCTTCCTTTTTCTCTGTTTCTTAAGGAGTCATCAGAGAGGTAGCTAACTGGTCTCACAGGGAAGTGTATTGATGTACTGTGTTGGGATAGATTGTTTACTTGTTTTTTACCCCATGAAGTTGGAGCTCGTTGAGGGCAGTGCCTGGCGGAGTGGGTGGCACCGTAGGTATTTATCAAATTTAGGAGACTAGGACTAAGAGACTGCACATTTCATGTTATCTCTTCACGACTGTTTTTCTCTTTCTTTCTTTCTTTTTTCATTTTGAAATAATTATAGATTCTCAAGAAGTTGCAAATATAGTACAGAGAGTTCCAGTTTACCCTTCACCAAGTTTCCCCCAGTGGTTACACATTTTTGATTATTTGTATTCCTTTCTTGTTTCACTGCTCCTTCTTCCTACATTGTCCTTTTCTCTCTCCCTTCCTCTTGCCCTCCCTCTCCCCCTCCACCATTCTCTGTCATGCCTTTGACTTTCCATTAGCATCTGTGGGACACACCGAACCCTCTGATCTGAAGGTTGCTGCACATGGTTCTTCCTCTTCATTTGTTCTTTATGGAACACTTGGTTAGTATGTGGTGCTGTGCCAGGTACTAGTTGCTCCTCTGTATTCATGCTCTTCTACTCTTACTTTGGGAACATCAAGTGCAGTGAATATATTCTTTGTAAGTCTTTTTCCTAAACTATATTTTGCTTATAAAGTACTTGGAGACCCATGTGTATTGTTGGTGAGAAGCAGCAGTTGTGATTTGATGGAAATAGTCCTGGATTTGGAGTTGGAAGCCCAGGTTCAAATTCTGCTTCCATTTGTGACCCTGGGAGTCACTTTGCTTCTGAATCTGTTTCGTTTTATGTAAAATAGGCATGATAACAATAATCTTACAGAGGCTTGGTGGGGGTTAAAAAAAAATAGCATTTGTATGCTCACTTAGTGAATTAGAAAGCACTGTTTGAAATTTGAAGTAGCCATGCTTATTTTAAATTGCTGAAATGAAAGTCAAATTTTAAACTCCCATGTCTTTATTTCTTTATCGATTGACTTCTTGATTCAATAACAGGGAAAAAAACCTCCCCTGTTTTTGTATTCCCAGCATTCTTTTGCTTTCTCTCTTCACATTTAGTACCAGTATTTAATAGGGTTTCTTTTTTTTTTTTTTTTCCAACTGGGTGTAACCACACAGCAGCTCCCTTGGGAAATGGCCATGTCAGCTGTCGTGCTATCAACTAACATATCAAATGTTCTCCTCTCTTCTTATTCACCTAAGTCTGGGGATTTTTATGTTTTGAAAACCTCTTAGGAAATCTCTTGTGCTAGCATATATGATCCTTCCTGCTTAGCAGTTTAGCAGATTTCACTGTTAGAGATCAATTCTTCATGTGGTGCTAAAAAACTTTTGTTTTCATTATTTTTAAAGAGTTCACCTGATGTTAATTTATATGTATATTTGTATATGTTGAGTATTTGATACAAAAAAAATTGGACTTCATCAAAATTAAAGTCTTTGTGCTTTAAAGAGTACCATCAAGAAAGTGAAAAGACAATACACAGATGAGAGGAAATATTTGCAATCATTTATCTGATAAGGAACTTGTATCCAGAATATAAAAAGAACTCTTACAATCAGCAGTAGGATGCCAAATAACCAAATTAAAATACAGGCAAAGAATTTTACTAAACATTTCCCCAGTGAAGATATACAAATGGCCAATAAGCACATGAAATGAAGCTTGATGTCATTAGTTATTAGGGGAATGCAAGTCAAGAGTTCCCACTTCACACCCACTAGAATGGCTATAATAAAAAAGATATAATAACAAGTGTTGGTGAAGATGTGGAGAAATTGGAACCCCCATACATTGCCAGTGGGATTGTAAAATGGTGCAACCACTTTGGAAAACAGTTTCCAATTTCTTAAAATAGTAAATGTGGTTTAACCAAATGACATAGAAATTCCACTTCTAGGTTTATCTCCAACAGAAAGAAAACTTAGGATCACAGAAAAATGTATATAAGAAACTTCATAACAGTATTATTCATTATAGCCCCAAAGTGGAAACAATCCAAATGCCCATCAACTGATGAATGGATAAACAAAATGTGGTTCGTCTATCCAAAGGAAATATTATTCAGCCATAAAAAGATTAAAACACATTTAGTGGGATGTGAAGAAATTAAAATCCACTTAGATTGCTAGTGGGAATGTAAAGTGGTATAGCCAATTTGGAAAAGAGTTTGGCAGTTCATCAAAAGTTTAACGTTGAGTTACCACATTATACCTTAGGGAATTGAAAACATATGTTCACCAAAAATTTGTACACGCATATTAATAATAGCATTATTCATGATAGCCAAAAAGTGGAAACAATCCAAAAGTCCATCAGTGGATAAATGGATAAACAAAATGTATATCCATAAAGTGGAATATTATTTAACTATTGAAAAGAATGAAGCTCTGATACATGCTACAATGTGAATGAACTTTGAAGATGTCATGTTGAGTGAAATAAACCAGACACAAAAGGACAAGTATTGTATGATCTCATTTATATGAAATAATTACAATATGCAAATTCATAGAGTCAGGAACTAGAAGACCTGTTACCAGGGACCAGGGTGGGGGTGAAGAATGGGGAGTTACTGCTTAATTGGTACAGAATTTCTGTTTGGGGTGATGGAAAAGTTTTGGTAATGGCAGCACAACAATGTGAATGTAATAAACACCACTGAATTGTATATTTGAATGTAGTTAATATGGGAAATTTTAGGTTGTATATATGTTAAGAAGACCAAAACAACAAAAATATACCACAGAACTGTACAACACAAAGCTGTACGGTTGAAAGTACATCTGTTCTGTAAGATGTAAAGTAAGCTATAGTTAATAGTATAGTTATAACATTGTTTCATTAATTGTAACAAAGTTACCATCATAATGCAAATTGTTAATAACAGGGAAAGTTGTGTGTGTGTGTGTATGTGTGTGTGTGTAGACTTACATAGGAACTCTGTACTTTCTGCATATTTTTTTAAACCTGTAACTATAAAAAAAAATGAGAAAGGAATGAAGTACTTTTGTGCTACAACGCAGATGAGCCTTAAAAACATTGGCTAAATGAAAGAAGCCAGACACATCAGCCCACATATTGTATGATTCCATTTATATGAGCTGTCCAGAATAGGAAAATCCAGAGAGACATAAAGTGCATTATTGGTTGCCAGAGGATGGGGGAGGGTGAGTGACTGCCAATGGATCTGAGGTTTTTTGGGGGTGATTTAAATATTCTGGAATTAGATAGTGGTGATGGTTGCATAACTTTGAATATACAGAAAAGCTCTACTGAATTGTATGCTTTGAAAGGGTGAATTTTATTATATGTGAATTATGTCTCAATAAAGCTGTTACATGGAAACTATTTTAGGAGTTGTCCACATTTAGTGATTTGTTTTTCATTGGTATAGTGAACAGAAATGAAAAATGGAAAATTGCTGTTTGGCCTAGACTATGAAGCTGTACATGAAGGCCTCTGAAAACTGCAATAGAAATAAAGTGTTGCCAGATTGCATGGAAATTTAAATCCCCTCTTTCTAGTTGAGCCAGCTTATTTGCTATACCCAGTCTGACAGTGTTTCTCTCCCTAGTAAACTGATTCTCTGCAGAAGTTTCTGGTCTCCATGTAAGACTCTTCTTTGGGAAGCTGTAACCTGTATTATTATTCTCTCTTGCCTGGGGTAACTGCCTTGATAATGCAACAATTCCTTATGCTGATAATATCATAAACCTGCTACAGCAGAAAAAAAGAAAATTAAAATGATGTTTTAATGCAGTCCACATTTATAGAAGAAATATATAAAATATTTAAAAGGGTTTTAAAACAATTAGCTCTTTAGAATGCTAGGGAAGACCCATAGTAACTATTATGTTTATCTTACTGGCACCTGTGCATGTTTGCCCATTATTTTCTTATATGTACAGTAATGGAGAGGTTTTTTTTTTTTTTTTTTTTTTTTAATTGCGTTTGTGTGTGATTTGCAGAGCTATGTGGTGACCAAGCCCAGAGCTTTTCCAAGATATTTTGTGGAAGTTAGTCATACCCTAGCACCATCTTCTTAGTTATTAAAGACTTTTCTTGTTTCGCCCTGTCATTAACAGATATATGTTATATTCCGTAATATTAAAAAGGAGATTTCCCTCCCATTGTGAAATGGTAGTGGTTGATTTTTTAATAATACTTTAATAATTTTTAAATAATACTTTAAAGGTATTATATATAGGTAATATATATTCATTATAGAAAAATTTGGAAAATACAGGAAAGCACAGGAAGAAAAATGTAATCTTATCAGCCAGAAATTTACCAGTGTTAATGAGTTTCTTTTTACTCGTAACTCAGAGTGATAAAATGATCATAGGTTTTATAACCTGCTTTTAAAATGTGTACAGTGAACATCCTCCTATTAGTGCATTTTGTATAGCATGGGTTTTGAAACCTCATAATTTATTTAACTTTTTATTCATTTTGTGCATTTAGAATGATAGTTGTTTGTTGTCATGGCTGTACTGTAGGCTAATTGTTGTGCACATTGGAGTTGAGAGAGAGGAGGAGAGAGTTTGTGTGTTTGTCTCTGATTTATTACTCTACAGCAGAATATTCTTGTGATTATTTCTGTAATTCCAGATCTTAAGTATCTTTCTAAGGCAAATTATTGTGTACCCACCTAAGGTTTCCTGCAGTTCAAAGATGGCTTGTATGGATTGGTGCTGGAAATGTCGGGCCTTGTCTCTCTCCAGTCTTCCTGCTGTGTGCCAGATGGGTTATTTCCCGATGTTTTGGGAATAAGGATTCCTTTTTAGTGCCTAATATCACAGAACTCTGCATTAGTGGAATTTCTAGTATCTGTTAATTGAGAGAAAATGTCAACCTAAAATATGAATTTAGAAACACTTTTTGCCTCATGTGTGTTTGTGAAAAAAAAAAATCACGATTGTGAGTTTGAAAAATCTGAATATGAATACTCAGTGCATGGATAATGCTTTGTGTGTATAGAATAATTCCCAGCTATCCCATCCACAGGTGGGCGTCAGCATCGTTTCTGGTCTTTCTAAACAGCTCGTTTTCCTCCAAAAATGCCACACTCACTTGTATCTGTGTTTTGTCCATTTGTGTATCCACATACTTTGAATGTTTCCTGCCTTCTTCCCTACTTCCCTCTCTTACCCCACTCTTACCCCTCCCCTGAAGAAATTGAACTCAACCAGTTACTGCCAGTGACTGTTCATCTTTTGATTTTCAGTCCAAGCAAACCAACAGCCAACAAATATTTCTTGAATGCTTTGTTTGTACCAGGTATGTAAACATTAGATGAACAAAACAAATTAAAAAATGAAATGAGGCCAGCAGACGTGTGGGAAAGTCAGACAGCAAATAGGTATATAAACAACTTATATAATTGTGACTTGTCATGAGCGCTTTCAAGGAAGAGAGCAGGGTGCTGTGCAAGGGTACCTCTAAAGTGGTCTTCCAAAGGCTCTTTCAGGAGGTAACATTTAAGCCAGAAAGAGGAAAAAGGGGCAGGCCGGCCAATGTAGGCATAAGGAGAGTGTTTCAGGCAGAAGGAACAGCCTGAGCGAAGGCCGTAAGTGAGAGTTAGGAAGCAAAATAGGTCATTGTGTGTGAGTGGAGCTCAGATGGATTTGGCTGGGAGAGAGACATTTGGGAGTTGTCAGTTGATGGGCAGCTTTTAAAGCCCTGGGAATGGTTGTTGGCCACTTCCGGAGTGAGTGGAGTGAACAGACAAGAGGTGTTAAGACTGAGCCCGCCAACATGCAGAGCCCTGGTAGGGAAGTGGAGGTGGTGAAAGAAGCTTGAGAAGGTTCAGCCAGAGAAGAGATAGAAAGGCAGGAGAATTCGTTTTCACTGAAGTGGGGGAATTTTTCAGGAATGAAGGAGTGGTCAACCTTGGAATGTTGCTGAGAGGTTGAGTGAGTTCAGGATAGACGAGCAAGCTGAGGGAGCATGGTGGAAGACGTCAGAGGGGAGGGCCTGAGGTGTGAGGGGGAGGTGCAGAGTGGCACTAGGTGCTGAATGGTGTGATCGCCAAAGGAGCATGTGAGCTCAAGAGAGGGTCGCTTAAAGCTGGGTGATGTTAGAGGAAGTTTATTATCTGTGGTAAATGAGCCAGCAGAGGAGGAGAGATTATTGAGGTGGGAGAGCAGACAACTGAAAAGTCACTGCTCTGGGGAGGGTGAAAGGAAGTGCTTTTCTTACTTTCATAAAAGCAAGAAAGAGCCAGGTTGTTGTAATGAGTTGTTGTTGGTAAGATCTGAGCTGTTTGATGTTGTCTCCTTTGTCAGTCATAGGGATTGTAAGAACATCAGATGAGAGCTGCAGGGTGGTAGGAGTTTGAGAAGATAGGAAAGTTCCTTTGGAGAGCAGGGTCAGCAAACTAGTTACTAAAGAACTTGAGCTGCTGGATGGTGGAGAGGGCCTTTTTGAAGTTTGAGATGAATTTAAAGTAACTGGTTTTGTTTGTGCTTCGGTGAGTTGGGTTGTTTGGTACATTCATGGAGAAGGCAGTTGATCGACTGTAGTGAATATATGCAAGGTCAGGGTTTTAGGCAACTATTACTAGGACAGAAAGTTGAGGGTAGCTTGAAGCTATTAACACTATGGAGTTTAATTTTGTTGGGAAGGAAAGTGAAGTTTGGAATTGAGGTGGTCGGAGCAGTGTGCGTGGACAAAGGAGCTAGAAGGGTGGGCAGTTGTGAGTAGAAAGTGGGACTGCAGAGGAGTGCAAGTGTGTTGCTATCCATATGGGTGTTGGAGACACCATGGAAAATGAGGGACATAGAGATAGCGAGAGGGAGGCTGGAGTCTTAAGTCTTCGGGGGGGGGGGCGATCCTCTGCTGACAAATGAAAGCAGGGGCTGGGAGAGTGGGTGCTGGTCTGCATTGTGGGAGTCTCACGCCTCACCCTTTCAATTCTCAGCTGAAGCATTGCTTGGTTCTCCTGGGATAAGCATTTTCTTTTTTTTTTTTTTTTTTCCTTTTCTCCCACCTGCAGCACCTTCTACAAACCTCTGGGTTAGAACTGGTCTTCATACTATTGCACATGCGTTTCTGTCTTTTCCTCTTCCCAATGCTCCTTGAGGGAATTGACCCTACCTTATTTTCTGTGATTTCTAGTATCTACCACGGTACACACCTGTCACATAATAAATGTTCACTGATGAATGTGTGGGCTTAAAAATGGGTGGGAGTGTGGAAGGGAGGAGAGGAAAAAGAAGAAAAGACCAGAAGGACCAGGTGGAGTGACAACAGAGACTCAGAGCTGTAGGGTATGGTAGAGCTCCTTTCCTTATTTCAGACTATATTATAATTGTTAAAGACTCATCCGGGGCCCAAAAAGAATGACCAGGACCATTGTCTTGAACTTTTATTGTTTTGCTCCTATGAACCAAGATGATGTGGATAAATGGTTTAGTTCTTTAGAGTATGGCAGGAAAAGGTTGAGATGCTTGGAACCTTACTGTTTGTAGTGGGGGCAGGGGAGGTTGATGTCAGGAAGTGGAAGGGCCTCTTGTAGTTGGGTTTGGGTTTGGGAGGAGTTGGGGCCTTTTTTTTCCAGAAATACCTGAAATGTGTCCCTTTTCCCAGCCGACTGGTACAGTCATATTGAGTATATTCCATGGCCTTCACAATGAGATCTTGCTAAAGGAAAAAAACTCAGCCTGGTAAATAAAGATGTAAAGAAGGAAAAGGTGCTTTGCTGTTCTCACCTCACCTACCTTTTCTTTTCTGTCCTTTATTCATCTCCCTGTTGTTCTTTTGGAAAACCGGTGAGAGTTGAACTTGTTTTTTTAGCTTAGGAATAGTGTTATACTACGAGTAGTCTCTGATGTCAACACTGCTGTAAGGTAATCCTTCTGTGTAGTGCCGCTCTTAAATGATGGTTCCAGAATGAATGGACCACTCAGTACTGGTGGGTAAGAGAGCGTGGGGTTATCCAAAAGGTCTAGTCCGTAAGCTCACTGAGGGCAGGGACTGAGCCCTGCTTATTCTTATATCCCTAGTGCCTTCCATAGCATCTTGCATGTAACAGACGTGGTTTTTATTTAGCTGAGCCGTAGGAAATCTGTGTGACCACAGGTTACAGTTAACTTCAGACCTCAGTTTCCTTGTTTCACCTGTCCTTAGTAGAGAGCCTGGTCAGGATGTGGGTGGAAGGGAGATTTACTTTCTTTTCCTCCTCCTCTTCTTCCAAGTCCTCCAAATTCTCCTGCTCCTTTTCTTTGTTTATCTTCTAAGTTTTCTACCTTAAAAAAAAAAAAAGTTTTTATAAAACTCTGCTGCCCTATGAAGTTTTGCCTGTTTGTGTTTTTTTGTTTTTGTTTTTGTTTTTTTAATGATTTAATTGTAAATGCTTAGAAATCTTCCTGGGGGATATTTGGGAGTGGAGTGAACAAATAACTTGTTTACCTGGGTAGCTAACTCTGAAAGGCTACACAAGAAACCAGTGACATTATTTGCTTTTAGGGAGGGAAACTGGTGGGCAGGGGACAGCGGTGGGAGTTAGGCCTTGGCCTCTGTATCTTGTGCATTTGGAATTGGGTGGTTAATAGTCTTCCCTGAATACTTTTGAAAGTAGGGTTGGGGAAAATGCTCAAAAGAATGTGAAAAAGGAACAAAAACACTAGGTTATAAAGAGTAAGTGTAAGTGAGGATAGACCATACCTTTTTAAAAACATTTTTTAATGAAGAAGAAAAAGTAAAAGCAGAGGGTCCAGTCTGCTCCATGCCTCAGGACTTCCAGGCCCTTCTGCTCTGGGGGTTTCTGGGATGAGTTCCATGCCTTTATTGCATGACCGCCTTTAAGAATTACATGTTTATTTGTGAGAAATCTTGTGCAATTCCAATAGAAGGGGAGGTGTATATAGAATATGTATTTTAAACATCACAGTAGGAGACTTGAGCGATGGTATCTTCTCTCAGGTTTACTTAAGGTCTGAAGGTTTTGCTTTCCTGCCTGTTGTTTCCTGCTCTGATGTCCTTTCCCTGAGTCAGAACAGAACTATGCCAGATGTCTAATAATAAGGGTTTGAAGCTGGAAAAGGAAACTCAGTGGTAGCCTTGAAAAATTACTTAACCTCCCTTCAACTCAGTTTCCTCGTCTATACAGTAGGGATTTTTTTTTTTTTTTTTTTATAGTATCCTTTTTTTTTTTTTTTTTTAATCATCATTTTATTGAGATATATTCACATACCATGCAGTCATACAAAACAAATTGTACTTTCGATTGTTTACAGTACCGTTACATAGTTGTACATTCATCACCTAAATCAATCCCTGACACCTTCATTAGCACACACACAAAAATAACAAGAATAATAATTAGAGTGAAAAAGAGCAATTGAAGTAAAAAAGAACACTAGGTACCTTTGTCTGTTTGTTTGCTTCCCCTACTTTTCTACACATCCATCCATAAACTAGACAAAGTGGAGTTTGGTCCTTATGGCATTCCCAATCCCACTGTCACCCCTCATAAGCTACATTTTTATACAACTGTCTTCGAGATTCATGGGTTCTGGGTTGTAGTTTAATAGTTTCAGGTATCCACCACCAGCTACCCCAATTCTTTAGAACCTAAAAAAGGTTGTCTAAAGTGTGCGTAAGAGTGCCCACCAGAGTGATCTCTCGGCTCGTTTTGGAATCTCTCTGCCACTGAAGCTTGTTTCATTTCCTTTCACATCCCCCTTTTGGTCAAGAAGATGTTCTCCATCCCACGATGCCGGGTCTACATTCCTCCCCGGGAGTCATATTCCACGTTGCCAGCGAGATTCACTTCCCTGGGTGTCTGATCCCACGTAGGGGGGAGGGCAGTGATTTCACCTTTCAAGTTGGCTTAGCCAGAGAGAGAGGGCCACATCTGAGCAACAAAGAGGCATTCAGGAGGAGACTCTTAGGCACAAATACAGGGAGGCCTAGCCTCTCCTTTGCAGCAACCGTCTTCCCAAGGGTAAAACTTATGGTAGAGGGCTCAACCCATCAAACCACCAGTCCCCTATGTCTGTGGTCATGTTAGCAACCATGGAGGTGGGGTAGGCGAATACCCCTGCATTCTCCACAGGCTCCTCAAGGGGGCACTACATCTTTTTTTTTTTTTTTTCCTTGTTTGTCTTTTTTCTTTTTTTTTTTTTTTTTTAACTTTCCCTTCTTTTTTCAAATCAACTGTATGAAAAAAAAAGTTAAAAAGAAAACAAACATACAATAAAAGAACATTTCAAAGAGACCATAGCAAGGGAGTAAGAAAAAGACAATTAACCTAAGACAACTGCTTAACTTCCAACATGTTCCTACTTTACCCCAAGAAAGTTACATAATAAAGCAACATTTCAGTGAACTTGTTCCTACTACATCCATCAGAAATTAACAGACCATAGTCATTTCTGGGCATCCCCAGAACGTTAAATAGCTTATCTGTTCTTCTTGGATTATTGTTCCCCCTTCCTTAATTGCTCTCTACTGCTAGTTCCCCTACATTCTACATTATAAACCATTTGTTTTACATTTTTCAAAGTTCACATTAGTGGTAGCATATAATATTTCTCTTTTTATACAATAGGGATTTAAAAAAATTATTTATTTTTTATTTTTAATGCAATTTTATTGAGATATATTCACATACCATACAAACCATCTGAAGTGTACAATCACTGGCTCACCGTATCATCACAGTTGTACATGCGATCCCATGATCAATTTTAGAACATTTTTATTACTCCAGAAAAGAAACAAACATAAAAAAGGAAACCCAAATCCTCTCATACCCCTAGTCCCTCCTACTACTGACCCATAGTATTGGTGTAGTACATTTGTTACTTCTAATGAAAGAGTATTAAAATATTACTGTTAACTCTAGTCCATAGTTTGCAATAGGTACATTTTCCCCATATATCCCTCTATTATTAACTCCTTGTAATAGTGTCATACATTTGCTCAAGTTCATGAAAGAATTTTTTAATGCATTTTTATTGTGAACTTTAACATGTATACATAACAGCTACAACTTTCAAAGTATGATTTAACAATAGCAAATTTCAAAGACTGTCATAGTTCGTAGTTCCACAACTTCAGCTATTTCGATTGTTGTAAAATATAACATGCATACAGAAAGGTGTTAACTTTTGATATACGGCTCAACAAGCAGTTATATAGGTAATTTCAAAAAATTGTTATGGGTTACAGTTCCACAGTTTCAGTTTTTTCCTTATTATGCAATATAGGATATATACAGATAGGTGAAGAATTTCAAAGCACAATTCAACGAATAGCTATAGAGCAAATTTCAAAGGATGTTATAGGTTAACAGTTCCACCATGTCATTTACCTCTGCATGAAAGAACTTTTTAGTATTTATACAGTTAATCATGGACATTGTCCACCACAAGATACACACTGTGTTATACATTCCCGTGTTTTAACCTCCAACTTTCCTTCTGGTGACATACATGACTCTAAACTTCCCCTTTCCACCACATTCCACACCATTCAGCACTGTTAATTATTCTCACAATAACGTGCTACCATCACCTCTGTCCATTTCCAAACATTTAAGTTCAACCTAGTTAAACATTCTGCATCTATTAAGTTACTGCTCTCCCAAAATGGGGATTTTTGTACCTCCTTATGGAGTTGGTTGGAAAATTAGAGATAGTATAGATAGCATAGAACCTGACACCTCATATAGATTGGTAAAAATAGTATTATCATTATTTTGGTTTAGTGTCTATTAATTTTAGACCCCTTAAGGGATTAAAGGATATGAGCTTTTTATTTTGTTGAGGGTGAAAATAGCTGTTTAGGGGAAGAAGATTGTATCAGTTATCTGTTGCTGTGTAACAAACCACCACAAATTTATGGCTTAAAACAACAATGAAGGATTTTTTTTTTTCATATTTCTGTGACTTGTCTGGGTGCTTACTCTGCTTGTCTCCTTCAGCTTACTTGTGTAGCTTCAGTAGGTGATGAGTGGGAACGGCTGGATGGTCCAGGGTGGCCTTGCTCCCACGTCTGGCAGTGGCTGCTGGCTGGCGGTTGGAGCATCTTGGTTTTCCCCCGTGGCCTCTCATTTTCCTGTAGTCTCGACCAGCTTTCCTACACGTGGCAGGCAGTCAGGGCAGGTTCTAGGAGGGCAAGCTCCAGTGCTTGCTCACCAAAGCTCTGCTTGCTTTTGTAGCTTTGATATCCCACCGGCCACAGCAAGGATCAGGGCCAAGCCCAGAATCCTTGTGGGATGGTACTTAGCCTCCACCTTGGTGGGGTAGGAGTAACAAAGAAACTGTGGCCATTTTTAATCTACCACAATGCTGAAGCTCGTTTGAGCTGTTTCTTGGGCTAATGTTGGGCCCAGAAAGAAAAGGTTCTATTGGTTTTTCCAGTTTTCCTGTATCATCAGTACCTTCTTTAGTGCTACACAAGAGCTGATTAAGGACGGGTGGTATTTTTGTCTGGACTAAAAATGGCAATGAAGGGAAATAACTGCTTTTGTGTGTTTGAAGATCTTTTACGTGAAGGAGGGACTAGTTCCAGAGTACGGAAATGACTGGAAAGCAGTTACCTTCTCAATTTAAGGCAGATTTACCTTTTTTTTTTTTTTTTTGTTAATAATGTATGTCCATTTATTGATTGCTGGAAATACAGCCTCCTGAGAATACATGAAATAGTGAGTCTCGCTGAATGCCACTCCACCTCCACCCCCTGCATTGGTAGAAACAGTAGAGTTGAGGATGGAGAATAATATAACAGGAGTTTTGAAGGAGGGTTTTCCTCATTGAATGACAGGACTTATGGGATTGGTATTAGCATCAAAAGTCTATGATTCTGTAACTCAGAGCATTGTCCTTTTTATGTTGGGGGTAGGGATTGGGAACGGCATGGTATTAGAAAGGGAGAGAACATCTCTGTTCACCCTGCCCATAATTTTAATTTTACTTGATTTGTAAGTTCAGATTTGCCTGTTGGAACCCCTGAAAATTGGGATTTCCTGTTTGTATGAAGTACATTTCTATTTCGTATGGTATCAGGGAGGTTGTGCATCTTGAAGATAGGTTTTCTCTGGGTCTTCTGAGGTTTGAATGGAAGAAATTGAGTGGGAGTCTTAGATGAGAAGAAATTGAAATATGAAATAATTGTGTACAGTTGCTCCAATAGCTACAATAGCTATAGATTAGTCAGCCAGCTTGTACGGTTTGTCTAATTCAAATGATTTCCCATATCACACATTTTGCCCTATTCAAAAGATGATTTTGAGACCTCCCTTTTTTTTTAAAAAAAAAAGTAACAAAACACCAAGCCCAAGTTGTGCTGTAGTTGACTGAGAATACTTTGTCAGAAACTGATCAGAAAATGTGCTTATTTTCTTTTCACTTTCTCAGTTTCTCTCTTTTCTTTGTTTGGGGTACAGGGGAGGCAGGGGCTACCACTCACCCTTTTGAGAAGTTGTTTGACATAGTTGATGTCCCTGACTGGTTATTGCTTCAAAGCCATCCATTAAGGTCGATGGTGTTTGGATGGCGCCTGCCCCACTTCCAGGACTTGGGTTTTTAGAAGACGGAGAGTATGGCAATAAGCTGCAGTACCTATAATGATTCAGATGACAGAGTGGTGTTAGGTTTTTTGGTGGGAAGCAAAACTGAAGCTACAAATAAATATGCTAACTAAAGTGAGAAGACTGCTTTCCCGACTGGTACATTTACAAGCTGGGAAATTGTGAAAAACATCTACCCGCCAACTGTGTAGCTCATTGGCTCTTTTCTTTGGGCTTTGACGTTCTTCCTGATAAAAATAATAATTATGTTATTCAGATGTGGTTGCCAAGCGTTCGTGCTTCTCACTCCGCTTGTGATTATAAACGGTTCTGCAGCATGCACGGCTTTGTCTCTGATTTAATGTTTCATAACATTTGCGTGTTTAATCTGCTGATTTGTCGTTCTCTTCTCTTCTTTTTCAGAATGGACTGCTGAATTATGAAGTATTTCAGACCCAATAGTATAGCATCACCCTGCCACTCACTCCTTTATCGCCTACTAGTTATTTAAATTGGACTTTTAATATCCTGCCAGCTGCTCTTCAGACACACATGGTGCATTGTTGCCATTCCCCGGATTGCATCTTTGAAACACAGGCCCTTGGTAACCTTCAGCGAACAAAGAGGCAACCTCCAGGGCACGTCCAGCAGGAGGGAGTCATCCCGACTGCCCTCTAGCTTTTGCTGGTTCTGGATTTGAATTCCACCATGGAGCCTCGCATGGAGTCCTGCTTGGCACAGGTGTTGCAGAAGGATGTAGGGAAGCGACTGCAGGTTGGCCAAGAACTTATAGATTATTTCTCAGACAAACAGAAGTCCGCTGACCTTGAGCATGACCAGACCATGTTAGATAAGCTTGTGGATGGACTCGCTACCTCTTGGGTGAACTCTAGCAATTACAAGGTAAGCTGTGCTTTAGAGGGCATTCTTGCAAGTGGTTGGGCTGCCTTGGCCTGGGTCAGAATTGTTCCTTAAATAACATCCTTTGTAAGCAATCAGCATGCTTTCCTAGTTTTCGGTAAGACACTCAGTTAGACACACCATTGGCTTTTGGACACTTCATTCTAGAGCAAATAGAGTTTTCTTTGATTTTTGATGGAGAGCAAAAAGTCGTCATTGTTTGGCACTTTGGGAGTAGGCCAAGTGAACAGATAAAGAGGATTTTATACTGGGTGGTAGTTTACAAGCGTTTGCTGCCTTGAAGTTCAACTGTGTCTTGCAGCAAATATATTGTGTCTTGCAGCAGATGGGTCATGGGAGAAAATATCTTGGTCAGTGGACATTGTTTGTGAATGACAAGTGTCCTCACTATATTCTCTAGAGGGTAGAATTGGTAATAAGTTATGGAGCATTTCACCTTCAGGTCACTGTTTAGAAGTCAGCCTGAGTACCTGGCCAGAAACAGTATGGGGTGCCAAGGATACTTCGGTGACCTGTGTGGAATGGCCTGGAAGATACCCTTCAGGTTCTAGAAATCAAGGCTCTTCAGGTACCCTTGTTGGGGGATGGAGTCCATGGCCCAAATGAGTTGTGAGGTTGACCAGTTTATTGTTCAAGGACGGAACTCTCATGAACAAAACCTGGACTGTGCGGAAGTGCTGAAGAGTTTCTGTCCCCCTGGCCCAACAGCATATGTGTGCATACACATACATACACACACAAACACACAGACACACACACTTGCTCTCTTTGAGTATGCCCAGATGGTTGCCCTTTGGATCAAGGTTGAAATGGAAGAGTGGAAACTTTGCATGACTGCTAATAGGTACTGTAGACATTGTGAAAGAGACATATAGAAATGGAATCTTTTGTGTCTTTTTTCATTGATCCAGTTCTGGTTTGCTAAAGCTGCCAAAATGCAATATATTAGAAATGGATTGACTTTTACAAGGGGGGTTTATTAGTTCACAAATTTACAGATCTAAGGCTATGAAAATATCTCAGTTAAGGCATCAAGAGTAAGATACCTTCTCTGAGGAAAGGCCGATAGCACCTGGGGTTCCTCTGTCATGTGGGAAGGCACGTGGCTGGCGTCTGCTGGTTCTCTCGCGAGTTGGGTTGCTTTCAGCTTCTGATTCCAGTGGCTTTCTTTTTAAGCATCTGTGAGTCTCACTTAGCTTCCCTGGGACAAACTTTGGGCTTCATCTCTTAGCTTAGCATCTCCAAATGTCTTTTTGTCTGCATCTCAGAGCATCTGGGTCTTTGTCGGCTCTGAGCTCTGCCTCTCTCTCCCTGACCTCTCTTAAGGACTCCAGTAAACTAATTAGGACTCACTTTGAGTTGGGTGGATCACACCTCCATGGAAACAACCTAATCAAAAGATCCTACCCACAATAGGTCTGTCCCCACAAGAGTGGATTAAAAGAACTAGTGTTTTATGGGGTATGTAACAGATTCAAATCAGCACACCTGTCTTCTGAAATTGGTTTTGGTCTTGGAAGCTGGTGCTTACAGGACTCTGTTGTTTGCTCTAGTATAAACTGTATTCCAATTGTGTTAAACCTCAACCTCATTGGAGAGTGAACAGGCTTTCTTCTTGTTAAGGGTGTTGCCCAGGGCCCTAACTTCTCAATTACAATTTGATATAAAATTTAACCTACCTGTCTTTGAAAACTGAACTGAAATTCTCTTTTATTCACATATTTATTCACTTAACTGACATTAACAAGTGCTTCCTATATGCTAGGCATTAGTGCTAAATTGGGGAAGTGCTGCAGAGATGAGGGGTGAAAGTCTAGTCGTTAAATTTTTGAGGGCTGTGAAGTCACCTTGTCTGTCTGAATCACAGCTCCACCACTTCTTGTATGTGCATGGTAGGATGCTTCTGGTCAAGAGGATCTAAAAACTCTTGATTCAGCTGCTTTAACGTTAGTGTAAGGAAACTTAGTATTTCAGTTAGGAAGCCTGGTAGTAGTTAAGGTGGTGTCTGGGGAAGAAGAGTGTCACCTTGTGTCTCTTAGGGAGACACCTAGGAGGAAACCTTTCAGAGAAGCTCCCCAGCAGACCTGTCTTACATCTCATTGGCCAGGTGGCTTTGCATGCCAGTCCCAACATCGCTGAAAAGTGGAATGGGTGTTCATGATTGGTTTCAGTCATCATGCATAGCTTCCTGGTCTTAGAAAGCAGCCCGCCTCCCTGAATGGAGTTCATGGCCACATGAAGAGGTCAGATATTCCGACAATAATATCAAGTTCCTTTTAGGAAGGAGGAGGTGGGGGGTGGGACTGGGGTAGCATGGATGTTAAATAAGTCATCTACAGGGTCTGCAACACATGCTTCAGTCTCCCCATCGACAAGATGGGGATAATCGAGTTCTTGTGAGCATGAAGTGAGAGAGTACAGATAAAGTTATGCAGGCCTGCTACGTAGTGCATGCACTCAAACATCAGCTGTAGTTATCAAGACATGATCCCTGTCTTCAAGGAGCTTCCTTGGGTGGGAAACAGATAAATAAGCAAATGGTTATGATGTGGTATAGTATGCGCAGTAATAGAGTTATGTAGAGTTCTGTGGGAAGGCAGAAGGAGAAAGTAATAACTGCCTGGAGGATTCCAGGGTTTTGAAGATTGGGTAGGAGGTTTTCCAGAGATCACAAAGGAATGAACATTAAGACTTGACCCTTCATGAAGTAGTTCCTGAGCGAAGGCAGCAGGATGCAAAGGAAAGTCGGGAAGATGGGGTTTGCGGCCATCTCGCTTAAACCCAGGGATACATCCCTTAACCTGTCTATGTGGTGCAGATGTTAGACACGATAATCCCTTGGGATAGAAGAGTTAATGGCTTGTGTGACTTCATGTAGATGGTTTTGCAGTGAAGCGCCCTGTCTGGTGGTTTTAATTTCCTCAGCGCTGAGCAGCCCCGCCGTGTGTAAGCTCTCTCTTTGGTGGCATCTCCATCCCAGAGCCTGGAACCCAGAAAGGGCTCAACAAGTACTGCTCACATGAGTGAACTCAGCAACTCAGAGCCACTGCTCAGCGAGTATTGCTGGTTGCTTTATGGAAATCGGGAAACTGATCTTTTAGAATTTCCTGCCCTGTCTCCTCCCCTTTTAAAAAAATCATAGATCTGGGCTTCTCATTCAGAGCCTGAGGGAGATTTTAGATTTTTTTATTTTTTATTTTTTTTTTGACTTGGTTTGTCTGGATAGAAGGGATTAGCTTTATTTTAAACAGTACTTTGAAGCTTGGTTTGGTTTCTTTTTTTCTTTTTTCTTTTTCATGAAGGGTTTAAAAAGATAATAAGAGGATAAGGGGGAAGGAATTTTGGCCTTCCAAAACAATAGTGTTTGAGTGTTGTTATTCCTTTTTTTAACAAGGAATACAGATGAATGCCAGCAAAATGTCTTAGATTTTAAAAGATTTGGCTGGAGTCTAAATCATTCTGCATTTGAGCATTGCTTAATATGGTAGGCAGATTTGTATTTGGTATTAGTTGCAGTTTAATAGCTACCATTTACTGGTTGCTTTGTGCCAGGCAATTTTTCTGTCTTACTTAAATGTCTTCATACCCTTGTGCCGGGTCGATGTTGGTATCCTAATTTTATACATTAGGTAACTGAGGCCCGGAATTATGAGGTGATTTCTCCTAGGGATTATGGAACTGGGATTTAAATAAGGTCCCTGATTTCCCGGCCAGGGCATTTCTTCCAGTTTGCTAATGCTGCCATTATGCAAAATACCAGAAATGGATTGGCTTTTATAAAGGGGGTTTATTTGGTTACAAGTTTACAGTCTGAAGGCCAAGAAAATGTCCAAATTAAGGCATCAACACAAGTATACCTTCATCGAAGGAAGGCCAATGGCATCTGGAAAACCTCTGTTAGCTAGGAAGGCACTTGGCTGATGTCTGCTGATCCTGGATTATGTTCTAGCTCCTCTCTCAGCTCCTGTGCATTCTTCAAAATGTTGCTCTTGGGGTGTTTTGTCCTCTCTCAGTTTCTCCGGAGCAAAGTGTCAGCAAAAGTCTGCTTTCGATGGCCATCTCCAAAATGTCTCTCTTGGCTATAGCACTCTGAGTTCCTTCTGTTTGTGAGCTTTTATAGGGCTCCAGTGATTGAATGAGACCCCTCCTGAATGGGCAGGGTCACATCTCCATGGAAAGAATCCCTTCAACAGGTCACACCCTAATAAAAAGGTGTTCATAGTCACATCTCCATGGAAACAATCAAAAGGTTCCAACCTAATCAGCACTAATACGTTGGCCCCCAAAAGATTGCATTAAAGAACATGGCGTTTTGGAGGACAATACTTCTAAACCAGCACAGCATCTTTCACAAGAATGGGGTGCAGCAAACTGTTTCTTAAAGGGCCCGATGGTAGAGTGCAGGCTCTATGGGCCAGGTGTTCTTCTTGCAACTACTCAACTAGTTTGGGCCATTGTAGCACAGAACAGCCACAGGAAATATGCAAACGAATGGGGGTAGCTGCGTGCTAATAAAATGTTATTTATAGAAACAGGCCCCTTGGGCCTTAGTTTGGAGGTGGGTGGGGGGCTGCACTAGAACATTGAGCACCTGCTTTGTGCCACTCGAGGAAACACTTTCTTCAGTGTGGGAGCCCTTAGGGATTCAACCGGGAGAAGAGTAAGGGTTATCATTTGCATATAGGTGGGGAGATGGAATGCAGTTTTGTTTTTAGACAACCTGGCATGATATGTCAGAAAAACTTGCCTTCTTTAGCCCTCTTCGCCCAGACTAGTATCAGGATCAGTTTGCATTGTGTTGGGCTGTCACTAAAAGTCATCTACAGCAAGCCAGTCTTGGAGTTTCTTGGGTAACAGAAGTCATCTTGGAGTTGAGTAGTTGGTTATTTAAATAGTGCCCTCCTGCATCTAGAATACACTCGGGGCCACCCAGTGGGAGCGCTGCTCAACCTGGAAGGACTTGGTTAGTATCTTCTGAGTATTCCACATTGTTGTAGTGGCCCTGGGAGATCTGGAAGGACACTGGAGACTCAACTTGTTCATGAGGCTTCTTTTCTAGATTTGAAACATGAAAAAGACAACAAAAATTTTGAACATGGCTGCCTTCATAGATTTGGCCTCTTCTTCCCATTTTCCTTGATTAAATATGAAGAGAGGGAGAGATGGTGAGGCAGATTCTGCATGCACCTCTGGCCGCTCCTGTTTTTCCCATCCTTCCTCTTCCTTCAGGTTAATAGGGGATGAGAGGTTGGAGTGATCTGACCTGGTGTGGCTGCCAGGCCTGTGGCAGCTGGAGAGAACTGAGGGGACTTGTGCTGTGCAGCTTTCTGAATCAATCTTGCAGCTTTTGTTCTGCCAAACAGTGAAATAGCAACTTCTCTGACAACTTCTGTTTTCAGAGCACATCTGACCTCGAGTGTCTTGGATAAGCGATTGTGGACCTGTATTTAATATTGTAGAATAATCATGTTAGCCCGTGGTTATGGGGCATTTACTGTGTATTAGAAATTCAGCTAAATATGTGTTCAGTTTTAAATCAGAGTAAACATATAAAATAGATATTATTATCCCCATTTTACAGATGAGGAGACTGATGCTTGAAGAAGTCAAGTAGTTTATTCGCTGTGACAGAGCTGGTGATTAAGGTTTCTAGGACCTGAACTCAGGTCTTTATGCAAAAACTTAAGTTAATTTGCACTTAGGATGTGCTGGTATACAGTGGGGAATGGACAGACATACTCCCTGCCCTAACAGTGTGTGTCCCCATGTCTAGGCAGCCTAGGTCTGTCTGAGTCTAATAGGCATGAACTTTAACCTGTCCACTGCGGTCATCGGGCCGTGTAGCATCAACAGGAGTGAGTTGCAAAGGGTTCAGAAAAGTCGCTCTCCTTTTCTTACTGCTCCTTTGTTGGGCAGTCTTATCTCTGTACACTGTAGAAGATTTATTCTCTCCTTAAGCTGCTTTGCAAAGCTCAGGGTTACCGCTGGATCAAGTGCCGTTTATGGGCAGAAGGGGAAAGTGTTGACAGAGAAGGGGGGTTCCGCTCTTTTCCCTAGCCTATCTCCAAAACCTTGGCTTTCATTGGGGTTTTCATTTTCCCCCTTGTGTCCTTGAGAGGAGAGCCAGAAAAGATTATTGGATTCCTAATCAGTGACTTCTGTTTCTTTATCTGGCATCCTGCTCAGCGCTGCCGTCAAGTGATGGGTCCTTTTGGAGGCTGCTGTTTCCTCCGGGATTTCCAGGCTGTGTTGTCCTACTGTTGGCAGGAGGTGAGCAGATGCCTCTCTTGTGCAGCGAGCAGCACTGAGCAAAAGCACACAGCTCAGGAAAGGTTCTTTCAAGAAAACTTAGGTGGATTGTCAAGTAAAAATGATGTGGTCCTTGGTGTCTGTCACTGATAGCATTTCTTCCCGCAGTGTGTATTTCTATAAATGCAGAGGCAATCAGGCATATTGGAAATAATTCCAACCTGAGAATGAGCTGTCTGGTTTCCTGTCCCAGCTCTGCCACTTAGACCATTGAGCAGATAACTTGCTCTGCACCTATTTCCTCATTTGTGACTGGGTCTGATAACCCCTACTGCAAGCCCTCATTTGTGGGCTGAAGTGCCCAGTGTGGGGCCTAGAATGTACCACGTGGTGAGTAAAGGAAGGGGAAGATCATAGTATGTCACTGTGGAGCCACTTGATAACAAGAGCCATAGAAAGTTCACTTGTATGTAGGACTGAGTCACATGTCTTCCTGTAGTCCGGTCACTCAGCCGCTGCCCTGGTCAGAGGCCTTGGACCTGTGATAATAGTGAGTGTTGCTAAAAGAGGCCCTGAGCAGGGCAGCAGCTGCCGGCAAGACTATGAAGGGTGAGTTTAAATTGTGGTCAAATCTGGTAAAAAACCAATCCATTGACTGAGGATCCCTGTTTTAGATTTCACCTGTTCTTTTTATTTTTGATACATACATGGTGCTTTGTTTCAGAAAGTTAAAATTCATAAAAGAATACATATAATAGAAGAAATCATAAATTCAATGACAAAACAAGAAGAAAAAGAGAACCAGAGCTGGGGTGAGAATGTGGGGCCAACCACTTTGTGAGAACTAACGCTTCCCGAGCTCACGTTTATTAAGCGCTCATTCTGGGCCAGTACTTTGCAGTCACTGCCTCATTTAATCATGAAGTAGGTACTATATGACTATGCCCATCCTATGACTATCCCCATTCCACAGCTGGGAAACTGCCTAAGAGAAGGGAAGAAATTTGCCTGAGTTTATATCACTACAAAGTGTGGGAGGCAGGATTTTAGTTTGGATAGCCTTACTTTAAAGCCAACCTCTGAAGTAATATACAATACTACTTTCTCTATAAATTTTGCAGCAGTATCAGATGTTGTATTTATTGCAGCATAAAGAAAAAAGTGCAAGTATATTTGCCACAATGAACAATGATTACTTTAGGAGACGGAGTCCTGGGTGGGAGATAACTCATTTTGTGCTTTAATAAACAAATTAACAAAAATTGTTTAAGATCATTAAAAACTGTTTATGATCAATGTATTTAAAACAGAATCATCACCATCTATACTTTTGAAAATTGTTATTTTGGAAAATATTCAGATCATAGGAAAGCATCAAAAAAACAGTACAAAGAATTTTCATGTATGTTTCAACCATGCTCTGGTGTTGAACCACATTTGTTTTATCATTCTCTCTCTATGCATATTTTGTCTTTTCCGTTAGAGAGTCAAGTGTAGACGCAATGCTCCGTTACTCCTAACTACTTCAGTGTGTATTTTTTAGAAACAAGGACATTGATTTTTGTAATCATGGTATAGTTATCTGAATCTGGAAATTAAGATTGATACAGTACTGTTTGCTAATCTATAAACCTTAGTCCACTTTTACCTATTGTCCCACTACTGTCCTTTAGAGCAAAAGAAAAAAAATTTGTCTAGTTCTTTAATTAAATAGTTGTAAAATTTGTTTGATGTTTCCCATGATTAGATTAAGGTTCTCCGTTTTTGGCAGGAACACCCTAGAAGTGAGTTTGTGGCCTTCTCAGTGCTTCCTATCAGGGACCACGTGATGTCTGTTTGTCCCACCTGGTGAAAGAAGGTGTTTACCAGAACACCAAAAGTTAGGCCAAAAAGCTACTATTTTCCTGTTTCTAATTCATAAGTATCTCATGGAGAGATACTTTGATACTACATAATTATCCTGTTTCTCACCAAACTTTCACCTACTAGTGATAGCATCCATTGATAATACTTACCTAAAATATTCATTACTGTGGTGGTTGGCAAAGGGTGATTTTCTAATTCCATCATTCGTTCTACATTTATTAGTTGGTTCCATAAATTTTTGAAATGTATATTCTATGTCTATTTGTATAGGAGGAGTGCAGTATGTATTTTAATAGTTATTTCCAAAAGTAACTACTGGGAAGGAAAGAAAAAATGTTTAAAATTAATTTCAGTTATATATATTAATGTTCATAAAGAATTTATGGCAATCCAATAATTCAGTAAATATTTAATAAATAATAAAATAATATGATGACGTTTGACTTGGGCTCTGGGCTTTCGAGCAGCAAATAGAAATTAGAAGCATGGTGGGTTATAAGTTTTTATAACTGTTATGAAGGGAAAATAGAAAGGCATTTAAAAGCAAAATGTCTTTCTAGGTTTAGCAGAGCATTAAAGGACATTTTACAGGAGGGTGAAAAAGTAGAGTGTGGAAATGTTGACACACAGGAGAGTACAGAGTGAGATTGGGCTATTCATTTCACGCTTCTGTTCCTTTAGACAGAACCCATCAGCTCACACTTTGGGCTAGAGAGGGTGGTGGTAGGAGATTGTCAGACAGCATCTGGGGTGAAAAGCAAACCCAGAGCTGGGCAGAGCCACCCACTGAGTTATCTTCTAACTGGTTCAGTAGAGGGAGAGTCTGTGACAAGGATTGGGACAGAGAATCCAGAGAAAAGAGATACGGTTGGCTTGAAGTAGAGAAGGGGAGTTGAGGCTGGAGGACTTACTTGAGCCACTTTTTATATAGGACGTTAGATAGGGGCGAGGAGGGTGCTACTGAAGATTCCTGTCCATTGTGGACCAAATAAATGGGGTTCTGGATGGGGAGGAAGTCCTTTGTGCCAGGTTTGATGACTGGTAGGAATCTCTCTGTATTTAATAATCCTTTAAGGGCTTTGTAGGACTCTTGGGCTGTAGGAGTCTTTTGGACGAGGTGGGAGAGATGGCCTGGCAGGCTCCGTGGAGGAGGAGTTTCACGTGGGCTGACTGTTCACTGAGCCTGAGCTAGGTACAGTGGTGGTTCTGGAGGGACCATAGGAGAGACTGCCCAGGGGCACGTATTAGGACTTTGGGACTGACTGGCAGGGGTGGCAGCCCTCAGAGGACCACGGGGAGTGCAGAGACCCAGGCACAGCAGCACGAGCTGATGCCGAGGACTGCCTGAGGAGTTAGGAAGCTGGCCAAGGTGGTGGTGACTGCGACCCCCAGGAGGCGGGGGAGAAGCTGAGTTGAGTGACGCTGTTAGGGAGGAGGACTTGGTGGTTTCCAGCACAGTTCAGATAAATGAAGGCCTGGGATGCATCTGAGAATCCATCAAGATTTCAGGCTCCAGGATGCAGTTTCTTGACTGTGGATCACCACTTTTAAAAAAAAAGACAGGCAAGTTCTTTTCCTGCAGGATGCATTTCTTTTTGATGTAGAGAAGACATTTTGAGAAAAAACACCAGTAATTCTGAAGAACGTTTAGAAAAATAGCCATGGAGATATTTTTGTCTTTGTCTTCTTACTTTGGCTGAGGGTCCTCAGCCTTATGTGCTTTGTGATTGATACACACCTTTGGACCAGACCTTTTTCGAACACATTTCTGAAGCCTGCTTAATTGAAGTATTTTTGAAAATGCTGATTTGTAAAAAAAAATTGTTTTTATTACAGTAAAAGTGATGTGTGCCTATTGTACAAACAAGAATAAGCTCGTGAAACTCCCAACAATAAAGTTAGAAAATGAAAAGTGAAAATCACTCAGTCTTTTGTCTTGAGGCAGCAGCCATTATTTTATTGTTTATATCAATAGAGAAAAGATGGAAAGAATATTTTTGTAAGACTGATCATGCTGCACATGCTATTTTATCAGGTGTTCTTTTTTTTTTTTTTTATTAAATTCAGTTTTATTGAAATACATTCACACACCATACAATCATCCATGATATACAATCCACTGTCCACAGTATGATAACATAGTTATGCGTTCATCACCACAATCTATCTCTGAACATTTTCCTTACATCAGAAAGAACCAGAACAAGAATAAAAAATAAAAGTGAAAAAAGAACATCCAAATCATCCCCCCATCCCACCCCATTTGTCCTTTAGTTTTTATCCCCATTCCTCCACTCATCCATACACTAGATAAAGGGGGTGTGATCCACAAGGTCTTCACAATCACAGTCACCCCTTGTAATCTACATTATTATATAATTGTCTTCAGGAGTCCAGACTGCTGGGTTGGAGTTTGGTACTTTCAGGTATTTACTTCTAGCTATTCCAGTACATTAAAGCCTAAGAGGTGTTGTCTATATAGTGCATAAGAATGTCCACCAGAGTGACCTCTCGACTCCATTTGGAATCTCTCAGCCACTGAAACTATTTCGTCTCATTTTGCATCCCCCTTTTGGTCAAGAAGATACTCTCAGTCCCACGATGCCGGGTCCACATTCATCCCCGGGAGTCATACTCTGCGTTGCCAGGGAGATTTACACCCCTGGGAGTCGGGTCCCACGTAGGGGGGAGGGCAGTGAGTTCACCTGTTGAGATGGCTCAGTTAGAGAGAGAGAGGGCCACATCTGAGCAACAAAGAGGTACTCAGGGGGAGACTCTTAGGCACAACTACATGCAAGTTTAGACTCTTATCAGGTGTTCTTTTGAGGTTGAATGTCACAACCATCTTTTGGAATCAATAGATTAGGTCACTTAGAAAATAATTTGTTATAATTTTAATGTAATATTCCTTTCTATGAATGTCTAACCGTCATTTCTTTAACCATGCATGGCTGCTAACGTTTAGGCTATTTTGAGGTTTTTGTTTGAAGCTTCGTGGCACTGAACAGCCTGGTACTTACATAGGTTGCTGCCCTCTTGTGTGTTCTTGTGTTAGAAGTGTGGAAAGATTGAATTGCTGGGTCAGAGGGCTGGCTGATGGCCCACCGCTGTAGGGGCCTGAGTACCTGCCCCCCACAACTGGGCGTTACCCTTTTCTGGATATTTTTCCTTTGACCAGACAAAAGATACCTCTGTGTTGCCAGAGGGAGTGTTGGAGAATATTTCTTTCTCTGCTAACCTTTCCGATACGAGCAAACCTTAAGAGGATAGAAAGTAAATAATTTTAGGTTTGTAAATCCCGTTTCCCCTTTGCATGATTGATGAAGGTCAGCTCTGTCTGGGGTGTATTAAACATTAACAGGGAAGGAGGTGCCTACAGTTAGTTAGGAGGGAGTTCTAATGTCTTGACAAGGTCAACTTTGAAATGGATTCAAGAATGTTGTTTGTTATTCTTTAAGCCCATTATCTTACTTTGTTTCTTCACAACATGGGGAAAATACTGATTTGTTTCTCAAGAAAAATCCATTGTAATCCATTTCTTTGGAACGTTCCTTTCCAAGTGCTCACACATACTATAACCTAAACGTCGGCTCATGTTACCTGGGCTAAATGGAAGATGCTAAACAACGGTGAATGGATGGGAACTTTGTTTTTGTTGGGCATGAGGAGTAGGTGTGTGATAGAGCCACTTAACTCTGTTCTTCATGTGATTCTTCTAACCTAGAGAAAGTCTTCCAGAAAACAGCCTTGTAGAAAGAAGGACTGTTAGTGACCTTCCTGAGCATGTGAGGTCAGCACTAGGGGCTTAGCATGGGGCAGAAATCTAGTTCCAACCAGTTTAACCTGAAAAGGGCCTTTACTGGGACAGGTTCTGGCCAGGGTGGTGGTTGAGGTCACTGTGGGGACTGGCTCTGAGACTCAGCCGGGTGAGGACTCTGCCTCGGTCCTTCCTTCTCTGACACAGGCTCTTTTGGAGTTAGTTAGACTCAGGTCCACTCTGGTCCCGCCTCTCACCCTGCAGCTCCCCCACTGGAGGAAAGAGTCTCTCTTTTTCCAGCTTGTTGTAAAACCACCACAATCAAAACAGCTCCCCAAGTCCTTGACCCACTCGTTGTGGCCAGGGAGGCTGGCTGTGTAAGAAAATGGTGGCTCCTTCCAGAGAACATCACGTCAAGGGAAGAGGGTACAGGGGACCATTTCCTTAAAAGAAAAGGGGCTTGGCCAGGGACAAGGGGTCCAGATGTGACCACTGGGGGACTGTGAGCTTCAGCTGGAACTTTATGTTTTAGATCACTTGAGAGGTCATGGGGGTCTTGTACGTAGGAAGACTCGGGCGTTGGGACAGAGAGGTGTAGGTTTGCATTACAGCTCTCCTGCTTATTATTCGTGTGGATTGAGGCAAGTCTTCAAGCCTTGGTTTTCTGTCTAGAAGAGGAGACTGCTGCAAATGGACAATATCTGTCTCATAGGGTTGTTTTTGTCAGGGTAAGACTTCACGCACAGAAAGTGCTTGGCACAGTAAGTGCAGCCTAATTGTTAGCTTTATGATTATTATTTTATAGCATCCAATTTGATATCCTTTCTTCCTTTGAGGTTGATCCAGCACTATCACTGCTTTGTTTTGTGTAGCTGCTGTGGATTTAAACTGTTCCAGAACAGCCAAACAGTGGCAGAGAGAGGCCAGAGAGGAATGAAGAGCTGGTTGCAGAACGGCCTCGTGTCAGGGCAGTAGTGCCTCGGGTCAGGGGACGGTAGTGGAGGGGGTGTTGGCTGCACAGCTGCGTGTTGTGGGAACGTTCATGGGCCCAGGTCCTCCGTGTATTAAAATATGTCCTAGGAGGGATTGTGAGCTATTTACTCCACCTTTTTTTTTTTTTTTTAAAGGAAACTATAAACGTGTAGCTGAACAATCAGTTATCTCTGCGTGGGTCATATTTGAATCACTTGGGGACATTTATTCCCCACTCCTCCTAAGAACCTTGAGCTGGAGTGTGTCCAGGCTTCAGGCTCTAGTGAGGGAGAGGCTTTGCATCTTCGTGTTAGGCAGTAATTCCAGTAACTGTAAGTGAGCTGTGACACCATGCACTCTGTAAACGGTTTTCAATGTTGGAAGAAATTGCATTGCATTATATTCAGATGAGCTTAAAACTGATCATAGTGAAGTACAAAAGAGATCATGTATGAGCAAGGACAGAAAAGGACTTGGATGAGGAGACAGTAGCCTTTGCGGGGACTGTATAGATTACTCTATGAAAAGAGAAATATGATTTTGCTTAAGTGAAGTCAAAAGTGATTAGGAATCTTTACCTTGCTTGCTTTGCCAACATGAATGATTGGCAAAGGAAATTGTAGAAGAAGAACTGTCTGAACGCCTTAAAGGCAGTCACCATGTATTGAACCTCCTGCTCTGTGTCAGAAATAATACTGGGTTTTGCAACCTGAGACTTCTGGAGGTTAAGGCACATGGGCAGTGAGCACTTGACTGGAATTTGAATGGAAGTCTGTGAAACTTCAAAGCCATCAACTCCCTCATTCTGCTGCTGGCTGATAGACGTAACTTTGCTCTGTGATCACATTGTTCAGGCAGCGTGGTAAGAAAAAGAAAGCAAGTCTTGGCTTTCCTGCTGGGCTATTAGTAATGCATAGTGAGTTTAAATTCTCAGTGGAAGGAATTAAAAAAAAAAAAGTTAAGCAGATGCTTGGAAGAGCAGCAAATTCTTGTCGCAGTGGCTGGGATCCACAGGTGTCCACAGGTGAATAAGAAAAACACACTGTGAGGGTTTTAGGTGGGCAGCACTTTCTTCTACCCATAAGAAATTTCAGTGACTTGAGAACCAAGTTTAGGGAGAAAACATTTATTTATTTTTTACTTAAGAACAAAGGAGCTTTTGGGAGGGAGAGAAATGGTTCTAGGTACTATTTCTAGCTACCTGAGATCAGAAGGAAACAGCTTGATATAGTGAAGCAGCAGATAAAGTAAAATAATAAGCAATCTTCATTAAATGAAGGATATGCTGGGATCAAATTCACGTTCTTTTTTTTTTTTTTGGCTGAGTCTGTTTTAATATTTGATTGAAATTCTCTCTCAGAGTTTTCTGCAAAGAAGTTTGTTTTATATTAATTTAAGAAAGTAAAAAGTGATTTGCTCATGGGCTGAGAGGACGAGTTAGAAGTTTGAGCTTTTGTTTATTTGGCCGGGTAAGTGGTTGAAAATGGGCGCGGAAGTCTTCTGTTTGGCTGCCTGGGTCTAGGGCCTTGGCTCTGTAGCTGCCTTCTTTCTGGAGTGTCACAGTCGCTTCTGGCGGTCACCTTGACAAGATGCTGGTCTGCCTGGAAAGATCTAAATTAGAAATCCAGGGTCTGCTGGATAAGATAGCCATTTGCCAAAGTGAACCCAGGTAAACAAAATGAATCTTTGCCCCCTCAGGTCTTCAAATTCTTGGTGTTAAAGGTCAGGAGAAGGCTCTGATTGCAAGTGAGGCTAGGAAAGAGTGCTTTTTGACTGATTGAGGGCAGGGCCTTTAATTTCTAAATGGTTTAAAGAGTTCACGGCTCGTTTGTTCATTCCAAAGGCCTAATGATATGTATGATATTTTTTCTCAGAAAGCAGTGCTGCTTTTGGCAGTGACTCTCCATCACAATTGCTTGAAAATAACCACGTCCATTCGAACCAAAATGCGTGGCCTCTCTGCATATGTGGTTGTGTCCATGAAAGAAATTGTGCATGATGATTAAAAAAGCACTTGAAATAAGCAAGAGTGGCTTTTAAATTGGGAAAAAATGCAAATGCCCAGCATTAGGAGAATAGAGGATATATGTGTACGTCCATCCACAAGTTCAGCTGTATGATGATATACAAGGGTAGTTTATTGAAGAGTATTCTGTGACATAGGGAAGTGCCTGTGACATAATGTAAAATGAAAAGGGCAGGTGCAAAATTTATTTACAGCAAGATCTCAGCTATGTACAAATGTGTAGAAGAAAATGATATGTGAAATTGTTAAAGGTATTAGTCTGTGTGATGAAATTACAGATGATAGGCTTCCTTTATGTATTTCCTTATTTTCTAAGTTTTCTACAAGAGGCATATATTACTTTTATAAACAGAAATTTAAAAATATTCTTCTGCAGCTCTTCTGAGATTATATTGTTGGGATATGACAAGGAAAATAAATTATCTATGTTGTCTGTTACATGAAGAAATAAATGGGAGTTGGAGTTAATGCAAAAAGCAGTGCCTCTGTTTATGTGTACAGTGGCGTATCTGACAGGAATGGGCATCACCCATAACTTACAGTTATTCCTTAATTTTCCTCTTGGAATTGTGGTCACAATAAAGTAGCTTCTTATGTTTAATATGTAGGTGATCCCCAAGCAATATTGGAGTTAGAATCAAGGATCTATTAAGCATATTTACTGCTTCACCTACTTTCTTTCCATGCATTTTCATCTGGTTGCTCTAAAAGGATTTAAAAAAAAAAAAATGAAAAATTTGAAGGAAATCTGTTACTGCATTTAATACATGAACTGTTTTGATAAGTTTTGCCAACTAAATGAGCAAACATTAGAATGACTTTAGCTCATTTTAAGGACTTCATTTCTGCTTTTTTTTTTACATTTCATTTAGCTTTTTGTGGTACTTCCTGTAGATTTTTTTGTTTTTGCCTCAGAATTTTGAGGTAAAAGATGATGAAACATGCCATGGCCAAATGTTCAGAGTTGATTAACAATGCAGTCAGAGTAAGGCAGATCTGCTCTTTGGTTTGATTTCTGCGCTGTAGAAGAAACATTTGTTCAAGGGGAAAGTGCTTATATTCCTCAATGAGTTATATATGACAAACCTCGTGGAATGGAAATCCTTTGACTTTTGAATGAATGCATCGCATCTTCCTCTCCCCTTTCCTAACAAAATAGCCTTAGTACGAATTGTAATTGCGTAGACGGTTGCCCGGGACTGGGGGAGGGAAGATCAGGGAGTGACAGCTGATGGGCCCTGGGTTTCTTTTTGGGGTGATGAGGATGTTCTGGCATTAGATAGTGGTGACGGCTGCACAACCTTGTGCGTGTACTGAAAACTACTGAATTGCCCACTTTAAAAGATGAATTTTATTGTATGTGAATTATTTCTCAGTTTCTTCAAAAAGGAGCAAGAAGAGGAGAAAGGATTGCATATGTGAGGGAATCTCACACCTGAGGGAAAGCATGTTCCAGGCCCCACCAGGCCCTGCAGTGTTCTTAGTAATAAATACGGGGAAGCCCAGTCCTGGGGGGACGTTGAATCTTCACAGGCGTATGACATGAGATTAAAAACCACATGATTAAATGATCAGTCTCACATCTGAAATGTTATTATGAAGTGAAATAGGTTTTCTCTATCTAAGGATAAGGATAATACTCTATTTTCAAAGACCTGTTTTTGATGTATTGCATTATGGGGATGTATTAATGAGGACTGAATTCTATCTCAACCTTTAAAATAAAACAAATGTTTATTAGTATCAACGCCTAACTGAAAGAAGGAAGAGAAAGGAAGCATGTGGGTTTTGTACTCACAGGAGTGAGTTTTTATTTTTCTTTTAACTTTCAAGGGGCAGGTGATTTATTATGATTTTTAAGCATTGTGAAAACAATAAAAAGAAGAGGGCTAACATTTTTCGAATGTCTAGTTATATTAGATCTTGTGATAATTTCTTTCGCTATGTTATGCCATTTAATTACCACAAGAACCATATTTTCAATTCATTTTAAATCTGGAGAAACTAAAAAGAAAACAAACATTCAAACCTCTCCTCCCCCAAGAAATATAATTGTAAATTCCCAAAGAACAGTGAGAAAGATAACTTTCCGGAAACAATGTGCCACTGCCCAGAAGTCCCCACACCCGGGTGAACAGCCTTTTGGGCATTTCTCTGCATGTTAGAATTATACTCTCCATGCTCTTCTACAGCCTGTTTTTGTTTGTTTTTTTGTTTTGTTTTGTTTTACTCAATGTAAAAAGTTAGTAGAATAGCTTTTCTAGTTAAAATCTGGTCATTTTCAGTGCTTCATGGTTGTGCTTTTGTTCTGGTTTACTAATGCTACCGTTTTGCAAAACACCAGAAATGGATTGGCTTTTATAAAGGGGGTTTATTTGGTTGTAAAGTTACAGTCTTAAGGCCATAAAGTGTCCAAGGTAAGGCATCAACAATAGGGTACCTTCACTGGAGAAAGGCCATTGGTGTCTGGAAAACCTCTGTTAGCTGGGAAGGCATGTGGCTGGCATCTGCTTGCTCCTAGGTTGAGTTTCAAAATGGCGTTCTCCAAAATGTCTCTGTACCAGCTTCTTGGGGCAAACTTTGGACTAGTACCTCCAAAGCATCAGCAAAACTCTGCTTTCAACAGTCATCTTCAAATGTCTCTGTAAGTTGCAGTAGCGAGCTCCTTTTGTCTGAGCTCTTATATAGGGCTCTGGTAAACTAATCATGGCCCATGCTGAATGGGCGGGGCCACGCCTCCATGGAAATTATCTAATCAGAGTTATCAGCTACAGTTGGGTGGGTCACTTCTCCTTGGAAACAGCCTATTCCAAAGGTTCCAACTTAATCAACACTAATATGTCTGCCCCTACAAGATTGCATTAAAGAATATGGCTTTTTCTGGGGAATGTAATATATACAGACTGGCACAGCTTTCTGTGTGTGTTACAATTTACCTGGCTTATCCCCTATTGATAAAGATTTAGGTTGTTTGCAAGTTTTTGCCATTTAAACAACGTTGTGATGATCACTCCTTGCCTAAGGGTTGTGTCTTTTTGCAATCTTTTGTCATGTTTTTTCCTCTAACATACTTAAAAGCAAAGAGAATAATATAGTGAATCCCCACATACCTGTCACCCAACTTCAACAGTTATTAGCATTCTGCCACTCTTTTTTTTTTTTTAATCTTCATTTTATTGAAATATATTCACATACCACGCAGTCATACAAAACAAATCGTACATTCGATTGTTCACAGTACCATTACATAGTTGTACATTCATCACCTAAATCAATTCCTGACGCCTTCATTAGCACACACACAAAAATAACAAGAATAATAATTAAAGTGAAAAAGAGCAATTGAAGTAAAAAAGAACACTGGGTACCTTTGTCTGTTTGTTTCCTTCCCCTATTTTTCTACTCATCCATCCATAAACTAGACAAAGTGGAGTGTGGTCCTTATAGCTTTCCCAATCCCATTGTCACCCCTCATAAGCTACATTTTTATACAATTGTCTTCAAGATTCATGGGTTCTGGGTTGTAGTTTGATAGTTTCAGGTATCCACCACCAGCTACCCCAATTCTTTAGAACCTAAAAAGGGTTGTCTAAAGTGTGCGTAAGAGGGCCCACCAGAGTGACCTCTCGGCTCCTTTTGGAATCTCTCTGCCACTGAAGCTTATTTCATTTCCTTTCACATCCCCCTTTTGGTCAAGAAGATGTTCTCCGTCCCACGATGCCAGGTCTACATTCCTCTTCGGGAGTCATATTCCACGCTAGCATTCTGCCATTCTTGTTTCATCTGTTCTCCCACCCCTTGTTTTTCCTGGGGTATTTTAAAGCACATTCCACACATCATAGCCCTTTTCCTGTAAATACTTCACTATGTATCTCTAATAAATGAAGACTTAAAAATAAATACAACACCAGCATCATCACACTCAACAAAATTATCAGTAATTCCCTAATATCATCTAATAACCAGTCTGTGTTCAGTTGTCTCAAAAATACTTTTTTACAGTTGATTTGTTTGAATCAGGATTGAGAGGATGGCACATATTACATTTAAATTTTTGTTGAAATTGATAACAGTTTCTCCCCAGACCCTCTTTTTTTTCCATATCATTTATTTGTTGAAGAAACTGGATCATTTGCCGTGTAGACTCTTTCTTCATTCTGGATCAGACTGGTTGCCTCCCTCTGTGTCGTCATGTCATTTAGCGTTCTCTTCTATTTCCGAAAATTCCGTAGTTAGATCTGACTCTAGAGGCTTGATTAGCCTCAGCTTTTCTTTTTGTAACTTGGGCTTTATAGATGCTGGTGTGTTCATCCCTCTGCATTCCATTAGGAGGCCTGTGTGGTCTGCTTGACCCACTTTGGGCAATGCTAATATTAATAAGTGGGTTCAGGGGCCGTCACCCTGATCTTTCCATCATCAGCTTCCCAGCAATCTTAATGGCTTTAGCAGCAATTGATGATTGTTACTTAGATTGACTGCTTCATTAGATAACAGGACAGCTTTATCATTCCTTTAATTTTACTATTTATTAGCTGTGATTCTTCTATAAAGAAGAACTTTGCCTCATCAACTAGTTGGTTACTCTGATACACATTCTATATAGGAAAAGCACTTTCACTGTCTTATGCTTTCCTTTACTTTATCAGTTTTCAGAGCAATGAGTTGGTGTCCTAAGAAACCTCCAAAGATGACCAAAGAAGGTCTTTTTACTATTAATATAACTCATGAATTTAAACATAGTTGGTGTATTGAACCCATTACATTTGAGCATCTTCTTGATGTCCTGTGTTTGGCCAGTAGGAGCCCTTTCAAGTCATGTCAAAAGGGCACAGACTGAATTTGAAAGGGCCATGTCCCAGTAAAAGGAATTGGGCTCCTTGAAGAAATGGCTCATTCTGCGTCTAAGACAGAAGTGCCCAAGGGGAGCCTCGTACATCTCATCAGGCTTGCAAGCCCGGCACTTTTATCTGGTCTCACTCTATATTGAAGTTACTTGTCTGTGGAAGTCCTCCCCAGCCCGGGGCGGGCACTGGGTTCTATTTTTTAAGTCCCATAGCACTGCTCAGGGGGTCCTGGTGGGTATTTGACGATGCCTACGTTGGCTGCGTGTATTTTACAGCTCTTTTCAAAGCTGATTTCCCGATTTATTTATATTATGTTCTACAGATTTTATTCTCTCATCGAATCTTATTTTTCAATCTTCAGACTACAGCTCATCTTCCCTTTATATGCCTTCAAGGCTTTCCCTTGTAGTACTTACTACAGCTTAATTTTTACTGCAGTTATTTGATGCATGCCTGTCTCCCCAGTCCCATGTCTGCTTTTTTTTTTTTTTTTTTTTTTTTTTAAATCTTTTTATCCTAAACACATTGCTTAATGCCTGAGCTCATAGTTGTTGCTCAGGAAAATTTGTTTAATAAATGAAGAGACTCTTAACTTTGGTGCTTCTCCAGATTTTTCAGTGGTTGAATGAGAATAATATCAGGGAAAGCCAGACTGCATGATACATTGCATTAAAGAGTGCTGTCTCTCAGGGCCTGTGCCAGGTATTTTCAGTTGTGGGAATCGGCACCCTCAGATGTTGGGCAAGGCCTTCCTTCACGGTGTCTTCTCTATAGTTCATAAGCCAAAGCTCTTCACTAGGTTACTGAGCCTGGGTTTATTTACCCAGGTATTGCTGAGATAGCACTGCTTGAATAGACTCAGCTTGGGTGCATCTAACCTTCCTTCCTCTTCCTCCCTCTCCTTCCCACTCCCTGTCCTCCTCTAGCAGTGGGATATCAGACTTTTCCTCTGGGCATTCTGAGCCTCAGCTCTGAACATGGTTTTGCTCAGCTGCACTCTGGTGTGTAGTTTTGTGCCTTTCTCTTGACCTCCCTGAGCCTTTGCTTCCCTGTTTGTAAAATGGAGCAGTCGTGACACCTGCTTTACCGACTTCGCAGGACTGTAGGAAGAGTTGTGGACACAGGAATTGTTATCCACTAGTTTTCCGTTATTTTCTCCCTTCGACTTTGTGGTCTTTGAGATTTAGAATCTGAAACATACCTGTGCTTTTGCTGGTAAGTGATTTGCTCCAGAGCATCCCTTTTTGTTGTTGGTCTATTGTAGCTAAAGGTAATAGGGTTTCACAGAACAGGGCTGTCCATTGCCTAAAAAAAAAAAAAAGAAAATTAAAATAATTTCTCCCCTTTTTTTTTTAAATGGAGAGAATTGTAGATTCACATGCAGTTGTAAGAAATAATACAAAGAGATCCCATGTATACCTTGCCCAGTTCCCCCCAATGATAAGATCTTGCAAAACTACAGTGCAGTATCACAGTCAGGATATCAACATTGCTACAACTCTACCATCTGATACAACTCCACCATCTTACTCATATTTACCCACTTTGTTCTCATTTGCTTGTGTCCATTGGCTTTTTTTTAATGCAAATTGTATTGAGCTATGTTCACATGCCGTATAATCCATAAGTGGCTCATGGTATCATCACCACATTCAATTTTAGAACGTTTTCGTTACTTGAAAAAGAAACACAACAAATAAACATAGAAAAGGAAACCCAAAACACCCCACACCCCATATCCCCCCCTGTTGTTGACCCCTAGTATTGGTGTGGTACATTTGTTACTGTTGATAAAAGAAAATTAATATATTATCGTTAACTATAGTTTGTAGCTTGCAGTAAGTACATTTTCTCCCTTATACCCCTTTATTATTAACTCTTTGTAAAAGTGTCATACCATTTGTTCCAGTTCATGAAAGAACTTGTTTCTATTTGTAGCATTAATCACAGACATTGTCTACCACAAGATTCACTGTGTCATGCATTCCCATGTTTTAACCTCTAGCTTTCCTTCTGGTGATATACATGACTCTAAGCAACCCCTTCAACCACGTTCACAGACAGTTCTGCACCGTTACTTATAATCCCAATAATGTGCTACCATCATTCATCTATTTCCAAACATTTAAACTTGACCTAGTTACAATTCTGCACATATTAGGCAACCGCTCCCCATTCTGTAGCCTCGTTCTTTCTCTTGGAAACCTATATTCTAAATTTTATGACTGAGTTTACATATTATAATTAGTTTCATATTAGTGAAATCATGCAATATTTTTCCTTTTGTGTCTGACTTATTTCACTCAGCATAATGTCCTCAGGGTTCATCCATGTTGTTACCTCATTCCTTCTTACTGCTGAGTAATAATATTCCATTGTACAAACCACGTTTTGTTTATCCATTCAGCTGTTGATGGCTTTCATGCTGAAAAGTTTTCTAATCCAACATTTCAGTTTTGTGGCAGTAAGGACGAATGTCACAGTTAATGTGAGGGAATTAACGTGTAGAGTAAGAAGAAATACGGTGTCTTTTCCTTTAACTCTAGTGAACTGAGTAATACAGAGCATGATGAATTTGGAGTAAATAGTGTAATAATATTATCTAACAGATGTTTTAAAGAACAGGAGGCTAACTTATTAATATATACATTGTTGGCACATTAATGACACTTTAAAAAAGACTTTCAATATACTTGAAAACTGTATGTTAATCATAACCCGCTGTTACTTTGCACCATTCTTTTGTTTATGTTGGTCTTAGAAAACCATGTTTTCATGAGGACTTCAGAGTGATTTTAGTCTAGCTCTTGTTTAAATTCTTATTAATTCTGGGATAGTAGAACCTGAGCTAGATTTAATATCTGTGCTTTTCCCTATTTCCTTTTCTAATTGACTTGAAGAAGATGTGGTGGACCTTAGAGGATTGAGGCCTGCTGTCTCCTTTTCCCCTTTGTTCCTCTTTAGGTTCAGGGCCTGGCCAGCCACCATCATTGAAATCAGTTTCATGTTTAACTATTTATGGTTCAGATGCCACTTCTACCCCATCCTACACTAGCCAATTGCCAATAACTCTGAGTAGTTTTTCTCTAAAAGAATTTTTTTTTGTATGTTTTCTCCATGTTTAAGAATGTGTGCCCATTTGGAAATAGCAGAAAAGCATAAAGAAAATGTCGCCTATTATTTTATCTGAAGTATCTTTGAAACCTCTCCCTTTCTTTTTTTCTGGCTGCCCTGTCTTACGGGACTCAGACCCCACTTTTCTCTTGCTTGCTTTGCCCCCAGTGTCCCTCTCCAGGCTGAGAGAGCTCACTTAAAACACACGTATGCTGTGTCACTCCCTGCTCAGACGCTCCAAGGTTTCCACTGCCCGCATGACATTCGAAGTCCTCTGTTATCATTGCCTCAAACGTGCCATTCTTTGATTTTCTTTGATCACATCTTTCCCTTCAAACTGTAGCCATACTGAATTGGTAACCCACTCCCCATTCTCTTTCCTCTGTATGGACGACCTCTTCTTGGCCTTGTCAAACCCTTTTCATCACTGAAGGCTCAGCTTCTGGAAAGCCTGAGCTGCTTTTTCCCAGTTGAAACTAGTTGCTCAATCGTCAGTGATCCCAGGGCACCTAGCCCACACTTGGTTTTGTCATGGACCATGCTTTGCCTTTTATTGTGGTCATCTATGTAGACATTTCAACTATTATCAATAATTTTGTAGGCAAGGACCATATCTTGTAGTGCAATTTTATTGAGATATATTCACATAACATACAGTCCTTCAAAGCATACTCTTGTTTATTTTTGTGTTCCTGGACCCCTCACCTGCACTGTAGGATCTGCTTCTTCCTCTCTCTGAGGGTGAAGTGGGGAGGGGGCAGCAGTGGGAGGGGGGCACTTGAGACTCAGCCAGGAATATTCCTTGTTTCCTTCCTATCCAATAAATTTGACGGATGAGTTTTAGTTGGATGAATGCCTTGGCATCCATCCTAACCTTTGTTAGGAATTGAATACCTTGTTTTTTTAAAAATGCAATTCTATTGAGATATATTTCACACCTGATACAAACCCTCTGAAGTATACAACCAGTGGCTCATAGTATCATCACTTAGTTGTGCATACATCACCATGATGAATTTTGGAACATTTTCATTATACCAGAAAAGAAATAAAAATAAAAAAGAAAACCCAAATTCTCCCGTACCCTTATCCCCACCCCCCATTATTGATCCGTAGTATTGGTGTAGTACATTTGTTACTGTTGACGAAATAGTATTATAATATTACTGTTAACTATTTCCATAGTTTGCAATGGCTACATTTTTCCCATATACCCCTCTATTATTAACTCCTTGTATTAGTGTCATACGTTTGTTCTAGTTCATGAAAGGACTTTTTTATATTTCCGCAGTTAATCATGGACATTGTCCACCACAAGATTCACTGTGCTATACATTCCCATGTTGTAACCTCCAGCTTTCCTTCTGGTGACATACATTACTCTAAACTTCCCCTTTCTGCATGTTTACACACCATTCAGCGCTGTTATTCTCACAATAATGTGCTGTTGTCACCTCTGTCCATTTCTGAACATTTACGTTCAACCCGGTTAAACATTCTGCACATATTAAGCAACTGCTCCCCTTCTTTAGCCTCATTCTGTATCATAATAACTTGACTTTAAATTGTGATTTGTTCCCAGAAAATCCCAAATAGAAAAATCATGAGTATTACATAAGGTCCTGGCAAAGGAAATCTAGAAACATAAGTGTGGTTTTGACATTGTCAAAGAAATATCGATCCATTCATGCCTCCCGTGCCCTTTTGAAGGGGAAGCTGGGTTTCCTGACTGTACTTGGTGTGCTCTGTCACGGGAGGATGCAGTGAGAGCTCATTAGGTTCTGTCTGCTGCTGTGAGAAAATGAGCAGGCAGGCATGGGGGAATTCTGCCGTGTTCCCATATGAATAATGAGCCACAGAGCTATTTCTCACTTAGAGAAAGAAAACTTTTTCTAGCCAACAGAAGATTGCCTTTACCTTTAAGAAACAGTGTTCTACGCAGTGGTATATTAAATTCTAGTTCACCTTTTGTCACATTCCTTCCTCCTGCCATTAGTGGTAGCCACTAACAATGAAAAGGAGGGAAACTTAACTTTATTAACAAAACCATACCAGCTGTCCATTTCCTCTCTCAGAGAGTGTCAAGACTAACCAATATGCTAGAGGCTTCTAGAAGAAAAGTGCTTGTATTATCAGTAACATTTAAACAGATGCCACGTTATTTTTGCCCTTAAAACTGAAACTGAAACAACTGTGCAGAGAGAATCATGTTTACCCTCATTTTACCAATGAGGAAACTGAGGCACACAGAAGCCATAGTTTGCCCAAAGTCACACAACTAGTATGTGGCAGAGGCAGGCTCTGGAGTCCGTGTTTCACCACTGTGCAGCACTGTTGTGTCGACATGTAAACAAGGTTTACCATGATGTATGGATATACCATGCATACAGCCTCTTGAATAATCTTTTAAAATCATGAATTGGCGTTTTTCACTTCTCAGCCTGAGCCCCCCCACCCCGTCTTCCCATCAGACTTAGAATCAAATGAATTCTTTACCGTATTTCCATGACCTGGTTGCTCTATCTCTCAGCCTTCTTCCTACGTCTTCTCTCATTTACTGGGCTCCCATTTACTGGGCCCCGGCATCCTGGCCTTTCCCCCACATCTTTGTGTTGGGAGCTTTATCTTTTTATTCACGACTTAGCTTGGATCTCACCTTTCTAGAAGCCTTCCCTGACTCCCCTAACTGCAGTTGATTCTGCCCCTAGCAGGTTATTTTCTCCCTATCTGCAATTCTCCCTCGCTTGAATTTAAGTTTCCTGGTTACAGAGGTCTTTATCTGTCTTATTTAACTACAGAATTTTCCATTGCCTTAAACAGTGCTTGGGACATAGTGGCCATTCAATAAATATTTATGGTGTGAATGAATATCAGGAGGGATTGGCCCTGTCTGCCTGTGGAAGGCCTGTGACTTTCCTTTTAGAACCCTCTGGTCTAAAGGATATATGGCACCAGCCAAGGGCAACTAGAGGCCCCCTTATCCCTGCAAACTCTGTCACTTCCCAAACCCAAACCCAATCAAAACGGCACCTCTGATGTCTCAGCAGCAAGCAAAGATAGAAGACAACCGCCAAGGGCATATGACAGAGGCCTCTGAATATGACAGAGGCATTGCTGTGCCTTGTAGAGTCTGGAAAGACACTTTGATTTTAGCTCAGCACAGTAACTGTGTAATGGTGACCCTGAGACATCCAGAAAGGCTGAAATCTAGAATATTCTCATTAATAAACATGCTTTTAGGAGATTTCCGTTAACTAAATGGAAAGTTCAGACTTCGGAACCAGTCCTTAGTTTTCCAGAATAGCCTCTCTCCGGGTGGACTCATCCCTTCATGGAGGGCATGTCTTTGAGCCTCTTCCTTGCTTAGCGCTGGGAAGTCTTCACTGTGGTTTTATTATGGTTATTAAAGAAATGTTTCTGAATTTTGTTCTCTTGCATGTGTAGAACACAGCAGGTTCCTAATCTGAAATCAAAGTCACTCTGAGTTTTCTAAGGTCCTCTGCTATCTGATTGGACTGTCCCAGCGTGAGGGAGGCAGGCTCCAGAGGCCACTTCCTGCCCTGGTGCACTGGTCATGATGGCTCCCCGTGGTTACACGGGGGCGGGGAGCTGGGAGCCTGGACAGACCTGAGCCACCTGGGGCTGGGCTTGGTGAGCCCCGAAGCACGTGTTGGATCTGCTTAAGGCCCTCTGGAGAGGGGTGGTCCTTCAGTTCTGGACCAGACCTTTCCCCCACTGCCTCTCCACAAAAACTTAACACTGAGAAAAGATTAGGCTGAGTTTAACATGTGTTAAGATTTGGATACTCTGCTGGCCTCTGAAAATCTGTAAGGCCTCTTAACTCTCGGTTCTTGTTTTAAGAAGTGAGTGTTTAAACAGGAAACAGTGCTTGAGGGTAGCTGTGGCAGCGGCAGCAGTCTGGGTGAAGATTCCAGGCTGAGTGGGCTGTGGGTTGTGCCTACTGACGTGACGGGTGTGCTCTAGTTCTCCGTGGCATTCAGCATCACCTGGCAGGTTTGTAATCTTTTGGTGCCTGGCCGGGAGTAAGTACTTGAATGTTTGTTCAGTGAAGCAACAAAGTCAGGGGTGATTAAAAACTAGCCAATGTTGATTGACCAATTCTTTGTACCAGGCTTGTGCCTGTTTACCACCTTGATTCTTATTCTCACGACCGCCATTTAGTAGGTGAGGAGACACAGAGAAGATAAGTGATGAGCCAGAGTTTGGCACCGAGCTCTCCGGCTTCGGAAGCCAGGCTCTAGACCTGAACTGCGCTTCTCTCAGTGGGCAGGGACGCCAAGCCAAGGTAGTCACGACTCGAGCGTGTGCTATGCACAGAAATCCTCAATAAAAAGAATTGCTCTTGTTTTCTCTACGGTGCCTGCCCTTTTGAAACTTTGAATCTCCCTGACCCGAGGAAGTCCTGTCTGCAGACATCTGAGGCATAGCCTAAAGGCATGTTTATTACAGCGAATGTTCTAGATTTCAGCCTTTCTTGATGTCTCAGGTTCACCATTACTCAGTCATGGTTCTGCTTGGAAATCGCTTTTCAAAAAAAGAGAGAGGCCCCAGTCATTTCCATTACACGTTTACATTTAAGAAACTAGTATTTGTAACACAAAGTGTAGTGCAACTCAGAGCATGTTACAGTGGAATAGAATTTGTTATATTCATAAAATCATCCCAAGATTTAGAAAAACTAAAATTTGTGTTATACCACTAGCATGTGATCTGGTCATGGGATCTAAGAAACGTCAGGCTCTTTGAGTTTGAGGTCTGGCTGGTGGTCCCCCTGGTTTCCTTCCCATTTCTCTTCTTGAGCCCCCCCACATTCACCCTGCTCACAGGAGGACCTTGAAACAATTGCTTTGGAAGCACCTGGGTGGCTTGTGGGTTGGTCTCATTTTAATTACATGGTGGCTTGGATTAAACCTGTGAAATCCAAGAAGGCGCTGGAGGTACATTCATAGGCCTCCCAGCTGTCAATCTCAAAGGAGAACTGAAGGCTCCGGCCCAGTGCTAACCCCTGCAGGAATCCTTCACTTGTGCTTTCTGGGTATTCTCTCCTCAGAAAAGAAACAAGTCCTGGGGCTCTTGTTTAGAGCCCTTCCCGAGGATGACTTATGACAAACTGACCCCCAAAGAGAAAGGACTTAGAACAAGCTTGAGAATCTTTCCACGTTTTTGTGTATTCTCCCTCCCGGTGTTGCGGTGGACATCTAGACTAGCGCCTGCAGATCTGCTGTTTTGAGTTACTAAGCCCGAGAATGGCCCGAGTCAGGGCAGCCTGCCTGGGAAGAGGCTCTGGGCTCACCGCATGGGCCATCAGCTGTCGCTGCAGCTCCCAGGACTTGGACAGCCTGTGTCTGCCAAGGGGGAGGGTGGACATGGAAGGTCATGTTGAGTTCAGCGGGAAAGCAGCTTGACAGGAGAGCTTGGGTTGGCTGTGGACGGGAGGAGGTCCTTTTCAAATATCATTTAGAGAGGCCCCTTTTTATTTAACTTTAAAAAATATGCATCTCCTGTATGGGAGTGCGGCTGCCACATATGGCTGAGACAGTGCCTCTTGGTGTGGACGGTGCACAGGTTGCTTTTGGCAGATTTAGAATTACTGAAGAAAGCAGTCATATCAATTGTGCAGCCAGCCTTTACTGAGCACCTGCTGTGTGCTTGGCCTTGACAGTACGGAGCTGAATAAGTTCCTGCCTTGAGGGGCTCATGCCTGGGGACCCACGAGTGGTTGTCCTGGGATGGTTTCTATTTATGTCTGTTGTCCTGGAAGACTATTCTTAACAGCATGCCCTTTTCATCTTGAACTGTCCCAGTTTGGATGGTAAGTTACTTGGTTACTTGCTCATGGCTAGTGGCTGGTTGGCAAAAGTGTTAACACTCAGCACAGCGTATGTCAAGGGCTGAGCTGAGCCCAGTGTGCTGTGGGGCCCAGCCTGGGCTGTTCTGGAAGCTTCTGCCCTGTCCTCCCACCTGGCCACACAGTTTCTCTGCTCTACCCTCCGCAGCCCCCTCATCTGCCTGCATTCTCCTGCTCATCTCAGATGTCCCCAAATCCTCTTGCCCTAGAGCTGCCCACGGGAGCCCAGAACTTATTAGGGCCCAGCTGGGTGAGCTTTCACCCCTGCTGCAGCCCCTGGGAAGCATGTTCTGGGTTGTAACTTCCCCTCTTTTTTTTCCCCAGAATTGTTTTTGGGGGAAAAGCTCATCTGCTGATGTCTACTTGTGTTCCATCCATCTCCCCAACTCTCTAGGTTGTTTTGGGGTATAGTTTTCTATACTTCTCTGCTGCCATCTGGATGGGCCATCAGGAGCAAAGTAGGTAAAAATGTGTGCTTGGGTTCCTGTCTTTGATTGGCATGCCTCTGGACGCTTTGATTCCTGGGAAGACAACACAGTGCCATTAGAGCTGGCTTTTCCCTCTGACCTGGGTGTGAGTGCAGGTGGTAAGTCTGTCACTGAGATGGGGTAAAAGCAAATGCAGAAAAAACCTGTTGTGAGGCTACTGTCCAAGGCCCTTTCTACCCAGAACTTTCCATAATCCTCTCTCCAGTGGGTTTGAATTAGTGTAAAGCTCTTAATTACAGAAATCTAACCATTTTGATATGAGATCATCCACTCCTGGGTCAGAGAGATTAAGTATCAGGGTCTCACAGAATAGAATGTTGTTCCTGATGAGAGCATTTATAGAGAAATGGATAAATGTTCGATTTCTTCATTGCCTTTGGCTGGGCAGTGAATTCCTCATTTGAAATTCCATCATGAACTTTCATTTTTATCCCTTGCCCATTCTTTTTTGTTTTTTCTCCCCTCAGGTGCCCACTTTGAAGTCAGAATTAGTTAGGAGTAGGAGGTAGTACAAGAAGAAGTTGGCCTCTCCAGAGTTGAGAATTTATTCCCGGTTCCCAGGGCTGTTTTGTTTTCTGAGAGGCTGGTAATTAAAACAGTTTAGAGCAGCAAATTCATTTTTAAAAAATTTTTATTGTGAAATAGTTTCCAACTTGCAGTACAGTTACAAAAAGAATACAAACCCCATACAGAGAATTCCAGCAATCCCCCCGATACATGGATCCACCAGCTAGCAAATTCATTGTGATTTTTCTATCCTGTCTTTAAGCTTTCTGTGGCTAGGGCAAGCTGCCTTATTTTTCATAAATACGTCAAGTGTGTAGGCATGGAGACTTTTTTTACTTTTTGGCAAGGCTACTATAATATTGTGTGTTTTGAAAACATGAATGAAGTTCTGGAACGAAAGAGGAAGGGATTCCTGCTCAACCCAGAAACGAGGTTTCTGCTGATGCTTACTGCCTCCTCTTTAAACTACTACTTGGTCTTTTTGACAAAATCAGCTTGCTTTATACCCATCTCCTTTCTTAGTGTGATGTAGGCCCTTCCAGCAAATCATCATGATGATTGACTGCTCAGCACTGTACAAACTGCCCTATGAAAAAAGTTAGGAGAAGAACTAATGCCAGCTTATGTGGTCCTGGAGTGTTATGGTCAGAGATCAGACAAAGGAGAGTTACGTGAAGGCTGTGGGGGTGAGGGAAGCCCCCTTAGGGTGGGTGGTGGGGATAGGGAAGCTACAGGGGGCTCAGCCAGGCCCTCATGGGGATGTGTGTGTTGCGGGCTTAGCTTGGCCTCCGTCAGCACCATTGTGGTGGCCTCACAGAGGTGTGCTTGTATGTCGTAATGATTTTTTAAAAATAAACATTTTATTACATAATAATGTTAGATCTACAGAAAAGTTGCGAAGATGATAAGTACGGATTGCTCCCATATGCCTTTCATCTAGTTGCCCCTGGTATTAACATCTTACTTTACCCTGTGCATTTGTCAAAGCCAAGAAATCAACATCAGCACCTTCCTATTAACTAAACTTCGGTGTTTACTCAGATGCTACTAGTTTTTCCACTGAAGTCCTTACTCTGTTTCAGTATCCAATCGAAGATACCACATTGCATTTAGTGTTTCGGTTTTTAAAAAATAATTATTTATTTTTAATTGTGGTAAAATATGCATAACATAAAAAATCATTTTAGCCATTTTAAGTGGACAGTTCTTTGACATTAAGTACATTGACAATACTGTGTAATTTTCACCACTGTCTATTTCCAGACTATGTTCATTATCCTCAACCCAAACTCAGACTCATTTAGCAGTAACTCCTGATTCCCCCTCTCCTGCCATCCCTGGTAACCACTAGTCTGCTGTTGGTCTCTGTGAGTTTGCTTATTCTAAGTCTTTCTTATAAGAGAAAGCATACCATGTTTGTCCTTTTGTGTCTGGCTCATTGCACTCAACATGATGTCTTCAAGTTTCACCCATGTTGGAGCATGTACCGGCATTTCATTTCTTTTTAAGGCTGAAAGTTATTCCATTGTATGGATATACCACGTTTGTTTATCCATTCATCTGTTGATGGATGCTTGGGTTGCTTCCACCTTTTGGCTATTGTGAATAATGCTATGATGAACATTAGTGTACAAATATTTGTGTCCCTGCTTTGGATTCTTTTGGGTATATACCCAGGAATGAAATTGCTGGGTCATATGGTAAAAATTGTTTAATTTTCAGAGGAACTGCCTAACTGTTTTCCGTAGTGCCTGTACCATTTTACATTCCCACCAACAAAGAATAAGTGTTCCTGTTTCTCTGCATCCTTGCCAACACTTATTATTTTCAATTTTTAAAATAATAGCCATCCTAATGTGTGTGAAGTGGTATCTCATTGTAGTTTTAATTTGCATTTCTCTAATGGTTAATGCTGTTGAGCATCTTTTCATGTACTTATTGGCCATTTGAGGATCTTCTTTGGAGATATGTCTGGTCAATTCCTTGGCCCATTTTTAAATTGGGTTGTCTTTTTGTTGTTTTGAGTTGTGGCAGTTCTTTATATATTCTAGATATTAAACCTTTATCAACTCAATGGTTTCCAAATATTCTCTCCCATTTAATAGGTTGTCTTTTCACTTTCTTGATAATGTCCTTTGATGCGCAGAAGTTTTTAATTTTGATAAAGTCCCATCTATTTATTTTTTCTTTTCTTGCTCATGCTTTTAGTATAAAATCTAAAAATCCATTGCCTACTACAAGATGTCATAACAATTTAAAATTAGAAGAGATGTGAAAAATAATCTAGAACTACTTCATTTTCCAAGTGAAAGAATCAAGGCCTAGAAAGACTAGGTGACATCCTTTCCTATATGAGAAACGATGTCCTGTAAAACAACAGAATCAAGCAAAGGCAGGAGAGGATTCTCTGTATGCAGCCACATCACTGAGAGACAGAACTTAAAGACAAAAACCTGAACAACAGTGAAAACCCAGGGGACAAAAGCCCAGCTTAAGTGAAATTTGCCTGTTGTGCTTCTGGGCTTGTGTTTGATCCCCAGGTAAATAATTGAAGAGTTTGGGGTAGCGCCAAAGCTGAAAAGTTTCCAAATGAAGATGTTCAGAATGTTCTACAATGCTGATATCTCATGAAGGGAGTCAGAGGACGCCACGAGGGTTGGCGCAGCTTTCTTGTACTTTAACCTGCCTTGGCTGTGGAGTTACTTTTCCTTGCTGGGTGACCACATAAATCAGGAAAAGGCAGGAAAAGGGATGAGAGATGATGCGGAGGAGAACCACAGTCATTGACTTTTATTCACAGGAGGGCAGGTGGTGACATCAGGCCCTGAAGGTAAACAGCCTGCCTGGTTCCTGTGCTGCATCCAGCGCTGGGTTTGCTCTGAGAGGATGTGGTGGTTGGGAGCCATTTGTACCCCAGAAAAATATGTTCTTACACTTCAGCCATTCTTGTGGGTGTGAACTCCTGTCAATAGGACCTTTTGATGAGGTGACTTCAGTTAAGCTGTGGCCCAGCTGAATCAGGGTGGGTCTTAATCCTGTTACTGAAGGCTTTATAGGGGAGATCATCACGGAGAGAGGGAGCAGCCAGAAGCTGAATGTCACTAGAACCGGGAAGAAAGGGAGAGGCCAGGTGAAGCTGCTATGTGCATTGCATGTAACGGAAAAGCCAAGGACCAGGGACCGCTGGCAGCCAGCTCCAGACAGTCAGTCTGCTGGGAGGAAGCATAGCCTTGATGACGCCTTGATTTTGGACTTCTCTTTAGTGTCAACATCGTGATCCAATAAATTCCTGTTGTCTAAGCCAAACCCATTGCATGGTATTTGCTTTGTCAATGAGGAAATTCAAACGGGAAGTTCATTGGCCCCTGTCCTTGAAAGGTCTGCTTTCTAGGGTGGAGCGTGTCATGCTCTTTGACTAGGGTCCATTGGAAGAAATCCATTTTACTTTGCAACCCATAGGAACATGATAGTACCACAGTCAAGGGTACTGAGATAAACCTGAGATAAGCCACCAAAAACAAGAACCCCATGTGTAACATTGGTCCCTGAGCCAGTTTGAATGTATTATGTCCCCCAAACGCCATTATCTTTGATGTAATCTTGTGTGGGCAGACCTATCAGTGTTAATTAGATTGTAATTCTTTGAGTGTTTCCATGGAGATGCACCCCACCCAACTGTGGGTGATGACTCTGATTGGATAATTTCCATGGAGGTGTTGGCCCACCCATTGGGTGGGTCTGAATTCAATTACTGGAGCACTAGATAAGATCAGACAGAAGAAGCAAGCTGGCACAACCAAGAGGGGGACACTCTGAAGAATGCCCAGAAGCTGAGAGAGGAACTGCAGTTTGAAGATGGCTGTTGAAAGCAGACCTTGCTCCAGAGAAGCTGAGAGAGGACAAATACCCCAAGTGCAACTAAGAGTGACATTTTTGAGGAACTGCAGCCTAGAGAGGAATGTCCTGGGAGGAAACCATTTTGAAACCAGAACTTTGGAGCAGACGCCAGCCATGTGCCTTCCCAGATAACAGAGATTTTCCGGATGCCGTTGGCCATCTTCCAGTGAATGTACCTGATTGCTTATGTGTTACCTTGGACACTTCATGGCCTTAAGACTGCAACTGTGTAACCAAATAAACCCCCTTTTATAAAAGCCAATCCATTTCTGGTGTTTTGCATTCCAGCAGCATTAGCAAACTAGAACAGTCCCTAACATAAATGAAGCCTGGAGTCCCTTTCTTGTAAGCTGCTGATTCCCTAATGCAAACAGCTTATCTCTGATTTTTGCAGTCCTGATCCTTAGACATGTAACACCCCTTGTAGACCTGACAGGCATAAGAGGAAATTGCTGCTTTTCCACTAGGGACAATAGTGAGCTAACTAATTGTAACTTGTTATTGTTTTTCCTTAAAATACCTGCATTATCCTTTGTTTAGGGAGCCCAATATTTCACAAGGCTGGACTCACTTGCCCTCATCTGATTTAATGTATGTCTTTTTGTTCCATTTTGTCTTGGAGTTTCCCTTTGACGGGTCGTACAAGATCAGTGCATTGCAAGTATTCTTTCTGCTCACTGCGGCTTTTAGAGTAAAAGAAGGCAGGGCCTGAGGATATGTACCGCATGTAGTTCTTCCCAGAACAAGAGTCATGGGTCTTAATCCTGATTCCAAGACAGTTAAGGAGTGGTGGCTCCCAAAGATCAAGCATAGGACACCTTCATGGTTTTTCAACTTTGTACTTACCCATCACCTGGCTTTGGTGGCTGTCAATAACTTGCTGTTAGAGTACCCGCTAACTGAAGTGACACTTCCTGTTCCTAGAGGTGCTGTCACCTCGGAGCAGAGGGATGTCCTAGGATTTGGATTCCTCATCCACTTTGCAGGCAAGACACGGACAGAGGACAGCCTACCCCTCGTTCCTGCCAGGCAGCTTTTCCACAGGGGATTTAAGTTTACTTGTTTAAATTTTTATTGTCCTTTTCAATTACATATTAATGAATGCTTGTTGTGAAAATTTTATAATACAGGCATGTTTGAAGCATGAGTTGAGAGGCCCGTTCCCCTTAATGCAGACATACCTGTACACAAACATTGCATGTAAATTAAAAAAAACACAAAAATTCTTACCCGTATTTTTCTGCAGCTTGATTTTTTTAAAAACTCAACTTCATAGCTTGGACATGTTTCCATGTTAAATGTATGTAGATCTAAATTCTTCTCTTTTGCAATCCATAAGATAGAAGTACTATGTATTTTTAAAACTATTATTTTCTAATAAACTTTTTTTTGAGAAGAATTTTAGACATACAGAAAAGTTGCAAAGATAGTACAGCGAGTTACCATAGACCTTTCACCCTGCTTCCCCTAATGTTAGCATCTTAAATTACCTGGTACATTTGTCAAACTAAGATAAGAAATTATTATTGGTCCAACATTATTAATCATACTATAGACTTTATTTGGATTTTATCAGGTTGTCCACGCATGTCCTTTCTCTCTTCCTGTGTTCAGGATACCAAATTACATTTAGTCATCATCGTTGTTTCCATCATCATTATATGTTTATAATAAGTATATAAAAAAATCAGTAACTGATTTATTGATACATAATTCATATAACCACAAATTATAAAATGTACCCTTTTGTAGTGTACAATTTCAATTTTTTTGTTTGTTTTTTTTGGGGGGGTGTATATTCACAGAGCTCTATAACCATGACTGCTATCTAATTGTAGAATATTTTCATCACCTATAGGAGGAGCCCCATATTCATTAGCAGACACTCCCCATTCTCCCCTCCCAACCCCTGGCAACCACTAGTCAACTTCCAGTCTTTATAGGTTTTTCATTCTTTATTCTGGACATTTCATAAACTGGAATCAGACAAAAAGCGGCCTTTTGTGTCTACTTTCACTTAGCATATTGTTTTCAAGTTTCGTGTAATCAGTACTTCGTTCCTTTTTGTGACTGAATTGTGTGGCTATACCACATTTTGTTTATCCATTTATTAGTTGATAGACAGTTGGGGTGTTCCATTTTTTGCCTAGTAGGAATAGTGCTGCTAGCTGCTGTGAACATTCATGGACAAGTTCTTGTATTTTTCATTTCTCATAGGGACATACCTAGGAGTGGAATTGTTGGGTCACATGGTAACCCTGTATTTAACACTTTGAGGAACTGAGAAACTATTTTCCAAAGTAACTGCACTTTTTTTCACAACCCCACCAGCATTGTATCAGGGTTCCAGTTTCTCTGCATCTTCACCAAAAATGTTATTGCCTGTTTTTCCTTTTTTTATTTTAGCTATCAGAATGGGTGTGCAATGGTATCTCGTGGTTAAGATTTTCATTTCCCTAAATACCACTGGTGTTCAACATCTTTTCCTGTGTTTATTGGCCATTTGTATATCTTTGGAGAAATAAATATTCACATCCTTTGCCCATTTGATTTTTAAACTTTTTATGTAGAAATAATTTCAAACTTATAGGACAGTTGCAAAAATAACCTAAAACCCATACGGAGAACTCCAACATACATCCCCACACCATACCCAGATCCACCAGTTTTAACATTTTGCCATGCCACATTTTCCTTCCTTCCTCCCTCCCTCCCTTCTGTCTGTCATCTATCAGTTTTCTAAACATTTGAGAGTATGTTGTGTATATCATGCTCCTTAAACACATAGTACTTTCATGTACAGTTCTTAAGAACAAGGATATTCATTGATGTAATCACATTAAGTACAGTTATCAAATTCAAGAAGTTGATACACTCATTGATATAAGGCTTGCAGTCTATATTCCAGTTTTTGCATATGCCCCAATAGTGTCCCTTTGAGCTTTTTTTTTATCTTCATTTTATTGAGATATATTCACATACCACGCAGTCATACAAAACAAATCGTACATTCAATTGTTCACAGTACCATTACATAGTTGTACATTCATCACCTAAATCAATCCCTGACACCTTCATTAGCACACACACAAAAATAATAAGAATAATAATTAAAGTGAAAAAGAGCAACTGAAGTAAAAAAGAACACTGGGTACGTTTGTCTGTTTGTTTGTTTGTTTCCTTCCCCTATTTTTCTACTCATCCATCCATAAACTAGACAAAGTGGAGTGTGGTCCTAATGGTTTTCCCAATCCCATTGTCACCCCTCATAAGCTACATTTTTTTTTTTTTTTCCTTGTATTTCTTTTTTTTTTTTTTTTTTAACTTTCCCTTCTTTTTTAAATCAACTGTATGAAAAAAAAAGTTAAAAAGAAAACAAACATACAATAAAAGAACATTTCAAAGAGACCATAACAAGGGGGTAAGAAAATAAGCTACATTTTTATACAATTGTCTTCGAGATTCATGGGTTCTGGGTTGTAGTTTGATAGTTTCAGGTATCCACCTCCAGCTACCCCAATTCTTTAGAACCTAAAAAGGGTTGTCTAAATTGTGCGTAAGAGTGCCCACCAGAGTGACCTCTCGGCTCCTTTTGGAATCTCTCTGCTACTGAAGCTTATTTCATTTCCTTTCACATCCCCCTTTTGGTCAAGAAGATGTTCTCCGTCCCACGATGCCAGGTCTACATTCCTCCCCGGGAGTCATATTCCACATTGCCAGGGAGATTCACTCCCCTGGGTGTCTGATCCCACGTAGTGGGGAGGGCAGTGATTTCACCTTTCAAGTTGGCTTAGCCAGAGAGACAGGGCCACATCTGAGCAACAAAGAGGCATTCGGGAGGAGGCTCTTAGGCACAACCATAGGGAGGCCTAGCCTCTCCTTTGCAGCAACCGTCTTCCCAAGGGTAAAACCTGTGGTAGAGGGCTCAGCCCATCAAACCACCAGTCCCCTATGTCTGTGGTCATGTCAGCAACCATGGAGGTGGGGTAGGCCAATACCCCTGCATTCTCCACAGGCTCCTCAAGGGGGCACTACATATTTTTTTCCTGGTTTTTTTTTTTTAACCTGTTCTTCCTTTTTAAATCAACTGTATGGAAAAAAAAAATTAAAAACAAACAACAAAAAACAAAAACAAAAACAAAAACATACAATAAAAGAACATTTCAAAGAGACCATAACAAGGGAGTAAGAAAAAGACAACTAACCTAAGATAACTGCTTTACTTCCAACCTGTTCCTACTTTACCTCAAGGAAGTTACATAATATAGCAACACATCTGTGAACTTGCTCCTACTATATCCATCAGAAATTAACAGACCATAGTCATTCCTGGGCATCCCCAGAACGTTGAATAGCATATCTGTTCTTCTTGGATTACTGTTCCCCCTTCCTTAATTGCTCTCTATTGTTAGTTCCCCTACATTCTACATTATAAACCGTTCGTTTTACATTTTTCAAAGTTCACATTAGTGGTAGCATGTAATATTTCTCTTTCTGTGCCTGGCTTATTTCGCTCAGCATTATGTCTTCAAGGTTCATCCATGTTGTCATATGTTTCACGAGGTCGTTCCTTCTTACTGCCGTGTAGTATTCCATCGTGTGTATATACCACATTTTATTTATCCACTCATCTGTTGAAGGACATTTGGGTTGTTTCCATCTCTTAGCAATTGTGAATAATGCTGCTATGAACATTGGCGTGCAGATATCTGTTCATGTCACTGCTTTCCGATCTTCCGGGTATATACCGAGAAGTGCAATCGCTGGATCGAATGGTAACTCTATATCTAGTTTTCTAAGGAACTGCCAGACCGACTTCCAGAGTGGCTGAACCATTACACAGTCCCACCAACAATGAATAAGAGTTCCAGTATCTCCACATCCCCTCCAGCATTTGTAGTTTCCTGTTTGTTTAATGGCAGCCACTCTAATAGGTGTTAGATGGTATCTCATTGTGGTCTTAATTTGCATCTCTCTAATAGCTAGTGAAGCTGTACATTTTTTCATGTGTTTCTTGGCCATTTGTATTTCCTCTTCAGAGAACTGTCTTTTCATATCTTTTGCCCATTTTATAATTGGGCTGTCTGTACTACTGTCATTGAGTTGTAGGACTTCTTTATATATGCAAGATATCAGTCTTTTGTCAGATACGTGGTTTCCAAAAATTTTTTCCCATTGAGTTGGCTGCCTCTTCACCTTTTTGAGAAATTCCTTTGAGGTGCAGAAACTTCTAAGCTTGAGGAGTTCCCATTTAACTATTTTTTCTTTTGTTGCTTGTGCTTTGGGTGTAAAGTCTAAGAAGTGGCCGCCTAATACAAGGTCTTGAAGATGTTTTCCTACATTATCTTCTAGGAGTTTTATGGTACTTTCTTTTATATTGAGATCTTTGGTCCATTTTGAGTTAATTTTTGTGTAGGCTGTGAGGTAGGGGTCCTCTTTCATTCTTTTGGATATGGATATCCAACTCTCCCAGCCCCATTTGTTGAAAAGACCATTATGACTCAGTTCAGTGACTTTGGGGGCCTTATCAAAGATCAGTCGGCCATAGATCTGGGGGTCTATCTCTGAATTCTCAATTCGATTCCATTGATCTATATGTCTATCTTTGTGCCAGTACCATGCTGTTTTGACTACTGTGGCTTTATAATAAGCTTCAAAGTCAGGGAGTGTAAGTCCTCCCACTTCGTTTTTCTTTTTTAGAGTGTCTTTAGCAATTCGCGGCATCTTCCCTTTCCAAATAAATTTGATAACTAGCTTTTCCAAGTCTGCAAAGTAGGTTGTTGGAATTTTGATTGGGATTGCATTGAATCTGTAGATGAGTTTGGGTAGAATTGACATCTTAATGACATTTAGCCTTCCTAACCATGAACATGGAATATTTTTCCATCTTTTAAGGTCCCCTTCTATTTCTTTTAGTAGAGTTACGTAGTTTTCTTTTATAGGTCTTTTACATCTTTGGTTAAGTTTATTCCTAGGTACTTGATTTTTTTAGTTGCTATTGAAAATGGTATCTTTTTCTTGAGTGTCTCTTCAGTTTGTTCATTTCTAGCATATAGAAACATTACTGACTTATGTGCGTTAATCTTGTATCCCGCTACCCTTTGAGCTTTTATGCCTCCATTATTAGATCCCATCCAGGATCATGTATTGCATTTAATTGTCATTGTCTCTTTAGTAGTTGTTTTTTTTAACTGAAAATAATATGCACAGCATAAACTTTACCATCTCACCTACTCCCAGATATACCATTCAGTGGAGTTAATCACATTCACAATATTGTGCTACCATCACTACCATCTATTACCAGGACCCCCCCCCCAATAGAAGCCCTACTCCATTATGCATTAACTCCCCTTCCCACCCGCCCCCTGGTGTCAGAACTTCATTCCTTTTTAAAGCTGGATGGGGCCACCGTTAGTTTGTATAGTTCACTGTGCCAGGTAGTTGAAATAAGTTGTTTCAGTGATGCTCCCAGTCACCCAAAGAAGAGATGTGAGGGTTCCCATTTTACAGATAAATAGATGGACTCTGAGATGTTAACTTCCTTGAGGTCCCATAGCCAGTAAGTATGGTGGAGCCATGTTTTGAACACCAATTTTGTCAGACTCCACTCTACTCTCTGTTTGCTACTTGACAAAAAGATTGCTGGGTGTTTTGAAGATCGAGCTTCCTCCTGGGTTTGTGGTTGGCACATCTCGGGGTGAAGTCCCCACCTTGTCTCCTCCATCACAAGGCCCCGGCGGTAACGGCTTTCTCCTTGAGTGGAGATGAAGGCTGGCCACTGGCTGCTCTGCGTAGTGAACCTAGGTTTGCTGATCAGTGCAGTTCAGCAGACTGAGTTTTCATAATATATTTTTAAGGTGGTCAGGCCAGGTTGAAAACTTAGGTTAGTGAGATCATTCTTATGAAATGTTCTGAACAGAGCTGTGAGAGAATCTGGTGGCTAGCTCTGAAATTCTTCATGATTCTGAGTCTGAGGGACTTGGGAAATGTATAACTTTAACTGTTACTTTCCCCTGATTGGTAGTAGGATGCTTCTTAGGAAGTGGGAGCCAGAAGGATTGCTTTCTCTTCTGTTTTTTAATGTTTCCCATCTGGGTGAGGTAAAGCTATTGACAGCTGATGTTGCTCTCTCCTTTTAGATGAGAAGTTTCTGTGGTGCAGGTGGGACAGTCCACCAGGCTACAGTAAGAATATATTACAACTCCTGTGTCTATTTTTTTAATACTGTTCTTTAAAATTATTCTATTTTGCATATATTTCATAATTATGCAGTATTTTGCATAATACTAGATTGTGTGATTTATGTATACTACATATATTATGTATATATTAGATATTTTTATAGGGATGTGCAATCAAACAAGTTTAGAGGCTGCTGCTTTTAAGTTGTCAACCGAGTGAAGACAGGCACAAGCAGAACTTATCATCTGAGCTGAGAGCCAGGAAGGAGCCAGTGCCATTATGTGCTCTTGAGAAAGCCGTAGAAACCCAGGGCAAGTTCCAGCAGCTCTGCAGAACGGGGTGAATGAAGAGAAGGAGAAGACTTCAAACCACAGAGTGTGCTGAGCCTCAGACACCCCTAGCTTTGGTTTTATCAGTGGTGCCCAGAAAGTAGAAACAAAGTCATTTTGGTGGCAGAGCTGGAACCCAGGTCTCAGGACTGAGCACAGGACTTCTTCTATGATACCACTGCTTTCATGTTTTAATCTTATTAGTTCCCACTTATATTTTGGTATCACTTTTTAGGGTAAAGAAGTATGGAAGGAGGAATGACGTCAGAAGTTTTTCATTCATGTTCAGCTGAATTTTTAATTCAGGGGAAAGGCACTTATTTTCCCTGAGTAAGTAGGAAGGCATATCAATGGGATTCATTCATTTACCCAACAAATGAGGTTCTGGAATAGTAGCAGTGAATAATCAGATAGAAATTCCGTTTGTCCTGGAGCTTACATTCTACTTTGGGAGAAAGAGCCAATAAGCAAGTTGCATGAGTGAATTTTACAGTATGTTAGAAAGTGATACGTGCTTTGGAGGGGGCGGGGTAGGGAGCGTGTGTATGTGCACGCACACGGCGTTCAACAGGCCTGAGGGCAGCTGGCATTTAATCCAAGCCTTGAAGGAGATGCTGGAGTGAGCTAGCTGGATATCTGGGGGAAGAGCATGCCTGGTAGTGAGACCCCGGGGTATGAAGAGGGCAGCACGTTTGAGGAACAACCACGAAGCCAGAGTGAAGGGAGAGTGAGCTCAGACAGGTATCAGGAGGTTGTGTTGAGAGGGCTGCTAGGCCATTGTAAAACCCGTCTTACCCGTGACGGGAGCCTGATGGGAGCCTGGCGAGGGTTTTGAATAGAGGACTGACATGATAAGACTAACCTTTTCAAAGGACACCGTGGTTGCATGTTGAGAATAGACTGTAGGGGGTGATGGAAGCAAGGATACAAATAGGATAAAGTGATAATGTCTTGCTGGCAGTCCTATGTGAATGTAGTTGGAATACTTCATCCTTGTTACCTGCATTATTGTCCATCTGTCTTATCCAGTCACCCTTCAGAAATTTACTGGCATTATGGTTGATGCTGATGATAGGGAGATAAAGACGGTATAGAATCTGCCCTCTGGAAGCTTACAGCCTAGACTTTAGGCCCTAGAGACATAAATAGCCTATAAATCAGAGGTCACATCTGAGTGCGGGCACGAGAAGAGCGGTGTACGGTGCATGTGCTGGACACAGATTTCTGTCCTGGTTTGGTGGAGATAGGTGCTGGAGGGCACTGGAGTTGACAGTGCTTGAACTGAGCCTTAAAAGAGGACCAAAAATAGACCAAAAAGGGAAAACAATGTTTCAGGCAGGGGAGCATGTTAGTAAGAGTACAGCACGTTCAGGAAAACACTAGGTGACTAATGGGCCACAGAGAGAACAGTTGAGGTTGGTTTGCACTGTAAGTTCTCTCAGGCAGACCATTGCTCTCCACACAACTTTCAGCGCCTGCCCTTGGCTTGGCTTTCTTTTACAATAGCCAGTACTTCTGGCTGGATAAATAAATACTTGCCTTTGGCCTGTATAATGAGTTTTTCCATTACCCAGTCACCAGAAAGGTTAGAGAATTTTTTTTAGCCTAGTAACTGATTTTCTTTTCTTTTCTTTTCTTGTACAGCTTTATTGAGGTATAATTTATATGCCGTAAATTTCATCGAATTTTAGAACATTTCTCATCACCTAAAAAGATCCCTCATGCCAATTTGCAGTGGATTCCCACTCCCACCTTCACCTCCAGGCAGCCATTTATTTCCTTTCTGTCTCTGTAGAATCCTCTGTTCTGGACATTTCATATAAATGGAATCATACAACATGTGGTCTTTTGAGTCTGGTGTCTTTCACCTAACATCTTTTCAAGGCTTGTCTGTGTTGTAGCATGTATCAGTAGTTTGTTCCCTTTTTTTGTTGAGTAGGATTTAATTGTAAGGATAGACTACAATTGTGCATCTGTTCGCCAGCTCATGGACATTTGGATTGTTTCCACTTTTTGGCTGTTGTGAATAATGCTGCTATTATGAATTATGAATAATTTGAATACAAGTCTTTGTGTGGACGTATGTTTTCGTTTCTTTTGGGTAGAGACCTAGGAAAGTCATTGCTGGTCAATATTTGGAAGTTGTTATTGGGATAAAGATTGTAGTACCACCTATGAAGTATTCTGGCTAAAAATGTTGAAACTGAACCTTTTCAAATCTCTAGAGCTAATTTCCATTTGCAAGAAATACAGGAATAAAGGCTCAGATTAAATGATTCCCAGGAAAACAGACAAATCTGGAATCTGGAACTTTCCATAAGACAATTGATCAGGTTTCTGTAGTAAGTAAATGGGACGAAGAGAAAAGGGTGAGGGTGTGGAGCCTGCTTTAGATTAAAGGAGCCGTAATAAGTCATATCGGCTAAATGCCATGGGCAGACCATTTTTGGATTCTGATTTGAATGAACTTTGATCTAGCAAAAAAAGTTGTTTTTTGAGACAAAAGTGGGAAGTTGATTATGCACTGTCAGCTCCATATTCCCCTGCCAGAGAGCTCCAACGTTCAGTCCTCCTCCTCTGGAACCCCAATTCCAATCAGGAGCATGGCCGTCATTCTTGGAATCCCTTTTGCTGTCATCTTGGGAATTTCCTTCACTCTGTTCTATGATCCTGTGTTTTCCTCATTTTTTAATTTAATCTCTTGTTACTGACACAGACCTTTCAGTGCCCATTCAAGAAAGAGCCCTTGAAAACTTGCCTGTCTGATAACTCCTTCTTCTCCTCTTAGACTTGATTCCCATTTGGCTGAGTATATAGAATTCTAGTTTAAATTACTTTCTCCTTAATTTTGAAGGCCCTGCACCACAGCCTTCCAATTTCAAGTGTTGCTTTTGAGAGGCTTGATGCCGTTCTCAGTTTCTTCCTTTGTGTGATCTGTTTTTTAGTGTCAGCTTTATTGAAGTGTACTCTGATCTATTTAAAGTGTGCAGTTTGATGAGTTTTGACAGATGAATACATTCATGAAACCACTGCCTAAAATAAAAATACAGAACATTTTATCACCCCCCCCCCAAAAAAAAATTTCCTCATATGGATGACCTTCATCTCCCCCCATTCCCCCCCAAGGATCTTTTGACAATGATGTACCTTGAGGCAAGTGTCATCACATTCACTTCACGTGCAAATGCTCAAGAGCCTGCCATTCTGTCTTCATATTAGTGCTTAACAACTGCCACGGACCTCTTTTATCTAGCCCTGCCTCACATGGGTACAGCTCGGGCCAGCTCTCACCCAGAGAATGCTAAGGCGGCAAGGAATCGGAGAGAGGTGGTTTAACCTCCTCTTTTCACAGGTGAGGAAACTGAGGCCCAGAGAGCAGTGTGGTGCCTTAGACCTCCCAGCCAGCTGGTGGTAGAGTTGGGACTAGAGCCTGAGGCTCCACCGTGAGGTGGGAAACCTGGGCTCCTGCTTCCCGTGCACAGCGCCCTCGGGTGGCTGCAGCCTTACCCCAGGCTGACTGGTTAGGAACATGACGCTTAGGCCCATGTGCCTTCCTCCCTGCATGGGGGCCATCGTGTCCAGGAGAGGACGGTGGGGGGCTGGGGGGGGGGGTGGGAGGCGGGAGGACCCTGACATCAACCAGCTTATGACCCCAGGCAGCTGCCCTGCCTCCCTGGACCTCAATTTCTTCATCTATGGAATACCGATGACACCTCCTTAGCCTGTCTCACGGTTGCCGTGAAGTTAGGAGGAGATGAAAAACCTAAGAAAATGCAATGAAAATATCCTTAGTAACAATCCTTAGACCATAAGATCCTCATTGCCTGGAACAAAATAAGTGCTCAAAAATAGTTGCATGAATAAATGGCCCTCCTTCTCTTTTTAAAAAAGTGCATCACACATGGGTTAGAGAGCATTAAGTACAGACCGTTCTGTTATCTTTCCAGATTTCAACATTTCAAGAAAGGGTAGTTGTTTTTAAAATTATTCATTTATTTAAAAGTAGTAGATTGTCATCCTGGAGCCAAGATTTTTGCCATGATTTTGCACCAGCCTGAACTCGGAGAAAATCAATGACAATTCTCCATTACCCTGGGGAAGTGCTGACTCACCCTCACCGGGCCTCTGTGAGGACTGAGATGCTGGCAACTGTACCCAGTGAGTCGGATCACAGATACTTTGGTCCCTAAAATTAGTCGCAGGGTACTCTTGGAATGGTTTCTGTTACACGCTTTTTACCCAGAGTGGGAGAAGCACACACGAGAGTGATTTTAACTTTGCTAGTCTCATTGCAAACTTAATATTCTTGGTTTGTCCTTTTGTAAGACCAATGGGTTAATGAATATTATTTGAGCCACATAAGAGTTGTGTGACCTTGTATAATTTTTTTTCATCCTTTCTGAGACTCAGTTTCCTTTTCTGTAAAGTGGGGCTATTTATAGCTGTAGTGTTTGCCTGGAAGAGTTGTTGTGAGGATTAGATAGGATAATGTAGTTAACATGTTAAATCACTCTGCACGGTCTATTACTAGTGTAGGCAAGGTAAAAGTTAACTGCTACCCTCCCTACTGGCCTCCTGGGTGAAATGAAGTATGGGATGGCATGATGATCCCAAGTTCCTTTCTAACTGTAAAATCCTTGTCTTTGGGCAACAATGGACAACAAGCCTGTATCCCAAGTTTCATTAATCTAATGTTGGCAACTTATATTTTAATAAGCATTTGTTTCTTTGGCTCATAAAGTGTCTGTGGAGGCCCTTCCAGAAGAGGAATTTAACAAGTGTGGTGCCCAGTGGCATGGCTTTGGGGCTGAGCATCCAGGGACTCCCCTGGGAAGGACGGCATATTTGGGTGAATAATTCTCCCACCCCACATGTATATACACAAAGCCACTTAATCACCATTTTTTTTTTGTATGTGTGTCGTGCTCTGATTCTTGGAATCAAAAGTGAGTGCAGTGTAGAGTGCTAATTAATTTCCCCTTATTTAGTAAGATTGCAATTTAGTGTTTTTAAAAATAAATCACGAGTGTATAGAAGTCAGCAATGCACAGCCCCATTTTTACAAGGCCACCTAGTGCATTTTATTAAAAACATTGCTAATAATGTATACAGGGTATGTGCTTTCTGATCCAGCAATTGTCCTTCTCAGAGGTTGTCATAAGGAGATAATAGCGCGTGTGTGGAGGTAAAAGCCCATCACAATGTTATTTAAAACAATGGAAATATTGTAAACACACCTGAATGTCCGTAGAGGTTTGGGGGGTTGGTTAAGTAATTGATACATAATAAAGAGGATGTCACACAGCCACCGAAAATGGGGATGCAGAGCTGTGTTTATCGATTTGGGAAGATGCCTGTGGAATGCTGCTGACTGCAAAGAAGCAGATGATAGCCCACATCACACACATATGTATTGGTGCAGAGAGGTCTTGAGGGATGTTCACCAAAATATTAACAAGGGATTTTAGACGACCTTACTTCTTTGGACTTTATGCTTAGTTTATTTTCCTACCTTCCCTCAGTAAGCCATTTTTTTTTTTTTTTTTAAGTACTGGTCTCAGAAGAAATCAGGTGGTTATTGAGTGCCTACTGTATGCTGGTTGTTTTGTTAAAACCGTCATGTTTATACTCTTTAAGGTAAAAGTTATTATTACTATTTGGTTTTATAGATGAAGAATTTGAAGCTTGAAGATTGATCTAGCCAGTAGGTGAGAGAGCTGGGATTCAGTCTCAAATATGCACTCACTAAGCCCTCGTGGTTTTTCCTCTACTAGGCTTTCTCAGAACATCAGAGATGTTTAGAGCCAAGGCCAACTTTAGAGGTTATCTGTTCCTGGCAGAGATGTACTGGGACTTGTTCAAGGTCTTGAGCTAGTAGGGAGATGGAAACGACTGAAAGCACAGGGTTTTGCACAGGGTTTTGTGTATACTATGATTGTGGTATCCTGAAAACAGCCTTGACATCGAGTTGGGGGCTTGGGTTTGGCTGCATCTCGGTTGCTATCCTAACTTCATGACTTTGAGTAAGTGTCTTTACTTCTTTGGTCTTTATTTTCTTCATTTGCAAAATAAGATAATATATTGTGCATCTCAGGATTATTGTGAGATTATCACGATTCATGTCAGAGTGCCTTAAAAACAATAGATTACATTAGTGCAAAATATTAGTTTTGCTTTAACTAATCCAGTCTTCCAAAGTGTATGACCTGTTCTTCCTGTCTCATTTTTTTTTTTTTTTGGGTGGGAAAAGACAGTATAGGCAGTATTTCTACCTTTGATCAGCAAGAAAACTGTGGTGGATTCCATTTCGTTGCTTTTATCAGTGTTTTGGAAAGTAAGATAGAGGCAAGTTCTGCGCCACTGCTCACACACTTACTGGTCCAGGATCACCCCCACGTTTTTAGTTTTTAAAAACTTAAAAAAATATATTGTGAACTAGACGTAGAAAGTGCGTAAAACATAAAGGTACCATTTACTGAGTTACTTTAATGCTAACAGCCATTTAATTACCACACAGGACAAGAAATAGAACATAGCTAGCCACCCCCCCACGAAGTAACCACCCTCCTGACTTTTATGGTAATGACTTTCTTGCTTTTCTTTGTAATTTTATATCATCTAAATACACACCTGAAAATTATAGTTTGCATTTGCCTGTTTTTGAACTTCATATAAATGTGTATATATTTTGTGTCTGGCCCTTTTCACTTGTTATTATGAAATTTATCTGTATTGTTGAATGTGGCTTTGGTTCATTTACTTTTCATTTCTTACTGTATTCTATGGTCTACAAACCACAACTTGTACATTGTAAGTGGATGGACACAGATTTCTAGTGTTTGCCTATTAAGACTACTGCTGTCGTGAACATCCTAGTGCACTTCACGTGTGGTGCGTGTGCATGCGTTTCAGATTTAGCAGATGATGCTGAGATGCTTTCTAAAGTGTTGGTTGTACCATTTTTCGTTCTTACAACACGTATGAGAATTCCTGTGGTGCCAAGTTCTTGCTGACCCTTGGTATTGTCAGTCTTTTAAATTGTAGCCATCCTGTGGATATGTTGTAGGGTGTCCTTATATATAATTTTAATTGCATTTCTTGATGACTAATGGAAGTTGAACAGCTTTTCATGTATTTACGATCATTGGGATCTTCTTTTGTGAAGTGCCTATTCAAATGTTTTGTCCACTTTTCTACTGGATCCCAAGTAGAAAAGATCTTCATATCTCGTAGAATCAAGCTTGATGTTGCTTATTTGTTTTAGAAATATCTTCTTCCAATGTGATTTTACGGTTTTTTTAAAAAATGCAGTTTTATTGAGATATATTCACACACCATATAATCCATCCTAAGAATACAATCATTGGCTCACAGTATATCATATAGTTGTACATTCATCACCACTATCAATTTTAAACATTTTCATTACTTAAAAAAAAAATAAAAAAAAAATAAAAAGAATACCCAAAACACCCCATACCCCTTATCCTCCCCCTATTATATATATATATATATATATTTTTTTTTTTTTGGTCTTTATTTTATTACTCATCTGCCCATACACAAGATAAAGGGAATGTCAGTCACAAGGTTTTCACAATCAAACGGTCACCCCATAAAAGCTATATGGTTATACTATCATCATCAAGAATCAAGTCTACTGGATTACAGTTCAACAGTTTCAGATATTTCCTTCTATCCTAATACATTTGAAACTAAAAAGTAATATCTATATAATGCATTCAGAATAACTTGCAGAGTGATCTCTCGACTCTATTTGAAATCCCTCAGCCACTGAAACTCTTTTGTTTCATTTTTCTTCCCCATTTTGTTCCAAGAAGGCTTTCTCAATCCCATGATGCCAGGGCCAGGCTTATCCCTGGGAGTCATGTCCCATGTAGGGGGGAGGGTAGTGAGTTTATTTGCAGAGCTGGCTTAGAGAGAGAGGCCACATCTGAGCAACAAAAGAGGTTCTCTGGGGGTGACTCTTAGGCATACTTATAAGTAGGCTTAGCCTCTCCTTTGCAGTAATAAGTTTCATAAGGGCAAGCCCCAGGATCAAGGGCTTGGCCTTTTAAATTGGGGGTCCTTAATGCTTGAGAGACTATCCAGAGTTTCCCAGGTGGGGAAGTTTAATATTTCCACATTTTCTCCCAGTTCTTCAAGGGGACTTTGTAAATACTTTTTTTTTTATTTTCTGCCCCAAATCCTCTGGAGTATATTGGGGTATTACATGAACCTGTACCGAATAACAAGATCTCATTCCGTATTCTAGGTTCCATGTAATTATGTTGTTTTTTAAATAAACTGATCAGACAGGTTAAGTGCCGAATATGCATCTCTTCCTTTGGTCTCACACAGAAGTTGAAGTTTTAAAATACAGTCAATATCATCCTTTACCTGTATTCTGATTTATCATATTCCTGACCAAGTCCGTTTCATTCATATCTCTTATTAAAGTCTCATCTCTTTTTCAGCTTCTTTAACAGTTGCTGTATGGAGTAATACTGATTTTCAGAGCTGCAAAATTCTATCTCTGGGTGTTAGATGTCACTCAGATACCCAAAGTTCCTGGGAGCTACCAGGCTATACCCAAAGAGCTCAGCATCTCAGAATTTTGAAATAGCAGTTTAAAAACTCAGGAATAGATGTGACTGCTGTAAGAGCTTACAATCTAGAAACCTTTACAGTGAACTTTATTGAACATTCTGTAATCTTTAATCATCAGTTGCCCAATCTCTGCCCACTTTCTATCCCCTGATAACGTATGCTCTCAAATTCATTTCTCATTTGCTCATTATAGTTTATATTAGTGAGACCATACAATATTTGTTTTTTTTTTTTTGTTTCTGCTTATTTCACTCAATATAATGTCCTCATGGTTCATGCACCTAGTTGCATGCCTCACAACTTCATTCCTTCTTGCAGTTGCTCAGTATTCCATTGTATGTATACACTGCAGTTTGTCCTTCTGTTCATCAGTTGACGTATCCTTAGCCCACCTCCATCCATTGCAAATTGTGAATAATGCTGCCATAAACACCAGTGTGCAAATGTTCTGCTTTCAGTTCTTCCAAGTATATACCTAATAACGGGGTTGCAGGAACATATGACACCCTATACCCAGCTTCCTGTGAAACCAGCACACTGCCCTCGAGATGGGCTGCACCGTTTTGTCTTCCTACCAACAGTGAATAGGTACATCCTTCTCACCACATCTTCTCCAGTACTTGTATCTCTCTGTTTATAAACAGTTTAGTTCACACCCCATACAATCCATCCTAAGTAAACAATCAATGGCTCCTGGTATAATCACATAGTTATACATTCACCACCACAATCTATATGAGAACATGCCCTTCCACAAATAAAGAAGAGGAAAAAAGAATAAGAAAATCAAGAATAAAAAAAAGAGGAAGAAGAAACAACAACAGCAACAACAAGAATTCCATACCCCTCCATTTATCCTCCTCTTATAGACATTTAGCTTTGGTATATGGCCTTTGTTACAATTAATGGAAGAATGTTACAATGTTACTATTAACTGTAGACCCTAGTTTGCATTGATTGTATTTTTTCCCATAGACCATCCCAATTTCAACACCTTAGAATGGTGACATTCATTTGTTCCCCCTCATGTAAAAACTTTATTACATTTGCACATTTAATCTCCATCATTGTTCACTCTCCTTTGGTGTTTTTGATATACCAAAGTTCTTAATTCTCATTTGGTCCAATTTATCAATTTTTTCCTTTATCGTTTGTATTTACTATGTATCTTCCACTATTCTTGGATCATGAAGATACTTTCCTATGTTACTTTCTAAAATATTTTGTTTGGTTTTCCGTACTTATATGTATTATCTTGAATTCATTTTTTATGCGTATGGTGTGAGATAGAGTAAATTTCCTTTTTATTCCATATAGATATGCAGTTGCCCTGGAAACATTTATTTGCAAAAGCAACCCTACTGCCTCTGCTCCGAGTGCCTCCTTTGCCATAAAGGAAGTGCCCAAAATGCTTGAGTCTGTTTCTTTATTCTATTCTGTTGGTATATTTGTCCTTTCTTGAACTGACAGCACATTGCCTTAATTCCTGCTGTTTTATAATTAATCTTAATATCCAGTAGAGCAAGTCTTATCACCTTGTTTTAACGAAACTGTTTTGCCAATTGAATTTCCATGTGTGCTTTTGAATCAACTTGTTAAGTTCCTAAAAACTTGTAGTTAGGATTTTGAGTGGAATTTTATTGAATGTGTAGGTCAGTTTGGGAGAATTGACATTTCTGCAATACCAGGTATTCCAGTCTATAGTTTATCCCTTTCTTTATTTTGGTTATCTTTAATTTTTTTATTGTTCCATAGCTTTTTGGGTAAAGATTTATTTTGGTTAGATTTTTTCCTGGGTATTGACTATTTTTATGCAATTAAAAATGGCACCTCTTTTTGAGTTTAATGGCTTATTGCTGGTATAGAAATGTAAATGATTTTTATATATTGACTTTGTACTAGTCAGTCTTGTTAAACTTGCTTATTAATGTTAATAATATTTATCTCTAGATCTTCTGAATTGTCTGCCTACAGTTTTATTTTCAATTAATAATGACAATTTTGTTTCTTTTTTGTGAATTTTCATATCTTTAATTTTCTTCCTGCCATAAAACATTAGCTAGGACCCCTGGTACAATGTTTAAATGAAATTACAGAGTGGATATTTTTGCCTTGTTCCCCATCTCAAAGGGAAAGCCTTCAGCATTTCATCATGAAATATGATGTTTGACATAGGTTTTTTTGTATATCCTGTATCAAGTTAAGGGGTATCCTGTTCTTAATCTGCTAAGAGGTTTTTATAATGAATGGAATGGATTTTCAGTTTTTCAAACGGTTTTGCATCTATTGAGGTGATTAACATAATAAAGGGAAAATCATATTAATACGGCAAATTATATTGAATCCTTTATTAATGTTAAACCAACGTTTTTCCTGGAATAAATCATATTTGGTTCTGATATATTATCTATTTTATATATTGCTGGGTCCAGTATACTAATGTTTTGTTTATGATTTCTTTCATCTATATAAGTAATATTGACCTGTAATTTTCTTTTCTTCTAAGAAAATTTCTGTCAGATTTTGGTATTAAAGTTATGCAGGCCTCATAAAATAAAATGGGTTGTGTTTCTTCCTTTACTATTATCTGGTAGGTTTTATGAATGATTGGCATAATTTATTCCTTAAAAGTTTTGACGAATTCACCAGTAAGGCCACCTGGGCCTGGAGTTTTCTTTCAGAGAAGATTTTAAATTATAGGGTCAATGTCTTTAATTGAAGAAGATTTATAGTCCCTATTTCCTCTTATGTCAGAGTTGATAAACTGTAAATTTCTAAGAATTTGTCTCTTTCACCTTAATTTTTAAATTAATTAATAGAAAGTTGTTCATAATATCCCATTGTCTTTTTTTATGTCAGGAAGATCTGTAATGCTAGCCCCTTTTTCATTCCTGACATTGGTTATTATGACCTAATTTATTTTCTTTATAAAACTCACCGTGTATGTAACAATTTTACTGGACTTTACAATGAAGCAAATTTTGGCTTTGATGATGCTCTCTATGGTATGTTTATTTTCTTTTTATTAATTTATCCTATTATCTTTATTTCTTTTCCCTCTCTTTGGGGTTTTGTTTTTCTGAGTCGTTGAGATGGATTCTTATCTATTTACAGTTTTTTTCTTTTATAATATATGCATTTGGGCCTCTAAATTTCCCTCAAAGCATTGCTTTATTTGGATCCCCTTGTTTTGATATACATGTTTTTATTATCCTTCAGTTTAAAATATTTTCTTTCATGATTTCTTCTTTGATCTTGGATTATTTAAAAATGTATTCTTTAATTTCAATTTGTATGACAGTGTTCTGATTGTCTTTTTGTTGTTGTTTTCCATTTCCACTATGGTGAAAAAATATATGCTGTGTGATAGCAATTCTTTGAAACTGCACTGTTGCATGCTGTTCTTTGTATACCTTTCTGGTAGAGTTTGTAATTGCATTTTTTGAATCATGCATATTTGTACTAATTTTTAAAAACATTTTTTATTGTGAACTATAACATATATACAGAAAAGTGATAAATTTCAAAATACAATTTAAAAGGTATTTAACAGGTAGAGCAAATTTCAAAGTATAGTATGGGTTATGGTTCCACAATTTCAGCTATTTCTTGTGGCTGTTCTAATATACTAGAAACTAAAAAGAAATATCTATATAATGATTCAGTAGTCACAATCATTTGTTAAATCCTAACTTCTCTGTTACAACCCCTCCCTCTCATTTGATCATTTTCTCAGTCTTCAGGGATATTTGGGCAATGACCATTCTAACTTCTTCATGTTGAAAAGGGGTGTCGACATTATGGGATATGGGAATGCAACTAGTTGATGTTCTGGGAGAGACTAGTACTCTAAATTTCAGGGCTTATCTGGAATAGGAACAATCTGGAGTGCACTAACTTTTTACCTGCTTGTTTTTTATCAGTTACAGAAACAAGTTTGTTAAAATGTTTCAATGTATCTGCATTTGGTCTGGTTTTTCTTTGTAATTCTGTTGGTTTTTTTGCTTTATATATTTCAAAGGCCACGTTATTAGGTATATACAAATTTAGAATTGTTTTACTTTTTGGTGAATTTAATCATTAGTCTTTATAAAGTATTACTCTATCTCTTGAATTAAATGCCCTTTGCCTTAAAATCTAATTTTCATCTTTATGTTAATATAGCTACAGCAGCTTTTTTGGGGGTAGTGTTTGTATAATGTATCTTTGTCCATCTTTTCACTTTCAATGTTTCTGAAATTTTTAAATGTGTCTCTTTAACTTTTTTGTTTATTTGTCTGTTTTGCCTTTTAAGCAAAAATTGGACCATTTGATCCATTTACTAACATTTGAGCTTAAACCTCAAGTCTTAGTACTTGCTTTTGTTTATCCTGCATACTCTGGGTTCTTTCTTTCTCTCCTTTCTTGCTTTATTTTGGATTGTTTGAGGGTTTTAAAAAACTATTCTTATGTTTCATCTGTTAGTTTAAAAGTTGTCTATTGTTTTTAAATTTTATTTTCATGGTGGTGATTGCAGCATGCATCATTGTCTTGACCAAAGCCAAATGTAAATTGTTAATTTTACCTTTCTCCTGATAATGCTAGAACCTTAGAATAATTGAACTCTAATAATTCTCTTCCTGACTTATATTTTATTTCTTTACATATTAAACATTGTACAACAAACATTATTTCTGTTATATGGTCAATATTTATTTATATTTACCTTTTAATTACTTTTCATACTTTTTATATCTTCAAGCCTTTACTTGGGATTGTTTTACCTTTGTCTGGAAAATACCCTTTAAAACTTCCTTTAGTGTAGGTCTGCAGGTAACTAATTTTCAGTTTTGTTAGCGTGAAAATTCTTTCACTTTCATTCTAGAAAGATGTATTTTGCAGGTCATAGAATTCTAGTTTGGTGGTTATTTTCTTTTGTCACTTTCCGTATGCTTTTCTGTACCTTTGGTGGTGATGGTCTTTTTGAAGATATGTATTTAATATATCTAAGTGTGGATTTCTTTCCTTCAGTTTTGGAAAATTCACCCCAGTATCTCTTCAGCTATTGCTTTTTTTTCTTTTTTAAAATGTACAATTCAGTGGTTTTTAGTATTTTCACAAAGTTGTACAACCATGATCACTATGTCATCCTAGAATATATCACCCCCAAAAGAAACCCCATGCTATTGCTTTTTACCTGTCTCCGACCCCTCCTGTTTGAATTCCATTTAAACTTAGGTTAGATCTTCTCACTCTATGCTCTGTCTCTTGTGTGCTCTTTTGAATTTTCCATCCCTCTGTCTCTCTATGCTTCATTCTGGATATTTTCCTGCAGATTTATTTTTCGGTTTAATTCTTCTCTGTCTACCTCGAATTTGCTTTTAAACCCATCCTTTGAGTACTTAATTTTGGATATTATATTATTTCATTCTTTTTAAATTCTATGTCATTTTTTCAGAAGTTGTCATTTTTCTTTCAAAATTTTTGTTCATGACTTTTATCTTCTTAGGCATAAGAAGAATTGTATTTTAAAGTCTGTTTCTGATTATTCTCACATCCAGAGCTCATTTGGGTCTTTGTTTCTGCTAGTTTTCATTCATGTTGTCCTCTGTGCCTGGTAGTCTTTGGTTGTGTTGTGGATTCTGTCCTTGAAAAATTGTTTATAGAAATAAATTGAGGAGTAGAGTAGGATGATGTTCTTTCTGTCCAGTAATGATTTGCATTTTTATTTGCCAGAGATTTTAGTGCACTAGTAGTCTAGTATCATCTTCATATGATGTCAAGAGATTGGGATTTTTCTGGGGCAACCAGAGATTTGGAAACTGGGCTGTAGGCTATTTTATTTCCAATTTACTCCCAACCTAAGTTCTAGAGTGTTACCTTGGCCACCTACCTTGGAGGGGTTTGGAATCCAACATTTGTTCCTCTAGTTTCAGGAGGCTTTCAGAAGTGATTCTCACTAACTTGGTTGCCCTTTTCCAGTGTATAAACAGCCCTACGGCAAAAGTGGAGCAGTTGCTTCAGGCTCATCTTTGTTCTTTTTTTATTCTTTTTATGTTTTTTGTCTCGATAATTCTTCTTACCTCCTTAGTTCTCTGATGTTTCCAGGCAGACATTCCTTTTTTTTTTTTTTAAAGACCACATATATAATTCCATTAATATGAAATGTCCAGAAGAGAGAAATCCATACAGACAGACAGTAGCTTCATTGTTGCAGGGGGCTGGGGAAAAGGGAATGGGGAGTGACTGCTGATGGGCATGGGGTATCTTTTGGGGTGATGAAAATGTTCTGGAATTAGCTAGTAGTGATGGTTGCACAACCTTGTGAATGTACTAAAAACCACTGAATGGTCACCTTGAAGAGGTGACTTTTATAGTATGTGAATTATATCTCAATAAAGAAAAAAGTCATACAGCAGGCAAGTAAGAATGTTGTCACTACAGGCAGGGATCCTTAAAGCCTTTCTAATTTATATATCAAAATTATATATAAAACATAAACCATTTGTAAGCACCTGAACTGTCACTATCATTACAGTAAATTCCATTGAACACAGTGGGTGGGGGCGGCCAGTGTGGCTTGCACAGCCCTGGCCAGGTGAGCAAGACAATCTTCTTACGCAGACATTCTTTTATGTTATGTCCAGCCTTGTCAGTTGTCCTCAGCAGAAGGTGAGTTGGTTTGAATTACCTAGCCAGCCAGCTCCTTTTTAAAAGCATCTCTTTAAAGTTTCAGGGTAAAGGAACTGTGTTAGGTCTTGAGAACTCACTGGTTTCAGCCTGTAACCTCCTTACCCTCACGTCTTGCCATCCACGGACCAGTTCATGCTCGGCGTTTCCTGCCAGTGTGCAGGGAATGGCTGTCACTCACCCTGCCTCCCTCCGTCCCAGGCCTGGCACAGGGAGGCTTTTGGGAGACATTTGTCATAGGGATGAATGTTGATAGCCGTTGTGAATTTTACTGTAATGAATGACATCCCGCCTCCAGTCAGTAATGCAAACATGCAGATGCTTAGGTTTCATTAATTCCAATTAAGTGATGGGTTGCCTTTTTTTTTTAAAAACAAAAAACAAAAAACTTTATTTTTCAGAACAGTTTTAGATTTCCAAAAAAATTGCAAAGATACTACTGAGAGTTCCCATGCATCCCAAATACAATTTCCCTATTATTAGCACCTGACATTAATATGGTGCCTTTGTTATAATTAATGAACCAGTATCGATACATTATTGTTAACTGAAGTCCAAACTTTGTTCAGATTTCCTTACTTTTTATTCAGTGTCCTTTTCTGTTCTGGGATCCCATCCAGGGACCACATTACGTCTAGTCCTCATGTCACCTTTGGCTCCTCCTGCTGTGATAGTTTCTTTGACTTTCCTTGTTTTTGATGACCTTGACCGCTTTGGTTACTGATCAGGCATTTTATTGCATGCCCACTCAGTTTGGATTTGTCTGGTATTTTTTCATGATTAAATGGGATTATGGGTTGTGGGGAGGCAGATCACCTAGATAAAGTGCCATTTTTATCCGGGTTAAGGGGAGGCAGATCACCCAGATAAAGTGCATTTTTATCCCTTCACATCAAGTGCACATATCAGCATGATGGATGACTGTCGGCCTCTGTCACCTGGCAGGTTTCCCCACTGCTAATTTGCTCCCCGTCTCTTGCCCTTCCATACCATACTCTTTGAAGAAAGTCGCCATGTGCAGATGGGCTGCTTTTTAAAGTAATAGCTAATCCTGTTTAGCTCAAAGGTAATTATTTTAAAGTGTTTTACACCATGACACGTTTTTCAGAAATGCTGTTCTGTCCTCAAAGCATCGTTCTCTTCTCTTTATAAAAATCTCTCCGTCAGTATGCTCAAGTAACCAGTCATTTGTATTGCGCTGATTATCGGGCAAATTTTGTTCACTTCAGTTTTCAAGTGGTGGATTTTAAAGTTCAATAGAAGAGCTTGCAGTTTCTGCTTTCACTATTTGCAAAACGTGCAGGGGCAGGCAGTTTACAAGGAATCCTAATTATCATCGCCTGATTGTTAGACCCATCTGCTTTTCTTTACCTGTGAAGACTGGACTGTGCGCGGCCTCCGTGTTCGAGCTGTGTTCAGTAAAACTGCACACTGCAAAAGTGCTTCCTGCCGAGCAACGGTGTGTCGCTAAAATATGGCGACTGGACTATTTATCGAAAGGCTCAGTAAATCGAGGTATGAAGGTGAATGGTGAAACCAGAAAAAACTAGACATAATGTAGGTACGAAAAACCAGATCTGACGTAAGCACGAATTTCGGATTTTTAAGATCGGAGTTCCAGTGAAAACTCCTTGGAAAAATTCGCAAATATCTAAGAAACAGCAAGAAAACAACAACCCGAACTGCTCCTCAATATTCTTAAACTCAAAACTTCAGAAAAGGAATCTTTTCGTTTTTCCAAAAATTGCACCAAGATAAAGCGGAAGCTCTAGTTGATGCGGGTGTGTTGCACAGGCGTTAGCAGTACTGCCCTCACTAGTCGTTCATTGGACAATAACGCAACCCCAAGAAAAGGATGGTTGGTTATTGGTATGCGTGCGCCGCGAGCAGGAAGCGCCAATACCAGGTAGGGTTGTGGCGACTAAGCCTCTAGTCCCGCCCTAGCTGCCCGGTAGCTAGCGTAGCTCCACCGACCGAAGCCTCCAACGCGAACCACCAGCTCCCTGTTTTCTGAGGTGCTGTGTGGCCTCCGACCCGCCGCCCGGGTCTTCCCAGAAGGCCATGCGCCGGCCGCGAGGCGATTTGCATACGCGCCCTCGCCGGGGCGGGGCCGTCTGGGGGCGGGGTTGCGTTCGGTCCTTACACTAGCTGCTGGCGCCGGGCGTTGGGGGTCGCTCTGCGGCTGCTATTTATTTTTTTTTCTCGGCTTTGGTTACGTTTGGTTACGACTGCAAACAGCTCTTTCTGTGCAAGTGCGTTCCTCTCGATAACCAACCACTTTAATCCCCGCAGCCGGCATGTGCTCTGCCGGCTCTCAGACGGGGTCTGAGCCGGCAAGCGGGGGCTTCCTCGAGGCCGGTGGTCGGGGGCGCGGCGCCCCAGGCCGCCTGCTGACCGGCTGCCGCTGTTTCCCGTTGCAGGTGGTCCTTCTGGGCATGGACATCCTGTCCGCGCTGGTCACCCGGCTGCAGGATCGGTTCAAGGCGCAGATCGGCACAGGTGAGCTGCGGCAGGTGCGGACAGAGACCCCAGACTCTGCACCCGCCACTCTCCTTCCCCCCAGTCCCCTCGCAGCTCCCCCTCAGCTGCCCCCGCTGGTTCCCCCAGTTCCTCCACCGAGTTCCACCCGCCCACTCCCCACCTCTCCCCAGGACCCCAAGCCCCGGCTGTACCACTACCTTCCCGCCCTCCTTGGCTCGCTGACCTTCACTGCTCCTGCTATTTTAACTCTTTGTTGCATTCCTTTCTGTAGGCTTCTTTCAGCCTCCGTGTTCTAACATGCTGCTAATTCTTTTATTTCTCGTAACAATTAGACATCATCACCCTTTAGTGCCAGTGGAATTGTTTGTCTGTCTTCCTTCCCTTTGTCAAGAGGCTGTTTTCTTCGAGAAGCCCTGCAAAATCTATGTAGTTGTATTTCTTCCGGAAAGATTATTGTTGATATTACTATTTTCATTTAGATTGTAAATGTCTTTACAAGCCTGTTATAAATGCTTACTCTCTTATTTTGAAGGGAAACCAGTTGGCAAAATGAAAGAAAAATGATCACAGATTTCATAGATTTAGACATTATATGTTCCTGACACCTGGGAATTTCACAGTGGCCTTGTGAACACTGACTTCCTCTGTCTGTGCAGGCCCCCTTCCTTGTAGAATTTCTCCATTTCAGTTGGTCACCATGAATCTCTTTGGTTGGCTTTCTGGTCCATGAGCTGTCTTAGATGAGGTCATGAATTCTTTCCCCATTCTGGCCTGGAATAACTCTCTCCACCTGCAAATAAAACAACCCTTACTTTTAGAAATTTGGTATTTTAATAGTGTTCTATTTGTCTTCTCAATTAGTTGAATTACTCAGGGCTGTCTCTTATAGAAAAAAGCTTTATAGGTTTTCAGAAGAAGCAACATAAACTGCCCTCTGTGGGGCATTAGGCGGACGGTGTTCACTTGGGGGGTGGAGGTGGGGTAGGGCAGGTTGCAGGGTTCGGTCTGACCTGCACAAATGTGTGTGATGTAAAATTAAAAAGAAACCGCCAGGTGAAAGATAGATGGATCGCTAAATGCTTGTCCTTACTACCCCCAGGTGAAATGCTGGAGCCCCCTCTCTGTTCCCTAAGTTCCCTTTTGTGTTGACCATTTCCCTCCAAGGTTGTCTGCTGGCATCCATTTCAGTAGTATCTCACCCGCTTGAAAATATGTTGGGGCTGCATGTGGGGGGAGGGGAAGGAAAAACTGTATGTCTGTCCACTGGAGGGATTCTGCAGGCTCTTGTAATTCTCTTGCATTTCAGTAAGGGGCTATGAGTAAGGATTGGTGGTTTGAGGATGACATACAGATTTAGGCCAGGATTTTGTGTTCCCAGTTAATTGAAGTATCAACTGTGGGTGACCCCAGCCCCCCAGAAGAGGTTTTCACTTGATCACTTTGCCTTTTGCTTTCTAGTGCTGCCAAGTTTAATAGACAGACTGGGGGACGCCAAGGACTCCGTGAGGGAGCAGGACCAGACTCTGCTGCTAAGGATCATGGATCAAGCTGCTAACCCCCAGGTGGGTCTGGAGCGCTCAGTGTGTGTGCCTGTGCAAACGTTAGTGTGCAACTCCTGATAGAAAGCCTCTCTTCTTTTAAGCTGTCCTGTTACACAGGTGAAAATTATCCTAGTAGCTGTCCCTGTCCCCCCATCACCACACAGGATATTTAAATAAACAATAAAGGGCATACCTTAAATAAATAAGTGGATTTACCATTGGTTTAGTCTGTTAGCTAATCTTGAGCTAATTTACATGACTGACTCTCCATCTTTCTGAAAAGAGGCAGCTGGGGCTGCCCAGGAGCCCTGTTTGAGCCCCTGTCCCTGCCTGCTGGTGAGCTGGGCCTGCAGCCCAGCCTTCCAGGATCCCACTGTCTAGTGTCGGGGTGAGGGTGGGCCCCAGAAAGCCCATCCCAGAGAAGAGAAAACCTAAACTGGGCCTTCAGCGATGAGCTGGTGCTTGATTTGTGCACGAGGGGGTATGTTTCCAGGCTGCTGGGGGCAATGTGAGGATGTGATCTTGGGCAAGTCACCGAGCCTCCTGCAGCCTCATCTTCCTCACCCATGAGATGGGGACAGTTGTGCCTCCCTTTCAGGTTTGTGGGATGTTTAAGTGCAATGATGTGTTCTGACCATTTTAAATTGCCCTGAAGTGTAAGCTGTCATTTTCAGCTTGCTGGCAAGAGGAATGAACCGGTTGGTGGAGGGAGCCTAATTGGGCAGCTCTTGAGGGCACCTTTGCTCTTGGTCCCTCCCAAATGAAAGGCCACAGGCATCTCCTCTCCTCTGACCTGCTCTTTGTTGCCTGCAGTACGTGTGGGACAGAATGCTGGGAGGCTTCAAACACAAGAATTTCCGCACACGAGAAGGCATCTGTCTCTGCCTTATTGCAACACTCAACGCGTAAGTATGGGCTGAACTGAAGTTTTGACTTGGCTGGGCCTTTTTTTAAAAAAAAAAACATTTTATTTTGAAATTATCATAGATGTATCGGAAGGTGCAATGAAGTGTACAGGGAGGTCCAGTGTACCTTTCACCCAGCCTCCCCGATGTTGACCTCTGGCATTTGTTTATGGTACACTGTCAGTACCAGGAAACTGACGTGGGTACTAGCCACAGGTTTCTCCATTTATGTTCCCACTTGTTTGTGTGTGTGCGCGCGTGCATGTGCGTGTGTGTATATGTGTGTGTGTAGTTCTGAGCAATCTCGTTGCATGTGAGGGCCTGAATAGTCACCCCTATGGTCAAGATGCAGAAAGGTCCAGCACCACCAGGCTCCCTCCTGCTCCCCTGTTTAGCCATCCCCAGCCCTTGGCAATCACTAACCTGTTCTCCATCTCTATGATTTTGTCTTTTCAAATGTATTAATGGAACCATATGGTATGTAGCCTTTTGAGACAGGCTTTTTTTACTCGCCTGGTGCCCTTGCGGGTACGTATGTGTCGTTGCCTGTAACTGTAGTTCCTTGCTTCCCATCACTGAGCAGATGCATGACGGTTTGTTTACCATTCCTCTGTTGAAGGACAGTCCCTTGATAAAGTGTCCAGTTTGGGCTGTTACACATAAAGCAGCTGTGAACTGGCACGCACGAGTTTCTACAGGAATATAAGTTTTTATTTCTCTGGGATAAATGCCCAGGAATGGAATTGCTGGGTCATCTGATAAGTCCATTTTTAGTTTTAAAAGAAACGACCCGACAACTGTCCAGAGTATCTGTAGCATTTTATGTCCCCCCAGCAGTGTATGAGTGGTCGGTGTCTCCACTTCCTTGCAGGCACTGGGCATTATCACTAATTTTTATTTCGGCCACTCTAACTTGTGTGTAGTGATATCTTCTCATGGTATTAATTTGTATTTCCTGAATGTCGAATAGCTGTGCAGGTGCTTATTTATTGGAAGAGGCTTTTTTAAAATTAAAAATTTCAAACCACCTTTTCTGATTGTGAAAGTACATTTTATAGAAAAAACTTATATAAGGGAAAAGATAAAAACTGCAATTCCACCACCTTTCGATAATCACTGTTAGCACAGGTGCATTTTATGCAGCCTGTAAGGTATGTTACATTTAAAAGCAGAATTGAGATTATGTTTATATTACTTTATAAATCACTTCTCCTCTTAAGGTGTTGTGAGCATTTTTCAGTGCTAGTAAATTGGACCATATGTATCTGAAGCTGTTAAAGAATGTTCTTAGCCTTTGATCACAGTTGTTCTACTTCTAGAAATTTTCATTAGATTAACAGAGATTTGTGTTCCTGAGTGTTTATGATGGTGGAAAGTGTAGATAATTTAAGTGTTCAGCAACAGGGCAGTGTTGACCTGTGTAGTTGGAATGTGTGGGTGGCATCTCATGCAGCAGGAATTTTTATTTTTTGTCTGTAAAAATTATTTTTTAATTAGAGAAGTTGTAGGTTTACAGAAAAGTCACGTCACACAGGAGGTATTAACCGGATGTCCACTCTGACAGAGGCCAGAGATGGGGAGTGAGGTGAGGACCCTCAAGGCCTGTGCAGCTCAGCTGGGTACACTGGATTGGGCAAAGCAGGAACAACAGAACGGTGATGCAGACAGGCAAATGTGGGGCACACAGGACCGCAGAGGGCCGGGGGTAGGGCCAGGTGGGAGAGAGCCGTCCCAGGGAGGCTGGGAAGAGGACTGGAGCCGGCGCATGTGATGTGTGCCAGGGGCCGGCCTGGCACATTTACCTTGGAAGCAGCTTAGAAGGAGGGAGCCTTGGGGTACAGGTGGTGACAGGGACTGGGGGATGGAAAGCGGGTGAAAGTGGGCAGAGGGGGACCTTTCCTCCTTGTCCTCACTAACCGTCAAACCTCCTTTTGTTTTTAGCTCTGGCGCCCATACTCTAACACTAAGCAAGATTGTGCCACACATATGTAACTTACTTGGAGATCCAAACAGCCAGGTGAGTGTCCTGTAGTGAGAAAGAAGATCCTGGGAAAGAAATGGTGGGTTGTGTGGACAGTTAGCAATGCACTTTGTTGTTCTGTGTGGTCCTGAAGCACGGTGTCATTTTTATAGACTATCAGGTAAGCTGAAGCTACTCATTAGCATTTATGAACCATGGCTGGATAAATGTGGGGCCCGTTCTCCTCTCTTCTGAGAAATCATCCAGACCAGCCTTGAGGAAAATATCACCCCAGCTGCAGCCAAGGGGGATGGGGGAGTGGGTGGGGGCAGGTGATCCTAGTGACTGAAGCCAGGCAGTGCCTGCCCCTGGTGGGTGGGGGCATTGATTGGAAAGGGGCCTGAGGGGATGGAAACGTTCTATATCTTGCTTTAGGTGGTTGTTATACTGGTGTATGTAACTGTCAGACCTCCTTGCATTGACCCTTAAGAACCCTCCACATTATTTTTTGTGAATTTTACCTCACCTAAAAAAGAAAAAGCCACTTGCTTGGTATAAGGGTTGGAGAGAAGTTAGTAATCTGTGAGGTCAGTTCATTTTTATCACTAGAAGTCATTATCTTTATTATGGAATTAACTCACATGAACTGATAAGATAAACACTTCATTAGATAAAGGGGCAGAAAATAGGAACACTAGTTTACCAAAGAGCTATATATGGTAAATAACTATCTCATTTCACATCTTGCTTGATAATTGCCAATTTGTCCTCCAGAGGGTGTGCCCAAGCACTGCTTCCACTTACTTCACACTGGCTCCAGGATCCCACCAGGCCTGAAGGCCGCTCACTCTCTCAGCCCTTCTGCCTTCCTTCCTTACCGCTGCCCATCACTCCAGGTGTATTTCCTCACCTTGCCCTCTGCCCTTCTGCTGCCTCCTCTCAGCCTGTTTTCCTGGCCTCTCTTGCTTGCACTTACTTTTTCCCACTCCTTCTCTTATGCAGCCTGAATTGAAAACATGACATTACAAATATGGTTTTTAATTATTGGATCATACTTTATAGTCCACATTAATTTAAAAACAACAACAACCTAATGTATTTTAAAAAAAGGTTCTAAATTACCAAATGGTCTGTTTGGCCTTTTTTTCCCCCCTTTTTGTCTGGTCTCCATTTTTGTCTTCTGTGGAAAAAGTCCTCTGTGGAGGCCATACCTGAGACCGTTGCTGCTGCCATGTGCTGCCCTTCGGTAGAGCAGAACTGCCTCTCGGCTGGTCAGAGTTCCTGTCCCCAATTCAGAAGCTCCCGGCGGCCAGGCAGACTGTGCAAGTGTCCGGTGGGCCTGTGGGGGCAGGAGAGTGTGGACGTTGTCTGGGACGCAGTGTTGGATGGTGTCTGCACCCTGGTTTGGGGAGGGAGAGACCTGGAGCTGGCATTCAGTTTGCAGCATACCACGTGGAGACACAGCTCACTGTGGCCTGTCTTCCGTGTCGTTTCCAGACTTTAACAATCCCCCTCTTTCCCCCTCTTCCTGTTCTTCTCCTTCCTCTTTTTCTTCTATATCCTGTCCTGAGGGCTTCTGCTCTGGGTCTGCCTTGTTGGGAGTGGGGACCTGGGCTGGTGCTGGCTCTGTTTTGTATCTTTATTTCTGTGACCGAGGCGGACGGCAGCCCCCAGAGGGTGGCCTGGAGCGGGCAGCTCGTCACCCTAGGGCCCTGTGTTGGTGGATGCTGTGGGTAGGACACGGCCATTTACCCCACATGGGTCTCGAGAGGCGTCAGGAGTGGAGTGCTGGGACCAGTTAGCGTTTTGAAACAGGTACTTTCTCATCCTTTAGATTACTCAGACAACTTCTGAGAATGTCTGGTTCTTCATGGCTTCTCCTTCCTCCTGAGGTTCTCCTCACTGAGCAGCCATCCCCCCTTTGCTAACCCTTGGGGGTTCCCTAGAGATTGCTTAGAAAGGCGGGGAAAGGAACTCCTTGTGTCTGCGTTGGACCACTCTGCGATTCCTTTCCTTTTGTCCCCTTTGCATCTAGAGGAGGGTTAACTCGCAAGGCCTCCTTAGAGTGTTTAGTTAAGGTTTTCCTGATTTTGCAAATAGCGCAGATTAAACTTCAAGTGGACAGTCACAGTCCCACATTCCAAAAATGTTCATTCAGTTTTTTTCCTTGTTTTAAACTTTTTACTTTGAAATAATTTTAGACTTACAGAAAAGTTTCAAGAACAGTATAAAAGATTCTGTATATCCTTTCCTAGATTCCTTTCTTGCTACCATTTTGCCATATTTGCCTTTTCATTCTCTCTCTCCATATATATATAATTTTTGAACTGTTGAGAGTACAAAATTTAGTCCTAAATACTTCAGTACATGCTTTTTTAAAAACAAGGACATTCTCCTATCTAACCACAGTTATATCCATCAAATTCCAGAAACTAACATTGATAAAATTCTGCCATTTAATCCAAGACGCCAGTCAGATGTTCTAATTTCCCCCCAGATGTCCTTATAATAGCCCTCTCTTTGGTCCAGGACCCAATCCCAGATGACGTATTATTTCATTTGTCATGGTTCTCATTAGTCATCCTCAGTCTGGAGCAGTTCCTCAGCCTTTCCTTGTTTTTCGATTCAGTTGTTTCTGAGACGTTAAAATGGCTTTGCATCTTGAGAGCAGTTTGATATCCTGTTTTAAAGTGTGTGTTGAGGCACCTGGTGGAGTGCAGGAAGCCTGGGTTAGCAGCCACAGGCCTGGCTGTGGTCCCCGTTTTGCCACGTACCAGCCGGGGTGCCTTTGGTGGCACTTGGGCCTTAAGCCTCACTTTGTCTTGTACATACAGTGGGGACAGGTGAGTGCTAAGGGGAAGTGCTTAGGAGCGCGGCTGTCCTTGGGGGCTGGCTGAGGTCATGGAGATGCTGTATCCCTGCAGGTGTCATGCTGTACCACACGCCAGGTAAACTCAGGTGTACAGGGTTTAAAAATGTGAAAATACTTAATTTTAAGATAATCGTATGGCTTGGGATAGCCATACTTTTCTTAACTGTTCATGTACCAAGTGGCCGCAGGCCTGGTATAGACTGTACACCCAAAGTTAGCGTCACTACTGAAAACCAGGGGCTCCTGACCCGGTTATCAGTGTCATACTAACACAACTTCACAGCAGAAGTAATACCTTTAAACCTGAATTGGTGTCTTACCTCTCTATATAATCATCAGGAAGATTGTGTGAGCTTTCTTTATGATTATTGTATGAAGCAGCAGGGGGATAAAATAATTTCTCTTGCAAGCTGGAAGATGTGTTTGAAATCTTTCACTGAGCCCAAAATTGAACCTGCTGGCTTCAGGCCTTGTGGCCGCCCGAGGTGGTTGTGCTCTGTGTGCTGGGACACCGTCTGCCGGCGTGGTAAGGCCTGGGTGCCTCCTGTTTTGGAGAATGCTCTTGTTATTTGTTTTGTTTGGTTTTTCATTTTCCCTCTCCTCTATAAAATGAAGCTGTGGCTCAGGGGGGCAGCTTTTGGTAAACCACAGTAGACAGGAGCTACAGCGGGAGTTTTCGAAACCCAGCTCTCTGCATATCAGCCTCACATTCCTATCTGTCTGCCTTAGGGGTGGGCTACCTGCATGTGTATTTGCACGCGCACGCACGCATACACACACACACGCACGCACACACACACACAGAGTCCACCTCCTCCAGAAGTCCCTTCTGCCAGGTCCCTGACCACCCCATGTCCCTGAGACTGATCACTTCATCACTCCTCCTACTGGGGTTATGGGTTTGCTTTTTTTTTTTTTTTTTTTTTTTTTTTTTTTGCTTTAATGAACTTATTTGAATATCCATTGATGATCAAGTTTATTTTACTGTGATTTTCTATGAAGGCTGCAATTATTTGTCCATTCTGCAAAACTGAATACTGTTGATTCCTTTTTAAAAAATTTTTTATTTATACATATGCCTTATCCATATGTGTTTTTGGTTATAGTGTACTTTTTGTTTCCTTCATCTGCCTTGCCTGCTAGTCTCTGATTCTCAAGGGGTGGGACTGCTGCTTGGTCCTCTTCTCTGTTTTGAGGCCTGCCCATCAGCATCCCTAGTACTGAGCAGAAGCCCCACTGCTATTGGAGCGAGTTTCCCTTCTCGGCTGTTTGTATCCTGGCCATGCTCTCACTGCACTCTCCTGCCTGATGTGGTCAACTCCCAGCCCTTGGCTTCCATGATATGCACAGGCCCGAGCGTCCTCCTCTCGTAGCTCTTCAGGCAGCCACTGTTGTCGACTGGAGCTGGCCTTTACCATGAACCCTGCGAGCTCTCCTGCCCCAGACGGTGCCGGCTCATTTGAACATTGGTCTGAGTGCAGAGGGGACTCCAAGCAGGGCAAGCCCCTCCGAACTCCTCAGGGGGCCACGGATGGACTGAGCATGTGGTTCAGGGCACTTCTGGCTGCTAGTGAGGGGTAAACGTGTTCTCCTGCCTAACGAGAGGCCCAGGAGCAGGGAGGCCCCAGGCTGGTAGTGGCTTGGTGATACCCTCAGAGCCTAGGGTCTTGTTCACATTTCTGATTCTCCAGCTCAGCTTTGTCCTCGGCCACTCTCCTGGCCTGGTGGCAGCGGGGCAGCTACAGCAGAAGTAAAGGACAAAGAGCCCCTCTCTTCCTGTGTTCCTCTCCTTTTTTCAGCTTTCCCATGTTGAGATTTTCAAACATATCGAAATTAGAGAAAATGATGTAATGCAGCCCCACCTACCCACCATCCAGCTTTAACAGCTATCATGACAGCGGGGCCAGTGTAGGTTCATCTATTTTCCCTCTCCCATCCCCGTTATTTTGATACAAAATTTAGATTATTTTGAAGAAATCCCAGACATCACCAATTAATTCTTATGTATTCTAAAAGGTTAAGGCTTAATGCCATTATCACCTGCTGACCCTCTAAGTCTAGTTCTTTAAATTCACAGTTGTTCACACGGCCCTGGGCGTCTGGTGCTTTTTGCAGTGCCCCGTGTGCATCTTCCTAGTGGGAAGCGTTTTCTAGAAGATGCTCACATCCCATGCCTGGGAAAAGGGGTTAGGAGTAAGTGACGGCCTTACATGAAGGAGGGCTTAGCCCTGCACTGAAAACAGGGTCTCATTCCTTGAGGTGTGGATTCCAGAACCGAGCCTGTGCTTGCTGACAGAGGGGACAGCAGCCCTCTGAGATGTCGTGCACGGTAGGAAGTCCCTTCCAGGCAGGAGAAGTGCACGTTCTGCCTGGAAACCCGTGGTTTCATCTCTGTGGCTCAGCTAGCCTTAGGCAGTCAGAGGACTGCACGGGAAGGGCCCCCTTGCTGACCGCTGCCTCTGTTGCCCAGGAGTTCCATACGCCTCTCAGAGCCTGAAGTCACGTTCAAATGTCCATGACCTTGCTGTCGATCACAGTGCGCTCTCGGCTGGACCGAGCTGTGTGGACAGTGTTTAGAAGGCCTGTGCCGAGGGCTTGGCAAGAGCTCAGGCTGCGCTGCCGCAGCCTGGGGAGTGGGATAGGGCCGGGGTGAGGGTGGGGGCAGCTGTGGCCGGAGCAGCCTGGGACTCTCTCCCGGCCCTCTAGGGTCCAGGCTGGTACGTGGTCCCTGTCCTCTGAGGCACTGACAGTGTGGCTGTGCTGGTTTTCTAGGATTCCCTTCGGCTTGGGGGTTGAAGCCCTCCCTTGAGGGGTTTGCTTTGTAGGGAGCCCTCATTGGAATGCAGTGTGCTGAAGGGAGATGAAGGTGGGTTTTGAGCTCAGAGAGAGGGAGGCTCTGCCTGTCTCCTCATCCTCCCTGTGACAGGGGGCTCAGGACACAGCGTCTGTGAGAGGAAGGGGGAACAAATGCTGCCACACATCTGAAGACCTTGGATTCTGCAAAGCATACAACCTCGGCCTGGCCGGTGGTGTTCCACCTCCAGCTCTTGTCCTTTGCAGTCCCGAGAGCCTGAAATTTTGGGGTCCCTTTCAGTGGTGCGCCTCATAGCAGGCAGAGGCTGCAAGGCTGATGTCCTTTGTGGATGTGAGCAACTACATTTGTTCATTCCTTTTAAACTTAATTGCTTTTATTTAAATTTCCCTTTTAATTGGAGTACAGTACTTGGTAGTATCAGAGAAAATCTGTTCACCTGCATTTTTTGTGTCGAAGGTGGTTTAGACCTTCCAGTGTCATCTGAACTTATACTCTTCCAAGCCTGACAAATGACATCTAAGGATGTTGAATTTTTTATTTAAAAAAAATGTGAGTAATACGAATTCCAGCAGCCATTGTGTTAAGTGCTTTGCAGACAGTGTAGGTTGCAAACTGCCACCCAGCAAGCTGATTTCAGCCTGTAGATTGGAACATGTTTGTGCGTGTGTCTGCAAAATGTTTGAATTTGACGTTTTGAGTTTGGTTGGTTTTACATTTGGGAGATGTCTCTTTCTGATTTTCCTTGAAAAATTTGAAGGCCAGGCATAGCTGGACCTCCTTTCCTCCATGGCCGAGTGATGTGGCCCTCGCAGTCCCTGCCCTGCCACTTGACTGGGGTACGCGGGCTCCGTGTCAGTGCCTTTTTCCCCCTGCACCCACCTGCTTCCCCAGCTCTCATGGGACCTGCCTGTCTCAGCTTGGCCTGCAGTGGGCACTCAAATATTGGTTGAATGGATCTATTATTTCTTTCAATACTGAAAGCAGCCCTTGACTTACGAAGGAGGAAGCTGAGCAGACTAAAAGAGTTTTGAGTATTTTGTCCAAGGTTGCACAGCTCCCGAGTGGTCATTCACGTCTAGTTCTCTGACTCGAAAGCTAGTAATTTTTCTGCTGAGTCTCCTCAACTAGCCCAGAGATCCTCCACTGCTGACAGGTACTGATTGTTCTCTAAGATGGTCACCTGCACTGCTGACTCGGAGCAGATGTTATCACCAGTAAGGAAATGAAGATGATGGCTTACTACTGATTCAAGACCTAGTGGCATTGAGTACTTCTGTAATATATGCAAGGTTCCATGTGAAGAGGTTTCCTAACAGAAATTATTTCTTGTTCAAAATAAACTGATTAAAGTTTTGGTTGACTAGAATTTGCCATTTTCTACATTAAGGGGGAGAGGGGGGAGAATTACAAAGACAACTGCCTGTTATAGTAACACTGTTAAATCAAAAGAAAGCTTTATGTCTTATGTTCAGTACTAAGAACTGTAAAGTCTGGTTTGTATCCCTGCTTCTTTCCTCTTTCAGTCTCTGTTACCTTGTTCTCATTTCTTGAGAGCAAATCTAAAACCATGCCTGTGCTCTACCGTCTTTACCTCCTGAATCAAGTATAAACCTCCTCTCCCCACCCCCATCCCCACTGGCTGTCAAGGCCTTGGTACATTGTATATTTTTAAAACAAGGCCCCCTACCGTTCATTGTGCAAAATTTTATTCCTACAGAAGAGTTGAAAGCGCGTACTGAACACCCATACTCACCCGTTAACATTGTGTCATGTTTGTTTTATATTATTTTTTGGTACGTACACATGCACATACATAAATACTGTTTTTTGTTTTGTTTTTTTTTTCCTTCCAGACGGACCTTTGAAAGTAACCTGCAAGCATCATATTTTACTCCTAGATACTTCAGGGTTTATCTCCTAATAAGAGAATATTTTCATATAAGCACAATGTCATTTTCACACCCAAGAAATTTAAATTGGTGTAATGTCAAATATACAGTCCACATTCAGGTATCCCCGCCCCCCCCCAATATGTTCTCTCTCTCTAGCCTTACTGACCAGTGCTTTCTCAGTTCTTGCCTTGTCTGTCTAGACTGGCTTGCTTGCTTGTCCTGAGGATAGGCTGGCAAGGCTGCTTTCATGCCTTCACACAGCCCTGCCTTTGTTTGGAATTTTGTATCGTTCCACCCTTCCCTGGTGAAATCCTCTCCTTCCAATTCATTTTAAGGGGTCCTTCCTCTTCCATAAAACATTTCTTGATTTCCCTTGACGTGAATGCTCCTTCATTTATGCTGTGGGAACTCTTAAAAAAAACATTTACTGCATCCAGCCCCATGTTAAATGTAGAACTTAAGGATTTTGGTTTACTGTGTTTTTGGGATTATGAGCTTGAATATAGGCTCTGTGTAGTCTGTGGTACCCGTTTTTGTTGCTCATTATGTATTTAATTTAAATCCAGAGTGCTTTGCTTTGCATGGTGTTTATTTTTAGTATAATTCATTTATTTGTGGTGGTGTTTTCTCATTTGGAAAGACGGTCTGAAAATTCTCATTTCCTGACATCATCTTAAAAAATGGAAAGAACTAAGGGATGTGAACTTTAACTTGTATATAGATGGGCACCTAAATTTTTTCTACCCTTTGGAATTGTTCAGTGGAGTTAAAACTGTCACGTCCAACTTTAGGAAGTCACATGCACGTAAGGGATTGTGCTCACTGTTGCACTGGTAAATGTGATAAACCTGGGGTGGTGTACGGCCCGTTGTGTCCCAGCAGGAAGTGCAGATGTAAGATTTCTTCTTTTACACCTAGGTTCGAGATGCAGCAATAAACAGCTTAGTGGAAATTTACAGACATGTAGGAGAACGTGTGAGGGCAGATCTCAGTAAAAAAGGATTGCCACAGTCCCGGTGAGTTCACATGTTTTTCCTTTCTTCTGCTCTTTCCCCCTTACTCTTTTTCAGTTAACATTTTCATTTATACTTCTTTTATTGTTGTGGTTAATTTGAACCAAATAATGGATGGTTTGGAGGGTGGGTGGCTAGAGAGCTCATCCAGAAGAGATGTTGGGGCCCCCACCCACTCCTCTTCCTTGGAGGGAGGTTTCCTCTCCCAGACATCCAGCCCAGGCCCAAGTCAGGGGCTGTTTGCATGTGATCCCACTAGTCTACTACAGAGAGTTGAAAACAGGTGTTTATTCTGGTCCCTCTACATGCATGTTCATAGCAGCCCTTTTCACAATAGCCAAAAGGTAAAAACAGCCCAAATGTCCGTCAGTGGATGATTGGGATAAACGAAATGTGGTGTGGCCATGCAGTGGGTATGTGGCCATTAAAAGGAACGAGGTTCTGATACATCACCATAGCATGGCTGAACCTTGAAAACATGATGCTAAGTGAAAGAAGCCAGATTCAAAAGGCCACACGTGGCAGGATTCCATTCAGCTGAAATATCCAGAATAGACAAATCCTCAGAGATAGAAACTGGATTGGTGGTTGCCAGGGACTGAGGAGGGAGCGACGGGCAGAAACTGCTTAATGGTTTCGGGGTTTTACTTTGAAGTGACAGAAATGTCTTGGAACTAGATAGAGGTGGTGGTTGTCCAACATTGTGAAGGTACTAAATGCCACTGAATTATTCACTTTAAAATGGTTAATTTTATATTATGTGAGTTTGACCTCAATAAGTTATTTTAAAACAAATTGATGTTAGTTCAGCACTCTTAGAGAATCGTTATTTTCTGTAGAATATATGGAATATATTTGAATGAATGGCGCCTTTGCAGAATGAGTCAGGATGGGAATATGTAAGTAATAATTCTGGAAATCGTCTTTGAAATACTAGTTTTTTTGTTTTGTCACATCAGTCTCAAGGTGCAGATGCCACTGTAAGGGGATCAACTTCTTAGACCCAAGGCAACTTGAGTCCACAAACGTCTCTTTGTAAAGTCAAAATTAAAAAAAATAACGAACAGCTAGGTACCAGTAATTTTGACCGTGATGGAAAAACTTAACAGCAAGTAAATTCCATGCCTTCTGCTGCACCCCAGTCCTTGAAGGGAGAAAGTAATGTGAAGATCCTGGGGAGTCTGAACAGGAGTGACCACACAGAGCTGCTCGTCTGAGCCTCTCATTATGCCCACAAAATAGGGGAGGCCCAGAGAAATGAAACAGCTTTTGAGAGATGACACAGCTAGAGGAGTCAGAGCTAAGATTGAAACCCTGCTCTTCTGACTTGCCTTTTAATTTTCTCTTCCCTGTTTCTCAAAAGAGCTTACAGAGTCCTTGGCGTCTGGATGTGGGATAGAATATTGGAATATGTGGGAGTTGTCTGTCTTGATGCCCCTCTCCTTCCCTTCCTCAGGCAGATCTGTTGGAAGGAGGTCCCTGCCCTTCACGGGGGTCTCCACGTGCTGGCTAGTGGTGCTGTTCTTGTAGTTGTCAGGAGTCAGTTCTGACTCCAAGGTGGCTCACACCATGGCCCCTGGGCTGTGTACAGGATAATTGGATGGGAATAAAAGGGCTCGTCCTATCTTCTACAAAAGGTAACCTGTGAGAATAGTTTTTAAACTCCTCTGTTTTATGAACCCCAGCCTAAGAACACTTAGGAGAAAGAAGAACTTAAAAGATAAAAATACCACACAATCTTAGGGGAAATTGGAGGGCACAAATGAGTAGGGAGGCAGAGACTGGAGAGAGAGGGCTGTTTAATGATGAAGTGGCCATCACTGTTGGGAAAAGTGGCCTTCAGCAGTGAAACCCATTCCAGCTCCAGGGATGGCCTCACTTCCTGCTCTGGAACTCCGGAGTGGCTGCAGGCCATGGACCGACCATCCTGCACAGTGGGATTCCTATGTAAAGTTGTAACGTTACTACAGCAAACAACAGATCACATGATTACTCGGTGAAACTGAGATCACTGGTGTGCAGAAAAGAGTTCCCATAGTATCCTGAGACTCCTGTCCTTAGAAAGGCCTGTTGGCGAGGCTGATTCTTGGCTGGCATCTAGAAACTTAGATTCGGGGAGGGTTCCCACCATTCTCAGAGTTGGTAAGAGTGGCTCATTCTGCCCAAATTGTTTATGCAAACAATGTGGTATAAGCTGAATATCTTTTTTTCCTTCTTTGAGTTTGGAATTTTGGTACCTGCTGGACAGGGTGCCCGTGTGACCAGCCCTAGTTAAAACCCTGGGTGTGGAGTCTCTAATGAGCTTCCTTCACAGACAGCGTTTCACACATATTGTCACAGTTCATTGCTTGGGGAATGAAATGTGTCCTGTGTGACTCCAGTGGGAGAGGACTTTTGGAAGCTAGAGCCTGGTTTTCTCCAGACTTCACCCCATGCACCTTTTCCCTTTGCTGATTTTACTTTGTAAATCCTTTTGCTGTACTAAATCATCATCATCATGAGTATGACTCTGCTGAGTCCTTGAGTCTTCCAGCAAATCATCAAACCTGGGAGTGGTCTCGGAGGCCACTTGACAGGGAGTGAATTAGCTAAGGTTCCGGAGGCAAGAATGCCAGAGCTGGGGTTTAAAATCTTCTTTTCCACACGCCGGTCAGGCGTTCTTTCCACTACCCTCTCCCGTTTAAAAAATATTTAAAAAAGCTAGAGAAGAGGTTGGGACTCTAGGAATAGGAATGAGCGTTTCAGCTATCTCATGTCACCTGAAGCCCTCCTTATAAGTTCTGGGCCACGGTGGAGAGGCTACAGGTGGGCCCACAGCTTTTTTAAAACTTTAGCAGGCACATGGGCTCATTAGTTCTTTAGAAACCTTACTCTAGTGAAAAAGTCAAAACTTCCTCTATCTTTGTATTTATTACAAGACACCCCAAATCTGGTACTGTAATTCAGGGGCTCTGGCTGCTGCCTTTGTCTTGTTGACTTTGTGCCAAGGTGGAATGGGGTCTTGAAAATATGCCATTGTACCACTGTTTGGAAAATTCAATATCTGCTGTATGCGGTGCCAAGTGGCCAATTAGGATACTTGAATATTCCGGAATTCTGTTACATTATTATAGAATTCTGAGCTATTTGGTGAGCAGAGTACATTTTTCAGTATAACAAGATTTTGTAGGAATAATAAAACATCATAGAATTCGCTTAATGCTTTCTAACACTTGGATTTAGTGCTGGAATGAAAATGTTACCTTAAGGGTTTATTCACTGAGTGCTGTATCTGAGAAAAAGAAGATTAATTATATCTCTAATAAAATACATGGCGAAAAAGAATTCTTTAATATCAGCTAAATGACTTAAGTAACAAGAATAATCTCATTTGACCAGAAGTTTTCTTTGTCCTAAAGAAGTAGAAGACTAACAGCCCCATTTTATAGATAGGAAAAGAGATTTGTATGTTAAGCAGCTTCACTTTGGAGGAGCTGGAATTAGAATTTTGGGCCATGTGGGAAGTTGTTATTTAAGTCTTGTCATCTGGTGTCACAGTCATCTTGAACCACCTAATAAGGTGGAGATATTAAAAAAAAAAAAATGCCATGTTACATGGTCTCTCATCCGGATCTTAGAATAGTTAAGCTGTGAACTCACCAGTCAGTATAGTATGTGACCATTTTACATGGTTTTACACATATTATTTCACAGTTCATACATGTGACATGTTCAGGAAGTACAGAAGTAACTGCCAGCTCTCTATCATAATATGTCATATGAGTATATGATATTTTGTGGCAACTGAACATGTAAATAGATCACCTGTAAGTCCTTGTGAGTTACTTTCATAGACATGCTTTCAGCATGAAGTGCATGCTCTGACATTTTTGAGAAATATTTCTCCCATAGACATTCAGTGGCACCCCATTGAATCTTCCAGAAAATATTTTCAACCAGTAGGGTACACTTTGGTTTGGAGTTAATAATTGTCTAGCTTTCATTTCCAACCACTGTCTTATGTACTTACTGGTGAGTCAACTCTAGCTTCTCTGCCAACTTGTGTAGGTCTCCTTGAGCCCGTCCCAGACTTGACTGGCTACTTCATGGCCTCTGAGACAAAGTCCCTTGTCCTTGTCCTGGGGCCTGGCATCGCCCTTCTCTGGAGGAACAGCTGCTGTTTCTTGGATGTCATTTCTTCTTCTTGGCTTACTCTGTCACTTTAGTCGTGCATATTCTCCAGTAGCTCCCTGAGAAACGGTGTAGAGAAGGAAAATTTCTTTTGAGTCTGAGAATATCTTTATTCTACCCGGACATTGATAGTTTGGCAGAGTATACAAGTCTAGTTTGGAAATCATTATCATCCAATACATTGATGACGCCCTATTTTATTCCAGCTGTCAGTGTTGCTATTGAGACGTTCACATTTTGATTCCTTATCCTATGTATATAATTTTGCTTTTCTTTGGAAGCTTGTAGTATCTTCTCTTTGCCCCAGGGTTTGTCCAAAACTTTATGATGATGGGTCTTGTGTGAGACTGTTTTCCTTTTGTGGTGCTGTATATTTGAAGGGCCTTTTGGTTTAGAACCTTATATACAGATCTGGGCAAATTTCTCTAAAAATATAACTATTATTAAAATGTTGGGCCACTTGCATTGGTCTTTGATTTTCTTAATTTTTCTCTACCATCTCTACATAATTTTGCTGTATTTTTGGGGGAGATTTTCTCAGATTTAATTTCCATTGCATATTTGATGTTTTAGTTGTCCTTTCCTGTGTCTAATTTCTAAGACCTCTGTATGACTTGGATTTTGGTAGGGATTATTTTGAATCTGTAGATGAGCTTTGAGGCTATATTGCCATCTTAACGACATTGCCTTTTAATTCATGAGCAACATTGCCTTCTAATTCATGAACATGGAGTGTCTCTCTATTTGTTTAGGCCTTTTTAATTTTAAACAGTGCTTTGTAGCTTTCAGTGCACGTGTTTTTTTACTTCTTTTGTTAAATTTATTTCTATGTCTGACTCTTTTGAGGCTATTATAAGTAGAATTTTCCCCTTATTTTCAATTTCAGATGGGTCATTGCTAATTGTCTTAGTCTGCCATATCTGCTGTGACACATTCCACACAATGGGTTGTCTTAAACTCAGGCATTTATTGGCTTGTGATTTTAGAGGCCAGTCTCTTGGAGACTGTGGCATTCTGGTGATAGCTTGCTGAATTCTTGGTGTTCCTTGACTTGGTTTCTTCCTCCATCATATGGTGATGTCCTTGGTTTCCTCCTGAGGTTTTCTGTCTTTATGAGGCCCGCCCTGATTGAATTTAGCCACACCTTGACTAATAACATCTTTTAAAGGTGCTGTTTACAAATGGGTTCACATTCACAGGAATGGGGATTAAGATTAAAGACACGTCTTTGGTTGTGGTGCATGATTCAATCTACTACCCTAATGTATAAAAATACAATTGGTCTTTTATATTGATCTTGAATCCTACATTTTTGCTGAACCTGTTTATTAGTTCTGACAATTTTGTTGTGGATTCCTTAGGGTTTTTTTTTTTTTATATCATGCCACCTACATTAGAGATAATTTTTCTTCTTTCATTCCAATCTGGATGCTTTTTATTTCTGTTACTTGCCAGTTTGCCCCAGCTACAACTACTCTAGTACACTGGTGAGTAAAAGTGGCAAGAGTGGACATCTGTGCTTTGTTCTTGAACCAGGGGGTAGAAAGCTTTCAGTCTCTCTCCATTAAGTATGATATTAGGTGTGGGTTTTTCATAGATGCCCTTTATCCAGTTGAGGAAGTTGTTTTCCTAACACTAGTTTGTTGGGTTTTATTTGAAAGGGTTTAGGGTTTTGTCAAATGGTTTTTCTGCATCTATTTTGATGATCACATGGTTTTTGTCTTTTATTCTGTTAATATGTTGAATTATGTTGATTTTTGTTTTGTTTTTCCTTTGTTGCTTTGTCTCTTCAGTCTCTTTGTTTTGTTGTTTTCCTGCATTTAAAAAATTCAGAGACTTTGTTTTTAAGAGTGTTTTTAGGTTTACAAGAAAATTGAACAGGAAAGTACAGAAATTCCCCACGTATCTCCTGCCCACCCACCACACACAGTTTGTCCTATTAACATCTCATGCTAGTGTGTGGCATGCTCGTTATGATTGAGGACCCAACATTATTATTGACTAAAGTTTGTAGTTTACATTAGGGTTCATTTTTTGTGTTGTATAGTTCTTTGAGTTTTGACAAATGTATAATTTTATGTTTCCCATTCTTAACAGTAGGTTGCAAAATAGTTTCACTGCCCCAAATAACCCCTGTGTTTCACCAGTTCCTCCTTCCTTTTCTCCCCACACTGATTTTTTTGCTGTCTTTATAGTTTTGCCTTTTTCAGAATGTTGAATATTTGGGGTCGTACACTCCATGGCCTTTCAGACTAGCTTCTTTCGGTTAACAATATGCTTTTTTTTTTTAGTTTTAAATTTAAATAATTTTATTAAGAAATGTTAAAAAGCAATTACCTATTATTTAGAAATGACATTAGCTAAAATGTATCAGACATTTACTATGCAGTCAGTATTGTGCTCAGTGATTGACATAGATGTTATTTTATTTTCACAGTAATCCCAAGTTGATTACATTGTTTCTTTTTTTAAAAAATTCAGTTTTATTGAGATATATTCACATATCATACAAGTCATCCATGGTGTACAATCACCTGTTCACAATACCATCATATAGTTGTGAATTCATCACCCCAATCTATTTTTGAACATTTTCCTTATACCAGAAAGAATCAGAATAAGAATGAAAAATAAAAGTAAAAAAGAACACCCCCTTCCCACCCTATTTTTCATTTAGTTTTTGTCCCCGTTTTTCTACTCATCTATCCATCTACTGGATAAAGGGAGAGTGATCCACAGGCTTTCACAATCACACTGTCACTCCTTGTAAGCTACATTGTTATATAATTGTCTCCAAAAGTCAAGGCCACTGGGTTGCAGTTCGACAGTTTCAGGTGTTTACTTCTAGCTATTGCAATACATTAAAACCTAAAAAGAGTTATCTGTATAGTGCGTAAGAATGTCCACTAGAGTGACCTCTCGACTCCTTTTGGAATCTCTCAGCCACTGAAACTTTTTGTTTCTTTTCGTATCCCCCTTTTGGCAAGAAGATGTTCTCAGTCCCATGATGTTGGGTCCAGATTCATCCCCGGGAGTCATGTCCTGCGTTGCCAGGGAGATGTACACCCCTGGAAGTCAGGTCCCACGTAGGGGAGAGGGCAGTGAGTTCACCTGTCGAGGTGGCTTAGCTAGAGAGAGAGAGAGAGGGCCACATCTGAGCAACAAAGAGGCACTCAGGGGGAGACTCTTAGGCACAGTTATAAGCAGGTTTAGTTTCCTTTGCAGTAACAGGCTTCATAAGGGCCAGCGCCACGATAGAGGGCTCGACGTACCAAACCACCAGCCCTCAATGTTTGTGACAACATCAGCATCAGTCCAGGTGTGGAAGCCCAACACTTCTGCATTTTCCTCCGGCTCCTCAGGGGGCCCTGCCTTTATATTTTTATTCTCTGCCTGAATTACTTTGGGATGTGTCGCTGTTTCACACTAACCTATACAAACTTACCAGGTCTCACTTCCTATTCAAAGTTACATGTAATTAAGGTATTTGAACAAACTGTACAAGTTAAATTGTTTAGGAAATATAGATCCTATACCAAATAAACATCTCTTCCCTTGGTCTCACATGGAAATTGACATTTTAAAACACAGTCAGTATCATCCTTTACTCTTTGACCTGATTTGCCCTAGTCCTAACTAGATCTGCTTCGTTCATATCTCGAATTGAGGAAAAATATGCTTTCCAAGTTCCTCTTTTTATTGCTGGGTAATCCTCCATTATATGGATATATACACAGTTTGTTTATCCTTTCACCCACTGAAAGACATCTTGGTTGCTTTCAGTTTTTGGCAATTACAAATGAAGGTGCTTTTAACATATATGTGCAGGTTTTCAAGTGGATATAAGTTTTCAACTCATTTGGGGTAAAATACTTAGTAGCATGATTGCTGGATTGTATGGTTTAGCTTTGTGATAAAGTGCAAGACTGTCTTCCAAAGTGGCTATTCCATTTTGCGTTCTTACCGGCAATAAATTACATAGTTCTTGTTGCTCCATATTCTAAACAGCATTTGGTGTTGTCAGTGTTTGGATTTTAGCCATTGTAATGTGTGAGTAGTGGTATCACATCATTGTTTTAATTTGCAATTCCCTAAGACATGTGTTGGGCATCTTTTCATTTGCTTATTTACTATCTGTGTATCTTTTTTTGTGAGGTGTCTGTTCACATCTTTTGCCCATTTTGTAATTGTGTTGTTTCTTATTGTTGAGTTTTAAGAGTTCTTTTTTTTTTCCTTTTTGGATATAAGTACTTTATTAGTATGTGTTTTGCAAATATTTTCTCCCTTTCTTTGTCTTATCTTTCACAAAGCAGAAGTGTTTAATTTTGATGAAGTCCAGTTTAATCAAGTTTTCCGTTTTAGGGATCATTGCTTTTGGTATTGTATTGAAAGAGTCATTGCTAAATCTAAGGTCACTTAGATTTTCTCCTGCGACCTTCTAGAAGTTTTTTAGTTTTCTGTTTTATGTTTAGTGCTGTGATTTGTCATTATTTTTTCTATTCTGAGTCAACCTTGTATTCCTGGTATAAATCCCAGTTGCTCATAGTGTATAATCCTTTTTATATGTTGCTGGATTCAGTTTGCTTGTGTTTTGTGTAAGATTTTGCGTCTATATTCATAGGGAATATTGGTCTGTACTTTTCTGTTTGGGATTTTTTTTTTTTTTTTTTTTTTTTTTTTTTGCTTTGTTACTGTAACACTAGCTTCATAGAAAGAGTTGGGAACTGTTCTTTTTTCTATTAAAAAAAAGTTTGGGAAGGATTGATGTTAATTCTTTAATTGTTTGGTAGAATTCACCAGTGAAACATTCTTGGCCTGGGCTTTTCCTTGTGGGATGTGTGGGGTTTTTTTGTGTGTGGTTTAAAACATTTCTTGCCTCACAATTTCTGTGGGTGAGAAGTACAGTCTGGCTTAGCTGGGTTCCCTGCTTCAGGGACTCGCACAGGCTGTAACCAAGGTATCGCCTTGGGCTGCCGTCAGCTCAGGGCTCAGTAGGGGAGGATCTGCTTCTGAGCTCACTGAGGTGGTTGTGCTGAACTCAGGTCTCTGTGTGTTCTTGGGCTGCGGGATAGGTTTTGATTCAATCTCTTTACTTGTTATAGGTGTACTCAGATTTTCTGTTTCTTCCTGAATCAGTTTTGGAGGTTTTTGTCTGTCTAGGAATTTGTCCATTTCATCTAGGTTATCTAATTTGTTAGCATACTATTTTTCATAGTATTCTGTTGTAATCCCTCTTATTTTTGTAAGATCAGTAGTAATGTCCCCTCTTTGGTTTTTGATGTCAGTAATCTGGGTCTTGTTCTTCCATTCAGTGTAGCTAAAGGCATGTCAATTTTGTTGATCTTTTTGAAAAACTTTGTTTTGTTGATTTTCTCTGTTGTTTTTCTGTTCTCATTTATTTCTGTTCTCATTTTTATTGTTTCCTTCCTTTTGCTTGGTTTACTTTTCTTTTTCCAGTTTCTTAAAGTGGAGTGTTAGCTTACTGATTTGTGATACTTCTGTTTTAACACAGGCCTTCCTTTACAGCTATGAATTTCCCTCTAAGAAATGCTTTAGCTATATCCCATGGGTTTTGGTATGTTGTGTTTTGCTTAAATTCCATATATTTGTGACTTTCTGTTTCTTGGTGTTATTGGTTTCTAATCATTACATTGTTGTCAGAGAATGTAATTTGTATATTTTCAGTCCTTTGGAATTTATTGCAGCTTGTTTTATGGCCTAGCATGTGGTGTATATATTATATAGCCTGGAGAATATTCTGTGCCATGTACATTGAAAAGAATCTATATTCTGCTCTTGTTGGTTGGAGAGTCCTGTAGAGGTCTGCTTGGTCTTTCGGATTATAGTGTTTCTCAAGTATTGTATTTTCTTATTGATTGGTCTTCTTTTAGTTCACTCCATTATTGAAAGTGGTCTAGTCAAGTTTCTAGCATTGTTGAATTATTTGTTTTTGCCTTCATTTCTATCACTTTTGACTTTTTGTGTATTTTGGTGTTCTTTTGTTACATGCAAGTATGTTTATAATTGTTACATTTTCCCCGTGTTGACCATCAATATTTATTATTATAAAATGCCCTTCTTTTTCAAACAATAATTTTTATCTTAGAGTCTGTTTGCCTGTTATTAGTATAGCCATTCCAGCTCTCTTGAGTACTATTTGCAGGGAATATATTTTTTCCATCCTTTTTCTTTCAGCCTATTTGCGTGTTTGAATCTAAGTGAGTCTCTTGTAGACTGCATTTAGTTGAATCGTGTGTGTTTTTTATTAATCCATTCTGCTAATCTCTGCCTTTTTATTGGATTGTTTTATTCATTTATTACTTTTTGAAATTTATGGAGTGCTTCACAAATTTGTGTGTTGTTCTTACATATGGGCCATGCTAATCTTCTCTGTATTGTTCCAATTTTAGTGTATGTGCTGTTGAAACAAATAGTAATCTGTTTACATTTAATTTATTACTGATAAGGTAGAGTTTATGTCAGCCATTTAGCTTTTTGTGTTCTGTCATGGCTTGTTTCTCTGTTTCTCTATTCTGCTTTCTTTTGTGTTACTTTTTTTCTAATGTATTCTCTTGTTTATTTTATCTTGTTTGTTGGAACTATTTTCTTAGTGGTTGCCCTGTGAATAACAATTAACATCTTAACAGTCTAGTTCAAATTAATGCCTATTTTAATTCAAGGTTATACAAAACGTTTCCCTTTCCTTTTTGCTATTGTCATGCAAATTATATTTCTATACATTTTAAATGCACCAGTACACAACAGTTTTATAATTGTTGCTTCATGCAGTTTTCTTTTAAAACATGTAAGAGAAGTAAAGGTTTAAAAATAAAAAAGTATATTTATACTGTCTTTTATATTTACCTATGTCTTTTTTATTTATCTCTGCAAGATACTTTTACCAGATTCAGGTTATTGTATGTTATCCTTCCGTATCAACCTTACGGGCTCTTATTTTTTTCTTTATCTGGGAATGTCTTTAATTTTCTCTTTGTTTTTGAATGAAGTCCAACTATTTTGGATGTAGAAGTCTCGATTGAGAGTCTTTTTCTCTCAGGACTTTGCATATTTCATCCTGCTGCTGCCGGCCTCCATTGTTTCTAATTAGAAATCAGTTATTAATCTAATTGAGGATCACTTGTGTATGATGCGTTGGCTCTCTCTTGCTGCTTTCAAGATTTTCTCTCTTTTTTTTACAGTTTGATTATCATATGTCTAAGTTTGGATCTCTTTGAGTTTACCTTACTTAGTGGGGTTTGTTGAGCTTCTTTAAATTTAAGTGTAGATTGTTTTACATCAAATTTTGGAAGTTTTTGGCCATTATTTCTTTGTATCTCCTTTTTGTCCCTGTCCCTTTCTTCTTTCCTCTGGAATTCCCTTTGTGCGTATATTGGTGTGCTTGATGATGATGTTAGGCTCTGTTCATTTTTATTGTCATTCTTTTTTTTTCTCTCTTTTCCTGAGACAAGATAACCATAACTGACCAATCTTTTTTTGCTGATTCTTTCTTTTCCTCGCTCACATCTCCTGTTATCATTTCATGAATTCTTCGTTTCAGTGATTCTACTTTCCATTTGGTTCTTTTCTATAATTTCTGTCTCTTCATTGGTATTCTGTATTTGGTGATACAAATAGTCTCATATTTTCTTTTAGTTCTTTGGAAATGGTTTCCCTTAGTTCTTTGAAAATATGTATAGTAGTTGATTTAAGTCTTCTTTGAGTAAGCTCAACATCTGGGCTTCCCGAGGGACATTTCGGTTGACTGATTCTCCTCCCGTGTATTGGCCATATTGTCTTGTTTGTTTACATGTCTCATAATTTTTGTTGAATCTCAACATTTTAAATAATATAAAGTGGAAAAAAGTATAATTTCCTCTCTTCCCCATATTTGTTGTTGCTGATTGTTCAGTCAGTTTCCTGAACTAAATCTGTCAAGTCTGTATGCTTGACTACGTGTAGCCACCAAGTCTCTGCTCGGTTAGCTTAGTGGTCAACTGGTCACCGGATGGAGATTTTCTTAAATGCCTTGAACCAGTAAGTCTGTCTCCCAGACTTTGCTGAGGAGCATGCATGCTTTCCTGCTCCAGCGGGGGTTCACAACTCTGCCTTCCCCTCCACTTCCTGCTTGCACAGAGCCTCAGTCACCCGAAGGTGAGGCATTAGGACCTTCTAAGGTTTTTCCTGGGTGTTCAGAGTCTTTCACATACACATGGCCTTCTATTCCCTGGAATATCCCTGAACTTTTTGAAGTCCCTATAGAGATCTCATTTTCCAGCTTTTCCTTTTAAGTTTTTTGGTCAGCTTCTTGTTTGTCCCAGTTGCTATCAGCACGTCAGGCAGCTGCAGTGTGAAGCAGTTGCCACTGATTATTTTTGATGAAGGCCTCAGGGAGGAGTCTTGAAGGGGGTATGTTGTCAGATTGGTTAGAGACGAGCCCTCCAGTGTGAGTCTCTGGGGAAATGCTGGGTCAGCTAGTTCTTTGGGAATGGGGATTTTTAGGGAGCTTCAGACTTGTTCAGCTCTCTCCAGGGGTTGTTAGGCTGCTGGTTTTCAACAACCATGATTATGAGGCTGTTGGTTTTCTAAGCTACGCAGAGCTGGGAGTCGGAGGATGGGGACTAGTGCCCAGTGGTATGATGGGAAGCTTCCTGTTCTTACTGAGACTCAGCTCTTGAAATGCTCCCCAGGTTATTGCAAGCCCTTGATGAATTTTCAGAGTTCTGAAAAAGTTGATTTTGACAGTTTTTGCTAGTATTATCATTTCTTCTTGGAGGAGTGGGATTTTCAGAGGTCTTTATTCTGCCATTCTAAAGGGTTTTCCCCATTTGCTTTTATGACTGCACTATTTTCTCTTATCTCTTTGAAGGTGCTAATGATACATGTTTTTTAACTTCTCATTCCTGCCTAGTCTCTTATTTCCTCCACGTTGGTTTTGTGTGTGTGTGTGTGTGTGTGTGTGTGTGTGTGTGTTTTGATCTCTTTTTCATTTTAGAAGCTTTGCTTGTATATCTGGTGATCCTTGACTGTCTGCTCACATTTAAGAGTGATGGACTAAAATGCTGGTTAGAAGGTCTGAGTATATGGGTGGAACTTACTGACTCAAATCACCAGTACTTGTTTCTAGGAAATTATTTAGAATTTATATTTATGTGATAACATTTTGGAGGAAAGAGTTACATGGAAGTTACAGTAGAATGAACAATTCAAATGAAGAGTTAAATATAAAAATTTAAATTCAGAAAATCTAGGGGAAAATGGTCTTGAATTTGTCAGACTAATAAAGACATGTATTTTAAATTGAGATCCAACAATTTAAAATGAAACAGAAAGAAACATTGGTGAACTCAGAGGGTAATCATTAGTTACGTATTAAATGTCTTTGAACATATAAAAGCATCCCATTAGATTTGTGCAAGTTTATAGTTGCCAGGAGTGGTATTTTGTCTTTGCCATGCTCTTAGGGAACAGACAAAAGCCCTTGCTTCCATTCCTAAGGAGAGCTTTGTGGGGTTAGGTTGTCGTAAAGCCAGATAGCTGATGTCTTGAGGTGGGATCCTTAGTGGGAACCATTTGATGAGCATCGATGAGCAAAGACTGTGGGAGCTGGTGAGGCAGGAGGGTCTAAGCTGAGGGAAAGACCCACCTGCCTGAGGGAATTCTGAATGAAGGTGAGGTTCCAATAGCAGCCATCCTTCTGGGGTTCTTGTACCCAGTTGTGTGGGCCATGAGGGGTGGGCAGTGTGACCACAGGAAGTAGGCGTGACCACGGATAAGAGAATCTAGGCTCTTCCACCACTGCCATTTTTGATGGCGAATGTTCTCCCCAGAATAGAATACATGCCCCTCCCAGTAATTTCAGGAACAACCAGATGAGAGGTATACCTTGGCCCTAACTTGCAAACTTGCAGGAGTGCTCAAGCCAGAGGGTGTGGTTCTGACACAATAAAGTGGTCCCTTGTTCAGGGCATGCCTCGGCAACTGTGTTCTGATGATGTTATTTATGGGCTTGCCGAGCCATTGGAGATCTTCATGATTTATAAAAGGGAAGGTGATGGAAACATCATAAGAAATTGATTCCAGGTAATCTCTGCAGATCTTTAGTAACCTCTGGATTTGAAAGTAAGTGATGGTTTTACTCTTGTCTGGCCCTGAGGTGGCAAATGGATTTTTATTTCAATACCAACTTTAATTAATTGGTATTAGCTGCCTGGTACAGTTTTGAGAAGAATTTTGAGGCTACATCTGGGCTTAATTGGTAACGATGGCTTGAAAAGATTTTATCTGTCATGGGATGGGAAGGGGGAGAGGCAGTGTATCAAACTAGTTCATCCCCTTTATTTTACTTCAGTTTTGCTTTTGTGTCCTTTTGACTCCCCCATGACTTAGAATATAAATTCCAGGAGGGCAGCAACGTCACACATTTGGCATCTTGCTAGCACTGTGCTGGACATATAATGGGCACTCAAGTATTTGTTAACTGAATGAATGAACAAATAAATTAAGACCAGAATGGTGTGACATTTCTGAAGATTTCTAGAATGAGCACACACACTGATGTAAGGCATGGTGCTTGGTGCAGATGGAATTCCAAAAGAATATGGTCCTCATCCCCACTCCCAAAAGAGCTTCCATTCTGGTTGGAAAGGAAACATAAACATGTCTGAAACAATTAGTGCTTGTATGACAGGATTGTTTATAAGAAAGTGCCAGAATGAGTAGTGTGGTCCCCCAAATGGGTGGCATAGATGTGATGCAGAGGTACTTTGCTTCGGAATCTCAACCTTGACTCTTACTGCAGTGTATCTGTGTTTTGCTTGGGAAAGCCTCTTTTCTTTTGACATTTTCTACAAGATAAGATTGCTGTGCTCTCCCCTCCCCCCTGCTTCTGCTCATTTTTGATGTCACTAGGATGGAATATTTTGACTGGTTTAAGGAGTTGTGCCTCAATTTAAATTCCAATGTGTAAATGAACCTTTAACAGAAAATCATTGTTAGATTTTTTTTAAGGCTGAAGATTATTATCAAGTCACAACGGTGCCTGAGAAATTATACCATTTCTGAATTAACCACAAGTCACAGAAAAGCCTTTGTATTATAGTATTAGTGCATTTTGAAAAGCATTTTCCTAAGTAATTGATCACCTGTGCTTAGAAATAAGAGAAATACATCCTTTTTTAATGCAGTTTTATTGAGATATATTCATTTAACATATAATCCTTCAAAGCATACAATCAGTTGTTCATAATATCATCATATAGTTGTGCATTGATCACCACAGTCAATCTTTGAACATTTTCATTACTCCAAAAAAGAAATATATACTTCTCATAATGTATCATTTTGTGTTAGGCAGTCAGTTTATTGTAATGTCTGAGGACATGGGCTCTGGAGACTGACTGTTGGGGCTGGGGGTCTCTACCCCGCTAACCATGTCACCTTAGCAAATAATTGTGCTTTAAAACAGGGATGGGGACATTCCCTCCTGAGGCTATTGTGAGGATCAAATGAGCTCTCTCAGATAAAGCCCTTGGACCAGTGCTTGGCCCTTAGGAAGTGCTCAGGTATTGTTGGCAATTGTTAATGTTATTGATACAGTTAGTGTCGCTAGGTGGGTTTGTATCAGTGTTTGTGGGGGGTCACCTTCACATTAGGTCGTTATTGTACTTGACTGTAAACAAGCAGTGATAATTAATAGTTTATGTATATCTTTGCTTTCTTACAGATTGAATGTAATTTTTACCAAATTTGATGAAGTCCAAAAATCCGGAAACATGATACAATCTGCAAATGGTGAGTAGAAAAATCAATAAGTAATTTTTGTTTTTTTCAGTTTTATGTCAGTAATGTTTATGCTGTTTCTCACCAGCTGAATTAGATATTTTTAGTTAAGAGTTTTCAGGTCTTTAAACTTCTGCACTGTAGAATGGTGCAGCTACTGTGGAAATCTGTTGGGCAGTTCTGCAGAAAATTGAAAATAGAATTACCATACGGCCAGGCATATGGTCATGACCACTTCTTGATATATAACCAAAAGAATTCAAGGCAGGGTCTCGAGCAGATATTTGTACACCAATGACAGATGAATGGATAACCAAAATGTGATATGTATACTGAATGAATGATAAAGGAATAAAGGGATAAAGGAATGAAGTTCTGACGTGTGCTACAACATGGATGAACCTTGAAGACATCATTTTGAGTGAAATAAGCCAGACACAAGAAGACAAATAATTGTATGATCTCATATATATGAAATACCGAGAAGCAGCAGATGTCATAGAGGCAGACATCCATGTATTTTATAGATTACTAGGGATCGGGGTGAGGAGAATGGGCAGTTATAGCTTAATGGGTGAAAGGTTTTTGTTTGAGATGATGAAAAAGTAGGGATGATGCATATTGGTGATGGTAGCACAGTATTATGAATAGAATTACCGAATTGTGTACTTGAATGTGGTTAAAATGGGGAATTTTGAGTTTCGTATTTGTTACTACAATCAAAAGTTAAAAGAAAAAAAAAACCCACAATGAAATACTGCTTACACACACACCCACACATGCAGTCTCACACTCACACACTGACATACTTCCATTCACCCACTTTCCCAGGCCAGACACTATGAAGTCATTGTTGACTTCCTTTCATAACCCACATTAAATCCATTAGCTAATCCTCTTGGCTTTGCTTTTAAAAATGCGTCCTGAACCCAGAGAGTTCTCACCATTGCCACCACTGGCCTCTGGTGCAGGCCGGCGTGCTTTGCCTGGGGTTCTCTGGTAGCCTCCTAGCAAGTATCCTGGCTTCTAGTCTCTTCCGGCTCCTAAAGTCTGTTTTGCACACAGCAGCCAGAGTAATCCTTTGAGAATGTAAGACAGGTGTTGTCGGTCCCCTGTTGAAAGTCCTGCAGGGGCCTCCCATCACATGAAGCCCACAGCTCAGCACTTTCCCGTGGCCAGCCTGCAAGATCTGGCCTGGGACGCCATTCTGACTTCATGCGGTATTGTGCTTTCCCCCAGTGCCCTTTGCTCCAGCCACGTTGGCCTCTTTGCTGGTTTTGAACATTCTCAGCTTCTCTTGCTCTGGGAGCTCTGTGCCTAGTTCCTTTTGCCTAAAACGTTCCTCCCCTGGGTGTCAGCAGCCTTCCCGCCCTTCACCCAGACCTTGGCAGAAGGATCCCCCCCAATGTGGACGCCAGCCAGCGTCACACATCCCTGTTCTCTAACAGAATTCTGAAGTGGAATTCTGGAATTGTTAGGGATCTTGGCTCATAGCACAACCTTCAGATTTTGAATATCTTAAGGCTGGAAGAAAGTTAGTGATTTTACCCAAAGTGACCTGGTACCTAAGGGCAGAGCAGTTTTCAGAATCCAGGATCTTTGACTCCCACCCTGCTTTGGATCTACCCTTATCATCAGTGCTTTTTGTTACAAAAAAAACCCTTATTCACAGAAAAAAAATGAGTAATATTTACTGTCATTCAGCTATCACCAACATCAGTTTTCATTTTCCCATATTTTCTTATACTTGTATAATTTGTGTATAATTTGAGCTAATTTTCTGTAACTTAACCCCTCCTTTCATTACGTACATTTTAAAAAAGTACCTCCGGTAGATTTCTGCTCCGAGTTGTGCTCCCATCACAGTGGGTTCGATGAGGGTACACTGACAGGACTGCCCGGGGACTTTTGCGTGTGTAGCCTGTGTGGTTTCTCAGTTTAAAGCTTTTTGGCACTGGGATGGAAGTGCTGGGCAAGGGAGTAGAAGGAGTGGCAGGGAAGCCAGTTTGTTCGTCAGAGCATGTGTTCCAGTTGTAGAGTAGAACCTCACTGCAGTCCTGGCATTGGGGAGTGGGCCACATCCATATTGGGGGCCTTGCTTTCAAGAGTGCTTATCTACTCTATGGGCTTCACTGAACATGATGAACATGATTTAGTCATCAAGGGAACTAGAAGCCTTTGGTGCGGGGTGCATCACAGCAGCATTTTATTTTAAATGCCCAGGTATGAATACTGCCCCCAATTTCCTTATTTTTTGTGGTGTCTGTGTATGTGCGTGATGGGGGTAGGGTTGGAGATGAAAGTAGTTCTTTCAGGAACCTGTGTGTGTTATAAATAGCAAATGAAGTTTTAACTCAAGAGTTTCTTGGAGACCTATAATTTTTAGCTTTTTACTGTGTATATATGTTAACACTATTTTAATTATTAGGGCCAAAATGTTTATGTTTAAAGGAAAAAATAATCTAAAGGCATACTTATAAAGACTTTTATATTCCTAACCTGAATAAGTTTAGTTTCTCTGTACTTTGAGAGACCAGTAAGATGTTCAAGACCATGAAAAGCCACATCATTCTTTGCTAGAGTCACTGAGCATTTCACTGAGAGAGAGAAGGTGCAGTAGCAATGGAATAAAACCGGTTTGACTCTTGTTTTTTTTTGTTCATCTGCTCCCAGTATGGTGGTTCTCTTAACTTTTCTGGACTTAAGCCCGTTGGCTGTTCTGCTTTCTCCGTTTGCCCCTTATATAGCTTAGATTATTACCTTGCTGAAGTCACTTATTAGGTCTGTGAATTTTAGTTAGTAGGGAGTTTTAGTTAGTCTTTTCAGCTCCGTATGCCTTTTACTGCTCGCTCTTGTCTTCCTGCACTGTGTAAAGGGAGAATGAGTGACGGTGGACATGGTTGTCTAGTTTTGATCTTAGAGAGAAAGCATTCAGTGTTAAACCACTAAGGGTGGCATTAACTGTAGGTTTTTTTGTAGATGTTCTTTCTCAAGTTGAGGAAATTCTGCTCTACTCCTATTTTTCTGAGAGTTATCACAACTAGGTGTTGGATTTTTCTTTTGAAGATTTCAACATTAAATTGAGATCTAATTCTCATGCCACAAAATTCACCTCTTTTAAATGTATAATACAGTGGTTTTTAATATATTCACAAAATTATGCAGTCATCGCCAGTATCTAGTCCAGAATATTCTCATCACATCATAAAGAAAAGCCCTATACCCATTAAGCAGTCACTCCCCAGCCCCTGACCACCACTTACCTACTTTCTGTCTCTGGATTTGCCTGTTCTGTACATTTCACATAAATGGAATCATATGATATCTGTCTTTTTGTGTCTGGCTTCTTTCTCCTAGCATAATGCTTTCAAGGTTCATCTCTTTTGTAGCATGTATCAGTACTTCATTCCTTTTTATGGCTGAATACAATTCCATTGTATGGCTATTATACCACATTTTGTTTATCCACTCATCAGTTGACAGGCATTTGGGTGGTTGGTACTTTTTGGCTATTATGAATAATGCTGCTATGAGCATTAGTGTTCAAATTTTTGTGTGGACATATGTGTTCCATTTGCTTTGATATATAACCAGGACTGGAATTGCTGGGTTACAAAGTAAGTATATCTTTAACATTTTCAGACCCTGCTGAATTGTTTTTCAAAGCCACTGTACCATTTTACAGTCCCACGAAGAATGTATGAGTGTACTAATTTGTTCACATTCTTTCCAACACTTGCTGTTGTCTGTCTTTTTGATTGTAGCTGGTCTAGTGGGTGTGAAGTAGTATCTCATTTTGGTTTTGATTTGCATTTCTCCAATAACTAATGATATTTAGCTTCTTGTCATGCGCTCATTGTGTATCTTCTTTGGAGAGTTATCCGTTAAAATCCTTTACACATTTTCTAATTGGGTTGTATATTGTTGAGTTGTATGAGCTCTCAATATATTCTGGATAAAAGTCCATTAATAGATACATGATTCGCAAATATTTTTGCCATTCTGTGGGTTTTCCTTTTACTTTCTTAATTTTATCATTTGCAGCAGAAAAGTTTTTAATTTTGAGGCAGTACATTTTATCTGCCTTTTATTTGTGCTTTTGGTGTCATATCTAAGAAACCATTGCCTAATCCAAGGTTACATCTATGCCTTTGTTTTCTTTGAAGAGTTTTATAGCTTTAGCTCTTACATTTATGTCTTTGATCTATTTCGAGTTAATTTTTGAATATGGTATGAGGTAGGGTTCCAGTGTCATTCTTGTGCAAGAGGATGTGCATTTGTCCCAGCACCATTTTTTGAAAAGACTATTCTATCTTCAGTGAATTCTCTTGACACCCTGTTGGAAAATCAATTGAGCATAAATGTATGGATGTATTTCTGGATCCTCAATTCTCCACTGATCTATATGTCCATCCTTATTTCCACTACCACACCCAGTCTTGATTAATGTAGCTTTGTATTATGTTTTGATATTGGAAAGTTTGAGTCCTCCAACTTCATTCTCATTTTAAAGATTGCTTTGCCTGTTCTGGGTCCCTTGCATTTCGATACGAATTTTAGGATCAGATTTTCAATTTCTGTTAAAAGGGTGTTGGGATTTGGAATAAGGATTGTGCTGAGTTCTGTAGATTGGAGAATGTTGGGAATTGTAAGTTTTCCAATTCATGAACATGGATGTTGTTCCATTTATTTAGGTCTTCTTTAATTTATATCAGTGATATGTTATACTTTTCCATGTGCATATCTTGCACTTCTTTTGTTAAATTTTCTCTATTCTGTTTAGTACTTATTGTAAATGGAGTTGTTTGCTTATTTCCAGTTTTGGATTGTTCATTGGTAACTTACAGAAATGCAATTGATTTTTGTATGTTAATCTTATATCCTGCAACCTTGCTGAACTTGTTTATTAGCTCTACTAGTTTTTTTAGGGGATTTCTTAGGCTTTTCTGTGTACAAGATGTGTCATCTGCAAATTGACATCATTTCACTATTTCCTTTCCAATCTGGATGCCTTTTAATGTGTTGGGTTTTTCAGATGCTTTTTCTGTGTCAATTGAATATGATTTTTTTCTTTAGCTGTTGATAGTGTGAATTACATTGATTTTCAAATATTATACCAGCCACACATTCCTGTAATAAACTCTTACTTGGTCATGGTGTAGAATTGTTTTTATGTGTTGTTGGAGTTGGTTTGCTAATATGTTGTCAAGGAATTTGGGGTCTGAGTTCATGAGAGATGATGATCTGGAGTTATTTTTTCCCCCATCTTTGGTGTATTGATTTTGTTGTTATTGTTTCTGTTATGCATTTACTCACTCAGCAAGCATTGAGCAAGACTGGGACCCCAACACCAAACAAACCAGATCAAATCCTTCACCTTGTAAAACTTATATTCTAGTGGGGAAGAGAGAGGATGAACAAAATGCGAAGGTGGATCATATACAAAGTCAGGCAGCAGTGAGTGCCGGGGGAAGGTACGGCAGGGCAGGCGGCTTGGGGGGTGTTGCTGGGGAGGCAGGGAGGGCTGCGATTTTAGGCAGTGTGGTCAGGGTGGTGCCACCGAGGTCACATTTGAGGCAGGGCTGAGGGGACCTGCGTGTGCAAAGCCCAGGAGGCAGGAGCACGCTGCGGGGGTCTGGTGAGGTTCAGGAGGCCAGTACTGCTGGAGTGGGGGCGCTGGGTGAGGGCAGAGCACAAGGGGGCAGAGGGACCTGGTCTGCCTGAGGCTCTCACAGGTGCCCACTGGTGGCCATGTTGAGAATGGATGGGAGAGCGGCCAGCGTGGGAGCTGGGAGACCGATTAGGAGGCTGCTGGAATATTCCAGAGGGAAGATGGTGGTGGGACTAGGGGGTGAGGGCAGAATTAGTCCCAGACCATGTCCAGGTGGGAGCCAGGCCTGGGGTCCCTGCCTCTCACTTGGCCTGTTGGTTTTTTTTTGTTTTTTTTTTTTTGAAATAAATTCAAAGTTACATGAATAGTTGCAAAAACAATACTAACCCCATACACAGAATTCCATCGTACCCTGACCCCCCTTCCCCGATAGCTCAATTCACCATCTTTAACATGCTGTCATACCACTGTTTCCCTCCCTCCCTCCCTATCTATCATCCATCATCTATGGCTCTGTCTTCTGAACATATGAGAGTTAGCTGCACACATCCTTGAACATACACTATAATTCACATATACACTTCCCATGAACAAGAACATTCTTTTATGTAATTCCATTAAGTGCAGCGAAGAAGTATAAGAGATTCAACAATGATGCAATGCTTACATTCTATATTTCCTTTTCCTTATGTCTCAACTGTGTCCCTTCGAGCCACCTGTCCTCCACCCTCCAATCCCATCCAAGTTCATCCTTAGCATTCAGTTGTCGTCTTAGACTTTTTTTTTTCTTCCCTTTTTTCAGTTGTGGGAACATATATACCGCCTAAATCTTCCCATTCCACCCCCTCCCTAGCCTTCCATTAGTGGGATTAATCACATTTAGAATGTTGTAATGCTCTTTCCCGCCATCCGTTACTAGAAATTTCCTTTCACCTCAAACAGCAACCCTACACTCATTTCTTAACTCCCCATTGTCCCTTCCCCCATTTCTCTTAACCCAAACTCTACTTTTCATCTCTATGGTTATATTCTCTGATAATTTCTTTGTGTTTACTGTGGGGCTTCAAATTAACTTCTTAAATCCCTATCAATCTTGTTTTTCTTTGATACCACCTTCACTTCAGTAGGGCACATAAACTATGTTCCTATACTCCTTCATTCCCCCACCTTTATATAGTTGTCTAAAATTACATATTTTACATTGAGTTCAAAACCACTGATTTGTCCTTAGAGTTTGTGTATTTTTTATCATGTAGGAAGTAAATAGTGGAGTTACAGTTCAAAAATTACTGACTTCTGTTTGTATTCCATTGTGGTTGGAGAGTGTTCTTTGAGTATATTCTTTTTTCTTTTTTTTTTTTTTTTTAATTTCTTGAGGCTTGTTTTATGTGCCAGCTTATGGTCCCTTCTGGAGAACGATCTGTGATCACTAGAGAAAAATGAGTGTCCTGGTGATTTAGGATGTAAGGTACTATATATGTCTGTTTAAATTCTCTATATCTCTTTCTCCTTTCTTTGTCTCTGTTGGTAGGGCTTCCTTTAGAATCTGAAGTAGGGCAGGTCTTTTATTGGCAAAGTCTCTCAGCATTTGTTTGTGAAAAATTTAAGCTCTCCCTCGAATTTAAAGGAGAGTTTTGCTGGATAAAGTATTCTTGGCTGGAAATTTTCCTCTCTCAGAATTTTAAATATGTCATGCCACTGCCTTCTCGTCTCCATGGTGGCCGCTGAGTAGTCACTACTTAGTCTTATGTTGTTTCCTTTGTATGTGGTGAATTGCTTTTCTCTTGCTGCTTTCAGAACTTGCTCCTTCTTTTCAGTATTTGACAGTCTGATGAGAATATGTCTCGGGGTGGGTTTATTTGGATTTATTCTATTTGGAGTTCGCTGGGCATTTATGCTTTGTGTGTTTATATTGTGTAGAAGGTTGGGGAAGTTTTCCCCAACAATTTCTTTGAATACTCTTTCTAGACCTTTACCCTTCTCTTCCCCTTCTGGGACACCAATGAGTCTTAAGTTTGGACGTTTTATTTTATCTATCGTATCCCTGAGATCCATTTCAATTTTTTCGATTTTTTTCTCCATTCTTTCTTTTGTTCTATCATTTTCTGTTCTTTGGACTTCTAGGACACTGAGATGTTGTTCCACTTCCTCTAGTCTTGTATTGTGAATATCCAGAGTCTTTTTAATTTGGCCAACAGTTTCTTTTATTTCCATAAGATCTTCTATTTTTTTATTTACTCTTGCAATGTCTTCTTTATGCTCTTCTAGGGTCTTCTTTATGTCACTTATATCCTGGGCCATGGTCCTCTTGATGTCCTTTAAATCCTTTGCCATGTTTTCGTTCTTCGATTGTAGTTCTTTGATTAATTGTGCGAGGTACAATGTTTCTTCCAAAGTCTTGATTTGTGTGTTTGGAGCTGGATTCTCCATATCGTGTGGTTTTATCATATGCATTAAGATTTTCTGTTGTTTTTGGCCTCTTGGCATTTGTTTTGCTTGATAGGGTTCTTTCAAGTTGTAACAAAAAAGATTCAATCTAATTTTTCAGACACAGTTTGGTGATGTACACTTTCTCTAACCAGCAGATGGCATCTGTGAGTCACCTATATCCCTCAAGTCAGTTCTCAACCTTTTTCCTGTGGTGTGTGGGGAAATGATTCTTGTGGGTTCAGTTGGAGAACTCAGTTTGGGTGTGTTGCTGTAGCCGTCTGCCCTGAATGTGGGGCGTGTGTACGGGTGGCCAGGGAGAAAGGGCAGTTCTACTGTTCAAATCTCCCAGGTTCCAGGAGATTCAAGGCTGCCGCAAGAGTCTAAGCCTTCTTTTCAGTTCAGCCCCAAACCCTCTCTCTCGCTGATCCACACACCACCGGACTTGGCGTAGCCTCCCTGTGTTCTCCGAGTAGGTCCCCCCTCCCAGCTGTGATCCTCCAGGAGCTCAGCCGAGGGAATGCCGTGCTACGTCACCAGTGTGCGCCGTCCCTCAAGGAAAGCCCTGGGCTGCCGGGCTGTGCCACGGGGCTCTCAGCTCGTTTCAGAATGCAGAATGTCTGAGGCTGTCTTTACTGCCACCGCCTTGCGGGCTGAGAACAGCTGAGGTTTTCTCCACAGAGAGAGCGAGGGACAGAAAAACTCCCAGGTTCACCCGTCAGCCAGAGATAGCACCCGATTCTCTGGGCTCCCTGTCCTGAGACATATGTGTCCCCCGATTCTCCCAAGGTCAGTTGTCACCAGAAGCCTTTGTCTGCTTGTTGAGGATTCGCTGTCTATATTGAGCAGTTAATATTAAAACCTCACTTGGAGCTGGGCTGAGAAAGTGCACGGCGCGGCTTCCGTGAGGGAGGGGCTCTCGGCTCTAGGTTCTCGGCTCTCAGCACGGGTCCGCAGTTTTACTTACAGATTTTATGCTGTGATCTCGGGCATTCCTCCCAGTTCATGTCGGTGGATGTTGAGTGTACAGTCACGTTTGTCTCCCTGCTGTTATTCCAGGTTATTTACCGGTTTTTTGTTCATTTATGAATTGTTCTGGGGGAGATTAAGTCTTCCACTTCTTTCTATGCCCCCATCTTCCCAGAATCCCCCTGGCCTGCTGGTTTTTAAACAAGTTAGGTATCGTTCCCTAAAAGCATACACACCCGTCTCTCCATCCAGCCATTGCCCTGCCTCTTTCCTCCATTTACAGCCAAGCCTCTCCTTGTCTCAGTATCTTCACCTTGTAATCATTCCTCAAACTGCTGCAATCTTCCTCTGTCCCATCATTACATGGTTACAGCAGCCGCTGCTGTCACCGATGGCTTTGGTGTTACTAAATCCAGGTTATGTTTTCCCTCCTCCCCTTGTATGGTCTGTCACCAGGTTTGACACTGTTGACCTCTTCCTGCCCCTTGCCTTCTCTGGCCTGACCTCCTCTTGGTTTCTTACTGCCTTTTGGCGGCTCCTTCTTAGCTGCCTTCTTTCCTTTAATGTCTCCTCCTTGGTCATTAAACATTGGGGCTTCTTAAGCCTTAGTCCTAGGCCTTTTCCTTGCCCAGCCAGCATTCTCTCCCTGATTATATTTATTTATGACTATGACTTTATTTACCACATATATAAAATGTTTTCCTCAGTGTTTACCTCCTGCCAGATGTTGCCTCATGGTTGTAACTCTGTGTGCAGCAGCTGGCTGACATTGCCTGTTGTACTTGAGATGTGGATCTAAAACCAGATTTATATTCTGCCTCCTGTTGGAAGACAAAACACAGAACAATTAAACATAACCCTCTCCTAAATCTTGTGTCTCCTGTCTCAGTGACTGGCTCCCGTACTCATCCAGGCATATAAATTTAAACTTAGGAGTCATCTTTACTACCTCCCTCTTCCTCACTTCCTATATACATACATCACCAATTTCTGTGGATTTTAACTTCTAAATATTTCTTGAATCCAACAACTTCTCCCCATCTCCAGCATTCTAGCCAGTCTGCAGCCATTCTTGGCCTGAATATGACCTACTGACTTCCTCACAGCCTCCGTCCACTCTAGTTTTCTGTTTAGAACTCACCCCAGTGAGGACCCACTTCCTCCTCTAGATGAGGTGAAGGGGACTGAGACTCATGAAAAGGTTTCCTACTGCTTGTTTGGCGTTTGATTTTTGCTTTACCCAGGAGAATGCTGGATAATGTTGAGATAGCTCCTGCACTGCCATTTTGACTTCTGCTTGAGAGAGACTCATTTTTCAGAGGCCTGAGCAGGTTGGATCTCTGCTTTCTTGGGAAGGACACAAACTGTATCCAAACCCTAGGCACCCCTGGGTGTCAGCTTCCAAGCAGGGAGGTGTTCTGACCCTCCTCCCTTTCAAATTCTTTCTTATGGAAATTTTCAAATGTGTATTAAAGTGCATAGACTAGAATAGGGAATCTCTACACGTCCGTTACCCAGCTTCCATGATTGTCCATATTTGGCCAGTCTTGTTTCATCTCCCTCTCCCACATCATGGCACTTAATCATTAACTATTCTTGTACATATCTCTAAAAGATTGGCATACTGTTTTTAAGCATTCCACAATACCATTATTATGTTAGGAAGTTCTTATTATCAGATATTCAGACAGAGTTTGTATTTCTCTGGTGTTTTGAGCCTCTCATTACTTCCTCTGCAGCAGGTATGATGGACTGGGATGATAAACAATTATAACCAATGATCTCCTTTGAGTCAGGTTCAAGAGGTGGGCACGTATTTTTCTAAACTCTTTGGTAGAAACATTGAGATTGAAAATGGTCATTAGTTCCAGATGTAGTTATATTGTTCGTCGGAAGTCTGCAAGCACTAGCCTTCTGGAAAGGTCTGTACAGGTGTTATTGTCAGCCTCTAAGAACAGATTACACTGACAATTCATAACACTCATTTGTTTCTCAAGGGGAAGAAAAAAGCATTAACATCTCCACATTAATTATATGGTGGGGGTGGGTGGGCATCTATCCCGTATTGGGAATTTGGACTAAGGATCTTTGAGAACATCTGCGGGTTGCAGCTGGCTTCTCTCTCCTGCCCTTATCACACACTTGTAAATAAAGTCTTTTATGACTTCCATCCATTGCTCTCAAGATCGTTTAACAGACACCTAGAAGAGGACAAGGGGTCTATTCTGGACACAGCCTGGAGCTGCTCTAGGTTCGTCAGACTGAGGCCGGCTCCATGGGCCTCCACAGCTCCCCCGTCCCGACTCGGTGCAGCCTCACCCCTGTCCCCAGCCCCAGGGCCTACCACAGCTGCCTGTGCCTGTGCTTTTTCTCTCCCTTTAAGAACTTGGCACGCGTTCCTCCTGCCTTCTCTTTCTACTTAGCTCTTTCACATCCCTCTGCTGTCGGCCCAGCTCAACGTCCCTTTCCTCTGGAAGGCTCTTGTTGACCTTCCAGGCCGAGTCCAAGCATCCCTGCTTTCCTCTTGGGCATCCTTAACGATGGTGGACTGAAGGCCATCTCCTGCCTTGGCTGTGGCCCCTGGAGTACAGGGGACTTGGGGTGTCTATGCTTGCTCCTTCTGGGACTCGCACATCTTGCATCCCTCTCCTCTGTTCTTAGTCCTAGTGAGTCCTCTTTGGTTCGTTTGACAAAAATCGAAGTCTTTTCCTCTTTGTCTTAGTGTAATGTTAAGTGCAAGCATGATCACTTTGAGATGACTGCGTTCTTTTTTCTGTATTTTTCCCCATGCATTCATACGGAATTCCGGAGCCTTGCATGTGAGTTGTTGCTGAGGACAAACTGAGTGAAACTTAAGAATAGAATAGCAGCTTAGGGCTCAGATGCAGCCTTTGGGATAGAGATTCTGGGCAATTGAGAGCCACCTGTTTGACCAACCTAGAGGGGCTCCAGGCTGTGTCCAGAATAGACACCTTGTCCTCTTCTATGTGTCTGTTAAATGATCTGTGCCTTTCAGACCCCACTTGTCAGCAGCCTGTCCTCAGCCTAAGGACTGACAAGGGATGGGTTTGAATGTGCTCATGACCTTGTTTGGCAAAAGTGGTCATGGATGTTTGTTTTGGAGTGTGGATGCCTCCTTTCCTGCATGGGCAGGAGTAGACATGATGTCAGTGAGAAGTTAAGAGAACAGGAAAGGCTTCTCTGCTTTGCTCTGTCACTCTCTAGCTGTGTGACTTTGGGCAAATGACTTGACTCTTCTGAGCCACAGTTTGCTCATCTGTAAAACAGAACAAATTCCATGCAGGTTAATGAGATTGTACAGTGTCTGGGGTAGGGTTGGTGCTCACAGTGGTAGGTTTCTCCTCTGATTGCTCCACTTTAGGTTTATTTCAGCTTTTCAATAAAGAGAACATCCTTTGGGAATAACAATCACATGCTTTTTCTTTTTTTCCCCAGAGTTTCAGGTTATTTTTTGGGGTGTGCCTTTAAAATGCAATACATGTTTTCTTTAAATTAACAATAATGCTCTTTTGGGTAAGAAATATAAGCTGTGGGTTTGAGCTAAGTTGGAAGAAACTATTACTATCGTACGGACAATACTTTTAGGGCAGAAATAGGTTTCATCCTGGGATACATTTCTTGCCATGTTCAAGATTATGGTATTCTAAGATGTTGAATTGATTATGTTGATAATTTTTAATTTTTAAAAGTGTAATAAAATTTCCAGTGAAACAGCAATGAGAAAGCGGCTGAGGAAAAAGCCCCACAGTTGTGGGCTTCCTGACTGTAACAGAGTACTTCATCTTTGTGTGATTCCTCCTTGTTGCTAGGTTACCTGAAGGCGTTTCAACTTGGAAAGACTGGAATATGGGAGTTAAAAATATGTTGTTTTATAGATGGTCCTTTTTCTTTTTTTGTCTCCATATAATTAGCAAACCCCTTGAAGCAAAAATTACAGATTTTTCCACCATGGGTTTCAAAAGCAAATTATTTTCTGTGTAAGTTTTTTAATTTTGCAGATGCGCCTGTGTTCATGGGAGAAGTGGATTTTCAGCATGAAAGAGCCAGTAATTACAGACTAGTCAATTTCTTTATCTGCAGCCACTTAATGATCTTTAATTGTATTTGATTGACGTGAGGCCGGTGGACATTAATTTGGTTAAAAAGACACATGCTTTTGAATTTCTCACGCAGAGCTAACATGTTTATGAGGAAAGAATACAAATGTCATGCTGGTTAAATCCATGAAAATTTCATAATAATCTGTAGTTAAAGAAGAAAAAGTTAAAATATTTACTTGCTGGCAAAATTATAAACTAGAAAACAGATAATCATAAAATTATTGGCCCTTATACATGTTTGTACCTGTAGTATCACTTTGGTACCTATAGTATCACTTTCTGCCTTAGGTTTTTATACTAAAGTAAATTTTTATAACTTGAAAAAATGTTACTGATTTCATTTCTAAGTGATTGGAAATAAGGAATACCTGTGCAGGTAGAGAAACAAATAGAACAGTGATAGATTGCTAGGTAAGATCTGAACTGTTGCCTAGAGCAGGTAGGAAAAAACAGTCATTTAAAGGTGAATTGGATTCTCTGTCTCTCTTTTTTTAATTAAGAAGCTAGGCTGCTATTATCCACAAGTAGCCTTTAAAATAATAATTGTGAGTAAGTGGATCAGGTGCTCCAGCTAATGGGCTCCCCCACCCCACCCTGTGCTTATTTATTAGGCTCTGCTTGTTACAAGGTTGGGGATTCTGGTTCAGTATCGAGGAAGGTGTTTCCATAGCCACAGATAATGTGCTGCAAGGCTGGTGCCTGTGCGGTGCCCAGGAGCGGACCACCTAAAATATCCTGGAGGAAACTGTTCTGAGGCCAGCCTCAGGAGCCTAAGCTATGTGCAAACAAGATTGCTTTTTGATAGTATTTTCATTTAAGATTTATGATGAGAATAATCCTCTTTTGTTTCTTGAGGAAGATAAATCATATAATTGGTCAAAATTTTTTTTTAATTCTAATTTTAAAGAAGCCGCTCTTACGAAGGTGTGCTGGAGAAGGGCCACTGCCTCCTTGTTTAAAGATCATGGTTATATATAGTCTGGGCTTTTATTTTGGAGGAGGGCGGCAGTTGTCACTGGGGCTGGATCTCAGAAGAAGGCGTGTGGGTGGAGAGTGTGCCATAATGCCTAAGCTGCTGTGAGTGGGTACAGCTTACAGAGCAGGGTTTGCATTTGGTACCAGGATTACCGCTGATCATGACCACTGGGAAAGGTAGGCTCTTCTCTTACCTTATGGAAAGTGCTCGGAGTGACTGTCACTTGAGCAGGGAAACATTGAAAGCATTTTTTAATTGCTTTGTTAACTGAAAAGTGTGGATGAAACCTAGAAGAATAATTGCTGTGAATAATACTTGCATTTTGGCAGGGGAAACGTTGTGAACTCTACAGATAGCTTGATGTTAACAGCCATTGAGGTCCAGGAGAGAGGAAGTGGACAGAGTGAGCTGAGGTTAGCAGTGTTTCATCAGCCCCTTTATTTCATATGCTTTTAATTTTTTTTCCTGCTCTCTTGTGCTCATAACATATTGGTTATGAAAATTAATCTATTTTGCAATTGCAGGGCATTTCTGTGGATAAGTGTAAGATGTCTTGTTAGGAATCTACTGGCTAGAAAGGTCTGAGTTGTTTCCCACAGTGTTGAGAAGAAAAGCACATACGAATAGGGATACTGATGCGGTCTTGAGAATCACTGTTTAAAATGTATTCTTCCCTATTAAAGCCATTTTTAAAGGCAAAAAGATGGAAGGAAAATTCTACAAAAGAAGTGCTGTTTGCAAAAAAGCCTTATTGATTAGCCTCCAGAGATGGCTTACTCTTTCCACCAGAGCTTTGCCTGGCTTTTAACAACATTGAAGTGATTTTGTAGGAACTCTATATGAACAAGGTTTGAGGATTTGAAGGAAAGGGGCAGTGCATGTGAAGTGTACAGTTTGTAACACTGTCTTGCTTTCATGTGGCATGTTTTCCTGGCAGGCTTTTAATTTGTTGTCTCTGAGGGATATTTCCAAACCCTTCAACTGAAACAGGTATTACACAGAGTATGACTTTGCACAATAACAAGTGTTCATTTGTCTCCTACTGGGGGAAATTGGCACACATTCAGCATGTTTATTCTCTGTTTATTTGGAAGCGGATTGTTAAGGTGTTTATTCCCTCTTCTTAACCCACATTTGGTTTAGTTTGGCTGAAAATGGTTATGTTGGAAGATGCTAAATTTCTGCTTGCTTGTTTTTCAATCCAGAATTTCAAGTATACAGTGATATATTTCTTTTTTTTTCGTCCCTCGTTACAGTACTCTGTTTCCAGGTGAGGGTGCTGGAGGAAATCAATACCTGGGCAGCAGCGTTAAATAATTCATGGTCTGAAGTGACCCCTCTCATTGCCTTTCATTTGAGGGTTTGAATGTTACTTATAAGCAGCATTTATATTAAGTTGTTGGGCTTTTGTTTGTTTGTATGTTAAACAGTGGGGCAAAATAATGATGGGAGTGTCGACTGTTTTATATTAAAGGCCGCAATGAAAGCCACTGTGGATCTGAGTTTAAAATAAAGACTCTTCTTTCACCTAGTAGTTCCTTTCAACCTCCTTCCTCCTTTGTCACTGCCACCTAAAATATGCATGCTTAGAAGTGTTGGTAACTTTCACGCTAACTGCAAATGTGGTAGGAAAAAAGGATGAAAAGCTGCTTCTTGTGGCAGTGGCATATTTGAATCTGTTAACCCATAACTAATAAAGGAACTATAAATAATTTGCAAATTAATACCAGCTATTCTACATTAGGTCTATGTAGAGTATTTAGTATTTTGCAAGCACCTATCCCCCATGTTTCTTGTTTCTTCTGGTTGTATAGTCCCCACGAGCAGCCCTGTGAGGCCTGGGCAGAGCAGCCTTCAGCAGGACTGGGACGCGCAGGATTTCAGGTTTTCTGTAATTGGGTCAGTGGCAGGTCAGAGAGCAGAGCCCAGACTTGGTCCTGTTAGGCTAGACCTCCTCCCAGCCAGCATCGTGCCAGGCTAAGGCTGCCTTCCTTCTGCTGGGAGAAGACCTCAAGTTTACTGTTCACTTCTTTGATTCTGAAATTGTGCCATTTTTCAAAAGTTGCCTTAGGAAATCATTTTAAAAATGAAAGCATTCAGAGAGAGATTATTCAGACAGGCACGGGCACTCCAGAGAGAGATTATTCAGACAGGCACGGGCACTCCAGAACCATGTTTCAGCGCTTTTGAATGTGTGCTGTTCCTTATTCAGATCTGCCAGGTGGTTGGGGTGGTGAGAGGACAATTTGGGGAGAGTAAATGATCGCACAAAGGTGGTGAGTTTTTTTTTTTTTTTTTTTTTTAATCTTCATTTTATTGAGATATATTCACATACCACGCAGTCATACAAAACAAATCGTACTTTCGATTGTTTACAGTACCATTACATAGTGGTACATTCATCACCCAAATCAATCCCTGGCACCTTCATTAGCACACACACAAAAATAACAAGAATAATAATTAGAGTGAAAAAGAGCAATTGGAGTAAAAAAGAATACTGGGTACCTTTGTCTGTTTGTTTCCTTCCCCTATTTTTCTACTCATCCATCCATAAACTAGACAAAGTGGAGTGTGGTCCTTATGGCTTTCCCAATCCCATTGTCACCCCTCATAAGCTACATTTTTATACAACTGTCTTCGAGATTCATGGGTTCTGGGTTGTAGTTTGATAGTTTCAGGTATCCACCACCAGCTACCCCAATTCTTTAGAACCTAAAAAGGGTTGTCTAAAGTGTGCATAAGAGTGCCCACCAGAGTGACCTCTCGGCTCCTTTTGGAATCTCTCTGCCACTGAAGCTTATTTCATTTCCTTTCACATCCCCCTTTTGGTCAAGAAGATGTTCTCCGTCCCACGATTCCAGGTCTACATTCCTCCCCGGGAGTCGTATTCCACGTTGCCAGGGAGATTCACTCCCCTGGGTGTCTGATCCCACGTAGGGGGGAGGGCAGTGATTTCACCTTTCAAGTTGGCTTAGCTAGAGAGACAGGGCCACATCTGAGCAACAAAGAGGCATTCGGGAGGAGGCTCTTAGGCACAACCATAGGGAGGCCTAGCCTCTCCTTTGCAGCAACCGTCTTCCCAAGGGTAAAACCTGTGGTAGAGGGCTCAACCCATCAAACCACCAGTCCCCTATGTCTGTGGTCATGTTAGCAACCATGAAGGTGGGGTAGGCGAATACCCCTGCATTCTCCACAGGCTCCTCAAGGGGGCACTGCATCTTTTTTTTTTTTCCCTTGTTTTTCTTTCTTTCTTTTTTTTTTTTAACTTTCCCTTCTTTTTTAAATCAACTGTATGAAAAAAAGTTAAAAAGAAAACATACAATAAAAGAACATTTCAAAGAGACCATAACAAGGGAGTAAGAAAAAGACAACTAACCTAAGATAACTGCTTAACTTCCAACATGTTCCTACTTTACCCCAAGAAAGTTACATAATATAGCAACATTTCTGTGAACTTGTTCCTACTACATCCATCAGAAATTAACAGACCATAGTCATTCCTGGGCATCCCCAGAATGTTAAATACCTTATCTGTTCTTCTTGGATTATTGTTCCCCCTTCCTTAATTGCTCTCTATTGCTAGTTCCCCTACATTCTACATTATAAACCATTTGTTTTACATTTTTCAAAGATCACATTAGTGGTAGCATATAATATTTCTCTTTCTGTGCCTGGCTTATTTCGCTCAGCATTATGTCTTCAAGGTTCATCCATATTGTCATATGTTTCACGAGATCGTTCCTTCTTACTGCCGCGTAGTATTCCATCGTGTGTATATACCACATTTTATTTATCCACTCATCTGTTGAAGGACATTTGGGTTGTTTCCATCTCTTGGCAATTGTGAATAATGCTGCTATGAACATTGGCGTGCAGATATCTGTTCGTGTCACTGCTTTCCGACCTTCCGGGTATATACCGAGAAGTGCAATCGCTGGATCGAATGGTAACCCTGTATCTAGTTTTCTAAGGAACTGCCAGACTGACTTCCAGAGTGGCTGAACCATTATACAGTCCCACCAACAGTGAATAAGAGTTCCAATTTCTCCACATCCCCTCCAGCATTTGTAGTTTCCTGTTTGTTTAATGGCAGCCATTCTAACCGGTGTTAGATGGTATCTCATTGTGGTTTTAATTTGCATCTCTCTAATAGCTAGTGAAAGCTGAACATTTTTTCATGTGTTTCTTGGCCATTTGTATTTCCTCTTCAGAGAACTGTCTTTTCATATCTTTTGCCCATTTTATAATTGGGCTGTCTGTACTATTGTCATTGAGTTGTAGGATTTCTTTATATATGCAAGATATCAGTCTTTTGTCAGATACATGGTTTCCAAAATTTTTTTCCCATTGAGTTGGCTGCCTCTTTACCTTTTTGAGAAATTCCTTTGAGGTGCAGAAACTTCTAAGCTTGAGGAGTTCCCATTTATCTATTTTCTCTTTTGTTGCTTGTGCTTTGGGTGTAAAGTCTAGGAAGTGGCCGCCTAATACAAGGTCTTGAAGATGTTTTCCTACATTATCTTCTAGGAGTTTTATGGTACTTTCTTTTATATTGAGATCTTTGGTCCATTTTGAGTTAATTTTTGTGTAGGGGGTGAGGTAGGGGTCCTCTTTCATTCTTTTGGGTATGGATATCCAACTCTCCCAACCCCATTTGTTGAAAAGACCCTTATGACTCAGTTCAGTGACTTTGGGGGCCTTATCAAAGATCAGTCGGCCATAGATCTGAGGGTCTATCTCTGAATTCTCAATTCGATTCCATTGATCTATATGTCTATCTTTGTGCCAGTACCATGCTGTTTTGGCAGCTGTGGCTTTATAATAAGCTTCAAAGTCAGGGAGTGTAAGTCCTCCCACTTCGTTTTTCTTTTTTAGAGTGTCTTTAGCAATTCGAGGCATCTTCCCTTTCCAAATAAATTTGATAACTAGCTTTTCCAAGTCTGCAAAGTAGGTTGTTGGAATTTTGATTGGGATTGCATTGAATCTGTGGATGAGTTTTGGTAGAATTGACATCTTAATGACATTTAGCCTTCCTATCCATGAACATGGAATATTTTTCCATCTTTTAAGGTCCCCTTCTATTTCTTTTAGTAGAGTTATGTAGTTTTCTTTGTATAGGTCTTTTACATCTTTGGTTAAGTTTATTCCTAGGTGCTTGATTTTTTTAGTTGCTATTGAGAATGGTATCTTTTTCTTGAGTGTCTCTTCAGTTTGTTCATTTCTAGCATATAGAAACATTACTGACTTATGTGCATTAATCTTGTATCCCGCTACTTTGCTAAATTTGTTTATTAGCTCTAGTAGGTGTATCGTCGATTTCTCAGGGTTTTCTAGATATAAGATCATATCATCTGCAAACAATGACAGTTTTACTTCTTCTTTTCCAATTTGGATGCCTTTTATTTCTTTGTCTTGCCGGATTGCCCTGGCTAGCACTTCCAGCACAATGTTGAATAACAGTGGTGACAGCGGGCATCCTTGGCTTGTTCCTGATCTCAAAGGGAAGGCTTTCAGTCTCTCACCATTGAGTACTATGCTGGCTGTGGGTTTTTCATATATGCTCTTTATCATGTTGAGGAAGTTTCCTTCAATTCCTACCTTTTGAAGTGTTTTTATCAAAAAGGGGTGTTGGATTTTGTCAAATGCTTTTTCAGCATCTATTGAGATGATCAATTGATTTTTCCCTTTTGACTTGTTAATGTGTTGTAATACATTGATTGATTTTCTTATGTTGAACCATCCTTGCATGCCTGGAATGAACCCTACTTGGTCATGGTGTATGATTTTTTTAATGTGTCTTTGGATTCGATTTGCAAGTATTTTGTTGAGGATTTTTGCATCTATATTCATTAGGGAGATTGGCCGGTAGTTTTCCTTTTTTGTAGCATCTTTGCCTGGTTTTGGTATTAGATTGATGTTAGCTTCATAAAATGAGTTAGGTAGTGTTCCATTTTCTTCAATGTTTTGAAAGAGTTTGAGTAAGATTGGTGTCAGTTCTTTCTGGAAAGTTTGGTAGAATTCCCCTGTGAAGCCATCTGGCCCTGGGCATTTATTTGTGGGAAGATTTTTGATGACTGATTGGATCTCTTTGCTTGTGATGGGTTGGTTGAGGTCTTCTATTTCTTCTCTGGTCAGTCTAGGTTGTTCGTATGTTTCCAGGAAATTGTCTATTTCTTCTACATTATCCAGTTTGTTGCCATACAGTTGTTCATAATATCCTCTTGTAATTTTTTTAATTTTTTCAGGATCTGCAGTTATGTCACCTTTTTCATTCATTATTTTGTTTCTATGGGTCTTCTCTCTTTTTGATTTTGTCAGTGTAGCTAGGGGCTTGTCAATCTTGTTGATCTTCTCAAAGAACCAACTTTTGGTGATATTTATCCTCTCTATTGTTTTTTTGTTCTCTATGTCATTTATTTCTGCTTTAATCCTTGTTATTTCTTTTCTTGTACTTGGTTTAGGATTGGTTTGCTGTTCATTTTCTAGCTTCTTCAGTTGATCCATTAGTTCTTTGATTTTGGCTCTTTCTTCCTTTTTAATATATGCGTTTAGTGCTATAAATTTCCCCCTTAGCACTGCTTTTGCTGCATCCCATAGGTTTTTGTATGTTGTGTTCTCATTTTCATTCGTCTCTATATATTTAGCAATTTCTCTTGCTATTTCTTCTTTAACCCACTGATTGTTTAGGAGTGTGTTGTTTAACCTCCAGGTATTTGTGAATTTTCTAAGTCTCTGACGGTTATTGACTTCTAAGTGTATTCCATTGTGGTCAGAGAATGTGCTTTGAATAATTTCAATCTTTTTAAATTTATTGAGGTTTGTTTTATGTCCCAGCATATGATCTATTCTGGTGAAAGTTCCATGAGCACTAGAAAAGTATGTGTATCCTGGTGATTTGGGATGTAATGTCCTGTATATGTCTGTTAAATCTAATTCATTTATCAGATTGTTTAGGTTTTCCGTTTCCTTATTGGTCTTCTGTCTGGTTGATCTATCTATAGGAGAGAGTGATGTGCTGAAGTTTCCCACAATTATTGTGGAAACATCAATTGCTTCCTTTAGTTTTGCCAGTGTTTCTCTCATGTATTTTGTGGCACCTTGATTGGGTGCATAGACATTTACGATTGTTATTTTTTCTTGTTGAATTGCCCCTTTTATTAGTATGTAGTGGCCTTCTTTGTCTCTCAAAACATCCCTGCATTTAAAGTCTATTTTATCTGAGATTAATATTGCTACACCTGCTTTCTTTTGGCTGTAGCTTGCATGAAATATTTTTTTTCCATCCTTTCACTTTCAGTTTCTTTGTGTCCCTGTGTCTGAGTCTCTTGTATGCAACATATTGATGGTTCATTTTTTTTGATCCATTCTGCGAATCTGTATCTTTTAATTGGGGAGTTTAATCCATTTACATTCAACGTTATAACCGTGAAGGCATTTCTTGAATCAGCCATCTTATCCTTTGGTTTATGTTTGTCATATTTTTCCCCTCTCTCTATTAATATTCTTTATTGTACCCATACCGAATGTCTTTAGTACTGAACCTTTCTCCAAGTCTCTCTGTCCTGTCTTTGTTTCTCTGTCTGTAGGGCTCCCTTTAGTATCTCCAGTAGGGCAGGTCTCTTGTTACCAAATTCTCTCAGCATTTGTTTGTCTGTGAAAAATTTAAGCTCTCCCTCAAATTTGAAGGAGAGCTTTGCTGGATAAAGTATTCTTGGCTGGAAATTTTTCTCACTCAGAATTTTGAAGATATCGTGCCACTGCCTTCTTGCCTCCATGGTGGCTGCTGAGTAGTCACTACTTAGTCTTATGCTGTTTCCTTTGTATGTGGTGAATTGCTTTTCTCTTGCTGCTTTCAGAACTTGCTCCTTCTCTTCTGTGTTTGACAGTGTGATCAGAATATGTCTCGGAGTGGGTTTATTTGGATTTATTCTATTTGGAGTTCGCTGAGCATTTATGATTTGTGTATTTATGTTGTTTAGAAGATTTGGGAAGTTTTCCCCAACAATTTCTTTGAATACTCTTCCTAGACCTTTACCCTTTTCTTCCCCTTCTGGAACACCAATGAGTCTTATATTCGGACGTTTCATATTATCTATCATATCCCTGAGGTCCATTTTGATTTTTTCAATTTTTTTTCCCCATTCTTTCTTTTATGCTTTCATTTTCCATTCTGTCATCTTCCAGGTCACTGATTCGTTGTTCAACTTCCTCTAGTCTTGTACTATGAGTGTCCAGAATCTGTTTAATTTGGTCAACAGTTTCTTTAATTTCCATAAGATCATCCATTTTTTTATTTAGTCTTGCAGTGTCTTCTTTATGCTCTTCTAGGGTCTTCTTGATATCCTTTATATCCCGTACTATGGTCTCAGTGTTCATCTTTAGTTCTTTGAGTAGCTGCTCTAGGTGCTGTGTCTCTTCTGATCTTTTGATTTGGGTGCTTGGGCTTGGGTTATCCATATCGTCTGGTTTTTTCATATGCTTTATAATTTTCTGTTGTTTTTGGCCTCGTGGCATTTGCTGAACTTGATAGGGTTCTTTTAGGATTCGTAGACCAATTGCAGTCCTTATCTCTAATTTATCAGATCTACAGCTTCGTGGAGTACACTTTCTCTAACTAACCAGCAGGTGGCGTCCACGAGCCACCTGTTCTCCACAAGCCAGTTCTCCCCTGCTTAGCCTTTCTGGTGAGTGGGGGAGTGAGTCTTGTGGGGCCCAATTGGTGTACCAAGCTTGCGTGTGTAGTTGGTGTTGCCTGTCCTGTATATGGGGCGTGTTTCTGGGCAGTCAGGGAGGGGGCGGTGGCTCTAACAATCAAATCTCCCTGGTGATCCTAGAGTTTTATAGCTGGTGCAATAGTCTAATCCTTCAGTTCAGTCCTGCCACAGTTTGTCTCTGCCACTGACCCGCAAGTCCTTGGTATTGGCGTATGGCTCCTGAGACTTGCAAGTGGGCCCCTCTTCCAGGCCGTGCACCCCGGGTCCTCTGTTGAGGGATGACTGTGCTATGTCACAGGTGAGTGCCGTCCCCCCAGGGCAGTTCTGGGCTTCTGGGCTGTGTAGGGAGGCTCCCAGTCTGCTGAACTGATGGCTGAATGGGGCTTTGTTAATTCACACTGCTCCACCTTCCCAACTCTAGGACAATCAGCTGAGGTTGCAGGGAAGGCTGATGTCCACGCCTAGTTTTGTGGTGTGTGCCTGTTATTTGAAGCACTGGGTTGTCTGGGGCAGCTCTGGGCTATGGGGCTGGCGATGGGCAGGAGTGTTTCCTGTCCACCAGGATGATGGTTGTGAGCGGACACCCCCCTTTTCTTGGGAAGTTGTGGTGTTTAGTGAATTTTCTCAGCCAGTGGATTATTGCTTTTTGTCTCAGAGCTCTATTAGCTCTGCTCTTGTCTTGGCCTGCCCAAATTGCAAGTCTTTGAAGCTTTCTGTATTGGGCTTCTTAGAGTAATTGTTTTAGAAAAAGAAAAACGGATTAAAAAAAAAGGGCCCTCCTCAGAGATCTAATGGGCTATTGAAATGCTAAGAGACAAAGCAATTAGGGCCATTAAGGAAAGGTCCACAGGGCAGAGAGATCAGCTTTTCTTCGGGATTTGCATATGAACCTCAGGGCCTGAGCTCTGCCCTTCCCCTTTCTATGTTCACCAGAACTCCAAAAATCCTCCGCTTTTATTTTGGAGTTTTTCGTGCTGTTTTTTGCTATGCCTGTCTCCTCTCTGCTGGGCTGGCTGCTCTCAGATTCTCTGGTGTCTGGTCTCAGTCTATCTATGGTTGGAGTTTGGATCAGTAGAATGAGTTTCCGATAAGGGCTGCCACTGCAGTTCTCCCTTCTCCTTCCCGGAGCTGACAGCCCCTCCTCCCACAGGACTGAGCCTGGCAGGGAGGGGCACGGGTCCCCTGGCCGCAAAAACTTACAGATTTCGCTGATCTCAGCAGTTCCACGTTTTCATGAGTGTTATATGAAGTATGCCCAAAGTCAGATTGCTCTGTGGTGTCCAGTCCATGCAGTTCCTGGCTTTCTTCCTACTTTCCTGGAGGAGTACCTAAAACATACAGCTCACCAGTCCGCCGTCTTGCCCCACCTCCAGAAATTTACCATTTTCCCGCTTACTTTTCTCAGTTTGATGGAGACTGGTGAAAGTGATCCAAAAAATATCATCATATTGGCTTTTGGAACTGTTGTTGTAGGTGACTGGATTGTAAGTGGACGTGTGACGTCAGGGCTGGAATGAGTAAATTGTGGACATTGGGGTTCCTCAGCCCGAGTGTGAGGGTGCTCTCTGCACCCAGCGGTGTGTGGCCTGAGGCCTCCTGCGACTCTCAGCCTCGATGTCCTCACATGCCAATTGGGGGATATTAATCCTAGTGAAGAGGTGGCATGTGTAGACAGCGTGACATAGAGTCTGGCACATAGGAACCATCTCACTCTGGCTGCAATCATGCATCTCCTAATGGGATGTGAAAGTTGGAATTAGGGTTAAAATAGGTAGCTCTCTGTGTGTAGATATGGGAAACCCTCTAAGAAAAACAAGGTGCACGTCAGATGTGTAAGAGCTCTGTGAAAGAAACAGCCACCCAACACCCGGATCTTGGTTTCTGATATTGTTTTCCAATAGAAAGAACCAGGGCTTCTTGGAGAAATGGAATGTTCTAGGGCCAAGACAGGGAATTTATAAGGTGCCAGAAAGTAAGAAGGTGCTCAAAAAACAAAACAAATGATGATAGGGACATGTCAGAGGGACTCAGCGGTCACAGAAAAAGCTCTCTGTGGCCTGTGCTGGAGCACTTTGAGCAACACAATAAAGTAGTAGTGGAGTATCACCCAAAATAAAAAACAAATATCCACAACTTCATGCCGATAGGAACAATTGCACAAAGATACAAACGGAGGACAGATGATCTCCTGTGCAGAATTCCAGATAGTTTCTGCAGATGCTCCACCCTCAAGGAGGTGGTTCATAACTCCCCACTCCTTAAGTGCGGTGGCATAGAAGCCTCCCTCCAGTGTACAGGACAGAAAGGGGGAAAACAGTAACTTGACCTCAGCCTGGCAATTCAGGCCACCACCACCCGTGCCGGTGACCGTGTGTGCCCTTGAGATGAGGAGATGAGGGTGGCGGCTCACCTCTAAAAGCCCCAGTGTCACCATAAGAGAATATCAGTATACAGATCTCCATTGAGGGTCACTTCACCAAATGCCTGGCCAGCCCTCCTCAACGCTGTCCAGATCACCAAAAAGGAAGTCAGAAACTGCCACAACCAGGAGGCACCTACGGTGACGTGAGGACTAAGTGTAAATGTAGTGCCCTGGGTGGGATGCTGGAACAGGAAAAGGCACAAACTAAGGAAATCTGATAAATAAATGGACTTTTTTTGGTAACTGTATATCATTATCAGTTCATGAATTGTATCAAATGTACCACCCTAATGCTGGATGTTAGTAATAGGGAAATTGGGCACAGGGTATATGGAAACTTCACTATCTTTGCAACTTTAAAACTTCTGAAGTAAAATTTTAAGAGCATACAGTTTGGGCGAGAAGCTTTTCATTCTCATTTTGTTTCTTTTGGTAATATTTGAATTATTAAACCATGTGTATACATGCAATTAGTTTTCTATTCTGAAAAAGGCAGTCAAGTGTATCTGGGTGGTGGGATTATGTGCTTTTATCTTTTTTATTGAGCCGTATGTAAAACATCTAATGTCATTTATTTAAAAAAAAAAAAAAAAGATTGGAGACAAGGAAACCAGTTAGAGTTACTTCAGTAATAGAAATCCCCTAAAAGTTGACAAAGCCCCTAGTGAAGGCAGCCCCAGTTGGTGGGTGGGGGGCTGGTGAAGAGAGAGGTGGTTGGAAGCAGCACTGGCCATGGGGGCTGTGGCAGGACCTACTTAATTGTGGGAGTGAGTAGGTCTTGGGTAGGGTGGGAGTTGGTTTTAATTTGGGACACTTGGACATTGAGTTATGATGTTACGTGGGTTTGATTCAATTGGATTGTACCTTGGAGTAGAGATCTAGGGTGGTGTTAGAGATTGAAATTTATTAGAAAATAGGTGTTTATTTTAAATAGTCATCCTGGTTCTCTTTGCCTCATGCAGAAGTTTTGTTATGGGCCTCTCAGGTTCAAAGGGTTCTTATGAATGAACTCATGAAAGCAAGGATGGGTTATTTGCAGGATTATTTGCACAACGGGCAAATAGCTCTGGTGCAGTCACTTTAAGTATGGAGAGAACGTTCTGGTAGGAAACATTTTCCAAATTTTGCTGTGGGTTTTCCATTTGACTTGCTTTTGTGCCTGCGTAGTCATTGTCAAGAAAAATTGGGTCAGGATTGTGACAGTGATAATCAAAATGACATTTCCAAGAGAATGTCAGACCTGATATCTGAGGGATTTGGGTTCTGGCATTTATTAAGTATAATGCCCTTTAAGAACAAGTTTGAGAATGAAATAAGTATTTTGGTTAAAAGGAAAAATGAGTATTTTAATCAGTGAAAGGCTACTCGGTGATTGTTATTCATATGACATTCAGTACTTATCTAAGGTTTTGAGATACTAGGTGTTGACTCCTAGAAATTCACTTTTAGTTTTCATTAATCAGTATACAAACTTTGTTCACCTCCCTTAAAGTTCCTTACAACTTTTCCCTCCGCAAGGAAATAGTAAAAATGTAAGTCAGAATGTGCTAAATTAAAATTAGTCTGCACTTGACCTTTTTAATGCTTTTGTGAGGTGACGGCCAGTAACAATTTAAATGCCCAACTGTTCTCTAACTTGTTACCATGAAGAAGTTTGGGGTTCTTATTATTATCACCACTGTTGCTAATTGTTCGTCTCTCATTAAGCACTTGCTGTGTACCTCTGCTGTTCTAGCATCCGTCCTTACAGGTGCCTTGTGGTTTCTTGCCTGAGGGGCCTCACACATATTGGAGAACAGTTCACTCTTAACGCTTTACCTGCTGAACACCTGCTGCTCATTTTTCACGTCTTGGTGTAAAGACTTCTCCAGGGATCCCTTCCCATGGACTTCTGTGGCCTCTGGGATTTACTTTCTGCAGGCTCATCCCGAAAACCAGGTGGTCAGCTCTGTGAGAACTGGACTGGGCTGCTTTGTTCACTTCTGAACTGCAGCAGCCAGCCCCGTGCCTGGCACAGGGTGGCATCTAAAAAACATCTTCCTTATCCATGAATGAAAGGTATATGAAAGGATCCTCATTCTAGGATGAGAAAACAGACTCAGAGAAGTCCAATAACATGTCTGAACGAGGAGTAGTGCCAGGATTCTTGAAGGCTGGAGAGTGTTTTGAAATCTCTGCTCTTTGCACCACTACTTGCTGCCTCCCGAGGTTAGGGTCACATGTAGAAGGCTGAACTCCAGTTACTGTTTGGTTTTCTCTTTGGTGAATCTCTGTGAAACCACACATTATCTCACTGATTTTTGTCCCATGTGCTAGAAATGCCAGAACCTTTATTCAGCCTGGAGGAGTGAAGCTCTGAGGTCTGGAGGCTCCTGCTTGTCCGTCCCCATGATGGGCACTCACGTGAGGCTGTGAGACAGGAGGCTCAGCCAGCTCCACAGCCCGACTTCCCTTCTCATAACCTAGTTAGGGTGGCTTTCATGGGTTCTTCTTCCAGCTGGGTTCATGTCTGAAAAGGCACATATGTTTCACATATATTTGTTTATACACACACACAGACACACAGTTAAAAAAATGAAATTAGAAAAAACACATTTGAAAGACCCTGTTTTCTATGTTAAAATGCGTTTTGGAGACTTCGCCCTCATTTGCGTGCTGCTGGGTCAGGTGACAGCTGTCTGCGATGCCTGCAGGTGCTGGTGGCATCGAGGCCGGCTGGACCCGCAGGGGCGCGAGGGTGGGTGCTTTTTCCAGCGGGAAGAGCAACCAGCCGCTGTGCGCCTTTTTCCTGCCTGAAGAGTGAGCCCTACTGCTGCTTCGTCAAGGGCATTCTTTAGCTTCACTGTTCATGGCAGGTTGGAACGTTCCTCCCACCTCCCCCCCTCCACCACCCCTTGGATCCCGGGCACCCTCGCCCTTGGGGCTGCGCATGCGCCTTTGGTGAGAGCCGCACAGCATTTGCCTTCCCACCCTCTGCTCCCCCACTCCCCTGCAGTGCACTGTTCTCCTTCCCCGCCCTTATCACAAGTTTGTATGGTGTTCACAATTGTCAGTCTGTCCTGGAAGTTCCCCGTGGGCAGTTAGATTGCAGCATTCCCAGGGCTTAGCAGTGTTCCTGAAACGTGGTGGCTCCTAGGGTAGTCATGGAATGAATAGACAAAGGAAAGCGATGATCATCCAGGTCAGGTGGCGACTAGCCTGCAACTCCCATAAAGTGCCACGGCCTTTCGGTTTTCAAGTAAATTACTGCCTCGCCCCTGAACTGAGAGTTTCGGAAAGAGTCTGTTCTGGTCTTGCCATCCCTTTTTATCCCTTTCCTCCCCTCCCCCCTTCTTTGTCTCATCTCTTTCCCTTTTCCCTCTCAGTGTCTTCCAGGTCCCTGTGACCTCCTGGTGGAGATCCTAGCCTGTAGGGTCGCAGCACATTTTGGGGCTGGACTGAGGGTCTGTGCTGGGGTCTGAGCCCCCTAGCCCCGATCTCACTGTCCTCAGAAGGGCCCTGCATGGTGTCCTTTGGCAGGCAGGATGGAGGGGAGCGTGGGACGTCCTGTGCTTTTAGACTGGGTGTGAAGTTTCTCACATATTAGCTTTTTTTTGGTATCAGTTGGGCCACGGGATTATTCTGTGGGGAACTGCCTGGGAGACAGGGAAGCTATGGAAGTGGCAGGTGATGGTGAGCAGGCGTCGGGGGTTGGCTGGGTTGATGGAGAGGTGGTGTGTTGCACACTCACACAGACCATTTTCTAAGCTAGAAAAGAAGCCTGATCAGTGTGTAAGGACAGTTCCCAAACAAGTCATTCCAGTAGTATGTCTATAATTACATCTAAGGGTAGTGCGTACCCTCTGTAGTATAACTGTATTTCTCTGCACTTTCCATCCCTAAAACACACTTGCTCATACTCTCCCACAATGTCGGTAACTCACTAAGCTTTCCTGTGCTTGTGTTCTGTTTTTTTTGTTATTGTTGTTTAATGCAATTTTTTTGCCATATATTGACATACCAGATAATCATCTAGAGTGTACAGTCAGTGGTTCACGGTATCATCATATAGTTGTGCATTCAAGTTTTGAACATTTTCATTATTTCCCCCAAATAAAAATAAGAAGTAAAAAGGAACATCCAAAACATCTGTATCAGTGTGTCACTCTTAGAGGCTCTTCGCAGGCAGGAACTGGATCTAGAGAATTCTGTAGACAGAGTACGACAGCAACAAACCTGAGTGCCGGCTGTACTTACGCTTACAATGGTACACAAATGTAATTTTAAAAATGTAAAAAGCTGACTACTTTGAAATTTTGAAACAGGTTATTCTTGTTTTATGTTAGTTTGCTTTGTAATTATATTAAATAATTACAGTAATGTGAACTTCAGGTAGCTATTCAAGTAGGCTCAATAAATGATACTAAAGCAGCAATAAATTGTTTTAGACATACATGTGCTATAGTTATCCAAAGGTTTTATTAAAACCATAGAAAGCCATCAACTGTAATGTGACTTTTTTAATAATCATATTTTTTATCATAGAATATAACATGTACATAGAAATAATAATTTTCCGAGTGCAATTTAACAAGTAGTTAGCAAATTTCAAAGAGTATCATAGTTCATAGTTCCACAGTTTCAGTCACTTCCCCATTGTGAAATATGACATATATACAAAAAGCTAATATCTTTAAAAGTATAATTTAACAAGTAGTTATATAGGGACTTTCCAAAGTTGTTATGAGTTACAATAGCATAGTTTCAGTTATTTCTGTATTGTGAAATATAACACATATACAAAAAGATGATAGTTTTCAAATTACAATTTAACAAGTAGCCAGAGAACAAATTTCAAAGGATGTTTTGGGTTACAGTTCCACCATTTCAATTCTTTCCTTCTAGCTTTTCTAAAACCGTAGCAACTAAGAAAAAGAAAATTATATAGGGATTCAGTATTCAAAATCCTTTGTTAAATTCCACCTTGTCTTTTGCTTCCTCTTCCTCTAGTTTAATCACTTTCCCAAACTTCAGGGATGTCTAGGCAGTGACCACCCTAACTTATTCATGTTGAAAAGGGGTGTCAACTTTATGGGAAAAGGGGGCAACATGCGGTTGATGTTCTTGAAGAGGCTGTTGCTTCTGGGGTAATGTGACTTTTGACTCTTCAGATTGTAAGACTGAAATTATCCAGATTTGAATGAACATTGCCCTAAAGAAATGACACATTATTTATTGAATACACTAAAACCCAAACTCTTGACATTTGCTCACAGATATTTACTAGGAAAAACCTCCAGATCTTTAAAACAAGAACATGATTTTTTCTTCACTGCAGTGGTTATTTCCTTCTTAAATTTTTTTTGAGTTGTCCTGAGTTGAGTGATTTGTGTTTCCTGGGTTCCAGTACAGATGTTGCTAATCACCATGTTTCAGTGGAGAGAAGCTTGAATGTAGCGGAAAGTTCATGGCCAGAGAGTGCAAGAGAGAATAGTGAATTAATTTACGCTGACACAGGGGCTAAAGCAGGATACCAAGATGTGAGGCCTGTCTGCTCTCCCAGAGGAGCTTTGACATCTAGAAGAGAAGGACTCATACAGATGACCACTTATTTAAGCCTCCTCCTCTCCCCTTCTCTTACTCTGACAAAGGAACCCTGGGTTAGTGGCTAACGGAGGGGGAAGAGGATGTGCCCGGCTCTGGGAACCTAGCAGGCAGTGGAAGCAGGAGAGGCTCTCTTGGGGAGGGCTCTTTCTTCTTTTCTCCTCCCCTGGGTCTGTTCTGGTCCAGGGCAGAGTTTAAGGCACTGACTCACAGATGTCTGGGAACAGGTTCTTCACATATGTGAAGCCAGGTTTTCAGCCTGGCTAGGAGCTTCTGTGGCTGCTCAGATGGTAATGTGGTGCCATCACGGTTCCTCCTGGAGCTCAGGGGCAGGGGACTAGCTGTGCCAGCGGGAAGGCCAGCTGCTTCCCACCTTCCCTAGCTCACCCTTAGGGGGCCCTTGGAGCCTCAGGCCATTAAGGCAGTGGCCTGCTTGTTAAGGGGCAGCAGTGCCCAGAGAGGAACTGCATGCAGTTTTCCTGTTCTCTTCCTTTGCCTCTTGGTTACCAGGGTGAGTGTCTGGCTTTTTTTTTTTTCCCCAAACAAATTGCACTTATTATCAATTGCTACTTGTTTGTCCACTAGTATGAAGACACAATTTACATACATAGGAAATGTTTTATGTACTATGATGCTGTCACACGTAAACATTTTTATGAGTATGTTTGTGACCCAAACCGTATGCCGAATATATATTACTATGTTACCAGCTTAACATAGTCTATGGTCTTTTGAGGTTAATTGGGAGATACTCTTCTCCCATACCTGTTACTGGTGTGTTACACTCCCACTTAGAGTTAAGTTCCCTTGTATTGGACACAGGTAAATCTAGTGAGTCACGTTGGAGGGTGGGTAAGAGAGCGTGGTGGATCCATTCTAAGTTTATTTGGTCTTACTCTTTTTACCCCTGTTCTGTATTCATCAGACATATTCTGGGTTTACCTTTAGCAAAATATTGCACTGAATTATAACTGCTGCTGGTTGTACGTGTCTGTTCTCCATGCTAGAGTGTGAACTCCAGAGACCTGTGACTTCCTTTCTGCACCCCAGCTCCCAGCAGAGTGCCTGGGTCCCAGCCGTGCTTATTAACAAATGCCGAAGCGATGGAGGAGGAGGTGTTCTGCCTGTGGCCTCATAGTAATAGGAATTCAAGTTCAGTGTTTCTGGGAGTCCATCCAGTTTTTGTTTTTGTTTCTTAAACTCTTTATTTTGAAATAATTTCAAACTTAGAGTACAGTTGCAAAAATATTATAAAACCCAGACAGGGAACTCCAACATACCACCCACCCAGATACCCAGATCCACCAATTTTAACCTTTTGCCACAGTTGCTGTATCATTCCATCCATCCATCCATTCATCCATCTGTCCATCTGTTATCTGTTTTCTAAACATGTGAAAGTAGGTTGTCCACATCATGCTTCTTGGGGACCTTATACTTCATGGTCGTCCGGCTTTGTTACATAAGTAGCGGGCGGATAGCCTTGAGACCAGATTGTCTCTAGGGGCCTGTGCCCTGAACTTGAACTTCTGAGCCACAGGGAGGCCATATAGGGTTTACAGAGAATTTTAAAAATTGGTGCCACTTGGTGAAAGCTTATGATGGATTTAGCTTTTTCCCCCTCCCTTATAAATTATGACATTTTCTGTGACCCTGAGCAGATTGTCATTGAGATCACTCTAAGACCTTCTAGGAAACATGGTTTGAATTCCTCTCTTTCTCAGTACTTTCCTGACATTTTTTCTTTTCTTTAACCTAAATTGGTTGTGTGCCATCTAAGAATATGTTTTATTTTTGTTGTAATCCTAAGTCTTCAGCTCCATCCGCATATTTTGAAGCATTTGCTTTTTCAACCCAAGGCATAGCACAAATTAACAGGGTAAGTAGCTGTCATTTACTAACTATAGTTTACCTTTCTTAACGTATATTCTGTCTAATCTTCATGACATCCCTTTGATGTAGTACAGAGTTTCTTTTGGTTGCATGTGATACAAGCTCCATTCCAAGTGGCTTGAGTAAAAAGAGGAATTAACTGGCTCATGGAACTGGGAGTCTGTGGTAGATCTTCCCAAGGACTCAGACCTGCAGTTAGGAGCTCGGCTCTCTCACAGCCTTTAGCTCTGCTTTGTTCTCGTTTGCTTCACTCTTGGGTGGGTGCGTCCTTTTTGTGGGCCCCAGCAGCACCAGGCTTCCATCTCCATAGCTGCAGAAGGGAGGTTCTAGAATGAATGATTGTGATGGGTGGGGCAGAGTCTTGGTGCTGTGGCCTAGGCCCGTCCCCCAAGCCCCTGGTGCAATCACTCTGAGAGGAGGGGTGGGTGGGTAGATCTCCACAGCTGTCCATGGAAGAAGGGGGCTGATACTGGGTACTGGGCAGGCAACACATCAATGTTCACTACAGGTAAGCACTGTGACCCCTTTTTTCCCCAAACAGAAGCCTGATTCATTTCCTTTTCTTTTTAAACACCGTGAGGTTGGTCTTGGTGAAAGTGCAGGTCTGTGGCTAACAGCCCTGCCCTGGGACAGGCCCTTGGCCGGCTGGACTCACTGCTGCCGGCTGCCTGTGGGTTTCCTTGGCCTGGGATCGTCCCAGGGCTTCTCAGTCTTGAGCCTGCTCACTGTGACCTGCTCTGTACTATAGGGCAGAGGCCAGAACTTTTTCTTCCTGAGACCTAAAGAGCACCTAGGCCTGGGTCTGCAACTGCAGAAGGCACTCCTCGGCTCTTACCGACTGTGAACCTCCAAGGGACAGGTGTCAGTGGAGGTTTACTTCATGACCTCCTTATTGTTTGTCTCCCTCTCTAGTTTCTGGTCGCATTCCCTTCCCTATCTTCCCCCAATTTCTTCCTTTTTTAAAAGATAAGTACAACTAAAAAAACTTTGCTCTGCTTCTCTCTTCTAGCTTTATCTATAAAGTACCGGTGGTGTCATGGTTGAGTTAGCCTTAAAGTGCCAGCCTAGCCTCTGGCTGCAAGCTCTTGGCTGGCGGACTCACTGTAAAGCTGTGTTGAGTGAGTTTCAGGCTCCCGCTGTCTGAGGTGGATAACTGAGAGCTGACACCAAAAGGGGGAAGTAGCAGCCACTAGTAACCTTGTAGCCCCCATTTTGCCATTTCCATTTTTGCACTGTGAAAAATGCCAACATTTCCTCCTAGGTTGAAAAATTGTACCTCCCTCATGCTCTGACAAAAGCGTTTCTTAATTTTGTAAAAGCATGTGGGTTTTTTTTCAGAATGTGGACAGTGAAGGATGTTTTTCACAGAGCATTTTTAAAGGGGAGCTAAGCAGCTGGCCCATATTGACTGGATTTGGGGAGAGCTGTGCACTACACCCCATATTTTGACAGGGAAAGAAATTTAGAAACTTTGAGGAAAATCAGTCCTTTATTTACCCAGTTTAGATAGTGTCACTTGTACTTTTGTGCTTCTCTGTTTAATTATGTTCCAACTTTGGTTAAAATAAAAAGCTAGGGGGAATAGACAGACAAGAAATATAGTTTGGATAATTAGCAGAGTAACTTACTTTTTTTTTTTTATTTTTTAATCTTCTGATCCATGGACATAGACTGTCCTTCCATTTTATTTAGGTCTTCTTTATTTTCTTTCAACAGTTTTATAATTTTCAGTGTACATGTCTTAACATTTCATTTGTTAAATTTATTCCAAAGTATTTTATTATTTTTGATGTTTCTGTTAATTATTAATTTCATTTTTGGATTATTCATAGCTGATTTATAGGAATACAATTACTTTTTATATGTTGATATTGTAGCCTGCAACCTTGCTGAACTTGTTTATTAGTTAATACTCTTTTTTTAGTGAATTCCTTAGAATTTTCTATATCCAAGATCATGTCATCTGTGAGTACTGGTAGTTTTACTTCTTCCTTTCCAATCTGGATGCCTTGTATTTCTTTTACTTGCCCAATTGTTCTGGCTAGAACCATTCTGTGTACACTTTTGAATAGAAGAGGTGAGAGTGGACATCCTTGTCTTGTTCCTGATCTTGGGGGGAAAATGTCTAGTTTGATGTTAACCAATTTAACTGGATGTTAACCAATTTAACTGGATTTTTTTTTGTAGATGGTTTTCATCAAGTCGAGGAATTCCCTTCTAAACCTTGTTTGTTGGGGTTTTTAAGCATGGAAGGTATTTGGATATAAAATGGCATCTAGGGGCATGTAGTTTTTGTCTTTTATTATATTAAGATGATGTATTACATTCATTGATCTTTAGATGTTAAACCAACTTTGGATTCCTGGGTTAACTCCGACTCTGTCATGGAGTATTTTGTTGCTGGATATGGTTCATGAGTATTTTGTTGAGAATTTTTGCATTCCTGTCTATAAGAGATATTTATGATTCTGTGTTTAAGAACTTACCTTAAGTAAATAATTTCCTTAAATAAGCAAACAACAGTTATGAGTTAAATAATGTACAGGAAGCACTTAGCACACTGCCCTGCACGTAGTCAGTGGCCAGTTCATGTGAACTGCCTGCTTTGGGCAGTGGGCCCCTTAAGGTAGTAATTTAGAGCCTAGGCTCTTTAGTTACACAGGCCTGGGTTTGAATCCTGGCTTTGCTTGCCTCCTTGTTAGCCGTGTGATTTGGGGCACATTGTATCTGGATGCCTTAAGTTTTCTCATCTTTAAAATGGGTGATAATACTTCTTCCCCTTAGGATTTCCAGGGGGATTCACTGACAATATGCAAAGTACCTGGTATGCAGTTATGTACTATGTGTTTATTAATTATTGCTGCTTTTGAACATATTGAATGCAGCAGTGTTATCAGGTTGAAAATTTGGAAGCAATTCAGTTTCCATCAATAGGGGATTGATTAAATATCGTACATGTGAACAGTGTAATAGTAGGTAGTTTTTAAAAATGGGTTAGACTGTCTCCCCTGAGTGCCTCTTTGTTGCTCAGATGTGGCCTCTCTCTCTAGCTAAGCCACCTTGGTAGGTGATCTCACTGCCCGCCGCCCCCCCCCCCCCCCAGTGGGACCTGACTCCCAGGGGTGTAAATCTCCCTGGCAATGTAGGATATGACTCCCGGGGATGAATCTGGACCTGGCATCGTGGGATTGAGAACATCTTCTTAACCAAAAGAGGGATGTGAAATTAAAAGAAATAAAGCTTCAGTGGCTGAGAGATTTCAAATGGAGTTGAGAGGTCACTCTGGTGGACACTCTTACATACTATATAGATAACACTTTTTAGGTTTTAATGTATTGGAATAGCTAGCAGTAAATACCTGAAACTAGCAAACTGCAACCCAGTAGTCTTGACTCTTGAAGACGATTGTATAATAATGTAGCTTACAAGGGGTGACAGTGTGATTGTGAAAGCCTTATGGATCACACTTCCTTTATCCAGTGTATGGATGGATGAGTAGAAAAATGGGGACAAAAACTAAATGAAAAATAGGGTGGGATGGGGGGGATGACTTGAGTGTTCTTTTTTATTTTTATTTTTTTATTCTGATTCTGATTCTTTCTGGTATAAGGAAAACGTTCAAAAATAGATTGGGGTGATGAATGCACGACTATATGGTGGTACTGTGAATAGTTGATTATACACCATGGAAGATTGTATGGTATGTGAATATGTCTCAATGAAACCAAATTTAAAAAAACATATTATGGAAATTATTTCATAAAAATGGTTTAGACTAATATTGAAATAGGAAAACGTTTACTAAATATTGGTAGTGGGCAGAAAACAGTTTTTGTGTGTGCATAACTTTGTAAAATTGATATGCATTAATGCATGAAGTTCTAGAGATGCATATCCAGCAGTGTTAACAGTTTAATTTTAGAAGGTGATGACTGTTTATAGGGCAACTTGGGCTTACTTTTTTTATATATATTCATTTTATTGAGATATATTCACATACCACGCAGTCATACAAAACAAATCGTACATTCGATTGTTCACAGTACCATTACTTAGTTGTACATTCATCACCAAAATCAATCCCTGACACCTTCATTACCACACCTTCATTACCAATTTTAAGACAGGCATGTATTTTTTCAGGGAAAAAAGAGTAAAGTTATTTCGGTTTGAGGGGAAATCAGGGAGCCTAAAAATATTTAGAATTGTGATTGCCTTAGTGTTTTGATTTGCCTTCAGATGTCTTGGTAGCTTTGTTTGAGTTTATTATCTAATGAAACATTATATATTTGAAAAAGGTTAATAAAAGTTTTGGAAAATATTTAAAGAAAAGTTTGCATCCATTGAGAAATTTTGCCTTACTTCATATGGACTGCCAGATTTCAATATTTGAATTCCTCCTAGGTTTTGTTCTAGTGTTGGCAATACCAAAAAGACTATGAAATGGTCCCTCCTCCAGGGACAGAAAAACAGAACAGATCTGCAAACAAATAGTTCTGGCATGAGATGGAGTAAATGGCATGAGAGGAGAGATGGCGTTTGCAAAGGCTTAGAACTCTGAAAGACCTAGAAAGACAAGTTTGGGGGGGGGATATTTTTGAAAACCAGTCAGCCTTTGGGCTTATCATGTCTCTATGCAGCCTCCTCTTGGAGATGCTAATTATATTCTCGTTACTAGGCTGCCCTGTTTCTTACTCCCTTGGAGGAGGTTTCAGTAATGGGAAGTGGGAATCTGAAAGCCTGGGAGGAATATCAGCTTCCACAAAGTGACCCTGCTGCTGTGAAGCAGAGCATTGACTTTGCTGTAGAAAATGAGGCCTTTGCTCTGCACTGGGCTTCCACCAGGCAAAGACCCTGCCTCAGGAGAGGGAAGGAGAAGCTCTGTGGTTTAGGGTCTGTTCTTTCTGGCAGGCAAACACTGGAATAGGTACTCCTTAGTGTCTGTAACATTTGTCAGTTCTCAGAGATGAGTCTTAACATTTTCTAAATGGATAGTATAACCCAAAGCTTAGAACTCCTGGTTCCAGACACCAGACTTGAAGTCTGTCTTTAGACTGACAGGACTCTCGACTGCACTCCTGGACCCCACATGTGTAGTCACAGTACTATATAATGGTCCCTCTGGTCATTTTTGACCCATAAAATCTGTCTGTGGCTTATTGCTTTATATATCCCCCTATCCAGCCTGATTAAAGTTCGCCTCTGAGGCACCCGTGACACTGCTGGGCTTCTTGGGGATTTCTGGATCTGAGTCAGTTGAGGCTGAACAGGGGCAGGTTCTGACCTCCTGGTTCCAGCCCTGGTCATTCCCATCCTCTGCTCACTCACTGTCTTGACCACAGCACCTTCGATGCATGCAGCTTTTAGCATTCTGCTGCTTTGCCTTTAAGTCCACAGTGACCGTGTCTGGCCTTTTTGTTTTTTTCCAAGGGTTCTGGCTCCTCTGTGTTTTAAAATCTCTCTGTACCAGCAGTCCTTTTTGGCATGCCACCTTGCTGCGGTTTTTCCCTTCACTGTGACTGCTAAATGGATTGGTAGGAGAGGGGTGACTGAGAGCTGGGTGAAAATTACAGTGTCACTCTGCAGAGACTTATTGAGGCCCCTTTGAATGTCTTATCCCAGTGCTTCTGGAAAAAGAGAGGTGAAACTCACTGGATGAAAGTTACAGTGTTACTCTGCAGGGACTTATTGAAGCCCCTTTGAATGTCTTATCCCCATGCTTCTGGATAAAAAGGGGTGGAACTCGGGTGATTTGTAAAGGATTAAAGAGCCGGTGGAACTGCAGACTGGCCAAGTCCTTCACCTCAGCTTCCACCCCAGTCAGGTGAGAGACGACGTGGCCCTCGGATGACAGACTTGGTTGTTATGGCTAAGGATAGAATTAATCATTTCTTGGAGCTCAGGGAGAACTTATCCTTCTGTGAAACCATCTCCCACGTAACATATGTAATCATGTGGTGAAAAATTTTTAATTGATGTGATGGCACCGGCTTGCATAGTTAAAAATACTCCTTTTCACACATGTTTTTTCCTTAAAGTTCTAGAAAAAGAAGTTGTATACTGACAGATGCCTGCTTAACTGAAAAGGCTAAAGAAAATGTGAATTTAAATGGATAGTAGAGATTGGTGTGGACTGATTTAGTTGGGAGATACTGAAACACGTTAGAAAATGGCATGAGTGTCCTCATTCGGGCCTGGCTGTGGAACTACTGTAACCGTGGATCAGGTGCAGACAGAGCTTATTTGTCCACGTGGGGAATGGTGTCTTCTACACCAGAGAATGCTCCAGTTCCCTGGAACTAGGTACTTTTCTGAAAGCCCAAACCCCCTTTTTAACTTGATTTTGATAACTGGGCATCCAAAATGCTGGGAAACGTAGGGTGAACTAATTTTTTTTTAATTCAATTTTATTAAGATATAGTCACATACCATGCAGTCATACAAAGCGTACATTCAGTTGTTCACAGTACCATTATATAGTTGTGTGTTCATCACCAAAATTAATTTTTGAACATTCGGGTGAATTAATTTTTAAGACAGTATTGTATTTTCAGATAATGTGCTCAATTTGTTTTTCGGTCTCCAGACACCTTTTCAGGAACATGAACTCTACGTCTGAGTTTAAAACTGTGTGTTCAGCCGTTAATCTGGAAAATACAGACACTGTTTTCCCTATGTTTCCCTGAATTTCCAATTCAGATAAAAATATCTATGAAATACTGTCTTTGTTAGTACACAGACCATGTGGAAAAGACTGTTCCCTTTCCTTGCTGGCTCAGGGTGCTTGTCATGAGCACCTGCTGCTGGGCTGGTGAGGTGGGCAGGTCTGATTTGACCCCTGCACTGGCTGTCACTGCATTCTAAGCAAGTTGTATTTGCTTTTATCATTCCTATTTAGCTACCGGGTTATCAACTGTCATTTCTTATTAACATCCCCATGCCTACCTCTTGTTTTCTTCCTTTTCGCTATTCCCTAGAATTAGTTGTTTCTAATCTAATTAGGAAATCATACCAGTAAGCTTGCTGGATTTATTTCCAAAGGGTAAGAAAAAAGACTGAAAGGGGCTCTTTGGGGGCTATTTTTTTTTTTTGTTTTTTTTTTTTGAACTATATACATCCGTTTATATGACATCCTGGAAAAGACAAAACTGTAGTAACAGAAAACGGATGAGTGATGGTGAGCAGTTGACTACAAAGGGGCCAGTTTTGTTGTCCAGTAATCTTTTGGTTGAATGAAACGCAGCCACTTCTTCAGGAGGGGTTCATAGGGACAAGATTCTCTGTGTTCTTTTGTGTATAAAACTAGGTTTCTAGAACCTTAATACTTGGAAGGATGGCTTGATTGTATATAAAATCTTTTGTTCACACTTTCTTTCCTTGCCTTTCTTGAAAATGTTCCCTAGTGTTGCTTTGCTTTGTATGTTATTTTTGAGAATCTGATGCCAGTCTGATTCTTTTGTCCTGGAGGCCTTGAGGATTTTTGTTTCTCCTTGATCTTCGAAACAGGTATGAATAGGTTTCTTCAATATGTATGTGATTAGGTTTCTTCAATATGTATGTGATTATCTTGTTTTATTTCTGAACGTTTTCTTCAATTATAGTTTTAAGTATTAGTTCCATTGTATTATTTTTCTTCTTCAGGTACTTCAGTTGTATTTGTGTTGTTGTGTCTGTCTTCCATATTGGTCACTTTCTTCCTTGCCCTTTTTTTTTTTTTTAATTCATTTTATTGAGATATATTCACATACCATGCTGTCATATAAAACAAAGCGTACATTCAATTGTTCACAGTACCATTACATACTTGTGCATTTATCCCCAAAATCAATCCCTGACACCTTCATTACCACACACATAAAATTAACAAGAATAATAATTAAAGTGAAAAAGGGCAGTTAAAGTGGGGCTAATTTTTTAAAACCCTGCATTGGGTGCTCAGTATGCTTCTCCACCCCCCTTCCCTTTCTTTGGAAGCATTTCCATGTAGTTATTGATTGTTTTAGTTTCCTGGGCTGGTCAAGCAAATACCATGCAGTGGTTTGACTTAAACAATGGGAATTTAATGGCTCATGGGTTTAAGGCTAAAAGAAAGTCCGAATCAAGCCATCATCAAGGTGATGCTTTATCTCTGAAGATTGTGGTGTTATGGGGCTGGCTGCCAGAGATCCTTGGTCCTTAGCCATATGGCAAGGCACGTGGCAGCGTCTCCTGGTCTCTCCCTTCCCTTTTTGGTTCCATTGATGTTCAGCTTCTGGCTGTTCCCTCTGTGGCTTTCTCTCTTATGTCTGAATTTCATTATGCTAACAAAGGACTGCAGCAGTAGGATTAAGAGCCGTGCTGATTGAGGTGGGCCACGCTTGAACTGAATAACCTCATCAAAAGGTCCTACTTAACAATGGGCTCACACCCACAGGAATGGATTAGGTTTAAGAACATGGTATTCTAGGGTACATTACAGCTTTACACCACTACCCTCCACCCTCTGGACGGCCGAAAGATATGTTCCTTCTGCATGCAAAATACGTTCATTCCATCTCAACATCCCTAAAGCCTTAAGTCATTTCAGTAACAATGGTGAGTAGAAAGTCTCATCATAGTGGGTTATGAGTGGGGTCTGTCCTGGGGCACAGTTTCCCTCTGCCTGTGGACTTGTGAAACCAAGAGAACAAGTTGTCTGCTTCCAATATACAATGTAGGGACAGGCGTAGGATTGATATTCCCATTCCCACAGGGAGAAATTGGAAGGAAAACAGGAGTCACAGGTCCCAGACATTTCTGAAACCCAGCAGGGCGAACTCCATTAGATTTCAAGGTCTGAGAGTCTTCTGTAGATTGTTGTTTTGTCCTCTGGGTTTGATGGAGTGACAGTTCCACCAATAGGTTCACCCCACAGGAATGGATTAAGTTTAAGAACATGCTTTTATGGGGTATGTACAACTCCAAACCACCACACTGATGGAAGATGTTCTTTCTCAGTGCTGTTTGATTTACAGTACATCATCATGTGACATCCTCAGTAAATTTGGACATTATAATTAACCTTTAAAAACATAAGCCTTGATAGATACATAAATAGGTAGATTGATAGAATGATACAGCAAAGGTGACAAAATGTTAGAATTGATGGATCTGGGTTTTGGGGTGGGAGGTATGTTGCAGTTCTCTGTAAGGGCTTTATATTATTTTTTTTAAAGTGACCTGTAAAAAATGTAAGCCCTCTGAGGATCAAAACTGTGAACCACTTCCATTCTCTTCATGCCTTCTCTGTGCTTTATCTCCCTGTATTTTGTGTGTGGTGTCTAGTACAGCAACATATGCTAATCACTTTGCTACTTCGTCTTTTAAAAGTTGCTTCTTAAGTGATAAATGTAATAATTGCAGTTCTGGCTAATTCTCCAGCCACCAGCTTATCTGTCCATAATAAAAGAATATATATATAAAAAAGAAAAACTGTTTAGGAAATTAGGTTTCATTTTGGTGTTAAACAGCCAGTTGTCTTTTAAAGAAATTAAAATATGAGAGAAATCCTCTTGCATTTACCCACATATTTACTAGTTCCAGTGCTTTTCATTTCTTTATGTATACCCAGTTTTCCATCTGGTATTTTCATTTTGCCTGAAGATCTTCCTTTAATATTTCTTATTGGGCAGGTTTGTAGGTGACAAAGTCTGTCTGGCTGAAGTAGTTTTTATTTTGCCTTCATTCTTTTTTTAATTCAATTTTATTGAGATATATTCACACACCATACAGTCAATCCAAGGAATACAGTCAGTGGCTCACAGTATCACCACGTAGCTGTGCATTAATCACCACAATCAATTTTAGAAAATTTTCATTATTCCAAAAAAAAGGGATTAAAAAAGAACACCCAAAACATCCCATACTCTGCCCCACCCCCATTATTTTTTTAACTTTTTTGTCTTTATCCATTGTATGGGCAGATTAGTAATATAATAAAGGGAGCGTCAGTCACAAGGTTTTCACAATCAAACGGTCACCCCATGAAAGCTATATAGTTATGCAGTCATCATCAAGAATCAAGGTTGCTGAATTAATTCAACAATTTCAGGTATTTTCTTCTATCTATACTAATACACTTGAAACTAAAAAGGAATGTCACCATAATGCATAAGAGTAACCTCAGAAATAGCCTCTCGACACTGTTTGAAATGTCTTAGCCACTGTTCTATTTCTTTCCCCCTTTTGGTCAAGAAGGCACTGTCAGTCCTACAGTTCCGGGTCCAGGCTCATCCCCAGGAGTCCTGTCCCTCATTGCCAAGGGAGACCTACACCACTGGGAGTCCTGTCCCACGCAGCGGGGAGGATAGTGAGTTTAATTAGAGATTGCCTTCATTCTTTTTTTTTCTTTATGTATTTAACACAATTTTGTTTTATTTATTTTTAAGGCATTTTTATTGCTATATATTCGCACACCATGCAATCCATCTGAATTTCATACAATTTTTAAAATCATACTTCTAGAAATAATTGTTGCTCAGTTTGACTTATATATCATTTCTTAAGAAGAACCTAAGGCTCACGCCACACTACTTCCCATATTATTTTAAAGTACCATGTGTGAGCTTGTATAATGCTGCTAATACCAGTTATGCAACAAAAGTTTGTCTTGACTATTGCCCAGAAATCATTCTGCTCTCCTGATTGATTCCTATTTTTTTTTTTTAAATTCAGTTTTATTGAAATATATTCACATACCATACAGTCATCCATGGTATACAGTCAGCTTCACAGTACGATCATATAGTTATGCATTCATCACCACAATCTATTTCTGAACATTTTCCTTACATCAGAAAGAATCAGAATAAGAATAAAAAATAAAAGTGAAAAAAGAACACCCAGACCATCCCTCCATCCCACCTATTTGTCATTTAGTTTTTATCCCCATTTTTCTACTCATCCATCCATACACTATAAAGGGAGTGTTATCCACAAGGTTTTCACAATCGCACTGTCACTCCTTGTAATCTACATTTTATATAATCGTCTTCAGGAGTCCAGACTACTGGGTTGGAGTTTGGTAGTTTCAGGTATTTACTTCTAGCTATTCCAATACATTAAAACCTAAGAGGTGTTATCTATGTAGTGCATAAGAATGTCCACCAGAGTGACCTCTCGACTCCATTTGAAATCTCTCAGCCACTGAAGCTTTATTTTGTTTCATTTCGCATCTCTCTTTTGGTCAAGAAGATGGTCTCACGATGCCGGATCCAGATTCATCCCCGGGAGTCATATCCTGTGTTGCCAGGGAGGTTTACACCCCTGGGAGTTGGGTCCCACATAGGGGGGAGGGCAGTGAGTTCACCTGCCGAGATGGCTCAGCCAGAGAGAGAGAGAGAGGGGCCACATCTGATCAACAAAGGGGCACTCAGGGGGAGACTCTTAGGCACAATTATAAGCAAGTTTAGCCTCTCCTTTGCAGTAACGAGCTTCATAAGGGCAAGTCCCACGACTGAGGGCTCAGCACATCAAACCGCCAGTCCCAGTGTTTGTGACAACATCAACACCAGTCCAAGTGAGGAAGTCCAACACTTCTGCCCCTTCCCCCAGCTCCTCAGGGTGGGGATGGGGGGGAGGCTGTAAATATATTTTTTATTCTCTGCCCAAATTACTTTGGGATGTGTCACTATTTCACTCTAACCTATACTAACCTACCATATCTCACTTCCTATTCAAAGTTCCACGTAATTGTGGTGTTTGAACAAACTGACTGTCGAGTTATGCTGTTTAGAAAATATAGCTCCTGCACCAAATAGGCATCTCTTCCCTTGGTCTCACATGGAAGTTGAAGTTTTAAAACACAGTCAGTTTCATCCTTTACCCTTTGGCCTGGTTTGCCCTAGTCTTAACCAGATCTGCTTCATTCATATCACTAATTGAAATCTGGGCTCTTTTTCAGCTTTGTTTTTTTAACAGTTGCTATATGTACTAATACTGACATTCATATCTGCCGGGCTCTAGCTCTGAGTTTCAGGTGTCTCAGAGATACGCATTGTTCCAGAGACGAATCAGGTTATACACTAAGGGATCAGCATCTCAAAGTTTAGAGGTAGGCATTACAATTCAGGAATAGAGTTGACTGCTGTAAGAGCTTACAATCTAGGGACTATTACAATAATCATGTCCATGTTAGGCTATGTTCTAAGATTCAATTCTGAGTTTACACATTGTAGTTAGTCCATATTGGTGAGGGATTATAGTGTTTGCCTTTATTTCTGGCGTACTTCACTCAAATACTGTGTACAGGATTTAAAAATTCAATTTTATTGAGATTGTTCACGTACCATACAGTCATCCAAAGTGCACAATCAATTGCCCATGGTACCATCATATAACTGTGCATCCATCACCACAATTTTTTTTTCAATTTTTAGAACACTTTCATTACTCCGGAGAAGAAATAAAAACAAAAAAGGAAACTCAAATCCTCCCATATGCCTAACCACCTCCCCTCCATTATTGACTCATAGTTTTGGTATAGTATATTTATTACTGTTGATTAAAGAATTTTAAAATACTAAAACTGTAGTATATAGTTTGCAATAGGCATATATTTTTTCCTATATGCCCCTCTATTATTAACTTCTAGTTATAGTGTCATACATTTGTTCTAGTTCATGAAAGAGATTTCTGATATTTGTACAGTTAATCATGGATATTGTCCACCACAAGATTCACTGTTTTATACATTCCCATTTTTTAACCTCTACCTTTCCTTCTGGTGACACACGTGACTCTAAGCTTCCCCTTTGCACCACATTGACACAGCATTCAGCACTGTTAGTTATTCTCACAGCAACGTGCTCCTGTCACCTCTGTCCATTTCCAAACACTTAGTTTCAATCTAGTTAAACATTCTACTCATAATAAGCAACCACTCCCCATTCTTTAGCCTCATTCTATGTCCTGGTAACTTACATTTCATGTCTATGAGTTTATATATTAGTTCATATCAGTGAGACCATACAATATTTGTCCTTATGTGTCTGACTTATTTCACTCAATATAGTGCCCTCAGGGTTTCTTCATCAACCCATTTTTTTTTTCTTTAAAGACGGTTTTGTTCACCCACCATACATTCTGTCCTGAGTAAACAGTCGATGGTTCCCTGTATAATCACGTATTTATGCATTCACCACCATCACCACTGTCTATATAAGGACAACTCCGTTTCTTCCACAAAGAAGGAGGAAGAGTCAAAGAAGGTAGAGACACGAAAAAGAAAAAGAAAGAAAAAAAATGACAGCTACAAAGCAACGAAAGGAAAGATAGAATTGAACTGAAGTGGAATAAGAAAGTCAGACAACATCACCAATGCCAAGAATCCTATATCCCTCTCTTACAGGCATTTAACTTTGGTATATTGCCTTTGTTACATTAAAGGAAGCATAATACAACATTTCTGTTAACTATAGTCTCTAGTTTGCATTGATTTTTTTCCCTCTGGCTGCTTTTCATTGGTTAAAGTAAGTTGGTTATGATGTGCCTCAGTGTAATTCTCTTTGTGTGCATCTTTTGGGATTTGTTAAGCTTCTTGGATCTGTGGGTTTGTAGTTTTTGTCAAATTTGGTAAACTTATGGCTGTCACTTCCTGTATTTTTTTTGCCCCGCCTCCCCCACCATTCTCCTTGGAGTACGAATTAATTATGTGTCTGTTCCTGCTTGATATCCCACAGGTCTCTGAGGCCTTGTTCCTTTCATTTATTTTTTCAGTCTTTCTTTGCTTTATTTTGGGTAAATTCTGTTGCTGTGTTTTATTTTTAAATTCTGCAGTGTCTAATCTGTTAATCCCTTTTGCAGTGGAATTTTCATTTCAGATATTGTATATTTTTTATCTGCAGACATTCCATTTGGTCCTTTTTTATTATCTTCTTTTTTCCTCATTATGCTCATGTTTTCCTTGAATAGTTGAACAGACTTAAAATAGCAGTTTTAATGTTCTTGTATAATAATTCCATCATCTCTTTCATTTCTGAGTGGGTTACTATTGTCTAATTTTTATTTTCTTCCTGAATATGGGCCGTATTTTCCAGCTTCTCAACATGTTGAGGAATCTTTTGTTTGATGCTGTGTATTGTGAATGTTACATTTTTGAGTTTCTGGATTTTGTTGTATTCCTTTAAAGAATGTTATGCTTTGTTTTGGCAAGCAGTTTAAGGTACTTGCAGATCTAATTCCCTTGAGGCTGGTTTTAAAGCTTTGCTAAGGCAGGTTTAGCGTACCCTTCACTCAAGAATTTGTCCAGCCCCACTGCTCTGAGGTCTCTCCACTGAATGCCTCTAGTGAGTGAGTAAGAACTCTACTCTGGTTGATTGGTTCTCAAACATCTCCTACATTGGGTAAACTTGAGGAATTACTCACTTTACAGCTTTCTGGTCTTTTTATGCTCAGCCTTGTGCAGTTTCACTCCACATGTGCATGGCTTTGAACTTAGCATATTTCGGGAGCTTTTTTGTGTAGTATCCTCTTTTCAGAGACTCTGCTCTGAAGGAGAGACTAGGCCTCCCTATAATTGTGCTCTCTAAGAGCCTCCTCCCGAATACCTCTTTGTTGCTCGGATGTGGCCCTCTCTTTAGCTAAGCCAACTTGGCAGGTGAAATCACTGCCCTCGCCTCTACGTGGGATCTGATACCCAGGGGAATGAATCTCCCTGGCAATGTGGAATATGACTCCTGGGGATGAATCTAGACCCAGCATCATGGGATGGAGAACATCTTCTTTACCAGAAGGGGGATGTAAAAGGAAGTGAAATAAGCTTCAGTGGCTGAGAGATTCCAAAAGGAGCCAAGAGGTCACTCTGGTGGGCACTCTTATGCACAGTATAGACAACCCTTTTTAGGTTCTAATGAATTGGACTAGCTAGCAGTAAATACCTGAAACTATCAAACTACAACCCAGAACCCATAAATCTTGAAGATGATTGTATAAAAATATAGCTTATAAGGGGTGCCAATATGATTGGGAAAGCCATATGGACCACACTCCCCTTTGTCCAGTGTATGGATGGATGAGTGGAAAAATGGGGGCAAAAAAAAAAAAAAAAAAAAAAGACAAAAAAAACTCTGCTCTGTAACTTCCAGCAAGTCTCTTCCTTGCTGTTCCATCATTGCTGGAAGCAGGAATCCCAGCAATTCCATTGGAATTGGTCCATTAAAAATAGTTTTAAATAACTGAATAAGTTTTTTAAAGTTTTTATTCTGGTAATATATGTTCAACGTAAACTTTCCCATTTTAACCACTTTCAAGTATACAGTTCATTGGTGTTAATTGCATTCACAGTGTTGTGCTACCATTGCCACCATCCATTACCAAACCTTTTCCATCACTCCATACTGAAACTCTGTACCCAGTGAGGAGTAACTCCTCACTCACCTTCTTGCTGCCCCTGGTAATCGGTAATCTACTCTGTCTCTATGAATGTGCATATTGTTATTTTATGAAAGTGAAATCATACAATATCCATACAGAATATCTGGCTTATTTCCCTTATTTCATCTTTGTCTTCAAGGTTCACCTATGTTGTTGCATGTGTCAGAACTTCATTCCTTTTATCAGCTGCATAATATTCCATTGTGTGTAGATACCTCATTTTTTTAATCCATTCATCTGCTGATGGACACTTGGATTTTCTTCCATCTTTTGGCTGTTGTCAGTAATGTGCTGTGAACATCAGTGTGCAAATATCTATTTGAGTCCCTACTTTCAGTTCTTTTGGGTATATACCTAGAAGAAGCATTACCAGGTCATATGGTAATTGTATACAATTTTCTGAGGAATCGCCAAACTGTTTTCTACAGTGGCCGCACCATTTTACATCCCTACTAGCAAAATACGAGGGTTCCTATAGCTCCACTTCCTTGAATCTTTGCCAACTTTTTTTTGTTTTTGATTTTGGATTACAGCTATTCTGGTGGGTATGAAGTGGTAACTCATTGTGGGTTTGATTGCATTTTCATAATGACTGATGATTCTGAATACAGTTCTAAATAGCGTGTCTGCATGTTAGGAGGCTAAACCAGTTATATGTAATTTTCATTAATTTTGGAGTGGAGCATAGTAACGTCATTTACTCCATTCGTGTTTCACCTTTCTCACTGGAACTGTTATTGTTTCGAGCGGAATAATGATGACAGTTATTCAACATGGCACAATGATGACTGGTTCAGGTGTTCCTGTTGGAGCTTCCCAGAGGACAGATAGGCCGAGAGCAGTCCTGTCACAGCCCCGGCTGGCCCTGCTCGGTGGTTGACCTCTCCTTTGGGTAGTTCTGGTCTTCTATATTAGACATAAATTTTGCTCTTGGGAAAGGCTTTATGAATGAGCTCTGGAGTTGAAGAATCATTTTCTGCATATATTTGGGAAGTCTATGCTAAAAGAACATGGAACATGGAGTCAATAAGAAATTGATGGGGAAAGGAAAGAATCATCATCTGTGAAAGAGCATGGCATGATAAGGCGGTCCAGGAAATTTAAAGGACTGCTGAAGGAAGCTAATTTGCATAGGGAAATGTGCATTTTTTTAAATAAGAGGCTTAAATTTTCTTTTCCTTAAAATATAATAAATTTCTAACTAAATACTAAGGATATTTCATACCATTTTATTTCAGTTCTTCATAGTTTGAATGGCGGAATCCTCTGTCATTTGGTCATTGTAGTTAAGAGTTGTATATATGAAACAAGTATTGATGTTTACCATGGTTCAAATTACTATTGACCCATAGTCAATGGAGCATTTTTGAATGTCCAAAAAGAATGATTCCAGACTTTTCAAAAAGTTCAGGAACAGCCTAGTTTTCTGGAGTTGTTTTTGAAGGTTGGAATTGTCCTGCTTCAAATTTTCCTTTGTATTTAAAGTTTCTCTTATCAAAATATGCTGCCCACTGTTGGGGACACCTCGATTCAGATGAGCTTCATAACTACTTGCAGTGAGAAATGTCCTCTGTGCTCTTGTCTGAACACTTCCGGTTCTTACACCAGGCTCCCCAGCGAGCCTGCCTTCCTTCATGGACGGGGCTGCCGTCTCAGTGGAAAGGCAACTCAACCCAACAATCCTGCGGGCGCAGGTGCAGAGTCCTGGAGCCTCAAGGGTTGCTCTGCCTGCTGGAGCTCATGAAGCAAACACCCCACCACCCGTGGGATATATGCATTGTTAAGGATGTGTTTCCCACCATTAATGTTGAATTTGAAAAACCATACAACTGAAATGGGTTTTAAAGGGCCGTTGGGTCATGAATAGACAGAAGATTTAGCTGTTACAGTTTAGCTAGGAAGTAACTAGATCAAGAAGAAGAGGATGCTTTTTGTGTCTGTTTTTTGGTTAATTGCGACCTATCAGTAAAGATCTGGTGCTTTTTGTGAGAAATCATGAATATTGCCAGCTTCAGGTGTTAGTTTGTGTTTTTGTTTTTAATTAGGTTCTTTGTTCAGCCTTCTGCTTGACTCACACTTGCTTCAGAAGCCCGTGGTACTCTCTTCAGTGAGCTAGAGCTTTCATTTTGCACCATCAAAATGTTCTTTATAAATATGTTGATTTTTTTTAAAAACCTAAAGATTTTTTTCTTTTTAATTTTAAATCCAACTTGAGGAATGATTAAGTGATGCTTAGAAAATTTTGACGTTAATAAACTTTTGAAAAAATGTTCAATCTCACCAAAGAAGTGCAACCTGGAGGAAGAAGTAGAACTTTTTTTTGCTTATCAAATTGGTCCAAGTTTAAAAATATAATATTCAGTGCTGATGAGGGTGTAGTAAGACGGCACATCTTAGAACTGCCAGGAGAAGTATACATGTATATGACCTTTCTGAAGAAATAGAAATTTCTATTTTTCTATTTTTTGACCCAGTAATATAGTGTTTAGGGATTTATTCTTAAAACTGCTAGAAATTCAAACAAAGATTTATGTAGGAAGGTTTTGGATGCAATATTATTTATAATAGTAAGGCATCAGAAACACACTAAATATCTGACATTATAAGTGTTTCAGTTGTGGCATTTTCATAATACAAAGTACTGTTAAAATGGTGTTTGAAATTTGGTACTCAAAAATGATATTTAGGCTTATTTTAACTATTTTTTTAAATACATGAAAGAATAGTCAGAAGTATGCCAAAGTGATAAAAGTCATGGTTTCTAGGGCGTGTTTTATGAGATATTTTCTTTTTTTTATTTTCTGTATGTTCCAAAATTGGGATGGGAGGGGATTCTAGATATTTGGTAGCCCGTGATCTTTGCAACTGACTCCACACTTACCTGAGGCCTTCGCAGACTGTAGGCAGGCCCTGCTGTTTCTAATAGAGCAGACAAACTAGTTCAGGTCTAGGGCCAGCTGTTCTAAGGTCCAGTAAAAAAGTCCCCTTTATTAAATTTGTTTTAAATAATGATTTCTGTGCTTATACTTCAGATAAAAATTTTGATGATGAAGATTCTGTGGATGGTAATAGGCCTTCCTCTGCCAGTTCTACATCATCCAAGGCTCCACCAAGCTCTCGGAGAAATGTTGGAATGGGGACCACCCGCCGGCTTGGATCATCTACTCTTGGATCCAAGTCTTCAGGTGAGCCCGAGTCCTGGGGGATGTTCCGGGTCACCAGCTTTTCAGTGCTGGCTTTTAAAACCAAAGGTGCAAGGTACTTGCTTTCTTCTGTCCTTCAGAAATGAAGTAGTCCCCGTTGGCAGTATCTATCTGCTGGCTAATCTTTAATTAAATCAGTGGTGTGCTGTTGATGCTGATAAGCTGGTTGGATGCACATCTGAGCTGCTGGGTTGAGTGGTGCCACATTCTGGTAAGGCAGAGCCTGTATATAGAGAAAAGCCAGGAGGGAGGAAAGCAGAGCTCAGAGAGGAAAAGAGGGATGGTATCATTTGATTGTCCGAATCCAGCAATATCTGGAACTACTGTGGGACTTTTCAACCAATTTCTGTTTATGAAGACAGCATATCCAGAAATCAAAATGTACCTTCTGTCTTTAAATGTGTTTTGTTTCTACAAATAGGATGGTTGCTTAGGAGACCAGTGTGGATGTAGAATTAAATAAATGGTAGGGGATGGTGAAGTACCATTTACCTCAGCTCCATGAGGCTTTGAAGATTAATTTATAAAGATTTCATTCATAATGTCCCTTCTTCTCTGTTCCCTGCCCCAAATCTACACAGCATGATTCCAGGCTATATGTAACTTATATTTGTGGTCATTTTATCGTCACATTTTCCATTTAATATGCAAATTGCTTACCTTTTATCTCAGGAAAAAAAAATCACGTAGCCACTGCTTTTAGAATCATACTTACTGTTAGTTTGGACTTTTGAGCTGGGGAGCATTCTGGACTGACCAAGTAAAAGCTGGAAGGAAGGGTTAGCATTAGAATGCCCTCTGATGGCCTTTCGTGAATTCTGAATCTTGATGGGCTGGGTCCTGCCAGCGACTCTGCCTGGGAGAAAGGAACTGGAATGACAGCAGAAAGCAAAGTTGACATCAGGGCTAGCAGAAGGAAAAGCTTTGCCTTGTATCTTTTGTTTGCTGTTCTTAACTAGTTCTTTCTAATCTTTCCTTTTGATGTATGCTTGGGTGGTTTCAGACCATAAAGAAGCTTAGAAAATTTCTGCACAGACCTCTTCTTTTCCTTCTAACCCCTCACCCACACCCCTTCCAAAAGCCCCAGCTGTGTACACTATGCCAGAGGGATCAGCCCTGTCTTCCCCTTCATCCATGCTCTCATTCTTTTTCCATTTGTATAGCACTGTGGTCACCAATGTTCTTGCTGAATCCTTCTAATTCTTCAGCTCAGGTCTGTCTGTTCTGTGTGGGTGGTGGGGTGCCTCACAGAGAGGAGCTCAGTGGGACAGACACAAAGCACAGGATCTGTGTTTGTTGTGTCAGTTTAAAGTTAGCCTGTGTGTGCTCTGTGAGCTATCTTCGTCAGGAGTGATACCACATGCATACTGCTATAGGGAATTGCCTGTCAGCCCTTTTCTGGGTAGGTGGCCCATCAGGGTCCCAAACACCAGATAGCATATCTGGCAAGAAGCTGTTGGAAAAGCAGCCATTTGGCATAAATCATGAGTTCGGCATGATTCAGACAATCATCTAACCCTAAATCATGAATAGACAAGTCAGCGTAAATCACGAATGGGGGTTACACTGAATAAGAGCATAGATACCAACTTTGGAGTCATTATTATGATACAGAATCTCATAAAATGTCACCTGGTTTTCATGGATGGCACTCATTTAGAAAAATAACTTTTCTCCCAAAAGGTGACAACTGACTTATTTTTTATTTTTTATCCTCCACCTTCGTTTTATATGTTTACGTTTTTGAAAAATGAGATGACATTCCTATAACATAAAATTAACATTTTAAAGTGAACAGTTCATTAGCCTTTAGTACATTCACAAAGCTGTTCAACCACTTTTGTCTAGTTCTAAAACATTTTCATCGCCTTTAAAGAAAACCCTGTACCTCCCCATTTGCCCCCCACTCCAGCTCCTGGCAGCCACCAATCTGCTCTGTTTCTAAGGATTTTCCTATTCTAGATTTTTCATGTAAGTAGATTCCTACAGTGATTAACTTGTAAGCGCACAAAGCGTCTTGGAGTACTCACTTAGTAGGCAAGTTTTAGGGAGAATTTTGAAACCAGTGCTGTTCTCCATAAATGAAAAAACTGACACAGCTATGAGTTTAAATAAATGGAAATATTTTATGACTAGCATAAAGTTGAAATGTTCTAAACTGTTAAATTCTTTAGAACTTTTTTGAATATTTCACAAATTTGTTATGCTAAATTCCCAACAATAGCGTAATCTTATTTATACCCTGAAGAATTAAATTTTGTTGTATTTGTAAATTAATCTTTCAAAAGATTTGTATATTAAACAGTACAAGTCCTTTAAAACCCAGCCAGTCCCTGCTAAAGCAAATAGTCACTCTAAATGACTTTATACTAACAAACATAACATTATAAAATTACTATATGTATTTGATATTAAAAGTTAGTAGCTTTGTCAATTTCAAGATGCTCTAAATTTTTAATAAGGCTTTTACAGAAATAGTTGTAAATCTTCCAAAATGTAATTTTGATTGTGTATATGCAATCTTCTCCAATATATGTTTCATACATTGTGTGTTACACATTGTTTAATTAAAAAAAAATTTTTATAGCTGCAAAAGAAGGAGCTGGTGCTGTTGATGAAGAGGACTTTATAAAAGCATTTGACGACGTACCTGTAGTGCAGGTGAGTGAGAATAGTTGAGTATGATTTGTTCTTCAAATTTCATTTTTCCAATATGGCATCTGCAAAGTCCCTTCCTTGGTTGGAAAATTTTAACTCTCAAGACTAGAGGAGATCTTTGGTGCAGACTGGAAGAAGCTGGAGCCTTTTATAGTTGAAATGCAGAACAAAAGTCGGTAAGAACTGAAGAGAAGTTACTGGCTCTAGTATTAAGTTTGTAAGGCAGGTCAGATAGAAGAAGTGATCTGGGTAGATGAAAGAAACAGCAGCATGCTTATTTAGGGGTTTTTCTTACAAAGAAAAAATTGTAAAATTGAAGGACTTTGGTGTCTGAAAAGCTGTAGGGAAAATGGTTAAAAAAAGTTTAGTTTATATCATTGGTACTTGAGTACCTTACAGATGAAGTGAGGATTATAAAATTTGGGATGCCATCATGTATTTTTGCCTGCTTTGTGCCTCAGTGACTCCGTTTGCTGGCGGGGCTGACCGTGCCTTTCTTTAGCTGATTGCCAGTGCCGTGCCCAAGGCTCCCGGGGCCCTGCTGTCTGCATGGACCTCTGGGTGCCAATGCGTGGCCGCCATATGCACATAAATCAGGCTCAGGTTCATCCTTAGCAGCTTGACCTTCCCAACCTAACTTAGGCTGGGTTGATTTTTTTTTTCCTCTAACCATCTCATGAAGAAGTGGTGGGAATAAACCAGAAAGTAGATTTATAGAAGTATTTTGAGTCAATAGGTAGAAGGTGGTGTTACAAATAACACTGAGTAATAAATGATTCATCTGTCATCAACCATTCCCAGTGGGTGTCTCTCTCGTTTTGCACATGAAATTGTCCCTTAAGTTTATAGTAAAGCTATGTTTGAGACAGGGTTAGCCAACATGGCCAGCAAATCCAGTGAGTACACATTCATAACGGGAAGGAGATGTATCCCGAGAGGAACCTATCTAGATGTTGTCTCATAGATGTGTCTTAAAAATGAAATCATATCTTGTAGTATACTTACTAAATGATCTTTACTTCATGTAATTGAAAGATTACCTTTGTTTACTCTGCAAATTTTCTGATGTTGATTGTAGATTAATTTTGTTTACAGATTTATTCCAGCCGAGACCTTGAAGAATCCATAAACAAAATTAGGGAAATACTATCTGATGACAAGCATGATTGGGAGCAAAGAGTAAATGCTGTAAGCCATTGCCTTCATATGATTGCATTTTCATTAGATTTATTTAAATATTCCAAATATTTTACCATTAAATTAGGGGCACAGCTTGAATGAATTTTACATAGTAGATATTTTAAATATAAATTACCTTGTTAACGCTTTACTTTTTAAGTAGAGTACCTCACTTCTGTTTCTCTTTCTGAAACATGCCAACTTACATACCTTCATGTATAGCCTACTTTTTGAAAAGAGACCTAACTGTGCAATGTCTGATGACAGCCTCCACACCCACCCTAGTAAAGATTTCATTTTGTGATTGTTTTGCCAGCAAAATGTCTTTTTATTGGCATTTTTCCGTATTTCTTTCTTTCTTCATATCACTTGCTAGAGAGTTGTGTGTCCTCTATTTTTAAAAAGTGAATTAATGAGAGTAAGTGGACTGAACATTAAAGTTAGGGGTGCCTTAGTGGAGGAAAGCTGTGTTACATTGGTTGGCTGGCAAGAACAGGTGGTGGAATTGCTTTTGTATTATATTTTAAATTTATATTAGCCTTTTAATAATGATGCAGTAGAGATTAATATATAGAGATAGTAGGATTGCTTCTTCTCTGAGTAAAAAAAATGGCAGTTGGCATTGGGTGGGGAAATGGGAGGTTGGGGAGGGGTCTTTAACAAGCCGCAATGAAGATGTTAGTTAACTTTATCGTTAGTATTAAAGACTGTAAATATACTAAAATGTTACCAATTAAAAACATTTTGTAGAATTGTATTTCTCACAGATACTGCATTTTAAAAAATTATTTGATTTTATTTGTGGTATGTAGATCAGTTCAGTGTATTAGCTAATATTTGATTCTTTTGTGTAAAGCTATTTCTATATCATTTGAACTTGGATGTTGAGCTCTCCTGTGTGATGGCATCCATTGTTCAGTATATTCTATTTGAAGCATTATTTTGTCTGTCTCTTGTGTTCTCTAACCCATCAGCTAAAAAAGATTCGATCTTTACTTTTGGCTGGTGCTGCTGAGTATGATAACTTCTTTCAACATTTGCGTCTCTTGGATGGAGCCTTTAAACTATCTGCTAAGGATCTGCGGTCTCAGGTAGTGCGGGAAGCTTGTATCACATTGGGGTAAGGATTGCCACGCTCAGATTTTCACCTCGTAAATTAGCCTCCTCACACCGCTTCCCAGATGCTTCTCTGCATGTGTCAGATGGGTCAGTCTCCTAGACCCACTCTAGTTGTTCTCCATCACTGCTTTTACAATATTTCCTGCCCGATTATATAAAGTACCATATTTTTAATATAGTTTTATTCAACGATCTAACTCTGAAGCCTCTATTTTAAACTTGGAGTAGTTATTACTAATAATATAGCAAAATGAAATTTTCCAGGATTGTTTCTCCTGAGATTTTTTCATTGGTTTTGTGGACATGATGTAGCATGCTTATCAGGATTTTTGCTTGCTTGCTTGTTTCCAGAAGAGTGCTGTAGCTATTAAGTTAAAGGCTTACACTGCTGTACAACTTCCTCCCAGCCAGATCTGTAGCAGTGTTTAAAGCTAAAACTTGTGTGCTAGATTGTACATCAGAATGTTAGAGAGGCAGCAGCCATAGAGGCATTGCAGCTGTTTAAAGTAGTAGTGCAAGAATGTTATATGTTAAAAGTAAAAGGCCAAAGGGGAAAAAGGGTGAGGGAGCTTTTTCATATTTTGGTTTATTGAAGTATATGATCAATTTAATTGTCTTTCGCTATTTTAAGACTAATTAGTTGGAAATGATTTATTAAAAAAAAAAAAAAGGAAAGGAAAACTCTTGGGATCGTGACTGTTTGCCAAGTCTCTAAAATCTCTCCAAAATAATTCCTGATTATTGTATGTCATTTATCTTGAATTATTTTTGGTTCTTAACTATTTGCACGGTGTATTTCAAATACATTGGAAGTATTTTTGAAGTATCTTACTTAGACTCCTTGTTCTTTGTCCCTACAAAAGTTTAAATGAAGGCTGTAAAATGTTAAGCGGTTTATATGCTTCATTGTCTGTGAGAAATGTAACTACAGTCCAGTGTTCACTTCTTACTGTAGGCATCTGTCATCAGTTCTGGGGAATAAGTTTGATCATGGAGCTGAAGCCATCATGCCAACCATCTTTAATTTAATCCCAAACAGTGCCAAAATTATGGCCACATCCGGTGTTGTAGCTGTCAGGTTAATCATTCGGGTAAGTATCTTTTAAGGCCATATATACAATAAGCAAGTGGCAAATGTCAGTGGCTGATGAGAAATATCAGAGGCATTTTTCATTAGAGTGTTATCACATTTAGCTGTAATGCGCATTTTGGAAAATAGAGCAAAGGGTAAAGAAAGAAATAACTATCATGTAAGAAACAACCATTACCAACATTTTAATATATTTTCTCCAATTCTTTTGGTTGGAATCATGCTGTCCCTACAATAGTGTCTTTATTTCCTACTTAATTATAGAATAAGAGCATTTTTCTTCCGTGATGTGAATTATGGATATGGTGTATTGTTACTGAAGGATCGATAGTTGATTCACCATTGGGTTAATGTGTTTGAACATTCGCATCTGTTTCTGAGTTTATGTTCTTTATCGCTCCAGATAGCACTCCAACCCTTCTGTTTTAGATATTCGTGCTTATTGTTTTGTTATTCATATGAAACTCATTTCATTAAGTACACATAAGCACAGCAAGAAACTATTCTCTTCAGATATGTTTTCTAAACATGTATTTATTCAAATTTAAATAATGATCCAAGTATAATATATGTCCGAGTTTTCAGTAAAACCTAATAGTTCTCAAGGGTTTACAATGAAAAATAGCAGATTCTCCCGCTCACCCCTTCCCCACCTTCAAGTCACATTTTCCCATGAAATGTTGGGGTTTGTTGATGCTAACTAAAATCTATCCAAAATAATTCCTGATTATTGTATGTCATTTATCTTGAATTATGTTTGGTTCTTAACTATTTGCACTGCATATTTCAAAAATTAAACCTAAAGCCATCGTTGGATATTTCCATTGAAGCAATATCAAAATATATTGGTCTGATGACTCATTTAAAAACCAATCAGAGGCGGGGCAAGATGGCAGACTGGTGAGCTGTATGTTTTAGTTACTCCTCCAGGAAAGTAGGTAAAAAGCCAGGAACTGCGTGGACTGGACACCACAGAGCAATCTGTCTTTGGGCATACTTCATACAACACTCATGAAAACGTGGAACTGCTGAGATCAGCGAAATCTGTAAGTTTTTGCGGCCAGGGGACCCGCGCCCCTCCCTGCCAGGCTCAGTCCCGGGGGAGGAGGGGCTGTCAGCTCCAGGAAGGAGAAGGGAGAATTGCAGTGGCTGCTCTCATCGGAAACTCATTCTACTGATTCAAACTCCAACCATAGATAGACTGAGGCCAGACACCAGAGACTCTGAGAGCAGCCAGCCCAGCAGAGAGGAGACGGGCATAGAAGGAAAACAACACGAGAAGCTCCAAAGTAAAAGCAGAGGATTTTTGGAGTTCTGGTGAACACAGAAAGGGGAAGGGCGGAGATCAGGCCTTGAGGCGCATATGCAAATCCCGAAGCAAAGCTGATCTCTCTGCCCAGGGCACCTTTCCTTAATGGCCCTGGTTGCTTTGTCTATTAGCATTTCAATAACCCATTAGATCTCTGAGGAGGGCCGTTTTTTTTTTTTTTTTTTTTTTTTTTTTTAAATCCTTTTTGCTTTTTCTAAAACAATTACTCTAAGAAGCTCAATACAGAAAGCTTCAAAGAATTGAAATTTGGGCACGTCAAGTCAAGAGCAGAAATAAGAGAGCTCTGAGACAAAAGGCAATAATCCAGTGGCTGAGAAAATTCACTAAACAACACAACTTCCCAAGAAAAGGGGGGTGTCCGCTCACAGCCACCATCCTGGTGGACAGGAAACACTCCTGCCCATCGCCAGCCCCATAGCCCAGAGCTGCCCCAGACAACCCAGTGTGACGGAAGTGCTTCAAATAACAGGCACACACCACAAAACTGGGCGTGGACATTAGCCTTCCCTGCAACCTCAGCTGAATGTCCCAGAGCTGGGAAGGGGGAGCAGTGTGAATTAACAGAGCCCCATTCAGCCATCATTTGAGCAGACTGGGAGCCTCCCAACACAGCCCAGCAGCCCAGAACTGCCCTGGGGGGACGGCACTCACCTGTGACATAGCACAGTCATCCCTCAACAGAGGACCCGGGGTGCACAGCCTGGAAGAGGGGCCCACTTGCAAGTCTCAGGAGCCATACGCCAATACCAAAGACTTGTGGGTCAGTGGCAGAGACAAACTGTGGCAGGACTGAACTGAAGGATTAGACTATTGCAGTAGCTTTAAAACTCTAGGATCATCAGGGAGATTTGATTGTTAGGGCCACCCCCCCTCCCCGACTGCCCAGAAACACGCCCCACATACAGGGCAGGCAACACCAACTACACACGCAAGCTTGGGACACCAATTGGGCCCCACAAGACTCACTCCCCCACTCACCAAAAAGGCTAAGCAGGGGAGATCTGGCTTGTGGAGAACAGGTGGCTCGTGGACGCCACCTGCTGGTTAGTTAGAGAAAGTGTACTCCACGAAGCTGTAGATCTGATAAATTAGAGATAAGGACTTCAACTGGTCTACAAACCCTAAAAGAACCCTATCAAGGACAGCAAATGCCACGAGGCCAAAAACAACAGAAAATTATAAAGCATATGAAAAAACCAGACGATATGGATAACCCAAGCCCAAGCACCCAAATCAAAAGACCAGAAGAGACACACCTAGAGCAGCTACTCAAAGAACTAAAGATGAACAATGAGACCCTAGTACGGGATATGAAGGAAATCAAGAAGACCCTAGAAGAGCATAAAGAAGACATTGCAAGACTAAATAAAAAAATGGATGATCTTATGGAAATTAAAGAAACTGTTGACCAAATTAAAAAGATTCTGGACACTCATAGTACAAGACTAGAGGAAGTTGAACAACGAATCAGTGACCTGGAAGATGACAGAATGGAAAATGAAAGCATAAAAGAAAGAATGGGGAAAAAAATTGAAAAACTCGAAATGGACCTCAGGGATATGATAGATAATATGAAGCGTCCGAATATAAGACTCATTGGTGTCCCAGAAGGGGAAGAAAAGGGTAAAGGTCTAGGAAGAGTATTCAAAGAAATTGTTGGGGAAAACTTCCCAAATCTTCTAAACAACATAAATACACAAATCATAAATGCTCAGCGAACTCCAAATAGAATAAATCCAAAAAAACCCACTCCGAGACATATACTGATCACACTGTCAAACATAGAAGAGAAGGAGCAAGTTCTGAAAGCAGCAAGAGAAAAGCAATTCACCACATACAAAGGAAACAGCATAAGACTAAGTAGTGACTACTCAGCAGCCACCATGGAGGCAAGAAGGCAATGGCACGATATATTTAAAATTCTGAGAGAGAGGAATTTCCAGCCAAGAATACTTTATCCAGCAAAGCTCTCCTTCAAATTTGAGGGAGAGCTTAAATTTTTCACAGACAAAGAAATGCTGAGAGAATTTGCTAACAAGAGACCTGCCCTACTGGAGATACTAAAGGGAGCCCTACAGACAGAGAAACAAAGACAGGACAGAGAGACTTGGAGAAAGGTTCAGTACTAAAGAGATTCGGTATGGGTACAATAAAGGATATTAATAGAGAGAGGGAAAAATATGGCAAACATAATCCAAAGGATAAGATGGCCGATTCAAGAAATGCCTTCACGGTTTTAACGTTGAATGTAAATGGATTAAACTCCCCAATTAAAAGATATAGATTCGCAGAATGGATCAAAAAAAATGAACCATCAATATGTTGCATACAAGAGACTCATCTTAGACACAGGGACACAAAGAAATTGAAAGTGAAAGGATGGAAAAAAATATTTCATGCAAGCTACAGCCAAAAGAAAGCAGGTGTAGCAATATTAATCTCAGATAAAATAGACTTCAAATGCAGGGATGTTTTGAGAGACAAAGAAGGCCACTACATACTAATAAAAGGGGCAATTCAGCAAGAAGAAATAACAATCGTAAATGTCTATGCACCCAATCAAGGTGCCACAAAATACATGAGAGAAACATTGGCAAAACTAAAGGAAGCAATCGATGTTTCCACAATAATTGTGGGAGACTTCAACACATCACTCTCTCCTATAGATAGATCAACCAGACAGAAGACCAATAAGGAAATTGAAAACCTAAACAATCTGATAAATGAATTAGATTTAACAGACATCTACAGGACATTACATCCCAAATCACCAGGATACACATACTTTTCTAGTGCTCACGGAACTTTCTCCAGAATAGATCATATGCTGGGACATAAAACAAGCCTCAATAAATTTAAAAAGATTGAAATCATTCAAAGCACATTCTCTGACCACAATGGAATACAATTAGAAGTCAATAACCATCAGAGACTTAGAAAATTCACAAATACCTGGAGGTTAAACAACACACTCCTAAACAATCAGTGGGTTAAAGAAGAAATAGCAAGAGAAATTGCTAAATATATAGAGACGAATGAAAATGAGAACACAACATACCAAAACCTATGGGATGCAGCAAAAGCAGTGCTAAGGGGGAAATTTATAGCACTAAACGCATATATTAAAAAGGAAGAAAGAGCCAAAATCAAAGAACTAATGGATCAACTGAAGAAGCTAGAAAATGAACAGCAAACCAATCCTAAACCAAGTAGAAGAAAAGAAATAACAAGGATTAAAGCAGAAATAAATGACATAGAGAACAAAAAAACAATAGAAAGGATAAATATCACCAAAAGTTGGTTCTTTGAGAAGATCAACAAGATTGACAAGCCCCTAGCTAGACTGACAAAATCAAAAAGAGAGAAGACCCATATAAACAAAATAATGAATGAAAAAGGTGACATAACTGCAGATCCTGAAGAAATTAAAAAATTATAAGAGGATATTATGAACAACTGTATGGCAACAAACTGGATAATGTAGAAGAAATGGACAATTTCCTGGAAACATATGAACAACCTAGACTGACCAGAGAAGAAATAGAAGACCTCAACCAACCCATCACAAGCAAAGAGATCCAATCAGTCATCAAAAATCTTCCCACAAATAAATGCCCAGGGCCAGATGGCTTCACAGGGGAATTCTACCAAACTTTCCAGAAAGAACTGACACCAATCTTACTCAAACTCTTTCAAAACATTGAAAAAAATGGAACACTACCTAACTCATTTTATGAAGCTAACATCAATCTAATACCAAAACCAGGCAAAGATGCTACAAAAAGGAAAACTACCGGCCAATCTCCCTAATGAATATAGATGCAAAAATCCTCAACAAAATACTTGCAAATCGAATCCAAAGACACATTAAAAAAATCATACACCATGACCAAGTGGGGTTCATTCCAGGCATGCAAGGATGGTTCAACATCAGAAAAACAATCAATGTATTACAACACATTAAAAACTCGAAAGGGAAAAATCAATTGATCATCTCAATAGATGCTGAAAAAGCATTTGACAAAATCCAACATCCCTTTTTGATAAAAACACTTCAAAAGGTAGGAATTGAAGGAAACTTCCTCAACATGATAAAGAGCATATATGAAAACCCACAGCCAGCATAGTACTCAATGGTGAGAGACTGAAAGCCTTCCCTCTAAGATCAGGAACAAGACAAGGATGCCCGCTGTCACCACTGTTATTCAACATTGTGCTGGAAGTGCTAGCCAGGGCAATCCGGCAAGACAAAGAAATAAAAGGCATCCAAATTGGAAAAGAAGAAGTAAAACTGTCATTGTTTGCAGATGATATGATCTTATATCTAGAAAACCCTGAGAAATCAACGATACACCTACTAGAGCTAATAAACAAATTTAGCAAAGTAGCGGGATACAAGATTAATGCACATAAGTCAGTAATGTTTCTATATGCTAGAAATGAACAAACTGAAGAGACACTCAAGAAAAAGATACCATTTTCAATAGCAACTAAAAAAATCAAGTACCTAGGAATCAACTTAACCAAAGATGTAAAAGACCTATACAAAGAAAACTACATAACTCTACTAAAAGAAATAGAAGGGGACCTTAAAAGATGGAAAAATATTCCATGTTCATGGATAGGAAGGCTAAATGTCATTAAGATGTCAATTCTACCCAAACTCATCTACAGATTCAATGCAATCCCAATCAAAATTCCAACAACCTACTTTGCAGACTTGGAAAAGCTAGTTATCAAATTTATTTGGAAAGGGAAGATGCCTCGAATTGCTAAAGACACTCTAAAAAAGAAAAACGAAGTGGGAGGACTTACACTCCCTGACTTTGAAGCTTATTATAAAGCCACAGTTGCCAAGACAGCATGGTACTGGCACAAAGATAGACATATAGATCAATGGAATCGAATTGAGAATTCAGAGATAGACCCTCAGATCTATGGCCGACTGATCTTTGATAAGGCCCCCAAAGTCACTGAACTGAGCCATAATGGTCTTTTCAACAAATGGGGCTGGGAGAGTTGGATATCCATATCCAAAAGAATGAAAGAGGACCCCTACCTCACCCCCTACACAAAAATTAACTCAAAATGGACCAAAGATCTCAATATAAAAGAAAGTACCATAAAACTCCTAGAAGATAATGTAGGAAAACATCTTCAAGACCTTGTATTAGGAGGCCACTTCCTAGACTTTACACCCAAAGCACAAGCAACAAAAGAGAAAATAGATAAATGGGAACTCCTCAAGCTTCGAAGTTTCTGCACCTCAAAGGAATTTCTCAAAAAGGTAAAGAGGCAGCCAACTCAATGGGGGAAAAAATTTTTGGAAACCATGTATCTGACAAAAGACTGATATCTTGCATATACAAAGAAATCCTACAACTCAATGACAATAGTACAGACAGCCCAATTATAAAATGGGCAAAAGATATGAAAAGACAGTTCTCTGAAGAGGAAATACAAATGACCAAGAAACACATGAAAAAATGTTCAGCTTCACTAGCTATTAGAGAGATGCAAATTAAGACCACAATGAGATACCATCTAACACCGGTTAGAATGGCTGCCATTAAACAAACAGGAAACTACAAATGCTGGAGGGGATGTGGAGAAATTGGAACTCTTATTCATTGTTGGTGGGACTGTATAATGGTTCAGCCACTCTGGAAGTCAGTCTGGCAGTTCCTTAGAAAACTAGATATAGAGCTACCATTCGATCCAGCGATTGCACTCCTCGGTATATACCCGGAAGATCGGAAAGCAGTGACACGAACAGATATCTGCACGCCAATGTTCATAGCAGCATTATTCACAATTGCCAAGAGATGGAAACAACCCAAATGTCCTTCAACAGATGAGTGGATAAATAAAATGTGGTATATACACACGATGGAATACTACGCGGCAGTAAGAAGGAACGATCTGGTGAAACATATGACAACATGGATGAACCTTGAAGACATAATGCTGAGCGAAATAAGCCAGGCACAAAAAGAGAAATATTATATGCTACCACTAATGTGAACTTTGAAAAATGTAAAACAAATGGTTTATAATGTAGAATGTAGGGGAACTAGCAGTAGAGAGCAATTAAGGAAGGGGGAACAATAATCCAGGAAGAACAGATAAGCTATTTAACGTTCTGGGGATGCCCAGAAATGACTATGGTCTGTTAATTTCTGATGGTTGTAGTAGGAACAAGTTCACTGAAATGTTGCTATATTATGTAACTTTCTTGGGGTAAAGTAGGAACATGTTGGAAGTTAAGCAGTTATCTTAGGTTAGTTGTCTTTTTCTTACTCCCTTGCTATGGTCTCTTTGAAATGCTCTTTTATTGTATGTTTGTTTTCTTTTTAACTTTTTTTTTCATACAGGTGATTTGAAAAAAGAAGGGAAAGTTTAAAAAAAAAAAAAAAAAAAAAAAAAAAAGAAAAAAGACAAACAAGGGGAAAAAAAAAAAAAAAAAAGATGTAGTGCCCCCTTGAGGAGCCTGTGGAGAATGCAGGGGTATTCGCCTACCCCACCTCCATGGTTGCTAACATGACCACAGACATAGGGGACTGGTGGTTTGATGGGTTGAGCCCTCTACCATAAGTTTTACCCTTGGGAAGACGGTTGCTGCAAAGGAGAGGCTAGGCCTCCCTGTATTTGTGCCTAAGAGTCTCCTCCTGAATGCCTCTTTGTTGCTCAGATGTGGCCCTCTCTCTCTGGCTAAGCCAACTTGAAAGGTGAAATCACTGCCCTCCCCCCTACGTGGGATCAGACACCCAGGGAAGTGAATCTCCCTGGCAACGTGGAATATGACTCCCAGGGAGGAATGTAGACCTGGCACCGTGGGACGGAGAACATCTTCTTGACCAAAAGGGGGATGTGAAAGGAAATGAAATAAGCTTCAGTGGCAGAGAGATTCCAAAAGGAGCCGAGAGGTCACTCTGGTGGGCACTCTTATGCACACTTTAGACAACCCTTTTTAGATTCTAAAGAATTGGGGTAGCTGGTGGTGGATACCTGAAACTATCAAACTACAACCCAGAACCCATGAATCTCGAAGACAGTTGTATAAAAATGTAGCTTATGAGGGGTGACAATGGGATTGGGAAAGCCATAAGGACCAAACACCACTTTGTCTAGTTTATGGATGGATGTGTAGAAAAGTAGGGGAGGGAAACAGACAGACAAAGGTACCCAGTGTTCTTTTTTACTTCAATTGCTCTTTTTCACTCTAATTATTATTCTTGTTATTTTTGTGTGTGTGCTAATGAAGGTGTCAGGGATTGATTTAGGTGATGAATGTACAACTATGTAATGGTACTGTAAACAATCGAAAGTACAATTTGTTTTGTATGACCGCGTGGTATGTGAATATATCTCAATAAAATGATGATTTAAAAAAAAAAATAAAAAAATAAAAAAATAAAAAAATCCAGGCTCTAAAAAAAAAAAAACCAATCAGATCCTAACTGCTAGATAATTTCGACCTCATACCAATGATCTGTTCTGAATTTTTAGACTTATTTAAATATCATCTTCTTGTCTGTTTTTGGTTGTTTAAATTTTGTAAGGAATCTTGGCAATATCCAGTGAAATTCTTTCTCCTTTGTAACTCAATAGAATTCTAACCCATGTATAAATGTGTATGTGTACATGCATACACACGTGCACAAACATACGCTCACACATGCTTTAAGTAGGTTAGCCAAGGAAGTGGTCATCTTAGTTTTTTTGTTGTTATTGTTTTGTTTGGGTATTTTCAAATGTTCACCTCTGGTTTTTCTTCTCCACAGCACACACATATCCCTAGGTTAATACCTGTCATAACAAGCAATTGTACCTCTAAGTCTGTCGCAGTGAGAAGGTAAATATTTAAAAGATTTCCTCACTATCTTTGGATGGTTTGAAAACCAAAACATTCTGAATCTCCCCATATGGAAAAAAGTAAATGTATTAAATGCTTAATGCTATTTAGGGTCACTGCAGTCAATGCTTTTGAGTTGAAGGACCATGATCTAAATTTTCTGAAACTTGAGTCTGGGCAATCTGTATCGTTTGTGTGTGAGAGGGAGGGAGAGACTGGGATTGGCAGCGGCAGGGGGCGGGTTATGGAGGCCCCCTTCGTGCATTTTTCCTGAGGTGGTCCCTCTATCATTGCTCTCCCCACTCTCCAGATGAAGATAAAAACCACATGCAAGAAATAAATATTGTAAATACCAATGGCAGTAATTTAATGTTGGTAGGAGGAGGTGTATTTCCTTTTCATCTTCTAACAGTGATTTCTGGAATTGTGAATCTTGACCAGTCACTTGCTTCTGCTGCAGCTATGGGGTATAACCAGAAGCTACACGAGGCAGATGTAAACTGGGTAGCTAGCTAGGGCTCTGTTCCCTTTCCTGTGCCCTGGTGAGCTGCTCTCGACCCTGTGTGAGGAGTAAGGGCTCGGCTCTACTGGCTTGGGTCAGTGATTCTCAATGTTGGGTCCCAGAATCTTTGCTATTGAGGTAGGCCCTCTTCCTAGCAAAATGTAACCATACAGAGTAGTTGGGTGTAGGTTTTCAGGTGTTTGTGGAAATCACTGAAGCTTCCCAATGGACAATATTAGCAACCTCGAAGGGCAAATGAACATCAGGACTGGGCAGTAGCTTCCTGGCCCCGTTGCCATGGTCCTGTATCTTGACCTTAGCCCAGTGAAAGAGCCCCTCACTCGGTGGCCTGCTGGTGGCCCCTTCTGGGCTTCCGCTCGTAGGGGCTCTCCTAAGCAGCCTGGGTCCACTCCATTGACAACTATGTGGGAAGCAAGAAGGAGAAGAGGAAGGGAATTATCCAACTGTCTAAAGCCAAGAAGAAAGAAATTTGTCCTTTCCACTGAAAAAAGCCTAATTTCCAACTATGGCTCAGTTGAATCTTCTTGACGAACATAGTCTACCCTTGGCCTGCAGTGTGTCTCCTCCTGGGGAGGTGAATGGAGCATCTTCTGCACCCCCTAGAGACGAGACTATAGTCTGCAAGATAGAGGGACAGTTATGAAGTTGGGAACCTGAAGGGCTTCTCTTGAAGGCCTTAGCTCTTCACACTTAGTTATATGCCTGGTTAGGAAGGAGGCTACCCTTAGAAAAACTCCAGGGTTCCCTTAGGGAAAGGGGGCCTGACACACAGCGAAAGCTTCGGAAATGGGGACCCTTATTCGAATTCGTTGCTGGTGCTGTTCTTGTCCCCGTTCTTTGAGATTTCCAAGAGAAATGCAGAGTGTGTTTTTCCTTTGTGTAAGACACTGAGGTGCTGCTCACATCTGGGGCGACAGCTATCTGTTGCGGAACATTGCAGTTCTGACCTCTGGCACTGAACATAAGTGGCGACTGGCAGTCACTGTGCCAGTAGGGAAGTTGCCCCCCTCCACCCCCAATTTCTGAACCCCACACCGAGATGTCTGTCCCTGTGCTTAGAGTGAGTGTCAGGTCAGTCAGAACCTTGTGTCTTAATATCCCAAGAAGTAATAAGGGCTGTCTGGCCAGTCTGTCTTCAGACCTGTAAAAGGTAATCTGGTTTCTTCCCTGAGAACCAGAGAGGGCACTGTAACCAGGGCAGTGCGCCTTCTGAGGGCTAGTCAACCTGTACTGAGCTCTGCTTTGGAGGATGTGTAAGAAAAGAATTGCACAATCTCCCTGCCTTATGAAGCTAATATTGTAGCTGGGGAGATTAGAAGCAAAGGATGATGTCACAGGATGCAAGAGTGGCTGATGGATTGCCACATTCAGAGAAGGCAGGGGTGGAAGCCAGCTGATACATTCCCCAGAAGCTTCACTGACCAGTTGGGAATTGAGCCACTTTTAGAGACTGCGGTCGCGTTTGCTGGTTCGTGGGGGGGGGGGGCAGCCGGTTGCTGAACCCTCGGCTCTCGGCGTTGCTCTGAGGGTACCGGCGGCGGGGGCTCTTTCCCGGAGGCGAGGGCGAGGCGGGGGACTGGGCCCTAGTCCCCGGCGGAGGCGTGCAAGGAGGGCGGCGAGAAGGAGCAGGCGGGACACGGTTCTTTGAGGGTGTGGAAAACCAAGAGAGCGAGAGAGCTTTATTAGGCGAGAGCACAAGCTTATATTGGGCGATTAGAGGGCGGGGTAGCTGTAGAGGTCAAAGGCTTGGATTGGTTTAGAGAGGGTGCAGAGGTTGATAGACAGGGGGCGGGAGTTGTTCCGGTAACTGAGCATGCTCACTAGAGGTGGGGGAGTTGCTCTGGCAACGAGGAGTGTCCGAGCAGGACAAGGGGGTGGGGAAAAGGCGGTTCCCTCCGGCAAGCCTCTCCCAACAGTGGTATTTTGGGTGAGGAAATGGGGCCTGCCTCCGGCCTCACTTTCCCAGGCCCGGGGGGCTGTGGAGGGCGCTGTCGCCCGTGCCCACCACCCTCCCCAGGGGCGGATCCGGTCCCCTGGCCCAGGCCCGCCAAGTTGAAGCACGTAATCAGTGTCCCGCATTTCCCCCTTCTTTTCAAATTAAAGGGAGAAGCTTACCGGAGAGGTTTGCCAAGGGATGAGGGAAGGGGACGGTTGGGGAGGGGAAAAAGGGGTAGACGGTGGCTCAGCAAGGCTGGAGCTCAGCGTTGGTGTGGCGCCCGGGCGCTCGACAAGGGCCTTGCTGGTAGTGGGCTGGGCGAAAGTTTAGAGAAGCTGGAGCTCGGGGTTGATACGAGGTTTAGGCGATTGAGAAGGGCCTCGCGGTCGACGGGTTGACCGGTGGCGGCGAGGTCGCTGAGGGTTGGTTGTCATCTTGGAGTAGGCAGCGTCAGAGGTGGCGAGTCGCTGGTACTGAACTTGCACGAACGAGGAAAAAATAGCATCCGTTTGTTTCCTTACAAGTTGGACGATTCTGCGGATAATGCAGGGCCCTAGGGTGAGAGCTAGAATGATTATTAGTAGGGGGCCAAGGAGAGGGAGGAGGTATGGGAGGAGGGGTGTAAAGATGTGGGACCAATAGCTGGTGGCTTTACGGTCTCTCCTACGTTGTTCTAGTCCTTTTCGGACCTTCTTTAGGCTGTCCTCGGCGAGACCTGTGGAATTGGCATATACACAGCACTCTTCTCCTAGGGCGGCGCAGAGGCCCCCTTCTTTGAGGAGGAGAAGGTCGAGACCTCGGCGGTTTTGGAGCACTACCTCAGAGAGGGAATTGACAGAATTTTTAAGATGGGAAATAGTGTCTTGTAGGTGACGAATGTCCTCGTCAACAGCCGCCCGGAGGTGAGTTAGGGCGGAGCTTTGACTGGCTAATGCAGCGATTCCGGTGCCAGCGCCTGCAAGACCTAGGAGGGAGGCAATTGTGAGAACGGTGATGGGCTCTCGCTTTTGCAGTGGGGCAGGAGCTGCAGTTGTTTCCAGGCGGAGGAAGAAGTCTTCCTCACTGTGGTATAGGACCCTAGGGATGAGGACAATCAAGAGGCAAGTTTCATGAGTTGTATTGAGGGTTTGTACATTAAGGCAGGGGGTAAGTCCTGTAGAGGAGCAGAGCCATTGGGAGGAGTTGTGGGGAATAAGAAACTTGGCAGAGCTGCTGGGAGAGGAGTAGTTGGCACAAGCTGTGAGGCTGGGAGAGTTACTCGAGTGAGGGCGGATGCACTTTCCTGTAAAGGAGACTGAATGAAAGGTTAAGGGGACGGCAGAGGTATTCCAATTGCATTCCGAAGGGCTGTCCTCTGTGTTTTCTGAAAAAGAAAGGTTGGAGGCGACCGGCTCATACAGGGGGGAGGAAGTGGAGAGGCAAAGCCAACAAGAGGAGGTAAGATTGGGGTTGGAGGAATTCACTGAGGCGAAGGCCACTTGGATAAGGCCGAGGAGGGGAGAGGAGTAACGAGAGGGGGGTAGGAAAGGTTGGGGTGGTGGGGTTGGCGATGCGTTGTTTGCAGCTGAGGTGCGGCTGGTTGGAGTTGAGGTGCGGCTGGAGGGCTGTGGAAAAAGGGGGTTCACTCGGACTGGGGTCCAGGCCCAGATGTACTGTTGTCATCTGGTGCACCAGGTTGCGGAGATGACGGCGTTCTCGTCTCGTTAGACGCGTGGTTGCTGGTGGCGGGCCGGACTGCCCTTCCTGGGATCCAGATTGGTTGTGCTGCATCATCTGGGAAAACACAAGCAAACCCGCGCCCCTGGGCGAGAAGTGGGGAGGGACCCTTCCAGGCATTATTCTCTGGGTCCTTCCAGTAGACCATCGGGGCCTGGGTGGGCCTATATGAGGGCCCCCAATGTTTATGTAGGGGCGAAAGTCCATCCTTATTGAATGTGAGTAGATTGAGGTGAATAAGGGCTGCTATGATAAGGTCCCCTGGAGTTGCCTGGGGGAGCATTGCCCTTTCTTTTTCAATTTGTGTTTTTAAGCGGCGATGGACTGCTTCCACAATGGCTTGCCCCTGTGGATTATAGGGGATGCCAAAATGATGGGTGATGTTATATAACTGAAGAAAGGCCGCAAAGGAGGCACTGCGATAGGCAGGCCCATTGTCCGTTTTTAGGTCCCAGGGGACTCCCATGAAGAGAATTCCTTGTCTTAGGGCCTTGATACAGTGTTTGGCCGTTTCCCCGGCAAGGGGGACTGCATAACACATGGCCGAGAAGGTGTTAATTATTACATGCACATATTTGAGGCGTCTAAAGGACGGAATGTGAGTTACATCCATTTGCCATCTAGAATTGGGTTTTAGGCCTCGTGGGTTGACTCCCTGAGGTTGCAGGGGGCCAAGCGGCGCAAAGGGCGCACAAGTTGCACAATTGTGGACAAGATGTTTACAGGTGTCTAGGGGGAGGCCACATAAATGATGCAATGACGTAGCCGAAAAGTGAAACCTGGAATGCAATAACTTGGCCTGGTTAACAGCGTCCCCCGGAGGGGCTGCCGTGTGAGTTAGCATAGCTTGGGTATTTTGAGCTGAGACCGCTTGGTCTACTATACTATTGCCATTAGCCAGGGGCCCCGGAAGGCCTGAGTGACTACGAATGTGGCTAATGAACCAAGGATCCTGTCGATGCTCCAGGATGCTTCTGAGGTTAGAAAGTGCTTTATCAATGGCCGAGTCTCCCGGGAAAAAGGTGGAAAACGCGAGGACTCGGCAGACCTGATACGTGTAGAGGCTGTCTGTGAAAATGTTTACTGGGTGGTTGCAGTGGGCGTTTAGCGCGTATGACACTGCCAGAATTTCCCCCACTTGGACTGAATGAAGGTTAACATAACTGAATAGGCGGGGTTCAGGGTGGTCCTGGGAATAAGAGAGGAAGGCAAAACGGGTTTTGGAGGCGTCAGTGAAGACGGTAGTGGCACCCGGGATGGGTGCAGAGGAGGGGAAAGGATGGAAGGGGCTGCGGAAGGGAAGCTTGGCGAGCCCCTGTAACAGTCGATGGCTAGGATAATGACAGCTGAATTCTCCCTGAAATCCTTCTAAGAGGATTTGCATGTCTGGGTTATCACGTATAAGCAGGCGAGTTTGGCCTGCGTCCAGGGGCCAGATAATTTTTTCCGGCGGCACTCCAAATACATGAACAGCCAGAGTGACTAGATTTGAAGCTAGGCTGATCCAAAGCCGCACTGCGGGGCAAATTTTTTTAAGCCGGCTCTTAGCAGGGTGCACTCAAAGTAGAGGGCCTGGCACGGGAGTAGGGGTAGGGGCAGCGCTGTTCTAAGGGTTGCCTTGAGGTGTAGAAGGCAGCCAGGGGTTGTTAGTCGGCAGGGTGGGAGGAGCGGCGGCAGCTGCCGGTAGCGGCTCCGAGGGGGAGCTCGCCGCAGGGGGGGGCGGAAGTGGGAGGCCCCATGCGTCGCAAGATGGCGGCGCAGTGGGCGTGGCTACGACACAAGATGGTGGACCAGCCCCGCCCTGTGAAAGGGCGGGGTCCAAGGCATAAGATGGCGGACTAGCTCCGCCCTGTGAAAGGGCGGGGCCTAAGGCATAAGATGGCGGACTAGCTCCGCCCTGTGAAAGGGCGGGGTAAAGCGCATGCGGTTTCCAGCCCGGCTTAGGGCTGACGTCATCACTAGAGCACTTCCTCCCCTCAGTAGAAGAAGGAAGTTCGCCATTTTGGAGCAGTCTGGGGGGGCGGTTGCAAAGAGGTACAGAGCGCCAAACAAAGAGAGAAAGACAGAAAGGAGGACAGCAAAGTAATGGAGGGGAAGAGGGAGAGCGTTAGGAAGAATGGGGGTCAAAGAAGAAAAGAAGGAGAGGCAGCCGGGATAATGGGGGAAGGGAGGAGCGGCTCCGGAGCGGCGAGGGAGAGGCGGCCCCTAACGCGGAGCGGCGAGGGAGAGGCGGCCCCTAACGCGGAGCGGCGAGGGAGAGGCGGCCCCTAACGCGGAGCGGCGAGGGAGAGGCGGCTCCGGGAGCGGCGAAGGAGAGGCGGCCCTTACCTTGCAGGCGAGGAGAAGGGAAGCTGGAGAGGCGTCCGGGTGAGCGGGCGACCTGCTAAACCGTCGTGTGGAGAATTCCTCACACGGGGCACCAGTTGCGGTCGCGTTTGCTGCTTCGTGGGGGGGGGGGCAGCCGGTTGCTGAACCCTCGGCTCTCGGCGTTGCTCTGAGGGTACCGGCGGCGGGGGCTCTTTCCCGGAGGCGAGGGCGAGGCGGGGGACTGGGCCCTAGTCCCCGGCGGAGGCGTGCAAGGAGGGCGGCGAGAAGGAGCAGGCGGGACACGGTTCTTTGAGGGTGTGGAAAACCAAGAGAGCGAGAGAGCTTTATTAGGCGAGAGCACAAGCTTATATTGGGCGATTAGAGGGCGGGGTAGCTGTAGAGGTCAAAGGCTTGGATTGGTTTAGAGAGGGTGCAGAGGTTGATAGACAGGGGGCGGGAGTTGTTCCGGTAACTGAGCATGCTCACTAGAGGTGGGGGAGTTGCTCTGGCAACGAGGAGTGTCCGAGCAGGACAAGGGGGTGGGGAAAAGGCGGTTCCCTCCGGCAAGCCTCTCCCAACAGTGGTATTTTGGGTGAGGAAATGGGGCCTGCCTCCGGCCTCACTTTCCCAGGCCCGGGGGGCTGTGGAGGGCGCTGTCGCCCGTGCCCACCACCCTCCCCAGGGGCGGATCCGGTCCCCTGGCCCAGGCCCGCCAAGTTGAAGCACGTAATCAGTGTCCCGCAAGAGACGTGGGTAGGAGTAGGTAAAGAAGAAAGTCAAGAAAAATTCAGACTGGGAAATGGCAGGGAGAGAAGTTGGGATAGTGAGGGAAGTAGTTCATTGTCTGTCTTTGGGGAAAGCTCCATCTATGAGCCTCCAGTCCAGGCTGGGTCTCAGGACCAGCCTGTGTCCCCCTACTGCCCTCAAGCCCTGGGCATGGCAGGTAACTGTTACCTGTCTCTGGCCTGCCTTACTCTCTGGAGAGCATCTAGCCTAGGGTAAAGGTTTATTAAGGATTTTTTGAGTGATTACTTGTATGAATTACAAGGTTTGGGATTGGAAGGTTCATGGAAAAGAAAGTCTGGTCATTTCATTAAGGAAAGATTACCTTCTGATTTGTGTTTCCTTGAATGGATTTCTAGGACTATGAAGATTTACTCCTACAAAGATAGGAATCCTGGACTTCAGAAAAAAGGAAATTGTAAGGAGGATAGGACCTAATAATGATGCAACCAAAAGGAAATGAGGCCTGAATTGTTTTTGTGCACAAATCAGGTCGAGAAAGATGAAAGGAAGGATTTGGAAAGATTGAAAGGAGGAAAGCAGCTGAGTAGAGAAAATTGATTTTAGCCACACAACCTAGAACATTCTTTGCCCGTGTAATTAATGCAAAGACCTGGCTCAGCGCTGTGTGCTGACCTTCCTTCCGTGCATGTGCACAGTCATGCGTCCTTTGGTAATGTTGCCGCCAAGCTCGAGTTTCTGGTTAGGGGGAGACCCTTGTCTCCTGCGCTGGGTTTCTGTGACCACCACAGGTATTTAATTACTTTCATTTACTTTTGTTTTCAATCGATTTTCATTCCTTCTTTAGTTGCATTTTTCTACTCATAAAAATCAGGTGAAATTTACCACTTAGAAAAAGTAGGGTTGGGTCACTTGAGATAAAAGCTGTGTTATTTTCACTAACATTAGAAATAACTAAATTATATATATTTCTCTTGACTTTTCAGGCGCTGTTTTGAATTTTTAGATTTACTTCTGCAGGAATGGCAGACACATTCACTGGAACGGTGAGCATCTGTCTTTTTTGTCTAAGTTGACGAGTGACCCACCTGTTTTCTCTAAGCCCTGAAGGAATAAGGATTTGCTTGCATGACCGTTTGTGTTGTTCCTTCTAAAGTGAGCCACATGATATTGGCAGAAGCTTTTAATAAATTTCATCGGTTAAAGTAACAGCATGCCTAGAAATGCAGACAGGTGTACGTTTTAACAACGACAAAACCAGGGTGAACTCTTTTTTGACTCTGAACCTGCTGCATGACATTCCTTGTCAATTCCAAGTTACATGCTTAAAGCTGCTCTCCTGGCAACGTCTGACGCTTAGGGTCCTTGAAGGAATCTCACTCATCTGGAAGTGTTCTTTTTTTTTATCCCTCTGTATTGGAACATCAGAAGTTCTCTTTTTATTCAGAGTGGTGGTGTATGGTGACTTTCACATCATGATGATAAAAAGTAGGGTTGTGGTAGAATTCTTGAAGAAGCATCTCCATATTAATTTTGAGGCTCCTTTGCCATTTTTAGCTTCTATCAATTTTAGGTGCCAGTGCACTTTCTGAGTTCAATTTGGAGAAAGTGGATGATGATGATGATGTTGTGCCACTCATTTTCTAATGGTGTGTACGGTATAATTTGGGAAGAACTCTGGCATATAAATATTACATTGGTGGAATTTTAATAAATCGAGTATACCATGAAGTTGTATTCCAAACTCTAGTGGTCAAAGATGAAACAAAGCCAAAACTCCATGATGTAAAACTTCATCTGAAAATAAATGCTTTGAATCTAGGAGATAGTCACACATTTGTAAAATGTATAAAACTCCTTGTACTTTAATCTTTGGGGTATTATCCCCTCTTTATTTGGTGATGGCTTTGGAATTTAGAGGTGGAAAGTGGACTGAGGGATTTTCTGAGGGGACAAGGGAGCAGAAAAGAAAGTCTGAAGACCTCAGATGTAGACTTTTGTGCTCTGAATTCACCTTTGAGCTCACGGTCTGCAGGTGGGCATGTGCTCACTGAATATTTATGCATGAAGGAATGAGGCAAAGGCCTTGAGTGGGCTGGTAAAGCTGGTCGTAGGATTTATCCTATGAACTTGTTGAAACTATTCATTCTAATTACATCCCTTTTCTCAAAACTCTATTAAATATTCAATGAAATGTTTTGATTTCTTCTCATGGAAAGAGATAACTTAAGAGAATATAGCTGTTTATAAACGGGTTATGTGATTTTATAAAACTTTCCACGTTACATGGTAGTGGAATGTAAAAACACATTCTGTTTAAATACAGAAATGTTAGAGGCAGCTCTTCAGTGTTAACAATTATCTCATGATAATTTCTGTAAAAACTCATTCTGACCATGGAAAGACAGGGTTTCATTGATCTGCTTCAGAAAAGATTGAACTAAATAAGTGTTGCTTGAAGAAATCAGCTGTTTAAAAACAAAATTACACAAGAGGGTAGGCTTATCAAGATCGGGGAGGGTTGAGGAGTGGAATGGGGGTGGGGTTAGGCACAGAGTTGGAAGCAAAAGGATCTACACGGTGTTTTTCTTTTCCAGGCTGCATGTTAGTTTGCTGACTTTGGCAGAGGCCCCAGGTTCAACATTGCCACTGTGAAGTTATTTCCCACACTTGTTTTCAACTGCATAAAACCATATATTTATGATTGTTATTGCTTTCTTTCCTAAATATCTAGACACATATCAGTATTAGCTGAAACAATAAAGAAGGGAATACACGATGCTGATTCTGAAGCAAGGATAGAAGCCAGAAAGTAAGTTTATATTGCACACCACTTCTGTTAACTGCTTTTATGTTTCAGGTTTACTATCTGAATTGCCCCTTTAAAAATCCATTAAGAGTCTCTGTTTGGGGTGATGAAAAGTTTTGGTAACGGGTGGTAGTGTTGATAGCACAATATTGTGGATGTAATTAATATCACTGAATAGTAAACATAGAAGTGGTTAAATGGAAAATTTTGTGTTGTATGTATGTTGACACAATAAAATAAAAAAAAAAACCCGTTAAGTTATTTGAATATGTTTCATTAATCATGACTTCTAAATATGACCAGAAAGGCCACTTAAGACGACTACTTTTGGTTTTTGTTTGGGAGGTTAAGTGCCCAGTCTTGAAAGATTGATGTTATATGAATATAAACAGGACTTACAGACTGTAGAATGCTTATTTTTAAATTTATGAGACATTATCACATGAATCAGAAAAGTGCTTCGATTTGTGGCCACTGTATTCTTTTATTAATCAAGCTCTGTTAAAAGCCAAATCATAATCCATAGTGATTTTTTTGCTTTCCCATGAAAAATCACTGTCACAGAAGACTCTCCCTGCCATCAGGTTTTTGTAAGCATCAAACTGTTTGCTTGGTGAGTTAATCACAGTTGAGGGAGTTGGATTGATCTCTAGTGGTCATGGGTATCACAGCGATAACTTGCCAGTTCCATCTCTTGTTTGAGGTGGTTTTGCCATCTGGCTTGGTTATGTTCCAATCATGTGTCTTTGTCCCCCACATTCTGTTCCTCCCTGAAATAAATTTGCTGTTGAGACTATAAATGCCAGGTGTTTGATGCTGAGACTTCCTCTCTCCTGAGTAATGTGCATAGATACGCACTGCCAGTTTTTCATCTGTGGCTGCTTTTTCTATTCCATAGCTGACGAGCACAGGTTAAAATCTGATCTTACTAGCCTGGGCTGTTCTAGTTTGACATGGCTGCGTAAATGCATCCTGATCCAGAGCTTGTCTTTATTTGACCACCCTCACAGTTGAATTATACTTCGTGTGTCTTGAGTTCTTTGGAAGACCTCTGAAGTGCTTTCTGCTATCTTATCTTGAATAGTTCCTACCAAAATAAGTGATATAATTACCAGTTGCTAAGAACTTTTGGGAATGGATTTGTTAATATCTACTTAATCTCTTTTTATCCTTGTATTTTGTCTGCCCCCCCCCAATTTTTTCTTGTTCTTATTCAGAATATAATATAGATTTCAAGTAGCTCTAAGCATATTTCCAGTTTTCTTTTATCTGCATTATCCAAGGCAATTTTAAATACCTCAAGTCAATGCATGTTAAATTGCATTAGTAAAAGCTGCTGTTTATTGAGCCCCTCCCTGTGTTCCAGGCACAGTTCTAGATGTTTTAGCTCCATCTTCCCTAATGTGCTCCAGTCTCCCATGTTTAGGCCCTTTAATCCGCATTGAATAAATGAGACTGAGGCCCAGTGAAGTAAGGTAACTTGCCCAGTATCAGAAGGCCAGCAAACTGTGAGGTTGGGAGCCACACCGGGACTCTCTTCTTTATACCTTGCTGCTCCTGCTACTAAAGTATACCAAAATAAAACTTAGCCTATTAAAAAAAAAAGAGAGAGGGAACAGAAAGCTCTTAGCAGGTAAGCTGAGGCCTCTTGTCCTAGAAGAGGTTGCGTGGTGTTCCCCGGAGCTTGGTGGGAGCCCGCTGTGGTCCCCTGACGGTAACAGGAAGCTGTGTGTCTTCATAGATGTTATTGGGGCTTCCACGGTCATTTCAGCAGAGAGGCTGAGCACTTGTACCACACACTGGAGTCCTCCTACCAGAAGGCCCTGCAGTCCCACCTGAAGAACTCGGACAGCATCGTGTCCCTGCCCCAGTCCGACCGCTCATCCTCCAGCTCGCAGGAGAGCCTCAAGTAAGGCCTTCAGCTTCATATTTAAGAATGTACTGTAAGGAAACACACATTCTGGCTTTTTTTAAAAACTACATGGGCCTGTTAAAAGTCTCCTGAAGCCCTCACTTTGGGTAGATTCTGATACTAGGTAAGTCACTGTGGGGTGTGGTAGGAAATAGAAGGCCTTGGTCTCTGCCAGAAATATGGTTTTCCATTAAATTTACATCAGTCTGAGCATACAGTGTGGAGTAACAGAAGCGAAGTGGAGGGTAACGTGAACTGTCCACATACATGTTTCCAAGAGCCTTATAGGACAAGGGAAGGGTGGCCCTGGCTTCACGGTTGGAAAGGGAGGGCATTCGACACCTGGGGCTTCCTGTCTTGTCGCCTTCTGTGTTTCTGATTTCTGTGTCTGGTTCTGCCTTGTGTCCCTATCTTCAAAAACAGTCCAAAGTATAAGGCTAAAGCTTTGTCTGAAATTGGGGGCTTATAAGATGACACTTTGAATCCCCAGAAAAAGTCTGAAAACATTGAAATAGTTCTTTGTTATAATTGACTGTTGTAGTTTGCATTTGCACTGATGCAGATAAAATGCACAGTTGATAATAAACCGATGTATCCCTTGACTTTTAGTCGACCACTCTCTGCCAAAAGAAGTCCTACTGGAAGTACCACATCCAGAGGTAAGACTCACAGCCGCAGAGCCGGGGTCCATGGGGGGAGACAGTCCCCGGGAGGCCGCTAGGGTTATCCTCGGGTTGGAAGAGTGTGCTCTTTGCCCTGTGCTCTGACTGTCCTCGGCAGAGCCCCACACTTCAGGGCCTGTTGCTGCCGAGGAGTTCATCGTGAGGGTGACTGTGCAGGCAGGAGTTGAGTGCTGGGTCCTGCCCTTCCCACCCCTCAGCAGACCGGCACCGCCGCAGTGAGCGCTGCTCTGCAGCCCTCATGCTTGATTTGCTTTGAGCAGCAGCAGCATGGTGGCTACCAGAGCTGGGAGCCTGATCCATTTTCCTGCTGCCTCCTGAGAGGGGGAGGTTGTCTAGGAAAGACTGCACTTGACAGTTGGGCTACCTCATGAGGAAACCAGCCAGACGGGAAGATTTCTTTTATCCTTTCACTCTTCCTTGTGTTAACCAGAAATATGGTCCAATTCTTTGGGGTTGATAGCCTTTAATTCCAAGATAACAAGTGTAACAGGTGTGTGTAGTTGCGGCCACCTGGAATTCCCTTCAGCCTTTGCTTCAGTGACCAGGAGAGACTTTTGGTGGCCAGCACTATGTGTTTAGACATTAGTTAAGACTTGACAATTCTTTTCAAGAAAAGCAAAACTTGTTTTAATTTATGTTGAAACTTTCAGTGGAGTCCTTACTAATCTTTCCTCCTTCACCACTAAAGCGTCCACAGTTAGTACCAAATCTGTGTCAACAACTGGATCCCTCCAGCGGTCTCGAAGTGACATCGACGTGAACGCAGCGGCCAGCGCCAAGTCCAAAGTCTCCTCGTCCTCGGGCGTCACACCTTTCAGCTCCGCGGCAGCTTTGCCTCCAGGGTCATACGCATCCTTAGGTAACCATGCCCAGCACCCTTTCTCTCCAGCTCTGTTCCAGTGGTGATATTTATTTAGCCGATGACAAAGGCCAAGACTGAGGACATTTCTCTGCTGCAGGGCCACGTGGCTCAGTGTCGGTGGCTTCTTGCACCTGTTGCTGGTAACAGCCTCCCTGGAGGGGCACCTCCTCTGTCTGCATCCCCTTCCCCTCCCTGGCCAGCCCACGGCTGTGTTGTCCCCACCTCCTGACTCTGGTGGGAGCAAGCCAGAAGGGCCCAGTGAGGGATCCAAGCACAGAGTCCCCAGAAGTAGTCCACATGATTAGAGTTTTCTCAGTTTAAGAATATCACAGTGGAGGGGGTGGGAGGAGGTTCTAAATGAATGTGATGAGCTTAGGTGACATCACTGCCTCTACACGCAAGAGGTGGTCCTTCCATGTGTCGCTGCAGAGGATCGTACCCTTATTGTAAGGGTTGCCCCAGTATTTTTTTTTTTTTTTTTTTTTTTTTGGAGGGGAATTATTTTCAGACCCTCTCTCAAAAAGACATAGTGGTAAGTCAATTACTCATTTTTTCAGCAAATGTTGACCATCTACTACATGTAAGGCTGGTTTTAGTTTATTTCGTTTTATTATTGAAAGAGCCAAGTTGTTCAAAGCCAAAACCTGGAGATTTAGCTGTATTGGTTCTATTTTGGATTTTAAGGAAATGAATAAAATTTAAACTTCATGAAATACTGAGACCAAGTTAGTTAGATGGCTCGCAGACGAATTCCAGAGTTGGTTCTGAAACCAATGTCTTAAGCATTGAAAGGACAGTAAAAGAACCCCGAGGGAAGGCTCCTGGGTGTGCCCTTCCTTGGCTCAGTGACCTTGAGCAGGCCACGGGGGCTCTGAGTCTTTCCCCTACCCCTAAGTTACTGGTAGCAGGAGCCGCCTCACTCAGATCTGCGATGAGGGTAAATGAAATTATGTAACGGCCTTTGTAAACTGTCACCATTCAAAGTGAAAGAAAGTGTGGTGTGACAGGAGCATTTTTCATTTGAGGGTGTATATTCTGGAACATTTGTTAAAACAAATCAGTCTTGTGTCTCCATGGGAAAACTTCATACATTTGGGAAGAAACCCACTGAGAACTCTCCTTTTTCACCAGTTAACTGGTGTTGCTACATTTTACACAGGGGTGTTTATGATATCATGTTGACATGTAGTCACTAAGTAAGGGGGAAACAGCGATTCTTCTCTCCTAGCATAAATCCCTTCTGTTAACTTCAGTTCAGTTTTTAAGTACCCAGCTGTGTTTCAGTCCATTTGATCCACCTGTACTTTTTATGGTTAGTATTTGTTTTGTTGCCCGAAAACTCGAGTACAGACCTTTCAGAGCACTGCGGTGCTGTGTTTCTGTGAGTATTTGCAATGCTGTAGTGTAGCCCAGATTTGCTTTTACTTGCTGTTGAAAGCACCCAGGCCTTTTGGTCTGATGACAGAGGCACCCATGATACATTTTTAGCCCAGTGTTATTTCCTCAATAACAATACTGGAGTTATTCTGATTGTCCTACCTTTTCCTGAGAATTCTGCCACTTACGTTAAAAATGAAAAAAAAAAAACAGCCACCCTGCAGTGACCTACTCCGACTGAGACTTTGTTGAATGACTCCTTGGGCTGACACGTCTGCTGTGGTGTGTCCTGCATCCGTGCAGCAGTGTGCAGCCTTAAAGCTGACGCTCCTTTTCCGAACTTCCAGAGTCCAGCGCCGCGCGGGAAGACCTGGAGTACGTAGGCCTGGACTCAGGTACCTGGCGCTTCAGCTTCCGCTGCTGGACGTGTAGTTGGGATAGGCCTTGCTGGAGCTAGCTTCTCCGGGCTTCCTACCTGCCTCTGCCCTCTCGGCGACTCTTTAGGATTTTGGATTTTAGTGTTTTTTCCTCCGTACTCTGCTAGTACTTTCTTCCAAGAAAAAGGACCTAAGAGGATGAGGATTGGCTTAAAAACAAACAAACAAACAAAACCCCCAATCACTCTTTCAACTGTGGCACTCCCCTGGGTTGCTCTTTTTCTTGTTTTGTTCTCTCAAGGCAAAAACTCACTATACTAAGCTGATTTCGTTATGAGGCACACTTACATGCTTCTGACTCACTTGCTTTGCTGTTGAACTTGTTTCCCTTTTAATTTTATTTTAAATTGTACTTTTGCATTTTTAGTAGCTAATAACATTCTGCTTTTTTATTTTTTGATATTACTAACTGTTCCCTGTTATCCCTTCCCTTGTTTTTTAATTTGCTTAAAGATGGCACTGCCAGTAAAGCGGAGGGTAAGCGGTTTGTTCTGTGGTTGAGGTGTGTCTCTCTTCCCTGGTCCCCTGCACCCCGAGTGTCGTCCTCACTGAGGCCCCCGCATGCCGTGTTGCATGCTGCCCCCCCACTCTCCCCATTCTGTCTCCACTGGGATTTTGTCCATGTCCACCTGAGTTCTCCTCCTCTCCCTTTGTTGTTCATCGTTGTTCTGTGAGTTCTGATGCCTGAGTGCTGTGAGTGGTGGTTAATGCTGAGTCCACGTGGGGTGGGGGGGGGGGGGCACTGGCTCCGCCTTCTGTGCTGCTCTCCTCAGGGGCTGCTTGTCTCCAACTTTATTTCTCCCAAAGAACCACTGGAGATTTTTTTTTTCTTTTTCTTTTTTTTTTTTTTTTGCCCCTTCTCTTCACTTTTGTGGGCCTCTCATGATTTACCTTCTCTTTTTTCAAAAATTAACTTCAGCGTCAATTATTCAGGTTAAAGGCCAGTAAAGGTTTCCCTATCAGGTAATTTAAAACATTTATTTAAAATGCTTTTCTCTCCCCTAAGGATGTTACCGTATTATATGATACCACTTTTATTTTCGTCGCTGACATGTGCCCCATTCATTCACTTAGTGAATAATCTGTCATGTATGAAATGACTTCTACAAGCTGCGTTTTGAATGACACACCAAGGATACCACCTGGAGGTTAAAAACAGACTCTCTTTTTATGCCGTTTTCAAAAAAGTCTTCCTGATTTTGCATTGCCTTTTAAATTTTAGGCATAGCTATTCCAATCTGTACAGGTCGTTGATTAATACATGCTAGACATCAAGATCATCCCTTTATAAAATCTCTGGATAGAAGGCAGAAAGAAAGGAGCTTTGTCTGCTTGGGACAGTGGCTTAAACACACCAAACCTTCAAGTTAACAATTTAATATTAGGGAGCCACTAGTTCATTTTCATACATTATTTAGCCACCCTAAAAGTCTAGTCTGCCTTTTAGTTTTATCTGGCTGTGGGCATAGTTCTTTTAATCCATATACCCCTTCTTAAAGGACTCATAAATTTAAAAATAGCAGTGGAATTATTTTTACATTTTTAGATGAACACGGTCCCATGGTCAGTGTTTCTCAAGCTTACCTCATTGTAAAAATCACCTGGATGCTAGTTTTAAAAAAAAAATACCTGGGTCCTTCCCCTGAAGATTCTGATTCCCTAAGTTTGGAAGGAACCAGGGCATCTTGATTTGTAACAACCCGCCCCCTTCCCCCAAACCTGTGATTCTTATATTTCTCCTTCCCAAAGAAACAATCCTTCGTATTTCCCCAGTCTAGTAGGAAGGAAGTGGAGGGGTGGAATAGAATAAGGTAGACAACATGGGAAGTGAAGATACTATGTAGGAAATCACATTCCTTTCCAGAATGCCCTGATCCTGTTTGCCTATATTACTGAATTGAGTCAGCCTGCTATTGTAGCCAATACTAGGAATTATGACTTTTTTTTTTTATTAGTTGCATAGACCTGAGCTAAAAGATTGCCTTCTCAATTATTGTGCAAAAGATTAAGACAACGAAAAACAAATTCCTTTCTGGTTCTCCTTCTGATAGCAGAAATGTGGGGGGTGATTTTAGGGCCTTTAATTTTATAGAGAATTCAGAATCAGATGGGCCGAGCAGGCCATGTTACCACCTGGCCGACGTTTCATGTGATAATGAGGGGAAAGAAGATGCGTCCCTGGTCGACCTGTGGACTCCACTGCTTCCAAGCTATCATTTACTGCCTGTCTGAGCAGAAATGTGCCATTGTGTCTGAGACAAGAAGAGATAGACATGTCCGTAACTATGAGGCAAAGATAGGGGTTTGAACCAGTAGTTGGATCCTCTGAATCCAAAATTCAGGCACTACATTTGATTGTGGCAACCGCATCACTGTAGTGATTAAGAAATACATATATTTGGAAGTTATTTTTTGTATATATGAAGGAGTCCTCACATTTATGACTAATCAGAAAAACATTTTATAAAGAACTAAAAACTCAACTTTTTAACAAGTTTATTTCCAAGTTATCTTTTTGGTATGTTACATTCAATAATTTGGGGATTTGGAAGAAGGAAGCATTTCTATTGTCTCTTATGTGGCTCCTGAGAAAGTTTGATTAGATGTTGAAGTTGTCTGGCAAATGAACATACTCTCATCTAAGCTTGTTTTTCTTAGCTAATATGCTTAGGAGAGCATTATTCATGTTTGGTTTTTTCCCCAAAAAAATAAATGAACAAGAAGTTACAATGCTTGACTAATCTATAGGTACTGACAACTCATTGTTAGTTTCAGAGAATAATCGTATGTGTTGTTAAGACTCAAAAATCCATGACAGCTTAACAGTTGGTGATTTTCAGATTAACAAAAACTATGTAGCCTCATCTCTTTAGGAAAAGGAACTTAGGTTTTTATGGGAAACAAAACAACGGGCATTATTGTATATTTATCTGAGGAGTCTATTAATCAATTGGCCTTGGTATAAAAATGGAAAAAAATTTATATCTGTATGTGGAGGTAAAAGAGGGTTAATCTTCTGTCTTTAAGAAATATGAGGAAAATTATTCTTTTGGGGATAGAAAAAATTGTAGGTAGCAAAATGTACAAGTGATGAACTTACCAATTGGTGATTCTGTGAAAAATGCTTTTCCAAGAGAAGTTGGATGATCTAATTGTGTCCCCAAGCAATGGGATGTAAAGCAGATTTATGTGTCAGAATGTCCCAATGTGCTGAGATTTGAGGTTTACTTAGGAGACCTTTTAATTTTTATCATCTGTGTAAATTGGGAATTTGCTGATAGTTCTGAAACATAAGGGGGAGAAAAAGCTCTAGTGACAGGAGGCCATCTAGTGGTCTTTCAATTGCCTTGAGACTAAACTGAATTTAGAGATTCCGATCCTGCAAGTTAAACCTGGTGCACAGGTTTAATTTCATCTGTTCTGGGGCTTTTCGAGAAGAATGGCAACGTGATTGAAAAAAATCTTCAGCAATCACTATTAAAAAGCTACTAGATATGGATTTTGTTTTAGTAGTCCATGGAAGTTGAAGGCTTTGTTTTCCTCTAGGCCTGCTTTTCTCTGGCTTGGTTTGTTTGTTATTTGTTGATTTATCTCTTGTCCCTCCAGAATTTTTTTTTCCTGTTGTACAGTTCTCTTTTTTGTATTTCTTATTTTGATATTTCTTATGCTGACCTTCTTCCCCCTTCTTTCACATCTATCTTCTGTGCCTCTGTCACTTAAATAGTCATAATATAGAACTGAAGTATATTTTTTTTATTGGTTGCATTTAGTGAGTAGATTTTGTTTTCCCTAAAGACCACAGAGAATTTTATATTTCTTTAAACCATATACAGGCTCTTATAGTCGCATGGTTGAATCAGTAGAATGAAAAAATCTTTCATTAAATGAATATACATCTGGGTAAGACACAGACAGAGTCCTTCTAAACTATGTAGCTTAGTTCCCGAGAAAGGAAGGGAAGCTCAGAACTGATGGGAAGATTGGAGTGGTGAGCTTGAACTGATTCTTAAGGCTGCCTCGGGGGCTGAGGTGTTCGTGTCAGCCACTAAAGCAGATAGCAAACAACACCTGGGAGTCAAACAAGGTGAAAGTTAGGAGTTGGCATTAAGCCGGCATTGTCAAGGGCCTGTGTAGCCATGAGAAGGTGGACCGGGAAAAGAAATCTCTATCTTCAAAGTTTGCCCTAGCAGAAAAAAAAGCAATTTTCTCTTTTAATTTGAAACTAAGTTCCATTATCATCAGTTACCTGGGGCACCCAGCCTGATGAATTAAAGCAGTCTGGGTTTGTGCCCTCCAAAAGTGCCTGACAGGAGGAAACTCTGAACTCCTGCAAAGCAAGCAACTCACAAATATGGTTCTTCAGGATTCCCACAGATTAGAATCAACCAAATAGGAACTTATGGGCTCAAATTATATCCTTCATCTATGAGAGTGGGGGTAAAATAATAGAATTACTCCCTCAAGGACTTAAGATATTAGAATGATCATTTATGGAATATAAATTAATTATCTTTAAAATATTTAAAAAAAAAAGAAATTTATATTTTCTTTTTAGTAGTAATGTGTAGAATTTGATGGCCCGAATGACCCTTCCAATTGAAAACATATCATTGATCTGGAATGAAAGCAGTAAACCCACAGATCTCCAAACATAAGCAGAAGCAGACATTATGGCAGGTGAGGGCCAAGGCTGAGTTTGACGTTGATGTTTTGGGCTGAACCCTGGAGAGCTTGGACATCTGCTCTGATGACTGTGCAGGCACAGGGGCTGGAGCGAAAACCCAGCCTTCTCAAGACCTCCATGATCGTTGGTGAACAAGAAGTCAACTGCTGAACTGAAGAGGACGACAGGGATTTGGCCTGTCTCAACCTCAGTACTGTGTGGGTCTCCCCTGAGAATCTGCAACCAGAAGGTCGGCCTTCATGCAGGTGTATAGTCAGAATTTACACTGACTTTGTGGTCTAAAAAACGCAGATGAATCAATTTAAAGTGGTTGTGGATTGTTTGTGTCCACAGGACACCATCAGAAGCACACAAAAACCTCTTTGAAGGAATTGAACTTCAGTCCAGATCTTAAAGAGTCCTCATAAAGTTCCAGAAATAAGTGATCATTTCATTTTCAAAGTCGCACAACATAGAAGGAAACAAGGCACCATGAGTGAAAAACAGCAGAAACACAATGGGCAGCAGAATTATAGATCCATGAGCAACTCAGTTATTGCCGTGATCATACAGAGAATATAAAATACCTGCATTTAATGTTTAAAGAAATGAAATATAGAGTTATAAGAATAAAGTTTAGAAAGATGAGAAAAGGAGTTAAACTCTAAAGAATGAAAAAGAAAAATTGGAACTTCTGTAAATGAAAATATAATTATTAAAATTAAAAACCCAGTGGGTAAATCAAGCAGCAGATTAGATGTAGCTGAGGAGATGCAGAATTCAGGGGTCCCCAAGACCACCTTTGGGTTTGATACTTCACTAGAAGGACTCACAGAACTCGCTGAAAGCTGCTATCCTTATGGTTATAGTTTATCACAGTGAAAAGATACAGTTTGAAGTCAGCCATGGGAAGAGGTCCTGAGACAGAGTCCAGGATCTAATGATATGATATTTAAAGGAGACAAATCCAGAGTGTAAGGATATGAATGGTTTAAGAGACAAATTATGAGAAGTATATAGTAAAAGAAAGCTGTTGAAGATTTACTAATAACAGATAAAATGTACTTTAAGGCAATAAGCATTAGTAGATATAAAGAGGATTTTTTTTAGTGTCAGAAAATTCAGTATGTCAGGAAGGCATAATAGTTCTAAATTTTTATTGACCTAATAAAATCATCAAAATATATCAAAATTTATTTACAAACTTACTGTCATATTGGAAGATTTACAAAGATATAAATTTCTGAATAGGTAATAACATTTACATATTTCAAAACTCAGAAAATATAAGGAAGAATACAGTGAAAGGTTTCTCACCCTTCCTTGTCTTTTATTTGTTTAGTTACGACCTATTTCTCTCCCAGACTCAATATGTTACCACTGTCTTTAGGTTTATTTTTATCCGGAGTTTCTTTGCATATGTCAGCAAATATGAAGATCCCCCCCCCTTTTTTTTACATAAAAGATAGCATATTTACATATAATTATGCATTTTATTTTCACTTAATATATCTTGATACTTTCATATTATATCAGAGAGATTTTCCTCTCTCTGTTATACTGTACTTCATTCCACTGTATGGATTAACCTTAAGTTATTTAACCAGTCCCCTATTAATACACATGTGTATTGTTCTTACTGTTCTGCTATTAAAAAATAGTGCTGCTATGAATAACTTTTATGTACATCCTTTTCCATGGGTGCAAATATATTGGTAGTGTAAACTATTCAGAGAGGAATTGTTTGGTCGAAAGTATGTGCATTTGTAATTATGATAGATATTGCCGAATTTCCTTCTGTAGGGGCTATCCTAATTTTCATACCCACCAGCAAAGAATGAGAGTGCATTTTCCCTACATAGTCACCAGAATATAAGCAAATTCTTAGATTCTTTCCAGTCTGATAGGTGACTTCTTGATACCATTTTAATTTTTTTCTTATGAGTGAGGCTAAACACTATTTCATACATTTAAGGGCCATTTCTACTTTCTTTTCTGTTACCCATCTATTCCTAGCTTTTGCCCATTCTTCTATTGGGTTGTTGGCAGTGGTGTGCTGGAGCCAGCTTGTACCAGTTCATGTGAGCTAATCGTTAAATTTTCAAGAATTCTGTGCATCAGCTGACAGCACACCAGTAGTCTGCAGTGTATGATGGTGGGAGTATTTACACCATGGAAATTGGTAAATGCCACGTATCAGCAACCCTGCCCCTAGCCAGTTGTTAAACATTTATCAGCCTGCCACTATTTGTTGGACTGGTTGTTGGTTGCTGCTGTTTTCTTAAATTTGCATACAGTTTTCATCTTGGCCATGCAAAACTTTTAAAAAATTTATGTAGTCAAATTTATCAATCTTTTCTTCTAATGGCTTTTAATTTCAAGTCATAATTTAGAAGGACTTTTCTACTCCAGATTAAAAGAAATTCTCCAGTATTTTCTTTTGGAACTTCTACGGTTTCATAGTTGACATTTAAGTCTTAGAGCCATTTGCTATTTTTCTTGGTGTAAAGTATGAAGTATCAATCTATCTTTTTTTTTCTGTAGGCTACTGAGTTCTTCTAACACCATTTATTGAGTAATCCGTTTTTTCCTCACTAGAGGTTTTAAAGGATTTTAGCATCTTTCTCAGTAATTGAAATATCAAGTAGATACAAAAAATTTAGTAGGGTTAAAGAAGATTTGAAAATCCATTGCACATGATTGCTGTAATTCGTGTGTGTATGTTCACACTGTATTCAGCAGTTGGAGAATATACCTCTTCTTTAAGCAAATATTAAACTTTAAACAAATTGAATCCATGGAAAATCATCAATATAGCCTTAACAACATTTGGTGTACATGCAAAGAGGGACTATGTCTAAACTCATTTTATAAAATAACAATATCTTGGTTCCAAAATCAGTACAGGGAATATTAGTACAAGGAAGATAAGGCAGTTCTCATTCATGATTATAAATAGACGTGTAAATCTAAAATAAAACATTAACATGAGATCCAGTGCTAAACTTTTTAAAAAGTGACACATTATGTTGAACTGTATATCAACCCTTGTGGGATGCAGCAAAAGCAATTCTTAGAGGGAAATTCATAGCTTTAAGTTTGGTTAGAGGAGAGATTGAAATTAGGACTAGGTTTCCAATTTGTTAGAAAGAGAGCAGAATAAACTCCAAGAAGGAAATAACAAAGACAAGATTAAAAATTAACAAAGTAGGAAATAAACATTCACTAGAGAGAATTAAGAAATATAAAATAAAGTAGGCAAACTTTTGAAAAAGGTTCATTGAAATAGAGAAAAGGAATAGATAGCTTAGGAAAGAAAAAGTGGACATAACTCTGGGTGCAATAGAACTTTAAAAGTTAATCATAAAATTGTAACAACTTTATGTAAAAAATTTAAAAACAAATTGGACAAAAACAAAACAATTGGACAAATTTCAAGAAAAATATTGGTTTCCAAAATTGACTCAAAAAATTTGGGTAGTCTTATAATTATTAAATAATTTGAATCAGTACTTAAAACTCCATCTCTTCCTCCCCTAAAAAACATAATTAAAATGGAAAAGGTACCCCCAGAAATCCCTACCAGACTCAAATGGTTATGAATACAAGTTGCATCAAGCATGAGATAGTTCTGCTCTTAAATAAATCCAGAGACTAGGAAGAAAAAGGAATACTTTTCTCAGTAGTTTTATGATGCTGATTTAACCTTAGTACAATAAACAGATAAATTACAATACAGATATCCTGTGCATTTGTATGTGTACATCATGACCATGTGCATTTGGCCCAGGTTTAATACTAAAAAATTTATTCATGTAGTTGAACGCATTGATGGATTAACGGAGAAAAACCCTTTTATTGCAAAACATGCAGACAGAGCATCCAAAAATTCAGCATATATGACAAAAACTCGTATCACTAGCAATAAAAATGAATTTCTTTAACTTTTTAAAATATGCCTATTGCAAAATTCCAGAAGCATTTTTTAAAAGCTGGCATTAGGCAAGGATGCCTCCTTGCTGCTTCTGTTTAGCATTATACTAGAGGTCCAAGACAACAAAATACAGGCAGAAATGAAGGTAAAAGATTTGAAGGGAAGAAACAGAATTCTTATTTGTAGATGATATGGTTCTCTGTTTAAATGACCCCAAATAATCTATATGCAAATTAGTAGAATTAATATAAGTTTAGCACAGTTCCTAGAGATAAGATCAACTGTAAAAATTAATTATACCATCTAATAACAAGTTAGAAAATATAATTTAATAATGTATTATATCTAATAAAAATAAAGCACCTTTGAATACATAGAAATTAAGAATTTTGGAAAAAATTGTAAAACTTTATCAAAAGAAGAAAATGTAATAAATGGAGAAAATATTAGTGAATGGGAAGATCAGTATCATAAAGTCTAGTCTCCCCAAATTAATCCAAAAATTCTGTGTAATGCTAGTCACCGTTTCAACAGGTCTTCTCATTGGATGTTGATACGCATATGGAAGAGGGCAAAGGGCACAGTCATGACAGCTTTAGGGAAGAGGCAAAGTGGATTGATTGGCCCTAACAATTAGCAAGTTTTTTTCCAAAGCTGAGCACAGCATCGTGATGTTGCACAGGTAGGGCGTGTCGGCCAGTGGGGCAGACTGGACGGGTGAGAAATAGATCGTACATACATGAGGACTTGGTAAAGACAGGGAAGGCGCTGCAGATTAATAATAAGAAATCATTAAATTTGTTATGGGGAACATAAAAGGCAGCTGCACTTCACAACATTAACAAAAATCAGTTTCCACAGGTGACCTCACAAATAAATGCTGAGCAAAACAAAGTTTTAGAAAAAGATAACTTACGACTTCTGAAATTTTCAAACATGCAAAACAATGCTGCATATCACCTGGGTTTGCATGTATATTTATTAAAAATGTAAAGAAATATTAGAAGAAGATGAATACTGGATTTCTAACCATGTCACCAATTGTTGGAGGAAGGTTGACAGTAGAGGGGAGGTCACAAAGAGGGTTTTTAGTTTTTAAACTGAGCGGCTTTAGATGTTCATTTTAAAAATCTTTCTGTTACCTAAATATTTCATAAGTTTAAAGTGAGAAGGCAAATCCGATTGTTTTTTCCATGTTTGTATTACCCTGCTGGCTGCATTGATTTGGCTTGGTGACTCCCTTAGGAGAGTCCTAGGCCAGCCTGCCAGGCAGCATGACCTTGGACAAATGAATTCATAGCCCCACTTTTCTGTTTCCTCATCCATACAATGGATTAATTACTTCATAATGATGGGAGGATCCCAAGTTGACCTTTTAGTATAGTGCATGGCATAGCTTTAATATTAGTATAGTTTGGACATAAGTCTTCACTGAAAAGAAACGGAGTAAAAGTCATTGCTTCTTCCTAGTTTATTATTATCATTATTATTTAATTCTGTGCTTTCTTTTTACTGCTCCTTACCTCCCTTTCTTGTCTCTTTCAAGCCTTGGGATTTGTTTTTCTGCATTAGTTTTCTATAAACTTTCTCATATGATGGGATGGAAGTGCTTTTGAACAATATAAAAAGTCAATGGGAGTTCGAATTGGTTCCTTTTTCATTGTCACATATGCTATTTTGATTGAATTTATGGCAGGAGAGGCATTTTGTGCTGCCTTTAAACCAATGAGGCCCTGTATTTTAAAACAAGTGTAACCCCCAGTCACACAGGTCTGATTGCCAATAATTTTGCATTTCTGAATTCATTTTAATTTTAATAGTTTCTCAGTTTATTACATGGGGATAACAGTTTGCCTTAATTGTACTGGCAAATTTTTTCCATAAAGGCCTACAACCAAGGAATTCTCTTTAGACCAGCATTTCTCGGGGTGCTCTAAATTCCAAGTCTTTTTGATCTTCATCTTTTATAGCTTAGGAACTTATTGATATGCATCTTTAAAGTAGAAGTTTAATGCTACATACAAAATACTTTATTCTACAGGTAGCACTAGCTTTCATTGACTGCTGAGTTAAGGTTTTATATGGGTTTACTCTTTTTTTTTTTTTTTTTAAACAGTATTTTTCTTTTCCTTTTTTCTGTGTTTGGAAATGCAACAGATATATAGACAACAAAAAAGAGAGAGAAGGCATCTAAAAAAGTTGTCAAAAAGTTCTGATTCAGAACTATCACATGCTGGAATAATTGGAACACCCGCGCCGGCAGGTCCGTTATAGCCGACTCAGGAGTCGCTGCTGCGTCTGTGTGCGCAGTGTATGCACGTGTGCGCGCAGGGCGACGTGTCGGGACCAAACTCTCCTGCCCCGTAGCTGGCTCCACAGTTCCCCCTGCTCACGGTGTGGGTCGTTCGCTCGTGTGGATGGCACTTGTTTTGAAACCGTCACGGAAACGCTGCTTTGCTCCATCCGCAGGTCGGATCCGCACGAGACGGCAGAGCTCCGGGAGCACGTCCAGTGTGGCCGCCACACCTTCCGACAGCCGGGGCCGCAGCCGCGCCAAAGTGGTTTCCCAGTCGCAGCGTAAGGAGCACACTGCTCGCCCTCAGTTACTCTAGGTTGCCCAGCAGTCCATGCTGCAGTGCAGAAGTCATGGCATGGAGCTTAGTCGTTACTCTTTAAAGAATTAAGGTGTATATCGTACATTGTCTGCAGCGGAAAATCCTGGTTTTGTAGTGCTGAGATATTGTGAGTGTTCCTCACATAAGCTGACAAAATGGAGTATGGCAGGCGTACCTGTCTCTTTTCCAGGGGATTTTAATTTTGTATCATAAGCACTAAACAAACATTAAAATGTAGTTTCTCTCCCTCTCAAGCCTCTCAGAGAAAATATGTTTGGACCATCACCCATTTTTTTCCCAGTAAGGAATCCCTGTGATGTAACTTAAGAGCAGTACCTGTCAATGCCGAGTTTGGTTTCCAGTGGTAATGAGTAAATCCATTCAAAGCTCTGCCCCTTTAACCCTCTGTCCTAACAGTCGCAGCCTGCTCCTCCTCTCTTGCCAGTGTGGACTTTTGCTTTTCCCAGCCGCCCTTGCTTCCGTTACTGCTTCTCTGTGTATGTTAAGCCAAGTGGATGCTTCATTAGCGTTGGCGGTGAAAGCAGCCGTAGCTGAACGATCATACTGATCAGTCTTAGCACCCAGCCACTGTGTCAGACTTTGCAGCTGCACGGAACTCTGAATACTCTGCTCCCTCTCTCTGCCTGTAGAGTAGAGCGGGTTATCAGAGTTGTCGTGGGCAGGGTAAGGGAAGGCAGAGGCTCCCCTGCCACTGGAGCTGCACGTGTCCCCAACTTCTCAGCGCAGCCCTCCTCGGCCGGCTGACGTCTGCCTCCCTGGGCCCAGGAGCACTCGGGCTGCAGCCAGACCTTAAGTTCAGCTCCTTCTGAATTTGGGGACTTTTCCATGTCTAGTCCTCATCTTAAACAGGCACATATCCTTTCTGAAAAGAAAAGGGAAGGTCAGCCGAATTGCTGCTGTCCCGTTTTGTGGGACAGGTTGTATTGGATAGGGTGATATCCCAAAAGCATGGGCTCCGGTGTCCGGCAGACCTCCAGTGTGAGGATGGGCTAGTCTTTTAACCTTTCTGGGCCCTTCCTTCGCTGTCTGTAAAATGGGTGATAGTGTGTCCCCTCTCAGAGGGCTGTCATGAAGATTTAATGAAAAACGAGCACCTAGCATGTATGGACAGTCAGTACGCTGAAGCAAGTTTTAGAGCCATAGTTGCCCAGCTCTGCAGACTCCTGTCACAGCTGAGGTTGCACAGCCTTAACATTTCCTCCTTTATTTCTCTCTGTTTCAGCAAGTCCAAGAAGGAAGGCTGAGGGATGTAAAGATGGACGAGGACAGGTAGAAATGTAGGGTAAGGATTAGAAAGATGGGCAAGGTTAGATGGATCTGTTCCCTGTTGAACTCACTGGGGTTTTCATTCAGGACCAGTAGCATCTGTAGCCCAGAAGCTTCTATCTTGGGGACAGCATCCTGGCTTTAGTTACTCTGTGGAGCCCTGGGGACGCCAGGAATCCCAGGGATATAACACTCTCTGGTCGTGACCTGGTAAATACGGGTCAGATCTTATTTAAAAAAAAAAAAAAATCTTGACAAAAAGTGTTCAAGACTCAATACACAAAGGCCACTCATCAAAATGAGTCAGGTAATAAATGTCTGATCCTTTAGCTGTGCAGGGTTGCCTCTTTCTGGGTGGGATGAGGAGAGCACTTGACATTTCTTATTGTTGACTGTATCTTGGTTTTGGCTTTGGCCTCTGTGGGGTTCCCAGCTAGCCAGGTCAGGGCTGTGCTTCTTTCTTTATGTTGCAGGTTTGCAAATCCATGCATAGGGAGACATGAGGATTAAAGTTCCTTCTGGATTGTTGGGGGGAGTGTGGTGATAAAGCCCTCACTCTTCAGTCGTATAAAAAGACTGCACCCGGCCTTGAGGTCCTCAAACCAAACACCAGCAGAAATGGCCATTAAGGCTGGATCTAAAGCTGATGATATAAATTATTTTTAAAATTATTTTGATAAGAACTAAATGTAAGCAAATTAATGTACATGAGAAATTTAGAGATACCAGAATTCATCGTCTCAGTCTAAGTAGATTTCATTAACATTAGGTGTAGGACCCTTAAGGGGACATATTTTAAATACTGGAAGATCAGAGAAAGGCATAGGATGTCCAGATATAACTAGTTAACAGTGATTTTGTTGATGCTCGTTGAGCACTTACTCTGTGGTAGGCCCTGCTTGGGGCTAGTGATACAGGGAGAGTGAGAACTGACCCCTTGCCCCAGGCTGCCCCTAGCTGGAGAGCAGGGGTGATCCCGGAGGGCAGGGTGCTTGTCTTACCCTTCTCTGCATCTCCTAAGCCTAGCACATTGTAGGTTCTGAAAAAGTGTCTCTTCAACAGATCTAAGATAAATGCTACTATAGCTTGAAAAATAGAAGATAAACATTAAGTACACAAAAGTAGGTGGAGAAACAAGTCCTAGGAAAAAAAACAGCTGTTTTGCTAATGTTTGTGAACAAAACATTCGTGCTGTGTTGCATGCTGACCTTCTGTATTGTCTTATTGTCTTTTAATCCACTTTTTGCCTGTCCTTTGGTCTGCTCTCATAATCAAGGATCCAGATCTGCTAATCCTGCTGGTGGTAAGACATTTCTCTTCTTGCTTTTTTTGTTGTTGTTGCGTTCTCCCTTAGCCCAAATTCCTTGCACATATTAATTTTTCTCTTTATTGTGAGCTTAGTTAATCTTTCTGCATTTTTCTGTATGTTCAAATTAGAGTTTGAAATGGATTTCTTTTCCCTTAGTGTTGTATAGCTTAATTCTTTATTTGTGTGCAGTGACACTCAAATTTAAGGGCAAAATTAATAGATCCTAAGACGGAGTCTTCATGGTAATGTACATTGGTGCCTTTTACAATGACTTTGACTTTAAATTGCAGTTAAATCATTACAAAGTATTAATTTTTATGAATAGTCACCCAAGTGATTGATTTGAATGATGATGATAGTTTTTAATATACACACACACAATTTCCAGGTAAGTGTTCTTTCAAAAGTTTTTCCTCTGGGTCATTCTTTTCTGGCACAGAATGATGTGTACTTGACATTTTAGGTTTTTATTGCCTTTTTTACTCAGGAAGATCTGATCTGTCAAAGTACATGACTGCCGTTCTGGTGTATTGCTGTGATGCTTAAAATTTTGCTGCTTTCTATGAGAAGTTTGTTCCATAAGACATGGTTATATAGGTATCTAGTCACTTAGCCATAATAAAAATTATCAGCCATATCTTTTTGTTTCAATTTTATTTCATACTTCTCAGGAAATATGGTCTATGAGGTTTCTGAGCTTTCCTTTAGGCTCAGTACACATTGGTGTTTGAAATATTCATATTTGAAAGGTGAAAGAATGTGTATTCTATTTATTGGGATATGTATGTGTAGTGTGTGTGTGTCATTTATATATATGTAAGTACTGACATATAAGTGTATCATTCATAGATATATAAAAGTGCTGACATAATCTGAGCATCTCTGTCTTTTAATAGATGAATGTAACCCAGGCACACTTTTTTCTTTAAGCTTTTTATTTTGAAATAATTCCAACTTGCAGTACAGTTGTAAGAATAATACAAGCAGCATATAGATAACACCAGCATAACCCTGCCAGACACCCAGAATCACCACTTTTAACATTTTGCACTTTTGCTGTATCATTTTATTTACCTGCCTATTTATGTACCTATCTGTTTATATGTTTATCAATTTTCTAAACATTTGAGAGTGAGTTATATATATCATGCCCAGCCACATTTTCACATTATATTCTGATTACCGATATGTTTGGGCTTATTCCTACAATATTATTCTGTGCTTTTTATTTATCATCTTTCTAGTTATTTCACCACCACCCTCAACCACTTTTTATTCCTTCTGTTAATTAGTGTAGTTTTCTTGGTTGCATTTTCCTTCTGTAATGGGTAAGAAATTATCTGTTACATTTTTATTTCTCTCCTTCCAGCAGTAACTCTTAAAATTTTTACCATATCAACTCTTTTGTAGAATCAACAAAGAAAATAATGTTGTACGTACTTGCAGAGATTTGCTGTGGGTCGGGGGGCTGCTCTTTCAAATCAAATGCATTCATTTTTCTGCACTCCACCAGTAATTCTTCTGTGTATCCACAGTATTCTTTTATGGCCCCACATCTTTTTAAGATTAATACGACCACCAATTAATAAGCTACAAAATTCTCTTAGAATTTGATCCAAATTAATATGTAAAATGGCTTCTGAAATCTTTGTAGCTTATTCCATGATTTACATCCATTACTCGTTTTCGTTTTGCTTCATTTTTAGCTGGCAGCCGATCGAGTTCCCCAGGGAAGTTGCTGGGAAGTGGTTACGGTGGACTCGCTGGGGGTTCCTCAAGAGGCCCACCCGCGACACCCTCTTCAGAGAAACGGAGCAAGATTCCCAGGAGTCAGGGATGTAGCCGAGAAACGAGTCCAAACCGAATAGGATTAGGTAAGGATTCTCGAAGACCCTGGAGCCCCATTCCCTACTGGGTCATGATCTTGATTATGTTCTAAAGACTGTCTCTAACGTACAAAGTAGAGATTTGGTTTTGGACTGAGGATATCACTTTGCCTGCGTTAAAAAGACATTTCCATCTGTGCTTCATACAGATTATGGCATGTTGGGGTTTCACTTAGAATAAAAAATGTGGGGGCTTACTGTTCAAATCCATGGGAAGGCATTACATCATTGAAGGTTTTGACATTTTACAGTCATTTTGCAAATCATCAGACTCAGGGAAATGGGCAGGCTCCCCTCAGCCACCCACCCCCTACTCCCACCCCCGCCTCACAATTCGAAGTAATGCTGTTTTTCATTTTCCTTATGCTAATTAGCACTAAGTAGCCATTAACCTATAAAAGTTTTCAAAAGCCATTTTGCAGTATTCGTATTTATTTTGATAGCTTCTCTAGCTTAATTAGTGATATTTATGGTCAGAGACTATATATAGTTAATTTTGACAGAATTTTATTCAAACTTGAAAGCTAAGAATAGATGAAAACCAAACATATACTATTTATTTTTGTGTTTTAGGATTTAATTTCTTTGAAATAGCTATTTCAGCAGCTTAAAGACCTTTTGACTCTTAAAATTCATATGCTCCCTTTTAGATATAAAAGTTAGAAATCTTTTGGTAATATTCTATGAAAAAACTAAGTTCTTACTCCTTTTCTTTATCTACTGTCTAAGGGTAAAGACCTATTAATGTAAAATCAGAGTACTGTGTTCTTAAGTCCTGTTGGTTTATCTTTCTCCTTTATTCATTTATCTCCTCAACAAATTTTGCTGGAATGTTTGCTCTGATGTGCCAGACACTTTGTTAGGCCTTAGAATTATAAGATGCATGAAAAAGATTTAGCTTCTGACTTCAAAGAGCTCATGGTCTCTTGGGGAAAGATGAAATTACAAGACATTATGACAGTGCTCTGACAGGCCATGTGCTCTGGCTCCATAAGAAAGAGCATCTTAGGGTCCCGGTTGGGGGGGGGGGGGGGACAAGAGGGGAAAGGTGTTCTAGGGGAGGGAGGCGCATGTACAGAAACCACCAGGTGAGGGGGAGCATCGTGGGAACCACAAGTAATTCATTTGGCTCCAGCAAAGGAGATTCATCAGTGAGGATGGAGATGAGGGTGAGGGGTTAGGGGGTCCAGCCTAGGAAGGCCCTCAGGTTTGAGAGGCAGGTGAGGAGCGATGGAGGCTCCTGCCCCAAGAGAAGGCAGGGGCACATACTTAAGAAGTAGAATAAATGGATTTGGTTTGAACTGACATTTCCACAGGAAGTAAAAAAAATAAATAAAAAAAAACCCACCAAGCTGCGGTTTTGTTAATGCCACGTGATGCGAAATTTTCTGTGGTAATTATGTAACACGGTCCCGAGCTGACCAATTATTTGGGTATTAATGAAGATGCAACCAGAGAAAATATCATGACCGGGAATATCTCAGTGTCATATCTGATGCTGTAACATTGCTGTGTTCAGGTCTGGTTCTATTTGGAAAATGCGTTTGATTTCAAATCTAGTCTTGAGGTTTCAGCTATTTGTGAGGTTTCAACTATCCTTTTTATATAGTTAATAAAGTTTATAGGGTGTCTGTTTGTAATCCATGTTAGTTTCATGCTTTAGAAAAGACTTTTCTTTTTAGGGATTTTGCTTTTAATATTTATTAAGATGCTGTTTATGCTTTCTTCAATTTGGGAAAAAAACAAACCTCAATTAGCTAAAGAACCTAAGACCTGGGATTCCACAGTCTTAATTACGAATTTTGTGTTGTACATGGTTGACAAAAGCATTTTATAAGCTTTTCTAGGAGGTATTATGGAACATCAGTAAGAACTAAGTAGGAGCCCATTCCCTTCCAAGAAGTTCTTAATTGGAGCATTATATTTGAAGAAAATTATTTCCTTGATGCTCATTAAAGGGTTTACTTATATGTGAAGCTATGAAGTCACCCATGCCCTTCTGATTAAAGAAGATAGTTTGTTGAAGTTTCTGCATGTATAGGAATACACACATACAAAGGAAAATATACGAATAAAATATATTTTTACACTCTTTATTCCTAGAGTATTGCTTAGAGATTCCATTTTACAGGACATCATATATAAGTTGATGTTTTTTAGTTATAGATTGTATGCTGGTGGGATCATTTACTATATATTAGAGGTATTCCCATCTGTCCAAACTTTTGGTTTATTACATAGCAAGTTAAAAAATAATTATTCAAAAAAGGAGGGGCATCTTTTAAAAATACTTTTCTGTATACCCCACACCATTTAATTCAACAGTTTCATTGATAACTTAGGTAAAGCTTGGAATTTGCATTGTGAATAAATTCTGGTTATCTACCCATTATGTTTGGTTCACCGATGCCTTTTTCGTTGGTTGAAATTATTTTCCTTAACTGCTTTTTCTTTTCCCATTTGTGATGTAAAAAAATAATGGCAGGGTTCTTCTTTACCTTTTAAGATTTTTAAAGCAAGACAGGGTGTAATTCCTGTTGGATGACCCAAAATCAGAATATAACCTAGCTACTCTGTTTTTTCTTGGCAGTTTATTCCTTCATCAGCTGTCCAAACAAGTATATAATATAATGTATTTGTGAGTTCTTTTAGTTTTTGTGTGTTTTATTCTGTTTTTCACAGATAATGAAGTCATCTATAGCAATTACATTTTGGAAGTTTTTTTAGCTCTGCCTTTTGTTTCCTTCTTCTCTCACCCATTTCTTGAAAAGGTCATAAAAAAGGCATTGACATTTTTGCAGATTGTATACTATGAATATGCATTTAAATGTTTTCAGATTTTCTGGCTAAAGTATTTTGAAAGAGCTAGAAATTAATAATATTCCAATTCAATTGTGATATTAGACTATTATATGCAAGACATTGAGAGAGGTGTTTTGTGTCCTTAACTTCTGGAAGTTTTGATTGATCCTTCTCTGCTTCTGCTTTGATATGAGTTTCTGTAGGATCCAGGTTACCGAATCTTTCCCTGAAGACAAAAGTCAGGAACACCACTGAAACACCGTAAAGGCAGAATAGAGGGTCTCTCAAGAAATGAAAACCAGTCAGATGGCTTTTCAGGGTTTCCCAGTATTTCATGTAAGCACAACAGTCAAGAGCTACCTAGGAACACTGCTGTTAGAAAGTTCAAATGACAAGTGTGTTTCCATTGTTTCCTTCTCTTCTGTTATGTCTTCTCCTTCCTAACATATTCCCACATGGACTGTTTAGTTTGGGCACCTACTAAAGACACAAGTTGGTTTTTCATAGTGTTTTCCTGTTTTTACCACCTTGTTAATTAGTCTTAATTATGCTCATTATACTTACTATATTACATTATACTTATTATATATTACATGCTTTTATTATATTACCATCATACTTATTTTAAATCCTCTTTGTAGCTTAGTCTCTGGAAGTGATGTTATAAGTAAGCAGCTGTTTTTCCTCTTGTGTTTTAAATTATCCAGCAGTTGAACTGTTGATGTCGCCACTAGATGTTCTTTAACGAGGTTTGGGGCCACTGTTGGGCAGGTTTTCACAAAACTTTAAACAAAAAGAATTCTTTTTCTGTGTGCTCCTCCTACCTATGTGTTAAGGGAGCCAGTCAGCACGAATGGGTGAATGCACTCTTTCTCTGAAATACCAGGAGGGTGGACTTTAAGAATTTGTACATCTTGTTATTTAAGATCAGATCTGCTTCTCCCTGTGCAGTTGTTTCCTTGTCCTCACAAAGCAGGCTAAGCCCAGAGAGAGAGGAACCCAGAAATCCTTATAGACCTACATTATCTTACAGTACCCTTGTCATTTAAATGACGGCACTCTTACCTGTTCCTGATTGTCCTCAGGAGAATCTAAGTGACAACCTAGTGAGTTAGCTTGGAACTGGAGAGGGCAGTTCCTAACTTAGAATGTGATATTTATCCTCTAAGGATGAGAAATTTTGCTTCTTCAGTTCCAGGAAATTCCTCACATACTAGTGGTGTCAGTAGATATTCCTTAGTTTTTTAAGCATTTAGTTTAGCAACTGCTGCTTTTGCCCTCATTGAAGGAGCTGTTTAAAAGGTTACCAAGAATTGCTGATTGTCACTGCTATTTATGAAAACTCAGTCCCTCCCTGTCATGATGTCAAAATGAAGGAGAATTTGGGAGTTTCTAGAGAATCCTAAATGAAGCCCTGATTTGACAGACTGCTCAGACTGCATTCCTGTGCCTGACCTTTTCTTGCCAAGGCAGACCCAAGCCTTGGAACATCACTTTAACACACCTTTCAGATGCAATTCAACTCCAGCACTGAGCAGCTGAGCACAACAGGAAGTTGGTTTGGTGTTTCACTTCCTCCTCCTCCTTTATCAGGGACTTTCATGATTCTGTTTTGTAAAACATTCTTACTGCAATTTGGCCATACAATAAAATCTACCTTTGCTCTGAAATAGTAGGGCATGCTCATTGCGACATAGAAAACTTGGTTGTGTTTGCATCAGTGAATCAAGTTTATTTTTTCCAAAATTTCTGAGAAAAACATTACTATCAGGTTCCAGATATTCAGAGTCATTTCCAAGTATTTTACCAGCAATGTAATTTCTTTTTTCTTAAATTAAATTGAAAAACAAAACTGTCATGCTCTTTTTCTGAGCTTCACTGCCTCAGTGTTTCATAAAGTGAGAATAATAAACTTTATGCACACATAATTCTAAAGCAATTGGCTGTCCTTAGGGCAGTAGAAGGGTCTTTTAACACAAATGTTGGGATTATCAGTCCATCCACGTGCCGTAGACTCAAACTTAAGGCTGATTTAGTGAAAATTCTTAAGTATGGTCCAGAGGCAAATCTTTTTGGATTCCCTTGGACTAGACGGGGTTTGATGTTTGACCAGTAACTGAAGGGTTAGCCATTCTGACTTTACATCTGTTGGTCTGAATAGTAAGTGTGTTTAGATATTTTAAATTGTTCGAAATGGTGAAGTTCTCTAGTTGTATTGGCCGATATGACTTCTCTTTGTAAAGAAGGACAGATGGGAGAAGTGAACCTTCTTCCTTTTAATTAGGTAAGTTCATGAATTTTAATGACTGGAGCAGTTATTCTGTCAGTATTTTAATCGAGATTAAATTCTCTTTCTAAGAATTAAGGGCATATGAAAACAGCTTTTGTCTTATGTCCTCTTATAGAGAAGTTTGCTAAAGCCATTAAAAACTGATCAATTCTAAAAGGCTTTGGTCTGTTATTTTCCAATGCCAGTTTGTTCTTTGGAAAGATATCATTTCTTATATTTAGATGTCATTTCACCCTCACACTAAAATGGGCTGCTCTCCGAGGCAGTGAGCATACTCGGGTTTTTATCCAGACCCTCTCCTGTTGGCACGCCAGTCAGTGAGGTCCCAACACGGACAATGTCATAATTACATTAACGGATTGTGACTGACATTTTGTGAGTGTTGCTGTCTTCATTAAACTTGTTCACCTTCTCTGAAACCCCTCATGCTGCACGCTAGCACGGAGCAGCCGTATCCCTCGACCCAGCATGAGTCAGGGGTGCAGCCGCGATACGAGCCGTGAGAGCAGCCGAGACACGAGTCCCGCTCGGGGCTTCGCCCCGCTTGGTGAGTACACACAGGCGCTGACTCTCGGCGTGAGGCGTTCCTTGCCCTGCTCCACGTGCTTTTCCAAGACACTGCTTCCCCTGCTCTCCCGTCTCTGTGATCCTTTCTTCCTTCTTTCCTCTTCCTTAGTTGCCCCCTGTTGTTCCCCTTTGCATGCTTGAGTTTCGGCAGCTCCCAGTTTTCATATGTTAGAGGCCGAAGGCACCACTTCACTGTGCGCTGTTTTCCCATGTGACCTCTTGAGACACGTAAAGCCCATCTGCATGGGAATTTCTAACAAAAGGCAAAACTCAGCCAAGGTCAACTGCTACTTAACAGCAAAGTTAAAAAAAGTTAGCCTTTGCCATTGAGTGTCTCCAGTTTGTCTTTAATTTTACCAGACACCAGTCCATATGCAATTTAGCCCACAGAAGGAACACAAGTGTAATTATGACATCAAAGGGGCAAGGGCATTAATGTGTAAAGCGGTCTGCATGGAGAGGTTAGCCATGCCCTTATTCAGGAAGTCATTTGAAAGTTTCCTTCAGAGCAGTCTAAAAACAGCTTTTGACAAACTGCTTATATGTGCAACACAAATGTGAGACTTGATGACGTTATTAGTTATTCAGATACTTTCATTCTCCCTGGGGCCCAATAGGTTAATTTTTGCAGCATGATGCCATTCCAGGGCCAAAGCATTGCAACATTTGGATGTCATGGAGTGTTGTAAGTGGTGTGTCTGAGGCCACCGGCTGGGTGCCAGTTGGATTGCTCTCCCCGTTTCTTTCCTTGTTCTTGCAGAGTCAGAATTTGTATTTTAACAATTTCCAGCATTCAAGGGAAACAAGACAGAGAGGGAAAAATGTCGTTTACAGAATGTTATATATACCTTTCCTTTTTTAGTTTTAACAGTCCTCCCTTCCTTTAAAATGGACACATGATAAACCTTTTTATCTGATGCAAATTATTAATCTCCAAAGCCATCTATCAACACATACTGTTACAAAAAGAAGTGTTTTGTATACTTCAATAATCAAGTTTTAGTTCTTTGGCATAAGTGCTGTGCTAATGTGTATTTTTGTCTTGATAAGCGTAAAGAGTAGAAAGCATTATATAATGATTAGGCCAAGACCTGAAATTATGTGAACCTGTGTTATTTTGACTATGTTGTAATTAAGTAACTGATCTTTTAAATATAAAAATGTCACTACAGAGGAGGAATGTTAGATCAAAAGCACAAGGTCTTAATATTTGCTTCTGTCTAGCTCCTTCTAATGTCATACATGTCTTCTAAGATCCCCCTGCCCCCCCCCCCAATCCATAGCAATAATCTAATTCTAGGTATATTTCTTTATGACCCACTATACACTTTGAGGTTCTGAGAAGGAGTTAACAGATACAAAACCCATGAGAGAGTTAGATGGCTCACCTGGCCCAGTAAGAAGATGCCCCTGTGAGGTGAGCAGGAGCATCTGAGTTGGGGCGACTCGCCTGGCTCCCAGGAGCTCCTCATGCCCACCAGAAGCAGCAGATCAGAATTCTCCGTCAGGGAGGCGTGGCCATGGTGATGTTTCTTACTGAATGAACTAGAGATTTTTCCTTTTAAATTAAGGCGGTATATCTGTGTATTCTTACTCATTGTTTCACGTTCCAAACAGCCTATTATGTAAGCAAACAATTCATTCTGTTTATTGGTTATTTTGTCCCTTAGAGGCAATTCAGTGTTTTTATTTCCTACCTTAGGTGATCTGGAATTTTTGTAGTGTCCATGGAAGCAGCCTTTGCAATCCAGCATGTGCTCTCTGGAGCAGACAACGTGTGTGGATTCTTGAGGTCCTAATTGAACCCTGATTGATCTAGTCTGACTATATTTCATGTCTTTGGTTAAATGGATCTGCTTTTAATTGTCTTAGTGAGGACCCATGATATGGAAGTTTAGAATTGCTCCTACCAAGGCAGAAGATGCAAGTATAGATACTCCCCTTTCCCAACAAGCTTCAGCATCAGTGTGGATCTTTGGTTGAGATCATGGCCATCAGGGCTGAATTTTTATGTCTCGCCTCTTTCCCCCTTGGGTTACCTCTGCCCCTAAAACTTGCATCCAGCAAAAACAGCGGTGGTCTGGCATGCCCAGGCCCACTCCGAGCAGTCGGCAGGCTCACGCCCACGGGGTCTCTGTCCACCATCTGGGGCAGGTACTACAGGTGACAAGATAGAGGCTTCAAAAGGTTACACAGGTCCTCAAGGTCAGGTGTGGCGCATGTGGACGTCATTCTGATGATGCAGTGTCTTTCTTCTGTTCCTCAGAAATGTATTAAATGCTTTCCGTGAGGCCCCTCCAGGGCTAGACACGTAGAAAGGGCTCAAGACATGTTTCCAGGCTTGGAGTTGGGACCTGGGGACCCAAAGATAAGTGACAGAAGGTGGTTGTCCTCACAGGAGCTTGGCCATGCCCTCCCATCAGAGAATCTCTAACGTTTCCCTCTTTTTCTCATTTGTTTTAGGAACTGTTTCCCATCCCTTTTGCAAATTAGCAGGCTTGAATGCCCCTTTGAATCAACTTATATAGCCAACCTTCACTTTATTAAAAAGTGAATGAAAATGTTTCAGTGTATATGTTTTTAAGTTCACATTTTTTTCTTTTCTGTTAAGATTTTGTTTGTTTATTTGTTAGAGCAGTTGTAGGGTTACAGAAAAATCATGCAGAAAGTAGAGTTCCCATATATGCCCCTCCTTCTGCCACTTTTCCCTATTATAACATTTTGCATTTGTGTGGTACTTTTGTTACAGTGGATGAAATAATATTATGATTATACTGTTAACTATAGTCCATATGTTACATTAGGTTCATTCTTTGTGTTGTACAGTTCTGTGGGTTTTTTCGTTTTTATTTTTTTCTGGTAACATACATACAACCTGAAATTTCCCGTTTCATACACTTTCAGATATTCAGTTTCAGTGGTATTATGTACACAGTGTTGTGCTGTTGTCACCACCATCTGTTATCAAAACTTTCCCATCACCCCAGACAAACCAAGTATTAAGCCAATTAAGCATTAACTCCCCATTCCCTACCCCCACCTGGTGGCCCCAGGCAACCTATATTCAGTGAATTTTCTATGAATTTGCATATCCTAATTATTTCAGATAAGTGCGCATTTTTATGTAAGATTGTTTGGGACCATTTTAATGAAGTGAAGTCAAGGGCTTTTGTGTAAGTGGGTCCACCTGGGATTCCGTTGCTGGGTGTTGACTCGTTATGTGACCAATTCACTGTAGAATATTCTGTTGAAATAGAGCTAAAGGACAAATTTGTAAGGAACCTCAGGATCAGGTAGTGCTTAAAAGCTTTTTTCAATTTCAACTATTAAGGCAAGACACTGATGTGCTTATATAATAAATAGTTCTCTTCAGTCTTACAAAGTATTTTGCTAACTTCCTCATTTAAGAAAAGTGATACGTTAATAATAACTGTTTTAGAGATTGTCAGTTTTGTCTTTTGTTTTTGTGCATCTTGGGAAAGGAGGCATTTTCTTTTCCTTTTGCAAACTGGTAAAAATTTGTCCTGATTGACTGGGTAACCTTGGCTGTTTTTACCACATATGCCATAGATACGCACATTTTGTGAAGTGTCATGGGCTCATATAAATAAAATTACATTGAGGAGTTTGAGGTTTTGATATTTTATGACAAAATGTGTAATTGTTCATGGGTACAGGATTCTGAACTCTAGAAGCATGGGTGACAAATAGCATTGCTCAATATTTCTTGTTAAACCTATTAATTTTCTATGGTAGAATCACCACATTCTCTTCAGAGTAGTGAATGGAAGGATATTATGGTTTTTTTTTTTCTGAGGTAAAGAAAAGCCATATATTGCATAGAACTGTGGTCAATAAATTAATGTCTTGAACAAAGTCTATTTCATAATTATTTCTGAAAGTTACTCTCTCCACGTGAAGACAGTTTAGCGTGTATTTCCTTAGATTGAATACTTGCTAATTCAAATGTCTAAATGTAAATTGGATTTTACTCTTAGCTGTTACTGCTGCCCTTAGCCCCTCACCGCTACTAACTACTGTTACTACCACAGTTTTCTCTGGGCCAGGCACTGTTTCAAGAGCTTTATGTGTGATCTCATTTAATCCTCCCAATAACATCTGAGGTAGGTACCATTATTTGCACCATTTGCAGTTGAGGAAGTTGAGTCACAGAGAGGCTTAGGACTTTGCCCAGGGTCAAACCAGGATTTGTACGCAGTTGCATTTCAGAGCCAGTGCTCATAACCAGTGGACTGCAACTGCCTGTCCAAGGCAGGCCATAAAACTCTCCGCAACTCAGTTGCCACCAGTTACACAGGTAGGACATTAGTAATTAGTATATTTGTATGTGTTAAGGAATCTCCAGAATTACTGAAATTTGGAATGGCCACTGTAGTCAGACCAAAATTCCACTGGTTGAGCCCCCTTCTGGTAATTTCATTCTCTTTCTGTTCGAAGGACATTATGAACTCGTACGCTTTTGGTTTTGGTGCATGGTTGCACATCCGTCACCTGATGAGACACCTCGTGAGCTGACCTGATAACCCATCTTCCTGCTGTCCCTGTTGGGATTCCCGCGGTGCTCTGTGGCCCATTGACTCTCCGTGTTCTCCGTGGCGCATATTTCCATAATGGCTGGTGGGGGCTTCGTGGCGTGAATGTAGACCTGGCGTCCTGGTGCCTTGGTGCATACTGAGTCTGGAGCACCTGAAAGCATGCCTTGGTTGTACCTGTGTGTACGACAGCTGGCAGGCTGCCAGGGGGGTTCGGGGATTGACACTCGTTCTCCATTCACACCCAGCACCATTTCTTTTCCTGAGGAAATGTGGCCTTTTTGGTAGAGTCCCACATTTCCTTAGGACTGTGGCATTTCTGTCTTGGGTTGTTCTGTGTTAATCCTGTGGGTGTTGCCATTCCTTTTACCTGCAGCCTCTCGACGTCATTCCAGGTCCACTAGTGCTCTCTCCACTGCTGAATCTGTTGGGCAGTCAGGTGAACAAGTGCTAACTGCATGCCTCAGCTTCTTCATACGTTCTAGTTCCCAGCCATTTTAGCATCTGTTTCCATCAGTGTCGGCTAGCACTTGGCATGTATGCACCTCATTTTTTTTTATTTTGCCCCAATGTGCTTTTATTTTTTGAGTTGTTGAATGTTTATAGTCCTGTTACTAGGCTGTAGATGCCTTATAGCCTGTTTGACAACATTACTTCTCCAGTGTTCATATTTATGTTAAAAACCAAACAAAGCGGGAAACAGCCCTCCACTCCCACCCGCACCCCAGGAAAGCAACAGCCAAAAAGGTGTCAGGTAGGGTCCCTGTGGGGAAATGGGGTCTGGATATCATCCAACAGAGTCTTTCACCTCGATAGTCTTCATTTCAATGAAGTATCGATTATTAATGTTAGGTTCAGATTATTTGAGATTCCATTTAGTTGCCATATAGTTCCAAATTATGGCAAATATAATTTCATACGTATTAAAATACATGGATTGTCCTAAAACATTTTATGGAAAAGCAAGATAAGAATTCAGATAATCAAGTCAGGCCAAAGGTAGCCTAATCCTTAGCAGCCTGCCAACTCGAAACCTTCCGTCTCAGCTCTGTCGCGAAATCCACTGGGTAGCCTTAGGGCCCAAAAGCAAGCATCCTGAAATAGAGCATCCACTTGCCATATTGAACTGGCATCATTTTGATGAGCTTAGAGTCCCTAATGGTGACAGTTTTGTCAATCGAATAAGACATATTCTATTAATTTGCTAGCTATTGATGGCCACAACTGTGACCAGTTAGTTCACTGAGTCAAACATCCTCTGTTCTTCCTCTAAATGAAGCCAGCTACACATTTTAGCTATGTAGATGCTGATCCACATGGGCCAGACTGAGGGCACAGTTGTATGTATCCATGTCTTAGAAAGCTGAACTCTATAATCGTTTTAGAGTAATGAAAATGTTGAGCAGAGATTGGTCTAGTGAAAACAAAAGGCTTATAATTTTGCTTAGATCCAGACCAGCATTTCCCCCTACAATTTGAAATTCAAATGGTCTATCATTTATATCAGATGATCTGCAGTCACCGTGTATGGCAAAGCTGTGTGCATCTGGGAAGCACAGAATAATTGCATTGTTCTTACAGTTTTAATTTGTGTCTGAAAAATCAGTATTATCCCTGGAGTAAGAATTGCTGGCATGAGATCTACTTATTTTTTTTTACTTTCCTTTTTTTTAAAAGACTCAGTTTTATTTACGTTTATGCCGGATGATTTTTAAATGGCTTATAACTGAATTACTTTTGTTCTGTTACTCATAAATGCTCTACTATCTACCCTTTTTTAATGAAAGAAAAATCAAAGATCATTTATAAAACAATGCTGTATGTGCACAATAAATCCCAGATTTACAGTTGTTTCATATTTCAGCTGATAAATGTATATGTATGTATAATTGCTTGTGTGGTCTTTCTTTTTTGGTTTATATGACACATTAAATCATGGTTTAAACATCACAAGTAATGACATTTACTATCAATAAGTGCATTAAAAAAGGGGATAGTATAGCATACAATTTTTGTTTCTTTATAAAATTTTGACTGTATAACTTTTTTGACTAGGAGTGTTTCAGACTTTTTCGCTTTTTTGTGGTGTTGGAAAGTGTAGTGTTTTAAAAGTTAAGTAATACTTCAATTTTAAAGTTCACCAGTTTTGTTGGTGATGTCATGTTACATATCTAAAATTTTAAACATATTTTACAGGAAAGATTAATTCAGGTAAAACAGATATTAGTTCCCATTTATTTTAATTGCTTTATTACTGGAATATGACTAATACAGAGGTTTTCCTTCTGTAAACAGTGTCTTATTTGCTAACATGGAGAAAACATTTTTTTATCTTAACATTTTTCTTCTAAAGGTTTTTGTACATTAGAATATTAAACATGAAACTTTTCACCTGCAGATAGCTGTGTCCTGTTACAGTTTTCCAGCACTTCTTAAGCAAGGCTGGTCACCTGATTTAATGGGTCTTTAAAAAGTTAGTCTTCATTATCCATGATCATTAGCAAGCTTAGAATAGCTGTTTGAACTGCTAAAATTTCTTGTAAATTCTTTGGATTCTTTCCATTTTGTTTACATGTATAAAGATAGTTGTTTATAAATCCTTTGAGGCTTCAGGTAAAATTTATACTGAATATTATCTGAATGTTTTAGCAGTGAAGATGATGGATTTTTGTGGTTATTATTAAAGAATTTTAATGAATTGATTTTCAGATAACCGTTGGTGGCACAGAGGCATCATGGTGAACAAATATCTAAGTTTAATTGAACTTAATATCGGTTGAACCGTAGTGACACTAATGAAAATTTGCACAGAGATCAATTTAATATATTTGTTTCAAATTTTACCTTTTTGATAATTACACATTGCATTAGAACTTACTTGTGAATCCGTGAAGCTTTCTAATTAGTTTAAGCAAAGCTCAGGACCACTTACCTCTAGAGGGAAAGCTAAATAGATCAAAGACTCAGAGCCCAGCTCCCTTCTATAATAAGTTTCCCTCTCCCTTGTCTCAAAACTCGTCAATAATAAAATATCATTAAAGAACCATTTCAGTCGACAGGAAGGAGGCTTTGTGGCATGCTGGCATTAAGTGTGAACAGCTTAAACCTGGCCACAGGTAAAAAAGCGTAGTTAAAATTGGTGAGAGGCTCTCGGGGCCTCTGTCCTGTTGGTGGGAAGAGGTGCGAGCCCTTGCAAAGACCTGAGAAGTTTTGAATTAAAGTGACTATCTTTTCCTCTTGTTTTCTGAATAGACCGGTTTGGGCTTGGCCAGCCAGGAAGAATACCTGGTTCCGTGAACGCCATGCGGGTTTTGAGCACAAGCACAGATCTCGAGGCTGCTGTCGCAGACGCGTTGGTAAGAGGCCCACTGTGTGCCGTCGCCCTCAGTGATTCGTCTGCAGTTTTCTCTCTCCTGACAGGAAATTGCCCCCAAATCAGGTCACCGAATCATCTTTGACACTTTTAAAGTTGTGTAAATACTGGATAAATTTGTTATTATTGCCGCCTTCTTCAACTTTTACCTCTGCACACAGGTGAAAACTGGCCTTACGGAAAATACTAGCACCAAGTACTTCTTATGTCTGTGCCTCAGTATCAAGGAAGTTTTAAGGACATTGGGCTTCTCGGATGTCATTGGGCTTCTCGGATGTCATTGGGCTTCTTTTTTTCTTTTTATCTGTGTTTCTGTTTTTTGTTTTATTTTTGTTTTTGTTTTTTGCATTTCCTTTTTTCCATTGTGTTGCTTCCTTTTTACTCTTTATAGACTGATGGCATAGCCTAAACGTATTGTAATAGTAAGTGATAGCGCTTGTGTTTGAAAATCTTGCATTTATTTCATTACATCACTAGTTGGTGCACATGTTTTGCTTTTGTTTTTTAAATAGGACTCTTAAATCATCGTTTAAGAAAATTTTCCTAAATTTCAGGGTCGGCCCTTTGAGGATGTCAAACACGGGTGGAATGTGTTTTTGCATCACTGTAATATAATATCCTTTAAAAAAAAAAAACAGTATAAAGTGATCTGAAGTCCTTTAATTTGTGCTTACAGCAAAAAGTTATTCGAGTCCAATCAGCTTGTGATCAGATTACTTTCTAAAGAGGCACTTCAGCTGGTAGTAACAGCCTCTTGTATATTCCGGTTTATGTGCTTAGCATTTGAAATAGATATTCTTTAGAACTGTCTGATCTCTGGTCTTGCCCTTGCTGTTTTAAGATTTATTCCCTTGTAAGGAAAGTAGTACATAAAGTCCTGCTTTCAGACCCTGAAGTTTTTAGTCCAGCCGTGTTTTCATCTGATCCAAATTTTATGGTCTAAGGCGACAGTGATTCTAGCTTTCATCCCTTCCTATCATTCCATCATTTGTTCTTGCTCAGCCAGGTTTCTTTGACAGACATGTGTGAGCAAGCAGTTTGCCAGTCTCCTAATGCTCTCCCTGCAGGCCAGGACTTCCTGGCCAGCTCTGTTCAGCCTGATGTAGAAGAGCTATTTTCTGGCAGGTCCTGGATTGAGGGTACATGCTCTACCCATGGCTTTAACTCAAGAGTCAAGAGCTGAAACAGAATTCTGGGCAGCTCTTTCTCCATCCAGTTGCAACATTTGGAATCTGTTTCTTAATTATTCGGGGACCCAAAGAAGTAGAGGGCAGAGGGGTGGGAAATGGCTGATGCTGTAAACTCTGGGTTAAATAGGACTTCCATTTAAGGTGGGGAGTCTTTTAGTTCTTCAAAGAACTGAATAAGGGACTGTGTGCAAAGTTCTAAGAGGCAGAATGGGTCTTGGGAATTTAAGCTTTGGCTTGGCTTGACTTGGGCTTTTTTCTGAGCTCTGACTCCCCTTGCACTGGTGCTGTAAATCAGCTGCCCTTACTACTTTTGGACCAAACTGTTTGCTCCCTCAGAGTGATCAGCTTCAAGAGAAGAGAAGTGCAAAAATGGTACAGAATCCTTGCCTCACCGGACAGGAGCCCCCAGGGTAGACAGAATCTGTCATAGGACTCAATAGTAGATGTCACAGTGACCTTGTGTGCAGACCTGTGCTTGGCTGGTTTGGGGAAGATTTTAGACCAGAATTACAGCAAGTATCAGACGGTCTCATAAGAGGTGGTAGGAGGGATAAGAAATGTCATTTTGAAAGCATTTTTATTATTATTCGCTTGGATGAAATGCTTGCTAACCTATATTTTTAGTTTGCTACGATATGTTTTGCTATACACTTTTGTTGCGAGAACATTCCCCACATATGCTTCTGACATAATTCTCTATGCTTTTTCCCCATCCTTCAATATTTTCCTGCCTACAGCTGTTAGGAGACTCCAGGAGCAAGGTACCAGTGCTTTAACTTTTGTTTTACAACTTTATTTTTTTTCTGTTGCAAGTATATTTCCTTTAGGGGGTTAGTGGAAGCAATAAAAAATGTAGTATAGAAATTTGGATCTAATTATGATTTTGTTGAATCTAGTGATGCTTTTGTCAGTGATGGAATCAATCACATTTCACATACATTTGTGAGAGTATTTATTTTGAATGTCAAGCTCTGCTCGTTCTCCTATTAATATTTCATTTTATTTGTTAATCCAGTTTGTTACCTATTCTATCATTATTTCACGAATGTATTCATTAGACATTTTTCTCATTTTAGGAATCCAGTTTATGGATAAGTAGAATAATCATGTAATTTATTATCCAAACAAGGTTACTCTGAGAGTGAAAGGGGGTGCTATTAAAATTATGCTGGGACAATAGACATAAGGTAGAACTGCCTGGGACAATTTGGGATGTACATGTAAACTGTATTCTTACAGAAATGCATTTGAACCAGTTAAGTCAATAATTATTATTTGCTGCTAGAGAAAATGTACTTTATTGATGTTGTATAGCCGTTGCTCTATTATTTATGGGTTTAACTTAGTTTTATATCCAGGGTAAGAGACATGGCTAAAGCAGGCAACATAGTCTACTTTAAGAGGGAACCTATTTGTGTTACAAAACTTTAAATAAGTCCTTCTTCCTAACAGTGGCTTGGTAATTTAAGAATCATTTTATGTATTTTATTTCTGCCACTGACCTTTAAATTTCAGACTTTTCTTAAGGAAGCAGAAGTATTCAAACAAGTAGGCCCGTACCCAAGATACATGGCTTTTGGTTGAGGGCTGGTGACTGGCACCCTGTGATGAGTCTGTGCCGAGCTGGGTTACTGAAATGTGCTATTCCATTTAATCCTCACCCACAAGCCTGTGAGATGGGTGTAGTTATCACAGTCTTACAGATGGGGACACTGAAGCAGAAAAATTAGGTTTTTTGAAGTCCCGCAGCCAGTGACTGTTGACGACAGCCCACGTCTCTCACTGCCAAGGCCACACCCCCTACCAGACGTGTCCTCTTGCCCACCTAGGGAGTACTGCACCAACTTAGCTTACCTATGGAAAGACCGCTTTTCCGTTTCCATGTCGCTGACTACGGGCACAAGGAAGTGTGTGTGTTTATGTTTAAACCCTGGCTGCTCTTGCTTTTGTTTGGTCGCACTCCCGCAAACCGATTTCACCTTTCCATGTCTTCTTTGCGCCCCTTCGCTGCACCTGGCAGAAGAAGCCCGTGAGGAGGCGATATGAGCCCTACGGGATGTACTCCGACGACGACGCCAACAGCGACGCCTCCAGCGTCTGCTCCGAGCGCTCCTACGGCTCCAGGAACGGCGGCGTCCCCCATTACCTGCGACAGACAGAGGACGTGGCGGAGGTGCTCAACCACTGTGCCAGCTCCAACTGGTCGGAGAGGAAGGAGGGGCTGCTGGGCCTGCAGAACCTGCTGAAGAGCCAGAGGACACTGAGGTCAGGGCAGGGGCAGAGGCGAACGGACCTCGGGTCCCGTGTCGTCCCCCATGGGGCTCCGACTGGGTCCCTGCCACCCGTGGGGTTCCTTCCAAGTTCCAGGCGCCAGGGCGGGCACCAAGACTGCAAAGAGGCAGGCAGCCCTTGCCACTTGAGGCTTAGCGAGTTTGTTAGGTTGTGTAAAACATTTGGTTCCCTGTGGAGCATCCATGTTGAATAGGTGGGAAATCTTGGTACAGACTGCAATTCAGGTTTAAAAAAAAATATATTAAACAACTGTGCAAGTTAGTACGATTCATTCCAAGCTGGGGTACTGTATGAAATGTTTGCTGCTTCGGTCTAAGTGCTTGATAAAAGGCAGAAGAAAACTGAGCCTCTTGGTTTTGCCTTTAGTTAGACCTTTGCGGAGTCAGCAGGGATTGTTAGGAGAAAGTAGAAAGTTGTTAGCAGACTTCCGGGACATAGGGTCTGCTGAGCAGATTCGTGGTGCTATGGAGAGCCTGTTTTTCACACACACATTTTCATAATAGCAGTTGATTAGTTAGGAAACACAATTTCTCCTTCATGGTCAAGTCACAGCTGTTGATGAAAGCAGCATTATGATTAGAAAATACAAGTGTAGAAGTTGTCTTGGCTATTAAAATTTTTTTAGGAAAAATAACTTAGTTTGAGTCTGAAATCCTGTGCACTTTTGTCCATTGCAGCAATCGATTTTGTGACTTAAGTTTCGAAAGCACAGATGACTCAGACGATCCCATTCTTAGAGGGAGCCTGCCTGTCCTCTGGAAGTGGTGACAGTGTACAGTTCCATAAGTGTACAGTTCCATAAATTGGTCAATTCACTATTTGTTAAGAATCCTTGAAATATTTGTACCCTTTGGCTCAGTAATTCTACTTCTAGGGCAAAGTGTATAAAGATGTTTATTAGAGCGTTTTTGTAATAGTAAAAATTCAGAAATAACCTCAATATGTAATACTTTTCTGAGTATGTTATTGGTATTTGTTTATCTAATATTTAAAACAACCCTATAGGGTAGGTTTCATTATTATCCCCATTTTAAAGACGAGGACATTGAGGCACGGAGATGTTAAATAACTTAACCCAGGTTAAATATCCAGCTAAGTGGTGGAAAAAGGATTCTGACACAGGCATTCTGACTCCAGAATCCCGCTCTTAAATCACAATGATTAAAATTTACTGCTATGGGATTATATTTAAAAGAATGTTAAATGGAAAAGGTGACACACAAATTTTTAAAATTCATGTATGTTTGTATACACACAGAGAAACAAACATACACCTTATACATGTGCACAGCAAACAGAAAATAAAATGGAATAGTCCAGAATAATAGCAGTATTATTTCTAGAATTATTGTTTTTGCTTTATGTTTCTGTATTTCACAAATTTCCTAAAATAGGCATGTGTTACACATACCAAAAAAGTATGTGTTTATATCATATCTCATCAAATCTGTGGCCCCATTGATTGGCACACCATTATTTTATATCCATCTAAGAAGAAATGCTGCTCATTAAAGCATGGCAATACTAAAATGACATTGTATGATGAATCTCAAGTACAGAGATGTGGAAATATGAAAAAGTGGGTAACTTAGATACCAAGAAATGCAGTACCTTGTGTTCTTTGGGTAATTTTTCTTGAGATAAAATTGTGAGACTGAATAAGCATACAGTCATCGATGGAAGCCCCTCGTGGATGCTGCAGAACCAGGGGGCCCGAGTTGTTAGCAGTATTGAGGATTATTATCAAGCTGTCTGCTTGGCATGCGGTGGGGTCACTCAGGAGGGGTGATGCTTACATCAGGCCTTGAAGTAAAAATGGGACTCAGATAAACAGCTAACGATAAGGAAAGGCCAAGGGAACTAGCACAAAATGAGTATTGGCTTTGTCCCCAGCACAGTTGTAAGTACTATAAGTTATTTCTCAGTCCTCTCAGCAACCCAATCTTATTTGGCCAACATGGAAACTGAGGACTTTGTCCATAGCAAAACTGAAGTTAAACCTAGGTCTGTCTAACCCTAAAAACACATATTTTCTAGTTCATCCCACTGCCTTTCAGCTGTGGCAGGTGGAAAACAACTGGGGTGAAATGAAAGGGATTTGGCTCATGGCTTTGCAAAGCCGTTTCAGATGTGTGAACTTGGGTAATTGATTCTCTGAGTCTCAGTTTCCCCATCTTAAAATGAGGGCAAAACCATTTTGGTTTTATAGTCCTTTTACTTTTATCCTTTAATAAAGATAATTCATTTGCAGAAAAAAGCATTTTCATATAAATATAAATTATGTAAAGCTTACGTAGTTGATTGAACCAAAAGGATTTCGAAGAGCATAGCAGTAGCTAATTGCTGTGTGGATTTGTTAAATTTTAAATTCCTTTATTTTCCTGTTATTTCCTCTAGTCGGGTAGAATTGAAAAGGTTGTGTGAGATCTTCACCCGGATGTTTGCTGACCCTCATAGCAAGGTAAGTCTGGGGCCATGCCTTACCCGCCCACCTGCATGACATACATGAGCTGCGAAATACCCTCCCCAAGGATGGAGAGAACTCCCCTAGTGCAGGTCAAACTTTACAGATTTGACACCAATTTCGGCAACAGTGTGTGTTCTATCTTGTGAAAATGGAACTCGTGGAAACTTCAAATGTCCATAAAACTTCAAGTTAAATAAAGTGTGGTTCAAGGAATATTTATCATGGAGGAGATCAGATGTAGTCTTAACTCATTCAGCAAATAGTGCCTCCTCTTAACTAAACACTACGCTAGGTTCTAGAGTATAAGATTGCATTATAATATAGTACATTATTTGAACTTAGGGTAATGAAGAAAACAACCAAGTGTGTTGTTACTTTTTTTAACCTATGTAGAATTTGTCTCTGTGGGGCAGGTTAGAAAAATGTAAGATTTATGTAATGGATTTATCAAACACCGAATTATTTCTCCAGATAGAATCTTGCTATTCCCAGCAACTTTCTGGATCTAAAATAGGTAGTCACCTAGCTGGGGCCCACACCTCCCTGGAGCCAAGGGTTGCACTGAGCCTGAGAATGGCTTTTTTGGTGTGGGAATCCCTGCTGAGGACAAAACACCCATGGGTTTGGGGTAAGGCCCCTCCAGGGGTGATGCTGACAGGGGGACCCTTTACCAAAGTTCACTAGGAGTCCAGATTTTAAGTATATACCCTTGTTTGGGAGGAAGCCCTTAGAGGCTGTTAGATACTTTTATAGAAAGAAAATGGGAGTATTAGGATTTAAAGAAAGTTAAAGGGTGGACATAGGACAGAAGCTAATGTGCAGAAATTGATAAACCTTAAAACAACCTAAGCAAATCTTAAATGCTTGCCAGTCAGGAATAACCTATCTTCTCCTACCGTTCTCCTTGTAAAAATGGTCTCATCCAGGTCAACCTGGGAGAAAGAAACCTGTGATGGCCAGCAAGTCCAGTTCTTGTGATTTCCCTTGCTTTCCTGTCCTTTCTTCCTTATAGGAATTGTCCTTGAAGTGTCACACATCCAGCCACGCATCCATCCAACATTTCCTGAGTACTCACTCTGGGCTCAGGTTACAGAACATACGATGTGTGCCCTGCCTTTTGAGACGCTCAGGGGGGCACTTAGGGGCACCAGTGCAGGGGCTTCTTTTCCTGGGCAGCAGCTCTCCTCACTCAGTCTCGGTCTTGAAGCATGTCTCAAAATCCCTAACTGACCCTCACCACAAGGTTAACATTAACAGTATTAATAAAATCAAAGAAAGGTTGCGTTTAAAGGCCACGCAGCTGTCCTAAGATTTATGATTATCAAGACTTTTTTCTCCAAGTGTGGGTTAGAAGCAATAAGATTTATGCCATAAGCATAATAAGATGATTAATAAGATTTACAACATAAGGGATATGAGCTGGTTTTGGACACTGATGGAATTTCTGTTACCTGTCACCTCTAGATTGCTGATTCAGAACCAGAATATGAGGATAAAGAAGGAAATTTGTTTCCATCAGAAGGCTCTTGTACAGTGAGTTTGGAGGGCTCAGTTTAGTTAATATTTGCTAGCTGCCTGTGAGCTAAGCCAGGAATCCCATAGCTGGGCCTCATTTACTTTTTTTTTTCAAGCTGTCTCACGAGAGACCCCTGGTGTCAAATAGTTGCTGTGCTGGAACAGATTGCTGGGTTGTCCCAGTAGAGTAAGTCTCGATTTTACAAGAGAGAGGAATGCAGTGCTACTTAACTCTTGAAAATTGGTTCAGGGCAATCCCACTGTGCACTCTACTTCACCTGAGATAGCACTGATAATCACACAGCAGCTTGAGAATACATGAACTGTCAGCATCTTTTATTTTAAGCCAAAACCTTTTATAACTTTCTAGTATCTGAAATTAGCATATGTCAAAATACCTGCCTAGAATGCAAAACAACATACAAAAATGAGTAGGTTTTTTTGCTCATTTTATAGTAGTATTCATTGAATGCTAGATAGTAAACAATAATAATATAGGATTAGGACATTTCAAAGGTCTTTAAAAAAAAGAGAGAGAAAAGTCTTCAAGACTGAATTCATACTTTTCAGCTAAGTTAATTCCTCTCTATACTGAATTTTAAAGGCCTATATCAAGGGAGGGGAGAGTATTTTATTAGTTGTAGATTTTTCAGGTCTTTTAAGAAACTGCATGGAGATAGTATTAATTCACAGTGGACTAACATTGAATTTGTTTTGTTGCATGGCCTGCTTTGCGGTGGAATTCACAACAGAGAGTAAGTTCCAATCCTTTTTCCTATGTCTGTTTTTGGCAATACATTTGCCTTCTATAATGAGAACAGTTGTTAACAGTGTTTGTTAACCAAAGTTATGAGATTCTGGGCAAAGCCAGTGTGGGCATTGTTAATGTTTTGTAGACCTGGGCGGAAATCATGACTGTGGTGAAATACCTGGTTTTCATTTTTATTCCTTTTCTAGGTTTTCAGTATGTTTCTGGAGACTCTTGTGGATTTTATAATAATTCATAAAGATGACTTACAAGACTGGCTTTTTGTTCTTCTCACACAATTACTTAAGAAAATGGGAGCAGATTTACTTGGATCTGTGCAAGCAAAAGTGCAGAAGGCTCTAGATGTGACAAGGTAAGTGTTAAAGGTGTAAACCATTTAATGTGATGAGATCTCACGGGGTTTCTTGCCACTCTCTTCTGCCGTGGTGTTTGTCATCCACTTGAGTGTTACTCTCTTCCTCATTTCCCGTGATCTCTTGTTGACATATTTATTGACATGTCATACTAATCTATGAGACGAAATATCCACCTCTTCCTTGAGTTGGCATTTTTTTGAATGCCTAAAATAAATGTAAAAGCAAATGTAAAACTTCTTAAATGGATTGTCTTCTCTTTTAAAAAACATTTTTTAAATATTGGTTTATTTCCTTCTGAAACCTTGGAGTATTTTTAATACTTCACCTTCTTATAGATCACCCTAAAAATTGCTATAATATGCAACCAAGTCTCCCTGTCTGATGTGGGGTTCCCATTGATCTGGGAACGGTCTCTGCTTGGACAGTCCATTGTTCCGAGACTGCTGACACGTTCACTGCATTTGTAACCCTTCTGGCTATTAGGAGAAAAGAAAAGCTGCCAAAGCTCAGAAAAGTGTGAAAAACCGACCATATGTTGGCCTTGTTCAAAACCTCTTCTCTGTTGTCTGTGCAATTGTAGGTCCTACCTTGCAAATACTAGGAATTAGGTGATCTCAGAAGGAACTCTGCATTAATGCCTTGGTTGTGAATTGGTGGAAGGTGGTGGGAAGTGCATCAAGTCTGTGGATTTTTCACAGAGCAACCAAATTAATAACTCCAGCTTATTCAAAATTATCATTAGTGCAGTACATTTAATTTACTAGGTATCATAGAATTTTCAAAGTAACAGGCTATCAAGATGATCTGCATTTTGTCAGTGAGGAGACAGAGACTTTGACTCGACTTGCCCAGGGTCACACCTGGTGTTGGCAAGTCTGGGAACTAGAATCCAGGATTGCTGGTTGCTGCTGTGTTGTTTGTTCCCGTTATTGCAGACTACCTTATAGACGTCCCCTCTCCTGTAGGGCAGAGGAGAGCAGAGCGAGTGGCCGTGCCTGTCCTTCCTGCTCAGGCTCACTTGACTATATCACAGCAGCACATGCTATCTGGTTCAGCCCCCATGCTTGCATCTCCTACGTCTCCTACCTCTGGTTCTGCTGTTTCTTGACCTTGTGACATCTTGTACAAGTCTCATCAGAGTACAAGTTGCATTCTTAACTTCCATCTGTGTTTTTGTTACGCAATAGCAGAAAGGATGGGAGAAGTTAATCTGAATACTCAATAGGTGTTGACTTTATATACTCTGAATCAGAGTCGCTATATTCACCTTGTATTGCCGTGTACCAGTTACCACAAACTTAACAGCTTAAAACACCATCTCTTTGTTAACTCACAGTTCTGTAGATCACAAGTCCAGAAGGGCGTGTCTGGGCTTTATGCTCAGGCTTTCACCAGGCTGAAATCAAGGTGATAGCTGGCTGGGAAGGCTCTGGGGAGGCATGCTCAGGTTGTTGGCAGAATCCAGTTCTCTGCAGTAACAGGCTCGAGGTCCCCCATTTCCTGGCTGGCTTCAGCTGGGGGCCACCTGCATTCTTTCTCAAGCTTTGAATCTCTGATTTCTTCTGCCCCAGCCAGAGAAAACTCTGCTTTAAAGGGCTCATATAATTGGATTAGGCCCACCTGAATTATTCAGGATAATCTCCCTGTTTTAAGATCTACTGATCAGTAACCCTCATTACATCTGCAAAGTTCCTTTGGCAAGTAACTAGCATGTTCATTCGTGGCTGTGATAACTCGTGATAGTCCACAGTCCCACGGATAGGGGCGGGAAGTTTTGGGCCAGTTGTAGAATTCTGCCCACCAGGCAGTTACAACCAAAAACCTGCCCTTTGGCCTTACCTGCTATAGTGATTGCCCTGCAGGTGATTTCCCATGTGATCTGGAGTCATTCATTTGCTCATTCTTCTGTTCGTGTATTCATTCTATATTAGGGACCCACTGTACATGTCAGAAGCAAGATCTACAATGCAGTGTTTGGGACATAGTTGTGGCCCCTGCTGTGATGGTGGTGTAGTGGGGCAACTTGCCATAATGTTAGAATGTGCTAACTGCCACTGGGTTCTGTGTGCCTTTAAATATTAGCATTTCTTTTTTTTAAATGTGGGAATGATATTTCTGAGGCCAAATTTTACAGACAGATTTCAAGAGACTTCTTTTCCCCATTTACTCGCCCCTGGAATTAAACATGGTGGCAAGCATCCCAACTGGAAGAAACCTTAGAGGCCAGTGGTTTGTCGCTGCTAGTTTACAAATGAGCAGGTCAAGACCCAGAGAGGTTTACTGACTTTCGCAGTCTCTGAATGGCAAAGTATAGGCTAGAACCCACACATTTGGTTGCCGCCCAGAGTTCTTTCCACTTGGCCACACAACCTTTTAGCCCCCAAGAAAATTCCAGGGTCATTGTTTCCAAATCGATGTGTCCGTTAACCCATGCAGACTTCAATAACAATGTTGGTGTTAACAGCTTCTCTTTACTGAGCAACTTGGTGTGCCAATCACTGAGCAGTTTACAGTTCTAGGTGAGGGTGAGGGGTCTTTTGTTTTCTGCATGAGAATGAGGAAACTGAGGCACAGAAAGATTGTCATTTGCTCAAGTACATAGTGAGCCAGGGCCAGAATTTGAACCCAGGTTCCAGCCTTCAAAGCCCATGTTTGTTCCTCTACACTATCAAACCAACTATTGTCTTTGGTCCCTGACCTTGTAGATCTGTATAATTTGCATGGCTAATAGAATACTACTATCCAATATTCATTCCTGCTTTTCAATGAACTCCAAGCAACACTACATTTGCAATAAGGCTTTCAAACTCCATCAAGTTTAGATAATTAAGCTCAGTGGAATTAGGGGACATTTGCTATAAAGGTTTAGCCAGGGATCGACCACAGGGGCTGGGCTGATGTGGCTGACTTAAATGAGTGACGCAGGTGGTGGGCTGGAGAGCTGAGGTCAGCTTGTGGCTGTGTTGGGATGTGGGCCCAGTGGTGCCAGACTTTTCAAGAAAGGTCAAAAATGCAGATTTGGGCAACACTTTGAGATACTCCCCCTCCCCAACAGTGTGAAGGCCAAGCAAAATGTACGAGACAGATTTGCCCACTTAGCTTGAGTGAATTTATAAATAAGAGTCATTTCAGAATTACAAGGGTAGTGGAACCCTTAAGACTCCTATCCTAAATTTTGGTGATTAAGGAAAAGAGTTTTGTCCTCCTGTTAATTTTCCTGGTTGCCTCTTTCTTTAAGAAGCCTAATCTCAGTGGATTTGGTTTGACTCCTTAAAGCCTTTTCATTGTTCACTTCTTTTTCTCAGTGGCTGGGATGTATAGCTGTTCCAGCTTATCTAGAGTCATTCAGGGCTTATTCAAGGCATGTTTCAGTGATGGCTGAGAGTTGTTCCTCAGGTATAGACCTGATTGAGCATCTCTCGGTTTCTTTTACTTTGGCTTGTACCTAACAGATGACATATTTCCAGGTTAAACACACCTGTCACTTAAGTGTACTCCGGACCCATCCCTTGACACAGAAGGGGGAAGGCATTTTGTGTGTGGTTTTGTTGACTTCGTTTCTTTAATTTATAGTCACTGTGAGTCACTTTAAACCCAACTGCAGTAGTAGAGGAGCCAAGGACCAGCCCCTCCAGGAGTTCTGAGGGGTACCTTCTTCCAGATGTGGTCCTCAGAGCTCCACGGTACAAGTAGATGTGGGAGAAAAGAAGGCCATTGGGTCAAGTTGACTTTTTATTAGTAGCAATTCTGATACCTAGTATTCAAATCAATCCTTTAATTATTTGTTCCATTTTATAGACTTGAATCTGCAACCCTATTCTTATTTCATAGATTGAGAAAAGCTTCTGAGTCCAAAGAAAACAATGTAATCACTCCGGTTCAGTTGTACTAGATATTTTCATGGTATTATCTTTCCTGTCCATGTGGAAGTCACAGCCTCAGTATCCGCCTGGGCTGCATTATACTATCTTCAGCTAATCCTAGTAGGTGCAACATATTCAGGGAGAGAGCGCTGACTTTTACTGGCCAAGAGCCTCTCAGGGTTGCTTGATTGGATTGGAGATTACTTGCTCCAATTGATTGGATCAGAGGATGTGTGTTAATGGCTAAAAGAAATGGAGCAGGAGAAGGGCTTCCAAGGCCCCAGGCTTCTGTGTCTGTTCTGTAGCTGGATGGGGAGTTTGTGTCTTTCTGAGTATCTCACAGCATTCTTCTGTGGTAACTATAAAAACAGGCTTCACAGCCATGACCCAGCCAGGACCAAGGAGGACAGCCCAGGTTGCTGGAGCAGGGTCAGCTGTAAGCAGCCTAGTCAGGACACAGCAAGGAAGGTTTGGGAATCAGAACTGTTTTTCAGTGTGCAGTATTCAGAAAGGTAGCTGGAAAGAAGATGTGCAGATGTCTAGAGGGGAGATGGGAACCAGTTAGTTCATTGCCTGGTCTTTATTTTTAAAATTGCATACTCAGAGTAAGTTTAATATATGGTTTGGGAGTTTAAATTTAAACAAGATTTTCTATTTTCTATATAGCCATATATTATTTTAATATTTATAAAAAATAAAAAGTATTCTTTTTAAAAATGTGGACAGGCTTGCTTTTACATGTCTTAGAGCAATCCACCACAAGATGTTTTTGCTCTTACATGGTTTTACATTCTTCCTTGCCATAAATCTTTAAAAACAAGCACTGTTTTATTTTGTTTTGTTTTTGTACTTAGGGACTCCTTTCCATTTGATCAACAATTTAACATTTTGATGAGATTTATTGTGGATCAAACTCAAACTCCAAACCTTAAGGTCGGTAACTACTTGTTATTACAAATCAACCTGTAGAACTCAAATTTACCTAAAATGTACTTATTTTATACGTGACTCATATGTGACTATTATGTAAAAAGCTGCATGATCATTCTTTTATAAATCTTTGTTGGCATGTTTACATTTCTCTTGGTTAAATATCTAGGAGTGAAATTGCTAGTTTATAGGATCGGTATGTGTTTAACTTGATTAGAAACTGTCAAAATGGTTGTACCGTATTATATTCCCACCAACAATGTAAGAGAATGCCAATTGTTGCACATCTTCACCACATTTTGTCTTTTTCACAATTCATATTTAAACTAGAAAATTAAGACATTCTGATGTTTGAGATAGAAATGTTGATTTAATAGCAACCTTCTAAGACATGAAAATTGTTAAATGTTGGGGAAAATCATACCTTTCATAATATAACTAAATTGGAGAGAAGGATGTGTGTTAATTTGAATCAGATCATGTTCATCATCTGTTCCTTGGTCATTAACTCTCGTTGAGGTTTTAGGTCAAACTCAGTAAATAATAACCCTTTTCACCTGAGGTCACAACCAGCTGAGTGATGGTTGGAGAAGTAAGGACACAATATCAGTTTATTTCTAATAAATGCTGGCTTGCAGGACCTGGCCTAGAACGTTGAACTCGCCCTCCCAGTCCACGACCAGCCTCCTTGCAGGGGCTCCTGCCCTCTGGGTCCCCTGCTGCACAGAGGAGCAGCAGCATGCACCCCCCCCTGCAGGCGCAGCCACCTAAAGATGTGGAGATCTGGCTGCACGCTGGTGCCCGTGCCTGGGCTGACCCAGAGTCGGGGCGTGCTTTCTCCCTGGTGGAGTCCCACCGTGTGGGGGCACAAATCCTGAAGGAAAGAAGTTCCCCCTCAACAGTATTTTCTTTCCTCTGACCACCAGCTAAGAATTCTAGTCCAAGATTCATAAAGCATACTTAATGTTTATAATTATTGGCTCTTTCAGGTCAAAGTTGCAATCCTGAAATACATTGAGTCTCTGGCCAGGCAGATGGATCCAACAGATTTCATAAACTCTAGTGAGACAAGGCTTGCAGTTTCTAGAATTATAACCTGGACAACAGAACCAAAGAGTTCAGACGTGAGAAAGGTATGTCCAAAAGAGCTGAAGTTTCATTACAGGCTGTTCTTAGGCATGCGTTAGAAAAATATTTATTTAGAAGCTTGGAAATCACCCCACCCCCACATCCCACCTACAAACCGTTATCACTGTTTTTCTGTGGAAACCAAGGTTTTGCTGTGACCCCGTTTTTTCTTTCCTGCTCTGCCCAGATCCAGTCTCTGAATATCAAAATGAAAATCTGAAATATTGTATGATGGCTTCTTTGTTTTCCCAGGCATCTGTTTTACAGATTTTGTAATGTGAAGGCACTAATAGTTTAGTATTTTCTCTTGTTTTCCTTATATCTGTTTTATAACGTACTTTGAAGAAGCAATTGCATGTCTAAGGCTACCAAACCATAGGGTGCCTGATAGTAAAATGTGGTTGAAAATCACGATGAGATATAATGGATTCTTTATTTTATTTTATTTTATTTTATTTTTTTATCTTCATTTTATTGAGATATATTCATATACCACGCAGTCATACAAAACAAATCGTACATTCAATTGTTCACAGTACCATTACATAGTTGTACATTCATCACCTAAATCAATCCCTGACACCTTCATTAGCACACACACAAAATAACAAGAATAATAATTAAAGTGAAAAAGAGCAATTGAATTAAAAAAGAACACTGGGTACCTTTGTCTGTTTGTTTGTTTGTTTCCTTCCCCTATTTTTCTACTCATCCATCCACAAACTAGACAAAGTGGAGTGTGGTCCTTATGGCTTTCCCAATCCCATTGTCACCCCTCATAAGCTACATTATATAATGGATTCTTGACTTTTAAAAGAGCAAAAAAACCTGTGTTTATATACCCCACATTCTCTTTCTTTGGGAAGTGGGGTGGGGGGAGGTACAATTCCTCTTTTAGGGCACCCTGGTACCAAGGTGCTGGGTCCTTATTGTTTTATTAGCTCAAGAAAAATAGTTGCTACTTTCTTGTGAATGGCACATTGATAGGGAAATAAAAAAGAGTACAGGATACTGTCATTACCATTATTAGGTAGTAATCTCCCTCATAGACTGTGGTGAGGATTAAGCAGTGCATGTAAAGCATTTGATCTGTTCCTGACATGTTCTAAGCACTCAGTAAGTACTAGCTGCCGTTGCAGGATTTCTCTTACCATTCTCTTCCCGCCAGTGTTAGTGTTCTAAGCTTGGGTTTCACACGTGGCATTGTTCTTCTACTTGGTGTAAAAAGCTACTTAGCCTTTAGTACTTGTTATGGCCAGATTTCTCTGTTCTGCTTTCAGACTAAGAGTAGTTGATTTTGGTTAAATTTGTGTATAATCACGAATCTTGCATTTTTTCTTCTCTACTGGACTCCTTCCACAGCCATCCCTACCAAGATAGCCCTTTGGTCTTGAGGTAGTGTTGAAAATTGACCGCTTGATCCAGGTAGGGAAAATTGGAAGGATGACCCTAAGTAACAGTTAGCAAAATTGGTGCATTTCCAAATGCAGAAGGCCACTTAACTCCCTTGCTAATGGAGTTGAAAGAGCAGAACCCAAGAATTATGTAGAAGAGCTTTCTTTGGAAGAGTTGCAACCCATGTAATTCTCACATCTGTTGTATAAACTGAATTGTCCAAAGCTAAAAGAACAAGTGCAAATATTTTTAAAGCACTCATTCAAAATTATTGTTCTAATATTAACAAGTAATAACTTTTGATCCATGATTCTTTTGTAAAATATCTCAGCATTTATCAAAAGCTAGAAATCCCACAATTCATATACTGTTGGAATGATGGTCAACTCTTATTTTCAGTTATTTGGGATCATCTGTTGTTATGTCACAAAGCTTGGTCTACATTGATGTTCTGCTTCCGATTCCTGTCCCTCTTCTCACCCTTCCTCATTATGAGAGCTGCTCAGCTCATCACCTGCAAATCCCCTCAAACAATGCCCCTGAACTTTAGAGGACTCCGAGAAGGTTTTAGATCAGTACTTCTCAGTCCTGGCTGCAGTTAAAATCAACCTCAATTCCTGTGCTCTATGCCCAGGTAATTTGATTTCATTGGTTTAGGGTAGAGCATGGGCATTATTTTGTTTCTGGTTGGGGTTCCCTCCACTTCTGGCTGATTTCATGCACGGTCAGAGTTGAGAGGCCCGTTAATTTAGACCGTTTACCTGGTGTTGAACCTCAAGACATACAGACTGCTCACGCCATCTTGACCTGGTTGCAACGAATTCTCTTGCTATGCAGCCTAGATCCTCAGTATCTTGGAGACTGGTCCCAGCCTTGCTGCTCCCCGGTGCCGCCCCCACTCTCCTGCCCAGGACCTAGAGTCGTGCTGCCTGCCTCGAAACCCTGCATAGTAGTTGGTGCTCTGCTCTCCTTGACAGACTTCCTTCAAACTGTCTGAACCCCCATGGCCTGTTTTCTGTATATTGTCCACTCATTGCAGGCTGCTTTTATCATGGAAAGCTTCCTAGAGAAGTTAAAGATTCACTCACAGTCATGAAATGTGGATAGGAGTTTCATAGGCAATGAGAAGTTTAGGGGAAAAGTAGGCTGTGTTGAGAAGATACCATGAGGTTTGACTGAAACAGCAAGTCAGCTGAAATGTCTGAAGCAGAGGATTTTAGAAGTTGAGCAGTGGGAGACTGTTTGCTCATTCCTGTACGCCCAGCATCTCATGCAGCACCTGTAGGAACACAGTAGGTATTCAGTAAATATTTTGAAGGAATTAATGAATGGCAGCCATCCAAAGAGCAATAATCTAATTTCAAATGACGTCTTGAATTTATTTTTAAAACCATTGTATTGAAGTTCCTGTTTGGCTTTTATACTGGTTTTCTATTAGGGAACACACTACCACAAACTGATAGCTTAAAACAGCACACGTTTATTATCTTGCAGTTTTTGTGGGTCGGGAGTCTGGCACCTGTTGGCTGGGTTCTCTGCTCAGGGTCTCCCAGGACTGCCATCTCATCTAGCTCACTGGTTTTTGGTGAGCTGTCCTTGCAGTTAGAGGACAGAGGTCCTGCTTTCTGTTCTCAGCTCCTAGAGTCCACTTGCCATACCCTGTCACTTGGCCTCTCCAGAGCATAGCAGTTTACTTCTTCAAAGCCAGCAGGAGGATATTTGAAGAAGTGATGTCCAAAACCTTCCCAAATTTGATGAAAAACATTAATCTGTACATCCAAGAACCTCAACAGATGCGAAGAAGGATAAACTCAAGGAGATCCACACCTGGGCGTATCTGGACATATCACAAACTGTCAAAAGCCAAAGACAAAGAGAGAATCCTAAAAGCAACAAGAGAGGAGTGACTCACCACGTCCAGCAATCCTCAAGGTTAATGCCAATTCCTCATAGGAAACTATGGAGGCCAGAGGGCAGTTGGATGACATACTGTAAATGCTGAAAGGAAAAACTGTCCAGGAATTCTGAACTGCCAAACCATTCTTCAGAAATGAAGGAGAACTTAACACAGCCAGCAGGAGACTCTCCCACTTCGAATCTCTCACACCTCTTTTAAGGGCTCTCCTGGTTATATCAGCCCCACCCCAGACAGTCTCACTTTTGATGAACTCAAGGTCAACTGATTAGGGCCTTTAATTACATTCTGCCATGAAACATAATCGTGGAGTTGATGACTTGTCATGTTCACAGGTACCCCTCACATGCTGGGTGAGATTATACAGGGGGTAGGAGTCTTGGGGGCCTTCTTAGAATTTTGCCTACCGTGGCTTCGGTCTCTATTTCCATGCATTATCAGGAATCGTCCAGAGTTATTGGGTAATTCCTTAGCTCTTATTTAAGTAGGGAGCCTTCCTACATAACTTTGTAAATTGTGGCGAGGATCGACTTAGCAGATGCACCTCTGCCTTTTGGGCACCTTCTAGATTTCTTTATCCCCCAGGATGTCATGACTCTGGATTGTTTGGCTTTCAGTTATACTCACTGACGAGTAAAGTGTTCTTATTTGACTCAAAGAGGGGCATGAAAGCACAGGATTCAAATATATGTTCTTTTGCCCCATAAACTCCTCTGCCACAAACTGTACACCTAGAGGTATCCTAATTTAATTTCTTTCTGAGGGTAAAGAGGGATAATATTCTAAATACTATTATTTAATAGTAAGAGCCCTTCAGTCTGAAATCTCTGCAGTTAACGGTCATATTGGCCCCATCCCTGGAGAGCAGTAATTTTATGCAAATAATACCTGAGGAGTCGGCACACAGCATAATTCATTCTCCACATCTGTAAGATGGTATAGGTGAAAGCACTTGAGAAATGTGTTATGCTGATACAAGCTCAGATTCTCCGCCTTTAGCATTTTAGCAGTTTGTTTCTTTTTATCTCACATCAGGGGAGGGGGGAATTAAACATGTAAGAGGTTGATAAAGGAGGGGGAAGCTCATCCTAAACCCCAGCCAGTCACCAGTGCGGCGTGCTTCAGTGCTGCCACCTTCCCGGCTGAGCCTGGCTGGACTGGATGGAAAAGCCCTAACCTGCTTTGTTCCAGAAGTGACCTTCCTGTTCTTTCCGTGTGGGAATCCTGACTAGTTGTGTTGCCCAATGGTATGGAGGTGCACTCAATCTCCCTTAGTGCACTCTGTTTGTGTTAAGGCAATAGGATGTGTTGACTGCAGAAAGGAAGTGGATGCTCGAGTTAACACCTGCATTGTACCTGCATATACCTCTGCCACTTGTTAGCTGTGTGAGCAAGTAATTTAACCTCTGTGTTCACTTTGATCACCTGTAAAATGGGAATATTAATACTTGCATCAAGACATTATTGGGAGGATAATTGCAATAAAGTACATAAAAATTACTCATTTACTGCTGTAGCTCCTGCCATTATTGTTTGAGGGTTGTTTTGTTGTTGTTATGATGATACCATTTTTGAACAACTTGATGGAACAAATGGAGAAGCAAAATTTTTCTCATGTTAGGAAGCCATGTGATCAGTCACAAGGGAATAGGGTAATGGCAGTAGAATTTTTAATTGTATGCTTATATTTTAGGATGTATGAATGTTTGCCTAGCATAAGTAAGTCTCCAGCAGTTAGCACATACTTTGTCACATGAAATAACAGATTTAGCCCTAAACTTTGATTCGAGAAATGTGGAAAATGAAGGCATGGCAAAGAAACCCAGAAAGTATAAAGATACTGTTGGCCAGAGCAGAAGTCTGTAGACATATAGCCTTTGAAAGTTGCAATTTCTAAATGAATGATTGAATCAAAAAGGTGAGGGTTTTGCCATCAGATATGAATCTTAGGTTAACTATTGCTTGCCTTTTTCGAATCTCATTTTGACTTCTTAGATCTCGTTTCATCATGTAAAGAACAATATTATTTTTAGGTAGGGCTGTGATTATTAAGTAAAGGACTGAGCACATGGTTCAGATTTAAAATTGGTAGCTGCTGGGTTTCTTTTTTTTTTTTCCTTACTATTCTGACTTTATGACTACATACGCCTAGATGGTTTTTTTTTGATGTAAGAAGCCAAAGACTATTACATGTAGCTAACAGATAACATACTGTAAGCACTTGCTTTTTTCTCTGATTCAGTCATGCTGCCTTTCTGTCAGTCCTCACTTCATTTAGTCAGGTAGGTGACGATTTCCCAGCTAGGTCAGCTTCAACCTGCTCTGGGCCTGGAGAAAGGAGTCTTGGAAGAAAATGTAAACAAGTAGATCATAAACTGTGTACTAATGTCAAAAACACACACCTTGCTCTTTGCATTTTTGATCATTAAAACTCATTATCCCTTTGAAGACACTGGGAAGATTTTGAAGAAACTTAAAATTAATACAATACTGCGTGAGCATGTGTGTGTGCCTGTGTAAATGTTTGTGCTTCAGTGTGTTATGATTTAACTACCTGCCCAGTGGAACAGCCCGTGTGTAATGCAGACTTCTGATGCATATGCTAAAGGAAGAAGGGAACATATCTCTGGGCTACCTACCATATTTTAATGGGACAGTAAAGGAGAAACTAAACAAGGAATGTCTAAAGGCTTTGAAGAATTCTCTCTTTCATAATTTTGTGTAGCAATTTTAATGGGAATCTGAAGGGGAGCAGTAGTAGTTTAATGAGTTAGAAAACTCTTCTTTTCCTCCCCATGTTATCCCAAACGAATACCAACACTGACACATTTGTCAGAGCTTTATTTCTTTCCTCTCTGTTAGGAAGAATTCCCTTCTGCTGTGAGGTCTGCAGCATTCAAGGCCGTTGATGGCTCTGAACGTTCTTTTCAAACAGCATCAGTGATTCTGAAGAAGCCTTTACACACATGCGCGCACACCAAATTCACTGTAGGGCCATGTGGGAATCTTTCCTTTTAAGTTGCTGTTTGACGCTTAAAATAAATTGCCCTAGCATTGTCCCTTGGTGTGGCTATGGCAGTGGCGTCCTCTTGCTGACTCCTTATTGACTGTGAGCTGTACCCCGGGCTTCTTGTAATGCATCTCTCCACCCCCACCCATACGTGGACTTATGCTTTTGTTGATGATGATATATATATAACCCAATTTTCTTCACTGGTTGAGTTTCAATATTCTAACTTCTCACTAGCTCCGAGGGCCATAGATAAAATGTTTTAGAAACCATATAATAGTCTCATTGCTTTTGAAAGTTGATGCAAGAAGTCTTTTAAAAATAACATGCTTAAGTGGTACTTTACATCTATTTCTGGAGATTGGATTTTACTAGAAAAAGATTTTACTTTGCAAACAACTTTAAGCCAGAGTGACTTTTGAAAATTATTTGTGTAAAATCATACATATATATGAATAAACCATGCTCACTCATATGTATAAATCATATGCACACATACATCACCATCATCTGTCCAACTAGTTATATTCTCAAAATTCTTGTCTTTCTATTTGATTTCTTATTAAAATTCAACTTTAGGGTTATTAAGAAAAAGTTCTTCAGTGGGTCAGAAGTTAAAAATATATTAGGGGATATTTTGCTTATAGATGAGCCCTTCGTTAATTTCTTTTAGAGAATTATCCTAACCATAGGAATAGCATTTAAATTTTGATCTTTTATTTAAGAAAAAATAGAGGTGTGTATATTTGTTGTTGGATTAGACATAATTAATGACTTCTCATTTTTATGAAACAATTAGCTGTTATTGTTTGGAAACACAGAATTATGCAAGTCAAAATAAATTGCCATAAATATAAAAATATATATATAGGGAAAAATATATTGGGGAAATGTTAAGTTATATATATGGTAGCAATAAAAATTAAAAAAAAAATCCATGGAACTGCACTACACAGTGAACTCTTAGTTAAACCATGGATTACAGTTAATAGTACAGTTATAAAAATGTGTTTTTGTCAGTTGTAACCAATGTACCATACCAATGCAAAATATTCATAATAAGGTGGTATATGAGAATCCTGTATTTGATGCATGATTGTTCTGTAAACCCACAACTGCTCTAATAAAGAAAACAACAAAAACAAAAAACCTAAACACCACACAAAGTATATTGGACTTTTGTTCTGCATGGGTGAAAGTCACCCTGAATTGTACAATTTCTAGGCCTGTTTTATCTTACAGCCCTCCTGTTCCTAAAAGATCCCACTAATTCTATAGTTTGGTTCATGAAAAACCTCAGATTAGTTTGTAGCATTGGATATCATGTAATTGTGGGAAGAAATACAGTCTTTTAAGACAGTGGCACATCTCACATAAAATATAAACAGTTAATGTAATGATACATTTTATTTTCAGATGCCATCTTCAGTTAAGAAAAACTAAGTGCTCAGACTTAGTCTTAGCTCACCGTCAAGTCTGCTGCTTTCTTTCTCCTTGAAGTGCTCTGTGTTTTTCATGCATGCATTTTTTTCCGAACATCTAATAAAATGTTTTTAAAAATATGCAGGTTATGTTGTATGATTTTTGGAATTTGCCTTTTAAACAGTATTTAACAATATACAAATCATGTTAATAAATTTCTGGTGAAATATTTTTTCAGTTAATTTATTTAAAATGTCTCAGTAATGAAGTATAGAAATGTATATTTTAGTATGATCAATAATACTGGAATTTTTGGGCTTGTGTCATAAAAGTACACTGGCCCCTTCTGATTTTAATTTGGATGGAGAAACTACTAATGACTATTTTTGAGGGGGTCAAGGGAAAAAGCAGTATGCTTTTACCCAGTGCTGTGTTTAATGAATGCTTTTGAAATGTTGAAAAAACAATTTTTGATACTATGAAGAGCTTATTCTACTTTTAAATTCATAATTAATTTTTATTTTCGATGTTAAAAACATTTGGGTTTTTGAATTTTTCCCCGTTTTCCAAACATAAAAATATGCTAGCTTCATCCTAATTGGGCCTACATTTAATTTTAACATTGTAAATGCATTGAAATATTTTGTGGTGGCTATTTCCAAAGAATTTTTCAGCATCCGCATTTTTGTTTAATATTGTATGTCATGGGGAAAAACTCAGAATAATTTCAATTCTAAAAGCTATTTTGGAATTTCGGAATCCTAAACAAGTCTTTGGAAAAATAAATGTATGCTTTTAGTCCAAATGAAAAATAAGTTGTATACACAGGAACACTTATTCATAAAGTGTTTTCCTTTCTCTTAACTCTTCTAGAAATGCATAAGAAATGTCAATTAGTATTTACTGAAATTTTCTTTTTGTGTAGTTTTCCTGAATCAAAACCCTTGTAATCGGAGTTAATTTCTCAGGCACCGTATGCTAAGCTCGTATTGCCTGCTGCTACGTACTGTAGAAAGCACGTACCATAGAAAGCACATTACTTGCTGGAAAAGTCTCGTTTGGCTGCTGTTGCCCCAGCTAATTGCCCTTTCCGCCTTGTGGCTACAGTCATCAGAAGCGGTCCTGCACTGTGTTGTCTCAGTCACAGAGAGCAGCAGAGCATTTTCCAGAAGGCAGAGGAGAAGGCTTTTAATTTGTACCATTCTGTGTCCAGTTTATCTCCCAGCGACCATCTCTTTCCTCAGTTCATTGGTGTGAAAGTGGGAGTTTTTCAGATGTATTTTGTTTGTCTTTTTTCTAGTATCTCTCTGTAGGGGCAGGTCTGTAGATATCTTAATGGGATATTCCCAGGAGGGCTCAGAGGAAAGCGATGTCTCAAGATAACTCCACATTCGCTGGTTTAGAAACTTTCTTTCCAGGGTTCACTGGCAGCCCTGACCATCTGACTTCAAATTAGAGTGAGAACAATTTTAAGCCTGTTTTTGTTTTGTTTTGTTTTTTTAATTTTTTGATTGTTTCATCTACATATTTACCAGCATCCTTCTTGGTGCCAGACAACAAAGGAAAAAATACAGGAATTTATTAATTATTACTATGCTGTGGAAATCCAAGGGCAGGGCCTTAAAATGAGGACAGGGTTTATTTCCCAGGTTGAAGTCAGACAACAATTGTAGACATTATTTTCTCCAGATGCTTTGTTTTTTTATGCCAAGATTGTCCTCTTATTAGTGTTTTATTTTACTCATACAAAAATGTTTTCTTTTCAAAAAACAGTTTTGATGAACATTTTGACCAAGCCATGCTGTTATTCATTACATAAATTCATCGTGCCTTCGTTTTCTAGGCAGCACAAATCGTGCTGATCTCTCTGTTTGAATTGAACACCCCTGAATTTACCATGCTACTTGGTGCCTTGCCAAAAACATTCCAGGATGGTGCCACCAAACTGCTGCACAGCCACCTCAAGAATTCCAGTAACACCAGTGTGGTGAGTACTGGGGGCACCACAGTTGGGGCCTGCACCCCCTTTTCTAGTGCTTCCTCCAATCAGATGGCCTCTTCCCTTGTTCTCTGTCAGAAGCTCGCAAGCCTCTCCTGGAGGGTGGGCCGCGTCCGATCCGATTCCTGCAGATTCCTTCACACGCATCTTCTGAACGAACAAATGAAATGGATATTGAAATGATGGCCTTTTCCTAAGCTGGGTCGTTCAGTTAGTTTAGTTTTTTGTTTGTTTTTTAAGCTTTTTATTCTGAAATACTTTCGAACTTAGAGGCCATTTACAAAAATATTACAGACCCCATACAGAGAACTCCAGCATAACCTATCCCTGCAGATACCCAGATCAACTAATTTTAACGTTTTGCCACATTTGCTGAATCATTCTATCCATTCATCAATCTATCCATCTGTCTGCTTATCTCTATCAATCTATTTTCAGAGCATCTGAGTGTAAATTGTATACATCAGGCTCCTTGAGCACCCAATACTGCCATGTACATTTCCTGAGAACAAGGATATTTACTTATGTATCCACCTTTAGTGAGGTTATCAAGATGAAAAAATTGAATGTAGATATAGAGCTTACATTCTGTATTCCAGTTTTTTCATATGTCCCAATAGCGTCCTTTTGAGCCTTCTCTCCTCCCTTGTTAGATCCCATCCAGAATCGTGTGTCTCCTGTCATTAGTTCTACAATTGCTCCTTTTCTTTTTTTAATTCTTTATTGTGGGACATGTATACCATATAAACTCTCTGGTCTTAACCACTGCCAAGCATTCCATTTGATGGATTAATCACATTCACAGTGTTAAGATGCCCTCACCACCTTCCATTACTAAAACTTTCCCATCTCCCCAAACAGAAACCCTACACCCATTATGCATTTAGTGCTCGTTCCCCCTGCCCTGTGCCCCTGGCAACATGTACTCTAATTTCTGTCTCCATGACCTTGCATATTCGCTAATATTTTTGTAGTTGCCATGGGGCTTAAATTTAACATCCTAAATCTATAACAATCTTGCTTGCTTTGATACTAACTTAACTTCAGTAGTATACACAATGTTCCCATACTCCTCTGTCGCCCCACCTTTATGTAGTTCTTATCAGAGATTATGTGTTTATATGTTCTACATCCCAAACCACTGATTTATCATTACATGTTCTGCATTTGCCTTTTAGATCCTGGAGGAAGGAAAAAATGGAATTACAAACCAAAAATATGAGAGTAATGGCATTTATATTAACCCCTGATGTTACCCTTAGTAGAGATCTTTATTTCTTTGTGTGACTTCACTCTGTTGTCTATTGACCTTTCCTTTCAATCTGCAGAGCTCCCTTTAGCATCTTTCAAAGGGCCGGTCTTAGTGGTAATGAACTCCCTCAGCTTTTGTTTATCTGAGAATGCCATAATCTCTCTCTCATTTTTGAAAGACAGTTTTGCCAGATATAGAATTCTTGGTTGGCAGTTTTTAACTTTCAGCACTTTAAATATGCCATCCCCGCTGCCTTCTTGCCTCCTTGAGTTGCGTCGAGAAATCGGCGCTTAATCGTACACGGTGTTTCTTGCAACTTGCAGAATTCTCTCTTTATCTTTGCCATTATTGTATGCCACCCACTGTGGGTCTGTTTGGGTTTATCCTGTTTGGAGTTTGTTGAGCCTCTTGGATGTGTATATTCATGTCTTTCATTAAATTCTGGAAGCTTCCAGCCATTGTTTCTTTGAATGTTCTCTCTGTCTCTTTCTCTCTCCTTTTCTGGGACTCCCACAGTGCATATATTGGTACACTTGATGGTCTCCACCGGTACTTTCCTCTTTTCTTTTTTTTTTTTTTTGTTCTTTCTGTTCCTCAGACTGGATGATTTGATTTGTCTTATCTTCAAGTTCACTGTTTCTTTATTCTGTCAGCTCAATCTGCTGTTGACTCTCTTCTAGGGAATTTTTATTTGCTGATGCTGTGGTCTTCAGCTCTTTTTGGTTCCATTTCATTGTTTCCTTCTCTCTCTTGATATTGTCTTTATATTTATCTATCATTTTCCTGATTTCCTTTAGTTCTTTATCTGTGTTTTCCTTCAGCTCTTTGAGCATATTTAGGGCAATTTTCTAATCAGACAAATCTTTGTCTGGTTTATCCCAGGTCTGGTCCTCCTCATTGATGGTTTTTTATACTGTAATTTGCCTCCTTTGCCTGGGCCATCACTCCCTGTTTCTTTGTAGGTTTATAATCTTTTGTTGAAACCTGCGCATTTTGGTATCTTAATGTGTTAGAGCTAGAATTTAGACTCTGAGGTATCTTATTTCTTTAGCTTCTATCCAGCTATTATTATGACTGAGCTCTCCTTGAGGGCCAGGAAGCTAACAAGGTAAAAGAGAAAAACACTTCACCATCTCTGCAGATTGACCTGTGCACATGCTCATCTGTATCGTGACTTCAGAGAAGAGCTCCAAGCCAAAGCGTAGGGCCTACCTAGATCCTCCCAGCACATGTCCTGTCTTGGACATGTGTATGTGACCCTGGGAATTTCCCCAATTACACACATATGAATGTCCCCTCTTCCCTAGGAAACAGTTTCCGTGCAGTCCCAGGCACTGCACTGTATGCCCGGCAGCCAGCAATCCCTTGCCCCAGGCAGCCACTTGACTGCTCTCCCTCAACGTTCTGTAGGGGCTCAGTGAGCTGCCTTACACACACAGGGCGAGTTCTGGGGCAGTGAGTCCCTCAGGCCACACCAGACAGAAGTGGGACCGGGGATCATGCTGAGCCAGTGAGCGGTTGGAGGAGGGGTGGGAGAGGGGCTACCAGGGCACCCTGAGATCCTACCACTGTAAAGTTGCCTTTTTCTTAATTCGACACTTGCCCTGTTATGGTAGTCCTTCACCTGTTTTCTGAAGCTTTGAGGAAGGGTTCGCTGACTGTTCAAAGCTTCTGGGGGGTGGAGAGGTGGAGCCTTGAAGTGTCTCTTTACGCCATCTTGATTGGGAAGGGGCCATCTCAGTTTTTAATAAGTTATTTAATTAGCCATTCACTAATTTAATTGGATCAGTTCTATTTTATGCTGCAAAGCTGCAAAAGCACAATTATGTCTGGCACTCCGCACAGCCAGCATCAGCCATTTAGCTCCAGGAAAGCCTATTGGACATTTACGCATTTTTGGTTTATATCCACTCAAACTTGGCCTTCTTCTGAAAAATCCACCCTGATGGTGCACGTTCTACCCGTGTATTTACACATGGGCTGAACGGCCAAGGGAAGGGTGCAACTGGAGTCTACATCCAGTAAATAATGACGTCTCTTCTGTCTTCCACCCAGGGCTCTCCAAGCAATACAATCGGCCGGACCCCTGCCCGCCACACCAGCAGCAGGACCAGCCCCCTGACCTCGCCCACCAACTGCTCCCACGGGGGTCTGTCTCCAAGGTAATGTCATCTCAACAGAAACGGAGAAAGGAAAGTGTCCCCATGTCTGTCCAGCCTACTTCTAGATTTTAAGTTCAGGTTTAATACCAAAAAAAGTCCTGGGCAGCAGGGAACCATGGCTCCTGGTCCTCCCTAAAAACCTACCTGTGTGATGTTGGACAGGGGTTAACTTCCTGATAAAATGAGTGGTTTGTGCTGAATTTTCCTCTGGGGTTCTTCTAGCTGTATGTACTCTCTAGTACCTTACAGATTTTAAAACTAAAAGTTGGATTTAGTACTGTTTTACTGCACTGTAACCTGAAGGTATTTAATCGCCTAAATAAACCCTTCCGAGCCAGTGCACACCCAGTCCAGATTGTTTTCCAGCTGAGCGGCCATTCCAAACCTGTTGAGGTCACTGTGGGTTCATGCTTGAAGCGGGGCGCTGCTCCAAAAGACTGGTTTAGGGCCCAGGAGCTAAAACTGAATCGGCATTTTCAGGCTTTTGTTGGGGTACGTGAACATTGACCTTACGGAGTCTGAGGCAGTGCTGTAAAAAGAGAAAATGCAATGTCATCTTCAGATGACACTTCTCCATCTGGCCAGAGCCTCTAGAGGTCTCTGCATGGTGCTTTAGTGAACCCTCACATGCTGGAGACACCTGGGCTCCTGCACGGCAGCAGTGGTCTTGGCCCAGCAGGCCAGAACTTTGGAGAAAGGTGCTGTGTGCGTCTACAAGAAATCCAGATCTTTGGGGTGACTAACACTGGGAATCAGGAGACTTTCGTCCTGAAGTCTGCTGACATCAGGATCTTAAAAGTGAAAGAAAATACTGCACATATCCCCTTTTCCCTTTAGGAGTTACCTGTCTAGTAGGAAGATATTAGAATGTAAGTACGTTTAAATTTAGACTTTTAACCCATCAAGACTTTACCAAATTACTTCTTTCCCACTGAAGTGCTCTTCATTTCCTCAAGCTAGCTTGTAAATATTCTAGAACATATCAAACTTTTTTTTCCCTCTTGGTGAAAAAAGTGTATCTTTAAAGTGCCTTGCTATTTATATTGCCTTACATTTAACCCTCCAGATGGCCCCTTCCTGCCTTGTAGGTGTCGTGCAGTACCGTATCATGTTTCCAGATTTGGGCTGTACTGTTATGATTTCATCAAGCAGTTACAGTTAGGCAATCGAGACCAAAAACTATTGAACATATGTCTGACTTTTCCCCGGGTGTGTCTGAGGCTCAGCTGACTCTTCTTTTTTTAATGCCAACATCTGCATTTAAGGTATATGATTTGTCTTAAATTACAAGGGCCCAGCTTTAACAGTAAAATATTAAGTATTCTTTCCTGGTAGGATGACTTTTACGGACCACTTGTATCTCTGTAAATTGTGGCTTTTGTCTAGGAGTGATACTTCTGTAACATCAATTGGAAAACCTGTTCTTCCATGACACACAGTTCATACGTCTTGTCTTTAAGTTACTTCAGTATTAGGTGGCCCATTCTTTAGGCAATAAGCAAAAGGTAAAACTCAAATTGTGCTAATAAAAGATTGGTAGGCACTGCTATCCTAAATCCATCAGCACTAAGAATCAGATTATTTATTTTCATGGATCCAAATCAGAAAAATCCTTACTTTATTTTCCCAGGTCACCATTCCTCCTCAAGTGGCCCGGTCTCGATTTTTACTGTTAGGGCTGCAGGTCAGTGGAAGAAATGAAGAGATTTATTTTCAATATAAAAAGTCCAAGTATGCTCTGAATGTTTTCTTGTCAACAAATTCTTCCTTGGGAAATTATTTACTCAGGTAGTTTCTTTCTTTTTTCTTTCCTTTAATTTGCCCTTGTTCAATACATAAATAGCCAGATGGTTGTCCAGCAGGGGGGATGATCTGCGTCTTGTCATCATCTCACTAGAAATATTAAATAGGCTGCATACTTTCTACTGTGAAAGAAGTGGATTCCTACACTAAATAGGAGAATCGACTAGGTTACCTTAGTCTAAGGAAGGAGTAACCAACTTGTATAGTATATCACCTCAGCTATTTGAGAAGCACTCCTGAAATTTTGATTTTGCCATTCTTTTGAATGATCCTTGACTGTGTGATGTTACCTTTTCATTCTTAAGAGAAAAGATATTACCTATTTGTTTTTTTATCTGATTTTGAGTGTCAAAATGAACTACTATTTCTTTTTTTAAGTCAAAAATCCTACATTTACATCATGGCAATATTAAGGAAATATTATTAAATGATGAAGAAATCTAATTTGACAGTTTTTTTTAAAGAATATCACTAGTCATGAAGTCATGTGTCCACCCAGAAGTTTAATCTTTCATAAAACATAAAACATCTCATCAGTTGTTGTTTCTGTGAGGGAAGAATCACTGCTTATTATCAGCTAATAAATAAATACTACTTGGTATTTGGAAAGGAGATTTATGGCTTAGGGTTTTTCATCATTAAACACACATATTTCAGCTCATTTTTGCTAGTATGCATTTATGGTAAGTGGAAAACAGAATGGCAAGGGTTCAGAAAGCATCTGAAGTCCCTTCTCTTTAAAAAATGAACGAGTAAGTATGTCGCAGTCCTGCGCCAGCCTGCCACATGTTCTTGGCAAACATGCCATAAAGCAGGACAGCGCTGAATAGACAGCAATAAAAAGGTAGTTAAAGGTGGATTTTACCTTTCATCCCCTAGGACGCTCTGCCCTCGACCCCAGCTGAGCTGCAGCCCCTGTTCCTCTGACCCCTCCGCCCCCCACTCATGGCAACTTAGGGATGGTCTGGGGGCCCTTCTGAGCCGCAGAGATTGTGGCCTGCACCCTTACAGAGGGGAGCACCCCGCTCTGTGGGAGCACTGCGCGGGAGGTCCCAGACCTGCCCTGTGGCCTCCTGCGTTTCCAGCCAGCTCAGCTCTCTTTGAATTGCAAACTGTCCTTAGGACTTTGGGTCCAGGCCTCTGCAAGCACATGTTGCTCGGCAGCATTTGTGAATGGAAGAACATCTGCTTAGCCAGGTGTTGGGTGGAGCAGAGGAGGTAGATTTTGGGGTTTTCCTGCTCTGGGCTGGCCAGTTGAGCCTTGACATCCTCACCCCCGTGGGTGCTGCTGCTGTTTGAGAAGGAATCGCTCGTGGCAGCCTCCGAGCTGTAGCCAGGTTTGTCCCTGCGGCCAGGAGCACATGGTCCTGGGCCTCCCTTTCCTGTCACCTGTGCACACATCTAACTTAAGGCCCCACGGTTCCTTCCGAAACCGTGGGGCCTCCTAGAAACACAGAACCTCGTGTGATTGGCGGTGGGGGAGGGGGGGGGATAAAGCAGCCTCACCCAGGACCAGATTTTAAAACGAAGTGTCCTCCTTTTCTCTGTGTGGTGAAATTGTTAATTTGGCTTCAGTTAATTTTGATAGCCCTTTCTCTAAGAAAGAGGGGACGCTAAGACACTGAGGATAGAGCATCTCCCCTCCCCTGTACCTTTTTTTTTTTTTTTTTAATTCAGTTTTATTGAAATACATTCACACACCATACAATCATCCATGATATGCAATCCACTGTCCACAGTATGATAACATAGTTATGCGTTCATCACCACAATCTATCTCTGAACATTTTCCTTACATCAGAAAGAACCAGAACAAGAATAAAAAATAAAAGTGAAAAAAAAAACACCCAAATCATCCCCCCATCCCACCCCATTTGTCCTTTAGTTTTTATCCCCATTCCTCCACTCATCCATACACTAGATAAAGGGGGTGTGATCCACAAGGTCTTCAAAATCACACTGTCACCCCTTGTAATCTACATTATTATATAATTGTCTTCAGGAGTCCAGGCTGCTGGGTTGGAGTTTGGTAGTGTCAGGTATTTACTTCTAGCTATTCCAATACATTAAAGCCTAAGAGGTGTTATCTATATAGTGCATAAGAATGTCCACAGAGTGACCTCTCGACTCCATTTGGAATCTCTCAGCCACTGAAACCATTTTGTCTCATTTTGCATCCCCCTTTTGGTCAAGAAGATACTCTCAGTCCCACGATGCCGGGTCTACATTCATCCCCGGGAGTCATACTCTGCGTTGCCAGGGAGATTTACACCCCTGGGAGTTGGGTCCCACGTAGCAGGGAGGGCAGTGAGTTCACCTGTCGAGATGGCTCAGTTAGAGAGAGAGAGGGCCACATCTGAGCAACAAAGAGGTACTCAGGGGGAGACTCTTAGGCACCATTACATACAACTTTAGACTCTCCTTTGTGGTAATGAGCTTCATAAGGGCAAGGTCCCATGCTCAAGGGCTCAGCACATCAAACCACCAGTCTCAATGTTTGTGACAACATACGCTAGGGGATCAGCATCTCAAAGTTTAGAGATAGGCCTTACAATTCAGGGATAGAGTTAACTGCTGTAAGAGCTTACAATCTAGGTACTATTACAATTATTGTGTCCACGTTAGGCTATGTTCTAAGATTCAATTCTGAGTTTACACATTGTAGTTAGTCCATATTGGTGAGGCATCATTGGTCTCACCATGTTTTCTCCAACACTTTTACTCCTATATATATATTTTCCTACAATTTTATAGACTTATATTCACCTACCATACATTTATCCACAGTGTACAATCAGTTGTTCATGGTATCATCATAAAGTTGTACATTTATCACTACAATCAGCATTTGAACATATTGATTACTACAAGAAAAATTGGTTTTTTGTTTTTTTTTTTTTTTTTAGCAATAAGAAAAAATGTTAAAAAGAAAAATAACATGTCATACAATACAATATACTACTAAGGACAGCAAATAACACCACTACCAAGAATCCCATATTACTCCCCTATATCCCTTTCTCATATACATTTAGCAATGGCATATTGCCTTTGTTACATTTAATGGAGGTATATTACAATGTTACTGTTGACCATAGACTCCAGTTTGCTTTGATTATGTTTTTTCCTGAATACCATCCCTTTTTCAAATTTCTACATGGTTGACATTCATTTGCTTTCCCACATGCAAAAACATTTTTATATTTGTATATTTAGTAACAGTCATTGGCCACTCCAGTTTTTGCCACGTTATACAGTCCCAGTCTTTATCATCTATCGTTACCTCTGGTGTCATACATTCTCCTATCCCACCTCTTTCAGCTTTACTCACAGACATCTTTGTTCAGTGTACTTACAATACCGTGCTACCATCACACAGCATTATGCTATCTATTTCTGGATCTATGCGATCAATCCTAAACATTCTGTAGTCCTTCAGCATCAAATGGCTGATCTCTGCCCTCTTTCTATCTCCTGGTCGCCTGTTTGTCAGCTTTTAACTCCCAAAGTTTGTTCATTAATATCTGTTCATATTAGTGAGACCATACAGAATCTGTCCTTTTGTTTCTGGCTAACTTCACTCAACATAATGTCCTCAAGGTTCAGCCACATTATTACATGATCCATGTCTTTGTTCTGTCTTACAGCTGCATAATATTCCATCATGTGTATATACCACAGTTTGTTTATCCACTCGTCCTTTGATGGACATTTGGGCTGTTTCCATCTCTTGGCAATTGTGAATAATGCTGCAATAAACATTGGTTCCCCTGTACCTTTTTTTGTCTCTCTCTCTGATTTTCCTCTTCTGATCACTACAGTCGGTTATGGGGTTGGAGTGCCGATGGGCTCTCGAAGCACCCACCTCCCTTTTCTCAGCCTAACTCCGTCCCCACCGCTCCCACCCACAAGACTCTCAGGCGCTCTTACTCGCCCAGGTAACCAGCCACCTGTCGAACTTGTCCGAGGGGTCACAATATTATTGTCTTTCCACGGTCGCCTCAGGTCTTGGGAAGAGCCTCTCAGCTGCCCCTGGGTGGGCCCTGCCCAGACCCCACTAGCAGGAGGAGAGCCTTGGTGAGAAGGTGAGCAGGTGCAAGACCCTTATCGGGCCTCCCGAGCCTGGCTCCTGCCGCGGTGCTTCGTCACCTGACCAAATCCATCCAAGTCCACTACTGCCCACCCTCAGGCCCCCAGAGGTCCTCAGGGTGTGCTCATCGGCCAAATGGCCCATGAACTCAAGGCAGGCAGTCGCAGGCACCGTTTCTTTAGCCCTTGACCTGGGGGTGCCAGGCTTTCCCATTAAGAAGCAAACGACACCTGCCCTTTTCCAAACCACACGCAAGCTGTCCATCCTGCCGTGGGTTCTGTGAGCTGACTCCTTCACAGCTGTCGTGTAGTGATAGTTTGAGGCACAGACCCAAGAGGAAGCCCTGAGAGCTGCGTCCCATGGCCCCTGGGCAGGAGAGCCGTCATGTCCTCACAGGCACCCTTCACTCGGTGCTGAGGGTTGAGTATGGTGTTTCAGTCTGAAAGGAGGGATGGGGCTGCCTTCAGACGGAAGTCTGTGGTTCCAAGACCCCCACAGGCCTACAGTACCCGAGTTGGGGTCTGTCCACTGAGGGCTCTGGTAAAAGTCCACAGATGGGAGAAGCCCTTCCAGAAGCCTGCGGTGCCATAAGCAGGGATGGGGCAGGCCAGCTGTCGTTGCGCTTTGCAAGAGGAGCCCATGCGCTCTGAGAGGACGAGGGTGGGAACAGTCTGCCACCTTCAAAAGGTGTCCTGGGCAGTTTGGGCACTGAAGATGCATGCTCCTGCGTTTTGTAACCTCAACATAGCAAAGCTGTAATGTGGTACCCAGGTCAGCCAAATATTCTATCAGCAGATATTCTGAGGCCCTTACTGCTCCGAAAGAAGTCTCCAGAGAATCCTGTCAGGAAGCTTTCCAGATGTGCAGTGTTAAGGCAAGCAGACAGACAGGCTGCTGCTGTCTTTAGTGTTTAATAGGGCACAGCACTGCTATTTTTTTTTTTTTTTTAAGGTTAGCAGGGCCTCGGAAAGCTCAGTGTATTGTCTCCAGCATGCTGACTCCCAGCCTTCTGGACACAGCTTCACCCACAGCCAGTCTTCCCATCCAGCTGTCAAGACTTCGTCTCCGGGGACATCCGGTTCCTGGAGTCATCTCTCAAACATCTTCACAATATTTGTTGGTCTGCCTCATATGATAGATAATGTTCAATAAATACTTGTAACATCTGTTAACCAGAGGAGGGAGAGATAGTTGACCTTTACACTTAACATTTACATAAAATAAAGGGGAGCCTGTAGGTCTGTGTCTTGCTCAGTGCCAAAACCCTGTCAACTCCGTAAGGAGGAACAATTATCCTTATTCTATACCTCCTATCTTTTCCATACAAAATGATGGAGAAGCAAACTTCAGGAGGCAGGCTCTCTCCAGCTTCCGGTTCCTCAAAGCCCTTGCCCTGCACCTCTGCGCTCAGGGTGTGGACTCTCTCCAGGGCAGGTCCACGGCTTTCTCCTGCCTCCCATTGGGGGACCTGGCATGACTTCCAGGCAGCAACTGCTGACCGGTTTCATCACTCTTCCTTATCTGAAGAACCCTAAGGAAACCCTTCTGGGTCCAATCAGCATGCTTTCCGGTGACCAGGGCCTGGCCTCTACCCTGAGGATTGTGTCCTGGGGTAACGAGGCAGACCTTGGGCAGGGACAGATAGGGGTTACCCAGCTGAGGCTCTTCTAAGGAGAGCATCCATGTGCCTCTCGCCTGCTCCCTCACCCGTCGGTGGTCAGGACCCCGGGGCGACAGCATCCATGGGCATTTTCTCTTTTCCTCACGAGATGAGGGCTCACATCTCACATTTTTGAGAAAAGGCAAATTCAGCCAAAGCCTGAACAATGTTAAGAAAATATTGGTTTATTTCCTGTCTCTCACCTGGAGCTCACAGTTTTAACTTCATACCAAGGAGATACTTCAGACCTCAAGCTAGTGAGTCCAAAAGAAACGTCACCGCAGACTGTGCTTGGCTCTACACACAGCATTCCTGAGTTGGAATTTTTGAGTTGGTTTGTTAATGGAAAGTAAGCAGAGGGAACATTAATTGGCAGAACCCTTTATGTGCTTATTTTAAAGAGGCTACTATAATGTAAAGCTACGCAAACCGAAATAAAATATATTTAAGAAATTTCAGATTAAGAATAACAAGATGAATTATCGAGAGCTAACGTTTTCTGAAGCGACATATGGAAAATAATATTGTGACATCCCTTAAAAAGCTGAACATTCTGCCAGACCTCCTCTTGTCCATCCCATCATTCTTTGTTTTTGTTTTTGTCTTTAATTGCATGGGCTATGCTATTATTTTTGGTTGTTGTGATTGAAAGTATTTTAAGGCATCTTTTTTTTTACATCTTGTATATATATATATTTTTTGTTTGAGTTATACTCAGTCTTTGTATATAAACACTAGTGTACTGGCCAGATGTATAAATGCCTTTGTTCGTACGTAAGTTAGTATGGCGGTATTTTGAGAGAAGAGTAGTGCTTTCTGCAGAGCATGGGGATGTTGTCCCTGGCTCGCCACAGAGACAACCTTGTGAACTTAGAAGGGGGTTGAAATCTTGAATTTCGCTCAAGCTTTTTATCCCATCTCCTGTCGGTATATACATAGAATTTCTGCTGCAAACGTGTCCAAGGTTTGCATTTCTTTTCATTTGAGGCCAGAGCCTCTGAGATGGCCCGTATTTTTGTGAGTTCTCCAAGTGCAGTTGGGGTAGGTTCTGAGGTCTATGTGGACCACTGCAATTCAGGCACCTCACTTCCATCTCGGAAGAGGTGAGTTCAGACCTTGTTCTGAGAGAACCTATCCCGCCTTAGATCTGCCAATGCCAAGTTAGAACGGTCCAAATCTTGTCTTGCTTTTCTGCCCAAACCTTAAATTTTTTTCTTTTTAATTACTGTTATTTGTTTTTAAGTTATAGGAAACTTACCTCTTGTGGGACTGCCCAGAGTTGATTGTGTTGCCTTTAGGAAGGGTTCCCACCAGTGGGCACCTGATTTCTTCAGTTATTTCCCTTTCGAAGACTAGAAAGATTGCTTTTCCTTTGGTCCTTAGTAAAGTTGCATGCTTGCTTACATTCAGTCAAGGATTCTTAGCGTGCCCTGACAATCCTAAGTATAGCTCATGACTTTCTGCCAGTTGAATTAGAGTAACTCATCTGATCTTTCTTGAGTACTCTCTTGGAACAAGTGACATTTAAACTTTTTTTTTTTAAATTCTTGTCCTTGGCTGACTGTTGCATCATGTTTTCCTTGGTTTTTAACTGGTATGTCCGTCCTGTGCTTTCTCTGATATTCACAGTGAGGGATGCTCTTTGGATCCCCTGTTTGTTCCAGAGCACTTTTCAGACATCTGTAGGCCTCTTGTTGACACACTGGGTTATACCAAAAGGCTGCTTTATTTAGGACTTCTGCTTCATTTCATGTTTTGCTATGCTATGTTTAAAGGACAGCAATTGACATCCCCTTTCCTGGAGGGATATAATTTTTGCTTTTTGAAGTGTTTTCAGGCATGTGACTCATCTTCATAAGATCTGCTTTTATTATAAACCTCCCGATGGAAGCACCTAGAAGAGTCTGATATTCTCAGCAAGCTCCAGGCTTAAGCGACACGAGAATTAGACTCTCAGGAGCCTGTTGGTAGGGGGGATCTGACTTTGAGTCAGAGGTTTTTATATTATTTTTTAATACAGGGTTTTATTTTACAGGTTTTGTTTACTGGTGAGCATAGCATTGCCTATTAACCAGTTTTATGAGTTCGTCTACTTTGCTCCTCTGAAATGTGTAAATCTAGCTTTATTTTGAACTGCCTATTCCTCTTAAGTTTGTACATTTGAGACCAGTAACAACCAAACTACTTTTTTCCGCCTTCAAGATATGAAAGTTATTTTTCCGTGTTCATTGCCACGTGCGTCCATCAGTTGTCACGCTTCTGTTCTTGCATCCTCGCGGTAATCGTTGTCTCCCACTGGTTTTTACTGTGTGCTGATGTGATGTGCTGGCACCAGATTTTACAAGGAAGTTGTGTAACTGTCCAGTGGTGGGAATGCTCTAACAAAAGATGTCTCTTCATTCTAAATTACCCAAAGAAATGAAACTATAAATGTGTCTTGCTCTGTAAATTACTGGAGATAATTTATGCCCATCCCTCAATTTCTCAATCGTCCATATTTCAATTTAATAAAATATTTTTGATCTTTAGCATGCTGGACTATGATACAGAAAACCTGAACTCTGAAGAAATCTATAGTTCTCTGCGTGGAGTTACAGAAGCCATTGAGAAGTTCAGTTTTCGAAGCCAAGAAGATCTGAACGAGCCAATTAAACGAGATGGCAAAAAGGACTGTGATATTGTAAGTATCCCCAGGCAGATAAAGGACTGTTTATCAGTTAAATAACAATTACGGATTCTTCTGAACGCTGACTACTGTGATGACAGAACTTCATTATTTTAATCCTGTAACCAGAAAAGTATTATTTTAAGAGGCCCAGGGCAACTTTACAAAACACTGAAAAAGTGACCCTCTGCTATCTTTGTGAGAGACGTTAAGTGCATTTTCCCTTGGTTTGTTTTCATTTATCCTGGGCATGTATTTTTGTTCCCTTGACGTGATAAAAGTGGTGAGCCTGAGCCAGGCATCACCGAGGCTCCAGGTAAATGAGCAGGGGAGTGCGGGGTCCTCTGTGTGGTCAGGGGTCCCCAGCCTTAGGTCTGCAGTTCTGCAGGGGCCCCCAGGCAGGGTCTCCAGAAGAGATGATCTCACCCTCCCATGCGTGAGAGGCTTTGTCAGGTCACGTGGGAGGGTTCTGGTATCGTTGGAGAGGAGAGCCTGTGAGAAGGCCTAGAAAGCGGCAGGGTGGGCTTTCCCGTGGGTGTGGCTGACCTGGAGAGAGGGGGCGTACGTAGGTGGTGTGGATGTTCAGAGAAGCAACTGGCTCAGGGAGGGCCTCTCAGACCACGGGAATTTCTGTCTGCCGTGTTGACGTTTTCCTGGGACTGTGGAGAGTCTTTGAAGGGTTTCCAAGCAGGGAAGCAAAGTGACCATGCTTAGATTTTAGAAAGCCTGCTGTCACCGTGGGATGGAGAATGTTCTGGAGGAAATGGAGTAAGGTGCAGCCAGTGGTATGAGTCAACAAGACGACACCACAGGAGGAGACGAGGGGCGTGGGAACCCTTTGGAACATAATGACTTCAGTTTTCGATACGTGTGAATTGCAGGGCCTGTGGAATATCCCAGCAGACATATCCATTAGGCCTGCAGATAGACCTGTGTGGAGTTTAGGCCAACGATTTGGGCTGGAGCTAGAGATTTCAGAGGCATCAACTAGCTTCTTTCGATGGTAACTGAAGAAAAGTGAGGGAGTGAGTGAGACCAACCAGGTGAAGGGTGAGGATCAGCACTTAGAGAAAGACAGGAAAAGGAGTCAGAAGAAAAGCTGAGACGATGGGAGGGAAACCAGGATGGTGGGATGTCATGGAAGTTAAGGGAGACTGAGGAAGGACCTTCTGGCCAAAAGGCCATGCTGCAGAGAGGTGGCAGGGAAGAGCGAAAGGCCTCTGATTGTTTTCACTATCTGCATCAAAGGTGCTATTTTAATTCAAAATGTATAAAATACACCTTCATTCTCCAAATGGTTTGATGTGGAGTTTTTTGGATTGGGTCATCCACTGGATGTTGTAAGAATAGGTTACTGGAGAGTCCAAGAACAGAAGCCAGATTACAGCAGGTCAAGGAGTGACTGTAACAGACCAGAGAGGGGAGTGGCCCTTCACAGGCCTTCCTGGGTGGGAGAGACGGCACCTGCTCATGTGCAGTGGTGCCAGTGGAGAGGAAACGTGAGTGTGCAGTGACTGGTGGATGCAGGGCCTTAGGGATGCGGGAGGGGTGAGATTTGGCCCTCGACAGGAAGGGTGGGCAGGTTTGGGGGCAGGAAGTTGAGGAGGTTCCCACGGGCAGCCCCTCCTTTCTCTGGGCACTGGGGAGAGGGGCCATTCTCTGAAGACAGGGCTGGGGAGAGTGGGGAAGAGCTCAGAGGCCTGTGGGGCATCGGGGGACCCGCTGGGGGAACTGAACCGATGTCCTTCCGGGAAGAGTGGGGTCCCAGAAGGTGGCACATGCGTGAAGACTTTTGCCAATTATAAACAAAATATATGCCTAACATGCTACCATCTCTAGAGGGAATACCATTAACATTGTAACATTGTAGCATGTATGTTTCCATTCTTTTATGTGTACTTATGCATATGTTTAGGGTTCTGTATATGAGGTTTTTTTTAAATAAAAGTGACATAAATGCATCCTGTTGGGCATAGGATGTGAATACTTTCCCATCAGAATTCTTTTACATGGTTCTTTATGGCCGCACTATATTCCCAATGTGGATGTACCGTAGTCATGTACCCAGTGTCCTGTTTTTGAACATTCAGATAGTTTCCAGTTTTTTAAATTATAAAAACACTATGATGAAAATTGAAAGGCGTGAAGCTTGCTAGGGAGAAAGCAGAGAGAGCCGGAATGAGAAGTACTCAGGGTTACCAGGCACGGGCAGGATGGAAGAAAGGAGGGCAGGAGCTGTAAATACAGAACGAAAGCGGGAGTCAGTGACACGTTTGATTGTGACACTGCTAAGGTGGGGCTGTTTCCACTAGAGGGTACCTCTTCAGTCGTCTTTTCATTTTCATGCATACGTTATGCATTGCTTCTACACCTACCTTAACAGTTAAATAAATAGAAGGTCTTGTCTGGGGGTGTCAAAGCCGAATGCATAAGCACAAAATGAGAGAGATGCTCCTTGTCACCAGCACACGAGACAGTTCACCACTGGACTTGCCACTGTGGACTGGCTGTCTGCAGATGACTCCACCTTCCTTAAGTAATCAAGCATTTGGGGTGAGCAAAGCGGCAGTTTTGCTCTGTCCCCAGAAGTCCGCCCACATCTGCTCTGTTACGGCAAGACAGGCCGGTGCTCTCAGAAGAGAGGACCCCCAAGAATGAAGGGGCTCAGAGCCGTGACCCTGTCAGAGGACAAGACTGAACATACCAGAGACCAGTCCTTAAGTGTTTGAGCGATGCTCTCCAGTGGAGAGAGCTGTGAACCCCGCCTCAAGATCAACTCTTAGAGTCGGTACTGTCCAAAGGAAGTGTGATCTGCCTGGGAAGTACTGTGCTCTCCGCTGCTAGGCACCACGGAGCATTGCTTGGTGGGATCTGTAAAGGGAATTCTGAATGATTGAGCTGCTTTAGGATTTGTGGTGTCCGCTCAGGGAGCATCTCCCAGGGCTTCCTGCCAGCACGCGGCTGGGAAAGCCCTTGCTGTTCCACATGGAGCACCTGGCTCATGGGGTGGGGTGAGTGAGGCTTTCAGGGGACCCTTCAGAATTTCATGTGCTTCCTTGAAGAAAAAGAAAACTTGTCCAAGTTTCAAGGGAGAACTCTCTGGCTCTCCCAGTGTTTCTGGAAAGTAGAGGGAAGAGTTTGTTCAGTGCCCTAAAGGGCCACTCACGGTCTGCTGTGTTCCAGGTGTCCCGCGACGGTGGCGTTGCCTCCCCAGCCACTGAGGGCCGTGGGGGCAGCGACGTGGTGGAAGGAGGCCGCACAGCGCTGGATAACAAGACCTCCCTCCTCAACACGCAGCCTCCGCGGGCTTTCCTGGGGCCCCGGGCACGAGACTACAACCCGTACCCCTACTCTGACACCATCAACACCTACGACAAGACAGCCCTGAAGGAGGCCGTGTTTGATGACGACATGGAGCAGCTTCGAGATGGTTTGTCTTCCTTTGCTGGATTGTTGGAAATGCCTCCGTGTGCCGTGCCTCTCGGCAGGCCAGCGCTGGGCGTTCCGGGCCAGTGTAAATGTTGGGTCTGTGCTGGGTGGTTGTGTGCTGAGCAGCTACTCCCTGAGTGCCTGCTGTGTACTAGGCCTGGGGCCCAGGGGCGAGCGGAAGTGAGCACAGGCCTGCCCTCTGGAGGCTGGCGGGCAGGTGGGGGCGGCAGCCGTGGCGGGGAGGGAAGGCCTCTGTGAGGAACCAGGGTTGGGGTGGGGCTCTGAGGACCGGGAGGGAGGTGTTGCTGACGTGGGGAGCCGGGCACGAGCACCCCCAGCCTGGGGCTCCGCGTTGGAGGGGGCCTCTGACCGAGACTCGGCAGGTTACCGTGGGAGTGAGGTCCTGACGTGCCACGGAAGACTTAGCTCTTCTCCCACTCGAGGGTCGCAGCCAGGTCTTTCTGGAGCTGCTCTTCGTAGACATCTGTGATGTCGCGGGGCGTGGGGAAGGATCCGACACTTACTGAGCACTTGTGTTACCGTGCACTTGGTGCTGAACCAAGTGTTGTCCATCTGTTATCCAATTGAGATGGAGGGAATTGTCCCCACTTTACAGATTAAGAAGCTGAGGCTCAGAAAGGTGGTTTTTTGCCCCAAATAGCATTACATGTTCAATGCTCTTAATAATTAAATTATTAATGTTGATAATTTTAGTGAATAGGAATTAATATTGAATTGGTTAAATGCTATTGAATTAATTTACTTTTATTAATTGTTAACTGCTGGTGGGTCTCCTCTCAGTAATGGCCAAAGATCCATTTGTAATGGGCAGTAGGCTAATGGTGTACAGTGCTTTCCATGCCTTGACTCGTGCTTTCTGGGAGAAGAGGGCTTTTCTTTTTTGTGACTCCTAGATTTGGGACATCATTTGCATTATCCATTGTGGTTCTTAATGAAGGAGTAATAGAGGTTAGAATGTTGGCTATTATTTGTTCTCCCATCTGTGTACCAAAGGCTTTAAAGAAAAGGTGGGACGGTAGGGGAGGATAATTGAGTTCTCTGACATTTTGAACAACTTCTGTGTTTGCTTCCCGATCTTAGAAGCTAAAGAAATATGCAGATGCAAATTTAAGGACTTGCTACTGAGTGGCTACCTCTGATTTGTTGTTTTTCCCCCCTCTCTATTTAAAGTGGATGTTCAGAGTTGACGTCTCACGTGAGACGAGAGAGGATATATGCCTTCCTGCCAGTCACACCATGGTCAAGTCCTCGCAAGCGGTTAGGCTAAGTGATTCGGGCCAGCGTTTCAGGCTATGACTCACTGCCCCCTGCCCCCTAGGGTGTCTTAAGAGTTACATGAAATAACATTTGTTCAGCACGGAGCCCACTGCTGGGTGCCCTGGGGGGCTTAGGAAACACTTCCTGCCCATTGCAAATGAGTCTGCTCCCCACGCCCCTCCCCGGGGGTGGCAGGGGTCCTCATGCTGACGGGGCGTCCGAGGCATGTTCCCATACCCCTGGAAGGCATAGAATCTTTCAGCCACGTCTCAGGTTTTTCTGCTGCGCTAGAATTAGGAATAGTTAATTGCGGTAGTTCCTGGGACACTTAGGCTTGAGGAAAGCCTGGGTTTCTATCCAAACACCCAGATTGGTATTTGTTGACTGTGCTGGTTCGGGTAGCTGCAGACAGTAGTGGAGGGAATGGGTGTAATCAGTAAACCATGACGGTGAGGAGGTCCTTGAGAAGGTGCTCTAGGAGGGTTTAACACCGGTGAGGGGCTACTCCAGTAGCGAGGGCCTGGCTTCACACCGTGGCAGGGAGGAAGAGTCTGGAAAGAGAAGACGTCCAAGATGGAGTTTTTGAGGGTCCCAGCATTTTCTCTTTGCCTGAAACAAAGGGCAAAGACATGGGCCGCTGGTGCCCAGTACCTTGCATGGCCCCTGTGTTTCCACGGTTAGTTTGGTGAGATGACTGCCGAGGGCTGGGCCGCAAAGTGGGACAGAGGCCGTGGTGGGAGCAGCGAGGGCAGCAGAGGGGTGGGGAGGTGGCTTTTCCTGTGAGACAACTCCTGTCCCATCTGTCCTCTAGTCCCCATCGACCATTCCGACCTGGTGGCTGACCTCCTGAAAGAGCTCTCCAACCACAACGAGCGGGTGGAGGAGCGGAAGGGGGCCCTGCTGGAGCTGCTCAAGATCACCCGGGAGGACAACCTGGGCGTGTGGGAGGAGCACTTCAAGACCATCCTGCTGCTGCTGCTGGAGACGCTCGGGGACAAGGAGGTGAGCGGCCAGCTGGGCGTGCGCCCCTCCTCGCCACGCCACTGCAGTGCCTGGGTCTCCTTGGGCCTGGCGTCCGTCTTCCGTCCCACCTTGGGCTTTTTGTTGATGTGAAAACACTTGTGTGTGTGTTTGCATGTACTTTCTGAGCCCCCGTTAGCAGGGTGACGTTTTCACAGAGGCAGGCCCCATCCTGCCTTACACGCAGGTTCTACCTGCAGCTGGGTTTGGGGGAGAGGGTGCTGCTTCAACCCACAGTAACTTTACGTGTGATTGTAGTTGAGGGAAAGACGTTCCTGCATCAAGTTACTCTCTCTGTTAAGCACAGAATGTCTTAAAACTTCGTTGGCATAGAACATGGTCTTTTAGGATGATTTCCTTTCCTTGTGAGTTTCATTTTTGTTTCATGTGTGATTGAGAAATAGCCAGAGAAGTTTCCCTTTTGAAAGACCTCGTTGAACGCTGCAGCCCGTGAAGTTCCATCTCTGTTCCCTCCCGCGTTTGCACAGTCCCAGAAATCCTCGTTGGTCAAGTGACAGTTCCCAGAAGTGTGACTTGTCTATAACTGTCTTTAAAATAAAGCCCCCTTCCCACTGTGTCCTTCAAAAGGGACCCACAGGGCCTCTGGGGCACGCCCAGTCCTCCAGGGCCAGGGTGCACAGCAGGTCTCCAGCCGTCTCTTAGAGGAGAGCATGATCTAGTTGTTGCTGCCCCCTCCCACCTGGGGACTGTGCCCTTGTTCGGAGACAAGAATGCGTGTTGGTATTGCCTAAATTAAATTCCAGAAGTAAAAATATCTTCTCTGCTTGGCTTGTGCAGGCACAGGAAGAAAGGAGGTGCTGGGAGGAATGCCAGGTCAGACCCAGAGCAGAGGTGGAGCAGCATTAGCAAACCAGAACTGCTCTCGGTTAGAGGTCTGGCATGGGGGAAGTAAAGATAGAAGAATGGGGGCCTGTGAAAGCTCTGTACTGACTTTTCTTAAAGTACTGGCTACCGTAGCAGTTAGACTTGGCCAGGCTTTGCCAGTGAGGTGATGTCACGGAGAGGGCAGGTAGACGGTGACTTCGGGTGTGAATCACACAGGTGAGCAGCAGAGAATCAGGATGTACTTTCTGGCTGTGTTTGGTGTCAACTCCTCGTTCTTGTTGAGATTAAGAGTCTGTTTGGAATGGCTTTCCTCCAGGGGCATGGCCTGTGCCTTAACCCAAGTACCTGGCAAACTCCCCCACCCATGAGCTCACCACACGGGAGGTCAAGGATAGCCACAGGTCCCCAGCTGTTTGAGAAAACCCACGGGGCGTTTTGATGAAATGAGTAGATGCTTTTGACCTGTTCTCTGTGCCCTTTACCTAAACCTTAGGAAATCTGAAAATCCCCAAGGGATGATAGTGAACTGAGACTTACCATCTCCATTGGTCTCTAAGCAAGCTTCCCTCAAGAGGCATTTGGCGAGCCCGTCGGGCACTGGGTCCTGGGACTGTCACCCTTAGACACAGCCCTGCCTCCTGGCACTCTCCGTCTCCGGAGCATCTGTCCAGTGAACAGTGGGATCTGAGTAGAGGGGTCTCTAAGATGCCAGGGAGTCCCAGATTCGGGGTGCTCGGTCTTGCCGGACACTGCTGTGGCTTTCTCCGTGAAGTGCTGAGGCACGTGTTGGTTGGTAACGTCTTCCTTTCCTCTTGCCCTCCAGCATTCCATCCGAGCACTAGCATTGAGAGTTTTACGGGAAATCCTGAGAAACCAGCCAGCAAGATTTAAAAACTACGCCGAGCTGACGATCATGAAAACTCTGGAAGCCCACAAAGACTCCCATAAGGAGGTGAGCCAGGCCGGGGTCTGGGAGCACAGGGTGTGGGGGCAGAGGGGTGGGGGTCAGCGTGCAAGCTTTAACCGAGGACAGGCTTTGCACATCCCTGAAAATGCCCCTCCTTCGAACTCAGCCGGTGTCATGGCAAAGCCCAGTGCTCTCCGTGGGGTGAACCACGGCACAGCCCGGGCCAGTGCCAGGCTTTTGTTTCCCAACTCCCTTTTTCCATGGGCACAACAGTCTGGGCCGGTCCCCAAGGTGTCTCCCGTGCCAGGGATTCCCATTGCTTTGGGGTAGAGGAGGGCTCTGCCATCTTCTTCTGGCGTCAAGCCCCTGGCAATCTGATTGGGAGACCGAGTACTGGCCTCCGAGTCATGGCCATGCCGATCCTTGGACAAGTTATTCCACCTTCTGAGTCCTATGTTTCTTGTCTGTAAAATAGAGTGGGGTGTTATCTCACACTCTGTTGTGAGAATTGGCTGAGTCAACACAATGACAGCTTCTCGCCCAGGGTATGGCACACAGGAGGTGTCTCCCCCTTTTTTTGTGCTCCCCTTGGTAAGATAAAGGGAAGAGGTAAGCTGTGCCTGTAGCTTGTGGGCATTTGAAATGCTAGCAGGCTCCCCCCACCTCTACCAGTGGGCTCTGGGGCCTCAGATGCCCACTGAGAGCAGGAAGGGTGCTCTGTGCCCCCACCGCATGCTGCAGGCGGTAAATACTGGTCCAGCTCCTCATGGAATCACTCCATCCTCTCTAGCCCCCCAGTCCCTTGAGTTTCTAGAGGCCCACAGAGAGTGGGGAAGGGGGTGGAGCCTTCCTAAATAACAATGATTTCAGCCACACCCTTCCGGTGAAAGGCACTGTGACAAATCAAACCGTGTACTTAGAACTTTAGAGAACAGCGTGACCAAGTGTGGGCTGGCCCCAGCCTGAGGGCACGGGCATTCGCTCAGCAAATCTCCTCGCTCACGTGGGCTGCCTTGTGTGCGTGCTCCTGGATTAAGGTTGGGTCGCCAGACCAATTCTCCCGTCTGCACGTAGAATCTCACCCTCACCCTCATCTTTCTCTTTGGTAGTTATCTGACTGCGTGAGCAGTGCCTGGCTTGGCCAGGGCAGGGAGCTCGTCCCCTGTCGGGCGTCTCCGCCTTTCAGGCATAGCACAGCACATGACCCAAGGTGATCAGCAAGTTTCAAACCAGTCCCTCATGTTTTCCAAAATCTGGCTTGGTCGCATAATGGTGACAGTCACCCGTTAGACCAAGCCCTTTCCATTCGTTGCAACTCATTTTTCAAATGTGAGGACCAGATGAGCTAGTGATATGGTCACCATCATTATTGCCAGGTGAGGGGTGGGAGGTGGTGGGCCTGGGGTCTGCCCAGCGATGCCCAGCAGCGACCTGCAGAGCTGAGGGCTGGACCTGGCCTTGGGCCTCCTTGGAAGGGGGAGACCAGCCTGCACTGACGTTTTGTTTTTACCAAAATGGCTTCTCCTTGATGAGAACACGTGATTAAACAATGAACTAAAATGGAAGTTCTTCGCTGTTTCCAGGGGGAGGACATACTTCAAAGTGCAGCCTTGAGGTGGAAAGATGGGTCACCTGTCCATCCGAGAGATGTCTTTCCAACTGTGTGGCCTCATCTTAACAATTTAAAACCTTGGCAGGGAGCCCTAACAAGTACACATTAACAGAACCAAATCCTCCATTTGCAGTTTACTGCTTTCTTGGGTAATCCTTCTTTGGCCCCTACAAAATGAGAAACTTGGGGGAGAAACTTCTTTGGTCCATTAAATTGCCTAAGGGGAAAAGGCAGGAAATATCTCAGGCTTCAGTTAAATTTAGCTGTACTCGGTTAACCTGGAATTCCTGTAACCTGAGGGTCTCCACGCTGCTGTCACTGATGACCTGATAAAGCAGGTGGAGAAAACACTGTGTTCTGAAAGGAGTGCCTTTATTGGCAGGCCCTCCCTGCTTTGCATACCTTCACTCACCTTGACTTGTGCCCTTGTCCTCTTCCTTACGAAACTTCACTCCGTCACTGTGCCAGAAGCTACTGATTCTAGCACCTGAATAATTAGGTTTTAGATTTGGTTTTTGCTTTTTCTTTCCCTTTAAAATTTACCCAGTCTGTCTCTATTTTAGCCAGTCTGCCTCCATTTCTCGTTTTTGTTTTTGTGTTTTAGGGCAGAATGGTTAGAGTTTGTGTTGTGGCCATCTTGTTGGCATATAATACTGCAGATGATGTTTTGCTAGTCACTGCATTTTCTCATCACATTTGATACTTTGATTCTAGACATTTACTGGAAGGGATCCAGGATGTTTCCAGGTGCAGTTAATAAGTCATACAAAGGCATAATTGTTTTCCTGTCTTTATTAGTGCTTCCACAGTGCGTTCGTCCTGGGGCAACTGCTCCTGGAACTCAGTCTCCTGAGACACTTGTGGGTTTGTATTCCCAGACAACCCAGGCTTGAGCGGGAGGCCTGGCCGTGGGCCCCCGTGCCAGCTGGGGGGTTGCCACCCAGTGTGCACACCGTGGTTCCACTGCAGCAGTGGAGGACAACTTATGAAAATGTAATTTCTGTAAGTGAAATTGCTCTTAAAAGTTATTAGAGAAGATGAATGGGCAGGGTTGATTAGACGGCTTGTTTTAACATCTGATAGGCCAGGGTCTGCTTTCTCAGTTTCTTTTAAGAGAACTATGTGTACAGAACTTTTTTCTTGACCATTGAAAATGTACCAGGCACTAAAATTGGCCTCAGACTTGGACTACCCTGAGCTAACCTGGGCCCACTAGGGCAGGGCAGAAAGATGGAGCATTTGAATACCACACAGAAGGTTTGCCTCTGTAAATCTCTTCTGCATTATCTAACTCTCCTTTTTTTCTTTGTAGTAAGTGAAATCTGTTACCAGGTTTCAGTACCCCATAAATACAGTTATGTGGTGTGCAGTAGGGTTAGCACTTAGCAAACACTTCGGAGGGCCAAGGCCTGTTCTTACAGTGACCTGTTCTTAAAATCTTAAGCCCATTTTCTGTTTTATGAAATAACTCCATTAATTTAAGCTCTTCTCATTTTAGAATTTGTAATCCATTTGTGTGGCTGGTACACACTCTCTCCTTAGTTAAGAAGAGAGGATTTGATAAGAGAATTTATACTACAAATGAGATTCTGGGGCCAGTGTAAGGTACGAATTTTGAGGCAGAAAACCTGATTTTCAGTCTGGCATCTGCTACTCTCCAGCTGTGTTGTCAGCTTTCAGCGTCCTCTAGACCCCAAAGAGTCATGACTGCTGTGAGAATCAAAGATACAATGATCCAGAAAGATGCTTATCAAACTGTGACGTTCTGCACAAATATGTCTACATAAAACTGTTTGCAGGCATCTTGATCCATTTCAGAAGCACCGAGCTCTTGGTAAACAATTGCTATACTAATCGTAAATTACTTTTGTACACATTTAATTCAAGAGTAGTTATTCTCACTATGCCTTGGACATAGTACCCAAAATGTTGTTGTGCTCAGTAAATGTTCTGTTAAAACTTGAAAGAAGCACCAGCCCTATTTCTTGAAGACATTCCATAATTTAGACTTTTCAGTCACAAGACAGCTTTTTCTGAACTTTGCCACGTTAGTGAAATGAACTGCATTTGCCTGTTAATAGAGGAAACTGTCAGCATCGTTTTATGCCACTGTACTGAGTCACCAGATGTTTCCCACCTGCACAAAAGTCTTGGTGTTTAAGGCGTCAGAATCCAGCTTTGGGTGGTTTGGTTTGTTTGGGGAAGTTTGACTCTTAGATTTAAAAAAAAAAAAAAAAAAAAGCAACAACAAACGACCATTGTTATATCCCCAGAGGTTTTATTTTTAAATCATTTCTAGTGAATTTAGTGTTATTTGACTGCAAGAAATTTAAAAAGCAGAATTTAGACCAAAATTATTGTTAAATGAAAAGGAAAGTCCCTGGGAGCAGCTGCACGACTCCTGCTCACCCAGGTGGCATGGTGTGTCCCGTGCAGGTGCTCCTGGGTCACGGCCAAAGGAGCGGGAGTGCCTCGGAGGCGTTTTAGCTCTTGGGCGTTCTGCCTCAAATACCAATGACAGTAGCAACCCGACCAAGCCTTAATCATCCCCCTCTGCTCACGAGTGGGCCTTGGTAGAAGCTTCTGGGGTCCAGGCCTCACAGAGCAGCAGACGTCCGGGTTAGTGGGTTCAAGGGGGCAGTATTTTGAGGGCACCTGGAGAAATTCCGTCACCTCTCTGGACCTCGGGTTTCCTTATCCGTTAGCCCGGGGGTGGGTTAGATGATTACCTGTGTCTCTTCCAGCTTAACGATAATAGACTTTGCTGCTGAGTGGTAAACCTAAACCCTCACACATCCTAGTGCTCTGGTTTTCCCAGTTTTCCATAGGCCAGCTTTGGGATGTGGCTAGAAGACGCATTTCCTTTGTAAGTGATTGTCTTTGTAATAAAGACAAAGTCAAAAATCTATATGGCTTCGTTTAGAGATTCTGAGTTGTCAAGCCAGAAGTCTGACACTAACACACAAGCTCTGGTACACATTTTCTCTTGGAGGTGGGACGGGGGGTTCTCCAGTCTTCAGAGAGCTCATGGTTTAGTGGAGGGATGTGCACTAGGAGGTCAGAGTGGGCTGGGAGAGTCAAGAGAGAATGCTTGAAGGGTTAGAGCTGGACATGGGCCAAGGAAGAGGAGGGTGGGAGGGAATTCTAGAATCCAAGGCCAAGGCCATGGGCAGGGGCAGGGGGCATGGGCTTGAATCCCACTGAGCCAAGACTGCAGGAGAACTTGCCCTTTCTGTGAGCCATCGTTTTCTCTGTGTCAGGTGGAGAAGCCACTTCCCACCTTGCAGGGGGTTGTAAAGTGCCTGGCCTCTGCTGTCACACAGGGGAGGGGAAATGGTTCCTCTTTGCTCATGAACTTACTCTCCTTGGAAAACCAGATGTGACGCCCGTCCTTTAACTCCCGTAGCTTCAGAAAGCAGTTGAGAGGGCCATCAAGTAATGGCGGCGGAGCCTTTGTGTTTGAAATTGGAAGACCTGGGCTCACGTCCTGCCTTTGCCAGTTCACTCTCGTGTGGCTGTGGGTGGTTCACAGGAGCTCTCTGGATCTCTCGGGTTGACAGGCTGGGTGGGCCGGGAGGAGGGGGGTTTTCCTCCCCTCCCTGCCTGCCCTGCAGAGTGTCGTTGAAGTCAAGTGGGAGTATGGTAGCCGACACTGTTGAAACTGAGGTCGTTATCTTTTTTTTATTCTCTTCCATCAGAGAAAGGCTGCTCTTGAACAGAATCGTTGATAGGTTTTTTAAATGTACAGAAAACAGATTAGTGCATTTCTCTAAGTACCTCTAAGAAGGCTATGTAGATTCAGTTAAATAAACTCTAAAACTCCAATGAGAAATCCGGCTTGTCTTTGGGCCGCTGCTTTGGCCGACTCTGTGAGAGGGGAATTTTCCATACTCGTGCTGAAGTGGTTGGTGCGCTGTCAGCCTTAGGCTAGAAAACCCATGAATCTTTAGAGCTGCATCCTGATTGTCTGCGCCATGCCTTCCAGGATGGGGACACAGCCGCCCCCTCGTCATTCACCCCTGCTGGCTCTAATTCTACCCCTTGGGGTAGGACAGAAGTCGTCCCCAACCTAGAGCCTAAGCACACCCAAAGATCGATATCGTGTTGCCCCAAATGTGCGTTTCCAGGCAAGGATGTGGTAGCTGTCTTGTTAGAGACTGTTTCATTCTGACTCTGAATTAGTGTATCTTCATCCCCCTGAAACCACACTTTAAAATTTGGCATGTGTCTGTTTTTCAGGGGGAAGCACTCCTAAAGTGGGGGTGGCAGATAGGCGTTCATTTCCAAAATAACTGTAAAGTTCTTGGTTCAGGTTCTCCCTCTCATTCTAGACATGAAGGGACAGAGGCCTAGAAAGTAGAAGAAATTGAGCCCACAATCACCTGGCTAGTTGGTGACAGAACCAGGTCCGAAACCCAGATCTCTGGACCTAGAACTGGGGGAGCTTTTCTTCTTTGCTCGCTCCAGCACTGAGCCTAGCGAAGTGAGGACTCGCATCCCAGCTTCAGGCCCGCGTGGGTGCACTTCCTCCAAGCCCAGAATTTCTGCCACTGCCAGTGTGGGGGCACTGGCCGCTTCCCCTTCACTGAGGACACACGTTGCCGCGTATCCTGGTGGCTGCTAAAACTAGTCAGTCCTATTTTTATAGGACCTAGAACTGGGGGAGCTTTTCTTCTTTGCTCGCTCCAGCACTGAGCCTAGCGAAGTGAGGACTCGCATCCCAGCTTCAGGCCCGCGTGGGTGCACTTCCTCCAAGCCCAGAATTTCTGCCACTGCCAGTGTGGGGGCACTGGCCGCTTCCCCTTCACTGAGGACACACGTTGCCGCGTATCCTGGTGGCTGCTAAAACTAGTCAATCCTATTTTTATAAGGTCTTTCCAGCCTTTACCAGAAGGTGGCGCCAGCCTGCTCCTTAGCTGCCAGATGACAGGGCTGAGCCTGGGATACCCGCCTGCCAAGAGCTCTTGGATCCCATCTGCCATGGTTTCTGGACGTTTGCATCTTTTCACTCAGCCAGGTATTCTGGTGTGTCTGCAACAAAGCCAAATCAAACTGTGCAAGCAGTTCAGATTTTGAGAATTTCTGTGCTCTAGAGGAAACCTTATCTTTAAGCAAACATTCATCAGTGTTCTGAGTCATGATCTCATTTTTAAAAAAAGAAAAGATATAAAAATTATGCCTCTCTGCATAACCGTGTTTCTTCTCTAACTTTGAAAGGAAGGACCCCTATGTTTCCAAGCAGACTGTAGCAGAATTGCAACAGTTTTGGTCACTTTAGGGCATATGATAACCCCAAAGCCTACTCAATCCCGTTCTCTCATTTGAACATGCCGTTCTTTTAAATCCTTGCCCCTTCTGGCCACCTTAATAGGGATTGTCCTCCCTTCCTTTCCTTCTGTCTCCCATGTTTACTCTTGCTCCCTCTTTGCTTACATTTATAATCTTTGCTTCTTATGTTACATGGGACACAGGGGCAAAACCTAAAGTTCACCCTGAGGTTGGCAGCTCGCCAGGAGCCGCGGTGTTGGCTTAGAAGCCAAGAACCTCCCTGCCTTGCCAACAGCAGTGTCTGTCCTGGGAAACTTTGTCTAACCCCAGTAAGAGAGGGCCTCAAACCCCCATCCTGAAGTGCAGCTGCTGGCATTTTGTTTTCGGCCATTTTCGGAAAAGTCCTTTGTGTTTGATGTGTTTGACTCAATGCTTGGTGCAGGCGACCCCTCGAGTCCCTGGACTTCTGTAAGAGGGAGTTCTCCTTGGGTGCGGGGTTCAGTTCGTTGGCTCTGAAACAGCCCGCTTTCCCAGTGGCTAAGCGTGGGGCGGGTGCTTAACCTGACACGGTGCTGGGGTGAGGAAGGAGCTGGGGTGGTGGGCTCCCACATGACCCTGCCCTTCCTGATCACCTCGCTCCCCTCACTGTACCCCGGGGCACCCGATGGGCTTCCACTGGCAAGTGACACTGCTGGGACGGGAGCCCCAGTCTGTCCCCACGCCACTTTCCACCCGCTGATGCTGCCCACTGCCTAGGGCCCTCAACACTGGCTCCTGACCCTTGGGATTTTCTAGCACAGTGCTCCTGTGACATTGGCCAGGGTTCCCAGGACCTTTTATCTTTTCCCCCAGGTTTAAAACCTAGAGACCAAGGGATGTCAGTGATTTACCCAGAGTCCCTCAGTTAGTTGGCATTGCTCAGCTTTCCAACCAGCATGTTCAGATACTTTGAGTAGTGATTTCTTACAGTAGGAAGCCAGTGGTTTCAGGGCATGCCTCATTGCTGGACCAGATTGGAAGAGAGCGGGCCTGTCCCTTCTTGCACTTGTCCCCATCACTTAGCTAGATGTCATTCAGCCACAGAGATGCACAGCCGGTGCTTGGCTTGCCCAAGTCCGCCATGGGTTTTGGGGCAGCCTCAGGTCACACGTTACAGAGGAAGGAGACGTGACTTCATTTTCGGTAACTCGTTGCATGAGGAAGCTCTTCGAAGAAACGCCCCAACAGCTGGTTACTGGGAAAAAGTAACTTGAACTAAAGTCTCGTTTTCCAAAGAACCAGTCTGCTGCTTTCCTGGTGAGCCACCTGAAATGGGGCCATGCACAGTTGACTTTCCCAAGGCCTCTTACCTGCCTCCGCACCTTCTGGACTAACCAGCTCCTCGGTGAGAAAACGTCAGTGCGCATTGGTGTGGCACACCCCACGATGGCTTCCCCAGTCATGAGCTTTTAGGGATAATTAGTTCAGCTCATGGATGGAATGCCTAGTATCTGCTAGAGGTTGTTGTGCCAGGCGTGGGGATGGCAAAGTGGCTGCGGTGGCGTCTTGCCCTTGAGGAGCTTTTAGTCTGCTGGGAGACACAGACAATTCCAGCAGAACATGCAAGTCCAGTGAGGAAGGGGTGCACATAGGGCTTCCTGGGGGTGCAGCTGCACGAGGTGAGGGTGTCACAGGATGACTTGGACGTAGGAAGGCGAAGCACAGGAGGAACCGGTGTTCAGGAAGCAGGGGAGATTGAAGGAGTGCTCCGGGGTGCCCAGGCGTGCCCTCGGCTCAGTGTTCCCTGCGGGCCAGTGAGAAGCAGGGGGGCGAGGGAATGTCACTGGAGGGGCAGGAGGGGAGGGGCCGGGCCCACTGGCCTTTCACGCCAGTTGGAAGAACTGGGGCAACAGCTGTGGACTGATGTTTAGCGAGCTCATTGGGGAGGGTGGCCACAGACTCCAGGGAAGGACGTGGGTCAGTCACAGTGTCCCATCTGCAGCACCCTCCGGGTGCGCGGTCCCCTGTGGACAGGGATCTGCTCCAGCAGCGCCGGCGCACCCACACCTCGTTGCCCACACCAGCGCCTCACGAGAGGCCGCCTCATGCTTTTCACCTAGAAGGGGCCAAGCTGGGTTGTTCACTGCCTCGCTTAATCCAAATTGCTGTGCTATTAGGTATTGTTAGATCCCCGCTTTAGTGTTAAATAATCGAGGCTCGGACTGATGAAGTATCTTGCCAAGGACTGAGCTGAGGTTTGTCTGCCACACCGCTCTGAGGCTGGAAAGGACCCGTCCACCTCTGGAGGTGAAGGGTGAAAGGCGCACGTGCACACCAGGCCAGAAGGCACCCTGCTCACAAGAGGCCTGTGGGGGAGAAGCTGTACTCTGCAGGGTAAAAAAAAAAAAAGCCAGTGGGCCTCTTCTAGATAGTGTCAGTCCTGTGTATGTTGACATGGAGTGAGATGCGTAGCTCTCGTGGCTGAGTTAGCACTTGGTGAGAAGCACCTGGGCAGGCCAAGCCTGTCTTCCCCTGACCCCCCACTTACTGGGGAGGAGCCGAAGGCAGGGCGGACTCCTCAGGGCTGAGTGAGGGATGGGGCGCCTGGTGAGCTGCCTCGATGGCCAGACCAGCTGGAGGAATCCCTGCAGAACGGCAGAGAGCCTTCCACGGAGACGCTCGGTTCTCCCTGCCAGCCCTCCCCGGCCTCCTGCAGTGGGGGACATGCAGGCAGCCTGCCCCACCACCCGGCCCTGCCCCACCTGCCTCTCCCGGGCCTTGCGCCCTCCCTGGGCTGCCCTGCCCTGCACCATGATGTTGGGGGCCCACGGGCTTGGTCCTGAACACAGGCCGTCTGGTGGGTGTTGGGGGAACAGCTCCACACAGAAATAGAAAAGAGGCAGTGGAAAGGTCCCGAGAAGAAAAGAATTGAGCCTTTCAAGTTCCTGAGAATTTTATGAGCTTCCTGAATGGACAGGGCTCGTTCACAATAAAATTCGCTCTCTGTGCTGCTTTGCACTCAAGTCTCACCTTTTGCCTACACAATAAGCACAGACATGTCTTGGGTGTTCTTATCACCCATTTTCTGAAATGCACCCGGTATTTCCCTGTGCACTGTGTTGAATGGGGTGTCCACAGTGGCTGTTGAAGGAAAGAGCCCCTAGTTCCCGTCTTCCCCTTGGGTGGCTGCGCCAGGAAGGATCTTGTTAATGAGCCCCCAGCCCTCCCCTTCTGTCAGCTCCTGGGGCGAGAGAGGGTCCCCCAGGGAAGGCTCCGAGGCCTCCAGCAAGAAGGGCTGGGACCTTGGGAATCCAGGAGGTAGAGCCTCCTCAGACAGGGACGGATCCCCAGGAAGTCGGGAGTGGGAAGTCCAGCCCATCGGGAAGTGACAAACACTCTGTAACTGCCACGCTCTTGCTCAGTCCTCGGGGGTACAAGAGAAATGTCTCAGCGCCTGTCTCCTAGGCCTCTGTGGCCTGTTCAGTTAAAATGGCAGTCTACACGTGGTGCCACGTGAGAGTCACAGGCAGACAAGCTCTAGTTGTTGAGGAGAAAGAGATCGTGATGTCTGATGTCAAGGAGGCCTGGGGAGGCCTGGGGAGGCCTGGGGCACGTGTCAGCCACACTCGGGGACAATGAACTGTCCACGTTAGCTGGAACGGGGAGTTTTGGAGGCAGTGGAAGGTGAGCAAGGATAAGGATACTAGAAACAGTAATCATCTAGTACTCTAAGCTAACCCCAGGAGCTGCTCCCCTCTGCCAGGGGACAGGTTCCATTCATCAGGAAGACATGGCAAGGGGGCCTCCTCCTCGGGGGTTCGTCCTGGGGGGCCTCCGGCACCTCCCACCTTGAGCCAAGGGGCTGGGCTGTCCTGACCTCAGAAGGGCTTAAGGAGATGTTTATGAAAATGGTTTTCCTTGCTATGACGGCTGATACAATGTTCATTACAATTTTTAATATAAAAAGTTCTAAAAAAAGAATTTAAATTATCCACAGTCTCGCCACCCTGAGATAACCACTGTTAACATTTTATGCATTTCCTCCCAGGCCTTTTATAGTTGTCAGTGCCAGACATTGGGGTATGAGTAGCCAAAGCCCGTGTAGAACTTTCTGCTGTTGTTTTCTGAACAAGATAAAACCTGCTCTGCAGCGTCTCCCTTCACCCTTCAGAGCAGAGCAGTCACCCGGGGATCAGACACACTCCGGGCTGGAGAGCCCTGTAGGGGGGAACCATGGGGCCTGGGGGAGAACGCCTCAGTCAGACCCCAAAGTGAGTGGGCAGCCTGGCTGCGCTTGGAGCCAGGGTGGAGCCTGTGCACCCCGCCCCCCCCCCACCAGTCTCCCCTCCCCGCTGGTGAACGCTGTCTGCCTTAGGACTCCACACAGCCTTCCAGACCCTCCACTGCTGTTTTCGTTGGCCAGTCTCTTAATAACAACAGCTGGGGTGATGGAATTCTTGAGTTGGTAGCCTTTGTCCTGGGGTTGTGTCAGAGACAGAGCTGAGTTATGTTGAGGAGCAGAGCAGAGAGGAATCCTGGTGGAATGGCAGGTGCAGGGCTGGCCCAAGAGAAGAGCGTTCCATTTCTATGGTATATCTACACGCACTCCAGGCTCAGTAGTAGTAGCTGCCATTTACTGAACATCGACTGTATGTTGGGTTCTAAACATCAGATCATCTCTGTAAGATATCCCCATTGTACAGGTGAGCAAATCGGGGTTTAGGAAACTTCCCAGGCACTTGGTTGTAAACAGCGTCACTGGGATTTGCTTCCAGGTTTCCAGCCGACGGCCTGTGCTCTTTGTGCCCCACCTTCCGGCATGCTCTTTCTCTTTCACTGGGTTTTGTGTTTAATTCCCACCTGGTCCCCGTGGTGACTCAAGGATATGCACAGAGGGTGGCAGTGCATCTAAGATCCCCCCAGATGCAGTGGCTGCTTTTATACTTTTACTACTTAAAAGTGCAAGGCAGAGGGATTCCCTAAGACGCAAGCAGCTTCCCAGAAGAGACTCCTCAGAAAACCCCCTCGGAGGGCTCTCCCTGAGCCTCCCCAGCTGCTCTGCAGCCAGGCACCTCTGCACAGATATGGGGGTCAATGTCACTCAACTCCCACCGGGGCCTCCCCCAGTTGTTCCAGCTGTGGCATCCCCCAGCCCACTGGAAAGTGTCTCCATCCTTATACTCTCAGGTCCTGGCTTGGGCAGAGAGTCTTGAAGGCTCGGGTCCAGAAGTCTGCGGCGGGGCCTGAGACTCTGCATCTCAAGTTCCCAAGTGCACATGGAGAACCCCTGCCCCAGCCTTTTTGCCTTTTCCTTTAGGATTCCCTTTGATTTTATTAAACAACCTTAGCCGAGGGCAGTGAGTGCGCGCTGTTGCCGGCCACAGGAAGCCCGCGGCACTCACGCTCACAGTGGGCTGCGTGTTGCAGGTGGTGCGGGCCGCCGAGGAGGCCGCGTCCACGCTGGCCAGCTCCATCCACCCCGAGCAGTGCATCAAGGTCCTCTGCCCCATCATCCAGACGGCCGACTACCCCATCAACCTCGCCGCCATCAAGATGCAGACCAAAGTGGTGGAGAGGATCGCCAGGGAGTCCCTGCTGCAGCTGCTCCCCGACATCATCCCGGGCCTGCTGCAGGTAGGGCCCCCGCGGCGGCTGGGTTCAGCGGGCTCCGAGTAACCCGGGGGCTTGGCTCTCCCGCTCCACGTGGGGCGGGGGGGTGGGCAGGAAAAGGCAGGCAGGGACTCACGGTCCAGCGTCTGTTAAGCTCTGTGTCCTGACACTTGTCCCCCTTCTCTGTCTTCTAGTCCCCTCTTCCCTGAAGGGAGCAGGAAGGGTTTCCCAGCAGCCAAGAACTGTGGCTCCCAGAATGAACCTTCTGTTTACTATAAACATATTTTGGTCTTGATTTTTGGTTCATTCCTCCAACAAACCTTTGTTGCACACCTCCCGGGGGCCCCAGCCCTGGGCGAGGAGGGCCGTGGCGTGCAAGGTGACATGACGGCCTGTGCTCCCATGTGTCCGTCAAATGTTCACTAAAACCCTTCTAAGCAAGAGGCTCTGGGGTCGACTCTGGAAGGTGAAAGATGTTTTCCACTGTTGTGGCACGCCCTCCAGGATTTTCCGGTCCAGCACGGGAGCACAGTGGAGCCACGTGGGCAGCTTTAGATCGCAGCACGAGTGCCACGTTCGCCGAGAGGGCGGCGGGCAGGGGCGTCCGATACGGGAGGTGGAAGAGGGGGGGTCACAGAAGGCCTCACTAAGACGTGCTCTCATCTCAAGTTCGGCCCTGAAGAGGGGGGGATTTCAGTAGAGAAGGAGAGAGAGAATTAAGCCTCACATTTAATAAACGCTATTGCTGGCCGAGCACTTGGCCTGGCAGTTTAAAGGTTTGCTGTCGAGGGCTGGACTGTTCAGGAGGTGGGAGAGTCACCAGGCTGAGAAACCCTGAGGGCTGCCTGGAGAGTGAGGGTACAAGTGGGAAGAACGAGGCTGGGCAGGAGGTGAGGTCAGGTGGGGACACACATGTCAGGCTGTAGGACTGGATGCTCCCCAGCAGTCATGGAGGGTGAAAGGTTTTGCCCACAAGAGTGACAGTGGTGGAGTCGTTATTTCTTTGGAGACCTTTTACACAAGAAATTTGCTTTACTGTTGGGAGAAATGTCAAAGGCACATTATTTTCCCCTTAGTTCCCTTCTCTCATTTCTCCTGTTACCTTAACTTGGTGTCACCTGCCATGGCGGCTGATTGTGCCACGACCGCCTGTGCACAGGCTCTCCAGCCCTGGGCCCCAGGAGCCAGGCCACTCATGACACTAGTGAGTTTTGACCTCTTTGGGGTGTGGGTCCCCACCTTCTGCTGCGGAGCCGAAGGTATCTCCTGGTTGTCATTACCTACAAGTTCAAGGCTGAACTCCCCAGATGTTTGTGGAAACGTTGATGAAGTCTTGGCTCCGAAGCCACCCTTTGATCTCGGTCCCCTTTGTGTTCCCCTCCTGGCCCTGCAGGGTTACGACAACACTGAGAGCAGTGTGCGGAAGGCTAGCGTGTTTTGCTTAGTGGCAATTTATTCCGTAATCGGAGAAGAGCTGAAACCTCACCTCGCACAGCTCACAGGGAGCAAGGTATGTATAGGATTACGCGGCCGATACGCAGCCCTGGGCCTTGCCAGCTTGTCGGGCATTGGCTGGCCTTGGGCGCTGGCTCCAGACAGGTTTTTCTCATCGTACGTGGTTTAGCCGGGCCTTCCTTCTAAAGACCAAGGTGACCCACCCTAAAGCAAAATCATTGTGAGGTGACAACATAATCTATAAGGTACAACAGAATCTGTTTTAACTCCTGTTTTTTGAAATAACTGAGCTTTTCTGATTGATTCCTCCAAGGAAAGATGACTTTCTTTAGAAGCGGTGTGTGTTCCCTGACAGAAGCAGTAAGGAAATTTACCTGGGAGCTGAGTCCCTCATGGGTGTTGACAACAATAGCAGCTGACTCTGACCTCGGGTCTCCCCTGCCCCCCACCCCACACTGTGCTTCACCCCTGCTGTGTGAAACAGTGCCCCCAGGGCTGTTCCGTCACCCCCCAGTTAACCTGCCCATGGGCACCCAGAGCCAGGCCCTTTCCTCACCGTGCTGCCTCCCATGGCCGTCTTAGACTATTCTGGAACCAGGGACAGAAACTGGACCAAAAGGGCTGTTGGCTCACTGGAGATGAGGTGGCTAGAGTGCTTATTGATTTAAAAATGACAAGGAATGCAAATCCGACGTGCCTGGCCAGACAAAAATAGGTGGAAACCCCCAAGCCGAGGTGGGAAGGTGGGGTGGGTAGCTGGGGCCTCGGGCCTGTGTGAGGAGCCTTTTTGGGCTCCCTGTGGACGCATCTGCATGTTCATCACAGCATCGGCCAGAGATGTGGGTAAAAGTGGGAGCTCGCTGAGCCTGGGGGGACACAGATCTAGACGCTCCTGACCTTGCTCCTTAAGAAAGAAGAAATCACCAAGGGATTCTCAGTAGATCCGGTCCTTTTGCCGCCACAGGGCCCCCCTGGAGTTGTTGGCAGAGAAGACTCTGTCCCCCTTTGTCCACAGCAGGCCCTCCCAGCCTCAGCCCTGTTGACACTTAGAGCCTGAGGTGCTTTGCTGTGGGGGCTGGTGGGATGTGGGGCAGCCGCCCTGGCCTCTCCCCACTCCTCCCCCAGCCTCCCCCACCCCGGCTGTGCCAATCATGTGCATGCAGACATTGCCACAAGTCCCCTGGGGGCACCCCTAGTCAGGAGTGAAACCCTTTGCTCTTCCTGTGGACGGGTGACGGATGGGTGATGACGAGGGAGGGGGCTGTCTCCCCTGCCTGCATCCTCACCTATCCTTCCTTCCTTCTGCAAAGGCTCCTCATCCGCGCCTTTCCCTGACCTCATCTGAAAATACCCTGAGCCCAGAGCCACCCGGCTGAGGGCTGGGCCACGCATCCCCCTCCTGCCCCTGCCTCCACCTGGGGTTTGTGCATGGGTCCTGGCTGCAAGGTGGAACTAGAAGACAGTATTCACAAAGTGGATTTATAAAATGGATCATTCACCCCAAAATGCTGCTGCCCAGGCTGGACTTCGTCTGGTGCTTTTACCCTGCTGAGTGAGAGCGTGGTTCCGCCACCTCCTCTGACCCTCCATCAAGGGCCTAGGAAGGTGCAGGGCCCGTTGGGCAGCTCACCTGGTCCCTTCCCCGCGGAGGCTATGGGTCTCCCAACCAGGGGCCGGCCCTTTCCCATTCCCAGTCACACTCAAGTTGGGTCAGTGGGTTGTCTTAACTCCCTTCTGATCTGGCAGCCCAGCTCATCTAGCCATTCAGTGTCTGGGTGTGAGGGCTCTGGTGTGTTGGTGTGAACTGTGGGCTCATCTGCACACATCTTAAACCTGGGGTGCTTGCCTGTGTTAGAAGCCGCACACCATCATCCTCCTGTTCCCACTAACTGTCCGAGAGCCTTACTTCCTGCACACCACATGCGTCACCACACGAGTCTCGTCCCAGCTGCCCTGGAGAGCAGTCTCTCCTGCCCTGGGCTGACAGAAAGGAATTGTCTGACCCTGTGGCCCACTTGGAGCAAGGCCGATGGAGGGCTGCGGACAGTTGATCTTTCAGACTTGTCTTGATCTTACACATTTTGTGAGATCTTGACCGTACAGACTTTAATGAGATTTCTGCAACTGTTTTGCTGTGTTCTCAACATGAGCAGGTCGATTGCCAACATATCAGCTTAGTGGCCTTCGACAACTATTTAAGTGCCTCCCCCGTTCCACGCTATTTTACGTATTTTGAATGTCCGAGGGGGTTGACGGGAACACAGATGAGAGCCTGGATGGGAAAGCCCATGACCATGAAGCACTGTGCCCGTCTGAACGGGTATTAGCACCTGACTTGGTGTCTGGCCTCCTGGAGGTGGAATCTGCTGGGAATGACCGAGCCAGTGCCCTGCTGGCTGCAGGGTGGGCACCAGGCGCAGGGTCCAGCAAGGGGGCCGAGTTCCCAGGAGGCAGGAAGAAGAACCCAGGATCGCAGATCAGGGAGAAGGAAGCTTCGTGGAGTGGCCTTGAAGACGTCTCAGCTTCAGTTGGCAAAAGTGGGGGTGGAGAGAGAGTGCGGAGGCCATGCTGAGTGGAAGGAGCAGCTGGAGCCGGGGTGTGACTTAGGACATGCGACTTTGAACCTGGCTTAGCTGCTCGACCCTGAAGGAGCGGTGCCCGCCCTGCGCGTCCCACCAGCTGTGGCAGAGCTCTTGGCGTGTCACCCTTGAGATGTGCGGACCTGCCCCGTGTACCTTTCTCTTGGGACCCCTGAGCTGTACATAGTCCACCTCAGTAGGCGCTTTCCATTCCATCTCCACTAACCCATCTGCTGCTCTCCCCTCCCTCTCTGGGGCCCCGGGGGTGTGTGGGGTGAGTGAGGGCTCTCAGTAAGCGTTTGTGCAGTGAATCTCTACACTGAGGGCGTGCTCTTTGATCGCCACCCGGGTGGCTCTCCCATGTTCTCCTTACCGATTGGTTTTCCTCCGGCTCACTCACTTTTCTCTTTTCAGATGAAGCTATTGAACCTATACATAAAGAGGGCCCAGACCACAAATAGCAACAGCAGCTCCTCGTCCGACGTCTCCACACACAGCTAATGTCAGCACCACAGCGTCCGTCTGTGCAGCCCTAGAAGCAATTGGCGACGCCTCTCGGAGACCTTCCCCATCCCCTCCATCGCTGCCCAGTCAGTACAAGGAGGCCCGCAAATATTTATTACAATCAGTATTTTGGTCCCTTCCAGCTTCTGTGTAATCTTACTGGCATTGAATGTAACGGAAGCAAGGCCTGTACTGCAGCCTTCACCCAAAACAAAAGGAAAAAAAGAGCAGAAACGAGCCTTATTTGCCCACTGTGTCTTGGACAGCCCGCCGAGATGGAACACAGCGCATGTGGGAGGCAGCTTTCCCCACTCAGAACTTTTCTTCTCAACCACAGCTTGGGGGTGGGGGCGGAGGGTTCATTTGCGTTTCTCTCGTCTTTCATATCTTGTTTTCTCTGAGTTTGGCCCATGTGGGGCACAGCGCTGCTGCCCCTCGCGCAGCTGACCCTGTCTAAGGCTGGGTGTCTTTAAGTTGTGTTTTGAGACCTGCTAACGTTGAGCACCAGGTCCTGGTGAGAAAGGAAAACCTGGCGACCAGGTCCCAACAAACCCTTGGGATTTTAGTTGTAGGCTCCACATTTGAGGCCGACGGCCCTACTGTTGGCATAGGAACAGAAGGGCACCCCCCTGCCCCCCTCAATATCCCCACTTAAATGGTCCCTCCCCCAGGCTCAGACTCAAAAGAATTCTTACAGCTTAAATCCAAACAGAATCAAAGCAAATTATAGCATCTTTTAGTGGGTGTCTAAAATGATGTTTCATGAAACAGGAAACAGAAGAGAAGATGTTGGTTTTACTGCCAAAGATCTTGAGGAAACGCTGGTTCAGCCCCGATTCTCCCGGGACCTGTTGGTCCGTGGGGGGCCCCGGGACCACCTCGATCCCCTCCCCCAGGCTTTGCTTCAGCTTCAGTTGAGATGTTTTCAGTTAACTGGCGAGTGGCAAATTTGCCATCCCAGATTTTGACTTCTCTGTTTAATTTGGGATTAAGATCAAAGAAATGTTTAGAGAGACGTGTGTGTCAGTCATTTTTTATTTCACAAATCAGTGTACTTCCTTGGTCATCTGCCTTGATCGTTGTTTAAGGAAAAAGTAATTATGATGAGGGGGACAAATTGCAGACCACCAGAATTTGAAACTTTTAAGTGCAGAGTCGCTTTTCCATTTCTTCAATGAGAAACCACCATGCCCTTCTTTTTTAACGTCTTGAGGATTTGATTGCTCCAATAAAAGTAATTACAGATTTGGAGCCTGGCCAAACGTTTTGAGTAAAATTCTTTAAATGAAATGGAAATTCTTAAGGCAATCATGCTGACTTCTACTGTCTCTTCTGTTCCAAGTTAGAGCCTCTAAATTGGACTGAAAATGCTGCTTTTGGTGTTAATTTGGAAGTATTTGCTCTGCCAACGCAGTGTCCTGCAGCCACTGGGCCTGGGAAGGAGGGGGCCCCCCAGGGCTGGGGTGGGGTGGGGTGCCCAGTACCTAGCTCACGCCGCTCGTCTCCACACCCTCCTCTGCTCAGACCTTTCGGATTCCAGTGGGAGGCTGTGAAGACACTGTAGCAACCCAGAACTCTCTGGGAAAATGAAGTCCTGTAGCGCACTCCAGTCCGGGCTGGGGTGGGCAGGGGTGGGTGTTCTGCACACGTAGGAAATCCCCACTGCCGCCAAGAGAACACTGCAGTGCGCTTTAAGTGGTTGAATGCTACTGAGTTATCTTTGCCTCCAGACATCGCAGGACCAGGCCTTCCTCTCATCACTACCATTTGTCTGTCAGTGTTTCCTTTGTGGAGTTTTTGACACTGTATGAGTCAAGAGGAGGTCTTTTGGTTACTCCTCTGTTGTAGAAATACGCATTCTGGTCCAGTTACTTAGGAGTCCTTCCGTGTCCAGTGCATTTAGAAACCTTCTCGCCGCCCCAGAAGGTCGCCTCAGTCCCCGCAGCGCAGCTGGAAGAACCGTGAACCTGCCGCACCGCCTCCGTGCTCACAAAGGGCTAGCCTCGGACACAGCCTGCCCGGCCCTCCGTCTCCCGACTCAGACAGACGCAGTCGCTGCACAGGCCTCGGCCTGGAAACCGCTGCCCGCCGTGCCCGCCGAGGGGAGGCTCGCCTGCCGCCGCCACCTCACGGGGAGGGGGCTGTGCCCGCCGCCCCCTCCCCACACCCCTGCAGCTGCCTTGCCTTGCCGCCGCCCCCCGCAGGGCTCCTGTTCACATGAAATCACAGAGTCACAGGACTGGGTTTGTCCCCCTCCCATTTACCTGACTATCCAGGGTCCCGAAAACACCTACCCTTCCCAGCCACGGGGGGTGGGTCCATCTGACTTCTTGCTTTCCTTCCGGCTGTGCCCACCCTCTTCAGGCCGAGGGATGGGTGCTTGCACCCGCATTCCCACCAGAGACCCCGGCCTCCCGGACTGTGCCGCAGACGGCCCGCGCCATGGCTCCTCGCCAGCTAATCAAGGCCCGGCACAGGGAATGCAGCTGCATCGTGTCTCGCCCATCTTTTCCTTTTCCTGCCACCCTTTATTTATCAAGCATACTAGTACTCATTAAAGGACAACAGATAAGAACTTCGTAGAATCCCACCGGGACTTTGCTAACAATAACATTTGGAAATGAAAAAGGAAATGCTCTGAAAAATATCAGCCACCAAAATAGTTTTGTTGGCCCTGTATTCACACGCATGAACCCCACATCCCCAGGTTGGTTTTTATTTTTATTTTTTTTGGCTTTTTCATGTTACATCCATATCTGTATTTATATCTTATTTGTTTCACTTTCAAGTGTATCATGGCAAATGTACAGATTTTTTTTGTTGTTAATAATGTGCTAGAATTTGCTAAAAAGGAAAAACAATGAAACCCTTTTGAGTTTGCCCTAGAATAAATGAAACTTAATTCAGTTTCCTGCATCGATGCTTGTCTCTTTATCATTCAACCCTGGGAGAGCCCATCTCACCTCCTGGCCTGCACAGTGTGCCCGTGTTTGTAAAGGATCTAAGTGACAGAACCAGGTGAGGAGCTCTTTCCCCTCATAGGTAAACCAGCTCAGGCCAGAGGGAAATGCCCCAGCTGACGGGTCCCTCTCGGGTCTCACAGTGTGGGAAAGGCCCTTGGGGCCAAAAGGCTGGTCCCACCATGCTCCTGGTGGCTGTCTGGGCAACAGGTGTCCTTTCTCTGGGTCCCTTTTCCTCGAGAACAAGTTGGGAGCAGGAAGAAAGGCTAGACCTCAAATTCTGAGCCCAGACAGAGTGCGAACTGCCAGAGGCAGGCAGCTGCCTCCACGTTGCGGTGCTGGGGAGAGCATGTTCTTTGAAAGATCCCGTACGCAGGACACAACATCCAGGCCACGAAGCCCATTGGTTTGAAATTTTTTTTTTTTAAGTGAATTTTCCCTCCTCCATGATGCAGCTCAAGTATTACTCCCCCTGAGGATGTGCCACCCTTCTCCCATGGCTTGCCAGAACTCACCTTACCTGACCCCTGGGGGCACAGGGCCCTGTCAGATGCCACCGTGACAGGGATTACAAATACCTGGGTTCCAAACCCAGCTCCACTCCTTCCTCCCTGGGGCAAACCACTTCCCTTCCTGCCTCAGTCTCTCCATTTATGCCTTGGGTTGAGAGCTGCAGTGAGGGCTCTGTGGGATGGTGTCAGTGACACAGTATGTGCCTGCAGGTGGCCCTGCCCTACCGTGGACGTGGCATGCTCACCTGTGGCCGCAGCTAGTCCATTATTCAATAGCGAATGTGGGAGACCCTGAGGGGACGGGGCCCAGGCTCAGGCAAGGCGGGCGGTTGAGCCTTGTGTCCTTGGTCTTTACTGCTTGGTGCCATTGCTCCCCCCAGTCCAGGGGCCACCAGGAAGTCCTTGACATCTTAAAAAGGACCACAGGCCCCGAGGGGTGGGGGTGCAGAGGCCCCATGGCACGTCAGTGCTTCTTGGCTTTGGGGAGATGTGAATAATCCCCTTTAAAAAAATGCACACTTCCACTCACAGGTGGTTTTGCACTCGATCTTAGGAGGGTGTGGGACCCTGAGGTATAGCTGGATTGTGGTGAATGGGTTGAGGCTGGGACCCCAGCTCCCGCGGTGCTCCCAGCTGCTCTGCCACTGCCTCGTCCTGCCTCCCGTTCCTGTACATCATCCCAAAACCCCCAGGACAGCTGCTCGTCAGAATGTGCACCAGAACCATCTGGAAGGCTGGCTAGAGCAGCTGACTGGGCCCACGCCTGGGGTTGCTGATTCAGTTCTGCGGTGGGGACACATTTTACTTAAGACAGGTGACTGGGTCCCAAGCCTTGCAACAAGGAGTTGCAGGGAACAATGTTGGACTTGGGAATGTCCTCCAAGACTGTCACGGGTGTAAGTTATTGGGCCATGTGGTTTATCACCCAAATGAGGACATGGTGGAGAGCAAGACGGGGTGCAGCTAACAGAGGGATGCCCGAGGGGGCATTTCGGGCAACCCTGGGCACAGAGCACTCCCACAGGGAAACACCGTGGAACCGGCTGCACGGGAGGCCCAGGGCCTCACCTGCTCCTCTCGCGGCTCCCGCTCAAGCCCCACCTCGCCGTTCCCAGGTCCTCCAGCATTTATTAACTCACACCCCCGTGGCTCCAGGCAAGAACGGACAAAGGTCATGTGAACGGGCATCTAATCCCAGATTATGTATTTAAAAGACATTAAAATGCTTTTCCCGGAAGCCTGCTGCCAGGGCGGGGGCCCGGGAGGTGGCCGCCCCTGGAGACACAGGCTCCCGGGGGACATTCCCAGCTGCCCCTGCCTCCCACCAGCTCCTGCGGGCCGTGGTCGGAAGCGCCCACCTCCTGCACCCCAGGGCCCCGGGGCCCCCTGAGGGGTGTCAGCGCCAGTCCCCTGGTCTACCTGCAGGCCTGCCGTCTCCCCACGCGACACTTGTCTCCCCCTTCAGTCACCCACCCCGGCTGACACGCACTGAGCGCTTACTGCATGCAGACACCGTTCCAGCCATTCTCTGAGTTAATCTCACCACGACCCTGCAAGGCGGCCCTGGGCTTGTTCCCATTTTACAGAGGGAAACGGAGGCACAGAGAGGTGGAGGAAGTTGCCCAAGTGCAGCCAGTAAGAGGCAGAGCCAGGATGCAAACCCACAAGTCCAGCACCAGGCTGACCCACAGCCTCGTCTCGCGTCCCCGTCCCCACACTGAGCCTCTGCTGCGTTTCCCACCCACTGGCTTCTGTTGCCAAGTGTGGGGACCCTGGTCCCAGGCCTGTGGGCTGTGGTAGCACCTCCCACCCCAGGGTGCTGCTCACTGGGCCAGGTGAGGTGGGAAAGGCCCAGCTTGGGAGCAGGAGGCCTTGGGCTGGAGCGTTCGGAGCTCCGTGACTTTAGCCCAGTGACTCCAGCCTTGGGAGAACTCAGTTTCTTGTCTATAAAATCCTGGGGTGGGGAGTGGGAGGGAGAGGATTAGCACGCCGTGTGCAGTACAGTTTCTGGAACCTTCCACAGATGTCAGCAGCTATTGTATGATGAAGATGGTGAGGATGACAAGGATGACAACTCAGTTACTGACTCTGGTTTCTGACACAGATGATGCCAAATAAATGTTCCAAAGAACAAATGAAGGCATTAATGCCCCTTAAGCCCCCCAACCCGCGTTCTGGTGGGGGCAGATCAATACTCACAGACCGTGGGTACAGGTGCTTTTCCACTCTGAGGGAAGAAGCGAGAGGAGGCAAGGACTCTCTCAACGTCCCCTTCTGTTTAGACCACCCCCTCCTGCTCCTCCAGCTTCTTCTCAGCCCTGCAGCAGCCTTGCTCCCCTCTCGTCTCTAAACGAGAATCCTCACAGCACCAGCTCTTCCCCAGTCCACAGCAGGGGTTTCCCTACCCGCTCTGGGCCCACCAGCCACATTTTGTCTCCAGCTTAACCCCCTGAGCTCCAGCCCCACACAGTTAGCTGCCTTCTTGACGCCTCCACTTGGATGTCTCACGTGCTCCTCAAATGGGGCATTTCCAGAGTCGGGCTTCTGAGCTGGTCCATTTTGGAAAATGGCCCAGCTTCACCTGCCCAGATGCTAATGCCGGACCCCTCGCCTCATCTGGCACCCCACCTTCAGCCTGCCGTCCAGTGCTGAGAATCCTGGCTCCAAAGCGGTCTGGAGGCTGTCCACCCAGTGCCCTTTCGGGCCGCCACCTGGCCCAGGCCGCCGTCTTTCCTCACCTGGGCAGTTGCAGAATGAGCGGCTGGGATGTTCCCCTGCTCCCCTGCCTGCTACTCTCCTTCCTGAGTCTACACTGCAGCTTTCTATTTTTTTAATGTACATCTGATTTACTATTCCTTTGCTTCAAACCCCGCAGTCGCTTCCTCCTGCTCCGTGGTGTATAATTCCAAGATCTTGAACATGGCCTACAAAGCTCACCACCGTCCCTGCCTACTCTTTCTCCCCATCTTGCACTACCAGACCTCTGTCCTGTTTCCCGGCCTCAGGGACATTGCCTGGCTGTTCCCTATGCCTGGCCCACTCCTCTCACCTGCTCTGTACACACACGTACACCTATGCACACACATATGCACACACACACAAACATATGCACACACACACCTGTACATGCACTTCCCTTGGCAAATCTGTGTTTACTTTAGGTCTCAGCTTAAATGCCAGGTCTTCACTTCTTTGGAGAAGAATCTAAATTAGGCCCCTTTGCTTTTCCATCCTAACACTTATCACACATTTTATATCTGTTTGTGTAATTATTGGTTTGTCTTACCCATATCTGTGGGTAAGGATTGGGCCTGTCTTGTTTACCACTCTGTTCCTAACACGTAGCCCATGTGCCAGGCCCATGGTAGGCCTGAATGAATGAGTGAATGAGTGAATGAATGAATGATTATTTTGCAGTTCCCCAAATAGGATGCAATCTCCTCGAGGGCAAGACTCATGCCTTAGATGTTTTTGTGTTCAGCCAGGAGCCCTGCCCTGCTGTTTAAGAACACAGCCTCTATGGCTAACCTGCCTGGGTTCAAACCCCAGCCCTGGGTGACCTTGGGCAAGCCATTTAACCTCTTTAGGCATCAGTTTCTTCCTCTGAGTGGTGAGAGTGCTGATGACAATAGCACCTACCTCATGGGATGTTTATAGACGACTTAAAAATACAGGCTGCAGAGGATACTCCCTGGCATGGTGTCAGGCATTACCTTTTACTCAATGGTCAATTGAACCAATTAAGCGGTAGGGTGAGCTTGCCCTTTGGAGTCAGGCCAGAACTCTGACACTGGCTTCCCCGTCTTTTATCTGTGTGAGCTCAGGTGAGTCTTCAGCCTCTATTAGCCCTAAAATTACAAGGCAGCATGAATCAATGTACAAAACACTTTGACCTTCTCTTGTAAAGCTGGAGATTCTCATGCCTTATAGCCCATCAATTCCACTTGTAGGGTATAGTCTAGAAAATTGCACAAGTGAGATATGTGTAAAAGTGTTCAAGACATCATGATTTCTGTGTCGGTTTGAATATATGTGCCCCAGAAAATGCCATATTCTTTAATGCAATCTTGTGGGAGCAGAATGATTAACCTTTTTGATTAGGATGTGACTTCTTGATTGAATGTTTCCATGGAGATTTGGCCCCACCCATTCAGGGTGGGTCTTGATTAGTTTACTGAAGTCCTCCAAAAAGAGCTCACACATGCCCAGATGCTGCTGACACTTTGAGATGCTAGCCCAGAGTTTCCTCCAGAGAAGCTAAGGGAGGACCCCTGATGCTTAGATGCACAGGGGCTGGAGAAACTAAGACAGACAAGCCCAGAGACATTCTGGAGAACACCATTTTGAAACTGGAACCCAGGGGCAAAGGATCAGCAGATGCCAGCCATGTGCCTTCCCAGCTGACAGAGGTTTTCCGGACACCATTGGCCTTTCTTCAGTGAAGGTATCCTCTTGTTAATGCCTTAGTTTGGATGCTTTTATGACCTCAGAACTGTAACTTTGTGACCTAATAAATCCTCTTTATAAAATCCAGTCCACTTCTGGTATTTTGCATAACGGCAGCATTAGCAAACTGGAACAATTCCTAAAAGCCAAAAACAAGACTCTCCTGATTGTCCACCAAGAGGAGAATGGATAAAGAATTTTTAGAATATTCACATAATGGAATACCAAACAGAAGTATAAGTGAATAAATTACAGCCACTTTTATCAACATGGACAAATCTGAGGAATGCCATTTTGAGGGGGAAAAGGAAATCCTAGAAAAATGCACAGGGTGTCTTACCTTTTTTTTTTTTAAATTACAGAAGTTGTAAGTTTACAGAAAATTCATGCAGAAAGTAAGGAATTCCAACAGAGTCCCCCAGTGCATACACACACACACACCCACACAGTTATCCCTGTTATTAACACTTTGTATTAGTGTGGTAGTGTGCTGGTTTGGAACTATTATGTACCCCAGAAAAGGCCATGTTCTTTTAATCCATTCTTGGGGGTGCAGACCTATTGTGGGTGGGAACTTTGGTTAGGTTGTTTCCATGGAGATGTGACCCACCCAATTCAAGGCCTTAATCCTTTACTTGAGTCCTTAAGAAAAGGGCTGACAAGAAGGCCCTTGGAAAGGGTTGGATTCCTGCTCTCTCAAGCCCAAAGGATAAAATGTCATTCTATAAGTGACTCTCAGACTTTGAAATCTAATGAAGTTTGCCCTGCAGGTTTTAGGAACTGTTTTGGTCCTGGGAACCCTGGTTTCCTTTCAGTTTCTCCTTATGACAAAGGGAATGTTTATCCTATGACTGTCCCTCCTTTGCTTAACTTGTTCTAAGTTTCACAGGTCCACAGCCAGAGAGGAATTTTGCCTGTAACTGATTTTGATAAGATTTTGTACTTATCTATTGTTACTGAAATGATTTTAAGTTTTTGTGATACTGTGATGGGATGAATGTATTTTGTATATGGAAAGATCATGTCTTTCTGTGGTCTAGGGGGTGGAATGTGCCAGTTTGGATATATTATGTCCCCCCCAAAGCCATGCTCTTTAATGTAATCTTGTGAGGGCAGATATTAATCTTTTGATTGTTTCCATGGAGATGTGACTCGATCAACTATGGGCAAGATGTTTTATTAAATTATTTCCATGGAAATATGGTCCCTGCCCATTCAGAGTGGGTCTTAATTAAATCACTGGAGTCCTACAAGAGAGAGCTCACAAACAGAAGCAGCTCAGAGCACCTGAGAGAGACTTGGCAGCATTAGCAAATGGGAACAGATACCATCAACAAAATGAAAAGACAACCCAGAAAATTGGAGAATATATTTGTAGATCATGTGTCTGAGAGGGCCTTGCATCCGGAATATACAAAGAACTATTACAACACAGTAATTAAAAGAAATGTATCACCCAATTAAAAACAAGCAGTGAATATTAATAGAAATTGCTCCAAAATATCATACATATGGCCAATAAGCACATGAAAATATGCTCAACATCATTAGTCATTAGAAAAATTCTAATCAAAACCACAGTGAGATGCCACCTCACACCCACCAGGATGGCTATTAACCAAAGGATGAATAACAACAAGTGTTGCAAGGAGGTAGAGAAATTTAAACCTCATGCGTTGCTGGTGGGAATGTACATTGGTGAGCTGGTTTGGGAAACAGTTTGGCAGTTTCTCAAAAAGTTTAACATGGAGTAACCAAATGACCCAGCAATTCCACTCCTGAAGTACTTAGCCGAAAGAACTGCAAACACAGAGGACACACAAACTTGAACAAGAATGTTCATAGCAGTGTTATTCGTAACAGCCAAAAAGTGGGAACAAACTCAATGCTCAAAACCAATGACTGGATAAACAAAATGTGGTCTATCCATACAATGCAACAGTCCTCAGCCAATGAAAAGAACGAAGTAATGATTCACGTTGCAACATGGATGAGCCTTGAAAACAATATGCTAATTAAAAGATGCCAGACACAAAAGACCACATGTTGTATGATTTCATGTATATGAAATTTCCAGAGTGGGCAAGGAGACTTTTGGTTGCCAGAGCAGAGGGGAGCAGAGAATTGGGTATGACTGCTAATGGGAAGGAGTCTCTTCCTGGAGTGATGAAAATGTTTCAGATGGATAGCAAACAAAGGTGCACAATTTTGTAGGTATACTTGAAGCCACTGAATTGTGCACATAAAAATAAAAGTAAAAAATAAACTTAGAAAGATGAATATACTATGAACAATGTTGTGCCACAAATTAGATGAAATGGGCAAACTGTAGAAAATAACAAAAAACTAAAATTAATACTAGAAAAAATAAAGTTTTTCATAGTACTATAACTATTAAAGAAATTGAATACATGATTTAAAACCTTCACACAAAGAAATCTTCAAATCTAGATAGCTTCACATTCTACCAAATATTTAAGGAAGACAAAAATGCCAAACTGTTCAAGAAAATAGAAAAAGCAGAAACACTCCCTTATCAGGTCAGCATAACCTTGTTACCAAACCTGATAAGACATTATGAGAAAGGAAAATTATAGGCCAACCCCATCCATTAACATAAATGCAAAAATCCTTAGCAAGACATTAGCAAACTGAACCTTACAATATAAAATGATCAAGTAGGGTTTACTCCCAGGTTGGTTTAACATTAGAAAATCAATTAATAAAATTAAGCGCAGGAAAGGAATGTAGAAGAAAAAATCATGAGCTCAATAGATGTAGAAACAGCATTTTATAAAAGTCAACATCCATTCATGACTTAACAAACAGTTTTAGCGAACTATAAATAGAAGGAAAATTTCTTCATCTGATAAATGATAATTATATACACACATACAGAAAAAAATCCTAGGGCAAATATAATGCTTAATGATGAGATGTTGACAGCTTTCCCTTTGAAATTTGGAAAGAGGCAAGACTGTGTTACTGCTTCCTCTATTCAATCTAGTACCACAGGCCCAGCCAGTGTAGAAGGGCAGGTAAAAAGACATAAAGATTGGAAAGGAAGAAATAAATCTGTTATAATTTGTGGACAAAAGACTGGGTAAATAGGAAATTCTACAGATATGTTAGAATTAATAAGTTTATCAAGTTTGTTGCATAAAATGCCAATAGAAATAAATTATTTCAATACTGGCATTTCCATGAATCTATTTTTAAATAAAAATTTTAAATAGATCCTGCTTACAATAGTATAATATTTTGAATACCTAGCAATTAATCTAGAAAAAAAAATGGGGAATACTTCTCTGAAGAACTATAATAACATACTGTATGAGAGAAAACGAAGGAGATTTAAGTAAATGGAGAGAAATGTCATGAATTGGAAGGTTCAGTAAAGTTGTCAGTTCTCCCATAAATGATGTATATATTTAAAACGCTATTGTAAAAAAAAAACAAAGAATTCTAACAGGTGTCTTTGTGTCTCCTGCAATGCTGATTTTAAACTTTATATGGAAATGCAAAGGGAGAAAAATAGCCAAGACCCTCCTGAAGAAGAAAAGCAAGGCTCTGCTCTACTGGATATCAAGAATTTTTATCAAACTTACAGCATTAAGGTAAAGTGGTATTCTGCAATAATAGACCAAACAAGCAAAGAGAACAAAATAAAGAGCCCAGAAATAGATCCAAGCATATTTCAACATTTGACTTAGGGCAAAGCTGGCACTTCAGAGCAGTGGGAAAAGGAAAGTATTTCCAAAAAATGGGCTTGGTCACTAGATATATACAGATGGCAAGAAACAAAGGAGGGCAGGGGAAGAAAACACACAGCATGCACAAAAATTAGTTCCAAGTGGATTTGTAGATCTAAACATGACAGGCAAAGCAAAAAAAGATTTTAGAGATAATTAAGGAGAAGGTCTTCAGGGAACAGGTCTTAAACAGGACTGAAAAAGAGCAATCATCATAAAGAAAAGTTTTAATAAATTGACTCGCTGAAGTTAGTAACTACTTGTCATCAAAAAAGTCATTAAAAGAGTGAAAAGGTAAGCCACAGAGTGGGAAAATATATTTGCAACATATATAATGGACAAAGGGCTCAGTATCAAAATACATAAAAGAAAAATACCTGCAAATCAATAAGGAAAATCAGGCAATCCAGTAGGAAAACTGGCAAGGGACTTGAATAACAGGTCACAAAACTAGCTATCCAAAGGATGGTGTAGGAAAAGTTGCTCAACCTCATTAACGATCAGAGAAATACAAATTAAAACCACAGTGAGATCCTTCAAAACATGCCCACCAGAATGGCTAAAATTAAAAAGACTGACAATAGGAGAGGGGGTTGTGGGAATTTGCATATGGACAATTTGGAAACCCACGCAGCATTTCTGAAGCTGAACAAGGCATGCCTTAGAATCTAGCAATTCAACGCCTATGTATACACTCAATAGAGAGTGTTGGAGTACAAGGAGACAAAAAGAATGTTTATAGAGCATGATTTATAATAACCAACATGCTCCCCCCCACCCCCCAAATAAAACCCCATGAACAACTCTAATCTCTATCAGCAGCAGAATGGATAAATAGATTGTGGTCTAATCATACAAGCAAACAACAGCTATTAAAACATGTTCACAAAAGAAGCCAGACACAAATGCAAACCTGTGGTATTATTCTATTTATACAAAATTTGGGAATAGGTTGAATTCTTCATAAAAAGTTCAGAAAGCATCCATGAACACTTCGAATGAGAAGGTATTTTAAAAATCAAGGGAGAGATTACCACGCAAGTCAGGACAATGGTAGTCTTTGGTGGGAAGAAAGAGGGTCACGATTTGGAAGGGATGTGTGGATGTTTCCGGGGTGCAAGCAAGGCTTTAATTCTTGCCCTGAGTTAGCTGATGTAACCTCTGTAAAGATACTTGAAGCTGTACGTTCTCCTCAGTTTTCTGTGTGTTCTATTTCACAGTAAGATTATTTTTTAAAATATAGGATATAAGCCATATATTCTATGTAATCTCAAAGTGAAATGATGTATATGTATAAAGAAAGGCACCAAAATATAATTTATAGCTGTATTTGGATAGTGAGACATGGATGATTTTTCTGCTTCCTAAAACCTTCCCGTACTTTCTAAATTTTCTTCAATGAGTCTATGATACCCTCATAAGCAGATATAAAAGAAACAGTAATAAAAAGATGCCCAGATTTGGAAAAAACAAAAACAAAAAGGCAAAATAGATAAAGCAAATACAGCCAACTGTCAACCACTGTTGGGCTTAGGAGGTGGCTGTACTTTTATTTATGTTTTCTATATGTTCAAAATTTCCCATAATAAAAGATTAAAAGAAAAAAACAGCACTGTACAGGAGGCAGCTCCAGGATGGAGGAAGTATAATCGATCATGTGGAAGAAGGAACTGGAAAAGGGGGGACTCACAAAGAGCCTCCCATCTTCCTAGAATCCCAAGGGCAGCAGGTAAGACCTGCAGGTGGACAAGAAGCGGATCCTTGGAAACCAGATGGTTGGAATCCCTTTTCTCAGCGTGCTGATTTTCCGGTTGGCCTTCCTTAGGATTTCATGATGTCAGACATTGCAAAAGTTCTAAACTTGTCCCGGCTGGACTTTGAGGATCAAAAGGAGAGGGTGCATGTCCAAGGCTGGGCCAGAGCAAGTGGGCAGCTCCCTACGGGCCAATGCCATGATGACGAAGACTTCTGCAGAAACGACCCCATAGAAGGATGCTCTCGGAGTGCACACCCGAAGTCCAAGAACTCCTCAAGGAGGTGGCATTTCCCTGCAAGGCTCAGGTCCCCTGCCAGGCCACCGCAGGACTGACCCCGCCCCTCAAATTGATGACAGCACGACTCTGAGCCCACCGTGACCTTGACCCAGCTCTCAAGGTCAGGCCATTATGGACCAGGCACCAGAAAAGCAGGACCCTGAGTGGCCATAGAGCCGATGAACACATCTGAGCTTCATCCAGGGAGCTCAGCCCTGAATTCACTCCCAAGAAAGAAAACAAGGATAAGGTCAAAAAATATAAATAAAGTATAAAGCCTGCCCTCAAGGAGTCTACGGTCTTATTGAGGTGCGAGAAGGGCATTTAGTGAAAAAATTGTCATGTTTCCACCAAAAAGAAAATGAAAGCCCGGTTCCTGCAGAGAGATGAAATGAAAACACTCCTGTTTGGAAGGAGTGCTGTAGAGCCCAGACCTGCCCCATTACACACACACTCACACACACACACATGCCTGTGCACACTCAGTCGCATGCAATCCCGTCACAACGGTTACCAGTGAGTGTGTGTAAGCAGCTTTCTTATCCCTGCTTGCGGGGCTGACTGTAGCTGATGTGGCTTTTCTGATGGACAACTCAGCTTTATGAATGAAAAGTCTTGAAGGGCAAAGCCATTTGGCATAAACATTCTACTTCCAGGGAACTTTCCTAGCAAAATCACGGACAAGTGTGCAAAGATGCATACAGGAGAGTGTAATTTTAAAATGTGACTGAGAAGCTGCTGTGGGGAACAGTTTGGCAGTTCCTTAAAAAGCTGAACACAGAATTGCCATATGACCCAGCAATCCCACTTCTGGGTGTATACCCCAAAGTATTGAAAGCAGGGGCTCAAACAGGTACCTGTGCACCAATGTTCAGAGAGGCATTCTTCACAATTACCAAAAGATGGAAGTGACCCAACAGATGAGCAGATAAACAAAATGCCATCTAGACATATATTCAGCCATAAAAAGAACGAAGTTCTGATGGACACATCAACATGGATGGACCCTGAAGATGTCATGCGGAGTGAACTAAGCTGGACACAAGAGGACAAATATTGTAGGATTCCACTTACGTGAAATACCCAGAACAGGCAGAACCACACAGAAAGAAAGTAGAACACAGGTTACTGTGCGTGGAGGTGGGGAGTTGAAGTGTCGTGGGGGCAGGGCTTCTTTATGGAGGGAAGGAAAAGTTCCGTAATGGATGGTGGTGACGGGAGCACAACACTGTGATTAATGCCCCTGAATGTGCGTTTGGGAGTGGTCGCGATGGGAAGTTTAATGTTGTATATATGCCACCACAATTAGAAAAGAGACAGAGACAGAGAACTAAAGAGACAGTGACAACTAAATGCCATACCAGATCCTGGACTGGATCAAATAATAGAGGAAAAAATGCCGAAAAGGACATTAATGGGTCATGTGAAAAAAGAAATACAGACTCTATATCAATATTAAATTTCTTGAACTTGATAACTGTACTTAAGTTGGTGAAAAAAGTGAGTGTCCTTGTTCTCAGGAAATGCACAGGAGAGTGTGAAGTGTTAGAGGAACATAATGAAAGCAACCTACTGTCAAAGGTTTAGAAAATAGATAAGTCAATAGGTAGGTAGATGATGATGAAGATAGATAAAAGATAGAGATAGCTAGATATGGATAGATAGATAGACAGATAGATAGATATGGATAGATAGATAGATAAAGGGAGAGTGATAGGTAGGTAGACAGAATGACATAAATGTGGCAAAATGCTAACAGTTGGTAATAACGCTGGGTATCTGGGTTGCGGGAGTTCTATGCCTTGTTTCTATATCTCTTTTTTGCAACTTTCCTGTAAGCTTGAAATTATTTCAAAATAAAAAGTTTTTTTAAAATGACTGGGGTCTAAATTATGATGTGTCTATGTTATATGTGACTACTGGAATTCAGGTTCTAGATGAATATTTAGTGATATGGGAAGATGCTTATGACACATTCAGTGACAAAGGCTATTTTCTAGACAGTATGCATAATATGATCCCAATTTTATTTTGCGTACGTTCATACATGAAGCAAATACATTAAAATGTTACCATGCTCATTGTAGTGGTTTTCTATTGCTGCATAGCAAATTACCACAAACTTAGCAGCTTTAAATGACACGAATTCATTATTTCAGTTTCTGTGGGTCTTGAATACAGGCCTGGGTTTTGGGGATCCTCTGCTTGGGGTCTTACAAACCTGAAATCAGGGAGTTGGCTGGGGTGCATTCCTTTCTGGAGTGCACAGTCCTCTTTCAAGCTCATGTGGTTGTTGGCAAAATTCAGCTCATTGTGGTTGTAGGACTAAAGGCCCCAATTTCTTGCTGCTGTCAGCCGGAAGAGGATCTGAGCAGTTGGCTTCAGCAAGGCCGTCAGGAACGCATCTGCTGCAGCTTTGAATCTCTCTGACTTCCTCTGTCTCTGACCCCCTAGACCCAGAGTTGACGGGCTCGGCTGACTAGGTCAGGCCCACCCACACCCAAAGGAAGGGATTAAACAAGGTGTCCACACTAGGGAGAGGAAATCCTGGAGGCCATGCTGAATTCTGCCCAGCACACTTACCCTGAGCAATGAGATTAGGGTGATATTTACTAACTTATTTTACATTTTTGATATATTCTAAAGGTCATGCAATAATCACGTTACTTATTTCATCAGAAAACAATTATTTGAAAAATCTTTCCACTTGCTCCTTAGTACTGTGAGAAGAGGAGGCAGCTCAAGCCTTGGATGGGAGCTCCAGACACCTATCATCAGTGCCTCCAGCCGGCCTTCTCTTCCCTCGGTTGTCAATCTCCTTCCAATGGCTATGGCCCAATTTCCCAGTGACTCTATGAATGACGTGGGCTCTGGGGGCTAGCCTGGGAACCTCCACACCGCTGGGTCTAGGGTAAATCACATTCTTTGACCTACATGAATGCATGTTGGTGTCACAAACCATTTGAATGTTTGGGACTGCCCATGCTGTAAGCTTTTACTGAGACCGAGCATGTGGTACAGGTCTTATCCACAGCAGGCACTTAGCATGTGGTTTACATAGGCATTTGCTCATTCATTCAGTTGTCATCCATCCATTCAACTGTGTCTGTTTGAGTACCCGTGTGCCAAGCTCTGTGACAGACTCTCGGCATTGAATGAATGACCACATCTGAATACTTCCCCATTCCCCCGCAGCCCAGTTAGTGCTAGAACTGGGTGCCCAGCAAAAGGGTGTCCTCCCCAAGAAAGACTGCAGAGAAAGGAGCTGAAGGGAAAAGAACTGACAGACAATTCCTCAGGCGGACAATAGGGACACCAATTCCAAAGCATGGGAAATGAGCTATATAAACTGGGGTACAGCCCACAGATGAAAACTAGTGGAGACTGGATCAGAGGTGTTAAGTGTGGAGTGGGTCAGGAGAGAAGTGAGGTCTGGGCCTCTGCCCAGCAGATCTGGGGGGGTCTGAAATGCCTCCTGAGAGGCTTTCCATGGCAACGGAAAGCTCGGCTGACTCAGAGCAGGGCTGGGTAGATGATGGGAACCCCCGGTGCTGCTTCAGCTCCAAGGAACAGCTCTAAGTTCACAGATGCTGCATGTGACAGAGGTAAAATATCAATCAAACAAGGTCACCTTCATGACCTTCTCGTGCCAAAGTCCTGCCCAGGTGGGTCAACACTGGAGTGGAGGCCACGTGATCATTTGAAATGAGACTGCGTCCCGCTGTTTGCTCCATCATCCCTAGGGTCTGGTCCTCCTGCTCGTAGAACAAGAAGCTCCAAGCAGAGCATGGAGGAAAGAAAGACGGGGTGCCCCTGGGACTTCAGGGTATGGCCCAGAAGTGATGGAAGTCACTTCTCACAACCCATTGTCCAGAACTCAGTCACAGGAATTCACCTAGCCACTGGGAAATGTGTTCTCCCCTCTGGACATCCATGTGGCCTGCCCAAAAGTGGGACTTGTGACAGACAGAGGGAAGAACATCACACCAAGGCAAGGTGTTAACAGTAGGGTGGTGTTCCGGTTTGCTAATGCTGCTGTTATGTAAAACACCAGAAATGGATTGGCTTTTATAAAGGGGGTTTATTTGGTTACAAAGTTACCATCATAAGGCCATGAAGTGGCCAAGGTAAGTCATCAACAGTAGGGCACCTTCACTGGAGAAAGGCCATTGGCACGTGGCTGGCATCTGCTTGCTCCCAGGTTGTGCTTCAAAATGGTGCTCTCCAAAATGTCAGCATCAGCTTTCAACAGCCCACTTCAAAATGTCTCTCTAAGCTGCAGCAGTGAGCTCCTTCTGTCTGAGCTCTTACAGCGCTCAGGTAAACTAATCAAGGCCCACACTGAATGGATGGGGCCACACCTCATGGAAATAGCCTAATCAAAGGCCTTACCCACAGTTGGGTGGGTGGGTCACATCTCCATGGAAACAACCTAATCTGAAGATTCCAAACTAATCAACACTAATACATCTGCCCCTACAAGATTGCATTAAAGAACACGGCATTTTGGGGGACATAATACATCCAAAACTGCACAGGTGGTATATGGAAATCCTGTATTTTACGCATGATTGTTCTATAAATCCACAACCCTTCTAATAAAAATGAAAACAAAAAAAGAATGGGAGAACAGATATTTGGGGCATTTAGCAGTCTTTACCCCCATACACTTGGCAGTTTTCTTTTCTTGGGGCCACCTTCCAGTTAAAAGACAAAAGAGGTTTCCCAAATCCCTGCCTCTCAATTCTGATTTGCTCGGGAAAAATAAATCATAAAGACTTTGTTCTAAAAGGCATCAGCATCTCCCACCCAATAATGCAGGGTGTTTTTTAAAATTGCAAACTCAAAATTAAAGTTTTTTTTTTTTGTTTGTTTGTTTGTTTGTTTTTTGCTTAAAAGGAGCCCCAGAATGTGGGAGCCAGGGGTCGATTCCATTTGCTTGTATGTTTGTGGTTTATTCCCTGCCTCTTTCCAAAAAAGCATTGGTGGGGACCGAGTGCAAAGGATAACTTCCAGTTTAGCACTTTTTGACCCTTGACTTTTACATTCTAACAGGGATATGACTCTATGGGGGAAACCTGTCTTAATGAATCAAGCTGCTATTTACATATTTTCCCAGCTTTAGGTACTTATTTGCTATGGTAATACCCTCCACCTTCACTGAAAATGTTGATGCATTGAATGTAAAGGATTAAAGTTCTGTGAGGAAACACAAATACACTTGCTCTCATCCCTAAGCTGTGGTTTTAAAACATGACCACACAATCTCTGCAATTCCACCCTTCAGGAGGTGGTGTCTCCCTCCCTTCCAATTGAGTGCGAGCTGGACTTAGTGACACACTTCTAAGAAAATAATTTGAAAGCGACGGTGAGCAACTTCTGAGGTGAGGTTGTAAAAGGCACTGAGACTTCCTGGCACTTTCTCTGCCATGATTCCCTCTGGGGGAAGCCGGGCGCCATGTTGTGAGGGCGCTGAAGCAGCCCTGTGGGGCAGCCCAGGTAGGGAGGAGCCAAGGCCTCCAGCCAGCAGACATGTGGTGCGCCATCTTGGAAACAGCTCCTCCAGCCCCACTCAAGCCTTCTGATGACAGTAGGGGGGCCTGACAACTAGACGGCAGCCTCGTGAGGGATCGTTAGCCAGAACCACCCAGCTCTGTGCAATTAAATAAAACAAAGTTTATTTTAATCTGGTAAATTTTGGAGTGAGTTGTTATGTGGCAATAGATGATGTACAACAGGCTAGAACATCAATGCAAGAGCCAAAATGTGGGTTTCTTCCCCTATATCCTCCTAGTTCTTAACCCCAAGAAATAGTATGACATGGTGGCTTTGGAGACAGTCACAGCCTGTCAAACTTTAGTGAGGCCACTGAGTAGCTGTGACTTCTGGGGCAAGTGCTTCCAATTCTCAGAGCTTGCATTTTCTCATTTGCAAAATGGAAGTGGGACTTGCTCAGCAGAGTGCTGGTTTCTAAGCAGGGGACTCAATAATGGTTGCTTGCTATTATTACTTCACTGTCATCTCTCCTTATGCACTTCTAAGTACAAAGAGATGGGTGTCCCTCCTGTTTGGATCTGTTTCCATTAGGCTCTTGGCGTTTTTGTTTTTTTTTTTTTAATATTCATTTTATTGAGATATATTCACATGCCACGCAGTCATACAAAACAAATCATACATTTGATCGTTCACAGCACCATTACATAGCTGTGCATTCATCACCAAAATCAATCCCTGACACCTTCATTACCACACACACACAAATAACAAGAATAATTAAAGTGAAAAAAAACAATCAAAGTAAAAAAGAACACTGGGTGCCTCTGTTCCTTTGTTTGTTTTTTTCCTTCCCCCATTTTTCTACTCATCCATCCATAAACTAGACAAAGGGGAGTGTGGTCCTTATGGCTTTCCCAATCCCATTGTCACCCCTCATAAGCTACATTTTTATACAATCGTCTTCAAGATTCATGGGTTCTGGGTTGTAGTTTGATAGTTTCAGGTATTTACTGCTAGCTATTCCAATTCATTAGAACCTAAAAAGGGTTGTCTATATTGTGTGTTAAGAGTGCCCACCAGAGTGGCCTCTCGGCTCCTTTTGGAATCTCTCTGCCACTGAAGCTTATTTCATTTCCTTTCACATCCCCCTTTTGGTCAAGAAGATGTTCTCCATCCCACAGTGCCGGGTCTACATTCCTCCCCGGGAGTCATATTCCACGTTGCCAGGGAGATTCACTCCCCTGGGTGTCTGATCCCACGTAGTGGGGAGGGCAGTGATTTCACCTGCCAAGTTGGCTTAGCTAGAGAGAGAGGGCCACATCTGAGCAACAAAGAGGCATTTGGGAGGAGGCTCTCAGGCACAATTACAGGGAGGCCTAGCCTCTCCTTTGCAGCAACCGTCTTCCCAAGGGCAAGTCCTGTGGTAGAGGGCTCGCCCAGGTTTTATTGCTTCTTCTGCTTTTAGGACCTAAGATCTGTTTGTTCTGTAGGGAATTGGCGGTTAATTTGGTGGCCATCAGAGAGCTGTGTGGCTGGAGCCTGCCTCCCTGGTGGGTGTCTGGAATCCCCAGGGTGCAGCTCTGGCAAGGCCCTTGGCAGCCTCCTCAGGGACCACTGTGGCCACCCCCACCCCTTCCTCCTAGGCTCCATCTTCAGTCAGCAACTGAGCCCCTGTGCTGTGCTGGCCGCTGTGACAGGCCCCGAGGAGACAGAGATAGGCCAAAAGCTCCTAGCTCCTGTCCCCTGGGAGGTGACAGTCACAGGAGTGTTGGTATTGGTGCAGCGTGTGGGTGCAGGGCAGAGAAGCCCGGGGGCTGTGGAGCTGAGAGGACGGAGCAAGAGAGGCGAGGCCCAGAAGGTTCCTCAGAAGTCCTGCTTGAACTGATATGGAGCATACACAGACACTCCTACACGGAGGATCCAGGCACAGAGAAAAGCACATGACGAAGGTCAGTAGCGCAACAGTGGAAGTGTATCAGCCAGAGTTCTCCAGAGAAACAGAACCAACAGGTTATATACAAATGTATGATACACATAAAATAAGTTTTTATCATATATATAATAAGTTTTATTATAAGGAATTGGCTTTTGTGATTGTGGAGGCTGGCAAGCCCCTCAGAGTAGGTCGGAGGCTGGAAATTCCGGTAAGAATGAAGTTGAATTTTTGAGTCCAAATTCCTCAGGATGGAAACTCAGGAAGAAGTGGAGGACATGGTCTAGAGGCAGAATTCCTTCTTCTTCATGGAAGCCTCCGTTCTTTGCTCTTAAGGCCCCCACTGATTGGATGAGACCCACCCACATTATGGAAGGTAATTGCGGGATACTGATCACGTGCTTCGACTTGGCGGGCCTGGGCTGGGGGACCTGATCAGCCCCTGGGGAGGGTGGTGGGCACGGGCGACAGCGCCCTCCACAGCCCCCCGGGCCTGGGAAAGTGAGGCCGGAGGCAGGCCCCATTTCCTCACCCAAAATACCACCGTTAGGGGAGGCTTGCCGGAGGGAACCGCCTTTTCCCCCCCCCCGTATCTTGCCCCAGACACTCCCCAATGCCCGAGCAACTCCCCCACCGTCAGTGCGCCTGCGCAGTTACCAAAACAACACCCCCCCCTGTCATTCAACCTCTGCGCCCTCTCTGAACCAATCCAAGCCTTCGACCTCTACAGCTACCCCGCCCTCTAATCGCCCAATATAAGCTTGTGCTCTCGCCTAATAAAGCTCTCTTGTTTCATCATCCCTCAAAGTACCGTCCTGCCTGTTCCTTCTCGCCGCCCTCCACACCTTGCACGCCCCCCCGCCGGGGACCTGGCCAAATCCCCCACCTCGCCTTCGCCTCCGGGAAAGAGCCCCCGCCGCCGGTACCTTCAGAGCAAGCCTGGGAGCCTAGGATTTAGCTACCGGCCGCCACCCCCCCCCAGACAAATCAACTGCGACCGCAACTGGCGCCCAACGTGGGGCACTGCAATTAGACGTCCTCTCCACGCAGCGGTCCAGTGACGCCACCCGCGCGCCGGACGCCTCTCCAGCTCTCCTTCTCCTCGCCTGCAAGGTAAGGGCCGCCTCTCCCTCACCGCCCCGGAGCCCCTCTCGCGCTCCGCGTCAGGGGCCGCCTCTCCCTCGCCGCTCCGGAGCCGCTCCTCCCTTCCCCACTACCCATTCTTCCGTCTGCCTCTCGTCCTTTTCTTCTATAACCCCCATTCCTCCTAACGCTCTCCCTCTTCCCCTCCATTACCTTGCTGTAGTCCTTTGTGTTTTTCTCTTTGTTTGGCGCCGTGTACCTCTTTGCAACCGCCCCCCCAGACTGCTCCAAAATGGCAACTTCCTCCTTCTTCCACTGAGGGGAGGAAGTGCTCTAGTGATGACGTCAGCCCTAAGCCGGGCCGGAAACCGCATGCGCTTTACCCCGCCCTTTCACAGGGCGGAGCTAGTCCGCCATCTTATGCCTTAGGCCCCTCCCTTTCACAGGGCGGAGCTAGTCCGCCATCTTGTGCCTTAGGCCCCGCCCTTTCACAGGGCGGAGCTAGTCCGCCATCTTATGCCTTAGGCCCCCCTTTCACAGGGCGGAGTTAGTCCGCCATCTTATGCCTTAGACCCCGCCCTTTCACAGGGCGGAGCTAGTCCGCCATCTTGTGCCTTGGACCCCGCCCTTTCACAGGGCGGGGCTGGTCCGCCATCTTGTGTCTTGGCCACGCCTACCGCGCCACCATCTTGCGACGCTTGGGGCCTCCCACTTCCGCCTCCCCCTTCGACAAGCTCCCCCTCGGAGCCGCTCCGGCAGTGCCGCCTCCTCCCACCCTGCCGACTACAACCCCTGGCTGCCTTCTACACCTCAAGGCAACCCTTAGGACAGCGCTGCCCCTGCCCCCACTCCCGTGCCAGGCCCTCTACTTTGGGTGCACCCTGCTAAAAGCCGGCTTAGGAAAATTTGCCCCGCAGTGCGGCTCTGATCAGCCTAGCTTCAGATCTAGTCACCCTGTTCATGTATTTGGAGAGCCGCCGGAAAAAATTGTTTGGCCCCTGGACGCAGGCCAAACCCGCCTGCTTATACGTGATAACCCGACATGCAAATCCTCTTAGAAGGATTTCAGGGGGAATTCAGCTGCCACTATCCTAGCCATCGACTGTTACAGGGGCTCGCCAAGCTTCCCTTCCGCAGCCCCTTCCATCCTGTCCCCGCCTCTGCACCCATCCCGGGTGCCACTACCGTCTTCACTGACGCCTCCAAAACCCGTTTCCCTTCCTCTCTTATTCCCAGGACCACCCGGAACCCCGCCTATTCAGTTATGTCAACCTTCATTCAGTCCAAGTGGGGGAAATCTTGGCAGTGTCATACGCGCTAAACCCCACTGCAACCACCCAGTAAACATTTTCACAGACAGCCTCTACACGTATCAGGTCTGCCGAGTCCTCGCGTTTTCCACCTTTTTCCCGGGAGACTCGGCCATTGATAAAGCACTTTCTGACCTCAGAAGCATCCTGGAGCATCGACAGGATCCTTGGTTCATTAGCCACATTCGTAGTCACTCAGGCCTTCCGGGGCCCCTGGCTAATGGCAATAGTATAGACCAAGCGGTCTCAGCTCAAAATACCCAAGCTATGCTAACCCACACGGCAGCCCCTCCGGGGGATGCTGTTAACCAGGCCAAGTTATTGCATTCCAGGTTTCACTTTTCGGCTACGTCGTTACATCATCTATGTGGCCTCCCCCTAGATACCTGTAAACATCTTGTCCGCAATTGTGCAACTTGTGCGCCCTTTGCGCCGCTTGGCCCCCTGCAACCTCAGGGAGTCAACCCACGAGGCCTAAAACCCAATTCTAGATGGCAAATGGATAACTCACGTTCCGTCCTTTGGACGCCTCAAATACACCTTCTCGGCCATGTGTTATGCAGTCCCCCTTGCCGGGGAAACGGCCAAACACTGTATCAAGGCCCTAAGACAAGGAATTCTCTTCATGGGAGTCCCCTGGGACCTAAAAACGGACAATGGGCCTGCCTATCGCAGTGCCTCCTTTGCGGCCTTTCTTCAGTTATATAACATCACCCATCATTTCGGCATCCCCTATAATCCACAGGGGCAAGCCATTGTGGAAGCAGTCCATCGCCGCTTAAAAACACAAATTGAAAAAGAAAGGGCAATGCTCCCCCAGGCAACTCCAGGGGACCTTATCATAGCAGCCCTTATTCACCTTAATCTACTCACATTCAATAAAGAAGGGCTTTCGCCCCTACATAAACATTGGGGGCCCTCGTATAGGCCCACCCAGGCCCCGATGGTTTACTGGAAGGACCCAGAGAATAATGCCTGGAAGGGTCCCTCCCCACTCCTCGCCCAGGGGCGCGGGTTTGCTTGTGTTTTCCCAGATGATGCAGCACAACCAATCTGGATCCCAGGAAGGGCAATCCGGCCCGCCACCAGCAACCACGTCTCAGACGAGAACGCCGTCGTCTCCGCAACCTGGTGCACCAGATGACAACAGTACACCTGGGCCTGGACCCCAGTCCGAGTGAACCCCCTTTTTCCACAGCCCTCCAGCCGCACCTCAGCTCCAACCAGCCGCACCTCAGCTGCAAACAACGCATCGCCAACCCCACCACCCCAACCTTTCTACCCCCCTCTCGTTACTCCTCTCCCCTCCTCGACCTTATCCAAGCGCCTTCACCTCAGTGAATTCCTCCACCCCAATCTTACCTCCTCTTGTTGGCTTTGCCTCTCCACTTCCTTCCCCCCTGTATGAGCCAGTTGCCTCCAACCTCTCCTTTTCAGAAAACACAGAGGACAGCCCTTCGGAATGCAATTGGAATACCTCTGCCGTCCCCTAACCTTTCATTCAGTCTCCTTTACAGGAAAGTGCATCCGCCTCGCTCAAGTAACTCTCCCAGCCTCACAGCTTGTGCCAACTACTCCTCTCCCAGCAGCTCTGCCAAGTTTCTTATTCCCCACAACTCCTCCCAATGGCTCTGCTCCTCTACAGGACTTACCCCCTGCCTTAATGTACAAACCCTCAATACAACTCATGAAACTTGCCTCTTGATTGTCCTCATCCCTAGGGTCCTATACCACAGGAGGAAGACTTCTTCCTCCGCCTGGAAACAACTGCAGCTCCTGCCCCACTGCAAAAGCGAGAGCCCATCACCGTCTCACGATTGCCTCCCTCCTAGGTCTTGCAGGCGCTGGCACCGGAATCGCTGCATTAGCCAGTCAAGCTCCGCCCTAACTCACCTCCGGGCGGCTGTTGACGAGGACATTCGTCACCTACAAGACGCTATTTCCCATCTTAAAAATTCTGTCAACCCTCTCTGAGGTAGTGCTCCAAAACCGCCGAGGTCTCGACCTTCTCCTCCTCAAAGAAGGAGGCCTCTGCGCCGCCCTAGGAGAAGAGTGCTGTGTATATGCCAATTCCACAGGTCTCGCCGAGGACAGCCTAAAGAAGGTCCGAGAGGGACTGGAACAACGTAGAAGAGACCGTGAAGCCACCAGTTTGGTCCCACATCTTTACCCCCCTCCTCCTACCTCCTCCTCCTCTCCTCTCCTCGGCCCCTACTAATGATCATTCTAGCTCTCACTTTAGGACCCTGTATTATCCGTAGAATTGTCAACTTGTAAGGAAACAAACAGATGCTATTTTTTCCTCGTTCGTGCAAATCCAGTACCAGCGACTCGCCACCTCTGACGCTCCCTACTCCGAGATGACAACCAACCCTCCGCAACCTCACCGCCACCGGTCAACCCGCCGACCGCGAGGCCCTTCTCGATCGCCTGGACATCACACCAACCTCGAGCTCCAGTTTATCTGAACCTCCAACTTTAAACCTCCCATCCTCGTCCATCCCGCAAGCAACAAGGCTCCTGTCGAGCACCCGGGTGCCACACCAACGCTGAGCTCCAGCCTTGCTGAGCTACCGTCAACTCTTTTTCCCCTCCCCAACCTTCCCCTTCCCTCATCCTTTGGCGGACCTCTCCGGTAAGCTTCTTCCTTTAATTAGAAAAAAGGGGGAAATGCGGGATACTGATCACGTGCTTCGACTTGGCGGGCCTGGGCTGGGGGACCTGATCAGCCCCTGGGGAGGGTGGTGGGCACGGGCGACAGCGCCCTCCACTGCCCCCCGGCCTGGGAAAGTGAGCCGGAGGCAGGCCCCATTTCCTCACCCAAAATACCACCGTAGGGGAGGCTTGCCGGAGGGAACCGCCTTTTCCCCACCCCCTTATCTTGCCCCTGACACTCCCCATTGCCAGAGCAACTCCCCCACCGTCAGTGCGCATGCGCAGTTACCAAAACTACTCCCGCCCCTTGTCATTCAACCTCCGCGCCCTCTCTGAACCAATCCAAGCCTTCGACCTCTACAGCTACCCCCCCTAATCGCCCAATATAAGCTTGTGCTCTCGCCTAATAAAGCTCTCTTGGTTTCATCATCCCTCAAAGTACCGTGTCCTGCCTGTTCCTTCTCGCCGCCCTCCACACCTTGCACGCCCCCCCGCCGGGGACCTGGCCAAATCCCCCGCCTCGCCTTCGCCTCCGGGAAAGAGCCCCCGCCGCCGGTACCTTCAGAGCAAGCCTGGGAGCCTAGGATTTAGCTACCGGCCGCCACCCCCCCCCCCAGACGAATCAACTGCGACCGCAGGTAATGTCAAACCTCCATAAAGTCAAACCCTATCTGTCTGTCTATCTATCTATCCATCTATCTAATCTATCATCTCTCTATCATCTATCATCTATTTCTATCTATCTACCTATATCTCAGATTATAAGAAGCTAATCTCATCTACAAAATGCCTCCACAGCCAGTGTTTGACCTAACAACCAGGCACCCTAACCCAGCCAAGCTGACACATGAAATGAACCGTCACAGGATGTAAGTTCTGGGCCGAGGGAAACGTGCTGGTGGAAGGTGGGTGCGGGGAGTGGAGTGAGAAGCAGTGACCTCCTCCCCTTTCGTCTCCCCTCTTCACATCTCACCCCAAAGCAGACCCCTGCCATACACGCAAAGCCTTTGTCCTTTCGTGCTTTCTTTTTTTCTAATTGCATGAATGTATTTTATTGTTTAAAATATTCGAGCTTGCATACAGAATAAGAAGTGAGGATCATTTTTCTCCAATTGCCCTCCCCAGGGATTGCCACTGCTAAGAGTTTGGCTGGAGGGGAGTGTCCCTCCAGATATTTGGCTATGCATTTACATGGACAATTATGTACATATTCAAGATTCTTATGTGGTTTAAAATGTTTTGTCCAACTTTACTGAAGTTGACTGATGGACAACAAAGTGCTTCTATTTAAAGTGTACCATTTGATGACCTTTGTCACGTGTCCTCCCATGGCTGTCACCAAAATCTAGGTGACAAGCATTCCCATCACCCCAAAGTTTCCCTCCTGCCTATTTGCAATCTATCCCTTGGGCCCCCACCATTCTCAGTGTTCTGGTTTGCTAATTCTGCCATTTTGCAAAACACCAGAAATGGATTGACTTTTATAAAGGGGGTTTAATTGGTTACAAAGCTAAAGTCTTAAGGCCGTAAAGTGTCCAAGGTAAGGCATCAATAATTGGGTACCTTCACTGAAGGATGGCCATTGGCATCCAGAAAACCTCTGTTAGCTGGGAAAGCGCGTTGCTGGCGTCCGCTATGGAGTTCTGGTTTCAAAATGGCTTTCTCCAAAATGTCAGTGTCAGCTTCCAAAGGCCATCTTCAAACTGTGTCTCTCAGCTGTAGCAAGCATCTCAGCCTGTGTGGCTCTTTTTAAAGTACTGCAGTAAATCAATCAAGACCCACCCTGAATGGGCACGGCCACACCTCCAAGCAGATTATCTAATCAGAGTTATCACCTATAGTTGGGTGGGCTACATCTCCATGGAAACAACTTAATCCAATATTCCAACCTAATCAATACTAATATGTCTACCCCCACAAGATTGCATCGAAGAACATGGAGTTTGGGGGAACATGATATACCCAAACCAACACATTCAGGTAACCAATGATCAATTTTCTAGAATTTTGTACAAATGGAATTGCACAGAATGTACTCTTTTAAAATCAGGTTTCTTTCACTTAGAGTAATTATTTTGAGATTTATCCATGTTACTGCCTGAACTGATGGTTTGTTCTTTTTATTCCTGAATAGCAGACATTGCATACATGTGCACAATTTGTTTATCTATTCTTCTGTTGATGGACCTTTAGGTTGCTTCCTGTTTGGGACTATGATTAATGAACATCCCAGTAGAAGTGTTTACAACATAAGAACTTTTTTTTTCTCTTGGAAGAAGAAGTCTTCTTTTGGAAGAATGGCTACATCATACAGTAAGTGAATGTTTTCATTTTTAAGAAACTGCCAAATTGTTTGCCAATGTGGTTGAAGCACAGAGGTTTATTTTTAGTTTGCTTTATTAAAAAGAGATCATAGGGTATCTATTGTTCTGCAACTTGATTTTTTTTTCACTTGACAGTGTGACTTGGTCTTTCATCACAAGGATATATATAACAATCTTCTTCTTTCTTCAGGAAGCATAGCAATTTGGAGTAGAGATGGATGATAATTTACTTAACTATTTCCTAATCAATGGAAAGTTAGATTGCTTCCAACTTTTTGCTGATACAATGCTCTAAGGAACATCTCTGAACATACGTGGCCTCCATCTTAGGAAGATAAAAAGGGTTCCTTGGTTTGCCCTGAATCTTAGGACTACTTTTGCTGGAAATGTCCAGTAAAATAACCATCTCCAGATTTCTGGTGATCTGAGGGATAGGTCCTGTTTGATGGATGAATAAAATTCTTCTTAGAGTCTGAAAGGGTTACTTGCATTGGTGCCTGTGGTGGGTGTGGCCAGTGCTTTGTAGCAAATTATATGATGTAGGCATGTCAACAAATCCTACTGCTGGGGACTAAGATTAGCACTGAGGATCACACTGGATGCCCTGATTCTCCCAAAGACTGGCCATTAAGTTCTCTGAGTAGTCAGCTTTTCTATTCCCTTTGAAAATGGATTTGATTTCCAGAAGTTTTCTTCATACATACTCTTTCAGAACTCTTCACATGACTTTCTTCATTAGATGAGCACAGAATTTGGAATCGCAAGACCTGGGTTTGGATCTCAACTCTCTTGCTTACTAGCAGGGAGACTTCACCTCTCAGACTGTTATTTTCATCACCTGTGAAATGAAATACTAACTCTTCCTTTGCAAGGTTGCTGCTAGAGAGATGAAATTTTTTTCTCACTGTGCTTTACACTAACCTCTAGGAAGTTATCCAATTATAACTATTATTTTCCTCCATTAGACACTGAGCTTTATGAGGGCAAGAACTGTGCCATGTTCAACTCTATATCCCCAACACCCAGGAAGTTTGGGAGCATAAAAGGTGCTCAAAACAGTTTTGTGGAATGAATGAATGAATAAACAAATGAGATGAAATATATGCATGTGAAAAAGTGTTGAAAGCTCTAGCATGCTATAATCACATACTATATGATTATTAATGATGGAAAGCAAGTGCATTTGAGCCATCAAAGTTTGTTCAACTAAGTTGTTAGCTTTCAGTGTTCCAGGGACTGTGCCTTTTTCTTCTTTGGCTTCCCAGGTGAATGTTGTGCAAGGAGTTGTAGGCAATCAAAACTGCATGATTTGTGAGTGAGTGAGTGAGTGAATGAAGGAATGAGAGTGTGAGGAAATGAAGGTAGTGAATGAAGTACTGAGTAAGCATAGTCATACTGGACTATTCAGACAGCTTGAACATTATTAAGGACCTGATTTCTTTATTATACACAACTCAAAATGTCCTGTATATGAGACAAAATTCTCAGTTGCAGACAACAGAATCCACCCTAGCTAATTTAAGCATCACAGGAAACATTAAAATATAAATGTAGCATTAAAATATATAGATGTCCCAAATTTCTTGGAAAAGCCCCAGTTTATGCCTGTTGTCCCAGAGTAATTATTAATAGTGTACTCTTTTACTCTCAAAAGAGTCCAAGTGAGAATGATGACGATTACACAATTACCCTAGGTAGTTTTAAAGAACCATAGAAAAGTCTGGGAAAGAAGATTCTAGACTCCGTTTCTGGAAACATCTCAAAACCACTTCAGCCTGGCCTGACAAAGCAAAGCAACTGCCATGCAACTCTGAACCACACTGCCTCCGCCGCCTCCAGGAAGTTGCTACAGCTGCTAACCCCAAAACATGCTGCCCAACTGGTCCAATCAGGAAGTTGCCACCACAAAACCCCTCAGAAATACACCGTCTCTGCCACAATCGGGAAGCTGCCACTTCCACCAACACCAGCAAAACAGGCCAACCCCTGTGGGTGGAAGAGGCCTTCAAACTCACTCGTGGGCTCGCAGTCCCTGGCCAGATCTGCTTTGGCGCCAGGCGGTGGGAAAGCGGCGCGAGCTCGGCCAACAGCAGCAGGAGGGGCTCGAGGATGCGGGAGAGCGTCGGAAGGAGGGGGTTCAGGTCGACAGAGGTCAGCAGCGACGCAGGCTCGGACCAGCCGCTACAGGAGCCACGCGAGCTCTGCCCGGCCGCGCACACACCCACCGGGAAGGAGCAGCGCTCACGGCCGCTCCGGTTGCTCCGCGCGCGCTCGGGGCCGCCCTCCAGGCTCTCCCGGGTCTGTGCACCCCTCGGGCCGTGGCCAGCCCAGACGCCCTGCTCTCAGAGGATGCGTGTCGCCCGGGCGCTGGGATCCAGCGCATCACCACTTGACTGCCCTCGATTCCCGGGCGCAGCTTCAGGGACGCCAAGCTCGACGTGTAGACCGTAGGCAGCGAGCGCCGTGAGCGCCGGGCGCAGGCTGCGCAGCCTCAGTAGCTCACCCGCGAGCTGGTACCAGGCGGCGCCGTCGTGGTTGGGCTGACCCGGGGGTCGCTGCTTCCTTCCAGAAATGCAGCAAATCCTCCAGCCTCTCGATGAAGCACAGCCGCTTTTCCGGCAGCAGGTCGCCAGCAGGGCCGTGTTGCTCTCAGATTTGGGGTGGGAAGCCCAGGAGGCCCTAGCAAGGAGGAGGCACCGAGAGCTGCCCTGGCGACCAGCGGTGGTCCATGGTGCAGCCCCCGCCACAGGAGCCCAGGGTTCCTGCCCCTCCAACACCCGTCCCCCCGGCCCTGTCCATAGCTGGGGCTGCAGCTGGTTCCCCTGGCCGCAGCTGCCCAGCCCCTTCCCGACCCTGCTCTTCCAAGAGGCAGCTGCCCTGTCTTTGTGTGTGTGTGTGTGTGTGTGTGTGTGTGTGTGTTTGTTTGTTTGTTTTTAAATGCTCTCTTTTTATCTTTTAATTTTTAGAGCAGTTATAGGTTTACAGAAAAATCATGCAGAGAGTAGACTTCCCATATTACCATCCCTACACACAGAATTTTCCCTACTATTAACATTTTGCATTAGTGTGGAAAATTTGTTACAACTGATGAACCAATGTAATTATAATTATATTATTAACTAAAACCCATAGTTTACATTAGGGTTCACTCTGCTTTGTACAGTTTTATGGGCTTTAAAAAACTTTTTATTATGGTAACATATATACCACATAACATTTCCCATTCTTAATTGTAATTGAGTTGTCTTTTGTTTTTCCTGTTCAGTGTAGCTAAAGATTTATCAATTTCGTTGATTTTTTCAAAGAAGCAACTTTTGGTTTCATTGATTTTCACTATTGATTCTCTGTAGTTCATTTATTTCTTCTGCTCTAGTCTATATAATTTCCTTTAGTCCTCTTGCCTTGGATTTATTTTGTTCTTTTTCTAGTTTCATAAGGTGGTAGGTTAGGCTATCCTTTTGAGTACTTTTTCATTATAGGTGTTATGGCTATAAATTTCCCTTTAAGAACCATTTAGCAGCATACTATAGCTTTGATATGTTATATTTTTATTTTCATTCATCTTGAAGTATTTTCTAATTTTCCTTATGACTTTTTTTTTTAACCCATTGATTATTTAGGAGAATCTTGTTTAATTTCTATGTATCTCTGAATTTCCCAAATTTCCTTCTCCTTTTGGTTTCTAATTTAATTCCATTGTGGTAGAACATATTATAAATGATGTGAATCTTTCAAAATTTATTGAGACTTGTTTTGTGTCCTAATATGTGGTCTATCATGGGGAATGTTCCCTATGCACTTGAGATGAATGTGTATTCTGTTTGCTGGGTAGTGTGTTCAAGTTTTGTTAGGTCTAATTGGTTTATAATGTTCAAGTTTTCCATCTACCTAGTTATACTCATTATTGAAAGTGGAGAATTGAAGTCTCCAACAATTATTATTGAATTGTCTATCTTCTCCATCAACTCTGTCAGATTTGCCTCATGTATTTTGTGGATCTGTTGTTAGGTGCATATATGTCTACAATTGTTATATATTCCTTATGATTGGCTATTTTATTATTATAAAAGTTACAAAGTCTCTTTTGTCTGATACTAGTATAGCCCCTCCAGCTCTCTTTTGGTTACTATTTATAAGGTATATCTTTTTCTATCCTTTTACTTTCAATTATTTGTGTCTTTGATTCTAATGTTTGTTGTAGACAGTATATAGTTGGAATGTTTTTTTTTTAATTCATTCTAACAATCCTTACCTTTTTCTTGTAGTGTTTAATTCATATACATTTAATGTCATTACAAATGAGGTAGAATTTATGTCTGCTATTTTTCTATTTGTTTCTACATGTGTTATGTCTTTTATACTCCTCTATTCTTCCATATTTCCTTTTGTTTTAATATTTTCTGGAGCCAGCAGACACAAAATGATGTAGTGAGTTTTATAGATCTCTCCCACCACGAGGAAAATGAATGAACTCAAAAAAGAAATTGGAATTAACTTGGTACCATGGAGCCAGATTGGACATTTAGAACCACCATGGGAGTGTCAGACAAAGGAAGAGGCTCTCAAGATTTCAAATTCTGTAAGTGAAGGCAAGTGTGAACAAGCTAGCAGTCCCCATGCCTCCCCCACAATGGCAGCTGTGGAAACAAGGTGGCTACAGAATCATGGCTCAGATTTTGGGAGCAGCTTGCTGGGGCCGGGATGGGCAGAGAAGAGCTCATCCTCTGAAAGTTGGAATTGGAAGGCAAGGTTGATCTGGGGAATCCCTGAGGGACCAGCAAGGATGCTAGCCTTGGTTTTGGTCATCTGGGCAGCAGCGGCTTCTGACCTCCCACCAGCATCCACCGAGACATAAAGAGATACTGTACTTTTGTTTGTTTGTTTGTTTTCTTTCTCTCTCTTGTGTTGTTTGGTCTGGAGGATCCCTGAGGAACTAGCACAGATGTTGTCTGTGGCAGAACTAGCAGGAAGGGTTCCAGTCTCTCACCAGCATCTACCAGGCTATTTTGGTTGGTTCTCTCTCTCTCTCTCTCTCTCTCTCTCTCTCTCTCTCTCTCTCTCTCTCTCTCTCACACACACACACACACACACACTCTCTCTCTCTCCTCTTTCTTGACCCAGTGTATAACTGAGGGGCTAGCATGAACACTAGCTTTTGTTTGGGCCCTTTCACGAGCATCACAATGCCTGACCTCACACTGTCAGGACATAAAGAGCCAGTTCTCCTTTTATTGGTGTTCATTGGTTTTATTTCTTTTCCTTCTTTGTGCATTTTTCCTCTGGAAGTTCCCTGAGGGACACCCTGGATGGGGGCCTCAGTTTCAGCCATAACAGCAGCAGCTGCCAGCTTCCTCCTGGTGCCTACTGAGAGAGCTGGAGAGACAGTGCACTTTTTTCTGTGTAGGTGGGCATTTTTCTTGTTTGTTAGTAAAATTTTTAAACTTTTTCTCTCTCACTTTTTCCTTTCCTTTCCTATTTTCTTTTTCCCCCCTTTTATCTAGGTCTGAGGAATGGGAGAACTAGATTTGCAAAGTGACCACAACATAACACTCCACTGTCCAGTTCACAACAAAAAATTTAAATATGTACAAGGACACAGGAAACTATGGCTCAGTCACAGGAGAAAAAAAAATAGAAACTGTCTCAGAGGAAGACCAGTCACTGAAAATTCTAATCAGAAGTCTTAGATCAACCCTCTTAAGTAGGATCAACTAACTAAAGAAAAACATGGGCAAAGAATTAAAGGAAACCAGGAAAACAATACATGAACAAAATTAGAATTTTAATAATGAGATAGGAAGTATAAGGAGGAAGAAAATGGAAATTCTGGAGATGAAAATTACAATAATTGAAATGAAAAATTCAAGAGGGTTTCAACAGAAGAATGGAACTGGCAAAGGAGAAGATCAGTGAACTTCAAGATGAGCCCACTGAAATTGTCCAGTGTGAGGAGAAGAAAGAAAAAAAGAATGGAAAAAAATTGAACAGAGCTTAAGGAACCTGTGGGACACCATGAAGCATACCAATATGTACATCACAATCCTAAAGGGAGAAGTGAGAGAAAGGGGCAGAAAAAATACATGAAGAAATAATGGCCCCAAACTTCCAAAATCTGATGAAAGATGAATATACAAATCCAAGAATTTCAACAAACTCCAAGCAAGATAAACTGGAAGATTTCCACACAGAGATACATTATAATCAAACCACTGAATGACAAAGACAAAGAGGGAATTCTTGGAAACAGCAAAAGAAAAGTAATCACATATAAGAGAGTCTTAATAAAATTAACATATGATTTCTCATTAGAAACCGTGGAGAGCAGAAGGCATTGGGATGACATATTTAAAATGCTGAAAGAAAAAAAAAGTCAAACAAGAATATTATATCCACAAAATTGTTCTTCAAAAATAAGCAATAAAGTAAGACATTTCCAGATACACAAAATTTGAAGGCGTTCATTGCAACTAGACCTGCCTTACAAGAAATGCTAAAAGAAGTGCTTCATATTGAAAGGAAAGGACACTAGACAGTAACTGGAAGCTCTATGAAGAAATAACGACCTCAGGTATATTTAAATATATGAGTAAATAAAAATGTCAATATTACTGCATTTTTCATTTGTAATGCAGTCTTTTACTTCTAATGTAGCTTAAAATGCAAATGCATAAGCTACATTATGCGTTAAGCTACATATTTGCAGATGTGCTCCCCAAAATATTACAGGATCTTTAAACTGACACACAATGGAGCAACAGAGTTCAAGACACAGAGTTCAAGCCCACCCATGGCCAGCACAAACATGATGGAATAAAGACTAAGCACTACAGATGTGGCCCTGTCTCTCTAGCTAAGCCAACTTGAAAGGTGAAATCACTGCCCTCCCCCCTACGTGGGATCAGACACCCAGGGGAGTGAATCTCCCTGGCAACGTGGAATATGACTCCCGGGGAGGAATGTAGACCTGGCATCGTGAGACGGAGAACATCTTCTTGACCAAAAGGGGGATGTGAAAGGAAATGAAATAAGCTTCAGTGGCAGAGAGAATCCAAAAGGAGCCGAGAGGTCACTCTGGTGGGCACTCTTACGCACACTTTAGACAACCCTTTTTAGGTTCTAAAGAATTGGGGTAGCTGGTGGTGGATACCTGAAACTATCAAACTACAACCCAGAACCCATGAATCTCGAAGACAGTTGTATAAAAATGTAGCTTATGAGGGGTGACAATGGGATTGGGAAAGCCATAAGGACCACACTCCACTTTGTCTAGTTTATGGATGGATGACTAGAAAAATAGGGGAAGACTTGAGGAGCCTGTGGAGAATGCAGGGGTATTCGCCTACCCCACCTCCATGGTTGCTAACATGACCACAGACATAGGGGACTGGTGGTTTGATGGGTTGAGCCCTCTACCATAAGTTTTACCCTTGGGAAGACGGTTGCTGCAAAGGAGAGGCTAGGCCTCCCTGTATTTGTGCCTAAGAGTCTCCTCCCGAATGCCTCTTTGTTGCTCAGATGTGGCCCTCTCTCTCTGGCAAAGCCAACTTGAAAGGTGAAATCACTGCCCTCCCCCCTACGTGGGATCAGACACCCAGGGAAGTGAATCTCCCTGGCAACGTGGAATATGACTCCCGGGGAGGAATGTAGACCCGGCATCGTGGGATGGAGAACATCTTCTTGACCAAAAGGGGGATGTGAAAGGAAATGAAATAAGCTTCAGTGGCAGAGAGATTCCAAAACGAGCCGAGAGATCACTCTGGTGGGCACTCTTACGCACACTTTAGACAACCTTTTTTAGGTTCTAAAGAATTGGGGTAGCTGGTGGTGGATACCTGAAACTATTAAACTACAACCCAGAACCCATGAATCTCGAAGACAGTTGTATAAAAATGTAGCTTATGAGGGGGTGACAATGGGATTGGGAATGCCATAAGGACCAAACTCCACTTTGTCTAGTTTATGGATGGATGTGTAGAAAAGTAGGGGAAGGAAACAAACAGACAAAGGTACCCAGTGTTCTTTTTTTACTTCAATTGCTCTTTTTCACTCTAATTATTATTCTTGTTATTTTTGTGTGTGTGCTAATGAAGGTGTCAGGGATTGATTTAGGTGATGAATGTACAACTATGTAATGGTACTGTAAACAATCGAAAGTACAATTTGTTTTGTATGACTGCGTGGTATGTGAATATATCTCAATAAAATGATGATTAAAAAAAAAAAAAAATAGGGGAAGAAAACAAACAGACAAAGGTACCCAGTGTTCTTTTTTACTTCAATTGCTCTTTTTCACTCTAATTATTATTCTTGTTATTTTTGTGTGTGTGCTAATGAAGGTGTCAGGGATTGATTTGGGTGATGAATGTACCACTATGTAATGGTACTGTAAACAATCGAAAGTATGATTTGTTTTGTTTGACTGCGTGGTATGTGAATATATCTCAATAAAATGAAGATTAAAAAAAAAAAAAAAAAGACAGCACTACAAAGCAGGTCTGTGGTCTGAGAAGATGAGCATCAGAGAATCAATCATAAAGTTTGCTACTGAGCACTCAATATATAAAGATGTGATTTGTGACAAGAGCAACATAAAGGAGAGGGACAGAGGAATATAAGAACAGAGTGTGTAAGTTATCAAAGTTTATCAATAGAAACTAAATTGTAATAGATATGGATGTTGTTTTAGTTTCCAAACTGCTAAAATAAATACCATGCAATGGGTTGTCTTAAATAACAGAAATTTATTGGCTCATGATTTTGAGGCTAGGAGAAGTCCAAAATTGAGGTGTCAGCAAGATGAAGACTGTGGCACTCTGGGGCTGGCTGCCAGAGATCCTTAGTCCTTGGCTTTTCTGTCACATGGCAATACACATGGTGATGTCTTCTCCTTTCTCCTCCAGGTTCCATTGACATCCAGCTCCTGCCCATGGCTTTCTCTCTGTGTCTGAATTTCATTCTGCTCATAAAGGATTCCAGTAGTCAGATTAAAGACCAATCTGACTCAGTGGGGCCACAATTTAACTGAAGTTACAGCTTCAAGAGTTCCTATTTACAATAAGTCCACATGTACCAGGATGCAGACCAAGACCAAGAACATGTCCAAACTGGGGTACACAATTCAACCCAACAGAGACATTAACTGTAATCTCCATTGTAACCATGAAGAATATATCTAAAAAAATTGACAAAAAAGGAAACTAGAAGTTATTCAAAATGGCTCATTACAAAAGATCATCTAATGTAGTGCCCCCTTGAGGAGCCTGTGGAGAATGCAGGGGTATTCGCCTACCCCACCTCCATGGTTGCTAACATGACCACAGACATAGGGGACTGTTGGTTTGATGGGTTGAGCCCTCTACCATAAGTTTTACCCTTGAGAAGACGGTTGCTGCAAAGGAGAGGCTAGGCCTCCCTGTATTTGTGCCTAAGAGTCTCCTCCTGAATGCCTCTTTGTTGCTCAGATGTGGCCCTCTCTCTCTGGCTAAGCCAACTTGAAAGGTGAAATCACTGCCCTCCCCCCTACGTGGGATCAGACACCCAGGGAAGTGAATCTCCCTGGCAACGTGGAATATGACTCCCAGGGAGGAATGTAGACCTGGCACCGTGGGACGGAGAACATCTTCTTGACCAAAAGGGGGATGTGAAAGGAAATGAAATAAGCTTCAGTGGCAGAGAGATTCCAAAAGGAGCCGAGAGGTCACTCTGGTGGGCACTCTTATGCACACTTTAGACAACCCTTTTTAGGTTCTAAAGAATTGGGGTAGCTGGTGGTGGATACCTGAAACTATTAAACTACAACCCAGAACCCATGAATCTCGAAGACAGTTGTATAAAAATGTAGCTTATGAGGGGTGACAATGGGATTGGGAAAGCCATAAGGACCAAACACCACTTTGTCTAGTTTATGGATGGATGTGTAGAAAAGTAGGGGAAGGAAACAAACAGACAAAGGTACCCAGTGTTCTTTTTTACTTCAATTGCTCTTTTTCACTCTAATTATTATTCTTGTTATTTTTGTGTGTGTGCTAATGAAGGTGTCAGGGATTGATTTAGGTGATGAATGTACAACTATGTAATGGTACTGTAAACAATCGAAAGTACAATTTGTTTTGTATGACTGCGTGGTATGTGAATATATCTCAATAAAATGATTATTAAAAAAAAAAAAAAAAAAAAAAAGATCATCTAAACAAAAAGGAAGGCAGTAACAGAGGAAAGGAAGGGGATAAAGGTACGACATATGAAAAATACTTTAAAAAAAGGCAAAAGTAAAGTTTGCCTTATCGATAATTACCTTAAATGTAAGTGGATCAAATTCTCTAATCATTGGTGATGTTGTCTGACTCTATTCTACTTTAGTTTAATGCTGTCTTTCCTTTTGTTGTTTTCTAGCTGTAATGGTTTTTTTTCTCTATTTTTTCTTTCTCTTTTGTCCCTCTACCTTCTTTGACTCTTCCTCCTTCTTTGTGGAAGAAATGGAGATGTCCTTATATAGATAGTGGCGATGGTGCTGAATACATAAATACATGACTATATGGGAACCAACGATTGTTTATGTAGAATGGAACATATGGTGTGTGAACAAAACTGTCTTAAAAAAATGGGTTGATGTAGAAAGCTTGAGGGCACTACACTGAGTGAAATAAGACAGACACATAAGGACAAATATTGCAGGGTCTCATTGATATGAACTAATTATAATATGTAAACTCATAGACATGAAATATAAGTTACCAGGATATGGAATGAGGCTAAAGAATGGGAAGCGGTTGCTTATTAAGAGCAGAATGTTCAACTAGGGTGAACTTAAACATTTGGAAATGGACAGAGGTGATGGTAGCATGTTGTGAGAATAACTAACAGTGCTGAAAGGTATGTGAAGGTGGTGGAAAGGGTAAGCTCAGAGTCACGTATGTCACCAGGTTAAGAGATGGGAATGTATAAAACAGTGAATCTTGTGGTGGACAATGTCCATGATTAACTTTACAAATATTAGAAATCACTCTCATGAGCTAGAACAAATGTATGACACTATAACTAGAAGTTAATAATAGAGGAGCATATAGGAAAAATATATATATACCTATTGAAAACTATATACTACAGTTAGTAGTATTTTAACATTCTTTCATCAACAATAACAAATGTACTATACCAAAACTGAGTCAATAATAGAGGGGGATGGTGGTTAGGGGTATGGGAGGATTTTATGGGAGGATTTGCGTTTCCTTTTTTTTGTCTTTATTTCTTTTCTGGAGTAATAAAAATGTTCTAAATATTGAAAAAAAAGTAATTGTGGTGATGGATGCACAGCTGTATGATGGTACCACGGGCAACTGATTGTGCACTTTGGATCTTTAGATAATTGTATGATATGGGAACAATCTCAATTGAAAAAAAAAAAAGGCAGAGGTATTAGTCATCATTCTCCAGGGAAACAGAACTGATTGGATACATATATCCAATATATCCATATATATATGATAGGAATTTGCTCACGTGACTGTGGAAATGGGCAAGTCTGAATTCTGCAGTTCTGCAGGGCAGACCACAAGCTGGGAACTCCATTGAAGGTTTTCAGTGAATTTGCCAGGTGAAGCTGCCTGGCTGAAATAGAGATAGAAATTCTTCCTTCTGACTGCTGAAATCATCAGTTATCCCTTTAAAGTCTTCAAGTGATTAGATGCGCTTTCTCTTATTGCTGAAGCAGTCTTCTTAGCTGATTGTAGATTAATCAGTCATAGATGCAATCAACTTATTGATGATTTAAACCATGAAATATTCTCACAGTAACAATTAGACCAATACTTGCTTGACCAAACAACTAGACACCATAACCAAGCCCAGCTGACATATTAACTTAACCATAACAGCAGATATAGGTAAAATGGATTTTTAAAAGTATGGTAAAACTATATACAATTACATGAGACTTAACATAGACCAAAAGACACAAACAGATTGAAAGTGAATGAATGGAAAAAAATATTCCATGCAAATAGTAACCAAAAGGGAGTTGGGGAGTCTATAACATTACCAGACAAAATAGACTTTGAGTCAAAAACTGTTACAGGAGAAAAATAACATCATGTATTGAAGAAAGGGTCAATTTAACAAGAAGATATAATAATTATAAACATATATGCACCTAAGAATAGGGCTGCAAAATATATAAAGCAACTGTTGACAAAATTAATGGGAGAAATAGTACTACAATAATTGTCGGAGATTCCAGAACACCTCTTTCAATAATGGATAGAACATCTTTACAGAAAATCGACAAGTAAATAGAGGACTTGGACAACACTATGAACCAACTAGATGTAACAAACCCATATAGAACACTTCACCCCACATCAGAAGAATACATATTATTTTCAGGGCACACGAATCATTTGCCAAGATAGACCCTATGTCAGGTCACAAAACAAATCCCAGTAAATTAAAAAAAAATTGAAATTACACAAAGTAACTTCTCTGAGCACCATGATATCAAGAACAGAAGGAAAATGAAATATTTTTAAATATGTGGAAATGAATAGTTCACTCTTAAGCAAACATCGGGTCAAACAAGAAATTACAAGGGAACTTAAGAAATATCTTGAGATGAAAGAAAATGGAAGCACAGCATACCAAAACTTATTGGATGCAGCAAAGGCAGTTCTCAGAGGGAAATTTATAGCTTTGAATGCTTATGTTAAAAGAAGGATTTAAAATCAATAACCTAACTTCACATCTTGAGGAATTAGAAAAAGAAAAGCAAGGTAAACCCAATGTGAGCAGAAAGTAGAAAATAATAGTAGAGCAAAGATAAATGAAGCAAGAGAATAGAAAAGCAATTGAGAGAATAAACAAAATTGAAAGTTGATTGATTCTTTGAAGAAAATTAATAAAATTAACAAATCCTTAGATTGACAAAAAAAGAGAGAAAATGCAAATAACTACATAAATAGTTATTTCCCTACAGAAATATAATGGATTATAAAAGAATATTGTGGAGGTGGGGCAAGATGGCAGACTGGTGAGCTGTATGTTTTAGTTACTCCTCCAGGAAAGTAGGTAGAAAGCCAGGAACTGCGTGGACGACACCACAGAGCAATCTGACTTTGGGCATACTTCATACAACACTCATGAAAACGTGGAACTGCTGAGATCAGCGAAATCTGTAAGTTTTTGCGGCCAGGGGACCTGCACCCCTCCCTGCCAGGCTCAGTCCCGTGGGAGGAGGGGCTGTCAGCTCCGGGAAGGAGAAGGGAGAACGGCAGTGGCAGCACTTATCGGAAACTCATTCTACCGATCCAAACTCCAACCATAGATAGACTGAGACCAGACACCAGAGAATCTGAGAGCAGCCAGCCCAGCAGAGAGGAGACAGGCATAGAAAAAAAGCAACACGAAAACTCCAAAATAAAAGCGGAGGATTTTGGAGTTCTGGTGAACATAGAAAGGGGAAGGGCAGAGCTCAGGCCCTGAGGCTCATATGCAAATCACAAAGAAAAGCTGATCTCTCTGCCCTGTGGACCTTTCCTTAATGGCCCTAATTGCTTTGTCTCTTAGCATTTCAATAACCCATTAGATCTCTGAGGAGGGCCCTTTTTTTTAATCCTTTTCTCTTTTTCTAAAACAATTACTCTAAGAAGCCCAATACAGAAAGCTTCAAAGACTTGCAATTTGGAAATTTCAAATCAAGAGCAGAACTAAGAGAGTTCTGAGACAAAAGGCAATAATCCAGTGGCTGAGAAAATTCACTAAACACCACAACTTCCCAAGAAAAGGGGGGTGTCTGCTCACAGCCATCATCCTGGTGGACAGGAAACACTCCTGCCCATTGCAAGCCCCATAGCCCAGAGCTGCCCCAGACAACCCAGTGTGACGGAAGTGCTTCAAATAACAGGCACACACCACAAAACTGGGCGTGGACATTAGCCTTCCCTGCAACCTCAGCTGATTGTTCCAGAGTTGGGAAGGTGGAGCAGTGTGAATTAATAAAGCCCCTTTTAGCCATCATTTCAGCAGACTGGGAGCCTCCCTACACAGCCCAGCAGCCCAGAACTGCCCTGGGGGGACGGCACTCACCTGTGACATAGCACAGCCATCCCTCAACAGAGGACCCGGGGTGCACAGCCTGCCCACTTGCAAGTCTCAGGAGCCATACGCCAATACCAAGGACTTGTGGGTCAGTGGCAGAGACAAACTGTGGCAGGACTGAACTGAAGGATTAGACTATTGCAGCAGCTTTAAAACTCTAGGATCACCAGGGAGATTTGATTGTTAGGGCCACCCCCCCTCCCTGACTGCCCAGAAACATGCCCCATATACAGGCCAGGCAACACCAACTACACACGCAAGCTTGGTACACCAACTGGACCCCACAAGACTCACTCCCCCACTCACCAAAAAGGCTAAGCACGGGAGAACTGGCTTGTGGAGAACAGGTGGCTCGTGGACGCCACCTGCTGATTAGTTAGAGAAAGTGTACTCCACGAAGCTGTAGATCTGATAAATTAGAGATAAGGACTTCAATTGGTCTACAAATCCTAAAAGAACCCTATCAAGTTCAGCAAATGCCACGAGGCCAAAAACAACAGAAAATTATAAAGCATATGAAAAAACCAGACGATATGGATAACCCAAGCCCAAGCACCCAAATCAAAAGACCAGAAGAGACACAGCACCTAGAGCAGCTACTCAAACAACTAAAGATGAACAATGAGACCATAGTACGGGATACAAAGGAAATCAAGAAGACCCTAGAAGAGCATAAAGAAGACATTGCGAGGGGGGCGGGGCAAGATGGCAGACTGGTGAGCTGTATGTTTTAGTTACTCCTCCAGGAAAGTAGGTAAAAAGCCAGGAACTGCGTGGACTGGACACCACAGAGCAATCTGTCTTTGGGCATACTTCATACAACACTCATGAAAACGTGGAACTGCTGAGATCAGCGAAATCTGTAAGTTTTTGCGGCCAGGGGACCCGCGCCCCTCCCTGCCAGGCTCAGTCCCGGGGGAGGAGGGGCTGTCAGCTCCAGGAAGGAGAAGGGAGAATTGCAGTGGCTGCTCTTACCGGAAACTCATTCTACTGATTCAAACTCCAACCATAGATAGACTGAGGCCAGACACCAGAGACTCTGAGAGCAGCCAGCCCAGCAGAGAGGAGACAGGCATAGAAAAAAAAACAACACGAAAAAACTCCAAAATAAAAGCAGAGGATTTTTGGAGTTCTGGTGAACACAGAAAGGGGAAGGGCGGAGATCAGGCCTTGAGGCGCATATGCAAATCCCGAAGCAAGGCTGATCTCTCTGCCCTGGGCACCTTTCCTTAATGGCCCTGGTTGCTTTGTCTATTAGCATTTCAATAACCCATTAGATCTCTGAGGAGGGCCGTGTTTTTTTTGTTTTTTTTTTTTTTTTTAAATCCTTTTTGCTTTTTCTAAAACAATTACTCTAAGAAGCTCAATACAGAAAGCTTCAAAGAATTGAAATTTGGGCACGTCAAGTCAAGAGCAGAACTAAGAGAGCTCTGAGACAAAAGGCAATAATCCAGTGGCTGAGAAAATTCACTAAACAACACAACTTCCCAAGAAAAGGGGGGTGTCCGCTCACAGCCACCATCCTGGTGGACAGGAAACACTCCTGCCCATCGCCAGCCCCATAGCCCAGAGCTGCCCCAGACAACCCAGTGTGACGGAAGTGCTTCAAATAACAGGCACACACCACAAAACTGGGCGTGGACATTAGCCTTCCCTGCAACCTCAGCTGAATGTCCCAGAGCTGGGAAGGGGGAGCAGTGTGAATTAACAGAGCCCCATTCAGCCATCATTTGAGCAGACTTGGAGCCTCCCAACACAGCCCAGCAGCCCAGAACTGCCCTGGGGGGGACGGCACTCACCTGCGACATAGCACAGTCATCCCTCAACAGAGGACCCGGGGTGCACAGCCTGGAAGAGGGGCCCACTTGCAAGTCTCAGGAGCCATACGCCAATACCAAGGACTTGTGGGTCGGTGGCGGAGACAAGCTGTGGCAGGACTGAACTGAAGGATTAGACTATTGCAGTAGCTTTAAAACTCTAGGATCATCAGGGAGATTTGATTGTTAGGGCCACCCCCCCTACCCGACTGCCCAGAAACACGCCCCACATACAGGGCAGGCAACACCAACTACACACGCAAGCTTGGGACACCAATTGGGCCCCACAAGACTCACTCCCCCACTCACCAAAAAGGCTAAGCAGGGGAGATCTGGCTTGTGGAGAACAGGTGGCTCGTGGACGCCACCTGCTGGTTAGTTAGAGAAAGTGTACTCCACGAAGCTGTAGATCTGATAAATTAGAGATAAGGACTTCAACTGGTCTACAAACCCTAAAAGAACCCTATCAAGGTCAGCAAATGCCACGAGGCCAAAAACAACAGAAAATTATAAAGCATATGAAAAAACCAGACGATATGGATAACCCAAGCCCAAGCACCCAAATCAAAAGACCAGAAGAGACACACCTAGAGCAGCTACTCAAAGAACTAAAGATGAACAATGAGACCCTAGTACGGGATATGAAGGAAATCAAGAAGACCCTAGAAGAGCATAAAGAAGACATTGCAAGACTAAATAAAAAAATGGATGATCTTATGGAAATTAAAGAAACTGTTGACCAAATTAAAAAGATTCTGGACACTCATAGTACAAGACTAGAGGAAGTTGAACAACGAATCAGTGACCTGGAGATGACAGAATGGAAAATGAAAACATAAAAGAAAGAATGGGGAAAAAAATTGAAAAACTCGAAATGGACCTCAGGGATATGATAGATAATATGAAACGTCCGAATATAAGACTCATTGGTGTCCCAGAAGGGGAAGAAAAGGGTAAAGGTCTAGGAAGAGTATTCAAAGAAATTGTTGGGGAAAACTTCCCAAATCTTCTAAACAACATAAATACACAAATCATAAATGCTCAGCGAACTCCAAATAGAATAAATCCAAAAAAACCCACTCCGAGACATATACTGATCACACTGTCAAACATAGAAGAGAAGGAGCAAGTTCTGAAAGCAGCAAGAGAAAAGCAATTCACCACATACAAAGGAAACAGCATAAGACTAAGTAGTGACTACTCAGCAGCCACAATGGAGGCGAGAAGGCAGTGGCACGATATATTTAAAATTCTGAGTGAGAGGAATTTCCAGCCAAGAATACTTTATCCAGCAAAGCTCTCCTTCAAATTTGAGGGAGAGCTTAAATTTTTCACAGACAAAGAAATGCTGAGAGAATTTGCTAACAAGAGACCTGCCCTACTGGAGATACTAAAGGGAGCCCTACAGACAGAGAAACAAAGACAGGACAGAGAGACTTGGAGAAAGGTTCAGTACTAAAGAGATTCGGTATGGGTACAATAAAGGATATTAATAGAGAGAGGGAAAAATATGGCAAACATAATCCAAAGGATAAGATGGCCGATTCAAGAAATGCCTTCACGGTTTTAACGTTGAATGTAAATGGATTAAACTCCCCAATTAAAAGATATAGATTCGCAGAATGGATCAAAAAAAATGAACCATCAATATGTTGCATACAAGAGACTCATCTTAGACACAGGGACACAAAGAAACTGAAAGTGAAAGGATGGAAAAAAATATTTCATGCAAGCTACAGCCAAAAGAAAGCAGGTGTAGCAATATTAATCTCAGATAAAATAGACTTCAAATGCAGGGATGTTTTGAGAGACAAAGAAGGCCACTACATACTAATAAAAGGGGCAATTCAGCAAGAAGAAATAACAATCGTAAATGTCTATGCACCCAATCAAGGTGCCACAAAATACATGAGAGAAACACTGGCAAAAATAAAGGAAGCAATTGATGTTTCCACAATAATTGTGGGAGACTTCAACACATCACTCTCTCCTATAGATAGATCAACCAGACAGAAGACCAATAAGGAAATTGAAAACCTAAACAATCTGATAAATGAATTAGATTTAACAGACATCTACAGGACATTACATCCCAAATCACCAGGATACACATACTTTTCTAGTGCTCACGGAACTTTCTCCAGAATAGATCATATGCTGGGACATAAAACAAGCCTCAATAAATTTAAAAAGATTGAAATTATTCAAAGCACATTCTCTGACCACAATGGAATACAATTAGAAGTCAATAACCATCAGAGACTTAGAAAATTCACAAATACCTGGAGGTTAAACAACACACTCCTAAACAATCAGTGGGTTAAAGAAGAAATAGCAAGAGAAATTGCTAAATATATAGAGACGAATGAAAATGAGAACACAACATACCAAAACCTATGGGATGCAGCAAAAGCAGTGCTAAGGGGGGAAATTTATAGCACTAAACGCATATATTAAAAAGGAAGAAAGAGCCAAAATCAAAGAACTAATGGATCAACTGAAGAAGCTAGAAAATGAACAGCAAACCAATCCTAAACCAAGTACAAGAAAAGAAATAACAAGGATTAAAGCAGAAATAAATGACATAGAGAACAAAAAAACAATAGAAAGGATAAATATCACCAAAGTTGGTTCTTTGAGAAGATCAACAAGATTGACAAGCCCCTAGCTAGACTGACAAAATCAAAAAGAGAGAAGACCCATATAAACAAAATAATGAATGAAAAAGGTGACATAACTGCAGATCCTGAAGAAATTAAAAAAATTATAAGAGGATATTATGAACAACTGTATGGCAACAAACTGGATAATGTAGAAGAAATAGACAATTTCCTGGAAACATATGAACAACCTAGACTGACCAGAGAAGAAATAGAAGACCTCAACCAACCCATCACAAGCAAAGAGATCCAATCAGTCATCAAAAATCTTCCCACAAATAAATGCCCAGGGCCAGATGGCTTCACAGGGGAATTCTACCAAACTTTCCAGAAAGAACTGACACCAATCTTACTCAAACTCTTTCAAAACATTGAAAAAAATGGAACACTACCTAACTCATTTTATGAAGCTAACATCAATCTAATACCAAAACCAGGCAAAGATGCTACAAAAAAGGAAAACTACCGGCCAATCTCCCTAATGAATATAGATGCAAAAATCCTCAACAAAATACTTGCAAATCGAATCCAAAGACACATTAAAAAAATCATACACCATGACCAAGTGGGGTTCATTCCAGGCATGCAAGGATGGTTCAACATAAGAAAAACAATCAATGTATTACAACACATTAAAAACTCGAAAGGGAAAAATCAATTGATCATCTCAATAGATGCTGAAAAAGCATTTGACAAAATCCAACATCCGTTTTTGATGAAAACACTTCAAAAGGTAGGAATTGAAGGAAACTTCCTCAACATGATAAAGAGCATATATGAAAAACCCACAGCCAGCATAGTACTCAATGGTGAGAGACTGAAAGCCTTCCCTCTAAGATCAGGAACAAGACAAGGATGCCCGCTGTCACCACTGTTATTCAACATTGTGCTGGAAGTGCTAGCCAGGGCAATCCGGCAAGACAAAGAAATAAAAGGCATCCAAATTGGAAAAGAAGAAGTAAAACTGTCATTGTTTGCAGATGATATGATCTTATATCTAGAAAACCCTGAGAAATCAACGATACACCTACTAGAGCTAATAAACAAATTTAGCAAAGTAGCGGGATACAAGATTAATGCACATAAGTCAGTAATGTTTCTATATGCTAGAAATGAACAAACTGAAGAGACACTCAAGAAAAAGATACCATTTTCAATAGCAACTAAAAAAATCAAGTACCTAGGAATAAACTTAACCAAAGATGTAAAAGACCTATACAAAGAAAACTACATAACTCTACTAAAAGAAATAGAAGGGGACCTTAAAAGATGGAAAAATATTCCATGTTCATGGATAGGAAGGCTAAATGTCATTAAGATGTCAATTCTACCCAAACTCATCTACAGATTCAATGCAATCCCAATCAAAATTCCAACAACCTACTTTGCAGACTTGGAAAAGCTAGTTATCAAATTTATTTGGAAAGGGAAGATGCCTCGAATTGCTAAAGACACTTTAAAAAAGAAAAACGAAGTGGGAGGACTTACACTCCCTGACTTTGAAGCTTATTATAAAGCCACAGTTGCCAAAACAGCATGGTACTGGCACAAAGATAGACATATAGATCAATGGAATCGAATTGAGAATTCAGAGATAGACCCTCAGATCTATGGCCGACTGATCTTTGATAAGGCCCCCAAAGTCACCGAACTGAGCCATAATGGTCTTTTCAACAAATGGGGCTGGGAGAGTTGGATATCCATATCCAAAAGAATGAAAGAGGACCCCTACCTCACCCCCTACACAAAAATTAACTCAAAATGGACCAAAGATCTCAATATAAAAGAAAGTACCAGTAAACTCCTAGAAGATAACGTAGGAAAACATCTTCAAGACCTTGTATTAGGAGGCCACTTCCTAGACTTTACACCCAAAGCACAAGCAACAAAAGAGAAAATAGATAAATGGGAACTCCTCAAGCTTAGAAGTTTCTGCACCTCAAAGGAATTTCTCAAAAAGGTAAAGAGGCAGCCAACTCAATGGGAAAAAATTTTTGGAAACCATGTATCTGACAAAAGACTGATATCTTGCATATACAAAGAAATCCTACAACTCAATGACAATAGTACAGACAGCCCAATTATAAAATGGGCAAAAGATATGAAAAGACAGTTCTCTGAAGAGGAAATACAAATGGCCAAGAAACACATGAAAAAATGTTCAGCTTCACTAGCTATTAGAGAGATGCAAATTAAGACCACAATGAGATACCATCTAACACCGGTTAGAATGGCTGCCATTAAACAAACAGGAAACTACAAATGCTGGAGGGGATGTGGAGAAATTGGAACTCTTATTCATTGTTGGTGGGACTGTATAATGGTTCAGCCACTCTGGAAGTCAGTCTGGCAGTTCCTTAGAAAACTAGAGATAGAGCTACCATTCGATCCAGCGATTGCACTTCTCGGGATATACCCGGAAGATCGGAAAGCAGTGACACGAACAGATATCTGCACGCCAATGTTCATAGCAGCATTATTCACAATTGCCAAGAGATGGAAACAACCCAAATGTCCATCAACAGATGAGTGGATAAATAAAATGTGGTATGTACACACGATGGAATACTACGCAGCAGTAAGAAGGAACGATCTGGTGAAACATATGACAACATGGATGAACCTTGAAGACATAATGCTGAGTGAAATAAGCCAGGCACAAAAAGAGAAATATTATATGCTACCACTAATGTGAACTTTGAAAAATGTAAAACAAATGGTTTATAATGTAGAATGTAGGGGAACTAGCAGTAGAGAGCAATTAAGGAAGGGGGAACAATAATCCAAGAAGAACAGATAAGCTATTTAACGTTCTGGGGATGCCCAGAAATGACTATGGTCTGTTAATTTCTGATGGATGTAGTAGGAACAAGTTCACTGAAATGTTGCTATAGTATGTAACTTTCTTGGGGTAAAGTAGGAACATGTTGGAAGTTAAGCAGTTATCTTAGGTTAGTTGTCTTTTTCTTACTCCCTTGCTATGGTCTCTTTGAAATGTTCTTTTATTGTATGTTTGTTTTCTTTTTAACTTTTTTTTTCATACAGTTGATTTGAAAAAAGAAGGGAAAGTTAAAAAAAAAAAAAAAGAAAAAAGACAAACAAGGAAACAAAAAAAAAAAACAAAAAAAAACCGATGTAGTGCCCCCTTGAGGAGCCTGTGGAGAATGCAGGGGTATTCGCCTACCCCACCTCCATGGTTGCTAACATGACCACAGACATAGGGGACTGGTGGTTTGATGGGTTGAGCCCTCTACCATAAGTTTTACCCTTGGGAAGACGGTTGCTGCAAAGGAGAGGCTAGGCCTCCCTGTATTTGTGCCTAAGAGTCTCCTCCTGAATGCCTCTTTGTTGCTCAGATGTGGCCCTCTCTCTCTGGCTAAGCCAACTTGAAAGGTGAAATCACTGCCCTCCCCCCTACGTGGGATCAGACACCCAGGGAAGTGAATCTCCCTGGCAACGTGGAATATGACTCCCGGGGAGGAATGTAGACCCGGCATCGTGGGATGGAGAACATCTTCTTGACCAAAAGGGGGATGTGAAAGGAAATGAAATAAGCTTCAGTGGCAGAGAGATTCCAAAACGAGCCGAGAGATCACTCTGGTGGGCACTCTTACGCACACTTTAGACAACCTTTTTTAGGTTCTAAAGAATTGGGGTAGCTGGTGGTGGATACCTGAAACTATTAAACTACAACCCAGAACCCATGAATCTCGAAGACAGTTGTATAAAAATGTAGCTTATGAGGGGTGACAGTGGGATTGGGAATGCCATAAGGACCAAACTCCACTTTGTCTAGTTTATGGATCGATGTGTAGAAAAGTAGGGGAGGGAAACAGACAGACAAAGGTACCCAGTGTTCTTTTTTACTTCAATTGCTCTTTTTCACTCTAATTATTATTCTTGTTATTTTTGTGTGTGTGCTAATGAAGGTGTCAGGGATTGATTTAGGTGATGAATGTACAACTATGTAATGGTACTGTAAACAATCGAAAGTACAATTTGTTTTGTATGACTGCGACTGCGTGGTATGTGAATATATCTCAATAAAATGATGATTTAAAAAAAAAAATATTATACACAAGGAAAAAAAAAAAAAAGAAAAGTAGGGGAAGCAAACAAACAGACAAAGGTACCTAGTGTTCTTTTTTACTTCAATTGCTCTTTTTCACTCTAATTATTATTCTTGTTATTTTTGTGTGTGTGCTAATGAAGGTGTCAGGGATTGATTTAGGTGATGAATGTACAACTATGTAATGGTACTGTAAACAATCGAAAGTACAATTTGTTTTGTATGACTGCGTGGTATGTGAATGTATCTCAATAAAATGATGATTAAAAAAAAAAAAAAAAAAAGACATTGCAAGACTAAATAAAAAAATGGATGATCTTATGGAAATTAAAGAAACTGTTGACCAAATTAAAAAGATTCTGGACACTCATAGTACAAGACTAGAGGAAGATGAACAACGAATCAGTGACCTGGAAGATGACAGAATGGAAAATGAAAGCATAAAAGAAAGAATGGGGAAAAAAATGGAAAAAATTGAAACGGACCTCAGGGATATGATAGATAATATGAAACATCCGAATATAAGACTCATTGGTGTTCCAGAAGGGGAAGAAAAGGGTAAAAGTCTAGGAAGAGTATTCAAAGAAATTGTTGGGGAAAACTTCCCAAATCTTCTAAACAACATAAATACACAAATCATAAATGCTCAGCGAACTCCAAATACAATAAATCCAAATAAACCCACTCCGAGACATATTCTGATCACACTGTCAAACACAGAAGAGAAGGAGCAAGTTCTGAAAGCAGCAAGAGAAAAGCAATTCACCACATACAAAGGAAACAGCATAAGACTAAGTAGTGACTACTCAGCAGCCACCATGGAGGCAAGAAGGCAGTGGCACGATATATTTAAAATTCTGAGTGAGAAAAATTTCCAGCCAAGAATACTTTATCCAGCAAAGCTCTCCTTCAAATTTGAGGGAGAGCTTAAATTTTTCACAGACAAACAAATGCTGAGAGAATTTGCTAACAAGAGACCTGCCCTACTGGAGATACTAAAGGGAGCCCTACAGACAGAGAAACAAAGAAAGGACAGAGAGACTTGGAGAAAGGTTCAGTACTAAAGAGATTCGGTATGGGTACAATAAAGGATATTAATAGACAGAGTGGAAAAATATGACAAACATAAACCAAAGGATAAGATGGCTGATTCAAGAAATGCCTTCACAGTTATAACATTGAATGTAAATGGATTAAACTCCCCAATTAAAAGATATAGATTCGCAGAATGGATCAAAAAAAAAATGAACCATCAATATGTTGCATACAAGAGACTCATCTTAGACACAGGGACACAAAGAAACTGAAAGTGAAAGGATGGAAAAAAATATTTCATGCAAGCTACAGCCAAAAGAAAGCAGGTGTAGCAATATTAATCTCAGATAAAATAGAATTTAAATGCAGGGATGTTTGGAGAGACAAAGAAGGCCACTACATACTAATAAAAGGGGCAATTCAACAAGAAGAAATAACAATCGTAAATGTCTATGCACCCAATCAAGGTGCCACAAAATACATGAGAGAAACACTGGCAAAAATAAAGGAAGCAATTGATGTTTCCACAATAATTGTGGGAGACTTCAACACATCACTCTCTCCTATAGATAGATCAACCAGACAGAAGACCAATAAGGAAATTGAAAACCTAAACAATCTGATAAATGAATTAGATTTAACAGACATATACAGGACATTACATCCCAAATCACCAGGATACACATACTTTTCTAGTGCTCACGGAACTTTCTCCAGAATAGATCATATGCTGGGACATAAAACAAGCCTCAATAAATTTAAAAAGATTGAAATTATTCAAAGCACATTCTCTGACCACAATGGAATACAATTAGAAGTCAATAACCATCAGAGACTTAGAAAATTCACAAATACCTGGAGGTTAAACAACACACTCCTAAACAATCAGTGGGTTAACGAAGAAATAGCAAGAGAAATTGCTAAATATATAGAGACGAATGAAAATGAGAACACAACATACCAAAACCTATGGGATGCAGCAAAAGCAGTGCTAAGGGGGAAATTTATAGCACTAAACGCATATATTAAAAAGGAAGAAAGAGCCAAAATCAAAGAACTAATGGATCAACTGAAGAAGCTAGAAAATGAACAGCAAACCAATCCTAAACCAAGTACAAGAAAAGAAATAACAAGGATTAAAGCAGAAATAAATGACATAGAGAACAAAAAAACAACAGAGAGGGTAAATATCACCAAAAGTTGGTTCTTTGAGAAGATCAACAAGATTGACAAGCCCCTAGCTAGACTGACAAAATCAAAAAGAGAGAAGACCCATATAAACAAAATAATGAATAAAAAAGGTGACATAACTGCAGATCCTGAAGAAATTAAAAAAATTATAAGAGGATATTATGAACAACTGTATGGCAACAAACTGGATAATGTAGAAGAAATAGACAATTTCCTGGAAACATATGAACAACCTAGGCTGACCAGAGAAGAAATAGAAGACCTCAACCAACCCATCACAAGCAAAGAGATCCAATCAGTCATCAAAAATCTTCCCACAAATAAATGCCCAGGGCCAGATGGCTTCACAGGGGAATTCTACCAAACTTTCCAGAAAGAACTGACACCAATCTTACTCAAACTCTTTCAAAACATTGAAGAAAATGGAACACTACCTAACTCATTTTATGAAGCTAACATCAATCTAATACCAAAACCAGGCAAAGATGCTACAAAAAAGGAAAACTACCGGCCAATCTCCCTAATGAATATAAATGCAAAAATCCTCAACAAAATACTTGCAAATCGAATCCAAAGACACATTAAAAAAATAATACACCATGACCAAGTGGGGTTCATTCCAGGCATGCAAGGATGGTTCAACATAAGAAAATCAATCAATGTATTACAACACATTAACAAGTCAAAAGGGAAAAATCAATTGATCATCTCAATAGATGCTGACAAAGCATTTGACAAAATCCAACATCCGTTTCTGATAAAAACACTTCAAAAGGTAGGAATTGAAGGAAACTTCCTCAACATGATAAAGAGCATATATGAAAAACCCACAGCCAGCATAATACTCAATGGTGAGAGACTGAAAGCCTTCCCTCTAAGATCAGGAACAAGACAAGGATGCCCGCTGTCACCACTGTTATTCAACATTGTGCTGGAAGTGCTAGCCAGGGCAATCCGGCAAGACAAAGAAATAAAAGGCATCCAAATTGGAAAAGAAGAAGTAAAACTGTCATTGTTTGCAGATGATATGATCTTACATCTAGAAAACCCTGAGAAATCGACGATACAGCTACTAGAGCTAATAAACAAATTTAGCAAAGTAGCGGGATACAAGATTAATGCACATAAGTCAGTAATGTTTCTATATGCTAGAAATGAACAAACTGAAGAGACACTCAAGAAAAAGATACCATTTTCAATAGCAACTAAAAAATCAAGTACCTAGGAATAAACTTAACCAAAGATGTAAAAGACCTATACAAAGAAAACTACATAACTCTACTAAAAGAAATAGAAGGGGACCTTAAAAGATGGAAAAATATTCCATGTTCATGGATAGGAAGGCTAAATGTCATTAAGATGTCAATTCTACCCAAACTCATCTACAGATTCAATTCAATCCCAATCAAAATTCCAACAACCTACTTTGCAGACTTGGAAAAGCTAGTTATCAAATTTATTTGGAAAGGGAAGATGCCTCAAATTGCTAAAGACACTCTAAAAAAGAAAAACGAAGTGGGAGGACTTACACTCCCTGACTTTGAAGCTTATTATAAAGCCACAGTTGCCAAAACAGCATGGTACTGGCACAAAGATAGACATATAGATCAATGGAATCGAATTGAGAATTCAGAGATAGACCCTCAGATCTGTGGCCGACTGATCTTTGATAAGGCCCCCAAAGTTACTGAACTGAGTCATAATGGTCTTTTCAACAAATGGGGCTGGGAGAGTTGGATATCCATATCCAAAAGAAAGAAAGAGGACCCCTACCTCACCCCCTACACAAAAATTAACTCAAAATGGACGAAAGATCTCAATATAAAAGAAAGTACCATAAAACTCCTAGAAGATAATGTAGGAAAACATCTTCAAGACCTTGTATTAGGCGGCCACTTCCTAGACTTTACACCCAAAGCACAAGCAACAAAAGAAAAAATAGATAAATGGGAACTCCTCAAGCTTAGAAGTTTCTGCACCTCAAAGGAATTTCTCAAAAAGGTAAAGAGGCAGCCAACTCAATGGGAAAAAAATTTTGGAAACCATGTATCTGCCAAAAGACTGATATCTTGCATATATAAAGAAATCCTACAACTCGATGACAATAGTACAGACAGCCCAATTATAAAATGGGCAAAAGATATGAAAAGACAGTTCTCTGAAGAGGAAATACAAATGGCCAAGAAACACATGAAAAAATGTTCAGCTTCACTAGCTATTAGAGAGATGCAAATTAAGACCACAATGAGATACCATCTAACACCGATTAGAGTGGCTGCCATTAAACAAACAGGAAACTACAAATGCTGGAGGGGATGTGGAGAAATTGGAACTCTCATTCATTGTTGGTGGGACTGTATAATGGTTCAGCCACTCTGGAAGTCAGTTTGGCAGTTCCTTAGAAAACTAGATATAGAGTTACCATTCGATCCAGCGATTGCACTTCTCCGTATATACCCAGAAGATCGGAAAGCAGTGACACGAACAGATATCTGCATGCCAATGTTCATAGCAGCATTATTCACAATTGCCAAGAGATGGAAACAACCCAAATGTCCTTCAACAGATGAGTGGATAAATAAAATGTGGTATATACACACGATGGAATACTACGTGGCAGTAAGAAGGAACGATCTCGTGAAACATATAACAACATGGATGAACCTTGAAGACATAATGCTGAGCGAAATAAGCCAGGCACAAAAAGAGAAATATTATATGCTACCACTAATGTGAACTTTGAAAAATGTAAAACAAATGGTTTATAATGTAGAATGTAGGGGAACTAGCAATAGAGAGCAATTAAGGAAGGGGGAACAATAATCCAAGAAGAACAGATAAGCTTTTTAACGTTCTGGGGATGCCCAGGAATGACTATGGTCTGTTAATTTCTGATGGATATAGTAGGAACAAGTTCACAGAAATGTTGCTATATTAGGTAACTTTCTTGGGGTAAAGTAGGAACATGTTGGAAGTTAAGCAGTTATCTTAGGTTAGTTGTCTTTTTCTTACTCCCTTGTTATGGTCTCTTTGAAATGTTCTTTTATTGTATGTTTGTTTTCTTTTTAACTTTTTTTTCATACAGTTGATTTAAAAAAGAAGGGAAAGTTAAAAAAAAAAAAAAGAAAAACAAGGAAAAAAAAGATGTAGTGCCCCCTTGAGGAGCCTGTGGAGAATGCAGGGGTATTCGCCTACCCCACCTTGATGGTTGCTAACATGACCACAGACATAGGGGTCTGGTGGTTTGATGGGCTGAGCCCTCTACCATAGGTTTTACCCTTGGGAAGACGGTTGCTGCAAAGGAGAGGCTAGGCCTCCCTATGGTTGTGCCTAAGGGCCTCCTCCTGAATGCCTCTTTGTTGCTCAGATGTGGCCCTCTCTCTCTGGCTAAGCCAACTTGAAAGGTGAAATCACTGCCCTCCCCACTACGTGGGATCAGACACCCAGGGGAGTGAATCTCCCTGGCAACGTGGAATATGACTCCCGGGGAGGAATGTAGACCTGGCATCGTGGGACGGAGAACATCTTCTTGACCAAAAGGGGGATGTGAAAGGAAATGAAATAAGCTTCAGTGGCAGAGATTCCAAAAGGAGCCAAGAGGTCACTCTGGTGGGCACTCTTATGCACGCTTTAGACAACCCTTTTTAGGTTCTAAAGAATTGGGGTAGCTGGTGGTGGATACCTGAAACTATCAAACTACAACCCAGAACCCATGAATCTCGAAGACAGTTGTATAAAAATGTAGCTTATGAGGGGTGACAATGGGATTGGGAAAGCCATAAGGACCACACTCCACTTTGTCTAGTTTATGGATGGATGAGTAGAAAAATAGGGGAAGGAAACAAACAGACAAAGGTACCCAGTGTTCTTTTTTACTTCAATTGCTCTTTTTCACTCTAATTATTACTCTTATTATTTTTGTGTGTGTGCTAATGAAGGTGTCAGGGATTGATTTAGGTGATGAATGTACAACTATGTAATGGTACTGTGAACAATCGAAAGTACAATTTGTTTTGTATGACTGCGTGGTATGTGAATATATCTCAATAAAATGAAGATAAAAAAAAAGAATATTATGACAATTGTATGCAAACAAATTAGATGACCTAGATGAAATGGACAGATTTCTAGAAACACATGAATCACCTAAACAGACTCAAGAAGAAATAGTGATGTTATCAACATGGTGACATAAGACATCCCCTGAAAAAACCTCCCCAGAGATTCAGCAAATAAAAAGGCTTAGAACTCTGGAGGATGGTAGACACTGGAGAAGGACTCCACAAATGCTGAAAATGTCTATGAGAGGGGGATATAATAGGGAGTAAGGGATTCTTGGTAGTGGTGTTGTTGTCAGACCTTATTATTGTATTGCATTATAATTTTTATCTATTTTATTCTTTAAAAAAATTTTTTTGGAGTAATGAACATGGTTAAGTGCTGATTGTGGTGATGAATGCACAACTATGTGATGAAACTGAACAATTGCTTGTACACTGTGGATGACTGTATGGTATGTGAATTTATCTCAGTAAAATTGCAGGGAGAAACATAAACAGAGCAATACAAGTACTGTAGAGAACAAGATGTACATAACTACTTACTATTGCTTGGGAAGTAGAATGGTGTAGACCATCTGGAGGTCAGTGTGGTAGTTCCACAGGAAGCTAAGTATATGGGTGCCATAAAATCCTGCAACCTTATTATGGGATATATAATCGAAAGATCTGAGAGCAGGGACATGAATGGACATTTGCACACTGGTGTTTATGGTGGCAGTATTCAGGATTTGCAATGGATGGGGGTGGTCTAAGGGTACATTGATGAACAGAATGGTGAACTTTTGTGTATGCATACAATGGAATATTGAGCAGCTGCAAGAAGGAATGAAGCTGTGAGACATGCAACTAGGTAAATGGATCTTGAGGACAGAATTTTGAGTGAAATACACCAGAAAAGAAAAGACAAACATTATAATGCCTCACTAATATGGACTAACTATAATGTGTAAACTCATAATTAAATCTTAGGGCACAGCTTATCAGGGGAACACTTATTGTAACGGTCCCTAGATTATAAGCTCTTACAGCAGTCACATCTATTCCAGAGTTGTAATGGTTCTCTCCAAATTCTGAGATGCTGAGCTCTTTGTGTATAACATGGTCAGTCTCTGGAACTTTGGGTATCTGTTTGACACCTAAAACTCAGAGAGAGAGTTTGACAGCTATGTCAGTGTTAACTCATAGAGCAACTGTTAAAAAAGCTGAAAAAGAGTTTAGGGAGATATGAATGAAGGGGATCTGGTTAGGACTAAGGCAAATCAGGCAAAGGGTAAAGAAAAATATTGACTGTGTTTTAAAAGTTCAACTTCTGTGTGAGACCAAGGGAAGAGATGTTTATTAGATGCAGGATCTATATTTTCTCTAGCACAGTTAATAATTTAACTTTTATGGTCAGTTTATTCAAACACTATAATTACTGGGAATTTTGAATAGGAAGCAAGATCTGTTGTACATGTTAGTGTAAAATTCTGATACATCCCAAAGTAATTTGGGCAGAGAATAAAAATGTAGTTGTAGGGCCCCCTGAGGAACTGGGGGAAAATGTGGAAATGTTGAAATTCCCCACCCGGGTTATTACTGATAGTCTCACAAACACTGAGGACTACCAATTTAGTAGGCTGAGCCCTTGATCTTGGGGCTTGCCCTTATGAAGCTTGTTACCACAAAGGAGAGGCTAAGCCTACTTTTAATTGTGCCAGAGAACCTCTTTGTTGCTCAGATGTGGACTCTCTATAAGCTCACTCAGAAGGTGAACTCTTTCTCTCTAAGCTACTCAGCATGCCCTCCCCCCCTACATGGGACATGACTCCCAGGGGTGTAAATCTCCCTGGCAACATGGGACATGACTCTTGGGGAAGAGCCTTGACCTGACATTGTGGGACTGAGGAAATCAGCTTGACCAAAAGGGGGATACAAAATGAAACTAAAGTTTCAGTGGCTGAGAGATTTCAAATGGAGTTGAGAGGTCACTCTGGAGGGCATTCTTATGCACTATATAGATATCACATTTTAGTTTTTAGTGTACTGGAATAGCTAGAAGGAAATACCGAAACTGCCAAACTGCAACCCAGTGACCTTGATTCTTGAAGACAATTGCATAACTACATAGCTTACATGGTGTGACTGTGTGACTGTGAAAGCCTCGTGGCTCACACTCTCTTTATCCAGTGTATGGACAGATGAGTAGGAAAATGGGGACAAAAACTAAATGAAAAATAGGGTGGGATGGGGGATGGAATGCTTTGGGTGTTCTTTTTTACTTTTACTATTATTATTATTTTTTTTTTTTTTTGGAGTAAGGAAAATGCTTAAAAATTGATTGCGGTAATGAATGCACGACTATATAATAGTACTGTGAACAGTTTATTGTACACTGTGGATGACTGTATGGTATGAAAATATATCACAATAAAACTGAATTTGGCACCCAATCTTGGTGCACCAATTGGACCACACAAGAACCAGACCCCCACATACCACAAAGACAAAGTTGGGGAGAACTGACTTGAGTGGAATAGGTGACTCGCAGATGCCATCTGCTGATTGGTTAGAGAAAGTGTACGCCACCAGGCTGTAGATCTGACAAATTAGAGATTGGTGTCTGAATAATCCTTAATATCCTAAAAGAACCCTATCAAGTAAAGCAAATGCCAAGAGCCCAAAAACAACAGAAAATTTTAAAGCATATGAAAAAAACAGACAATATGGATAACCCAAACCCAAACACCCAAATCAAAAGATCATAAGAGACAGTACTTGGAGCAATTAATCAAAGAACTAAAGACAAACCATGAGAGCATGGCACAGGATATAAAGGACTTGAAGAAGAGCATGGCACAGGATATAAAGGACTTGAAGAAGAGCATGGCACAGGATATAAAGGACATAAAGAAGACCCTAGAAGAGCATAAAGAAGAAATTGCAAGAGTAAATAAAAAAACAGATGATCTTATGGAAATAAAAGAAACTTGGCCAAATTAAAAAGACTCTGGATACTCACAGTACAAGACTAGAGGAAGGTGAACAATGACTCAGCGACCTTGGGAACCACAGAATGGAAAATGATAGATCAAAAGAAAGAATGGGGAAAAAAATTAAAAAAAAAATTGAAATGGATCTCAGGGATATGACAGACAAAATAAAATGACCAAATATAAGACTCATTGGTGTCCCAGAAGGGGAAGAGAAGGGTAAATGTCTAGAAACAGTATTCAAAGAAATTGTTGGGGAAAACTTCCCAAACCTTCTACATAATATATGTACACAAAGCATAAATGCCCAGCAAACTCCAAATAGAATAAATCCAGATAAACCTACTCCAAGACATATTCTGATCAGACTGTGAAATACTGAAGAGAAGGAGCGAGTTCTGAAAGCAGCAAGAGAAAACCAATTCACCACATATGAAGGAAACAACATAAGACTAAGTAGTGATTACTCAGCAGCTACCATGGAGGTGAGAAGGCAGTGACATGACATATTTAAAATTCTGAGAGAGAAAAATTTCCAACCAAGAATACTTTATCCAGCAAAACTCTCCTTCAAATTTGAGGGAGAGCTTAAATTTTTCACAGACAAACAAATGCTGAGAGATTTTGCTAACAAAAGACTTGCTTTACTTCAGATACTAAAGGGAGCCCTACAGACAGAGAAACAAAGAAAAGAGAGAGAGATATAGAGAACTTTAACAGGCATATATAGAACATTACATCCCAAATCACCAGCATACACATTCTTCTCTAGTGATCACAGTACTTTCTCCAGAATAGACCATAGGCTGGGACACAAAACAAGCCTCAATAAATTTTAAAAAATTGAAATTACTCAAAGCACATACTCTGACCACAATGGAATACAAATAGAAGTCAATAACCATCAGAGACTTAGAAAATTCACAAACACCTGGAGGTTAAAAATGAGGAGGAAGAAACACATGAAAAAATGTTCAGCTTCACTAGCTATTAGAGAGATGCAAATTAAGACCACAATGAGATACCATCTAACACCGGTTAGAATGGCTGCCATTAAACAAACAGGAAACTACAAATGCTGGAGGGGATGTGGAGAAATTGGAACTCTTATTCATTGTTGATGGGACTGTATAATGGTTCAGTCACTCTGGAAGTCATTCTGGCAGTTCCTTATAAAACTAGATATAGAGTTACCCTTTGATCCAGCGATTGCATTTTTCAGTATATACCTGGAAGATCGGAAAGCAGTGACATGAACAGATATCTCCACACCAATGTTCATAGCAGCATTATTCACAATTGCCAAGAGATGGAAACAACCCAAATGTCCTTCAACAGATGAGTGGATAAATAAAATGTGGTATATACACAAGATGGAATACTACGCGGCAGTAAGAAGGAACGATGTCGTGAAACATGACAACATGGATGAACCTTGAAGACATAATGCTGAGCGAAATAAGCCAGGCACAAAAAGAGAAATATTATATGCTACCACTAATGTGAACTTTGAAAAATGTAAAACAAATGGTTTATAATGTAGAATGTAGGGGAACTAGCGATAGAGAGCAATTAAGGAAGGGGGAACGATAATCCAATAAGAACAGATAAGCTATCGTGGGTAAATTTAGCATTCTGGGAATGCCCAGGAATGACTATGGTCTGTTGGTTTCTGATGGGTGTGGTGGGAGCAAGTTCACAGAGATGTTGCTGTTTTGGGTTGCTTTCTTGGGGTAGAGTAGGGGCATGTTGGAAGTAAAGTAGTTATCTTGGGTTAGTTGTCTTTTTCTTACTCTCTTGTTATGATCTCTTTGAAATGTTTCTTTATTGTAGGTTTTTAAAAAAATTTTTAAATTTTTTTATTTTTTATACAGTTGATTTAAAAAAAAGTTTAAAAAAAAAAAAAAGGAAAAAAATATGCAGAACCCCCTTGAGGAGCTGGTGGAGAATGCAGGGGTATTGGCCTGCCCCACCTCGATGGTTGCTAATGTGCTCACAGACATAGGGGACTAGTGGTTGGATGGGTTGAGCACTCTACCACAGGATTTGCCCTTGGGAAGACGGTTGCTGTAAAGGAGAGGCTAGGCCTCCCTATGGTTGTGCCTAAGAGCCTCCTCCCAGATGCCTCTTTGTTGCTCAGATGTGGCCCTCTCTCTCTAGCTAAGCCAACTTGAAAGGTGAAATCACTGCCCTCCCCCCTACATGGGATCTGACACCCAGGGGAGTGAATCTCCCCAGCAACGTGGAATATGACTCCTGGGGAGGAATGTAGACCTGGCATCGTGGGATGGAGAACATCTTCTTGACCAAAAGAGGGAAATGAAAGGAAATGAAATAAGCTTCAGTGGCAGAGAGATTCCAAAAGGAGCCGAGAGGTCACTCTGGTGGGCACTCTTACACACAATATAGACAATCCTTTTTAGGTTCTAATGAATTGGGGTAGCTGGTGGTAGATACCTGAAACTATCAAACTACAACCCAGAACCCATGAATCTTGAAGATGATTGTATAAAAGTGTGGCTTATGAGGGGGTGACAATGGGATTGGGAAACCCATAAGGACCATAAGGACCATAGTTTATGGATGGATGAGTAGAAAAAATGGGGGAAGGAAACAAACAAACAGACAAAGGCACCCAGTGTTCTTTTTTACTTTAATTGCTCTTTTTAACTTTAATTATTATTCTTGTTATTTTTGTGGGTGTGGTAATGAAGATGTCAGGGATTGATTTTGGTGATGAATGTACAACTATGTAATGGTACTGTGAACAATCGAATGTACAATTTGTTTTGTATAACTGCATGGTATGTACATATATCTCAATAAAATGAATATAAAAAATTGAAGGCAATCCCCTCAAAAAAAAAATGAGGGGGAGATGGAAACATTCCTGGATAATCAAAAGCTGAGGGACTTCATCACCAGTAGATCAGTCCTATAAGAAATGCTAAAGGGAATTGTGCAGACTGAAAGGAAGGGACACTAAACAATTGACTGAAACCACATGAAGAAATAAAGATTCCTAGTAAAGATCACATGGTAAATATAAATACCAATATTACTGTATTTTTGATTTGTAACTCAACTATTTACTTCCTACAGGATCTAAAATACATAAAGTGTAATGATAAATCAGTGGTTTTGGACTCAATGTAAAATATGTAATTTTTGACAAGAACTACATAAAGGATGGAGGAGTATAGGAACATAGTTTATGTGTCCTATTGAAGTTAAGTTGGTATCAAAGAAAACAAGATTGTTATGGACTTAAGATGTTAAATTTAAGCCCCACGGTAAACACAAAGAAAGTATCAGAGAATATTATCATAGAGATGAAAAGTACAGTATGGGTTACGAGAAGTGGGGGAAGGGGCAATGGGAAGTTAATAAGCAATGAGTGTAGGGTTTCTGTTTGAGGTGAAGGGATATTTCTAGTAATGGATGGTGGGAAGGTGACAGCATTGCAACATTGTGAATGTGATTAATCCCACTAAATGGAATGATTGGGAGGGGTTGGAATGGGAAGATTTATGCTGCATATATGTTTCCACAATTAAAAAAAAAAGTCTAAATAGATAATGACAATTAAATGCCATAGATGATCCTGGATGAGATCTAAGAATAGAGGAGAAAAGGCTCAAAAGGACACAATTGGGACATAAACAAATGAAATATAGAATGTAAGCTTTATATCAATGTTAAATTTCTTGAACTTCTTAACTACACTTTATGTGATTACATAAATGAATATTCTTGTTCATAGGAAATGTATATGTGAATTATATTATTTGTTCAAGGATGTGTGCAACTTGCTCTCATATGTTCAGAAGACAGAGCAATAGATTATGGATAATAGGGAGGGAGGGAGGGAAAGAAAGAAATGGTAAAGTGACAAAATATTAAAGTTGGTAGATCAGGGTATCAGTGGAGGGGGGGTTGGGGTATGCTGGAGTTCTGTGTATGGGGTTTGTATTATTTTTGAAACTGTTACTATAAGTTTGAATTTATTTCAAAATAAAAATTTAAAAAAAAACACCTGAATTCGGAAAAAAAACAAACAGAACAGATCAAGATTCCTGGAGAAGGAGCAGAGGAAAGGATGCTTTCTCCTGGAGGTGAAACAATTGCGCAAAGTGCAATCTTAAGAATTATACCACATAGCCAGGGCAGGTATCAGAAGAAGAACTGAGAAAATCTGATCAGTTAAACATGGGCTACTCTAAAGCTCAAGAGTAAGTTGGAACAAGTGTCAAAGAGTCTTAACATAAAGCCAACCAAAAATAAAACTCTGGAAAAAAGAGAGAAATGGACTGTGCCAGTTTGAATGTATTATGTCCTCCCAAATGCCATTATCTTTGATGTAATCTTGTGTGGGCAGACATATCAGTGTTAATTAGATTGTAATTCTTTGAGTGTTTCCATGGAGATGTGACCCACCGAATTGTGGGTGATGATTCTGATTAGATAATTTCCATGGAGTTGTTGGCCCACCCATTCAGGGTGGGTCTGAATTAAATTACTGGAGCACTATATAAGATCAGACAGAAGGAGCAAGCTAGTACAGCCAAGAGGGATACTTTGAAGAATGCACAGAAGCTGAGAGAGTAGCTGCAGATGAGAGACAGTATGAAGATGGCTGTTGAAAGCAGACTCTTGCTCTGGAGAAGCTAAGAGAGGACATATACCCCAAGAGCAACTAAGAGTGACATTTTTGAGGAACTGAAGCCTAGAGAGGAACATCCTGGGAAAAAGCCATTTTGAAACCAGAACTTTGGAGCAGATGCCAGCCACGTGCCTTCCCAGCTAACAGAGGTTTTCCGGACTCCATTGGCCATCCTCCAGTGAAGGTACTCAATTGTTGATGATTTGCCTTGGACACTTTATGGCCTTAAGACTGTAACTTTGTAACCAAATAAACCCCCTTTATAAAAGTCAATCCATCTCTGGTATTTTGCATTCTGGCAGCATTAGCAAACTAGAACATGGACCTTCAGAGTTAGCTCATTAAGATAATCAGATGCCTAAATACCAGCCAAAAATTACAAGTTACACTAAGAAACAGGAAGATATGGCTCAGTCAAGGAAACAAATTTATACTTAAGATGAGGAACAGAATTTGGAACAACTAATCAAATAGGTTCAAACAAATTTCCTAAATAAATTCAAGGAAATGAAGGAAAATATGGATAAAGAGCTAAATGATATTAAGAAGACAGCGTGTGAACACAAAGGAGATTTTTAAATATAAAAAGAAACATGGCCCCACCATTTGAAGACCCATGGGACAGGGGAGGTTGTTTCAAGGCCCAGGTTAGCGAGGGACAAAGAGACTGAGAAAACATGGACAGAGATGTGTTTCCAGCCCTGGGTCTGAAAGCCCTTCCTCCACCCTTGAGGGAATCAGCAGCCAGTAACCATTTCCTTGCCTTGGGGATGGCGGAGTACTGGGTCACTGAAGGAGTACTTTGCCACAGGTGGAGCCCCACATCAAGCCAGATTTTGGCTGGCAAAGTGAGAGCATAGTAATCCCACAGTTTTAGCTCACTTGTGTAGACACAGCCTGTGCTCAGAGGCAAAGCAGCTTCTGAGAATGATTAAGTTACTGAACAGCACCATCTCCTGGACAGTCCAGAAGGTGCAAGGGAATTGAAATACTTTTTAAAAGATGCTCCAGGCCCTCCTTAGACAGGAGCTGGTCTACATGCCCTGTATGGAAACCCAGCCCTGTTTTGACAGAGAAATATAGACAACCCAACTGTTAAAGCAGAGCTCTAAAACAAACCCAGGTCTTGCTGGTCAGCAGAAAACAGAGCACCACTGCAAGCCAGCAGATCTATATTACCACACATTGTGAACTTGCTGGGATGCCTAGTTCCTACCTCCCGTCCCTGTGTCAGGCCACAGTGGGTAACTGATTTTGGGGAAAAGACTGGGGGCAGAGACAATCTGACAACTGGCCAGTGAGAGAAACAAAGGAAAGATAGAGATCAAAGACACCCAACAAGAAAACCCCAGGCAAAAGAGAGAAAACAACCTCCAGAATAAACAAATCAAGAAAATCAGATGCCCAGACAGCAAAACATCATTAGCCACACCAGGAAACAAGAAGATATGGCCCAGTCAAAGGAAAAAATTACCACTCAACTGAGATTCAGGAGTCAAAACAGCTAATTAAAGCTTTTCAAACAAATTTTCTAAATCAAATCAAAGTATTGAAAGAAAATGTGACAAAAGAGATGAAGGATTAAAGAAGATACTGGGTGACCATAAGGAAGAATTCATATGCTTGAAAAAACAAATGGTAGAACTTACGGGAATGCAAGGCACAATAGAAAAGATGAAAAACACAGGGGAGACATATGACAGCAGATTGTTGAGGCAGAAGAAAGAATCAGTGAACTACAGAACAGGACATCTGAAATCCTACACACAGAAGAACAGATAGTGAGAAGAATGGAAAAATATGAGCAAGGTCTCAGGAAACTGAATGACAACACGAAGCAACTGAATACACCTGTTATAGCTGTCCCAAAAGAAGAAGAGAAGGGAAAAGGGGCAGAAAGAATAATAGAGGAAATAATCCATGAAAATTTCCCGACTCTTCTGAAAGACATAAAATTACAGGTCCAAGAAGTGCAGCATATGCCAAACAATTGATCCAAATAGACTTACTCCAAGACACTTACTGATCGATCGACAAATGTCAAAGACAAAGAGAGAATTCTGAAAGCAGCAAGAGAAAACAATCCATCACATACAAGGGAAGCTCGATAAGACTAGGTGTGGATCTCTCAGCAGAAACCACGGAGGTGAGAATGAAGTGGGATGATATATTCAAGACACTGAAAAACTGCCAACCAAGAATCCTATATCCAGCAAAACTGTCCTTCAAAAATGAGGGAGAGTTTAAAGTATTTACAGGTCAACAGACACTGAGAGAGTTCGTGAAAGGAGACATCCTCTACAAGATATACTAAAGGGAGTGCTACAGACTTCCTTTTCCCAGGGGAAAATACAAGAGAGAGGGGCTTGAAGAGTGTAGAAATGAAGATATCAGGAGATAGAAAGAGGGTAGAGATTGGGCATTTGATGCTAAAGGAATATAGAAGGCTCAAGAGGACTGATTGTATAGATCCAGAAATGGATAGCACAATACTGTGTGATGATAGCACAATACTGTAAGTACACTGAACAAAGGTGACTGGAATATGGTTGAAAGAGGAAGGTTAGGGGTATGTATGACATCAGAAGGAAAAATAGAAGATAAGACTGGGACTGTATAACTTTGTAAACCCTATAGTGGTCAGTGACTGTGATTAAATGTGTAAATATAAGAATGTTCTTACAAGAGGGGGAACTAATGAATGTCAACATTGCAAAGTATTGAAAATGGGATGGTATTGGTGAAAAAATACAATCAATGTAAACTAGAGTCTATAATTAACAGTAACATTGTAATATGCTTCCATGAATTGTAATAAAAGCAATATACTAAAGCTAAATGTATATAAGAAAGGGATATAAGGGAGGGGTATAGAATTCCTGGCATTGGTGGTGTTGTCTGACATTTTTATTTTATTTTATTTTATTCTTATTTTTTGTCATTTTTTTCTTTTTTTCATTTTTTCATTTTTCTTGTTTCTCCTCTTCCCCTTTCTTTGTGGAAGAAATGGAAATGTCCACATACAGATTGTGGTGGTTAATGCATAGCTATGTGATTATACCAGGAATGGTGCTTTAAAATTTCAACTTCTGTGTAAGACCAAAGGAAGAGAAGTTTCTTTGGTGCAAAATCTATGTTTTCTGTAGCATACTACATAATTTCACTTGTATGGTCAGTTTATTCAAACACCATAATTACAGGGAACTTTGAATGGAGAGTGACATCTGGTTGGTTTTTACAGGTTAGTGTGGAACCCCAGTACATCTCAGAGTAATTTGGGCAAAGAATAAAAAAGTATTTGCAAAGCCCCCTTGAGGGACTGGGGGAAAATATGGAAATATTAAACTTACCCACCTGGGGAATTCCTTATATTCTTGCAAGCATTGGGGACTACTAATTTAGAAGGCTGAGCCCTTGACCTTGGGGCTTGCCCTTATGAAGCTTGTTACTGCAAAGGAGAGCCTAAGCCTACTTATAATTTTGCCTAAGAGTCACCCCCCAAAGAACCTCTTGTTGCTTAGATGTGACCTTTCTCTCTAAGCCAACTCAGCAGGTAAACTCACTGCCCTTCCCCCTACATGGGACATGACTCCCAAGGATGTAAATTTCCCTAGCAACTTGGACATGGCTCCTGGGAATGAATCTGGACTTGGCATCGAGGGACTGAGAAAGTCTTCTTGACCAAAATGGGGAAGAGAAATGAAACAAAATGGAGTTTCAGTGGCTGACAGATTTCAAGTGGAGTTGAGAGGACATTCTGGAGGTTATTCTTATGCACTGTATAGATATTCCTTTTTAGTTTTTAGTATATTGGAATAGCTAGAAGGAAATACCTGAAACTGTTGAATTGCAACCCAGTAGCCTTTACTTTGAAGACAATTGTATAAGTACATAGCCTGTACTGTGTGACCATGTGCTTGTGAAAACTTTTGTGACTCACACTCCCTTTACCCAGGGTATGGACAGATGAGTAGAAAATGACAAAAACTAAATGAAAAATAGGGTGGGAGGGGGATGGGATGTGTATTAGTTAGGGTTCTCTAGGGAAACAGAATCAACCAGAGATATCTATAAAACTAAGATTTATAAAAGTGTCTCACGCAACTGTGGGTATGCATGAGTCCAAATTCTGTATGGCAGGCAGCAAACTGGCAACTCCAATGAAGATGTTCGATGAACTACTCAGGCAGCAAACTGGCAACTTCAATGAACGTGTTCAATGAACTCCACAGGAAATGAAATGGAAACTTTGATGAACTCCTCAGGAAATGCTTTGCTGGCTAGCTGAAGAAGTGAAGGTCCTCTGTCTCACTCAAAAGTCTTCAACTGATTGGATTAAATCCAGCTGATTGCCTTCTCTCATTGTGGAAGACATGCCCTTCTTTGATGTAATTAGTCACAGCTGCAGCCAATTGACTCATGATTCAATAAACCAGCCTTCTAGTTTATTAACCAGCCACAAATGTCCTTGCAGGAACAGTTAAGCCAGTGCTTGCTTGACCAGACACCTGGGTACCATCACCTGGCCAAGTTGAAACATAAAACTAACCATCACAGTCCACCCCTTGTCAACTTGGCAGTTATATACATCACCTTAAACCATACTTTATCTCTAAGTAGAAAACAATAACAGACATATATTTAGTCTAATAATACTCTGCTGTGTTGTGTACAACCAAAAATGCATTAAATCTCTCCAGAGTAGGGTACAAGTCCTTAGTGACATTAACTCTTAAAATTGATTTCCTTTAACTTAAATACTGCAAAATGAACAATACAGCTTATGTCATATGATAAGGGGATAAGACAGAGAAGAAAGCAAAGATATTTGTTTTACAGACAAATACAAACATACACATAATAAAATGAGGAAGTATTCATGCCATCATAGTCCTTGTTTCTATAACTTGTCACATGGCTGTAGTTCATATGTATCACTTCCTTCTTCCATTAGCCATTCCATGTTCCCTTTATGCTCAGCAAGCACTTCAGCTGGTCATGGTTCTTTGTCTGGTGGAGTGACTCAAACCTTCATTCCTGAAGTTTCTTGGCCATTGGTAGTCCTGCCTGGATTGGGTTATTGCAGTTTTCCATTGAGTTTAATCACAGGACATGGTAGTACTAAGAGACACCCTAGGGGATCTCCTGTATTCCAGGAAAACTCTTCTTTACCTCCATTGTGTAATTACAGTGCTATTTCCTCTTGATAGTCAGGATCAATCACCCCAGCCAGTACAGTAATCCCCTTCCTTGCCCATTGATTCAGAGGCATAAGAAGCCCAGAGTAGCCATGTGGCAGTCTTAACTTCTAGTTCAATGGAATTATTGTTGGGTTTCCCAGTGGAAGCTCTCCTCCTTTTGGAACAAAGACTTGTAGACCAGCAGCACTTAAGCCTGCAGGGACAGGAAGCAAAAATTTTCCTAGTGGATCACAAGGAGTGATAGTGAGTGGTGCCACTCCTGTTTCCACCCATTGACTCCTGGACCCATGAATCCTGGCTATGGGAGAAACAGCACCATAGAGTGGACACTGATTCTGAGCATACACAGCCACCTGGAGAACACTGCCCCAGCCCTGCAAGGTATTGCCACCTAGTTGGCACCATAATTGAGTCTTCAACAGGCTATTCCACCGTTCTATCTACCCAGCTGCTTCTGAATGATGGAGAACATGGGAAGACCACAGAATTCCATGAGCATGTGTCCATTTCCTCACTTCATTTGCTGTGATGTGGGTTCCTTAGTCAGAAGCAATGCTGTGTGGAATACCATGATGCTGGATAAGGAATTCTGTAAGTCCAAAGATGGTAGTTTTGGCAGAAGCATTTCATGCAGGGAAGGCAAACCCATATCCGGAGTATGTGTCTATTCCACTAAGAACAAATTGCTGCCCCTCCCATGATGGAAGTCGTCCAATGTAATCAACTTGCCACAAGGTAGCAGGCTGATCACCTCAAGGAATGGTGCTGTGTTGGGGACCAAGTGTGGGTCTCTGCTGCTGGCAGATTGAGCAATAAGCAGTGGCTGTGGCCAGGTCAGCCTTGGTGAGTGGAAGTTCATGTTGTTGAGCCCATGCATAACCTCCATCCCTACCACCATGACCAGTTTGTTCATGAGCCCATTGGGCAATGACAGGAGTGGCTGGGGAAAGAGGCCAATTGGTATCCACCAAATGGGTCATTTTATCCCCTTGGTTATTAAAATCTTCTGCTGAAGTCACCCTCTGGTGAGCATTCACATGGGACACAAATATCTTCATGTTTTTCACCCTCTCAGAAAGGTCTATCCACATACCTCTTCCCCAGACTTCTTTGTCACCTATTTTCCAATCATGTTCCTTCCAAGTCCCTGACCATCCAGCCAAACCATTAGCAACAGCCCATGAATCAGTATACAAACGCACCTTGGGGTCAGTTCTCCTCCCAAGCAAAGTGAACAACCAGGGTCACTGCTTAAAGTTCTGCCCACTGGGAGGATTTCCCCTCACCACTGTCCTTCAGGGACATCCCCAAAAGGGGCTGCACTGCTGCAGCTATCCACTTTTGGGTGGTGCCTGCATATCATGCAGAACCATCTGTAAACCAGGCCTGAGTTTTCTCTTCCTCAGTCAACTAATTGTAAGGAACTCCCTAAGATGCCATAGCTATGGGCCGTGAAAGAGAAGGTAAGGTGGAAGGAGTGGGGGCCATGGACATTTGGGCCACTTCCTCATGTAACTTGCTGGTGCCTTCAGGACCTGCTCAAGCTTTAACTCATATATACCATTTCCATTTTATGATGGAGTGCTGTTGTGCACACCCAACTTTATGGCTTGGTGGGTTGGACAACACCCAGCTCACAATAGGTAACTCAGGTCTCATGGTAAGTTGTTGGCCCATGATTAAGTGTTCTGTCTCTACTAAGGCCCAGTAGCAGGTCAACAGCTGTTTCTCAAATGGAGAGTAGTTATCTGCAGAGGATGGTAAAGATTTACTCCAAAATCCTAAGGGCCTATGTTGTGATTCTCCTATAGGAGCCTGCCAAAGGCTCCAAACAGCATCTCTATTTGCCACTGACACTTCCAGCACCATTGGATCAGCTGGATCATATGATCCAAGCAGCAAAGCAGCTTGCACAGCAGCCTGGACCTGTCGCAGAGCCTCATCTTGTTCCAGTCCCCACTCAAAGCTAGAAGGTTTTCTGGTCACTTGGTAAATGGGCCAGGGGAGCACACCCAAATGAGGAATATGGTGTCTCTAAAATCCAAAGAGGCCAACTAAGTATTGTGCCTTCTTTTTGGTTGTAGGAGGGGCCAGATGCAACAGCTTATCCTTCTCCTTAGAAGGGATACCTCAACAGGCCCCACACCACTGGACACCTAGAAATTTTACTGAGGTAGAAGGCCCCTCTATTTTTGTTGGATTTATCTCCCATCCTCTGCCACACAAATACCTTACCAACAAATCTAGAGTAGTTGCTACTTCTTGCTCAATAGGTCCAATCAACATGATATCATCAATATAATGGATGAGTGTGATGTCTTGTGGGAGGGAGAAACGATCAAGATCCCTGTGGACAATATTATGACATAGGGCCAGAAGTTGATATGCCCCTGATGTAGCACAGTGAATGCATACTGCTGGCCTTGCCAACTGAATGCAAACTGTTTCTGGTGGTCCTTACTAATAGCAATTGAGAAAAAAGCATTTGCCAGATCAATAGCTGCATACCAGGTACCAGGGGATGTGTTGATTTGCTCAAGCAATGATACCACATCTGGAACAGCAGCTCCAATTGGAGGCACCACCTGGTTAAGCTTACAATAATACACTGTCATCCTCCAAGACCCATCTGTTTTCTGCACAGGCCAAATAGGAGAATTGAATGGGGATGTGGTGGGAATCACCACCCCTGCATCCTTCAAGTCCTTAACAGTGGCATTAATCTCTGCAATCCCTCCATGAATCTGGTATTGCTTCTGGTTTACTATTTTGCTAGGCAGGGGCAGTTCTAGCAGCTTCCACTTGGACTTTCCCAGAATAACAGCCCTCACTCCATGAGTCAGGGAACCAATGTGAGGATTCTGCCAGTTGCTGAGTATGTCTATTCCAATTATGCATTCTGGAACTGGGGAAATAACCACAGAATGGGTCCAGGGACCCACTGGACCCACTGACATGGACCTGAGCTAAAACTCCATCAATCACCTGACCTCCATAAGCCCCAACTCTGACTGGTGGTCCAGAGTGATGTTTTGGGTCTCCTGGAATTAATGACACTTCTGAACCATTCACAGAATATCTGATCATTTCCTTTTCCCCAGTGCACAATTACCCTGGTAAAAGGCCGTAGGTACCCCTGGGGAAGGCTGGGAGGAAGGTTAACAGTATAAATTTTTGACAGTGTAACAGGGTCCTTCCCCAAGGGTACCCAGCCTTCCCCTCATTCAAGGGGCTCTGGATCTGTAAACTGTCTCAAGTCTGGGAATTGAGTAAGGGGTCATGACTCTCTGTTTTTGTAATTCAAGGTAAACTTTTGTTCACTTGACCTAGAATTCTTCTGCTTGTACAGCTCAAACAAGAATTTAGTAGACTGCCCATCTATTTTACTGCTAGGTACTCCATGATCTAATAGACAATGCCGTAAGTCTCTGTGAGTCATATTATTTTGACTGCTGCCTTGAGCCTGTTTTCCATTATGGTAGCCACACCCACCTTGTCTTTGATGATTAATGGCTGCCACTTGGCTTTTGCGGACTCGGGATCTGATTATCCTCATTGTTTTTAAGGATTCCAGCTCAGTGACAGCAGTTCCCACAGTAATATCTGACCTACAGAGAAGGGCAACTACAGAGCTCTTCAGGGATGGTGGAGCTAGTCTCACAAATTTATTCCTCACTGTCCTGGTAAAAGGTGTGTCCTCTGGACGTTCCAGGGGTATGTGAGCAGGTCTTCCATGATAAATCCACTCTAACATTCAAGTCTCTCGAAGCCTTTGATTACACTCCTCTACATTATACCAGGACAGTTCTGGCATTTCGACTTCAGGTAAGTCCAGCCACCTTTTGATCCATGTTTCAGCCAACCACCCAAACTATTAACACCCTTCCTAACCCCTTTAGCTACAACACTGAATGTAAAATATCTGCTTAGTGGGCCCTTATCAGTAAATTCAGCCTGATCCAACTTCATATTCCTTCCACCATTACACCTCTTAACTCTGCAAAACTCTTTGAAGGTCTCAAAAACACTGTTACCCAGAGCCTTGCTTCATACAAGAGTATGATTAGGAGAATCCAATGGTGATATTTTGTGTATCTCCAATGCCAACTCATGCCATGGACTGTCAGTGCCATTTTGATTATTGGAAATAGAGTCATTACTGCCTTTGAATCTAATCAGAGTAGAAAACCAATTGTAAAAGCCCATTTTAAGATTTTGTTTCTCAAGAACCACTCCTGGTAACAAGTCATGTTAGTTAGGGTTCTCTAGGGAAACAGAATCAACCAGAGATATCTATAAATATAAGATTTATAAAAGCATCTCACACAACTGTGGGTATGCACAAGTCCAAATTCTGTATGGCAGGCAGCAAACTGGCAACTCCAATGAAGATGTTTGATGAACTACTCAGGCAGCAAACTGGCAACTTCGATGAACACATTTGATGAACGCCTCAGGAAACAAACTGGCAACTTCGATGAACTCCTCAGGAAATGCTTTACTGGCTAGCTGAAGAAGTGAAGGTCCTCTATCTATCTTACTTAAAAGTCTTCAACTGATTGGACTAAATCCAGCTGATTGCATTCTCTCATTGTGGAAGATATACTCTTCCTTGATGCAGTCAGTCACAGCTGCAGCCAACTGACTGATGATTTAATAAACCAGCCTCTGTTTGTTAACCAGCCACAAATATCCTTGCAGGAATGGTTAGGCCAGTGCTTGCTTGACCAGACACCTGGGTGGCAGCACCTGGTCAAGTTGACACATGAACTTAACCATCACAGGATGTTTTGGGTGTTCTTTTTTACTTTAATTTTTATTATTATTCTTAGTTTTTTGTGGTAATGATAATGTTCAAAAATTAACCATGGTGATGAATGTAGAAATATATGATGGTACTGTGTACAACTATATGATGGTACTGTGAACAACTGATTATACACTTTGGATGATTATATGGTATGTGAATATCAATGAATGGAAAATTAAAAAATGAAACGACAAATTATGGGGATGAAATGCACAATAGTAGAGATTAAAAATACAACAGAAGCATACAACAGCAGATGAACAGGCAGAAGGCAGGACAACTGAAATAATACAGTCAAAAGAACAGACAGAGAAAAGAGTAGAAAAAATTGAACAGTGTCTAGGGATTTTAGTTACAGCAGCAAGTGTGTAAACATCAGCATCATGGTGTCCCAGAAAAAGAAAAGAAGGGAAAGGGGGCAGAAAGAATATTTGAGGAAATAATGGCTGAAAATTTCCCAACTCTTATAAAAGACATAAATATACATGTCCAAGAAGCACAACATACTCCAAACTGAATAAATCCTAATGGACCTATGCCAAGACACATACCAATCAGAATGTCAAATGCCAAAGATAAACAGAGAACTCTGAAACCAGCAAGAGAAAAACAATTTTTTATATACTAGGGATCCTCAATAAGTCCTGATTTCTCATCATAAACCATGGAGGCAAGAAGGCAGTGGTATAATATATTTAAGGTAATGAAAGAGAAAAACTGCCACCCCAAAATTCTTTACCCAACAAAGTTGCTCTTCAAAAATGAGGGAGAATTTAACATATTTACAAATGAACAGAAATTGAGAGAATTCATCAAGAGACCTGTTCTACAAGAATCACTAAAGGGAGTTCTGCAGGTTGAAAGGAAAAGACAGGAGAGAGTGACTTGGAGTAGTGTGAATATGAAGATTATCAGTAGGGGTAACTAAAAGGGTAATGCAAAACACAATAGTACTGTATCCTCAATATATTCTACTCTTTAATTCTTATAAGAGTCAGAATACAATTGAACAAAGAAAAGGCATATTTCCTGATAATGAACATGAAAAATATAAAGTGGTAAAGTGGAGCAAAAACTACATAATGAGGAGAAACAGGTATACGGGAGCAGAGAACATGTATGCTATTGAAGCTAAGTTGGCATCTTTTCATATTAGTAGGTTATAGATGTAGGTTGTGCAATATAAACCCCAGGGTAACCACAAAGAAAATATTTTTTAAAATATACAGAAACAAAAATGAGAAAGAGATCAGTCAGATATGACACAAAAGGTCAACTATACAGAAAAGGAGGTTGTAATAAAGGAAAAGAGAGACAAAAAATAAAGTTATGACATATAAAGCCTGAAGGACAAAACAGCTGAAGGAAATACTGCCCTTACAGCAATAACACTGAATGTTACTGAATTAAACAGCCCAATCAGAAGACATAGATTGGAAGAATGGATTTAAAAAACATGATCCAACTATATGTTGTTTACAAGAGACTCACCTTAGACCCAAAGACACAAACAGGTTGGAAGTGAAAGGTTGGAAAAAGATATTTCATACAAATAGTAACCAAAAATAGAGATGGGGTAGCTATACTAACATCAGTCAAAATAGACCTCAAATCACAAGCTGTTATTAGAGACAAAGAAGGACACTATATAGTGTGAAAGAAGGGGAGCACACTCCGTCCTCAGTGTCCATGCAAAAAGAAAGTTTTATTCTACTCATTTCTATAGGTCTTTATAGCATACAAGGTAGTCTCCTACGTGACTGTCGGCAGGTATTTCAGGGAGGGGTACATTCTCTCCAAAGCTATGAGGTGTATTTACATATCTTTAGTCTCAAGGGACAATTTCTTTGGGGGCTAGACAGGAAACAGCAGGGGCAGGGGGCAGGAGGCAGGAGACAGGAGCACGGAAGGAGCCCAGCAAGAGCTCAGAGATTATTCCCTCATCTAAATTGCTGTCTGCTTTCAGACGTGCAAGGCTTTCGGCCTCTCCCTAGCTCCAGTGTCCGCCTTCAGACATCTGTAGCTTTGGGGAGGCCCTGCTCTATAGTTTGTTAAGCCAGGGGGCCTTCCATGCCTCCACAATATAGTAATAAAAGAGGCAATGCACCAAGAAGAAATTACAATCATGAATATTTATTCATCTAACTTCAGTATCCCAAAATACATGAGGCAAACACTGGGAAAACTGTAGGGAGAAATAGACACCTGTACAATAACAGTTGGAGACTTCAATATGACACTCTCATCAATAGAAAATCTAGATAGAAGATCAATAAAGAAACAGAGAACTTCAATAATGTCATAAATGAACTAGACCTAACAAATACAGAACATTGCCCCCCAGAACAGCAGGATATACATTCTTCTCAAGTGCACATAGATCATTCTCCAGAATAGACAACATGCTGGGTTACAAAGCAAGTCTCAATAAATTTAGAAAGTTTGAAATTATGCAAAGCATCTTCTCTGACCATAATGGAATAAAGCTAGAAATCAATAACAAGCAGAGAAAATTCTGGAAAATCCACAAATATATAGAAGCTAAATAACACACTCTTCATGGGTAAAAGAAAAAAATTGCAAGGGAAATCAATAAATATTTTGAGTCAAATGCAACTGAGAACACAGCATGTCAAAAATTATGGGATGCAGTGAAGGCAGTGCTGAGAGGAAAATTTATAGCCCTAAATGCTTACATTAAAAAAGAAAAATGAGCTAAAATCAAAGGCCTAACTGCACACTTGGAGGAACTAGAAAAAGAATAGCAAACTAATCCCACAGCAAGCAAAAGGAAAAAAAATTAAAATAAAAGCAGAAATAAATGAAATTGAGAATAAAAAATACAATAGAGAGCACCTACAAAACCAAAAGTTGATTCTTTGAAAAGACCAATTAAATTTGACAAACCCTTAGCTAGACTGACAATGAAAAAAAGAGAGAAGATGCAAATAAATAAAATCAGAAATGAGAGGGGAGGGGCATTAGTACTGAACCCACAGAAATAAAAAGTATCACAAATGATACTATGAACAAATGTTTACCAACAAATTAAACAACTTAGATTTAATGGACAATTTCCTAGAAACACATGAACAATCCACACTGACTCTAGAAGAAATATAAGACCTCAACAGACTAATTATAAATAAGAGATTGAAGCAGTATGCCAGTAAAGAAAAGCCCAGGACAGATGGCTTCCCAGATGATTTCTACCAATCATTCCAAGGAGAAATAGTACCAATCCTACTCAAAACTCTTTCAAACATTTGAAGAGGAGAGAACACTACCTAACTCATTCTATGAGGCCAATATCACCTTAACACCAAAGCCACATAAAGTTACTCCAAGAAAAGAAAATTACAGACCAATTTCTCTTATGAATATAGATGCAAACATCCTCAACAAAATACTTTAAATTCAAATCCAGTAACACAATAAAAGAATTATACAGAAAGATCAAGTGGGTTTTACCCCAGGAATGCAAGTGTGGCTCAACATAAGAAATTGAATGTAACACACCACTCTAACAAAACATAGGGAAAAATCCCATGTGATCATCTCATTTGATGCAGAAAAGGCATTTGTCAAAATCCAACATCATTTCTTGATAAAAAGATTTTGAAAAATAGGAATAGAAGGAAACTTCCTCAACATGATAAAGGGCATTATGAAAAATGCACAGCTAACATCATATTCAATGGTGAAAGACTGAAATCTTTCCCTCTAAGAGCTGAAAGAAGACAGGATGCCCATTGTCACCACTGTTATTCAACATTCTACTGAAAGTTCTAGCCAAAGCAGTTAGGCAAGAAAAAGAAATAAAAGGCATCTAAATTGGAAAGGAAGATGTAAAACTTTCACTATTTGCAGATGACATGATCCTATATATAGAAAGCTCCCAAAAATCTACAGAAAAGCTTATAGAACTAATAAACAAATTCAAGAAAGTGGCAGTGTACAAGATCAACATGAAAAAATTAGGAGTGTTTCTATACACTAGTGTACTAGTCAGGGTTTTCTATGGAAACAGAACTAACAGGAGAGATTTGTAAATATGAGATTTTATAAAAGTATCTCATGCCACTGTGAGGATGCATGAGTCCAAATTCTGTAGGGCAGACTGCAAGCTGGCAGCTCTGATGAAGGTTTTCTATGAATTCCCCAGGAGAGGTTGGCTGGCTGAAGTAGAGGTGAAATTTCTCTCTTCTGAGTGCTGAAGACATCATTTCTCCCTTTAAAGCTTCCAACTAATTGGATCAAATGTCTGTCACTGTGGAAGACACTCTCCCTAGCTGATTGTATGTGTAATCAGCCATAAATGCAATCAATGTACTGATGATTTAAGTCCACAAAATGTCCTTGCAGTAGCAGCCAGGCCAGTGTTTGCTTGACCAGACAACTGGGCAACATTACTTGGCCAATTTGACACATAAATCTAACCATCGTAATAAGTAATGAACTGAGGAAGAAATCAAGAAAAAAATTCCACTTACAAAAGCAACTAAAAGAATAAAATACCTAGGAATAAATTTAACCAACAAAGTAAAGGACTTGTAAACAGAGATCTACAAAACATTGCTAAAAGACAAAGAAGACCTAAATAAACATAAGACATCCAATGTCCATTGATGGGAAGACTAAATATCATTAAGATGTCAATTCTACCCAAAATGACTTACAGAGTCAATGCAATCCCAATCAAAATCCCAACAGCCTACTATGCAGAAATGGAAAAGCCAAAGTGGTGGTTTGAAGCTGTTATGTACTCCAGAAAAAAGGCCATGTTCTTTTCATCCATTCCTGTGGGTGAAGACCTATTGTAGATGGGACTTTTTATTAGGTTATTTCAATTAGGATGTGATCCACCCCATTCAAGGTGGGTCTTAATCCCTTTACTGGAGTTCTTTATCAGAGGATAAAGTGACACACAGAAAAAGCCCAGAGAGTCCAGAGAAGCCCCAGAGAAGCTAAGAGATGAAATCTAGAGAATCTCATAGAGAAAATCCCTGGAGAAGCTAAGAGAGGACCCACATATAAGGCCAAAGAACACCTCTTCCCTGCTTTACATCTCATCCAGAGACTGTATCCAGCTCAAAGTCTAGGACTCCTGGGTGATGTGTAGTCCTCTCCACCAGGTGCACGTATAGCTTCTCAGGGACCTACAACCTATACATAAACTGAAAGATGGGTCATTTGTCCCTAACATGCCTAATGGAGAAAGAATGAGAGAACCACAACAAAAACTCATTCAGAAAAGACAGTCGAAAGCACATCACAATCACTGATTCAGAACATGATCAGACCCTGCAGACTCACTGCCTAGGTGGAGGAGTGACTGCCTTGCCCAGCCCATTGGGCAGCCCTCTGTGAGGATCTTCTGGATCTATGGTCGTCCATGCCCACAAGTGGTGTGGACCTTGAGGGGAAGCCCCTCCCAGAGCATGTACATATGGCTTTAGCAGACCTCTTCCTGTGGGCATGAGTTCAGGGTCAGGACCTTGTTGCCAGCCTTTTCTTTTTTTCTCTTTTTGTCTTTCTCTCTCTCTTCTTTCCTTTCCTTTCTTTCTCCTTTCTTTTTTTTCTTTCTTCCTTCCTTCTTTCCTTCCTTCCTTCCTCCCTTCTTTCCTTTCCTTTTCTTCCTTCTTCCCTTCCCTTTCCCCTTTCCTCCCATCCTCCCTCCCTTCTTCCCTTCTTTCCTGTCTCTTCCCCCTTCTCTCCCTCCCTCCCTTCCAATATAATAAGTGATTGTGATGGTTTGAAGCTGTATGTACCAGAAAAGATCATGTTCTTAAAGTTATTCCATTCCTATTGTGTGTAGACCTATTTTGGGTGGGACATTTTGATTAGATTATTTCAATTGAGGCATGCCCCAGGTAAGTTTTAATCCTGTTACTGGAGTCCCATATAAGAGATGAAATTCAGAGAAACACATGGAGAAGCTGAGAGAGGACATGAACAGAAGCTCAGAAAGAAAGCCAAAGATGGAGCAGCCAGAAGCTGGAAGCAACCAAACCCTGAAGAGAAGGGAGAGACCAGCAGAATGCCACATAATTTGCCATCTGACAGAAGAGTCCAGATACCATCCCACGATGCCTTGATTTGGACATTCTCACAGTTTCAGAACTGTAAGCTTGTAAGCTAATAAATCCCTATTGTAAAAGCCAACCCATTTCTGGTACATTGCATTTTGGCAACTTTAGCAAACTGAAACAGTGACTCTGCTCCCAGGATATTTTCCTCTGATCAAACCTAACATTTGAGGAACCACAGCCTAACAGTTATTCAACTTGCCTACCCAAGGTTTCTGTTTGGTGTTCAGTTTTATTGTGAATTGTATCATATATAAATGAATGCAAACACGATATATGGACATTTAAAAGCTAAGACACACCCCCATGTCCTTCTCCCACCACCACTTGGTTTAAGGAACAGAACATTGCAGGAACTTTGAAGCCTCTGTTCCCCATCCAGGAGCATCCTCCCTTCTCCCCAGTGGAATTACACTCCTGATTTTGTATTAATCATTCCTTTCTTTTTCTTTACACTTTCACTACATGATACCACATATTGTTTGGTTTTGCACTTTTTATAAACAGAAAAAATTCTTCTACCATTTGTCTTTTTCCTCTCAACATCATGTCTCTGGAAATCAACCACGTTGGTGCGTGTGTCCATATTTATTTCATTTCTACTGCTCTAGGTATTTCTTTGTATCAATACACCAAAAGTTGTTAATCCAATCTATAGCTGAAGATGGTGCTGCTCTTAATTTCTATGAACACTGTTGCTCTGACAAGTCTTTGCACTTGGCACCTGGTACACAAATCCAAGAGCTTCTCCAGGGAATATACTTAGCAGAACTGCTGGGTGACGGGGATATGTATGTGTCGAACTGTTTCCTACTAAACTATCTTCTAAAGTGGTTTACCAACATACACCATGCTCAGCAGTTTCCATTTTTCTACATCCTCACAAACACATGGCAATTTCTGACTTAATTTTTTTAATTTGTTTATTTTTGGCCAGAATAATTGGCTGTGAAATTTTATCTCAAGGTCTGAAATTTTCATTCTCCTGATTGCTAGGGAGGTTGAACAATGCTTTCCGTATTTATGGACCATTTGTACTTCCTCTTCTGGGCAACAACTCTTCAATTCTTTTGCCCACTTTTGATAGGGTTGTCTTATTCTCACTGATTGATGGAAATTCTTAATATATTCTGGACATTAATCTCATGACATTTGTATACTTGCTTCAAATGTCTTTTTTTTGTTTTTTAATGTTTGAAGATTTAGGGCTCTCTAACTATTGGTTCCTCTGGCTCTGCCTGTGCCTTGAGGTCATTTGAAACAATAGGTTCAGGTGGGAGCTCCACACCCTTAATCTGATCTTCCTGTTGGGCCTGCCCACCCTGCAGGCCAGTTTTCTTATCTATTCCCAGCTAAGGTTGCCTCTTTACACTTGTTTCATAATTTGGGGTATTAGAACAGCTAAATTCTTCAACTAGGCAAGACTCCACATTAGAAGATGCTCAATCAATTTAGAGTTCAGGCTGAAGGCACAGTGGAACTTCCTTCAATCTCTGACGGTCTGGCTCTCCTGTGAGCTAGCGTCTTACATGACTTTGGCTAAAAGCAGCTCGAATGAGGGGAGCCAGCACATGCTTATATTCTGCCACTTTTTTCTACTGTGTCTTTTAACCTACAGTCTGGGTTGGAACACAGTCTACTCTCCTAAGTACGACAAGCAACAGTTTGACCAAATGTTTTACCAACACACAACTAGGGGTGACGGCTTTCCAGTCTGTTGCATTTTTCCTTTTACTGCTCCAAGCGCCAATCTCCCCATTCAGTCATTCTTAAAACTTTAGATTCTGTAATGTGCACCAACACCCTAAATCAATTAGGGTACAGTTCAACTCCTAGTAAGCGGAATTCCAGAAACAGTGGTATAAACAAATTAGTGTTGTTGGTTTTTGTTTTTGCTTTTTCATGTAAGGAACAGTCTGGAGACAGGCAATCCAGGGCTGAAATGGTGTCTCCATGATGTCTTCAGTGATTCAGACTCCTTTTATAATTCTGCTCAGACAATACTAGAATGGGCATATTGCCTTCACAAAATGGTTGCCAGAGCACCAGTCTTCACATCTTCCTTCAAGGTAGCAGAGAGGAGGAAAAGCAAGGGCAAAAGGAGATTGGTCAACTGATTCAGCTCTCCCTCCCCTTTCTTTGCTACAAAATATATTTGTATAAGCATTCAGACTGTTTTACGTGGGAAAGGTGATACTCAAGATTTCACTGCTAGGTTCAACAGAATACGATATCAAAGAACAATATAATCAGAGCAGTATTGTCAGTTGTACAGTGAAATAAATGTTAAACAAGGAGTACTTAATATGAAAAGAAATTTATAATTATAATAATTATTAAAGGTTTCATGAGGCAGGATTAGTCCAATTAAAAACCTTAAAAAATATGGCCATAATGAAAAATGAAATCAACTTCCGAGGGTACCAAAAGGGATATAGGGCAAACAAACAGAAAATTAGCATTTGTTGAGTTTTAAAAATGGGTTTTCCATATGATGGACATTAATTATTACTCAATGGTAAACGACCTTACAAATACAAACTGACAGCCAAATCAACAGTCATGCAGTTCAAAACATACCTACAATAAAAGCAAGGTAATAGTCTCAGATTCTGGCCCGTCAGATATTTCCTGCTCTAATAGTATCCACAGACACACTTGGCCAATTTGTTCCCAGAAACTCCTTATGCACACACGATGGGTTTCAGGTAAAATGTCGCTTTGTACAAACTTGTGTGCAGAGCAAAGGTGCCTTTGTCGCCTCCGGAGGTAACAATACACAAGCAGGAGACCTGAAGTTTCATATCTTCACTGCTTTATCATAATTGCAAATAGGGTGTGACTTTGTAGCTGAAGATACTTCCCCAGACTATGTGTCCTATATCTACAGTCAACAACAACAAAAAAATGGAAGTCTAGCTTTGAGGAGCTGACCCCGGTTCCCCACTCACCTTCTGAGGAATTTTCCCAAAAGCCTAGCGCATCAACTCTCACTCACATTTCATTGGCCAGTATTTAGTCACATGGTTCCTGCTTTTTGGGAGGGAGTCTGGGAAATGTAGTTAGTACTCCCACTCACATCTCATTGGCTAGAATGCAGTCCTGCGGTTCCTCCTCTTTGTGGGGGAGTCTGGGAAATGTAGTTTTTTTTTTTTTAGCAGAGCACCTATTGCTGCCCCCACCAAAATCGGGGTTTTGTTAACAAGGAAGAGGGAAAAAGAAGACCTTAGGTGGGCAATTCTAAGGTAGTAGGGGCAGAAAGGAATTTATCTGCTGCATACTTGTCAGCAGGGCTGAAGAAGGCGGCCCAGGCACAGCTTCCAGACTGGTCTGTTTAAAGACTGTCTACCCCTCCCCCAATGTCATAAACGCTCCCTCTGGGCTACCCATGCGGCCGAACAGAAGACCTACGTCCCTTCCATGGCGCATCTTATTGGTGGAAACTAGGTCACATGTCTGCAAGGCAGTCCGGGAAATGTAGTTTGAAAAATTCTACCGTTTCATCCCCTCCTTTTACAGATGAGAAAACTGAGGCCCTGTGTGGTTCTGAGTTCCCCTAAGGACGTTTGTGTTGTTAAAAAACAGGCAGTGAACATTTATCCTTATTTTTTCCAAGCCTAGTGGTTATTTAAAGCCAAAATATGGAAATGATATCTGTAAGTATTTGCATTATTAAATATAAAGTATTCAAAATACAAAATTTGAAAGAGAACATTCTATCACAAAAGAGAAAAAAAGAACATTTATGTAGGTGTAAAAAAGACCTTACTTATGATGTCAAATTTACACTCCTACAACTGCCTTGAGATCCTTCACCCAGAATCCAAACATCTCTTTAGGGGAGGTGAGATGTTTTGTCACAAGGTCAGGGGTGTGACCAGCTAATTTAGGCTTAGGTAGGTGGGGCAGAAGGGGGTGGTTAAGAGGAAGAAAAAGGAATAGTGGTCTGGATATCCACTCAGCAGTTTTAATTCTACTCCCTCAGATCGAAACTGGTGTTCAGCACTTCAGAGTTTAACTTCTCCTTCTGTTTCTGCCTGTGCCTGTTGTTCAATAAAATTAACAGACAATTTCTAAGAATATGTTTAGAGTTGTGGGATAGAGAAGGAGATACTGATAAGCCGTTTCGCTTGCAAGGGAAGAAGTAATAGAACATAATGGAAAGGAAGATTCCAGAACTTTATTTCTGAAAAAGCATAAATTCTGCTCTAAAAAGGTGGAATTGATGCACAGTTGTGGTGAGCCAGCATCTGTCATTGATTCTAAGACATGTATTGCATTGTCTCTGAAATCCGAAAATGCTTCTGACATCATTGATGGCTCTTGGAGATTGGCAGTTGAATGTACATGACACCATTTTATAAGAGCGACAAAGTATCTCCAGCAGTAGGGTGCGGATGGGGTATCGGCAGGTTGGAAGGAATCCCCCCCACCAATACTCTCGAGGGCCCGAAGGATGGTCTAGGGTGCAAAGCCACCAACACAGACAGCTCTGAGTTAAAAAGCGATTCAGAAGAGTTGTGCCTAAATATAAAGAACTTCTAAAATAATTTATTTTGCTTGTATTTTCTTTTTTTTTTTACATATGCACAAGATAGATCTATACCTAAATAAACATAAATGAGATCTTTCCATAAGAATAAAATAAAAATTCTGAATGAGAAGAAAGCATTGTGTGGTAGTTTAGTTGGCAGTGTTTTCTCTTATTAGTCCGTACAATATGGGTGCATCTTATAACTGATAACATCTTAGATTTGATGAAATATGCTGTCAAAATATGGGGAGGGCTCACAAGATGCCAGGCAACCATGACAAATATCTGCTGCATTTACCAATACAGCAGCAAGGAGCAGTTGACTGTACCCCAGGGCACTGGAGTAACCCCAAGCCTTGAAGCTTGATGGAGGCACCACAGCAGGAGCAGAGATGGAGCTGGTGAGTGGGGCACCTGGCTAGGTGAGGAGTGGGTGCCTGCTCAGTGCTCATGACTCCCCAGGCCACAGTGGGCAGGGCAGGAGCTGCCCAACAGACCACAACTGACTCCCGAGTGCACCAAGAAGCAGGAAGTGAGCATGGCTCCGTGGGGACCCTTACCCCCATGGAAAAAGCCCTGGGAATCAGATCCTGCAGATGGTGGTACAGGAACACCAGGACAGGCTAGTGACTCCTGGCTCAGGGGTCCTGCTCATTCCAGGGGTTTTGCAAGCAACAGAGCTCACCCATGCCCACTGCCTCCTGGCTGCCTCACGATGCCCTCAATGAGGCTGTGTGTCTGTGTGTGTTTGCACACGTGTATCCGCATCTCAAACCCCTAGCTCTGCGAGGATAGGGACTAGGTCTGTCTGGTTGCCTCTGTGTCATGGTGCCTGGTGTAAGAAGTACTCAACAGAGACTTGTCAACTGAATAAATGGATCAATGAGCAAATAATAGGGAATGGACAGGGACAATGAGACTCAGAGAGGCCCTTTGCCACCTTCTTCTCATTCCACTGTGCATCCCCAGCCATCGTCTTAGGACTGGCCCCTCTGAGATGGAGATTGTGTGCAGGAAGTTTATTGGGGAGAGCTCTTGGGAGCAATGTTGGTGTGTGTGTAAATTAAGCAGGTTGCACTACAGGGAGAGCTGAACCACAATGAGGTTGCACCAATCCCATGGGCAGCTCCGAAGGTAGAAGGCCCTGCAGAGATTTCCCAAATGGCAGCAAGGGAGCCAGGCATTTAAACTCCCTCGTGGACCAGTCATTGGGTGTGGACTTCCCCAGGGAACGGAAGGTGACAGCTCAGGGGAAGTCCGAAAGAGGTGCTGCGGCGTGCCAGCAGCCAACACTAAGCTGCGAGGACAGGTAGGGGACAAGTGCTCAGTCCTGATGGGGGCATCTGATCAGTACACCCATGACATCCCTGGCACCCACAGAAGTCGTCATCACAAGAAGGGTCATGAATGGGAAAGGAATCGTGAGTCCAGGGCTGTCTGAGCTGGCTCTGATCTCATCAGGGGCATGGGCTACTTTTCTGCAATATCTAAGCATGCTTGGCAGGCAGCAGGCAGTCAACGCATGTTTGGGGCACTGGACAGAGTTCAGGCAGAGGGAGGAAACTTCAAGGCCTGGAGCTGTGCCTGGTCCTTTATACACAACCTCTCTCTAATCCTCAAAACTTCCCTGGGAAGGAGGCATCTGTAGTCCCACCTCCCGCGTAAGGAAGCCCAGGCTGGTGAGGTAGAGAAGCCAGTGGATGTCCTGTGGCTGGTTAGTAACAGAGGCAGGTTTGGAAGGCAGGGCTGCCTTACTCCAAAACTGCAGCTCTTTTGAGGGGCCCCGAGGCTGCCTGAGTGTACGTCTGTAAAGCTTCAAGTGACAGAGAGGGGCACCTGGCCCACTCTGGTGGGGATACAGAGGGCTTCCTGGAGGAGGGGACACTGAACTGAGCCCAGTGAAAGTGAGCTCGGCAAACTGAGGTTGGGCAGGAGGGCACCCCCGTTTCTGGAGCAGCCACCCATCCTGGGGAAGAGGCTCTAAGTGCAGCCTCCCAGCGGAAGCTGGAGGCTGGTGCCTGGAGCAGGGAGGTTTGCAGAAGGAGCCCGGATGCAGATAACAGAGTTCTTGTTTGGCCACCAGAGGGGAGGCATTTTGCCAAAGTACACCTGGCTGTGGACTCCCCAACTCAGCCAGCGTGCTTCGCTGGGACTGCAGAGCTTGGAGTAGGGGAGCCCATGTCAGAGGAGGACGTGTGACTGCAGCCCAAGAGATCCATGGGAGAAACAGAGAGAGGGAGATATGTGGTGGGTCCTTGTAGCAAGGGAACTGGAGTTCAAATCCCAGTCCCTCTACAGGTTTTTTATGACATCTCAGCAGACTCCCTGACCCCTCCAGACCCCCACAGCTGCACCTGTAAAATGGGACCTCAGCTGTCCCAGAAGGCCACCGTGAGAACGAGATGAGCTAGTAAAGCCTCAAGTTCCCATACAGCTCCTGGAACACATTAGGGGCTCCATACATAGCAGCTATTTTTTAGAAAATATCCACACCCTCTGGGGCTGTTTGATGCTTCACAAATGTAAATGAGGCAGGCTAGCCTTGCTTTAAGAAAACTAAACCACAAACACCCAAATTTATAAATTTGACTATTTGAAGAATTTGAAGAAACATTTTTTTAAAAAGAGAATCTTTTAATTATAAAAGAATTTTAGATTTACAGAAAAATTGCCGAGATAATAGAATTCCCATACACAGTCATCCAGTTTTCCTCCATTGTTAACATCTTACATGACCATGTACATTTGTCCAAACTAAGAAACTAGATTGGAACATATTATTAAATAAACTCCAGACGTTACTTGAGATTGAAGGAGCATCTCTGAAAAGTAACTCCCTCTCTTTTGAGAGCTGGTGAAGTCTTTGACAGAGAAGTGGAAATTAGACATGAAGATAAACCATGTCGGAGATGACACTGTGGGCACTGGGCAGATGGGAGTCAATGGACAAAAATGTGATTTAGCCAAGTTTGCAGGGTGGCAGGGTGTCATGAAGAGACAGCAGAAGTCAGAGGCCTCAATTCACACTTGTCTGCCATTTAATCTGTGTCTTGGCAAACCCCTTGCCCATATGCCTCAGTTTCCTTCGCTGTAAAATGGGAATGACAGTCCCTGCCTGGTGTCCCTGCCAAGGTATGGCAGATACTAGACTCCACCTCAGATCCATTTTCCCGTCTTCCTCAGTAATAACTGCCTGATTTTTAGCTGGTCGCATGCTGCTTCAATAAGGAATATATTTCCCAGCCTCCCCTGCAGCCAGGTGAGGCCAGGAGCCTAGGGTGTAGTCAATAGGAAATAAACAGAAGTGATGTGTGCCTCTTCCTTGAAGGAAGAAGGTATGCCTGTATTCTGTTTTTCCTCTTTGCTGCTGGAATGCTGTTGTAATGGCTGGAGCTCCAGCAGCCTTGAAAGTCCATACTGTGACCTTGCAAATGGAAGGTACACATGGCAAAAAACACAAGATATAAGAATCTTGGGTTCCTGGCATCATAGAATTCCATGGACCAACTACCCCTATATTAGGATTTGTCAAACTCAGCACTATCAACATTTTGGGCTAGGTAGTTATTTCTTGTGGGGGGCTGTTCTCTATGTTGTAGGAGTTAAGCAGCATCCCTGGCCTCTACCCACTAGAGATGCTAGTAGCAATCTCTTTCTTGCCAGTTGTGAAACCAAAAAATGTCTGCAGACATTGTCAATGTCCTCTGTCACCAGTTGAAAACCACTGCTCTGGGCCAATGCTGTTCAGTAGAAATATAATGCAAGCCACTAATGTGAACCATATATATATATATAATTTTAAATTTTCTAGTAGACACATTTTCAAAAGCAAAAATAAACAGATGGAATGAGTTTGAATAATATATTGTATTTAAACCAATATATTCAAAACAGAATTTTACCTCATGGTCAATATAAAAATTATTAACAGGCTATATCATATTCTGTTTTTTATATAAAGACTTTGAAACCTGGTTTGCATTTTATACTTATAGCACATCACAATTCAAACTAGTCACCTTTTAAATATGCAGTGGCTACATGTGGTTTATGGGTTCCAGACTGGATGGCGTTAACTCTAGATTTTTAGAACCTGAAGGAGAAATAAGCCTCTATCTTGTTTAAGCCATTTTTATTTTGGGATTTCTGTACTTGCAGCAGAATGTCATCCTAAGTAGCACACGGGATTTTTGATCAACGACACACTTTGGAACATTCTAGAAGTAAATGAACAGGAGATTGGTGATGTGCAGCTGCAGAGCCAAACTCTAGGGACAGCTAGAAGAAGTTGCAATGCAGACTGACAGCTGTGTCTCCTTCAGTCCTCCCAACGACTCCACGAGGCAGCACCAGCCTCTTCACTCCGGAAATGAAGACTCTGGGTTTGGAGAGTGTGGTGCGTACAGCTGTGCCCGCCAGGCACTTCCTCCCAGGCCAAGGCTCTCAGGCTCTGCTGAGGAAGTGTGGGCATCACCAGCGTTGCTGGGTTCTCCCTCTCTGGGACTTGCTCTCAGCTGAAGAGAGCCGCTTTGCCCAGGGTGGCATCACCCCAGTGCCTGCTCCAGGGGCAACCTGCACCTGACCATGACTGGCCAAGGTGGGCATAATACCAGGGCCGGCCCCAACCCCAAAACACCAGCCCAGCCCCAGAGCTCCCACAGGATCCACGGAGCCTTCTGTTGTGACTGCATCACAGAGAACTCCTCCTGCTGCCCAGCCCTGCTTCTCCCGCTCTCCAATAGGTGCTGGCCCCAAGAGAACTCCTCAAAAGTGTCCATTGCACAATCTGCAACAGAGAGGTTAAGTAAATTGCCCAAGAAGACACAGCCAAGCTCCCTACCCAAGCTTCTGGGGATTCCCTGAAGCCACTTGGCCCCTTCTTACTCCGGGGGGCTGTCCTGTGGCTCCCCCTTTCCTGGCTTCCCTGAAAACCACACACTTTCCTGCCTCCACATTACACTGTCCCTCATGCTAGGAGAAACCTCCCTGTTCCCTTTCACCTACAAAAATCCTGCCTACCTCAGAGCCCAGTTCAAGTATCCCCTCTTTCCTCCCCCAGGAAGCCTGCTGGGTCTCTGGAGAGTTCTAGCACTCCTGGTTTGCTCCAGCAGGTCTCACGGGCATCACACAGTTCAGGGAGAACCCACGGGGCATTGCTAACACTGGAGGGGAGGGTGAGGGGTTAGGGGGGTGCTGAGACTGCCCTTCCTGCCTGTGACCCGTTGTGAATGTTGTGTGCACTTCTTTAGGATCCCCGGAACATTAGTTGATTATGTAAGAGACCTCGCCATCCAGCTAGTGCTTTTCCTGTTTGAAGAGACCCGAGTGTTTCATGTCAGTTCACTTCAGTCAAATGAAGCCACTCCATGGGACCCTGTGGGGGGCTGTGGGGGAGCCTTCTGGAGGACATGACCCCTGCCTAGGGGATTCCAGGGCCTGGGGTAGGGGGTTAGAGACCCAAGGACAGATTCCTGACTTCCCGGGAGTGGGGTCAGCAGGGGGACCAGGTTGGGTCCGGCCAGAGTGAGTGGACAGCCGCCCCCTGCTGATGTCTGGCCTAGGTTGAGGGTGGAGGGGCTGCACCTGAGCAGGGGATGGAGCACCGAGGTCCAGAGCCAGGTGAGCTAGGGTTGAGCCTGGAGTCTTGCCCACCATGCCAGGGGTGAGTCACTCCCATGCTCCGAGCCTCGGTTTCCCCTTGTGGGATATGTATCCTTGCAGGGGTGGAGAGGGGATTACCCACATTAATTCAATTAATGTCCACGAGGAACCAGTACTCTGTACATGGGAAATTCTCCCCGACCCTTCCTGGGGACTCTGCCCCACAGCTGGAGTCCGGGCCTGGGAGCCTGGCAGGCCAAAGGCCAGGCAGAGAGGAGAGTTCCCTTCCCCCCATGCCCAGTCCTCCGTCCTGCCACACTGGGCCATCCCTTTCCCACTCTGGGCAGTGTACACAGCAGCCCAGGGTTGGCTGCCAGCCCTGTTAGCATAGCAGGGCCCATGGGAGAGGCCCTCCCCAGGAGGAAACCTGGCCTCCTTCCTTCTACACTGCCCCTAAGGGAGCCCCCCTTCCCCTCCTTGGTGTGGGCTTTGGGGGATTATGCTGGGGTTTGGGCAGAGCCGGCTGGGTGGGTCACAGCCTCTGAATGATGCGAGCTATGCACCACCTGTGGCTACCCTGGGGGTGCCCACACCCCCCTCTTCCAGTCGTCTGAGGGGGCCTCTGTCCTCTCCAGGCAAAATAGGTTAAACTTTACGTGTTGGAGCGGAACAAACAACGACCCTGATATTCCTCTCCTGTGCCACCCTGGGGTTCCCACTACCTCTGGCCTTTGCACATGCTCAGAAAAACTCTCAGGGATCTACTTCAGAGACCCAGAATGTAGAGAGAATGCCATAGTGGCCAGTCTAAAAATTATTACCATATGGTTGAAGGTTCCTAATGTAAGCCCGCGCTCCTTCCCAGAGGTTACCTTACCCTGAGGGGTTCTGTGTGTGTGTGTGTGTGTGTGTGTGTGTAAACATATGCAACACATAAATATGCCATTTTAACCATCTAAAGTATATAATTCAGTAGCATGAATTACTTTTACAATGTTGTGCTACCATCACTATCTTCCAATAGAAGATGCCCATTTAGTAATAACTCCCCACCCCCTTCCCCCAACCCCTGGTATTTTCTGTCTCTGAGTTTGCTTATTCTAGATATTTCATATAATCTGAGTTACAGTATTTGTCCTTTTTTGTCTATCTTATTTCATTCGGCATAATGTTTTCAAGGTTTACTCATGTTGTCACATATCTGAGAACTTCATTCCTTTTTTACAGCTGAATAATATTCCATTGTATGGATATACCACAGTTTGTTTAGGCATTCATCTCTCAATGGACACTTGGATTGTTTTCACCTTTTGGCTGTTGAGAATAATGCCACTATGAACATTGGTGTGTAAATATCTGATTGTGTCCCTGTTTTCCATTATTGGGGACATATACCTAAGAAGGGGGTTGCCAGATCATATAGTAATTCTATATTTAACTTTTTGGGGAACCACCAAACTGCTTTCCACAGTGGCTGCCCCATTTTACATTCCTATCAGCAATGCACAAGAGTTCAAATTTCTCCATATCCTTGCCAACACTTATGATTTTCCGTCTTTTTTTTTTTCCCCAATAATAGCTATCCTAATGGCTGTGAGGTGGTATCCCATGACGGTTTTGATTTGCATTTCCCTAATGGCCCTACCCTGAGTTTTTTGTTCGTCATTTCCTAACATATATAATGGTTCCTTGTTTTGGTTTCCTAAAGCTGCCAGAATGCAACATACCAGAAATGGGTTGGCTTTTACGATGGGGATTTATTAGCTTACAATTTGCAGTTCTTAGGCCATGAAAATGTCCAACCCAAGGACAATAGCTTCTCTGAAGACAGGCTGCTGGCATTTGAGACACCTCTGTTATGTGGGAAGGCACATGGCCAGTGCCTGCTAGTCCTTCTCTCCTGGGTTTTGTTGCTTTCAGTTTCTGGCTGCTCAGTCTCTCAGCTTCTCTGGGTGTCTCTCTGAATTTCATCTCACATAAAGGACTCCAGTAAGAGGATTAAGACCCACTGTGAACGAGGTGGGTCACATCTCAATTGAAATAACCTAATCTTAGGTTCCACCCACAATAGGTCTGCACCCACGGGAATGGATTAAAAGAACATAGCCTTTTCTGGGGTTCATAACAGCTTTAAACCACCATACTCCTATACAATACCCAGTCTTGTTTTACATGTTTTTAAACTTTATAACACAGTATCATACCATGTGTAATCTACAACTTGCTTTCCTTTGCTCAACGTTGTGAGATTCATCCACATAGCTCTAAAGCATCTTCACGCTTATTTAGTATTCCATTGTTTGTGTATCTAGTCTCTTATTGATGGACATTTACTTTGTTCCTAGTTTTTGCTATTATAAGCGTGACTGTGATAAACATGTTTGCACGTGCTTGTCCCTCTGGCTGGAGCCCCCTCCCACCCTGGCCATCCTTAAACTCCTGTTCACTGGTCAAAACCATCCTGTCAAGCATCAGGCCGCAGAGTCTTCACGGCAACCTCCTCCAAAAGCAGCTAGGAGTCCACTGCGGCACTGCCGAGGGACTGTGTCTCTCTGAGGGCTCTGCAGGGCTCTTGCTGCCACTGTGGAGGGAATGCAGGGCCTTCCAAGCCGGGGTCCTGATCTCTCAGCCTTGGCCTCTAAGCTCAGCTGTGGATTCAGCCTTCTAGGCCTCAATTTCCTCATCTGTAAGAGGGGGCAGTGTGCCTGGCCCCAGAGTGGAGAAAAGCCAGGTGTGTGGGCTAGGGGCCTAGGTATAAGTCAGGAGTCCATAGGACATGAATTGTGGACATTTACAAAACAGCCAGAGGGGGTGGGTGGGCCAGGACCTGCACGGTCTGTCCGCCTCTCCTCCTGGGACCGCAGCCCCTGGGTCCAGGCTGGGCCTAACCGTTGTCCTAGAGCAGAGGATATATCTTCTTTGTGAGTGTGTTTTAATAAGTTTGTTTTTGATGAAGGTGAAATTCAACATAACATAAAAATAACCACTTCAAAGTGCACAATTCAGTGGCATTTAGTACATTCACAGGTTGCACACCCATCACCTCTACCTAGTTCCAAAACACCAATCTGCTTTCTGTCTCTCTGAATTTACCTATTCTGGATGTTTCATATAAGTGGGATTATATGATATGTGACCTTTTGTACCTGGCTTCCTTTACTTTGCATCATGTTTTGAGGTTCACCCATGTTGTAGGATGAATCAGCACCTCATTCCTTTTTTATGGGTGAATAATATTCCATTATATGGATCGATCACCTTTTGGAAAAGATATGCATTCTTGTTCACACAGCTTGACTTGAATGCAGTCTCTGTGAGCATTGCTGAAATCGACCCTCAAGAAGTTAAAACTCTTAAGACAGAAGAGGAGATATGCAGTCATCTAAAGCATACAGATAAAGTCATAACTAGATAATACAAGTGATCTTTCCTGGGGAGCTACACTCTCCTGACCATTCAACTTCATTCACTAGGCCTTGTTTCACCATTTTACCAATGGCAAAACTGAGGCTCAAAGGGGCTATGAAACCAAACATCCCACAATTTAGAGGATTTAAACCACAATCACTTATTCGCCCACAAGTCTGCATTTTGGGCAGGGCTGGGTGGGAACGGTTTGTCTCTGTTCCATGTGGCATCTGCTGGAGCAGATCCATTGGGGAATCCAAGACGGCATCCGCTTGGGGGCTGCAGTTAAGGGGGTCTGGACCTCACTCTCCAAGAGGGCAGTTAGATGTCACATGATGGGTCAGAGCTCCCTGGAACTGTCACTTCTGCCTCATTGTACGATCAAAGCAAGAGGACCAGCCCAGTGGGAAGGGTGGGGGGATAGATGCTATCTCTCGATGGGCAGAATGGCACACAGTCAATTTGCCCTGGTCTGAGCCATTGCAATCCCCTCTGTATCCCATGCTCGGTTCCCCTCCCCTGGGCCTTTGCACCTGGCCTGTGACCCTTCTCCACCCCCACTCTGCAGATCGGCCTAAATTCATCACCAGACATCACGTGACCCGAGAAACTTTCCAGACCCCCAAAACCCTCTTTCGTGTTCCCAGAGCAGGGTGGCCTTCTCAGACCATGCTGTACTATGATTGCTGCACCCCTACTGACCTCTCCAGTGAGAATTCCCATCTCACATTCCCGGCACCCAGCACGACACCACACCCAACACGTGACGGGTGCTTGGGAGGTATTTGTCCAATGAACAAATGTGCAAAGCACACGCCCTTTCCACGCCACCCCAGAGTGCCTCCCGTATAAGCACAGTGCATGTCACAGACCCTGAGACTGGGCTTGGTGTACAGGAGGTTTATGAGGAAGTGCCCTTCACTCTACACCTGTGGAAGGGAGGGGACAGAAGCAGGAGTGGAGGGGATGTCAGCTCTGATACAAGGCTGGTGACAGCTTCAACTGGCCCCACAGGAAGTCCTGGAGCTACAATGGCTTGCCATGCTGTCCTTGGTTGGGCTGAGATGGCCAGACTTTTATATTCTGATAGTCATTGGAATTGGTCCTCTCCAAGAAGGCTGTCATCTTGGGCAAGCCGGCTCTCTGCAGCTATCCCAGAAGGTGCTCGGACCCCTGCACCAGGGGGTCCAGATATCACCAAGATGTGGGTCATGGCTTCATGGAGCTCCACTCCCACATCACTGGCCTCTCCATGCTGCCACCAGACTGATCTTTCCAAAACCCAAGTCAGAAATGTGATTCCTTTGCTTGAAACACTCCAGGGTCTTCTTTTTATACTTAGAATAAAATCTCAGCTTTTGCTGTGTGACCTGCCCCCGGCCACCACACACACATACTCCCCCCACCTCATCTCCTAAATCTCCCCTTGGCCACTAAGACCCAGAAATGCCAAAGTAGGTCTGCCTCAGGGCCTCTGCACTCATCGTGGCCCCTGCCTGGAATCACTTTCCCTCCAGATGATCACAGAGGTGCATCCTCTGCACTCCATAGGCCTCAGCTCAGTGTCACCTCCTCCAGGAGGCCTTCTCTGATTACTTATGTGATGCATTAATATTTTCATATGTATTTATCAAAAATGTATCAAGCACTTTCTATGTGTCAAGTACTGTTCTAGACAGTGCTTCCTGTGGGAATAACACAGTGAGCTAGAGAGCCCAGTCCCTGCCCTCTTGGATCTTAAATTCTAGTGGTAAAGACAATCAATAAATGAGAAGAAATTTTTTTTAAATGCCACGCTTTCAGAGAGTGTAAAGCGCTATGAAAAAAACAAGAGTTAGATAAGAGGGCAAAGAGTGCCTGGGTCCGGAGTCCCTGACATCCAAGCTCGGAGCGGTGTCTCCCCAGCCACAGAGACTCTCCGGGACCCGGTCCTCGGCGCACAGCCGGGAGCACAGCTCGAAGGAGGCGCAAGAGACCCGACAGCTGCGGTGAGTGTCACCTCGGGCTCCCCGGGACGGGAGACAAGGTCCGGCCCCCTCCCCAGCCCCAAACCGCGGTCGCCGCCCCCCAACTCCTAGCCCCAACGCGGCTAGTGCGGCCGGCCTGGCAGGCGCGCTTGCTCGGGGAAAGGGCACGCCGGCGCGGGTCAGCCCAGGTGCGGACCCCGCGGGGAGACGCCCTCCTTGTCCGCGCTTCCTGGCGGGGCGGCTCCGGCCTTGGCCCCACCCCTCGAGCTGTCCATAAAGGTGCCCGGCCGGCCGGCGCGGCGGTCCCAGAGCGGTCAATTCAGGTGTCCTTGGGTGGCCGGCGCGGCCGCGTCTGCGCTCGCTGTCTGCGCTCGCTGCCCGCGCCTGGATCGGCGGCGCTCGGAGCTCCAGCCATGCTGTTCTGGCACACGCAGCCCGAGCACTACAACCAGCACAACTCCGGCAGCTACCTACGGTAAGGACCCGCGCTGCCCCGGCCAGCCACGGCGCAGCCCCCGGGACTCGGCCGGGGTCGGCAGGGCGCCCTTCGGTGTGCCCGGGGCAGGGACGGGAGCTGCAAGGCCCGGGGCCCCGAGCGCACTCACTGGGTTCCCGTTTCCCTGGAGACGGCGAAGCCCCTGGAGGTCTCTTTGCGCTCGGGGCGTGGGGGCTTGGCCCTTGGGGGACCCAGAGAGAGAGACCCTCCCAGAGTCCCTCGTAGGTACGGCGCGGAGTTCGGGACACAGCCAGGAGGCCGACGCGCAGTGCCTGGGGTCGGCCAAGGGCTCCTCCCCTGACGACCCCCGCGGCCGCCGCCTCCCCAGTTCCCCCCTGCCCTTATGTCGGAGACGAGGAAACTTCCTGCCATCAGTCTAGTACCGGTCCGGGGGACGTCTAATCCCTGCCCTTTGCCCCACTCCCGGGGTCCCTCCCGGAGACCCACGCCCTCTTCTGTGTCCTTCGCCGGGCCCGGGGGCGGAAGGGCGCGCAGCGTGTGCCTGCCCCCAGACCTGGCGTTCACTCCAGGCCGCCCCCACCCCCTGGGGAGGTCTTGTGTATATTCGCCTAAGGCCTGCGGGTTTATTGCCCTTGATGGAAATCTTTCTTCTTCTGCAGGGATTTGACTAGTGCTCTTCCAAGGGAAAAGTAAGTCCTGCCTGTTTTGCAAAGTTTTCTACCGTTTCCAGAATCTACCCTTTAAGGCAGAAGGATCCCCTCATCTAATTCAGTCCCGGAGGATTGTTTTTCCCAGTTCTGCCGCTGGCTGGCTACTAACGGCCAGTAATTTCACCTTCTGAACTCGCCTGAACCAGCTTTAGCCTGTCTCTCCATCCTAGTCAGAGTTTATTAAATGGGCCTAATTTAACCCATAGGGCATTTGATATTGGGCTCCAGGAGTGTGACTTGTGAGGTCGCATTTGCTGTCCTGACAGCCCTAAAGCGAGAAGGCTTTTTGTGGCCCCAAGAAGGTCCCACTCAGATTTAAGGCTGCATGTTATATGTAAATTCTGGCTTCTGATGGGTTGGTAGCCTCCCAGAAAACATTCCCCTTCCAGAAAGCAGGGGAATGAATGGGTTTAACTGGTGGGCGTGCTGTTTTTCCTTCTGGAGATGGCAGAAGTCTGGGGTCGCAAGTCAGGACAGCCTGACTGTGTGCAGACAGGATGATGTCACCCCAGGAAGCTGCTTTCGGGGATGTTGGAAGGGCATTGGAGGATGTTAATCCTGAGTTGAAGACTAGCGTCCATTCACTTAACACAAAGTGCTGCAATGGAATATGCTTTTACTCTGCTGCACTTTGGAGTTTTAGTTGTATGTTTGCCCAAGTTTTAGTAAGTGGCCACCAAGTCTATGGCCAGACCTTAATAGATGAGTTTGAAGGTGACCCAGGGCTGATGGCGAGTGTATTTAGAACTTCCTGGCTATCTAAAATGTTATCCCATTAGGGGATAATTTTCCCCTTGCAAGGTGCACTTTCACATGTTCTACTGAGAGAGATGGGAATTCATCTGCAGAGATACCTTTAAGGATTTTGGTATTATGTTCAGAGAATGGGTTGGAGTTTGGGGTGAAAGGTACTACAAGGCCACGTTGGTTTCTAGGGTGGTTTGGGCACCACTTCTCGGAAGCTGGAGTTTTTGCCCTCAGTGAGGGGAATTGTGTTTGGTAAACACGTGCTCTGGTCCTTTTCCTTGGTATTTTGGTCATCTCCTCACTCTGCAAGTTGCCTGATCTCACCAGGATAATGGCCTTTACTCCTGTCTTCCCTTTTTTGTTTGATGTTCTTGTGACTTTTATTTCTTAGCAAATAAAGATGCCAGCTTGAAACAAGCGACTGTTGGGTGATGGTTCTACCCCCCCCACTCCGCACCCCTTTTTTTTAATTGAAAGGCAGCAGCCCATGCATTATTAACTTAACATGGTCTGGGCAAACATGGAATTGTGCAATCTCCAGGTGAGCAGGCTGACCTGCTTCTCCCGTGTTCCTAGATAACCGCCTTAGGTGGAAGGAAGGTGCGGCCGTGGGGGAGCCAGGACGGGAGGTTTTCCAAGTGTGCCCAAAGCCAGGCTACTGCTTCTGGGAATGGGATAGACTTTGTTGGGGTGTGTACTGGTTTGTGTTTTAGAGACACTCGTTTACTGTGTCGTACGAGGAACAGATTGTACCAGTGGCTTTGCTGTTTATACAGTGAAGTGTGGGGTCAGCTAATCTGATTCCCAGCCCCGGACACACGAAGGGAGTAGGTTATCAAGATAAGGCCACTGGCATATTTTTGGCACCTGTTCCACACTGCTCATAATTTCAAGGTCCTACACATGTCTTTCCTACTCGCAGGCTGTTGCCATCCTTAGGATTTTTTTCTTCCCAGGCGAGGGCATTTAAAAATATACATCCAGAAACAAGTTCCCCCGGTCACAAGTCGAGGAGAGGCTGATTTTTTTGATATGGTGGGGAGTTTTGTTTAGAAGTGAAGGAAAGGAATTGTTGAGCTTCTCCAGATTTTCCATTTGGATAAGAAAACTGAATTGAACCTCAGGTCCTTCCTTCTTGTTTTGCATTCAGCAGTGATTAGTATGGCCCTTAAAAAAAATGGTCATTGGCCAATTGACTTCTGTTTTAGAAAGGTGGGGGAGATCTCCAGGAAACAGTTTCTGCGTTTGCAGAGTTTACAGAGGGCTGAGGACCGGGTTCTATTGGTTTGAAATGGATCCGAGAAGTAGAAGGGTTTATTAAAAAGAAAAAAATCATTCCATCGACTTGTGTCTGCCAGACCAGGTTCTCATTCTAAAAGGTCTCTCCTGGGGAATAGAAACCAAGTGGCTGTGCTGCTGGTCCCCACATCAGGGAGAGGGTTTCTGTAATTTGTGGATACCAGGTAACTTGGCAAACGTAAAGGATTGCTTTACTCTGTGCCGGGAGGAGACCCCAGCACCGCGGCATGTTGTTGAGCCCTGAGGGCCGCCGCGGTCTTTCCGGCTTCGGGCTCGCATCAGGCTCACTCCCGGCCACTCCCCTCTGTGTTGCAGCGATGTCCTCGCTCTGCCCATCTTCAAGCAGGAGGAGCCCCAGCTGTCCCCCGAGAACGAGGCCCGCCTGCCGCCCTTGCAGTACGTGCTGTGTGCCGCGACGTCCCCTGCCGTGAAGCTGCACGAAGAGACGCTGACCTACCTCAACCAAGGTAGGGGCTGGACCCAGAAAGAATGGGGCGTTGGCCGGAAAGACCCAGTGGGGCCTCATTACCGTCTCACAATGGGTGGGGTGGGGTTTGGGGGAGGAGTGCAGGCTTGGGTCAGATTCTATTTCCTGGCTGAGCCTCAGTGTCTTCATCTGAAAAATGGGTCACTTTCCTAGTATTGGTCCACCCACCACGCAGACGCTCAGTGATGGCAGCTGTTATGATTACGATTTCCTGTGACTGGGACTGAGGTCCTTCCTAGGTAGAGACTGAGCGCCTTTGGTATACCAGGTCTGCTGTTCCCTCCTGGAATACACCTGGCAGGTGGTGAGCACAGTCATGTCAGACCACAGGGGATTCCCTTTTGTGGCTCACATGTCCTGGGAGACATGGCACGGGCTTTGGAAGTCGAATTCCCAGCTCCAGCACTTCCTAGCTCTGTGACTTTGCTTTTTCTTTTTCACCAAGCCTCAGTGTTTTCACTGAGATGAGAATGATAACTTGGTGACGTTTGAATGAATTCATGTATGAGACGTGCCTGGTGTGATAATGGCTGTTCAGTTGCTGGTTCCCTTTAGCAGAACACATGGCCCCGATGAATGGTGTTTTGCAGTTTCTATAGTAATTCTGCGTAGGTGTTTATTGTACTTTCTTCCTGGGCCACCTCATAAACACTCTGGCACAAAGTGGATTAATTGCCCCTCTGTTTTAAAGGAGAAGACAAGAGTCAGGGGAAACAAGTGGTTTCTGTAGGGTTGCCCTGAGTTGCAGGAGAGCTGTGGCATGCTAGCTCTGTAGAACTTGGACTCCTCAATTTGGGGAGCCAGCTGGGGGGTGGAAGTTCAAGACAATCATCAAATTTTCTAACTGCTGAACTTGTGAGCTTCTGGGCCAAGAAACAAGTTCAGAACTAGCAGGTGGCTCTGTGTCTGCCTCTGGAAAGAAGCACCCCCACACCTCCTGCCCCATTATTGAAGTGGCTCAGGTAGCCAGTGATGGTTGTTGGTCGTGGGTAGAGCTGTTGGCCTCGGTTGGGTGCTAAGTGGAGCTGAAATCGAGGCTCCAGCTGCTGAGCCCGGCGGCCACTGATGGTGGATGACGGGCAATGTGGAAAAATGTGTGTCCTTGCTTGTCTCTGCCATTTTCCTTTCTTGTTCCTGGAAAGTCAAATGCTCCCGACTTGCCCTGTCCCTTTGAGCATTCTTTTTCCTCTCTGGGCCTCTGCTTTCTTGTGTAAAGCATGAAGAAGTGGAGATGATGTTTCTGGACTCCACTGAGCGCTCCTTGTCCTTGACCACATCGGTTGGTTCTGAGCAGTGAGAGGTCTGAGGTTGGCTGCGGGGTCAGGACGCTGCCACTAGCACTTGTGAGGTCTCTGGCTGTGTACCCTGACCCCCACCCCTCACCCCCGACTTTGGACAATATTTGGCAGTCAGTATACTAGGTCCTTATATTGCTTGCTCAATATAAGTAAGTTAAAAGAAGAGTTACTCCATGATCTTATCATCCTGTGTTAATTTCTTGTATTTACTTCAGATATTTTCTTAATGACATTTTCTGATTCTTAGAATGATACAAGTTCATTATAGAACATTGGGATGACTTAGAAAAGTGTAAGGAAGAAAATTAAAAGAAAAATGAATTAAAATCCCCTCTTACTTCACCAGAGAACCACTGCTAACTTTTTTTCTACATATTTGTGTGTATACATCTTTTAAAATTGTGATCATACTACAGACATATAGCTTGCTTTTTTCAGTTACTCTGTTTGTGGACTTTTCTCCATGTCATTAAAAACGCTCTGAGAACTTACATTTTTGTAATGGCTGCATGGTATTACCTTTTTTATTCTGTTATTTTGTTGGCCAGTTTCATATTCTGTTCACTTAGTTTCCAGTTATTGGAAGTTAAACATTGCTATGATGAACATCTTTGTACATAAATTTTTTGTGAAATGTTTATCATTATTTCAATAAGTACCTAAAAGTGGAGTTACTGGATCAAAGCATTGGAACGTTTTAAGGCTTTTATACATTTTACCAGATTTCCTTCTCAGCAGAACGTACTGATTTACGCCCCAACCAGCACTGTACATTTTATTGTATCTTTGCCATTGTTAGGTTTGTTACTATTTTTCTTCTGATTAGTGAAACATGGAATTTATCCTTAAACTAGCATTTCTATGATTGCTAATGTGGTTAAACATTTAAAAATTTATCTTTGACCATTTTTATTTCTTTATTGGTATGTTCATGTCCTTGGCACATTTTTCTGTTTGGAGATTTTCTTTCCTTGATTGTAAGAGCATCTGTATATTAAGAATATCAACCTTTTAGCTGTCATTTGTTGCAAATACTTTTCCCTGATGGTTGCTGGCCATTAGCTGTATTTATTGTGTGATAACTGTCTTTATGGTATGGAATATATACCCTGATTTTTTTTTTTCTGTGTAGAAATTTATTTTAAATGTCAGATCTTTCAGTCTTTTAAGGATTTGTTGTTGTTGTTGTTGTTGTTTTTATGCTTAGAAATGCCTATCCCTACTCCAAATCAATTTGGAAGTTTCCTAAATTTTCTTTAATGGTTTCTAAATTTTAACACTCAAATTAATTTAGCATTTATGTGTGATGTAAGTTTGTTTATTTTTTTGAATAGTTGGTTTAGTACTAGTTATTACCCCGTTTATCTTTTTCTCAGTGATTTAAAAGGCCACTTTTAAAACAGTTAAAACAACACATTCTAAACTATTAGGCCAGAAACAGACCTTTACATAGATATCTACCCTGTACCCCTGATGTCCATTGATTGTTGAACTATTCCTCCTTGAACTGATTATTGTAGCTTGGAAATAAACTTTCCTATTTGGGAGTAGAAGTTCCTTTCATTGTTTTTCTTAGCCATCTCCAATCATTTATTGTTATATCTGAATTTTACAGCCACTTCCTCCTTTGCCTTTTTTTTTACATTGATGAGATCATGCTGTTTATACAATTGTTTCTTGCTTTTATTAAATACTAGTCTTATGATAGTATTTCCCATTATTTCTAAAAGTGTCTTAAACCTCATTTAAAAATCTGCATATATTTCACTATTTCCTCTTGTTTTTTTAGGACAGAATATTGACATAACTGGTGAAAGAAAATGTCCTATCTCCCATAATAGAATATAAACTCTATGAGGGCAGGGCCATGGCTACCTTTTTAACAGTGTATCCCCAGCATTGATAGAATTAGTGCTGTAAAAATGGTCAGCAAATTAAAAAAATAGATAGGCTTTATTTTATTTTCGTTTGCCTTTGCTGTTTGTTTTTTGCTAGTATTGGCAGTGGTGTGCTGAACACTTTTTGCAGTGTCTCTTATTTGGTGCAGCCTGCTCCTCCAAGTTGAATGAACATGCCTATTGAAGTTGATTTTTTTCAATTAAAAAATTAGTTTTGATGCTTCATTCAAGGCACTTTAGTTAGTTGAAAAGTTGGCTATTTAAGTTTGTGATGTTTATTGCATTGGCTTTTGATGTTGGGTGCGTTGTTTCTCTGAGGCCATCCCATGTCCTCCTCTTTATAAGGATAGATTCAAGTTCTCTGAAAACATGGAAGGGATGCAGTGTGCGTAAATCAAAAGGTCAATCACAACCACTGGGTGTCCATTTCCTGATCAGTGCATTGTCAGGTGACAAGGGTGCCACCAAGCTCAATGGCTAGTCTTGGATGTGATGAAAACTGTCAAAACAATGTGTCTTCTTTCTGTGAAATGGAGTCCTAGGCAAGGGGATGACATCCTACCTTCTAAGGGGTAGACAGCTATTGAAAAGTGGTTTGCAAACTCCCTGATAACCTCTTTGTGAATGGCCAAAGGTCACTGTGGACAGATCTTTCCTGAAAGCTGGAGCCTGAGGGAAGGGATGAGTTGGGTGGGTGAAGGCGGCGGGAGGGGGAGTCAGAGAAGCAGGAGAGAACCCTAGGCAATAGGGAACTCTGGCTTTGAGGTAAGAAACAACTTTGGAGGAATGGCTCACTATTGAGAAAACTTTGGCATTTTCTAAAACAATTCTTGAATCTTAAATATAGTAATGAATTTCACAGGAATCTTATTCTGATTCATGCAGGGTGGTTCAGAGGGAAGAGTAGTAAAGAGCAAGAATGGGGTGGAGTGGGAGGTGCAATTGAGAACACTGTCTATCCCAGGAATCCTAGGGGTTCAGGATGATTGGTGTTTGGTATAGAAGGGGGAGAGTGAGTGAAATGTCTGGAGAGGTAGACCAGATGGCCAAGAGTTTTGAGTGCCCTACTGAGACTGAGTTATTGAGGAGGGTACCTGGGCAAGTCACTGAATCTCTCTGTGCCTCGGTTCCTATCTGTAAGGTGGAAATAGCATCCCTACAAAGTAGGCACTACTTTATGGATAAAATGAGTTAATACATGGAAAGCACTGAAACGGTGCCCGGCACATAGTAAGCATATGTTATCCCTTGCTACTAATAAAGGGTTTTTGGTGAGACAGGTGGTTGTTTCCCCTAACTACCTGTTTCAGAAGCTAACAAGTCATCAAGTTGGGACTTCGAAAATGTTTACTCTTTTTATCTTTTCTTATCCCAAATCAGAGATCAACACAGGGTTGGCCCTTCAATGAAGAAGGGAAGGGCACCTCTTAGAACTGAGAGGAGGTAGCTTTGGGACATATTAAAGGAGGGTCTGCTTTCCTTTTCCATTCATTCTTCGTTCACTGTACAACCGGATAACAGATATAGCCTGAGAAGACATTTCTTATGTTGGATGTTGAAAGAAAATACCATTCTAAAAAGAACAATCTTCTTATTCAATGTTGTGGCTTGTCATGTTGAGGAAGGGTGACTTGACCCAGGAGATGAGGGCCTCAGCCTTCAGGGTGATGCTTCTTTGTTATTTAACACTTGAGAATTTACCAAGCACCCTTTGATAAGCTGTGTTTTATTCTCCCAAGATGTAATTATTCCCATTCTGCAGATGAGACACTGGGAGAGGTCTACTGACCTTCCCTTCCCCATACCTCACATCCCCGCCGGCTTGGGGAGTGACTGAGCTGTGAGGTGACAGTGGAGTCCTGATAGGGGAGGTGCCCACTGTCTGGGCAGCTTGTCCCCGGGAGCTCCTCCGGGCAGGGTTCTGGGCTAGGCGTTTCCATGAGTGGGAGCCTACCCCCTGGTTCTCCCTCTGCAGCTCTGAGGTGTGAGGCGTGCTGGGAAAAAGGACCTTGAAGGGATGAATGGGGGCGAGGATGGGGGTGGGGGAACCTCCTTGAAGGGCAAAAAAGGCAAAGCAGTGGTAGTGACCCCACCCCCTCTCCCCACCCGCAGTGACTCCAGGGAATGGCCGGTGAGATAAGAAGCTCTAGGTGGGGATGTTCTGTCTTCCTGAGTTTCTAGAACTCAGAAAGAATCGCAGCTCTGTCTCCTACCATCTGGAACTTTGGGAGGGGGAGGGGTGTGTGTGCCTTGAGAATTAAGTGACTGACAGACTCCTGGCAAATAGTGTGCAGCTGTATTTTTCCCTCCTTCCAATTGTATCCGTGACTTTGAGTTTAAGGAATGGGGCAAAGGATTAGTTACTTCGTTACCCTTTCTCTCTAGCTGGGGTTTCCTTTCCAGATTAATTTTTAGCTTGAAGTTCAGAAATATAAACGGAGTAAACCAAATGGCTTTAAAATACTTTCCTTTTTTTTAAATGCTTTCTTATCTTTTTTCTGAGTTACACATGCGTATGTAAAACTGAACAGCCAAACAATGCAGAAATGTGTACTCTAGAAAGTATCCCATAATCTCACCTTCCAGATTTTTTTGAGTCATACATTAACTCCTAAATGTGTAATTATTTGTATGCACGTAGGTGTGTGTCCTTTTTTTCTTTTTGTGAAATATGGGATTGTATTATACAAACCGTTCAGTAACTTGCTTTTTTTCTCTTCTTTCCTTTAACAAAATATCCTCAACGTCTTCCTTGTGAGCACAGTAAAAAAATTAAAAAAACAAAAGCCGGTCTGTACTGGTGGCATTAAAATCCATTGTATGGTTGTCACATCATTTGTCCTCGTGAGGAACGTTAGGCTGTAGGATAAATATCTGGAAACAGAACTGCCGGCACAACATGCTCATAGATCTAGCCATATTGCCCTCCAGTAAAGTACCAATTTGCGCTTTTGCCAAATCCTCTTTCCTCCTTATCCTTTTGCCTTATCCTCTATCCTCCATCACTTCCACACCTGGAATATAAATTCCTTAAAGGCAGAGATTTCGCTTATCTGGTTCACGGCTAGTCCTTTTAGCACAGTGCCTGGCACATCTAGTTTCTTTGGAATATTGAAGACTTGTCTAATTTTTCTATACCTTTGTCAACACTTTTTACCTTTGGTAATCTAATGGGGAAAACATTGGGTAGTCCCATTTTCATTTCCAATTCTTCGATGATGTCAAATATTTTTTCACATCTTATTTAGTTATTTATATTTCTTTTTGTGGTTGATTTATCCATTTTTCTAGTGGGATTTTCATCCTTTTCTTATTTGGAAGAGCTCTTTACGTATGCGGGATATTACAAGTATGTGCTGCAAATATTTTCCCACTTTGTCATGTAAGTTTCTTTCATTTGTTTGCCTGTTTTTTTACACAGTAACATTTTTATATGATCATATTTTTGGACTTTACCTTAATTATTTTTGTGTTTCATGTCCCATTTAGGAAAGGCCTTCCCCACTCTAAGATGATAATTCACGTTTTTAAAATGTTTTTTCCCCAATCTTTGACACTGTTGGCATTTATTTTGAAGTGTAAGGAATGAAGTAGGAATCCAACTTTATTATTAATTTCCAAATGGCCACTGCATTGTCCCATGACAATTTATTGAATCTGGGGCCTTCATATGTAGTACATGGCCATTAAAAAGAATGAGCTAGATCCTTGAGTATATCCATGAAAGATATCCAGCATGAGTTGTTGGATTTTAAAAGTCTTTACCTGTTGATAGCTCCAGTTTAGGTGACCCCATTAATCATCCTTTCTTAGAAATGGAGGGGGCACATTGAAAGGGATTTGGGGGTGGGGTATGACCAGGTTCCATTTCTTTCCCAAATCACTGGACCTCCCAACTCATGTCCTGTGTAAAATAGGCACAGCATCGCACCTCATGGTATTGTCTTGAGAATTAAATGAGATGGTGTGCTGTTATTATACTAAATGATTTCCCTTCTGCCCTTTCATTTGGATGTTTCTCATGGGTGTTTGGGGTAGATCAGGAACCACTTTTCTCTTGGTAAAGCAGGTTACTGAAACAGGTTTCAGGGGCCACTGAACTATGATTGAATTACTCTTTGGAAGAATGTATAGAGATTTTCCGCTCTGAGTGAGGAAGTTTTTTTATTTTTTGTTTTGTTCTAAAAGAGCCCATGTGCACTAGTAGCTTCCATGATTGCTCCAGCCCTTTTATTTCACAAGAGAAGAAAGGACACCCAGAGAAAAGAAGGAGCGAGTCTGAGCCACAGAGCCTGCTCGGGGCCTGGCTGGGGTGTGGACAGGCCCCTTCGGGACTGTAGAGGCTGCAGGGAGTAGGACAGATGCTTTTCTGTGTTTTATTAGGAACTGGTCATCTTACCTTTTTCTTTTTCAATTTTTTATAAACAAACACTCCGTGTTCTCCCCCACATCCCCCCACCTCTCCTTCTTCCTTATTTTTCTTAGCTCTCTGTCTCTTTAATGGGTCCTCATGGGATACCCTTTCTTATGGAGCTGTTTGAGAGAAGTCCATACCTGGGTGGGTAGGGTGTTGTCTTGTTTGAATGCCAGAGATGGACAGCTGACTTCCCTTCCGTGTTGCCCATTGCCTTGTCTTGCACAGGAATGCCCTTTGGGGACCTTGAGGGTCATCTCATCCAACCCCCTTGTATGAATGGGGAAACTGAGGTCTGGAGAGTAGAATAGACTTGCCAATGTGTGCTGTGGCTCCTGTCTGTCTCCTGGAGTGTAATCCTGTCTTCTCTCCGGTATTTACTCACGAAGTGGTCCTTGGACCCCTGGCTTCAGAGCTCCAGGAGTTCATGGTTCCAGCTTCAGCAGGACTGGGGGAGGGGCAGGAATCTGCATCAACACTCACCCAGGTGGTTGGTTCTTAGGTAGACCAGGGTTTGTTAGTGGCTGTGTTGAGGGCGTGACAAGCTACTATTGCTTCCGTTCTCTGCCTCTTTCTCTCCAAGGACTGTGGGCAAAGAGGGTTGGTCTTTGCAAAGAAAATGCAGCCCTGTTCCACTCCTGGCTTCTGCTCTGCAGGTTGATAACTTCTCTTCTGCACAGCCAGGTGCTCTGTGCTTGAGCGGATTCAGGAGGTTCTTGACTGACCTCCTCTGGGGCATGTGGCCATGTCCCAGAAGCTTCCATTTGGGTGGTTAGAAGCCCCTGTGCATCCTGAATTGGTGGGAGAGACCATAGATGCTCTAGGAATTCATAGAGGGTGGACAAGATTAGATTCCTAAAGTTTCAGGGCTGGAGGGAGCCTTAGATATCATCTCCTTAAAATGTCACCCATGGGCCAGCCTCACCTGAAATCTTCTTAGAAATGCAGAATCTCAGGCCCCACTGCAGGACGTTGAAACCAGAATGTGCATTCTAACAAGATTGCCAGGTGATTGATGAATGAAGCAATGACTGAGAAGTGTTAATCTAGCCTACCCCCAAGTACGCATTCCCCCTGTTTTATAAGTGGGGGAACTGAGGCTCAGAGATGTGATGTGACTTGTGCCAGGTCACAGAGTGGTACTAAAATCATTTTTTTAACATTTTAAAAAACAGCTTTATTGAGGTATAATTCACATACTTTACACTCCACTCATTTGAAGTATACAATTCAATGCTTTTTGCTTTTTAATATATTCATAGGGTTGTATAATTATCAGTACAATCTAATTTTAGAGAATTTTCTTCCACACCCATTAATAGAAGATCCCCATTCCTTCCTTACTCCCCTGAGCCCTAAGCAAACCCTAATCTTCTTTCTGCTTTTGGGATATCTCATATAAATGGAAACTTACAAAATCTGGTCTTTTGTGACTGGTTTCTTTCACTCAGCATATTTTCAAGGTTCATCCATATCATAGCATGTAGTAGAATTTCATTTCTGTTTATTGCTGAATAATGTTCCATTGTGTGGCTATACCACATTTTGTTTTCCTGTTTACCTGTCGGTGAACATTTGGGTTACTTCCACCTTTTAGCTATTGTGAATAATGTTCATAGGAACACTGGTATGCAAGTGTTTGTGTGAATGTGTTTTCATGTCTTCTGGAGTAGAATTCCTGGGTCACGTGGTAACTTGTTTAGCCTTTCGAGGAACTTCCATAGTGTTTTCCAGAGGGGCTGCACCATTTTACATTTCTACCAGCAGCGTACGAGGGTCCCAATTTCTCCGCAGCCTTACCACCACATTATTGTCTATCTTTTTTATTATAGCCATCCTAGTTGATGGGAAGTGGTATCTCATTGTGGTTTTGATTTGCATTTCCCTAATGGCTACTGATGTTAAGCATCTTTTCATGTGCTTATTTACTATTTGTGTATCTTCTTTGGAAGAAATGTCTGTTCAGCACCTTTGGCCATTTTTAGCTAGGTGTTCTTTTTATTATTGAGTTGTATGAGTTCTTTTATATTCTAGATACAAGTCCCTGATCAGATATGATTTTCAAATTTTTTTCCCATTCTGTGGCTTTTAAAAAAAATCTTTTTAAATAAACTTTTACTTTTAGAATAGATTCAGGTTTAGAGAAAAGTTGCACAGGTAGTACAGAGTTCCCATATACTTCACCTAGGTTCCCCTATTATTAACATCTTACATGGTATGTATAATTTACAATTAAGGAACTGGTACAGAGACACTTCTCTGACTAAAGTCCATAGTTTACTGAGACCATTAGTTTTTACATCATGTTCTTTTCTATTCAAGGATCCCACCAGGACACTGCAGTACAGTTAGTCATCAGATCTCCTTAGGCTCCTAGACTGGGGCAGTTTCTGACTTCACTTGCTTTAATGACCTTGACTTGCTTTGATGACCTTGACTGTTTTGAGAGGTACTGCTCAGGTGTTTTACAGACTCTCCCTCAACTGAGATGCACTGATGATTTTTCTCATGATTTGACTGATGTTTTGGGGTTTGGGAAAGAAGACCACTGAAGTAAAGGACCATTCTCATCACATCATATCAAGGGTTCATGCTACCAAATTACTTGCTGATGTTGACCTTGATCACCTGGAAACGGAGGTCATTGTAAAGGGACTCTTTTGTTCCTACTTTTCCATACTGTACCCTCTGTAAGGAACTCTGTGTGCAGCCCACACTTGAGGAGTGGAGACTTATGCTCCATCTTCTTGAGGGCAGAGCATTACATAAATTATTTGGGATTCTGCATAGGAGATTTGCCCCTTAGCAGTGGGATACTTCTGATGATGTTGCTCTCACCTTCACCTTTACCCACAGCAAGCCCCGCTCCCACCTGTTTTCGGGGGGGGGGTTTCTGTGGAGGGTGCTATGGTGAGGTGTCTCCACATCTCCTCCAGGCAGGGGGGCAAAGCTGGCCCCACTCATGGGAGAAGCAGTCATGTGGCTGTTTGCCTGTGGTTTTAGGCTTTCGGATGATTTCTAGGTATTTCACCACCTGGGTCAACATCTCCATCGAGCGTCCCAGCATCTTTAAAGAATATCAGGCAGCTACAATAGCCTTTCTACAAATGGAGGAAATGGAGACAGAGCTCCTGACGTGGTAAGGGTGAGATTCTGTGCCGGGGCCAGAACTGGATAGAGCCCTCTTCTTTTTATTCCTCCTCTGATTGCCGTGGGCTAGAGAGCTGGACTGGCAGGGTGTGGAGTCTGCATTGGGATACAAGCTAACTCAGTAGCGTTTGACCTTGAAAGTGTATTGCTCCTTTGCTCGACCTCCAGCATCCTTTCTGTAACATGGGGGTACGAATTCTCTCAGTGGGTTGTCATCAGGATTAGTGCCTTGTATGGCTTCTGGCTTAGTGGCGGGCTCAGTAGCCCCGGACTCTCTCCACACAGGGCGGTGTTGGAACTGTGGTGGGGATGGCGTAGGGGTGGGTGGCATAAGTGTGACATCAGCCAAAGCAGGCTTGCAGCTGGATCTCAGAGCAAACTGGAAACGGGCTCAAATGCCGCGAGGATTCTCGGACTCTCATTTCTGTTCCTCTCTGGGGTTCTCCCTTAGGCTGTCTCTGCCTACCAGCTTCCCCACCTCTGTGCCCACGGGATAGACAGAAGGCCACTGACGTTCCTGCAGACCCAGGTCCTCAACCCAGCCACCAGGGAAGCTGTACTTCATTCCCTTTCCGGGCCAGCCTGGCCATGTGCTCCCCTCCAGATAGGATGTGTAAAAACAGCTCCCTGTTCCAGCCTGTCACCGGGGCAGCTCCTGAGGGGCTCTGAAGGTCCCTGCTCTTGTGGGAGTAGGGGAGCAGAGGCAGCTCAGACCTCTGGGCTGCCCTGGGTGCAGGGGCCGGGCGGGCCTGTTTGCCCTACAGTGACCGTCAGGGTAAGTCCTTTGTCTTCTCATAAGCCGAGACCAGATGGGGCTGTGGGTGGCAGGCAGCCAGTGGGGGTGGGGACATGAGCCACCAGAGTAAGAGCAAGGGGTGGCCCGGCCCCTCTCCTCAGGCTCCGGCCGACTGTGGGCACACGGGGGTCTTCAGCCCGGCCATGTGCCCGCCCTGCCCTGCATAGGCTGGCAGGATGTGGACGGGAGAGGCCGGGGCGAGTCCCAGTTCCCTCCTTCCCTTAGACAGTTTATTTTCTACTCGTCTGTCCTTTGTCCTTTTTTTTCCACTTTATTTTCAAAAATTTATTTTTCAGAAGGGTAAATGCATTTGCTTGGGTCAAAATTCAAATGGTACAAAAGAGTTTGTGGTAAAAGGATCTCAATAACCCCTTCCCCAGACACCCAGGTCTCCTCCTCAGAGGGAGCCGATGTTATCGGTTGTTCATATATATTTTTGTGCAAATAGAGACAAAGATGCATCTCTAAACATATATACACAAATGGCAGTGATAGCATATGTTTAGGATTTTTTGTAGCTGCATTGCTAGATCACCTCCAAAGTGATGATACCTGTTTACACCTCATCATCTGGGTGAGAGGGTACCCTATCTTCATACCCTCTCCTCAACTCTGAATCTCAACCTTTTAAATCTTTTCAAATATACATGGAGGAAATGAACATCTTATTTAGTTTGCATTGCCTTAATTTCTAATAACTGTTATGAGTGACATTGAGCATCTTTTCTTGTTTTTAAGCCCTTTGTATTTCTTTTTCTAAAAATGAACAGTTTATATATCCATTGTCCATTTTCTATTGGACTTTTCCTTATGGAACAGCAAAAACTATTAAATTAGGTTGAACCCTATACAGTTGCCAGTTTGTAAGTTTAAAGGGGTTGATTGCTGGCAGTTTCACATCGTTCAACTTAATAGATGAGGGTTTCAATTTCACAATGTGGCTGGATACCAGATCAACATACAAAAACCAATAAACTTTATGTGCCAGCAGAAACGTATTATAAAATAAAATAGGAAAAAGAGATGCCGTGCCCAGTACCAAGAGCAAATCAAACCATTTTAAAAAATGCTTGTTAAGTGTGGTCCAGAGTCCCCAGGTTCAGAGCCGAATGAGTGGTGCTTCTGGGCAGGCTGATCCCCAAATCCCACCCGGCTCTGCTGCCCACAGTTCTGGGAGTGGGATTTGGGAACCCAAGCGTTTAAAAAAAAAAAAAAAAAAAAAAAAAAAAAAGATTTAAAGGAAAATCAAATAGAGAGATGGGATAGGTAAGAAAGAAAGAAAGAAAAAAGTATGTCACAAAGTGCTAATATTGGTAGCATTTGGTAAATCTGGGTATCTGGGTGGGGGTGTGTATATTGGAGTTCTAAATATTGTTTTTGTATTATTTTTGCAACTTTCGTGTAAAGTTGAAGTTATTTCAGAATAAAATAATTTTAAAAATAGAATTGAGAGTTCCTGTATACGCTTTAGCTAGCTTCCTCTAATGTTAGCATCTTACATAACTGTAGTACAATTATGGAAACTAAGAAATTAACATTGGGTATAATAATATTAACTAAATGACACACCTTATTTGAAGTTCACCAGCTTTTTCCACTAACATCCTTTTTCTGTTCCGGCATCCAATCCAGGATCTCACGTTGCATCATTTGTCATGTCTCCCTCATCTCTTCCTACCTGTGGCTGCTCCTCACTCTTTCCTTATCTTTTATGACCTTCCAACTGAAAAGAGTACTTACTGGTCAGTTATTTTGTAGAGTGCTCCTGAATTGGGATTTGTCTGTTGTTTTCTGATAATTAGATTAGAAATTATTTATGTATTTATATAGAATGTATATAGAATTTATATAGAATATATATAGAATTATATTCTATTCTAAATATATTATAGAGTTTATATAGAATATATATAGAATATAAATATAGAAAATATGTACATGTCTGTATGGTGGATGATTTTTCATGTCTGTTATAGATCATTTTTAGCAAGAATGCCATGGAAGGCATGTGGTGTCCTTGTCAGTGCATCACTGATGTTTTTTTCTGGTAACACTGGCCTTGACCACTTAGTTGGGGTGTTTGGGGGTGGTCTGCCAGGTTTCTTCTCTGTACAGTTACTGTCTTCCCTTTTGCAATTAATAAATATTTTGGGAGTGGGAGATCCTTGGAGACTGTGCCAGCATTCTGATTTTCCTTGTAATTTTCCCCACCAACTTTTGCATCCGTCGCTGGGTCTCGCCTGCACCATTTACTACCATGACATTTGCCGATGGTGATTTTCTATTTCCCTCTGTATTAATGGGAATTTTACCATAAGAAGAGCGTCCCATTTTCTACCATCAATTTATTTATTCACCTGTTTATTATATCAGTATGGACTCATGGCTATTTATTGTCTTCTATGGCTTAAAATTCAATACTCTGGTTATGTATTTGTTGCTAAAATTATTCTAGCTCTGGCTAGTGGGAGTTCCTTCAGGTTGCCTTCTGTGTCCCTTTAGCATGCCCCCATCCTATTTTTGAGCATTTCCTTGGTTTTTTGGCACGTGAAGGTACTTAAGGTTCATCTTGTATTTTCCCTGGAAGCAATCCATTCTCCAAGGAAGTTTTAGGATATGGAACCTCTGGGACATATTTTCCTCCATTTTTTTGGTATGCCTGTGTGTATGTACACACTCACAAGAACATGCACACACACACACACACACACACTGGCTTCCAAGTATGTATTGGGTTTCCTTTGTGTGCCAGGCTTGGCACCTGGTCCACGACCTCCATGAGGCGATGGGCCTCCAGGTCTGCTGGTGGCAGAGCCTTTCCCCGCAGCACGCTGTGTGTGAGTGCTCCGCGTGGACACTGCTCCTGTGCAAGGGATGAGAGAAGCTATATGCCCCAGACACAGCGTGTGCCGTCTTAGGCTTTTCTCCGTCTGCCAGCACCCAGGACTGCTGGCTTCCAGCCCTGCTTTCTCTGGAGTAATGATGGTCCTCATTATGTTTTATGTGGCATTAATTACCCAAACCAATAACTGTTGGGAAGTTAACAGCCCGTCAGTCTTGGCTGACCCGGGCAATTGCCTCCTGTTTTGGGAACACCGTGATCTGGGCAGGAGGCCCCACGCTGGTTCCGCTCAGCGGCCAGAGTCACCCATGCTCGTCCATGCTGCTCATGCCTGGGGGCACGGCCCGAAGGGGAGGGCAGACGGGGTGCGGGTGGGGCACCTGGCTCTGAGCAGGGGGTGGCCTTGGCAGCCGGGTGTCCCTGTGGAGTCAGCCCTGCCTGGGGGTGAGGGACACCGGAGAGTGTTTGTCAAGCACAGAGCACAGTGACCAGTGTGCGTCTGGCACTCAATAAACAAAAATGCATTTCACCTGCTGCTCTTTGGAAGTGGTGCTGGTGACTGAACTTATTACCCATCGGGCCCGATGCCTTTGATCTCCTTTAAGCCTCAGGAAGTATCTGCAGAGTGAGTGTTTCTTTCCCGACTCTGCAGAGGAAGAGACTGAGATGCAGAGGGTTTCTAGAGCTTGCCCACGGTCATGCAGCTCTGGAGGTGGGAGGGTCCAGACTCAGCCCCCCTTGTCCGACTGGACCCCAGTTCCTCTCTCCCCCCTTGTCAAATTCACATGTGATATCGTCCTAGTTAAAAAAAAGCTAATACTGAAAATGTTTATGAGAAAGGGAAAGGACCGTCACTCCACTGCTAGATGCATATACTAGACTTTTCTTTTTTCTTTCCCGAACATGGGATGTGTGTATAAATTATTTTAAAATGGAAGTACAGTCATATTGTATACCTACTATTCAGCAACTTTTTTTTTCCACTAGAATATATTTATATATCTATATGGTGGTTGGTTTTTCATGTCTATTATAGATCTATATCTACCTGAATTTTTTTGTGCTATTTAAAAAATGATTTTAACTTTAATTCCAAGTAGTTTTAAATTTCAAGCTACAGTAGAATTGAGATAGTACAACAAACTTCCATATGTCCTTCATCAGATTCTCGAGTTCTTAATGTTTTGTCCCATTTGCTTTCTCTCTCTCTCTCTCTCTCTTTCAACCCCTTGAATCACTGGAATTCCTTGCAAACAACATGCTCCTTTATTCCTAAATACTTTAGCTTGTGTTTCCTAAGGACACAGACATTCTCTTACAGAACCTCAATTCCATTATGCAATCCAGGAAATTTAACATAAATACAATACGGCTACTTGCCCAGCAGCCCTTGTTAAAATAGGACCATCTGGTCCAATATGTCCTTCCCGGCACTTCTAGACCCTGATTCAAGGTCTAGTCCGGGACACACCTCACAGGTAGTTGACGCACTCTTTACTCTCCTTTAACCTGGACCCATCCTCGGCCTTTTCTTGACTTTGACAACACTGGCATTTTTTGAAGAGGGTGGGCCAGCAGATTTGGAGAGTGTTTCGGAGCCTGGGTTTGCCTGCTGCTTCCTCCAGGTGAGATTCAGTTGTGCACCTGGGGCAGGGACAGCAATTTGTGGCTCATAGTTTCAGTTATTTCCTTATTGTGAAATATATACAAAAAGGTATAGCTTTCAAATTACCGTTTAACAAGGAGCTATAGAAAAAATTTCAAAGGATGCTATGTGTTACAGTTGCACCATTTCATTTCTTCCCTTTTAGCTATTCTAATATCCTAGCAACTAAGAAAGAAAATTATAGAGATTCAGTATTCATAATCCTTTGTTAAATTCCATCTTGTCTGTTGCTACCCCTTCCTCTAGTGTAATCACTTTCCCGATCTTCAGGGATGTCGAGGCAGTGACCACCCTAACCTGTTCATGTTGGAAGGGGTGTCAGCTTCATGAGCAAAGGAGACACATCTAGTTGATGTTCTTAAAGAGGCGATTGCCTCTGGGTTTTGGGACTTAGCTGGCATAGGGGTACTCTGAAGGATTTAAGTTTCTGAAGAATAAACTTGGTGAGTGAAACCTTTATAGAGTCCTGGATTGTGTTATTTTTATTTGGTATTTCTTTGAATTGTTGGTGAGGTTGAGCATCTTTTCATGTGTTCTCAGTTTGACTGATGAGTACCGGCTCTGTTATTTGTTTTAGGGAATTTAGTATGAAATTCTGCTCCCATTAACTAAGAACCGATCACATGCCAGTATTGTACAAGGGGCGAGGGGGCGGGGCGTGGACCTGTTTTGGGTAAACTGGTAGTGGGCCTGTCCTTGGAGAGCTTCCAGTCTAGTTGGAGAGCCACAATCAGACAATTGTGCAAGAAAAGAAAGCCAAAGGGCAAAGTTGCAAGGCACCAGAAGTTGGGAGGAAGGAAGAGGCCAGCAGAGATAAAATCTCGTGTCCAACAAGACTTGGAGAGTCCTGGGTCAGTATCAGATACCCCCACACCCCAACTGCCTAGAACAGGAGATGGCAACGAGGGCCCTGGGATCCCAGTCGGCCTGCCTTGTTTTTTTGTGACCCACATGCTAAAAGTGGTTTTTACACTTTGAGGTGGTTGAAAAAAAAATTAAACAAAAAGAGTATTATTTCATGACAAGTGAAAGTTACACGAGATTGAGATTTCAGTGTCCCTAAATAAAGCTTTATTGGCACATGGCCACACCTGTTCCCTTACGTATCGCCTGTGGCTGCTTTCTCACCACAAGGGCAGAGTTGAGTAGTTTCAACAGAGAACCGATGGCCCACAAAGCCAAAAGCATTATCATGTGGCCCTTTACAGAAAAAAGCCTTTGGATCCCTGTGCTAGAGGCGGTTAGCGATTGTGGGTTACACGTGGGAAGGGGGAGGAAGTGAAGGTTCGTGGGGTGCCTACCTGGGCCCAGGCCCAGGCCAGAGGCCCGGACGCATCTATTTCAGTCTTCCTTGGAGAAGTTTCCTGGCTTTTGCCCCCTACCCCATTCCCCTGGGTGGCCTGTTGGTGGGTAAAGTCATAAGGTTGGGGTAGAGCCTACTCCTGTGGCTTCAGGGCCTTTGGGGACAGGGTCCCAGCTGCCCTGCCCCATCCCAGCCCCCTGGGGCGACAGCTGGAGAGCCAATGTGGGGCGGGGTCGGCAGGGCTCAGCCAGCCACCGCTGTGCAGTGCCTGTGGCCATGGGGGTGGGGGTGGGGGCTGTGCCCCAGGGTCACCTTGGCTGGGGTTGGGGGGGCCCTGGGGGGGCCATCTCCCTAGGGCCAGTTTACATCACAGTGGGCTGGCCCTGAGGGCTCCTTCCCCACTGCCTCATCTAAAGCTCCTTTAAGAGCCTTTAACTACTTCTGGGGAGAGGGTGGGGGTGGGGGGATGTGGGAGGGTGGGTTTGGAGCTTGCTTTGGACGCCCTTCTCCTGCCCAGTCTTTTTCTCCCTCCTACTAAGGCTCCCGCTGGCCTGGGAGATTTCAAACGCTGGTCTGAAGAGTTCCTGGGTGCCACCTTCTCTGCCTGGGGCTTTGCCCATCCTCCCAACAATCCTATGCATTAAAGTACTCCTATTGTCCGCATTTTGGAGGTGGGGAAACTGAGGCTCCCGTATAGAACGGTTTACACAAGCCACACCATTAGGAAGTAAATCCAGACTCCAAACCTGGGCACTCAACCATGCACCCAAGGTGGTTTCAGGGGTGCGTAGAAGAATTGGGGTATCTGAATCTCTGTTTATATTTTAAGGTTGCTATTTATGGTATACAATTTTGGTTTTCTATATGCAGTTATGATCTCCACTTTGAAAATTATACATATAAAAAGTGAGCTGAGTAAAGAAAATAGGCCCCACTTGTCCTTGATGTGGCAGAATTGTGGGGTGGTGTGCGATGAGTGTGGTAAAAGCTGCCCGTGCTAGGGTCTCTGGGGCCCTGTACCCAGCAGGTTGCTGGCACAAGTGGGGGTACAGTGACTGCTGTGCAATGACGGCCCCTCCTCCTGACGCAGGGCTGGGGAGTCAGAGACACACACCCACACCGCATGGCAGCCGGCTGCAAGGTTCTGTCCTCCACTCGACCACTGTGTGTGTGCATGGGGGACATATTTTAATTTCAGGTCAGCTGAAAACTACGGAGAACAGTAGAACAAATGCCGTGAGCCCAACACACCATTTCCTCCACCTTGCCCAGTATGCTTCTGATTGTACTTCTTTCTTAAATGCTGTCCCCTTTCCTCCTTTCAAGGAGGCAAAACCACTGTGGTGAATTTGGTGTTGGTGATTCTCATGCACGGTCCTCAATTTTTATTCCACACCCATTTTGCCATAAAACCCAATGTGTTTTCAGTCTGTGTGGAAGTCATTTCATATATAGCACCATGCACCTGTTTTGTTCAATAGTATGTCTCTGAGACTTATCCGTGTCGGTATGTAAGGCCCTGGATTGCTCGTTAATTTTCGGTGCCATGTGCTATGCCACTGTCAGTCAGTAATAGCATTCCCTTCTCTTTTCCTGGATAGCGAGGGTGCAGATGGTTTTTCACTGAAACGAGCAATTCCACAGAAAGGAATTCTGACCCAAGTCTCGCTGTGCCTCCGGGTGAGCATTTCTCTAGGATTGTCCTTAGAATTGCATTTCTGCAGCTACGGACTGACTGGCACCTCTTTGCCAAACGGCTCCCCCAAATGATTATATCGATGTAATGCTTCCTGCAGTGTCTGAGAGTTCTTTACATTTTCTCCAACATTAGATATTGTCAAACTTTGTAATTTTTGCCCCTCTGATGGGTGTAAGATGGTATTATACGTTACTTTGCATTTCCCTGCCGACTGGTAAAGGCAAGCATCTTTTCATCTGTTTATTGGCCAGTCTCTGTTTCCCTAGAGTGACTGGCCACGGTCAGTCCCCACTTGGGGACGGTCACTATCAGGAACACCCCTTGCAATTTCAAGAGTGTCTCAGCTTGGACCATAAATTATATGGTCACCCTGCTTATGAGTGGCTTGTCTACTGATATGATTAACTCATTTCTTTTTTTCTTTCTTTTTTCTTTTTTCTTTTTTTGCTGCTGCTTGTCCGTGTCTTGCTGATGTAAGATTTTTTTCTTTATTTTTGTGCCTATGGTGTTCATTGATCCTTTGTTGGTTTTATCCTGTAAGTCTCTTCTCCTAGTCTGGAACTTGTCTCTAAACTTTGTGCTTTGTTTCGAGTTTAAGAAACCCTTTCCAACTCGATGAAGTAGCCCCATTTTTCCTTTTAAAATAGTAAATTTTTTCCATTCATATTTAGGTCTTTCATTCATATAGGCCTAATTTATTCCGTATGGTGTAAGGTAGGGATTTATTGCTCAGTATGGATAACCAGGAGTCCCACACTGTTCAAAAGTCCAGCTTTTTGCTCACTGCCGTAGGTCAAGTTTCCAGAGTTGTAGAAGTGTTTTTCTGGGCAGTTTATTCTTGTCCATTGGTTTATTTGTCCCTATGCTCAAACTACATGGTCTTAGTTACTGTCACTTTATACCATGTGCAGAGTATTTTAAGTGGTACGGGATGTGTTTATCATGAGGAAATGAATATCAAACCTCCTGCTGCAGTGCCGTAACATGTTGACCAGACGTTTGGGCTCATCTTGGTTCAGAGATTCGAGATTGCGATGCCTTAGGATCTGAGCCTGAGAGGGAGGGGATGGCTTAGGGGTGTAGACGAGGATCAAGAAATAGAAGGAATAGCAAGAAATTCAGGGGGCATATAATGGACAGTCTCCTTGAATATTAGAACTAGAAGAGACCTTAGCAGCAAGGAGACACCAGGCCAAGTAGTTTAGCAAATAGAAATTGGGAAGTCTCATGGCTCCCTCTTGAAAGTCAGACAGATCTGGGTTACGTTGGACAAGTTACTTGACCTCTCTATAGAATGAGGGCAGTAATAAATGGGTCTTCCTTATAGGGTGGTTGAGAGAGCTAAACTAAACAATGTATGCAGGGACTTAGATGTTTGGCACACAGTTGGACAACAAATAAGTACTTGTTATTTGTTACCCTATTTTTGTGATTCCAAGACCATCTTTTTTTTTTCCCCCTCCTTTTTCCACATTTCACAATTCTGGAATTGGAAACAGGGTTTACCATCACTTCTTATAGCGATTTGTTTTCCCTCCTGGATCATTGTTTAGAATGTGGGAAAGGAAGTCTTTTGCACACAAGGTCACTCGGCAGGTAGAGTTTGTCACTCTAGGAATCATTTTGCTGCTAGTTCTGAAGGGAAGAAAGAAAACAAAACGATTTTCACTCAGGATGGGTGCCACATTTGCTATGAGAGGCTGTGGGCAAGCTTTACTTGGTGTGCAAAATAGAAGCAGGTGCCCGTCTGGAAGGGAGAAATTGACAGAGAATCACATAGAACGACAGATGCCCTCTGCCCAGCACATGATATCCATGAGAAAGGGTATGGCGAAGAGCACAGTAGGTTTTGCAAACAGAATTGAGATTCGGCTCCTGCCTCTGCCACTTACTATCTGCGTGAGCTTGCCCAGGTCAGGTAACCTCTTTGAGCCTCTGCTCCCCCTGGGTAGCAGGGCTCCGGGCCCTAACTGCTGCTACTGAATTGTTCTGAGATTCAGGGGAGATAACACAGGGCAATTTGGCACATGCTAAGCACCCAAGGAATGAGACATTCCCTGTTGTTTCCTAGGATTACGGCTCTCCTACCGCCCTCCTGCCTGGCACCTTTTCCTTTGCTTGGGGTTGCTCTCTGGCCCACTCATCAAAGTGCATCTCAAACTATAGCCCCTTGTTGAAACCTATCCTTGCCCCTCACGCCTCCCACCTCCCAACTGGATGGGCAGACCCGCCCTTGGAGCTCCTTTATCTCTTAGGGAGGGTCTCAGGTTCTGCCGTTTATTAGCATTTTTCCTGTACTCTTTGATGCACCCCAGAAGATTGTGAGCCTTGGAGGGCAGAGGTGTGTCTTACTTTCACAAGCCCTGACATTGTAGCATAGAACTGCATTCCAAAGAATATGACATTACATTTATTCAGCGTTTGCTGAGCACCTGCTATATGAGCAGAACAGACATACTCTGTGCCTTCATGGAGCCCATTCTCCCTGGCTCCCACCCTGCCTGAAAATGGTGCAGGCTGAGTGGAGAAATACACGGGTGCCATGGGCAACTGGGCTCTCACGATTGGCTCCCCACCTAGCTCGTGTCCATGGCCAGTGGCCTTCTGCGTGGCGCTGTGCTGTGTGCTGGGAGGGAGGCCTGAGCTGTGTGTGTGTGCGTGCATGGCTGGAGAGGGGCTCTAAAGTGTGTGCATGAGAGATATGAACGAGGCGGGAAGATCTGGTAGGGGAGTGTGTGGGTGTGGATGCCTGGCTCGTGAGAAGCTGTGACCCCCACAGTAGCTGTGGTCTCCAGGTTGCTGCCCCTTGGTGTTAGGTGTAGACACAGCAACTGCTCAGCACGGGCAGGAGGTGCTGCTTGCTCAGCATGGCTGAGGTTGCCCCATAGAGCCTGGAGCCAGCATGCCTGGGTCCCCGGGGGCCTGTGAACCCACAGGAATGACCCCTTGGGCTTCGGACCGGACCTCACGTCAGAGCAGTTGACATTCTTTAGTGGGGAAGGCAGAAGACTGGAAAAACCAGTTAGGGTGCGGGAGGCTCCATTTTATATTAGTGTCCAGGGAGGGTTGGGACTCTTGGTTCAGGAACCTGGGAATGGATCTGAAAATCTGGTCTTTGCAGAAATTTAGAAGGGTCGGTTAGATCAGCAAGACCTTTTATGAACCTCGTCTTCTGAACCAGGAACACAGGCAGGACAAGAGTCCTGGGTTGTAAAGGGTGCCCAGTGCATCTCCCCGAGCATGCTGGGGCTCCATGGACGTGGGCTGGTCGTGCGAGATCTGTTCGGAAAAGCTCCTGCAGGGAGGGCTGGGTCAGTGGGCGTCTCTGTGCCCAGACAGCGTCAGTTCCAGGCCTAGGGGGCCCACACGGGTGAACTCCATGCTCCCCTCGGCGTCCCAGGGCTCTCAGGGTGCCCGGCACCTAGAGTCTGCTCAGCACATTTCCAGAAGGAATGATTGGATTTCACATTCTTTGCACATTCCGTTATTCACTGGGGGTCTTTTTATTTTTCTAATTTATCCTCTATTAAACTGGTTTTGGCTAAATTAAGGTTGCTAGCCATTTGCTTTGTGGCTGTTCCTAGTTTGCATGTAAATTTTGTATATACATATATATGTGTATATATATGTTTGTGTATGATTTTAAGTTTTATATAGCTGCCTTCGTTTTTCACAGTTGTTTTTAGGTTCAGAAAATCCTTCCCTGTTGAGTGTCTGATAAGCAGTGGCTTCATATTAAAATAAAACTTTATAAAAGGTGACCTTTTAACACAGTGGTAACTTGTGTTGATATCTGCTGTGAGGTGAGGATATACACTTTAAAAAAAAATAACCAATCTATACATGTGATAAGGTTTCATAGACCTACCTACATATAAATACACACATTACCTGCCCCCCTGCCCCCCCCCCAAAAAAAGTGAATGGAAAAAAACAAGGAGATCTGAGTGAGGTCTGTAGTTCAGTTGATTGTATTGTACCAATGTCAGTGACTGGTTTTTATTATGTTGCCAGAATTAGGTAAGATGCCCGCCTTGGGGAAGTTGGGTGGGGGTACATGGGACCACTCTGTACTATTTTTGCAACTTCTTGTGAGTCTATACTTATTAAAAATAAAACATTAAGAAAAATAATCGCATTTACCAGCACCAGTTATTTAAAAATTTATTCTCTCTTACTTGTTAAACAGCCTTTGTTAAGTTGTGATCTATGCTCGCATATCTTAAGAGTTATATTTAAAAGTTTTGATTTGGGAAAAATGGACATTGTTTGATCTATAGTCTTTCCATCTAGAAACAGGGTCTATCCCATTTATTCAAGCTTTATTTTACCTTTCAATAGAATTGTGCACTTCAGGCTGTTTGTAGATACTTATTTGAAACTTTTGCTGCTATGGATGGATTTTTTTTCTTCGTATATTCTTTAACCAACTAGTGCTGATTACATGTTGCTGAACAGAATCCCCACACCCTTTCAAATACGTGAAATTCTTTTAACTGGGGAAAATGCTTCTCATTCTGCAATTAGAGGCAATGTTTAACAAGCTTTTGTTCATTCTTTTAAAGCTGCTGTAAAGAAGGGTCTGGTCAGTTCTTTACTCTTTACTGTGAATTTAAGTAGCTGTGTTCCCCATCCAGTTGTATGTGGGAGAGGGGGTTTATAAAGAAATGGCACGTTATGCCTTGTATAACTTTCAGGCTACCTATATTTCGTTGCACTCTATTTCTTTGAACATTACAGGGGCGTCTTCTCTTGCAAGCTCGTTCTCAGCTCTCTTGGTCACAGTGGTGAATTTCCCAGGGTGTCCCAGGCCCCACCCTGCTGGATGTCAAACCAGGGGTGTCCAGTCCAGAGAATGGGCCTGACCTGGCCGTGGACTTCCTTCTCTGCTCTGCTCCTCGGGGGCCGAGAGGCCTGGGTGGGCACAGAGCATGTTGAGAAGGCCCCTAGCTGTGTGAGCACCAAATTTGAGGACATTCAGAAATGCAGAATGTGCCATTAACTCCACACCCCCCCTGCCCAGGTCAGTCTTATGAAATCCGACTCCTGGAGAATCGGAAGCTGGGAGATTTTCAAGATGTGAACACAAAATATGTCAAGGTAAGTCAAGCTGGGGGCTGCTCTTCTTCCAGGGTGCCACATTAGGGTCTCAGTACCTGGGCCGGCCATGGGACGCAGGGGTCGCCGGAAGGATCCGGAAAGGCTTCGGAGGATGGGGTGGGTTCCACTGGGCCCTTAGCAATGGGTGGCAGCCCCTGTTCTCTGGAGCGCCAAGTGGGGACTAGGACAGGCCAGCAGGGCTGAGCCGGTGCGGCTTGTGCTCATGGAACAGGCTCTGGGTGGGACAGACCCAGATGCAACTCCTGGCTTTGCCACTGACAGTGCAGTGGCATAAATGCAAAGCACTTAGTGATCGTGAGAAAAATGGTCGTAGGTGCTATTATTATTGTCACTGCTGTTAGTGTTATTGAGGTGCTGAGGCCGGAGTGCATAGGACATGGGGCTTGAGAGCTGGGGGCGCCTCAAAAGGTGGGAGGGTTTGCCCTGGTGGTGGGGACAGAGGTGAGGTCCCTGGTCCACCCACCCCCACTCAGCTGTCTCCTCACCGGCCTTCCCACACCAGAGCATCATCCGCGTGGTTTTCCATGACCGCCGACTGCAGTACATGGAGCACCAGCAGCTGGAGGGCTGGCGCTGGAGCCGGCCTGGGGACCGGATCCTGGACATTGGTGAGTCTCCCCGGGCCAGGCCAGGATGAGGTGCTTCAAGCCACGTGGGGTTTATTCTGGACACTGCCAAGACCCATGCATCCCCAGGGTACCTGGGTGCACTCCTGACCCCCCGTGCAAAGTGGCTCTGCCCCCGACCCCTGGGCCCTGTCTGCAGGGGGTGCCCCTTTGCACTGGAAAAGACAGGAGGGTCCAATTCAAAGACCTGCTGTCCCAGTTGCTTCAGAGAAGGGTCGTGCCTTTAAGGCTTTCAATAAGCGATGAAGGGAAAGGAGGCGTTTGGAGATGGGAAATGGATTTGTGGTGGGGGGAGGGGGGGGCTCATTCCTTTATCCATAACCTCAGAGGCTGGGTGGGTTTTGGAATTCAGGAGACAGGATGATCACAGGGTCTCTAGACCCATGACATCCCATAACCCCTCCAACAGGCAGTAATGTTTCTGCAGCGACATAAAAGAACCCGACACACTAAATGGGGTAAAGTTTGCAAATAGCTCCCTGTCAGGTCAAGTCAAAGTTGTTATGCAAAACCTAGTTTTCAGGTCTTTTAGCACTTCTGATTGCAGATCAGGGATTTGGAGCTGTTCACTGGGGTCCTTCCCTTGGATTTGGGAGTGGCTGACAACCACACTTTTGTGTGTGTATGTGTGTGTGCACAGATATTCCACTGTCTGTTGGTATCTTGGACCCCAGGGCCAGCCCGACCCAGCTGAACACTGTCGAGTTTTTGTGGGACCCTTCGAAGAGAGCGTCAGCCTTCATTCAGGTGAGCGGGGGGCAGGGCAGGGTGTCCCCCCACGGGGCAGGCCTGTTCCCAGTAGCGGGGAAGGAAACAAAGGAGAAAGGGAAAGTCCGGGTGTTGCTTGGAGTTACAGTGGCTGGTCGCTAGGGTTGGATAAAGGACTTGGGATGTTCTAGAATTCCATGTCTGTTTGCGTGTTGCTTATAACATATATCCTCTTTAAAAAACATAAACAGGTGTTTTCTAACATAAATAATTGAAAGTAAGCATTTTTCCAGTTTTGAGCACCTGGCATATATTCAGCCTCGCGCTAACACCCCCCGAGCTCGCAGCGGCTGAGGGCAGGGCTGTGGGCTGAGGGTTCTGGGCTTGAGCCCAGGTCTTTCCTTCGCCTCTCTGATCTTCTTCATTTTCTGTTTTTTCTGTAAAATGGTGCTGTTGCTGCAACACCTGTCTTAAGGATTTGATGGGAAGAATACACACATAATAGACATAAATCCGCTAGTGCTGTGTCCGCACGGAGAAAGCCAGCTCTCGTCTGTCCTGTTACAATAAACGCACAGCGAGGGCCTTCTGTGTAGCAGGGATGTCATGGAAAGACAGAAATGGCTCCAGCCTTCAGGTTGTGCTTTTAGCCTGGCCAGGGCCACCTGTGCACGAGGCCGTCCGAGGGACCGGGGCTAAACCGCGGTCCCCGCTCTTAAAGTCCACATGCATTCGTCCAGGGAGAGGCTCTGGGTCAAGATGGAGGGTGGGGCCCGTGGGCTCAGGCAGGGCCCCCGAAGTAAAGGGACAAAGGCAGGTGTGTGTGTCCTTTGTGGGGAGGGGGACAGGGAGTGGACGGAGGGCCCGGGGAGAGCAGGAAGTTGAGGCAGGTGTGAAACCGCCGCTGGGAGAGCCCCTGGCGCGTCCCCACCCCGCCCAGCTCCCTACTTGCCCACTGCCTGCACTTTCTCAGGTGCACTGCATCAGCACAGAGTTCACCCCGAGGAAGCACGGGGGCGAGAAGGGGGTGCCTTTCCGCGTGCAGATCGATACGTTTAAGCAGAACGAGAACGGGGAGTACACAGATCACCTGCACTCCGCCAGCTGCCAAGTGAAGGTGTTCAAGGTAGGATGGCCTCCAACGCCCTGCCCCTCCCGGGCCTGCGTCACAACCTCCGTGCTCGCCCCACGGTTGCACAATGACCGAATGTTGACTCCTGCCACTTCTCTTGGAGGCTTGGGCCTCGCTGGGGTTCCGCCTGGCTTCCTGTCTCTTTCACACGTGGCATCTCAGCTTTCATCAGAAACTGGGATCCCCGGGTGTCACTGCTCACTTGTAAGACTGATTGGATTTGCAGGAGCACTTTGCTATTGCCACAGGTGCTCCCATCTAGATACCTTTCAAAAATCAAATCAGGAGACTTCCTGCCGGGGACCTGGCCACCTACCTCTAGGTTTAGGGGCTGGTACCGTTTTTCTCTCTACGTTGGTGTCCTGTTGGGGAACGAGACATTTTCAGAGATGTTTCTCTTTTCCTCTCATGTCTCACCCCTTACAATCACCAGTCCCCGTTTCTCGTCTCATCAATCTGGGCAGTTCATGCCCTGAAGATGGTAGCTGTGATCTGGTGCAGGGGGGGGTTGCATGGCTTCAGAGAGATGAGGGGTTGCAGCAGAAACTTGCTTCTTTTCAGGAGCAGGGGGCAGGAGCTGGGGCAGGCCTGGGAGACTCCAGCAGCTGCTTGCAGAATTGCTTTGGGTCGTCGGCTGCCACTGCCTTCCAGCCCTTCCCTTCTTTCACATTCAGGCCCATTTGCAACCTGCTGAAAAAGTCCCATCTGCTGGGGCTGGAGATCCAAGATGAGTCCTTCAGACAGGGCCTTATTAGAGAGAAAACTGGGTCAGCGTGGAACCTTCCAGAGGTTGAGATGGATGTGGGAACATCCCCATGGAGCTGGCAGCTTCAGGAGTGGCTGATCTGCCCTGTTTCCCAGCTAGACTGAAAGCCCCCAGAAGATGGGGGCCACTCACTTTTGTGCTGCATCTCCCATAGAGCCTGATGTATGATCGGCCCTAGGCTGTGATTTCTGGAACATACCAATCGGAGCAGGTGTAGGAAAAGCAGAGGAGGAGTTCATGGTGTCTGCACTATAGCAGGCATGCAGCCAGGCCAGCAGCTTCGTCCGGAGGGACGGGACTGAGGGCAAAGGGCTTTGAGCATCGGAATGTCGTGACCAGCCATGAAGTTGGCCCCACTGGGGTTTGGGAGGGTGGAGGGGGTAGTAGCGCATTTTGGCCTCTCCTGCCAGAGCAGGATGTGCCCATCAGCAGCCTGCCAGGTAGGATTATGAAGTAGTGAAATCAGCCCTCCGAGGAAGCTGTGCTCCACTGACTTAGTGTCCTGTGGCTGCTGGAACAAAGTACCACAAATTTAGTGGCCTAAAATAATACACATTTACCATCTCACAGTTCTGGAGGTAGAGAGTCCAAAATGGGTGTTGCTAGGCTAAAGTCAAGATGTTAGCAGAGCTGGTTACCTCTGGGGGGCATATGAGGGAATCTGTTTCCTTACCTTCTGCTTCTAGAGGCTGCCGGCTTTCCTTGGCTTGCAGCCCCTTCCTCCGTCTTCAGAGCCAGCAGGGACAAATCCTTCTCACCCCACAGGGCTCTGAGCCCCTCCTCTGCCTCCCTCTTCACCCTTGCGATGACACTGGGCCCACCTGGGTTACCCAGATAATCTTAGGTTGAGGTCAGCTGACTGTCAGCCTTCATTCCCCTTTGCCAGGTAATCTAACGTATTTGCAGCTGCTGAGTAGGAGGCCGTGGCCATCTTTGGGGCCGTTATGTTGCTGACCACAGCCCCTGTGCGGCGAGTGCTCCAGCCTCTGCCTCACTGCCCACCTGGGATCTCCTGGTTCTAGTTCTCAGCTGACATCACAGCCACGCAGCCTGGGCCCTTTTCTACCCTGTGTCCCTTCAGCTCCACTTCTCTTCTCTTCCATGGCCCTGCCTGCTAGCTTGCACCCTTGGGTTGTGGTTTGCTTCCTTCCCCAGTGAGGTCTGCTTTATCCTCCTGCCCCCACGTGTGTGCTTCGGGGTCAGACACCACGCTGGGCAGGGGAATGAGGAAACGGGAGTGGGGTGGGGTCTGCCCTCAGGGAGTGGCCAGTACTTCCTGTGGCCCAAGTGGCACCCCTCTGCACCCCTGGGTTGGAAGCTCAGGAGAGAGGGCGGAGAGGGCTCTGACCCCAGGATCCTCGTCCACCCACTGGGCGTGCTTGGGGGAGGGGGCTGCAAGCCGCCTTGTCTGAGGAAGACCTCGGTGTCTCTAGCAGGTGTTAGGAGCCCCTGGTGACCTGAAACTAATTTCTCAGATGCCTGAGGAGGGGTGCCCACCCATCTGCTGCCCCCTCTCATAGAGGTGGTTGAAATTGGCATGGACCATGCCATGCACCCTTGGCCACCCCAGTTACCCGGAAGCCCCTGGCTTGGTGGAGCAGCACCTGGTGTGGGGGGTCAGCATCTCTGAGGGGTGGGCCGCCCTCGGAGGTGGAGCAGGCAGGCCAGGGGCTGGGGCTGTGGCTCTGACCCCTGGGTCTGTCGTCTGCGTGTCCCACTGTCTCAGTCTGCCAAGGCTGCTGTGACAAATACCACAGGCGAGTTGGTGTAAACAGCGGGGGTTTATGTCTCGGTTTTGGAGGCTGGAAGTCAACACTGAGGCGTGGGTGGGGCTGTGCTCCCATGAGCTCTCGGGTTCTGTTTCTGCCTGGGTCACGTGGCTGTCTTCTTTCTGGTTCCCCCAGAGGCTGTGTCCTGATATACTCTGCTTATGAGGACGCCAGCCATTTGGATTAAGGTCCGTCCTGCCTCAGTTTGGCCTCCTCTAAATAAGATCTTTGAAGATCAGATTCACAATCTAGTCCACCCCCAGGCGGGGGGGTTGGGCCTGGACCGTGTCTTTGTGGGGGATGTGGTTCCATCCACCATACCCACCTCCAGCTGTGGATAAGGGGCAGGAGCGTCTCCCCGAGGGCTGCTTGTTCAAAATCCATGGCCAGAGGAAAGCCCACTCCAGAAGGAAACTCCCAGAGGGTCCCTGAACCCCACAGGTGTCACAAAAGCAATGCCTCTGAGCTTGAGAACTCGATTTTCCCCACGAGCTGCCCACCATGGTGTGCTCTGCCAGGTAGAGAACACTTGTGCCCTTCCAGGGTGCTCTCAGTCCTGAGGACTGAACTCGCTTCCCGAGGAGGAGGGAGCCAGAGCCGGGCCACCTTGGCAGGTGCATACCTGGGCACGTGCCTGGGTATCCTTGTGGCCTCCCTGTCCTCGCTGATTCCCTTGAGCCTCAGTTTCCCAATCTGTAAAGGAGGGAATAACAGTCCCTGTGAGGCCCGGATGCCCTTCTTGAGTCCCTGGGTGTACCGGGCAGCGGGGATTGGCAGCTTGACGGATACAGGTGCGCAGTCACTGTCGGCCTGGGGATGTCACTGTGTGTGTGGAAGGTGAGCCGGGGGCTCACCAGGAAGTCCAGGAGTCGGGGGCGAGGGGGTCTCCATGGTGTCTCCAGGAGTTTGTAGCCTGCCAGTGTGGCCAAACCCAACCAGAGGCCCCTGGCTCTCTCGTTTCCCTTCACTTTCAACGGGTAACCCCAGGAACATGTCCTGTGCCGGCTTTCTTGGGGCTCCCAAGGGTTCCTGTCTGTCAGCAGGTGGCTGTTGGTAAAGGGTCTTCTCCCAGCGTCTCCCCGTGGGCATCTGAGTGGACGGGACTAGCAGGAGGTGGCGAGCCCCCAGGGCTGGGCTGGAACGTTCCAGAAACATGTCTTTGAAGGCTGGGAGGCGAAGGGGATGCTGCCCTGTGTGTGAGACTCCTCCTGGGCTACTGGGGAGCTGGGGAGCCGCTGCCCTGGCTGATGCCTTCGCCGGCTGGGGACTGACTGTGCTCCTTCCTTGAAGCCAAAGGGAGCCGACCGAAAGCAGAAGACCGACCGGGAGAAGATGGAGAAAAGAACCGCTCAGGAGAAGGAAAAGTATCAGCCGTCCTACGAGACCACCATCCTCACAGAGGTGAGCCGGGCAGCGGGGATGGGATGATGTTCTGCGAGCTTCCTGAAATGTCGGCCATCCTGGGCGAACTGTTTAGAGCTCTAGTTAAACTGCGGTGTGTTCCCTGTACCCTGGGCTGTGTTCATCTGGTAAGGCCTGGCGGCTGGGGAGGTGTTTGGAGATAACCACTAGCTCTCCGCTGAATGTAGTTGCACTTCTTAAAACTAGGTTGCCTTTTGTTTTAGAAAAACAAACTTAGAAAGTAGGTAATACATTCACATGGTTTGGAATTCAAAAGGTGCAAGGTAGCATATGATGGAACGGCTTCTTCCACTGCCCCCCCAGCCTCAGCCCCTCTCTCCCACCCAGACCTTGTGTGCACGCAGGTCCGGTTCATGTGCGTGTCTGCCCCACACCTGCTTCTCTGCACCAGCAGTGCCCGTACACATCTAACGGTGTGCCTTGGAGCCTGTTCCCTGTCAGTTCCTAAAGCACGTTGTAGAAAGTTCTTTGTGCAGCTGCATAGTGCTTGTTGTGTGGCTGGCCAGTTGGTGGACTCGTGGCCATTTCCGGTCTCCTATTATGGTGCATAAGGTGGGCATGTGAATAAGGTGTGGCAAGCATGTGTGCAGGATTCGACTCTAGAAGCAGGATCACAGGGCCAGGGTGTAAGCACTTGTTACTTGACGCTGGGGTCGATGGTGGAAAGCATTTCCCCCTCAGCCTGCATCCAGGGGTGCTTCCGAGACGTCCAGGCTCCCAGGCTCTGGTGCCCCCCGTCACGGGCCGTGCCAGCCCTCCTTGTTGATCGTGCTGTTTTCTTTTAAACAACTATTCCCAACAGTGTTCTGGAATCAGGCAACTAACAGGTGTTGGTGTTGGTTCACTGAACAATTTAACTTTCTCAGAAGGCCCTGAATGCATGTGCAAGGCCCCGTGCTGGCTGTGTGGGGTCGAGGTGTGTTGGGCATGAGGGCCGGGCACAGGACAGTTAAGAGAATAGAACAGTGGCCCGGTCCTGGCTGATAAGGAGCTGCGTGTGTGTGCACGTGTGCATGTGTGTGTGTGAGGGTGGACATGAGTGTTGTGTGTGCGCATGCAGGTATGTGATTGTGTCCGTGTGTGTACATGGTTGTGTGTGTATGAATGTCTGAGTGTATGTGTACAGGCGGGTTTGTGCTGTGTATGTGTTTGTGTGCATGTGTGCACACATGCACATGTATATGTATGTGTGGGTGAGAATGAGTGTGTACATGGGTGTGCATGTGCGTACAAGTGTGTGAGTGTATATAGACATTAGTATGGATATGTTGAGTGCATGTGTGTGTGTTGTATGTGTGCACACATGTATTTGTATGTGGGTGACAATGACTATACTTGGGTGTGCATGTGTGTAGAAGTGCGTGAGTGTATATGGACAGATGAGTGTGGGTGAGTTTATGTTGAGTGCACTGTGTTCTATGTGTGCACACATGTATCTGTGTATGTGCAGTTGAGAATGAGTGTGTACATGGGTGTGCATGTGTGTACAGGTGTGTGTGTATATGGACAGATGAGTGTGGGCAAGTATGTTGAGTGCATGTTGCATGTTGTATGTGCATGTGTGCACACAAGTATTTGTGTGTGTGTGTGTGCAGGTGAGAATGAGTGTTGTGTGCATGGGTGTGTGTGAGTGTAATAAGCCATATGTGAATGCGTATTTGCAGTGAGGCTCTGTAGAGGCTAACTTTGTGGTGCAGTCTGATGCGCACTG